>NC_143405.1:12629068-13879068 GCF_052110815.1 Crocodylus siamensis | reverse complement strand
ATCCCACGGTCAGCCGGGAGCAGATTGAGTTTCAGCATCAGCACCTGAACGAGGCCTTCAGCCACTACAACATTACCTGGGAGCTGGAGGTGCTGGAGGTGAAGAACTCCTCACTTCGCCACCGGCTCATCCTAGCCAATTGTGATATCACCAAGATTGGAGATGAAAACTGTGACCCTGAGTGCAATCACACCCTGACCGGGTATGATGGAGGGGATTGCCGGCATGTGCGTCACGCTCTGTTCAACAAGAAGAAGCAAAATGGGGTGTGTGACATGGATTGTAACTATGAAAGATACAGCTTTGATGATGGGGAGTGCTGTAACCCGGAGATAACTGATGTCACCAAGACATGTTTTGATCCCTATTCTCCTTACAGGTAGGAAACTTCTTAAAATTGAGGTGTTTATAATAGTACTAGTGAACATTAGACTGAGTGTTGACAGGTCTGCCAGCTGTCCATCCCCCTTGAGTTATTGGTTCTCTTCTTTTTTTTTTCATTTCCCCCCTTGGGTAATTGCACTCAAATACATTCAGTGAGAGCGAAGTCTTCAATACTGACTTGCCACTGAATCTAAATTTCCTTTCCCTTCAAACGGCATTAGATTCAAACAGGCAACTTGGGAAAACCCATAAGTGGTAGATTATAAACTGTATTTTATAGTGTTGCATAGCCGATTTTAGCTCAAGGCCCCAGAGTGTAGGACCTGAAACCATAAAAAGGTCGTGTGGCATGAGGGAAGAGCACCTGAGGTGAGAGAGAGAGATTTAAATATTCTCAGGCAGACCTCAACCAAGACTTCTTAAAGGGTAGACAGTTTATTCAAGGCCCCTTAATGCTATATTAATTTAGATTTCTGTATGTACTTATGGAGGGAATATCATGCTGTGGTTGTAGCGAGAAGGGGACAGACTGTCGGGATTCCTAGGTGCTATTCTAGACTTTGGGCTGGTAACTTAACTCTTCTGTACCTCTGTTTACGCATCTGAAAGATGAGGATAGTGCCACATCTGTTCCTGACAGGAGATCTATGAAAGGTAGCTATTTAAGCTTGTAAAGCAAGCTGAGATCTTTGGCTTAAGATATAGATATAAACTATTATTCTGTACTAAGAACCCATTTCTCAAATTAGTTACATCAGTTTGATATCTAGTTTTACATCAGTGTAAGTGTGAGAAGTAGATACTGAATAGTGTATACCACAGAAGATCCCCTACCATTCTGTGAAATAATCATGGCAGTATGATAAAGACCCACATAAAAGAGAAATTACTGCTAAGACCCTATCCTTTGCATACCTTGTTAGGGCACCACATTGCACCTCGAAGGATTGGAGAGGGGGGCGGAAGTCAGTGTTTAGAATATCCTGTATCATCATCAACAACAGGGCTGGTTATGAAGGAAAATGTCAGCTGCTACAGGATCATCTAGATTGTATAGTCAAGCATGTTACTATTTTTATAAGAAAGTGACACTGTCAAGGGAACTTGTCTGCTAGATTTATACAACTAGAGGGAGAAAATGTGCATCTGTTTTTTTAAAAACATCCACTGAATTAAGAAACATAGAACAAATATCCCGTCACAGCTTAGGTCAAAATTGTGTGCATATTAACCAGGTGAGGACCTTGGTTAAACACCCATGATCACAAATATCAAAAAGGGAAAATGACTAGTCTGTTTTCATTGAGGAGTGGACAAGAAAAGCAACTGAGCAAACTTCAAAGACAAAATTGAAGTCGGATTTGTTAATAAATCTTCAGTTCTCAAAACTCAAGGTGTTAGTAATAATGAGCTAAAATATTGTTTAGCAAAATATTATTTGTAACCTGATAGTGTTTCAACATTTATGCTGTTGACCATGTCATATACACAGACCTTTTAAATACAACACAACCAGGAAAGCCTTTTAAAATTTTATAAAACTGGCTTTTTATTACTATCTTAATGTACACAAACATTTATTTTCTGAACTAAATGTCTAGGCTTTGTAGGCAAAATGTACTTGTGCAAGCTAACGCAGGTGATTTCATTTGCTAACTCTGCAGTTACATCTACAAGGCTGTTGGTTTTTCCTAAGCAACTGTATATTCCTCATAAGGGGCCTTTGGGCTGCATTCCCAGTTGTGAATTGAGCACCCTATGGGATGGAGCCCACGCAACCTCTACCCAAGCCTTGTCTGCTTGATCCATGTGAGTGCTCCCTAGTGACTTTGACATCCTAAATAGGTAACAGGACACTGCTTTCAGCTGTCTGAGATCGTCCTCCGCAGTGGTGAACATTAGGAGCTTCTCCTGGTTGGATCTGCCAGACACCCATCATCCCTCAAACCTGTAAATTAATGGAATTGTTTTTCTTTTATCATCCAAAATAACAGAAAATAAATTTGGCCTCAGGGGTGGCCTGAGGTTGCAACACTGACATCAATGGCTAGCACAGAGGCCAAGGAAGGCTTTAAAAAGTCTGTTTTTTCTCTGTAATCTGAGACACGTTTGCTGTTCAGCGTGCCTCGGTCAGAACATGTCAACAATAGCAGGTAGGGCTACAGGCATCATTGATCAATGAGGCTTTTAAGTCATATGCCTCCATATTAGCTATTCAGGCCAACAACAGAGGTTTGCAATCACCAGCTTGGCACCAAAGCCCTCACTGACAGAATGGGTGTGGATCTTCAAACCCCATCTCTGGCCTTAGCATTGCCCTCTGTTCAGTGTTTCAAAGTCAGTGATTAACTTGGCACTGATCACACCTGTTGCACACCTCCAGCCACTTTTGATATGCATCGAGTCCTCACACCTCTCTGATGCAGGCCTTACAATCCATTGCTGAAGACATCTCGTTGTCTTCTATGTGATTCACTCCCAGGAATTTCCTCTGTCAAAGCTCGATCATACAAGAAGCTGGGGGAAAAGAGCTCATACTCTGGTTGCACCTCAAATAAGAAGAGGAAAGATGAAGAGGTCTTGGCTTCTCAGTCTTCCTCAGCAATGTGTTGCCTCCAGATTTCACAGATTCAAGCTCCTTATATGTTCTTAATGTCACCTATTCTGGGAAGCCACCACACAGTCCCCTGGCATCCTGGATATGTGGCTGAGATACAGGAACTGCCTCCAGCACCTTTTGATCCACTATAAAATGATTCCCACTGGCCAATCTCCAAGCTATAAACAAGATAGTCTGTTATTGGTCCTATCACACTTCACACATTCCTTCCAGGACCTTTTACAACTGTATTTATGGTTCTTGTTTCAAGAAATATTGAAGATACTTCTTGACAACACTTGACTTCACTCATAGATCTACCACATAAATAGATCTATGAAAAGGATCCTTGCAGTCGCTTCCTGCCCTTGTGGACAAAGTGCTCAGGTCCTGCAGAATTGCCCTTTCAGTTACTGGCCTTGCTAAACACCCTTTTTACTGGTGTTGATTTCAGCACCAGTACTACCACTACCATTGCTTCTCTGTCCTTCCTTTCTGGAACTACTGCCAACGTCTCCTGCATCAAAGGGCCAGGAGTCCATAGTGCTTGCGGGTACCAGCAGGCACAATGCTGCAAGACTCTTATAATGATGTTGTCATACTGGTGGTAGATGTACCAAGGGGTAATATAGCATCAAATGTTCTGCAAAATATACCAAAGACAAGGTATTCCTATCCATACATAAGGCTTTGCTTTCCCCAGTCAAAGAAACCTTCTGGACACAGTCTTCTCCAGCAGTTTCATAGCAAGGAGACAGGCTGTACCCTGCTCCATCACAGGCTTTGAATATTTGGTTTAGTTCAGAGGCTACCTCTATGGATAGAGAAAGGAAACAGAATAAATGCACTTGTCTGAAAGATATATTCCTTGTATCTTTGGCCATGCATGTCATTGCTTAGCAGGTGGGATGAGTGACGCCTTGTGGGGAGGTCATGGCACCCACCTCTGGTTCTATTCCACTCAAAGGATCTAGCTGAGGTGGAAAAATAATGTCAGATCACACTCCTGTGCAAAGATCGGGGCCACTGGAATCACTGCTTATATACAGTCATGGCTTTGCACGTCAGACTTCATCATGAACTGCTGCGGGCAGATAGAAAATCTTCCCCTTGATTGTAAAACTCTGTTCGGTTAAAAGGCAGATGAAATTCTGGAATTTGAAAGCTACCAGAGTAACTTCAGTCTCTCGTGTTCTCATACAATCTGCTGCCACTGAAGTTGGAAAGTTGTCAGACATGACTGATACCAGAGATTTGCCTTATAAACATCCACTTATGCTTATGTACTGTACTGAAACTCTCTGCAGACCTCCTTTCCTGTCCTCTCTGCCAAACAGCAAGGAAAATAGGGAAGGAGCCTTACTAGTCTGGATACAAGCTCTTGAGGGATGTTTCTCAGACATCGTTCAACATGAAAGTCAAAGCTAGTGTTTTGCCAATTCTACATTTCTACTGCCTCCTCAAAACTCCCTTTGTTTACCAGGATGTGCAGTTCTACAAATCTTGGTGTGAAATCCCATCACACTGCTGCAGAAGGGAGACGTTATATATCAAGGCTACTCTGTAGAGTTACTCTTTGCACCACCACCTTCTTTCACCTCTCATCTCCCGCCAGAGACATTTTTACAAGACACCTTTAAAGGAAGAAGCAAATAAGCAGAAAGGATAGCAGGAATTTCTTTCACCCCTCGCGTTCCAACAGCATTAGGCACTACACAGTTCTCTGGCGATATCTCAGGAGCTTGAAACTCCAAGATGGATCCAGGCTACACAGCAATATACTGGATATCTGAGAAAGACTGAGCACTGCAAGTCCTTTTTCCTTTCTTCTTGGGGAACAGAGCACTGGTGCCAGGCATTATCTGAAAGCTTTGCCAAACCCTTTTCCCTCGGTAAAGGAGTTTGCTCCCTTGTGGGATTTGTACTTGAGTACTAGCAAATCTCCTAAGATCCCCATTTGATCCCCTTGGAGATCACATCTAGAATGATCTGTCGTACATAACCACATTCTTTATAGTCATTGCCTCGGCTTGGAAGATGAGTGAGTTACGGACCCTGCTAATAAGCCTATCTTATGCTGTCACACACAGTATAGGGGGTCCGCCTGTCTTCACACAAAATCTGTCTCTAGGGACTCCCATGTTAATCAACTCATCTCTTTCCCACAGACTTGCAGGTGCAACGTACCTTCACACACCGGAAACCAGGAGGATGTTCCGTTTTAATTTGAGCCAACTAACGCCTCTGTTAAATTCAGTAGGTTATTTGTAATGCATGGGGGAGAAGGGGTGATGTGAAGTATGGGCTCTTTCTATTCATAGTGTTCATGCAGCCCCAGGTTGGCTTTGCTGGAAGTTCTGTGAACTCCGTGCCAGGGGCACCAAGCCCATGAGTGTGAATGCCCAAAGGCAATTCGCGACAAACAGCAGTTGCTTGTAACTTTGCATGAGATAAGCTTGCTTATTTTCCACCTTATTTATCTGTGTGGCCGGCATAAGCAGCCACAGGAGGATCACCCAGCTACAGATATCTGCACCAGCGTTTAATTGCTGCATACTGTGCTATACATTTTTAAGGGTGGTGCCTGGAGACTAACCAAATGCGGGCCCCCTCTGTGCAAAGCCCGGTACAAAAAGAGAGCAGTAGTGCCTGTCACAAAGAGCCTGTAGCCTGAAGGTATAGCAGAAAGGCTTGTGGAAAAGGGAAACAACACGTAAGTGGAGTGAACGGAGAGATGGAGGATAACATACGAATGTTGTGATGCTTGCCAGGGTTCCTTTTGTTCATGATGGAAGTGTTGGAGGTTTGAGCAGGGTTTGGAGCAGCGGTTTGCATTTTTTGAAGGGGCTCAGTGAAGAGCTGGTTAGCCAAATGAAAAGAGCATGATAGGGAAGGTAGATGGGCCATAGGAAGGAAGCAGAAACACAGGGAAGGAAGACGAGGGAGGAAAGGGCAGAGAGGAACGTGGAGCAGCAGGCAGGATGATGCTGCCGTCTTTGACCTAAACTGAGGAACTGACCCAGTACACTTCAGTACCAGAATCAGGGCAGTATGTGAAGCGATAGAGGTTGTAATTTAGATATGCTCCCTAACATAGGAGACTGAGGAAGTCGGGAATTGGGAGCTGGATTATAGAGCCTCGTATGCCTGAAGGGAAATATACGATAACAGAGGTTTAAAAAATAGCTTGTTCCATAAACGCTGAAGAATTGCATATTTATTAGTCAAGATCAGTTTCAAAGTGCATGTGATATCTTCCCACTAAGCCATAAGTCAAAGCAGCACCCAGAAAAACCCCTATAAAAACTCTTAAAGGTGTGTGTGGGTTTTGGGATGGAGCCAAGTGCCATGTCTCCTTCAGAGCTATCCTGAAGGACTGTAACGCAAAGCCCTGTGACAGGTTTTTCAGGGCTGTTATGAGATGTCTTTATCCCCATGGACCCATTGCAGTGTTTATAATGCATGCTTATAAAAGACCTGTTATAAAAATTTATGAAGCTTATAACAGTATCATTTTTCATAATTTATGGCCAGATCCAGCGAGAAGTGGGATGTTTATGGCCCAGGCTTACTGCTGTGGGATGTTTAGACCAACTTATCACCAGCAAAATCAGTGTTACCCAATGTGACAAGAGCTGTATTGGATGAAACAGAATCAGAGAGCTCATACACAGCTGTGGAAAACTCAGGATTCTTGCTCTGCATGAGGTTTTTTAAAGTCCTTTCTTTCCATTTTATTCTGAACAGGTTTGCAGTTTATAAGCTTTTGTTTGGCTTGTTAAGAGTCCCCAACTTCTTAATGAATCTCAGCTGAACATACTCAGCTTGCATCTGCTTTCAACACCTTAGATCAACATAGGTTACTAAGGAAGTGGTTCCAGGTTCATTAGTAATAGATGGACAGCTAGATAAATGGGCAATCAGAAAGGTCAGTGAAAGCAGCATTGGGGGAACTCCATGCCATCCATAATACTTAAAATGTTAAGGGCACAGGCATCTAATAAGCTCCCCAAAGCCAGGAAATTCAGAGGGAAGGCTGAAATTCCATACTTGACGCACCCCGCTGTGACTATGTATTCCAGCACACCTCGTGTTAGTTTTCTGAGATGCCTGCAATCTGGGGAGCAGCAGAAGTTCCTTTAGAATGGAGTTTCACCTTTAACTCTGAATTTCCTGGCATGTGTGAGTTTTGAAGTAAATGCATAACTTTTCCCCAATGTAGTTTTTCATTTTTAATTTCCTTTTCCTCTGAATTAACGACAACTAGAGAGACTCCAATGTAATCGGATCAGGTTTTTTTTTTTTTCTTCTTCTTCTTTTAACCTGATCTGATCTCAGTGAAAGCCTCTAGGAAAATTGGACTTGGAAAAATTCTTCTCTCGTTGCACTTCTGGGCTCCGGTGGCCAGTCTGGTCCTGGAACAAAGAAGGATTTTGCAAACCTCAGACCAGTTCTTTTGTGAGACAATTTGATGGCTCAGGAAGTATAACAGGACAGCAAAACCTTTGAAGGATTTATTGAAATCCTGTTCAGTTGTGGGTCATAGTCACTTCTGTCTGACAGGTGTTCAGTGTAAAATGGATTGGAGTATCTCTGTCTAGTTCCCAGTAGCCACGTGAGAAATTCATCTTTGAAGCTGGCAGGAGCTGACTCACTTGGTTGCAGTTTTAGCAAAGGGATGTCAGGTTAAAAAGGCTATGGAGAATGAATGTCCTTCTCCTACTTGGAGATGGCTTCTGTAGGTCTGAATTGATCTGTGTTGGCAGGAAACCTCAAACGAATGCTGTTTGTGCTCTGTACCTTGTGGATACACAGAACTCTTCAGTTTTCATGATCTATAACTTCAGCTTCCCCCCCCAATCCAAATTCTTTTTTTTTTTTTTAATCACTCTCCTCAGCTTTATAACTGAGCAGCTCGTTCACAGGGAAATTTGAAAATGTGCCGAAGTTGCCTGGCTACTGGTTTTGTAACCGACTCCAAATTCAGACTGGGCTTGTTAGAAGGTCTGAGAACCTGGGCCTAGTTCCAAGTGAAGCAGTAGCCAATTTATTGTTTCATTTCAAACCTCCCGAAGCTTGTGATTTTGCATGGGTTTGCAATGGAAGTAATTGAAACTCAGCAGTTCCTGGTAGATTTTGTTTTAGTATTTGGGGTTCACACGGACCCAGACATTCGAGTGCATCTCTGGCTAAAGGACCCTGAAAATACCTTAGGGATTTTGCTATTGAAACATACAGCTAAGGTACCTTTGTCACCTATAGAATAATCTGCATAAGGAGGAGGCATCCTGAAATGCTGAGAATATGGGAAATTCCTTTTATCCTCTGCTAAGCTAAGCACTTCCCTTTCTGACAGATAAAAGCACTTTTGTCACCTTGACAGGAAACAAATGGATGTATTCCCCACCCCCCTCCCGATTTGTACTGCCTAATCAGCATCCTCTGATTTGCATTTCTGCCCTTGTCTTGCAACACTGCCCACAGCTGATAGGTTTTAATCTCTATTACAGAGTTATCCCAGGCACCAATAGCAGGACTGGAGTAGCAGAAAGGTTTTGTTCAGGTAAACCAACCAAATAGAAAGCTTAGAATAGACTTTAAAACCTGCAACCCCATAGCCTACAGCTCTATGTATGAGCAGCATTTTGTTCTGTCTCTTGAAATGCAAGAGGGTATTGGAGGCTGGGGGGATTGCTAAGTAAAGAAAGCTAGTGAGCAAATGGAAATACCTTCTTATTTCCTCAGTCGAATGCAGGAGTCAGTCTCCCTCCCTCCTCTGTTATGGGGGGCCTCCTTTTCCGTTTTCTTAAGTTGACAACGGCCTTATTTAATCAGTTTGCTCTGACATGGAGCCAAGAAGGGGCTCTGGTGTGTGATGTCGGGTCTTGTGTGCATTCAGACTTCCACAGCTGTTAGCTAGCAAGGCTTGGCTTTTGACTACTGAGGCATTTTTTTATAGCCACAGAGGGCAACTATTAATAGAAGAAATTTACCAAAACACAGAATTATCCAGTATTAAGAAGTTTGGGGGTTGGGGGAGGAAGCCTGTGGGATTAATGCCAGGAAAATTCAGTGCTGAAATTACACCAAAAGATACAGTAAAATGAACTATGCCAGGAAAAGGTTGAATCTGTTCCTTGTACTTTGATAGTATTTCTTCTTTGCTAATGAGCTGCTCTCCCCTAATAGAATGAATTTCTGAATCATCTTCTTTACAATAAAACCAAATATTATTATAGAAAAAAAAATGAACAAAACTTAAATAGAAAATGTCTAGATTTTGGATGTATTACATTGTGTAATTACTGCCCTGTAGAAGGGCTGGAATTCCCACCTCTGGAGGCATTTAAATTAAAACTGGACACACTACTTGGAAATGTATATATAGATTTTCTATATTAGTATGGTATAAACAAGATGGGTTGTTTCCATCCCCCTCTGCCCATCTCTAATTTCTGTGACAAGACTCTATAGGGCTGCAGTCAGCAGCGTTTCCCAGTGGTGGGTCAGTACAGCCCCACTCAGGTTCAAGGTCGGCTGGCACTAGGATCCAGCTGCTGCTGATTCTTCCTACCACCACTTCTCTGTGCAACCCGGATGCCCCCCAGCTCCACAGGCCAAATCTGGCTCATGTGCTGTAGGTTGCCATCCCTTGCCTAGGGTATTTAGCCACATGGTTCGGTTTTCAAGTATGTTTGTTTTCATACCACGGAAGACTGATTAAGGAACATGGAGAAGAGCACGAGCATGTTGGTTTAAACATATACTCCGGGTGGTGTAAAGATATGGATACAAATTTCATTTGGAAATCCCCCTGTTTTTGTAATTCCTTTAAATATTGCAGGTGAGGTTTCCAAAGGCCTAAAAGTCTATTATGTGATTGAGCCCAAGTGTCCAGCAAGGGAAGTTAACGGTTTGAAAAACTACCCCCTCTCTCTCTCTCTCTCTCTGTCTGAATACACTTGGTTTGTTTTTGCTTAATAGGAAATGAGACAGGGGCAGATGATTAGTGAACCATGCTGAGTAAATAAGGAAATATATGGTAATACATTAGAGGAGATGAGTGGACCTCATAAGGGCCAGAACTTAGTTTGCTTCAGATAAGCACCTAAGGCTGCCTATAGATGTGCTCATTTGCATTCTAATTAGAATGATTAATGAAGTCTGGTCAACGCTTTAATTAAAACATTCCAGCCTCACCTCACCATCACGTGTATTAAGTCCCCCCACCTGCACATTTCAAAATGGCCATGGGGGTGCTTTAACTAAATGTTGTCAAATGAGCTTTCGTTAAAACGCCCCCACGGTCATTTTGAAATGCGGGAAGGAAGGGAGCTTAATACAGTGACCGGGAGCTGTTTTAATAAGAACGGCTGTCTGGGAACCACTCTAATTAAAATGCCCCTGCAAGCCCCCCACCTCTGAGCACGTGTATAGGCAGCCTAAGAGTTGGGAAGCTTATTAAAACTGTCTGAACTCTTTGGCTCTAGAAAATCAGTCCGGGAGTTTGACAGAAAGGGGCTTTCTCCAGTGTCCTGCAAGATTCCTGGTTTCTCAATAGTCTCAGAATAATGCAGGGTTGTCCTTGACTGCCATGTGCCATATTTCAGCTTTTGAGCCCATTTAGTCCTACAAAAGAAAGAGGAGCAGGAAAACATGAAACAGTAAAGGAGACCGTTAGACTTTTACAAATATTAAGGGAGATTTAGTTAGCCTTCGGCTTAATGTTTCCAGTGAAGGGGGTTGTGTGTGCATAGCTCTTGCTTTTCTTTAGTGCCAAATTCTGTGAAGTGCTGATTATTTTTTTTATAGAAGGTGCTTGATGATCTCAGTTCACACTGATAGCAGTGAGAGTTGAGAGTGCTTATGAGCAGGGCTGTGCAAAGCTTCGGGTGGCGATTCAATTCAGAGGAGATTCGGCCCGATTTAGTGGCCGACTCTCCAAATTCGAATCGAGTCAAGGGACTGATTTTAAAGGTTTGAATCGATTCAAAACTCTCTGAATCTTTGGCAAAGATTCGGAGAGCTTTGATGATTCGGGTAGTCCCCGGCAGCTGCAGCAGGGAGCTGCAGACACTCTGAGCTGGTAAGCACTAGGAGTGGAGGAGGGGAAGCTGGGGGAGGGGACCATGGGGAGACCCCTGCCAGCCCCTCTGAATACCCCCCCCTGCACCCCCCCACACCCCAGCTCCTGGTACTTAAAAAAAAAAAAGAAAAAAAAGCCCCAGTGCTCACCGGGTGGGGGGCCATCCCCACTACCCCCCACTGCCCCATGCTACATGGGGGGCTCTGTGTGAGTCCCCTTGACCCCGCTCCCCTCCAGCTGCCCCGCCTGCGAGGGCTCTGGCCCTTTAAGAAAAAAAAAAAGCAGAGGAAAACCCCAGACTCACTGGTCCTTGTGCAGCCTCAGGGCTTCGGGGGCTCCTGTAGAGCCCCCACGTGATGGGGGGGCAGCAGGGATCACCCCCTCCGGCATAAAGGTGAGTCCGGGGTTTCTTCGGGTTTTTTTTTTTCTTAAAGGGCCGGAGCTGGCCCACATGGGGCACCTGTGACAGGGCTGGGGGAGTGAGGGGGGGTTCAGGGGCTCATACAGAGCCCCCCATGCAGCGTGGGGCAGTGGGGGGCAGCAGGGATCACGCCCCGCCTGGCAGCACCTGCTGAGCCGGGGGGGGGGGGGGGTTTCCCCAAGTGCTGGGAGCTGGGGCAGGCGGGGCAGCCATTGCTGGGCTGGGAGAGGCAGGGGTGGAGGGGGTGGGGTAGGGCCTGGCCTATCTGATTTGGATATTTGGCCAGATCAAATCAGGACAGTGATTCAAATCACCGAATCGAATCACTGTCCCCTGAATCAGCCAAATCTGAAGCGAATACTAGCTGCTTCGCGCCGGCCTCCTTATCAGTAACTGGTAGGTAATTTAGTTCCTTTCAGAATTAGGCCCTTGTGTACAGCAGATTTTCCATTAACCCATACATGTCATCATTTCCATTTGGTTAAACAATATAATAGCATTCCCCTTCCATGTCGCATTTTCCATCCTGGCAGGGATTCCAAAGAGCGACGTTCCACTACGGTCTTGATTCAAAGTCTATTGGAGGCAATGGAGAGACTTTGTGTCAGGTCTCTAAATGTAGGGCAAGAGTGGTACAAAAGTCACCTCTGAGAAAGTAGTGGTCACAAGGGCACATGGTGCAGACCAGCACACTGCACAAGAGTAGGTGAAGGAAAAGTTTGAATCAGATTCGATGGCAGTAATTCACCACTTTATGACAGAATACCTCCTCGTTGCTTCCAGCCCTTTGAGACTTTACCACTTCTGCACCAGTGCCAAAAACCCAAACTCACTCACATAACACTGATAATTCTTCCAGAATGGATTGGTCACGATAGGGTTCCAAACATAATGCAAAATGCTCCGGTCAGGCAGACACAGAGAGTGTTTCTTCCATTTTGCCTGATGATGTCTGCACATTTTGAGTCTTTCCCCACGTGCCAGTTGGATATAGATAGGGGCTGCGAGTTCCAGGGTTATGGTCTTTCCTTTATACGTTCAGAACTCATCTGAGAGCTGCATTCTTGGGACCAGATTTACACATAACATTTTGTTTCAGAGTGCCTCATTTTGTCTGAGAAATACAGAAAGAATCCTTTAAATCTCCTTGACTTGCATGTATGCAGAGCAGCATTCTATCTGGTCAGGACTAATATTACCTGAAACATTAGTTTTTCAGCTTAGAAACCAGGTGCAAGAGTGACTCAAAAAGATGGTTTGAATTCCAGTTATATTTTTCTCTGTTAGTGTTATACCATTGGGTCCCCATTTTACAAACTTCTTGAGATGGCATTAAATTACGGGGTGCAAAGGTGAGGGAAAGTCATAACTCGCTTTCTGTCTGATACAGACGTGGAGGCATTTCTATTTTAAATGAGATTTATCAATTTTTGTTTTGTGTAATTTGGGATCTAATATATATAGCATAGAAGACAAAAATAGTTGCATACAACCTTTTCTAGGTCTTCTGCAAACCCCAATTTTCAGTCACCTACATCTTGGTTATTATAAGAAGGCAAGAGGGTGCATTTGGTGACATGTTGAATGTGGGCCAGTGAGGTAAATCACCATGATTTGCATGTTGTGTGGTTGAGGTGTGTCAACCAGGTTATTCAAGCATCATATGTCCTACAGCAGAGAGCAGCTAGACAGCTTGGGATTACTACCACATTCCTTTCCTTCATACACAGCCTGTATTTGCCAGAAGTATAACATGACCCTGCTATGCTGAGGATGAAAATTAGAATTCCACGATCACTGATTTTCATTTGGCAATGTCTAACAGAAAGCTGTACTTATTCAGCTCTTTCTTAGAAGTTTGTATTTGTAAAAGGTTAAGGAGGCTCATCTGATTATGAGTTCTTTTGTGCCTAAAGGGGCAGTTTTCTGTTATCATTGAAGGCTTATATGAAATGTATGAGAAGACTTTACTATAGTTTCTCGTAGGAGGCAGGAACAACATTACATCTTTCATATGCTGTCAGACCATGTTTGTGGGGTCTTAGGAACCATGTTCTTCAGGGGATGTCTACAATGAGCCTGATGTTTTGTACTGATAATACTTCCTTTATGATCTTTACCTTAGCAAATCCATACACAAGGCTATATATCTACTAATATTGGTACCTCAGCCCCTGATTTGATTTTTGCCCATTGCTTATTTAAGGGGCAAAATACATTTTTCTTTTTACATAGCCTTTAGTTCAACAAATTTAAGCTCAAAGGCATATGTGTGCATGAGCACACATGGGTACAGAAACTACTTTTTGCCCTTCTTATACCCTGCTTTGAAGACCCATCAGATCTAGTATAAGTAAAGGGGTCTGTTTAGCTTTTGCAGAAGAAGGACACAGTCCTGTTTAGCAACACAGTCTGGCCACCCTTACCCCAGGTACCTCTTGCTACCCATTGCATAGGAGGGTGGATGGGCCTCCAGGCCACACTGGAAAAGAAACCTTCTCCCAAAATTGAGATCAGGTCCTTCTAGCCCATATCCAGTCACTCTACCAACTGAGCTATACGGCTCCTGACATAGGGTAGGTATAAGGTTTATAAGCTATGACAGTCTCTAAGAATTTGAATAATACTTCCATATATTAATACAGATAAGTCTTTATTTCTGCTGCTTTACTCAGACCTGATCTGGAGATCTGGAGGGAGGATGCAGTGTTTTCTTAATGTTCTAACTGGAATCCCATAATTTTATGATAACCTTATCTTTCATTTTTTTTAAAGTAAGTTTCTTGAACTCACACTTGAGGAAAAGGCTTGACAGCATGAACCCTCAAAGCAAAAAACCTAGAAGACCAATAAGCTCCACTTCCCTTGATAGGTATTGTTTAAAAAAAATAACATTTTCGTTTTGAAATTTGAGCCGAATCCTTCTTAATGCCCTTGAATTTGAGGCCTCTGCCAGTAAATTGTGATATTATCATTCGGTATCCCACACTATCAATCGGCAGCAAAGATGAAATGAGAGGAAATTTCACCTTTAATATTTAGGTTTTCAACTTTCATCAAACTGAGGACCGGTGAGATTATTTTAACTGTGAACTATTCATGATCTGCCTGTTACAGGGCTAATGCTATCAACATTATGCAGAATTCTGCCAGAAGGTTAAGAAACAAGATTTAGAAGTTCAGTCTGTTGTAAAAACAGAAACAGAAGAGAAGTGGGATCTACAAAGCAGTAGTGATGTTTTGCAAGAGACATAGCTGAGCTGGTTATTTTGGCCCATCAACTGTAGAAATATACGTAAGAAACCTTCTAACTCCTTTGTGGATATCTATGGGTTTTTCTGGGGGGAGGGAAGGGAGAGGAGGGGATTTTTTTTTTTTTTTGCTGTTGTGGGCCTGGTTCCAAGCCTTTCTTTTTCCAATAGCAAATGCGTATTTCATTTTGTGGCATTGAGTATATGTGCAGAAGGTCTCTGTCAATATACAGTAGGGATTAATGCCAACAAAATGAAATGAAAAGAGCTGAGACCTAGAGTTTGCTCTTTTTTTCTTGTTTTCAGTTTTTACTACTGCATGCTAATGAGGGTAAAGGCCAGAAGGATGTCTTAGCATGCTAAATATCAGGCCCGGAGTACCCAGAGTCTGGAACTCCAGCTGGAAACCCAGCAGGGAAATCCCAACATCATCTGTTTAAGGAAGGCATACTAAGTTGTGTGTCATTACCAGGACGGGTCTGTCAGATAAGGATCTAAGACTACTTAGGGGCTGCCTTTTAGGTATAAACCTTAAAGGCCAGAGTGTGTGCCAGTCACAGTAGAGGTGCTCAAAGCTTGGGTGAAGGGTAGGTAGACAGGCACCAGAGAAATCTGGCAGGGCACATGGAGCCTTTTGCTCTTTCCCCCACCACTGATGGATGCTACAGAGTGGCTTGGAGGCACAGGTCCTGTCTTCTTTTAACATCTGCATGAGTGCCATGTGCCAGAAGGGAATTGCATGGTGAAAGGGTAAGCCTGTGTCTCTTCCTCTTCCTTCGCTGACCTAGAGAACATCTTGGGCTTGGAAGGGTGGAGCAGGGTGCAACTTCTCCAAGTCAGGGATCACTTCTTTGACAACTTGTGGTATCCAAGAAGGGAGAAGTGCAGCCACGCTAGTCACAAGCTATCAGGTTATCTGGTATTGGCATAATAGCGTTACATACTGTTTTATCTCCATAGACCTGAAGGATGCCCAGGTAGCCTCTAGTTCCAACTAAGATGGAGAAAAGATGGGATTTGCCTGGAACAAATATCTGTAATGGAAAGTGTTAAGCAACCCAAATTTAGGGGCTTATATAAGCTTTTCCTAACAAAAAGGATTCTCTGTTGAGACTTCTGGGCATAGGCAAGCCCTGTTGTTCTTCATGTTTTCTATCTGATTAACACTGCCTGTGTTATCTGCTGTCACCACATAGGGTGACCTCAGTCATGGAAGGGATTGCAAGCTACACTACTGAGCCATCCTTTCTTCCCATAGTAATACGAAGGCTGCCTCTGGTGATCTAAACCAAAAAGTATTCCCAAAGGCTGATTGTTTGGTGGTTCTTGAAAACTTTGGGGTGAAAAGTGCACCAGTTATTATTAGAACAAGGGTATTTGCTCACCAGAAGTGAGTCCTAAGTTCAGAAGTAATGGAAGTGAATATCTGTGAAAGAAATTTCACAAGCTTGCAGCTCTTTCTGAAACAGTGCATCTAACAGATCAAGACTGAAGTGACTTCTTGCTTTCCTTTCCAAGTCCAGAGAACTTTAGTGTTTCACAGAGATAGTGGCCAGGAAGAGAGACATTGCACGTTTACTGGTATAAGTGATCAGAAACCATAACAGAAGAGAAATTCGGCACACAGAGCTGGTGTGCTCCCGAATGGCACAGAAATTCAACATCCACAGACTGGTTTAAAAATGGTGAATTGGGTCTAAGATTTGCTACACATCCCCCTCCCCCACCAAAGGGCAAATGTGTGTTTTGTTCACATGCTTACAGAAAACCGTGCAACTCGGATCCATTCTGCCTTGGGCTTTTTGAATGTCTGTACCTAGCCAGCGCATTCAGGCTCCGAGATAGAAGTAATACCACCAACTCCCATCAAAAGGAGAAGGAAGCATGAAGAAGAAAAGACCCTTGCACAAGGAAAGGACACAATATGGCATTGTAGCTACCTCACCATGCTCAATAGCTTTAGTTTCTAATTCCAGCTCTCACGCTGACTTATTGTGGAATTTTAAGCAAGTTATGTAATGTTTACCTCAGTTGCTCCATATGTGTAATGGGGATAATTACTCTATTTGCCTACTTTAGCAGATGGATATGATGCTAAATTAATTACGACAAAGTTCATTCCTCGGTAGAGGCCCAGTGCAAGGTCTGTGAATCATTTAAGTGCCTTGCAGAGTTCACTTGAACCCTCCAAATTGGTCAGTTTCATTATAAGTATGTAGGGTATTTTGAGGATCAGATGGCAAGTGCTGTAGAAGTGCCAAGTAGTATATAATTAGCACTAAAATTGCCTAATAGAGTTCTTTGTATGTTTATTATACTGCTTTAAATTATTGGATATAAGAATGAGGTTTGCTTCTGCTGAAAGGGTTATAGAAAAGCAGCAGGGGAAATCTATCTTAACCAAACAGGTTCTCGAAAATGCCCTTACACTTCTTATTTCTTTATCATTTGACTTTTCCCTTTGTTACAGTGGTGCAGTGTGTAAAGTCTAGAAAAACATCAGGGTAACAAGGGCAGAGAAAATATCAGATGGAGATGAGGGGTGGATAACAGGCAAATTACTGTACATTTCTCATGGGTCACTTGGCCTTAGTCTTGAAAAAGAAAATAAAATCAACCAACCAGCCAACCAACCAAGAAATAAGAAAGAGAAAATTGAAACAAATTAAACAGCTAATGTTGATGATTACAGAATACTAGGCATTTTGCATGACAATCACCACAGTGCATTGTTCTTCAAATTGCTTCTTGCAATTCACCCTGTCTTCTTTTCCTGGTTATTACGAAGAGGAAACGTATTAAATTGACTGGATCATAGCATCTTTCCTCCACCCCACATCCTTCTTTTCCTCTCCATAAGCTTGTTGGCCAGGAAAAATGATCATAGTTCTTCATGTTTGATTTTCAGAGATATTTATTATAGCTTCGGTTGCGTAAGGTTTTGAGGACTGGAAGTAAAACCTGTGCCTATATCAGGAACAAACAATCTGGAGAAAGAGGCCACGAAGGTAACATACTTGTATACATCAGGAGTACAACACAATATAAGTCTCTGTAGCCGTGGTCTCCTGTGAGTACAACCATTAGTTGGTAGGTGAACCATTTTGCATGTACTAACCATTGACCTAAGCTTTTCCCAAAGCTCAAGCTGAGCATTTCTGACATCTGATTTTTTTTGGATAATCTTTTTCTTCCATTTTTTTTTTCACTGAACCTCTACTGTTTCTCATCCTGGCCAGGACCAGCAGTAGAAGTGCCGAAAAAAAAATCTGTTTTCACTGTATTTCTGACTCTCAGCCCAGGTTTGTGAAAGGATTTGGCAGGGATTTGCAAACCTTTGAGAGAATCTGTGCAGAAATTCAAGCAAGCCTTCCTCCCTCCTTACAAAACCAAGTTTTATTGGACAGAAATAGGGCAAAAATTTATCATTTCAGCTGAGGTTTCGTTGGAGATTTTGGGCTTGAACTCAAAGCTAAATTCAGAGAAGCAAATCTTGTCCTCGCTAAATCTAGATTCACACTGCAGCAATTGTATTGCAATACTAACCAATACAAACCAAAATGAACAGACAAGTAAAATAGATGCAATTGTCAAAACTTGGTCTCAGATCTAGAATTTTAAGAATCCCAAATTGATTTTTATTCAGATTTGGTGTTTGGATTTAGTCCATTCAACACATACTGGCATTTTGCAACCCTCAGAATTTGTTTGTGGAAGTATGTGCTGCAACCATATATTTTATTAAAGATGTTTTATGGAAATCTCTGTAGCATTCAATATACATGAAACCACTAGGGTTTGGTAGAAATTACTCCAGTCTATGGGAATGTAATAGGTAATTAATTTATTTTATATAAGGGGCTTTTGTTGCACCCCACAGAATTCTATAATGGGTAAAGCTCTGAATCACCAGAGCCTGAAAGGAAGAAAAATACAAAATTAAAATAAGCTCAGTTTGGGAGAAGTTTATTTGCAGAATACCTTTGCATTAGCAGAACTACGCAGACAGCTTTTGAAAATATTGCAACCACCCATCTTAACTAGCAAAGCTCACTTTGCTAACTACAGTGAATCTTTAATGTACGATCTGGTAAAATGGTACTGGAAATTTTGTGATATTCAAAGTTCTCTATACGATGTGTTCTGTCTGTGGAGGTTCCCGATGTGCACATAACATCACGCGGGAAATTGAAAGAGAGTCAAAAACAAAAATGCCTACTGCTCAGAAGGCTATAGATTAGATTATACTGAATTAGTTTCTATACAAGAAGTGTTAATGGTGACAGCACATCAGGAAGGCCTTGTTTTAGCTACTGTATTCTTCTAGTGGATTTGCAAAATAAATCCATTGTAAAAAAAATGCAGGGAAGTATCTAATAAGGATTTAAAGTGTGAAGATGCCCTTCCTTAACAGGAAGGGCACAGAGGTCTCCAAAGAGTCACCCGTGGAAGGTTTGAAGCTCAGCTGGGAAGGGAAAGTGAAATGGTTCAGAAAGAGGACTGAGGACAAAGACAGAAGTAAAATACACATATGTCTGTAATGTAGTCTAGTGGAAGGTGTCTGTCTGTGCCCACTGAGTTTTGTAGGTCCTACAAGAAGGAAAAATTCATTCCAGGTCCTGTAAAAGTAAGAAACCACAGGGGAAGAAAAGTTAAAATATTATTCTGGGGCCAATATGCTATGTATGTATGGGCCAAATGGCATAATTTAAGGACCAGGTGCCAATTCTGTTGACCTCAGGAAACATTGCTATTTACTTCATTGGTGACAGGCTCATTGTTATTTATTGCTGTCGTTTTAAAATCCTAATGTGGTTATAGCTAGGCCTGCGCGAAGCGGCTAGTATCGCTCCGGATTCGGCCCATTTGGGGGACAGTGATTGGATCTGGTGATTTGAATCACTGTCCCGAATCGATTCAGATGAATCTGATTCAGAGATTTGGCTGTTGCTGAATCTGAAGCTCTGAATCATCCAGGCCAGGCCCCACTTCCCAGCCCAGCAATGGCTGCCCCGCCTGCCCCAGCTCCCAGCACATGGGGGGTAAAGCCCCAACTCAGCGGGTGCTGCCAGGTGGGGGGTGATCCCTGCTGCCCTCCCACTGCTCCATGCTGCATGGGGGGCTCGGCATGAGCCACTGTCCCCGCCGCATCTCCAGCCCTTTAGGAAAAAAAAAGAAAAAGAGAAAAACCCCGGGTTCACCATTCCTGCTGACAGGGGGAATCTCCACTGCCCCCCACTGCCCCTTGCCATGTTGGGGGGGCTCTTCCCTGCCCCCAGGAGCCCGAAGGCTGCTGCAGAAGCTGGTGAGTGCTGGGGTTTTCTCGGGGTTTTTTTCTTAAAGGGCCAGAGCTGGGCCAGGAGGAGGAGGGTGGCTGGGGGAGTGGGGGGCATTGGGAGGCTCATGCAGAGCTCCCATGCAGCATGGGGCAATCGGGGGTAGCAGGGATCACCCCCCAGCCAGGCAGCACCCGGTGAGTGGGGCTTTTTTTAAAGCACCAGGAGCTGGGGCGGGCGGGGTAGCCTTGGCGGGGGGCTGGGGGAGCTGGCAGGGGTCCCCCATGGTCCCCTCCCCTGCCCCCTACCTACCAGCTCCAAGTCTGGCTACAGCTCCCTGCTGCAGGAACTGGGAACTACCCAAATCATCGAAGATCTTTGGAAAAGATTCGGAGAGCTTCAAATTGATTCAGACCTTTTAATTGGTCCCCTTATTCAGTTCGGATTCAGAGGTTCGGCCACCAAATCGGGCCGAATGTTCTCCAACACGAATCACCACCTGAAGCTTCACGCAGTCCTAGTCAAAGCAATGACTCCCCACCCCACCCCGAAATTTTGGGTTCACGTTTTAGTTTATGCATATATATAGTTTATCACATATCAGTTTACTTATTGGAAGCCAGTAACTTTACTATTATTTGCAGTCTCTGTTCAAGACTGACTGCAAGACTAGACCAGAGGGGTGTTGCGGGTCATGTTTTGGGGGCATGTCAGCAGAACCTCACTGTGATCTAAGTCTGTTAGAACGAGAGGTCAGAGCTGAGTTTCCCTGGCGAAGCGATAGTGGAAGGTTTTCTCTCGGCCTGCTGAACCCTATACTTTGCTCAAGCCAGCGCTTCTGATTCATTTGTGGAATACCATATCCATACATAAAAGTAGATTGGTGGCAAATCATAGCTGTGTTACTGAGCTGAGTGGGGACTGAATTATGTGCAGTCCTTGACAATTTTCTGCTTTCTGCAAGGCAGAGCTTTCTGAGTCGGGACTGGACCCAGCGCAAAATAGGGGACGGGGTTCTTTGGAGGCTTGGAATCCATCGCTGCTACTGTCGCCTGGGAGGACGTGGGAGTGACTTCTTATTTTAAAGGACTGAGACGAGAAGTAGCGATATTCCTCATATTGCTGTCAGTGAGGCTGTGCTTTGGAAAGACTGAATAGCTTTGGGCCTCTTCTCTGTTGCACATAGGATCCTGCCAATAATCCACCTTGTGTGCCGCTTGTTTTTCTGCTTGGAAGTGGTATTCCACTACTCGTCTTTGAAGAAAAATGCAAAATAAAGTCAGGTAAAGGAGAGCTTAGGACAAATGTCAGAACACATTTCCTAACAGTGAGGGCTAGAAAGCTCCACCTACTCTACTGTTAACAAGGACAATGAACAAGAGGCTGTACTTCAGCCAAGCTTGCTTGTAGAGGATCAAGCCATGTAATCATCAGGTTGAAAAACCTGCGCTCCATTCTAGCTCCATACCTGGGTGCAAACATATTTTCCTAGCTCCAGTTACAAGGCACTTTAGCTCCATACACACAGATTAGATCCAGCATAGTATAGCCCTGATGGCTGAGTTCCAGCTGATGGAAGATAGGCCTGATGGATGGGAGAGGGAAATAGATAGCGGCTGAGCCATGAAAAGTCAGTGGAACTGCTGTGTGAGAGAAACCACACTGCGTAAACTAAGGAACCTCACCAAAGTAGGCAGGGTGGGGTGGAGTTCTTGCATATGATGTGTGCTCCTGGTGGGGGTATGGAGATTTGTTTCTGAGGGGGAAGCTGTTGTACAGTGTAGGGCCCGCATGCTCTCCTCTCTACAGAAGAAAAATGTATATGAGGGGGGAAAAAATGCCTGTGCAAAAATTTGGGTGGGAACATTCACACAGTCCGATATGATTCAGTGTCCCCAATGGCCTTAAACAGCCTGTAGAATTTCTATGTCTAAAACAGATTGTAGCAGGGGAGACCTTTTACGATGTACTAATAGTCTCATTATGCTTCTCAAGCTAGGCATGCTCAAAACATCATGAGGTTTTTCCATTACAAGAGTTACCCATGCTTTGTTGTGTTTTGTGTTTTGTTTTCCACGCAGACTTGCCCTGACAGTTCCCCCATTCAGGTTTATATTGGAGGTACCATCCTGAGCCAATACATTTATGAAATATGTTGCTGGCATTCAGAGAGATGCATAAAGGAAATATTCTAATGACAGTTGGAAGGGCTTTGATCCCTTTCCAAGATTGCACTCATGTCTTTGAAATGTGTGTTTGGCAGCGCTGGAGGGGCTGGGCTCCTTGGTTCTCTTTGGCATGGGCCCATGTGACAGACATTATGTCCTCTATCGTGGGACCCACATAACCTTGAGAAGAGCAAGCAAGGCTCACAGATTGCACTGGATCAGATATTCTGGGATGATAACAAAGAAGCAGCAGCAGCAGGAGGGAGTCAACTCAGTCCAACACAATAACTCCAAGCTATTCTGACCTAGCCAAGTCCACTGTCTGTGGCAGTGTGGTTGGATATGAACTGCAAAAGTTGTTAATTTATACCTCCATGAAGTGTAGGAATGTAGTGATGATGGATAAGCTGCAAAGTTATTAGAAACATGGGGAGGAAGGAGAGGATAGAATCAGAGATGGTATTTTTATGTCTCATGTATACTCCACAACCTTTCACATCCACACAGCTTGCTCTTGCACACAGGCATGTTCTAACCGCCTTGCGTGGATGCAGTGTGTATAGTCCCAAACCTATTCTCTCACACACATGCTCTTGAACATGCACACAGACACACATATGTGTGTAACCTTTCTGCCCAGCCCAGCCACACAAGGGCCAGGTTCAGTTTTTGAGGTAGTAAATGTATTTACTTTGGCTTGAGCCCCCACCCAGAAATCTGGGAATACTAAATTAATTACTAGGGTGTTCCGCATAAACAGCTCTTCCCCCACCCCACCCCACCCCACCCCACCCCACCCCACCCTGAAGCAGTGTAACCAAAACAGATTTAATACAGAAAACACCAAATGCACTGATAACTATGACATGGTCTATAGGTTGTGCTGTGCAAGGGGAATCTGTTTGAGAGCACGGGTCCTTTGGTGGTGCATGGGGCCCCTCAGTGCTGTTGGACAGATAGCGGCGTGGCAATCTTTGTTCCTAAGGTGGGGCTGTATGTGTGTGTGGGGGGCGACTGTGGCTCCAGACAGTACCCCACACTTCTGGGCTGGATGGTATGGCCTGCTGAAATGAAAGCCTCTAGGCCTGGGCTGCAGGTGATTTGGGCAACAGCTTCACTGGAAGCAGCAAATTGCAAGTCTCAGTGCCAGCCCCAGACCGGCAGAATTAGGAACTCCCAGGTTCCAGCCCTGTTAAAGCTGCCACACTTAAATCCTGAGCAGCAAACCCAGGGAACCAATACTTTTTCCCCAGTATTAATCCCTTAAAACCTCAAAAGAGATGGGGGGAAAAAAGGGAAGAAAAGGAGGAGTTCCCGGACACGGGGACCAATTGGCCTAAAGAAACCTCTGCTTCCCCTGGCCAATGGGACTATAGAGTTTTACATATTTCCCCTAGATACAGGCCCCACTTCCCATGTGCTGAGCACATGGCCAGAACACATGTGTGTGCGTGCACACACACACGATACAACCCAGTGCATGGAGGGTGTTACACATGCATGTACTAGGAATTTGAACATGAGCTTGAGAGTATTTTACATATCTGAAAGGGGTTACAATACATGTGTAAAGGGTATCACACATACTTGTTCTCCAGACACACTGTGATTACACTCAAGCCATTTGTTTTGCAAAGCCCTTGCTTAAATATCCGCCTAGCATCTTGCCTTTGCGCTGCCTGGTCTAATTCCCTTGTTTACAGACTTTGACTACTAACTACAAGTCTCAAATTGAGATTGTGCCACATTATGAACTGACTTCAGAATAGGCAGAAACAAGTATGTTTTACCTGGTTTCACTGAATTTACACCAAATATGAGCTGAGCCTATTGTGAAGTGCTCGCATGGGGCAGTCAGGTTTTGGTACAGTCAGGTCTGGGAAGATGGGTTAGCTACAGTACTACTTCATTTGCAAACCATCCCCCAAAGGCTCTTGAGTTCAAGATAAAGAAAGGTGTGTGTATGTGCATGTGTGTGCTTGCTTGGCAGTATAAAAGGGGTGTGTGCCTGGTGAATGAGCTGTAGACATAATAGGCAAAAAAGATAGCTAAGAATAGAAAAGGAACAGCTTGCTTCTTTAGAACTATGAGCAGAGTGGGGATAAAATTGCTAAACTCAGGAGGGATTTAATGCACAAGTATATGGGACTTTCATAGTTCCCACAATCTCTCTGCTTCCAGGATGAGCAGCAGAAATCTTTTTCCCAAACACACACACACTCCCTCATTCCCTCACTCAGTGATACACACACATGCACACACTTAATCATAATTCCCACTTTCACAAACCTGTACTCATCATATCGCTTTCATATATTCTCACACCCTTTCATACATATATGCTTTCACATACATGGTATGATAACTTTTATACTTGAAATGCATATATGCAAATACATAACTGCATACTCTCACACACAAACAGGTGCACGCATCTAAATAAATACAAAACAAAGATGTTTTTAAAGGCACAAAAAATGCTCCTGGCAATAAACTAACATTGAGTATCAGAGCATGATACAATATTTGCAGAACAAGTTTGAGGGGCTGCAGGGAGGGGCTGTATGTTTATCATAGCTACATTGAGAGCGGCAAAGAGATGAGAAATGTATAAAGGGTCACAGAGCTGATCTGTCCTTCAGGACTTCAGCCACATTGCAGGCCATTGATTTAAAGATAAATGATACATGGAATGGAAACATACCACTCTGTTGGTGTCCCCAAAGAGTGTTTTTTCCTCTGTGAGTCATTGAGGGCCTGGGGACACCCAGCCTTGTACTATTTTGGAGGCAATTACTTCAACAAGTGGCAGGGAAACTATTGCGGAAATGTAAATCTGTTTTCCATTGGGGTGTCCTCAGGGAAGGACAAAAAGATCTTGGTGCCAGGCCAGATCCCCTCAGTTTTTCACCCTTCTGGGAATAGAAGCCTTGCAAAATATGCAAGGAACCCTTCTTGCTGTATGTGAGAGTGCATTGAGTTCATGAGAGCTACATGCATGCATACTCATACTAGAATGGGAACAGACTTTTCCGGGTGCAAGGAACACCCTGTTGAAATATTCAGCTCCCTAATGAACTATTTTTATCCTCGGAGTGTTCTCTGACCAGGATGGCATCCCATTCTCAAACCACATGGCACTTGCAGTCTGCTAAACTGTGTGTAGAGTAAAGAATTAGAAGTTGGATTCTCATCTTTGACTTAGTGACAGATCTTGGGGATTTTTCTGTTGTCTCATTTCCCCATCTGTCAAATTGGGATAAGGATCTCCTATTGGAACTGTACGTAATAAGAGAAGTCAATTGAATAAAAAGCAAACACCATCCTGGGGTATATAAACAAGATGCACATATGTCAGAGGCATGAAGTAATCCTGCTGTTTGACTTGGCTTTGGTAAGGCCTCAGATGGAGTACTACATCCCATTTTGAGCACCTCACTTTGAGAAAGATGTGGATGAATGGGAAAGAGTTGAACAGAGCAAAAAAACCTATCAGCGGTCTAGAAAGCATGATGTATGAGGGAAAGTGGAAAGAAGTGAAGACAGAACGGAGATATGATAACTAGGGATCTACCTATGTTGCAGCAGGAAGATACGGTTTTTCTGTGGCCTGCTCACAGCGCACAGAGCTGATTTCGTGGGCATTTCCTGGTGGCCCCGCCCCTTGCCACTGATTGACAGAGGGTGTCTTCATTCAGTTCACATCCCTACTGCTTTCTTTGCCCTACCCCTTGCCGGTGATTGGCAGAGAGCACCTTCGCTCAGTCTACCTAACTACCCCCTGCCCTTTTTTTGGTTGATTCTGTGGGAAATTATGGCCAATGTCAGAGAATGCTGTTTTTTGTGGTTTCCACACAATCTGCAAAACTGTAATTTAGGTAGGTCCCTAATGATAAATTCTCAAATATTTAATAAGTAGTTGCAAAGAAGAAGGTAAGAAATTCCCTATGTGTCCCTAAGTGGAAGAGCCAGAAACAAAATAGCACAAGGGAGATACAGGTAAAATAGATGTTAGGAAAATAATTTTAATTGTATGAGAAGAGCTAGGGGCTGAAATCAGTTACCTGGGGAAGTTATGAAATCTGTATCACTGTTACTGCGGTGGGGGGTCTGTTATTTGCTTTGTTTGTGGGGCATTTTGTTGTGTGTTTTTTTTAAATTGAGTTAAGCAAATATCTGTTTTAGTTATAATCCATCTTGCCTTAGAGTAGAAGAATGGAGTAGATGACACCTGGAGATCCCTTTTCCTGCGATTCTATATAGTGAGGAAATAGCAAACAAAATATGGAATAAAGAATAATACTACTCATAGGAGATTAATAAGGAAAGCAAATAATTAAAATCAGCTGAACATGAACTCTCGATGCAGTACTGTGGCCAAAAGGATATTCTCCTCATTCTTGGATATATCAAGAGTAGGATATTAAGTGGGAACAGCCAGGTATTTGGCAGTAGTGTAACCACTGTTGGTGTTCTGTGCCCAGTTCTGATGTCTACACTTCAAGATTTAAGAAGGATGTTGAAAAACTGGAGAGGGTTCAGAGAAGAGCCACAGGTATGGTTAAAGGATTGAAAACAGGCCTCATGCTGAGAGTTAAGGAGCTCTGTATTTTTAACATATCAAAGAGGAGGCTAAGGAGTGACTCAGTCAGCATAGTCTATCATGCAAAGGTCTAGGAAGGCCAAAGGGCTGAACGTTATAGCTAATTAATTTCAGACTCCAGAGTAAAGCACTAATTTTTAATAGTGAAGGTTACTAACCACTGGAACAACTTTCCAAGGATTGTGGTGAAGTCTTCATTACTAAGCATTTTAAAATCAAGATTTTATTTTATTTTATTTCTCCTATAAAAAAATCTGCTGTACTTCAGGCATTAAGTCTTGGAAGTTCTCCGGCCTGTGTCGCTCACAATAATCAGAATAGTTCTTTCCTGCCTTCTAACCTGTTAACTTTAATTGCTTTTCCAAACTGAACAGAACCTCTGAAAGAATTTAAGCTCCTGCATACAGATACTTACAGTAGGGCCATACCTTTATAATGGTTATTAGTAGACTGATCCGACCTAAGTTTTACTCCAGTGTGCTACCGCTGAATTGAATGTGGATAATTATACCTAATTTACACTGGTATAAAATGATCAGAATCAAAACTCATAAGGGTTGTGGATTCTCAGCATCTTAAGGCCTTAGCACTCCCCGGACCTCACCCCCATGTTAAGACCTATTTTCTGTATTTTTTTCCTATTTCTTTTATATTTCTCGAGTCATTTACAAAGAAAATGGTCTTTGCTGTTGCTATAAGTTCTGCTTCCTTCACTGGTTTCAGCACCATCTGTTCTGCCTCAACTCAGTCACTTGTGGCAATGATTTTAGTGCCTCATAAAAGTGCATGTGTGGTATGTGCATGTGTATGGGCACTCTCAGTAAACAAAATCTTGATTTCAGTATATTGTCATCATCATAACAATGCTGCATATCCATAGCTTCTTTCATCTAATGATCCCACAGCATTATGAAAATTAGGTATGAATTATTGGCAGTCTCTGGGATTTTCCAAGAAGCTTAAGGGGATTAGGTACCTAACTTCCCTGGACTCTCAGAGGACCTTGTTTTGGGAGCTCTTACACATTTTGGAAAATCCTAACTTCCAATGTTACAAACTGAGAAACTAAGGCAAGGAAATGCAGAACCAGGTCACCTTTCTCTTCATGTGGGAGTGTGGGGGAGGAGAAGCAGAAGCAGAGGCAGCTTCTTTTCATTTTGAGGTTTCAGCGGGGCATAATGATCAAACTTCTGTCTTCTAGACTTGTTCCTCAGAAAAGCTAGGAAGTAGGTTGGATGAGGAAACTGAACGGGAAGTAAATCTGATTTTTTTTACCTTGATTATCCCAAGCATTTCTGCCTCGCTGGATAGTGCTTGTATGACAAATCTGCCTCGTTTCTTATAGATTTTGTTTAGTGAGTCTATTTTTTTTTTTCGTCTGAATGTACAGTATCTGATACCCTCAGTATTTTCCCATGAGGTACTGGCTGCTTTGCTAATGAGGCATCAAGAGAAGAAAGCAGGTTTGTGTCCCTGTGCCAACACCAGCTTCCACACCAACTCTTCCCTTAACATTTTTCATTTTGTTTATTCCTGTTGGATAGAGCCCTGCCTCGTCTTCTCACCTTCACCCTTTACTTTCTCACCGGTTGTGCTCCATTAGTTTGGACTGCTGCAAGACTGCTGGCACTTAATGACATACCCTCTGGTAAGCCAGCTGTGCACGTGTTTAGGGGCAGATGACATCCTTTCATGGCATACTCTGTGCAAGAGCTAAATATGCTCTGAAAAGGCACAGAGCCCATGGGACTGGGTTGGCTTCCCCTCAGGGAGCTGTCCCTGTAACCCTGCAGATGTTTCAGAATTCAGAAAGAAATCTAACACCTCTTGCAGGATCTGAGAGAGGGAATTAATGTCACGGCCTTGGTCCTGCAGTGCCCGCAGATGCACTGCGGCCAATGGCTAGTAGGCCTAATCCACCCCCAAGAGGGTAGACATAAGAAACCGGCAACTGTTCCGAATGGATGTTAGATCACTGTCGGTGACTCAGAGCTGCAGTCCCAGGGCTGTCATCTAAATGACATATTTCTAATGATTTAGGACTTTTGTGGGAATAGAGAGAGAAGAAAATTTTAAGGAGGTGCTTGATAGGGCTGTGCGAAGCTTCAGTCCCTGATTCGATTTGGCAGAGATTCGGCCTGATTCGGTGGCCGAATCTCTGAATCCGAATTGACTCAGAGGACCCTTTAACCTCTCCGAATCAGTTCAGAGAGATTCAGAGAGATTTGGACATAGACACAGCTTTAAACGTTTTTCTACATACCTCTAGGTAGCAGGTGGCTCGTGAGTGCTGCAATGCTGGGGCGCATGGAGTGTCCCACAGGAGTGCAGGGGGCTCCCCAGCGCATTCAGCAGCAGGCCCGGAAGTGGACTAGGGCCATTTCTGGTCCAATTCCAGGTCTGCCGGAGAGCTCACTGGGGGGCCCCCCATGCCTCCCCGGCTTGTCAACTGGTGCCTCCTGCGTCTGGGGGAGCACCCGGGGTCCCCCTGTGGCCAATTGCCAAGCCAGGGGGTGCGGGGGGTGGGGGGCAGGGAGGGCTGTGCGTCCCTGGCAGACCCAGAAGTGGACCAGAAGTACTTCCGGTCCACTTCCAGGTTTTTCGCTGAGCACATGAAGGGCCCCCCCAACACTCCTGTGGGACGCTTCATCCACCCCTACATTGTAGTAATCACAAGCCATGCTGGTACCTCAAGGTATATAGAAAAAACCATTAAAATTTGTGCTTATGTCTGAACCGCTGATTCTCCAAATCATCATCGAACCTTCAGATTTGGATTTGGCCGAATCGAATCAGAGACAGTGATCCAAATCAACAAATCAAATCAATGGCTGTGATTTAGGCGAAATCCAAATCAAATAGGGCCTGTTTTGCACACCCCTGGTACTTGACTCGAGCCAGTAGCCCAGCTGCAGCTGGTCTGTGGATAATAGGCAGCGTGGCTGGGAGGCTAGGGACAAGCTGATAGTGATAACTTGCTAAGGAGAAGGCAGCCACCAAGAGGCTTAGGAACTCCAGGAAAGGTTTGCTGAAGGAAGAGGTTTGCTGGAGGGAGGGGCACAGAGCTAGAAAGGCCCCTCTCTTTTTATCTGAAGGAGGGCAGCAGGCTTAGTTTGCTTGCTTGCTTGCATGCATGCATGCTTGTTTTGTTTATTGTGGTTTGGTTGATGTGTGTATTATGGTTGCCAAGCCATTTTGAGAGAAATAAGACTGCTTTGAAAGCCTCAACCCAGAGCTGACTTGCCTAACTAAGGAAGCAAGATAAGTGACCTACTTGTGAGAATGTAGCAGCTCAGCTACCCGCTGCATCCAGATACACGTGCAGAAGTAATACTAACTGAGCACTCGAACCCACATACTAATGTCAAGTGTGGCCTTTCTATTCAACCACACAGTACAAACAGACAAGCAGGGATCCCCTAGCTGCTTTCTGTATCAGGGTGTAGAATGAGCCCATTTTATTTCATGGTTTTCTTGTGTTTCTGTCTCTATCTGTAATAGCCTCTTTGCTTTGCCTTATCTGATGTCTCATGCGCCACTTGCCAATAAGTGCTTTGCTTTTCTTATTATTTTGAAGAATTTTTATATTTCATAGATTTCATAGATTTCATAGACATTAGGGCTGGAAGGGACCTCGGGAGATCATCGAGTCCAGCCCCCTGCCCAAAGGGCAGGAAGTCAGCTGGGGTCATAGGATCCCAGCAAGATAAGCATCCAATTTACTCTTGAAGGTGTTCAACGTAGGTGCTTGAACCACCTCCGCTGGCAGACTGTTCCAGACCTTGGGGGCTCGGACAGTAAAGAAATTCTTCCTTATGTCCAGCCTGAAACGGTCTTGCAGGAGTTTGTGACCGTTCGACCTTGTCATCCCTTGGGGCGCTCTGGTGAACAGACGTTCCCCCCGATCCTGGTGGTCACCCCTGATAAACTTATAGGTGGCCATCAGATCACCCCTGAGCCTGCGCTTTATCAGGCTAAAGAGCCCCATGGCGCTCAGCCTGTCATCCAAATCTAACCTATTCTTTGGCTCTACTCTTGCTGTATGCTTGCTGGATATAGCTGCTCCTAACCAGAGTCATCATCTTGCTTTAGATTTTCAGGGGCAACTTCTACCGCTTTGGCTAAAGAAATAACTCTAAGAACTGAGAGCACTAATAGCCTGTTACCATCTAGTTTATGAGCCACTATGGTGACGGCATTGCCCTTCACTTTGCCATTATATTTTTCCAGAATAGAGGAATAGGTAGTAGTAATAAATTTATTAAGGTATATAAAGTAATTGGATATACAGCCTGATAGATTAGTCAGAATAAGAACAAACAAAATAGAAATTTCTATCGCTGCCAAAAAGGTGAACTATTTTGGATATCTACCCTGAATGTTGTGATCTCTGTTTTATCAAATGAAAGGCACAATGTAAATGCAAAGTATTATAAAAAACTGGGATTTGAGAGTAGGATATTAAATGTTTTCAAGTGCTTCTTGTTCATGGCTTTCTATGGATCTTTACTTGGCTTTCAGCTTCCCCAGATACTGCCAATCCTGGTTGTGTCATTAGAAAATGTTAATTTTTGTGTTGCAGGGCATATTTAGATGTCAATGAACTAAAGAATATACTGAAACTGGATGGATCTACACACCTCAACATCTTCTTTGCTAACTCCTCTGAAGAAGAGCTGGCTGGAGTGGCCACCTGGCCTTGGGATAAAGAAGCTCTCATGCATCTAGGTGAGTCACAAAGCTGCTACCTCCTAGTAAAAATTTCTTACTAGGAGCTAAGAAGGGAAGACAAGTATGTGTTAAGCTCTGTTCTGGTGTCTTATCATTCCACTAATAGTCTTACATAGTCAGGGGAAAAAAAAAAATCCACGATTCCCAGATACTGGCTCACAACCAGGAAAATATTAGATGATAAACCCAAAGCATATTATGGTATTTCTAGATGATGTCAGGCTGAAAATATTTCACCTATTAAGTGAAGCTACTTTACAGGGCATCAGCTCCATGGGAGCACTTCGCAAAGGAGGTGGGAGAAGAATGGCAAGGGGCGAAGGTTGGACAGCTCTGAATTCTTAACTTTGGGCCATTGTGTTATTAACCTTCGCCCATTACTTAGAATTCTTTCTATTAATTTTCCTCACAACATATAATGCAGATTTGTTGTTGTTGTTCTCAATGTGCAAAAAAGTAAGCTGAAAGAACCCTGTTTTTCTCATGTTCATTTGAGTGTAACTGGAAAGAATTTGCTGTCCTGCAGGTTGGCCTGTATGTTTCATAGCTTAGCTTGCTGAATATAGCTGCTATAACCCTGGGTATCCAAAGGAAGCAGAACAACCTACCGGATGAGTCATTGCCTGGACACCCACCATGCCAGAGTGACTCTGTTCCTTATTAATAAGCTTCCACAGATGAAGAGGTCTTAGTTCATTATGTACCCAAAGAGTCTGGATGCACTTTTCTAAACAACAGGAAACACCGCCCCCCCCCCAATAGCTGCAAAACTAGACTGCAAATCTTATAAGGACAAGGTTTCTTGTATGTTTTCCAGACCTTCCTGCATCCAGTAGCAGTCAGAAGCAGCAGGCAAAATATGTGAATGATAATAAGGGGAATTAGAATCGGGATCCAGAATTTTCTAGACACAAAATAACGCGTGGTTTATATTGCATTCAGTGTTTGGGAGTAGTTGTCTCAATCCATATCTTATTTGAGCCCAAACTGTTTTCAGATGAAGCAAAACAACAAAGACATGGCAAAATACGCAGTCCGTATGAGATACAGTGTATGGTGTGGATTACTCACTAGCATTCTGCATGTGAACTGAAGCACAAAATTGCAACCTTGCCACTGGCTCTGAAGCCCTCTGGGAAGCTTTTCTATGTTCAAAGACACAATACACAGAAACCAATATGTTATCATTTCCTTTCGGTCATAGGAACAAGGGGGAGGATGGGACTACTAGTTGAACCTAGTCCCCTGCAAACAGAGTAGCTGTTTAGCCCAGGTTGGTCCACAGAAACGTTCTCTCTCCCCTCCCTTGCACACCAGAAAGCAACAAAACACCCTGGAAATCTTAAAACAATTGTAAGACCTTTTGTACAAAAGGCTGAAAACTTCAGAAACTGTACTGTGCCTCAGAAAAAGAGCCAGGGAGGTCCCAGGTGCTGCTTATGTTTCGGCCTGGTGAAATGGCAGAAAATCGGACATGAATTCTACGTAGATGATTACCGAGGCAGAAAAAAAGACCTTTGCCAATCTGGCCTGAAGGATAATTTCTTCCTGATGCCAAAACTGGTGATTGGTTGAATCCTGATTATGTAACAGGAGCCATAAACCAGGCATCCAATAATTTTTTTGGTATCACTAGGAACATCTTTGTCCCTTGGACTGCATATGACTTCTGTTGGCCTTCAGTGCATTGGCCAGACACCATTTCTAGTCAGGCCAATGCACTGAAGCCAGGGGCCCCACCACAGTTAGCTGGTATTTTATACAGAGTTCATCACTGCAGCTGTTGCTGGTGAAGACTTCTGGCGTTTGTGTACAACAGAAAGTTCTCCCAGGACCTGCACCATTTCCCATAGTGGTCTTCCCTAACTGCTGGCTCGTAGAACGTTACCTTCAAGACCTTCCAATATTACTGATAGCCATGGGAAGTTTTGCTTTTCTTAGATGTGTGCTTCTCATCAGCAAAAGTTGTGGACCCCTCCCCTACATGAGTCTTGCAAAACAATGCTGGAAACTAGAGGTTCCTTACACTCCTGTATCTCTACAATGTTCTCTTTTATTGACCCCTGCTAAAAGCAACCGGAGCATGATAGCTGTGAAGGTCCCACAGTCAGCAATCCTACTACATTCCCTATAGCAGCTTACTCCTGTGCAGGAAAAGAGGTGATGAGGCTCCTTTGGAAGTTTTGATTGGTTGCTCTGTCATTTATTTGTAGCTAATCACAAGGATTTTTGTAAAAGAGATCTCTTGTCCCTTTGCTCTGGGCCAGACCATTTGCAACATTTAGGGTCAGGAAGAAATGTTATCCCATAATGAGGTTGGTACAGACTGTGGGGTTTTTACTTTCCTCTGTAGTGGGGGCCATGGACCTCTTCCTTGGATCTCCTGAGCCCATTGTAACAACCCCTGCAGCACCAGGGCACTGACCACCATTGTTCTCCTGCTTTACCCATGCCAGGTTAGGATGCTGTGCCTTGTAGTTGTGTGACAGAGTTGATTTCTGTAGTTTGGGTAATACGTTGGGAAAGGATTTTTGATGGGATAGTTCGGACAGGGACGATCCTGCCTCAGGCAGAGGGTTGGACTAAGCGACTTCCAGAGTCTCTTCCAGCCCTACTTTTCTGTGAGTCTAAGGAAACACTGACTCCTGCTGAGATAAAATGGGACTGGAAAAATATCCAGCTCTACGAAAATTAATAGTCCTACATCTCTTCTTCATATAATCTAAGTAGCCTGTCACCTACAAAAGCTTATGCCTTTCTGAACAAGTTAGTCTCTAAGGTGCTACGTGGCCCTGCCTTCTGCCTGGCTTCAGATTAATGTGGCTACCTACCTTTACCTATCCTTCATGTAACTGTGAAAAGAGACAGAGAATTAGTGGACTCTTTACTCAGCTCAGAAAATAATCCTTGGAGGGCTTTCTGTAGTGAAAGAGAGGTGATGGGACTCATTTTGAAGTTTGTATCAGTTGTTCTATCTTATAATTATAGCTAATCATCAACAGTATCTCCTAACAAAGCTGTTTATTGACAGACCAGGTTGACCAGAGCAAGAGCTGAGTAGAAAACCTTTAACTAGCCATTTCAGGTTGACTCACAATGAGGAAAAAAGTAAGAAAAAAAAATTGTTAGAACAGCCACCCCAGTCCTATGGTTGATCTGTGAGAATTCATTTTGAATCTTTTCTTTCTTCTTTCTTCCATAAATCCAATATGTGTTTAATAAAAAAATATGAAATATGTGCTGTAGTCCAGATCTAAGCACTGGAATATAAATTATCTGGGTGAGGCAGTTATCTTTTCTGGAAAACTTCAATTGAGTTAGACTCTTGACATCTGTGAAAAATATACGTCTTAAACAAAGGCGAAAATAAAACAGCCCTGCCCATACAACCCAATACAGTCCAGTGCCAATATTGTTTAGCCAACCTTTGTTGTAATTGCCTCTCCTATTTCAGGCTGGTGCCAAGATTTCCAGCACTAGACAATATACCCAAAAGAGCATCCTTTTGTAACGGGCCATCGCAAAATACTTAACAGAGGTTCTGTCTTGGAGCAATTCATTCCACCCGCATAGAGGTCAAACACCTGGTCATCTGTGCAGATGCTGTGCAGGAAGGATAGGGAGGTGGCAGTCATATCATCCTCCTAAAGAAAGGATCAGCACACTAGGATCAGAGAATCCACATAAAAACAAATCCACATTTCCTTAATTTGACCCATGCAGGGCTGGAGCAGGGACCAGTTCTGTGACTTGAAATGATTGTGCAGGTTTCTGGTGCTGCTTCTGAGGGGGATAAAACAGGTCAGAGAGCTTTATGCTGGTTTTCGACACCGGCAAAGATGTTCCTCATTGCATTGCTCACACACTTACATAAAATATACATAAAAATGGATATGACTTCTCTCCCCAACACACACACAAAGGCAATCTTTCACGTGTTTGTGGCCCTGCTCATACCCTTTTACTGTTGCAACAAGAGTCACCAAAAAGATGACGGTGGATCGGATCTGTGATGCATCATAATTTAATGATCTCATCTTCACTGTATTGCAGCCACTGATAAAATTCCTCCTGCATGCCATTTCTCTCATCTCTCTCACTAAATTAGCTAGGCGTTACATCCAAGATTTATTTTACCATTATTCTTTTTAATATGGGTTTTCCTAATCTTAACAGGCAATGTAGGTAAACACTTTAAACTAAAAGCCTTATAAAAAAAGTTGAGTTTAATGTGCTAAATAAAGCAAATATGGAACAGAGCACTAAATCCAAGCAGAGCTATGGCTCAGCTAAACATATCCTTCTCATTATTAATTCAATGTACTGCAGAACCTTGCTAATTTGCCATTTGCTTATCTATTCCGTAATTCACACACCAAAAAATCACGTTTACTACTTTGCAAACATTTAATAATGAAGTTGGTCTAATAAGCTATCACGTTAGTAAGATGTCATATTGGGTTTTTTTTACAAATTAGACTCCTGCATATTTGCTAGTGTGCTATGAAGTAATACCACAAACGGTTCGCATTAAACCACACTTGGATAGCAAGTGAACAAAGTATCTTTAAGTATAGATTTTCAAAACTGATTTTAAAATTTCTCCCTTTGAATTAGAAAATAGCTTCAGTTTTCTTTGTCCACTAATTAATTTGCAGATATCTCCAATATGCAACATACCTCTTCAACTGCTCTGTGAGTTAATAGGGTTTTGTTATATATGATTTTGTCCCATGTAAATAATGTACAGTGTATGTACTGTTTACGTTCTGTCATGAAGGAGCATTGTATCCAAACGCTCTGGACTATACCCAGGTTGGATGTAAGCTGGAAAGAGTTTTTTGATTTTAACAGGAATTTTGTCCAAATAACGCAAGAGCCTGATTCAAAGCCTTCTAAACAAATGGAAATATTTCTTTTGACATCCATGAACTTTGAATCAGGACTACAGGGTTTGTCCCTGGCTTCCTTATCCTTCCAGTACCGTAGCAAACCCAAGTCATGTGGGCCCCATTATACATTATCTTTAACTCTTTAAGCTCTTGTAGATACAGCATTTTTACATGATTTTTTTGGTGTCAAGCCTGCAAAAAGCTGACTGTCTTCTGTTCTGGGCAGAGCAGTCTCAGTTCCCTGCTCAGTACCATAATGGTGTGATGAACAGTAAGATTTAGACCTATAAATGTTCTCCACCTCCTTACCCCCTGACGTTCCAATCAAGTAAGACAAATGCAATGCTCCTCCTTTCCCCCCAGGTGGTATTGTGTTGAATCCATCCTTTTCTCCTTCTCCCCCAGGTGGTATTGTGCTGAATCCATCCTTTTCTCCTTCTCCCCCAGGTGGTATTGTGCTGAATCCATCCTTTTATGGCATCCCCGGCCACACACATACAATGATCCATGAAATTGGGCACAGCCTGGGGCTCTACCACGTCTTCCGGGGAATCTCTGAGATCCTATCCTGCAGTGACCCCTGCATGGAAACCGAGCCCTCGTTTGAGACGGGAGACCTCTGCAGTGATACCAACCCAGCTCCAAAGCAGAAGCTGTGTGGGGACCCTGGGCCTGGCAATGACACATGTGGTTTTCGCAGTTTCCTAAACACACCATACAGCAACTTCATGAGCTATGCAGGTACTCGGGCTTTTCCTACGTTTCCGGGAGTGGGGAGAAGAAAGATGCTGTGTAATAAGTAGATTTAGGGGTGGAGTCATGAGAGACTAGATTGTAACTGGCTTATTTCAGATGGGATGTTCTATCGTTGCTGTGACCGGGTGTTGTCATTGAAATTCCCATGATACTTTTCATCCAAAAGTATGGTGGTCAGGGCTCAACTCTGGCAAACTGGGGCTGGGATTGAGCAAGGTACTGAAGCTAGTTAGGCGCCCTGATCCCCGTTAATGTCAATGGGATCCGAATGCCTGACCTCTGGGATCTCCTTTGAAAATATCAGCTTTGGCAGTTATGTCTCTCGTCCCTTACCAAAGTGGTAAATGTAGGCTGGAGACTTGTGCCAGCCACGTGCTTGGATGTGCCTGATCATACGCTTTGCTGTCTGCTCTAATATCATTTGCATGGTATGGGCTGGCTCTGTTTCCATCCCTCCTGTCTCTGCATCGCTCTGTCAAGGGTTCAAATCTGTGTCTTATGACTGGTATTATGTCTACATTTGGAGTGCTCTCCTAGTTAAGTAGTCCTGGTATAGCATCCTTACAAAGCACTCCTAGGTCTACAATAACAAAGCAGTAAAACCACAGCCAAGAAGTGAATCAAGTTATTCCAGCAAAGCACAGTTTGTCAATCTATTAAAGGGAGTTCTGCCAGCACAGGTGCATCAGACAGGGAACATACTCCTCCACACTGCTGGCTGACAAAGCTGTGCTGGCAGAAATCGGTAGTATACACATGGGCTGGCGCTCCGTGCTGACATTTCAGTTTAGCGCTAGGAAGGAATGCTGAGCTCTCCGAGTGCCTCTCCCTCAGATAACGCATGGGCACGGGGGATGGGATCGCTGCCCCTGCCTGCTGGAAGTTCAAGGGCAAACGAAGAAGCCCGGGTCGCTTGATGAAGGGGATAGTGTTCGATGCTTTGGTCAGCGTTCCCCTTTTCATGGGGTTCTAAGTCCTGATGGCAAGACTCCTTTACTCCGCAAAGAGAAGGTGCAACTAATGAGTGAACTATTTTAGTTACAGTTGCTTTCAGGTATATTTCTACTCCTGCCATGGCTAGATTTTTCATGCAAGGGGCCATGTGAGTGGCCTGAGGCAAAGAGGAAGTTTGCTTTATAACCAAAATACATTTAAGCCTTGAATGTCAGTGAATTAAAGCAGTGCTGATTTTTTCTTTTCTTTTCCCCTCTTTTAAGGTGTAGTTTCAAGGACAAATTTGTACAGAGCAAGCCAGCTCCTCACCACATGTTGTGTACCTCTTGTGAGCACAATAGTAGGAAACCAATTCTACCTACTAAGTTTCTACAACAGTCTCACACCTGGATGTAGTTACCACTTTTTGGTAATAACACACCTCCAATCAATATTTTCAGGGATGTGGACAGGGGCAATAGCCCTGGAATGGGGAATAAATGTTTCAATGTGCAGAGATTTCTTCTGTCTGGAGAGAGCCTTCCTTGCTAACTCTATCAGCAGATGACACCGACAGGCAGAACAAAGAGATATCTATCTACTAGTGGGAACTAGAGATGTGCTGGTGTTGGGGACAAAAATTATTATTTATTCTTGAAAAAATAAGTGAAGCAACACGATAGGCATCTCTAGAGCTCATGCATGAATCTGTTTGTTTGCTTTTTTTGTTGTTCCCAGTGGAATAAAATTTATATCAGGATATCAGATCTTTGTAGAAATACCTTTGAAACATCTAGGTTGAGGTCATGCAGCTCTAAATTCTTGCTTGCCTGCTTTCATTCCAATTAATATCTGCTTGTGTGTCTCAAATATATCTTCTTTGCTCTCTTTGGACTTAACCAGACAGGTAATATTGACAAGTCAGTCTGTCTGTTTAGGTATTTATTTGTCATCTTGCGTCCAGCTCTGATATCTGAGCACCAATTTAATGTTTAAAGCTCTTCTCCCACAAAACAGCCCATGCAGATATTTAGACTGACTCCAAGCTCCAGCAGAGAATGCAGGTCATCTTCCCCCTGCGCCATTGTCTCCAAGCTCTCCTGTATATATTTTATTGTTCCTTTATGATGGCTATTAGAGGCCTTTGTGCACTTTGGGGCTTCCTTGAGGAATATTTATGGCTTTTACAGGATGCTCAGGACCATCAATAATTATTGAGGAAATCCAAGGATGCTACATTAATGTGGCTTCTTGCATGTAAACAGCAGCTTCGGGCTGGCCACTGGGATTTAATGGATATTTTCAAATCAACTGCACCTGCCTATCTTATTGTTGTGCTTGATGAGGGGAAGTTAGTTACTCTGTGGAATTTGCCAAGGAGACATACTGTAAAGTACACAATCCCTAGGCAGTCTCCTGCATTTGGTTCAGCAAAAAAAAAAAAAAAAAAAAGTAATGAGCGCTGCAATTTAAGCACCGATTCCAACCAGAGCAGGCTCCTTGTGCTGTCGTTTGTGGGAGGAGTGGAGAGAATTCTACCAAGTCAGTAAATTCAGTCAGCTTTTAAGACCATTTTCACGCTGTCCAATTCTGCTTGAGCTCAAACCTGAAGGCATCAGAACCCCTGCTAATATGTATAACTAAACCTTAAACTATATCAAATTGGCAACATATTCAAATAAGCAAACAACTGACCCAGCTTCAGTAACCCACCACTCTCACAACAGCGGTGCAAAACTCACTGGTACTTGCACCACTGTTGTGTCTAGAATCCCTTGCTAAGATTCAGGCCCTGTTGAGCTACATGTTACATGCACACGGTGAGAAATATTTCTCTTTGGTGCTTGCTGGAAAAGGGCCAGAATGGAGGAAAGGACCTTTGACAAACTAAGGTGCAAGCTTGGGAATGGTGAGCTCTGGGTTGTCCCTGCTCTGTGTGACATTGGGCAACTCATTTAGTTTTCTCTGGGCGCATCTACAGGTGCATTCATGTGCTTTTGCTACTGTGCATTGTTTAGTACCTCTAATGTGAAGTACTACATAAAGGCACATTAGGCTGCCCTAATGCACAGTAGCAAAAGCACACACTTTTTTAGTGATGCTTAATGCATGGTAGCCTATTCTACTGTACATTCGCATATTAGCACAGTTTTCTCCGGGCCACTTTAATGGGCATTGGAAGAGGCTACTGTACATTAAAGCACATGTATAGATGTCCCCTCTGTTTAGTAGTGAAATATGGTTTATGGCCTTCCTGCCTGAGCTAACATTGCTGATGTTTTTGCAAATGGTTGTCTCTTTAGTGTCCCTTGCTTCCTTCTGGCTATCTAAGGGGGTGGCAAGTGGGTGCTCCCTCCTTTTCTGTCTCTGAGAACAAAACTGCTTAGTTCCTTAACCTGTTAGACTTAAGAGTTCAGGAAGCAGTCCAAGAAAACCTCCGATCTTTGGAGACCAAAACAAGAAAAGGAAACTTCCATTTCTTGGTGCAGGTGGTTCTGTGTTTCCCCTGGGCCCTGTGACTGCCCCATCAAAAGTCCTTGGTACCACATCCTAAGTCCTTGTTACATGGGGCAATCCCTTTCCCTGGACCTTAACTCATAGCTTGGTTGTAGCAGAAAGATACTGAGAATCAGGATGAGGACCTAAAATACTTTCCACAAATTGGTTTGGACAAGTGTGTGTGATGGGATAAGGGAGGAGGGTTTGGAAAAAGAACCTTACACTGAATTGTGCTTTTGTTCCTTTCTTTTCCTACATTTCCTTTTACATGAAAACCTTTTCCATTTCCAGTCACAGTGTAGCTCCAACTCTGATCAAAAGAAGCTGCACTCAGGCTTTCTGGATTCTTTTGGACCTCTGTGCATCACTGTTCACCTTGGGGTGATCTTCAGGATCTTCATGTGTGCCCCAAGACACAGGAAAAAGGAGGGATTCTTTTTTTTACTTCTGTTTCCTTTCACCTGTCTCCAGAAGTGATGACTGCACTAATTTGTTCACAGGCCATTAACTCCTGCACTCTGGGAGAGCCCTTCCTGTCATCCGCAAGGAGCTCAGAAGCTCACATTTACCAGCTCATAATTCTCTCTCCCTCTCTCTCATTCTTGGCTTTCAGATGATGACTGCACCAACTCTTTCACGCCCAATCAAGTAGCAAGAATGCACTGCTACTTGGACCTGGTATACCAGAGCTGGCAGCCTGCCAAGAAGCCAGCCCCCATTGCCATCGCCCCACAGATCGTAGACCGAACATCAACCTCCATCACCCTGGAATGGTTTCCTCCCATCGATGGCCACTTCTTTGAAAGGTGATCATGAGTTATTATATGCTCTAGGAGCTTCGAATTAACCAAAGGCACCAGTTCAGGAAAGCACTTAAATACATGCTTGAGTTCCTTCGTGCTTAGAGATGCTTTCCTAATCAGGGCTCGTCTCAGTAGCTTATTGATCTATTTGTTCCACTTCCACAAGTTCCTTTGCTTCTTGACCAGGCTGTAGCAGTCTGTCTGGACCCATTGTTTAGTCATTTGAGGAGCACATATCTTCCCTGCTATATATAAAAAAAGCATTTAAAATTACTGATTCTCACTTTTGCAGTCTCTGTTTTTTATATGAGAAGTTCTCCATACACAATTGTCCATTCACAAACAGGACTTCTGAATGCAAGCCCCTGCTATGCCTAATCCTATACTTTTCATGTGCAATACACAACAAATCATGCTGCTGCTGCAGTGACAACATAAGAAATAGAGGCCCTGCAGTTCCTTCCAGTGTTTGGAACAGCACACCCCTTTTGCTAGGCAAATAGGTAACAACAAGGAGTGGGCAAGGCTAGGAGATCTTTCAGAGCCACTTGTACAGTACATCTTAACAGCTATTGAACAACTTCAGTTAAGAGATTTTTGTCCCCCTTGCTTCAAAATGTCTGTACAGCCTAACTACTCAGGCTTGTTAACTGAATAAATGATTAGGCTGGATAAGCTTGTAGATCATAGAAATCATAAAAAGTAGGGTTGGGAGGGACCTCAGGAGGTCATCTAGTCCAACACTCTGCTTTAAGCAGAACCAGCCCCAACTAGTTCATCCCAGCCAAGGGTGGAGATTTCACAACCTCTCTGGATAACCTGGTCCAGTGTTTTATTACCCTTTTAGTGAGGGTAGCGTAGACCGTACAAGCTTCTAAGTATATGTCAGAAAGAACTTGTATAGGAGATGGTGTGTGCACATGGAGGCCTGTAGTTAGTTATGCATATTCAATATAATAAAAAAGATTAATTCTATATTAATGAAAACTACGTGAACAAGCTGGCAGTTCATGTTTGCAAAAATCACAATATAAAACGCTTGCATGTATGCAGCAACCTGTACTACTTTGTATTTCATTAAAATATATTTATGACCAAATTGACTGAGTTGTGGTAGTGCTGAGAGATCTACCAGTACATTTCCTGCAGACATTTGCATTCTTAGTTTTTGTATTACAGTAACCAACTTTGTTTGCATGGAATTTCCATGGATTTTTAAGTTAAAAATAAATTTGTGTGTCCACTGGAGTCAAAGCAATGTGCATTGAATTTGTGACATTCCAAATACAAGTATATTAGCACATGAATGGTCTTAAGTGTCAATACTCACATTCATTTAAATTAAAATATTTCAAAAAAAATATTGTCTACAGCACAGAAAAACTTCCCTCTTGGGCAAAAAGGTCAAGACAAAAAACCATGCACCATTTAAGATGCAATTCCACTATATTTTGGATTTACATGATACATAGAAATTTGTTCTAATCCTTTGCACAAGAAGGGATTTCACCATATGTGCATGATAAGACAGCTAATGCAGTAACAGATCTGATTCAGTAATGAAACTAAGGAGAGGCAATTGGGGCACCAGCCCCAGGTGCCGATTTTTGGTGCAGGGAGGCATAAAAATAATAGCCACTGCTGCTGCTCTCCTAGCTACCATGCCACTGCTGACAGTGCAACTGCAGCTGCTGCCCTGTGCACCACCACCATGTAGGGCCCAGAGCCTCCCAGTTACAGCTCTGATCAGATCAGTCATGGATCTAGAGCAGTGGTTTTCAACCTAACAAATTTCAAATGGAGGTACGGGCCCTTTGGAATTGTAAGTCTAGGTATTCACATACTTTTGACTGATCATAGTCATCTTTTGCAAACCCCTTAAACAGTCTGTGGACCCCCAGAGGTTCACAGACCACAGGTTGAAAACCACTGATCTAGAGGGCTTCAGCACATTACCATTTTCTTTCATTCTAGTTATGCATCAGTACAATGTGTTTTGAAAACATGGCCCTAAAATGTATAGGGTTTTGTCTGAAACAATGAGAATTAGTCTGGCATTTTTGGCCCATGATCATCCATTTTTAAAGGTAAATTAAGTTTCCCCCATATGCATTTAATTTAGATTTCATAAGTTAGTTGTTGTATTTAAATAAATCCCATCTGCCTGTTAATTAATCTTATATCAATATTTTTTCCTTAGGTAAAAGAATGTGTCTCTAGTATAACTTGAGGTCTAAGAAATATGTATATTTTAAATAACTCATAACTAGTTGTTGCTTAAAGGGTACACAATGAATAGCCCATTAAATTTAGATTTCCATAACAAAGTTATTTTCTGTTAACTGAGTACTGATTTCTTTGAAACCTGTCCTTTGGGACTTGAAATCTATGTGGTCAATATTACTGAGTACAGTTAGCACCGAGACATTGTTAAGAGGTTTATATCCAGTTCCTTGTTTCTTCATATTAAAAGAAGTTTGCTAAACCTAACTTAAACTAAAATATTTCCATGGCCTTTAGAAATGTCGCTGAACTATTTTTTTCTTAAAACTTAATCGTTCTGCTGGTAAGTTTGTTTCTTTCAACAGATCAGAACTGTTAGGGGGTCCAGTCCAGCAAATGTGTATTCATACACTTAACTTTAAGTACTTATATAATCCAGCAGGACTGCTTACATGGTTAAAGGCAAGCACACCTCAGTTTGCAGGGTAGTCCCCACTGTGTGAGAAAACTCAAAGGTGAAAATAGATATATATGTCGTTTCACCTGTATGGGACAAGGCTGTATCCATGCAGTGATATTTAGTCATAGCGCAAACCTTGAAGCCAAATCTCACTTGCTTCATTCAAATGAATAGATACATCTACTGCAGTAGAACTATTCATACAAATACCAGAACACAGATTCGCTGCTGCTGTGTGCCTCTGGCCTGATTCTTACTCTACTGAGACCATTTTTACACTCCCCTGGCAGTGGAAAGGAGACTAGAGAGAGCATATATCACATCAATTAGATATACATAATATGTATTGTACGTTAAGTCCCATTTATAATGGCAGAGTAGTATAAAGCGTTCTTGAGTCAACTGCACAAAACTGAGCTGTATCTGCTAGCAAAGAAGTAATGCATAGCTAGCTAAGATATCTCTGCATGGTATTGCATTGTGACCTGAAGCCCCTGGAGTTGCTTGTCTTTTAGAATTAATTCATGTTGCCAGCTCTTGTCATTGTTGTTTGAAGTCCTGCAATACTAAGTATTTCCCTTTAGTTTTAGCTTCTGGAGTCATGTGATTAGATAAAAATGTCAGCTATTACTTAACAAAAAAAGTATATTTCCATCCTTTTTGGTTGCAAAAGAAAGCTTGAAACATGACCTCTAAAGTTTCCAAACCAGAAAAAAGAATCCCAGCTCTCTTAATCTCAATGATTTGGGAGGGGTAGGGTGGAGGGGGAGGAATCGCATTCATGATTTTTGAATGGGTGCAGTTGACCATATTGTATTCTTGTCTTTCTATGAGGGATTCTTTTAATTTACTCATAGCAAAAGACCAAGGCACCTCAGCAAAGGTTGCTCTACCAGATACCCACACTAGTGTAACAGTCCTTGTGAAGAAGTAGTCTAAGTAGTCTCCAGTAGTCCAGAACGTCATCCCTGCTTGTGTGTCTGGAATCCTTGGCATTCCTGATGCTCCCAGCTATTGTTTGGAAGAACCAGTCTTGTGAACTGAAAGCCTCCATATTATCTGATTGTCCCACAAACGCATGTATTAAAAAACCCCCAACAAAACAGCAGCAGCAGCAAATCACATGAAAGCAAAAGGGGGATAAAAACGATCATTCATTTCCCGACTGCATCTCCACACTGTTTTCATCTTGCTGTTGTCAAACATCCATTCATGTGGATACGGCTTTGATATGCATAGGCTGAATGTAAAGAGTTATTGTAGGGGAGCTATACAGCAAGTCCTGCTTGGGTAATAAGCACTGAGTGCTTCTGATCTTCCAACTGTTTATCAAAGCAAGTGCATTAGTTTCCATGGATGTGATAATACCTTGTTCTTTTCATCACTGTATTTGGTGCAATACAATTTCTAGATCTAAACGAGGGTACTTCCTTCCTTGCTTGCTTTCAATACCTCTGAGGACACAGAAGGAATTCTGAACTCCAAATAGACATAAGTAAACTTCAATCTAAATACAGCCATCCATGGTATGAAAGCATGGCAGATTTCCCATTTGCTATTGGATTGCCCACTAATCTTACTGAGACTGTTATGACAATTGTCTCAGTAGAAAGCAGTGGATCCACTTCACTGACTGGTTGTTTTGCTGGAATACATCCACTCTATACCATGAACTCCATGCCACTGGAGTCTGCCTAGTATTTGGCTTCTCACATAACACAGAAAGCTAGATCCTCCATCACCCTGCACTTTTGGTAGCTTACTACATTAGGACAGAATGAAGGCATTTTCAGAAGAAAACTTGAGTGTGACTGGTTATCGTTCTGGTTGGGTAGCATTTTGCATTGGTGTAAATGGCTGCATTAGGTACCTGGCAGCAGAAAATCTGGCTCAGAGTTTCACAAACCCGTAATAGCAAAACCCTAAGTGGTTCAGATGTCTATGTCTGCTTATAGGATTTATGTGCAAAAGTTTGCATGAATAAACAAACCAAAAGCTTTAGCCCAAGAGTTATCCCCAGCGTAACTCCTTTTTAGCCTATGAGTTAAATCAGGGATGAGTTTGGCTCCTACGCTGGAAAAGTAAAAAGAAGAAAGTGTTCACAGACTTTCCCACATGATACTCCTTGTGATTTTTCTTACCTCCAAGTTGTTGCTGGTAAAAGAAAATGTTTGTCCATGAGCCTACAGTTTTTTTCCACCATGGCAGCCTATGATGAAACCATATAGCTGCTAATTTGAGTAAAAGCAGTCCTAATTGTGGAAACTTGGCTTTTGATTCCCGGTCCTCATCCAGGACCAAGTGCAGGAGTCTCTTTGCTGAGAAACTGGAAGAGTGCTGCTACAGGGGGTTCTGTCCCCCATATCCATAGATTGTAGGGAAAAAAAGTGCATGATGATAATGCTACATTTCACTTCCCTAGTGCCTCTCAGCCAAGGGCCTTATAAACATATGTCAATTAATTAAGCTTTATTAGTTTCTCAAACAATAACTACAAACAAAGTAGTTAAGACATGCCCTGTAAAGTATGTAAGTGGTATTAACCAAATTTTGCAGGTGTGTAAACTGAGACACGGAGAGGATAAGTAATATATAGCTTGTGGCAGGCACTATAGGAGGTCAAATAGAGAACAGGAAGCAGAGCAAAGGATACTGTGATCCTTACTCTGACCTCTGTACACACGTACTTTTAATTTCCTCCAAAATGTTCAATGAACACATCCATTTGTTTACCTGTGTTGTTTAAAATGCACATGATTTCTCCTCAGAAATGAGCTCCTGGCATCATTGACGTTAATGGCCATAATATTGTTCCCATTGCTCCAAAAATTCACTCCAGGTCCTTCTTCCTGACAATTCCCCTTACAGCTTCATGAAAGAGCCGAAGGAAAAAAAAAAAGATTTGAAATCACTGGACATGTCTACATGAGACATTTACTGCACAGGTGAATAATTAGCTGTGCAGTAAATGGTATGCCCAGGAGCAATAAGTTGCAGAGCAGTAAGCTCTGCAGTTTATTGCTGTGCATTAACAGCATGTGTAGATATACCTACAATCTACAAATAAGTGTTGCTGTAAGATCCTACAGCAAACAGAGTGAATCTGGGTTTTGGTCATTGAAAGAGAAGCTAGACCCCAGAGCCCCATAAGAGGTCAAAGCCTGAATTCATATTTCTGAGGGCCCTTCCCGTCTTACCATTCTCAAAGAGCTCAGATATAGGATGCCATTTCCTAGTTTTACAATAACTTCTAGCTGAGGATGCCAAAAGACCTGGCTAAAAACTGCACAAATAAGCCTCACAACTAGAACCAGTCAAACTGCTAATCACTAAGAATTAGCGTCTATTTGTGGTGATGAAATTTGGTTTTGAACCAATCCTGATTGATATCCATACATATCTGAGGCAGAGTGCAAAGTAATTGTTTTATCTGGCTCTTGCTATGCGTGTTGTGCCTTTGGTGCGCACACGTTTTTTTTAATAGGCATGCAATAAATAGCAACTAGTGAATCTTTGGATGAATTATGGTGCACACTAACATTTGGGAGGCTTCCAAGCCTTGCAAATATTTTAATACATACTTCAAAGTGATGCGACTGCCAGGAGCATTGAATACTGGAACTAGTGGGTTAACGCCCCAGCAGAGGCTAATCAGTATTACTACCGCAGTCACTAGAACTGCACCAGTGCACATCAGTTGTACTTCTGGTTCTATGAATTTAATAGCAATAATATTTGTGAATCAGTGGGTTGTTTCTTTTTCCTCATTGAACATTGGAAGGAGCTCATGTTAACCATATTTTATGTACGAGGAAACTGCAGCCCAGAGAGGTTAATGCCTTACCTCTGGTCACTAGTGGGGCCACAGATGAGTCAAGAATAGAAATGAAATCTCCTGATGTCACTTTGTCTGCTTGAAGAACTAGACCAGGCATCTTCTCTCTCATCAGGGCTTGATCCCCTTTTATTAAAGAAAAATCAAACAACCCAGCATGGTTTTGCAAGTGCCTGGCCTCGTACAGGTTTCCCTCGCCAACCACAGGGGTTAGGTTCCTGAAAGTTCCTGTGGCTGGAAAAATTGTGGTTCATAAGACAAAAGGTTTATGGGAAAAATGGGGTTAGGGACTTGAATATAAATAATAAAGGAACATACAGTGTTTTATATTCACCACACTCTCTCCACATGTTAGACAATCCAGCAACCTCACTTTTGTTTCCAAGGACACCACTTTCCTTGCCCTCTTCACAAATTGCTCACCTTCACCACTCACTCACTGAGAGGCCATAATTAAGGGCAAAATGCAAAAATCACTAAGAAATTGAGAGAAAAATGCAGAGCACCTGCAACTGAACGTTAATGGTGTGAAGCACAGCGCAAGACTGAGCGTGCATGTGGAGATGGGAGTGTCACGGGTGGCTAGCAAGAGCACGGGTGATTTGAAATGGCAGGTGGCAGGCTGATGCATGGCCACCAAAAACTGTGGTTACTCAAAATTGTATACCGTGTTAACCATAATGGTGTACGGAATATTAACCGTGGATACTCAAAACCGTGGTTGGCAAAACCTGGTTGGCAAGAGAAACCTGTATATCCCACATGATCATTACATGGATATAGACTTCATAGGCCATTATACTGAACCTTCAGAAGGCCAGAAAGTGTTCTTTGCCAGTGCCTCAAGGAAAGAAGGTTAAGTGAAATTTAGTCTTGTTGCTTTTAGCATAGTTGAATGAGCTGCTTATTCAACTGTTACTAAGTTGGTGTGTTTTCCTGTTTTCCTGGCCTCCTAGAGAAGTGGGATCAGCATGCGATCTATGTGTGGAAGGAAGAGTCCTGGTGCAATATGCCTTCAGTGCCTCCTCACCAATGCCATGTGACCCATCAGGGCACTGGAGTCCAAGAGAAGCAGAAGGTGAGTAGACAGGATGGAGGAGAGGACGTTTTTGCTATAGAAGCAAAATGGTGGTATAGTGGTAGTAAAGGAGGAGAACAGAAAAGGACAGAGTCAGATAAAACTGATTATCTCCACAAGTAGTACAATGCAAAATAAAGCTCCAGGAAATGTATAGGAGCAACTTCATCTTCAAAGTAACCCATTGACTGAAGCCTCTGCTGACACATGCCTGTACAGCTCCCATGTAAGTCAATGGGAGACGAACATACATTTCAAGAACAGGATGTTCCAGGAAACTGTTCATTTAATTTATCAGGATTCTGTTACTTTTGCTATTACTGGGTGCAATAAACTCCAAGGCAGTTTGAGCCGGAGTAAACTAGCCCTGGGGGCACCCAGGAAAGCAGCAATTTGAGCCAGGGTACAGCAGTTTACGACAAGGCTGGGGACATAGGGGGTCAGCCCCAGGCTCTGGGTGGCAGCATCAGGTAGTGGAGAGGCTGGCTAGGGCAAGAGGGTGCTAAAAATGTGCAGCCAGGTGCCTGCTGGCTGTGCTGACAAGGCATAATTTGTGCCTGCAGTCAGCACCGACATGTGCATTTAATTGCAGTTAATTATCTCACCATAAGATAGCGGGGACCCTGCTAGTCCCCGACAGTAGTATCTTACAGTGGCATTAATTAGTTTACTGCAGCCTAATAGCATCACATGTGTAAACAGTTAGGCTTTCCTCCACAGTTAATTAGTTTACTCCACAGTTAAGCATATGTGTTGACATGGCCACTAAGTACTAATGTACTCCATGAATGCCAGCAGTGGAGGCAATGAGAACAAGATACTCTACATCAGATCAACAAGATATTCTACATTAGTGTTTCTCAACCTGTGGGTCATGACTCAAAAGTGGATTGCAAGAATATAGCAGGGCACTGTATTATTCTGGATTTTAGGAAGAAGCAGGAAGATTCCTTATTCTCATTAAGCCTTTATTGTAACCAGTAACTCCTGACCCAAAATGGTCCACTGACCACTTCCTGTCAATGATATTGTTCTTTAATAACTGTTACTACTACAGGCAGTATCCCCAGTGGTGGCCCAAAGCCCCTGGTGGCCCCCCAGATTTCCCTTTTTGCTCTGGCTGTGGCTTCTCCTAGCCCTGGCCCCACCTTGGGCAAGTTGAGATCTCCAGGCCCCTCTCCCGCTGTGTCCACCTCCTGCCTTCAGCCCTTCTCTGGACCCTGGCCCTACTAGCAGGCCAGCGTGATTCTACCGGGGTCGGTTGTCCAGCCTACCAGCCAACACTCCCTGATGGGCCCACTCTCAGGCTACTCAGCAGGTCTCTTAAGCTCTCAGCCCCTATCTCTGAGCTGACCTGAACCCCATGATAGGTTTTATACACTGGGCCCTTGTCTCTGGACTTCACCTGGACCCCACAATCAATCTTCTGTGCTGAGCCCCTCAATCTGGGCTCCCCCCAGCCTCACAATAGGTCTTGGGCTCTGAGGCCCTCACTTTGGGCTCACCCAGACCCCAGCCTTGGTCCCTAGGAAGCTCCTCCAGCCCCTTAGTTCCCATCCAAATCTCCAGACTGCTTCAGCTGTCCTCTCTGTGCTGGGGCTCCAGAGCTGTAGTCCTTCTGTTGAGATGATGTTCTCTCTGCAACCTCCAGGATCTTTCTGTTGGGCTTCTCTCAGCACCTGGATTTATACCAGTTCTAAGCCCAGCCATCCTCCTAAGTCAGATGACTCCTTCTATCCATCTGCCCGCTTCCTGGGTCAACCAACTCCACATTAGCCCTGGCCCACACCTGCCAGCAGCCTTGCAAGCTGTCAGGCACTCCATGTACTCTGCCACATTCATGAACAATCATGGAAAAAGGCAGAAAATCATGGATTTTCTCTTTTAAAAGATTAAAAATGGGAAACTGCAGGTTTCCTTTTGCAGGCTGGCAGAGTTCCAGCCTGCAAGAGACAGCCTACGACTGAGGGGAGTGGGAGAAGGATGATCAGGCTGGGAGTGTCACATGCATATGTACATGGCAGCCAGGCAGCGAGGAGGGCAGGTCCCACAGCTCGCCACAGGCAAGTTTATAGGGCAGAAAGGTGGGGGGCATAGGTGACACACTGGGGGCATGTGCCCCCCAGATTTTTGCACCCAAAATGGGCATGGGGCTGCATCCTGGCCAGACTGGCGAGGGGAAGAGTCACTTCCGCAGCCCAGTGGGCAGGACCCAGAGTGGGAGACTAAAGAAGAATGGTGAGACTCATGACTGCCACCACTGCCAGAACCCCTGCAACAGCCACACCACCAGCAACGTGAGGAGTAACAGACAGGGAGGCTACACTGCCCTCACCTTCTTCTTTCACCAGCTGTTCATGCACTGGGCTCTAGCTCTGTCCCACCACCATGGCCTGGTAACCATTCCCCTCAGGCCATGGCTGTACTTCAGGGCTAGGGACAGACATTCAAAAAGCCTGAGTATGAATTGATTCAAATTTTTGCAGGTTAGTCTAACCTGGCTAGGCTGAACTGGTTTGTAAGCCAGCATGTGGCCTGCTAGATAATATGCAGGGGGGCTGAGTGGGGAAGCTCACTGGCACTGTTGCTCTTCACTGCCCTGGTGACACCCCCCCCCCCACCCACCCCAGAGCAGTGGGGGCACAGCCCTGCACTTCCCCCACAGCTGCCAGGCAGGCAGGGGGTGTGTTGCCAGGGCAGTGCAGGGCTTGCAGAGATTGCAAGGAGCTTCCCTGCCTGGCTCCACTCTGCCCACCAGGCTGTGGAGGCCCCAGGGGGAGGGCAGCAGGGCAAGGAGCCTAAGTCTGCAGTGGGCAGCCTGCCCCTGCCCCTGCCCCTGCCCTGCACACAAACCTGGGGGGCACGGGTTCCCCCTACCCCCTTGGGAGTGCATGCAGGAGCAGGGAGCCTCCCCCTACCCACAGCGCCATTCTGCTGCCCACTGGGCATTCCAGCCCTGGGCCCCAAGCCCCATGCACTTTGCAGCTGGGCAGCAGCCCCAGCCCTGCCGGCCTCCCTCCCTCCCTCCCTATGGGGGCCTCAATCCCACCCCCACTTACTTGTGGGAACTGCTCTCCAGGGTGTCTGGCAGCCGTGTGCATGTACCTACCCTCTGCCTGACCACCCCCTCTCCCACTCTCCTTAGCCCCTTGCATGCTGGATCTCTGCCAGTCTGCACAGAGCTCCATGCAAAAGAGCAAAATCTACAAGTTTCTCTATTAAAATGAAAAATCCACATTTTTCTACGGCAGAAGTGAAAATTCTGCCGTTTTTTCCATTTTTCCATGGGAAATGGAAAACCCAGATCCCTGATTGTGAGTAATTGTAAAAGATTAGGCCCCAGATAAATTAATGGATTGACTTAAAAGTTATTATTGCACCTATTCCTCAGGGTACTTTTGCAACTCCTCCTTATTGCTTTTCTCTAGAGCATTTTGAAAGGAGAATGATGGGGATGGGCTGGAGAATTTATTCTAAGATGCTGTCCTCTTTTATTAGATCTCTTCTATATATGTATGTGTGTACCATGCCATATGCTACTGTTTCTATTCTATGGTAGGTTTAGTGTAACTATTATAATGCAAAAGAAGGCATAAAGAAATCACTCTCTTAAGGAAATGTCTTAGGGAGCTGGAGCAGAAAAACAAGTATAGAGCATTTGGGGTCACTTGAAAAAGAAGTGAATAAAGAATTAAAATTTAATTTAACAAAAGTTTTTTATATCTGGCTTCAGTTTGAATCAGAATGAAATCAGCATGTTTAAGTTCTCATCTAAGGATTATTCTAACAACAGCAACAACAAATCAAAACCTTTTTAAGTTGACCAATATATTTTAATTTATTCAGTGCATGGTATGTGTCCTTTTTAAACACTGCATTATAGCATACTATATAGCAAAATATTTTTTAAAAGAAATCAAAATGAAGAGTCTTTTCAAAATGAAAAGTCACAATGTTGTGTTCCAAAGAGTGTCAAAACAGGGCATTTCAACGTTGCTAAAAACATCTTCCCAGTTTTCCTTTAAGATAAAATTCTGGCAAAATGTATCTAATTTTTGCAAAGCCTTGTGAGTTTGATGGAATGACATATTCCAGTGAAATATGTAATTCCATGAAAATTTCTCCAGCAAGCTCTAATTTGAAACCTTTTCCTTCTAGATCTCACACGCCTTGCCATAGGCATTATTCCTAGAAAAACTAGGCTACTGTAAGATTTATTAGCCGGCTGCAGAGTTTACATTTAATTTCCTTTTCTCACAGTGAGTGTGCCTGCATATTCTTAACTATGAAGGATGCAGTCAGATCCTTATCTGTCTCATTCAATTGCTGCTGTGCTCTAGCTCTAGTAAAGGGTTTTGGGAACACAGTCCAGCTACTATGTTAATAATTTCTCTCCCCAAGCATATATAAGATATACCACATGTGTGGTGTTTTTGCTCTGTAATTCTCTGCCATTCTAACATTCAGGAACTGTGTTTGTGTACTTAGTCCTAGTTACAAATAGTCCAGTTAGGTAATTGTCTGGCTTTTTAAATTGCCTGTCTGTAAGACCCCCTGAATGCAATCTTATTAAAGTTCACGTTCACAAGCATTTGAGTAAATCTCCATTCCTTGAACATTCATAGAAAGCAAACACAAAAGAGCCACAAGCATAGCCAAAATGAGCTAACATTAACATTTGAGATAACACTTGTGGAAAATAGTCAAAGTCCTCATCCAGCTTCTTACCAGGCAGCTACACCTCTCACCTGCCTCAAAGCCTTCTACTAATTGAATGGGTGCATTTTTAAACCGCAGGAGCTCTTAGCTACACCTACACTGCACAGCTAACCCAGGTGACAGCCAAGTCAAAGAACCAGGGTTAACCTAGGCTGGATGTGAATACCTGTTCTGCAGAGCCCTGCTTCTGTTGTTGCATCCTCACTGTTTCTTCACTCACCGTGTATATAAGGGTAGTATGCCTTGGTCCTTTACACTGAGGCACTCCAGTCAGTTTATTAGCTGTGGGAGAAGCTTTTTATTTTGGGACAGTTGTGAGGTGGCATTGGTGGACTATCCATGCTTTAATGATTTAGCTTACATCCTCACTACAGAGTGGGCAGTTCCAGCCTGGGCTGTTACTCTCAACTCCAGGTGAATAAACAAAAGTACTTCAAAACTTGAGTCACAGGTATTTGTGACAGGGAGGTTAATGCTCAAACCTGAGTAATAGCTATAGCTAACTATACTGTGTGGACTCAAGCCCATCGTGCGTGTGTGTTGTGGCTTCCTGCGCTGTATTGACTAACCCAGCAGCCGATACAAGAACAGGAGACACCTGGTGCAGCTCCCCAACTTTTGGCTGTGCCATGCATATGCAGTGAGCTCACTGCCCAGTCGGCATAGGGTCCTGCTAGAGCTTTGCATCAGCTAATCAAGGAGGGGTCTGGCTGGACTCCCACTTCCAAGTGGCTCCTGAGTCCAGGGAGTGAACGTTGCTGCCGTTTGCCCTTCCCCTGCCTCCTCCTTCCCACTCAGTTGAGCAGCAAGGGGGGCAGGGGATGAGCAGTGGTGGTAGTGCATACCCTCCAGGCTCGAGATACATGTAATCAGCAGTTTCAGCCAGACCTGGATGGACAGCTCACAGGTGGCATGACTAAAAGAGAACGTGACCGTGCCATCGTATCCCCTCTGGATCCACCCCTGCTCTAACTATAGTTTTGCCTTTATTCCATGGACTTATCAGACCACTAGTTTATGCTCTGGCAGTGGCTAATACTTGGCTCAAGAGCAGCCTGTTCCATATTTGAAATTGGAGTCGTCTCGATTGGATACAGAAGTTACATAGGAGGTTCCTTTGCCCTGGGTAAAAAAAGCATAATTTACAGTCAGGACTTGTCATCGTTATTCATACAAGCAAATCTGAAATTCACTCTTCGTGTGCTTTCTGCAATGCTTGAGTAGAATCGGATGTTTCTTTGATACTTCCTGCCAGTCTTGTCATGTTCCAGAGTATTTGCAGGAGCTGAACACAAACACACCTGAAGCAAATGCGCTTACCGTGCAAACAAATATATATTTTTTTCCTTTTACAGCATTTACCCCACTCTAAAATTTGGAAGGCATGTGAAATACAGTTCTGCTCCTCTTCTCTAATGACATGCAAATTCCTTATCTAAGCCCATTGAACAGTGACTGCCCATAATCAGAAAGGGATTTTTTAGAGCTTTAACAGTGATATTTTGGCTTAAGCTTTCAAACTACGCAAGGCTATAGTCAAGTATACAATGTTGTCCATCAGAACTACTGTTACTTAATAGGGATTAATGTACTGTATTAAATGCCCTGCAGTTTGAATGAAACCCAGCCGTGTGCAAAGGACCAGCACAAAGTCTCTGCACCGCTGAAGGCCACTGACAACTTAAGTGTTAAATAGACGTAGAGCTGGCAGTCCATACAAGCGCAACTTGCATCCTTTTTCAGGATGTGCCTCTTTTGTTCAAAAAGGAGTGTGTGTGGCAGCATTATAGGGGATTTAAAAACTAGGGGGAAGGAAGGAGGGAGAGTGAATGGGAGAAAGTGTCATCCAGTAAAAGGGGCTCTGGGTTTTGAAACCGGAAACACTGCTTCTGATGCTGACCTTGCAAACGTGGTGGCATTAGACCAGTATTTTTGAAAGAGGGGCCAAATTGAACCTGCTTTTCAGAGGAGCCAAACACTCTCAAATCCCACTGTGGGCAAAGTGAGTTGCCCTCCAGCACCCCTGTTTCTCCTTTAACCAGATGGCAAGTGTAATGCTTACCAGTCTTTCTAAATTGCCTTGAGAGTTGAGGGTTAAAAAATCCATCTTTGTGCTGCTGTTGGGAGCTGTATGCGTGTCCATGACAAAGTAACTGTAGGGCCTGGCCACCTGCAGGCACACACAGCAACTACTGTTGTGAGATAATGTAAGCTGGATGGTGCATTGGCTACTCAGATTGATTAAACATTGAATACTTGTAAATCTCCCAGGGGAAAAAAAAAAGTACAGCGTGTGAAACAGGGCCCTGACTTCCTTCAAAAGATGTCACTGCTGTTTGAGCTTATGTCTCTGTCACTGCCTGAGTTTTGTGGCATTCTTGCTATGTAGTAGTATGTATGAAAGAGCAAAAGGATACATACAATCATGTGAAGGGTAAAGAGGCGCAGGGTGCTATGTTTTGGACCTCCAAAAGGACTGTACTAGATGCAGGCAAAGCATTCTGTAACCAGGCTCCCCCTGCGTGTCCAGAAGAGTCCTAAAATTGCCCATCTTCAGGAAAATAAAGCACAGTTTTAACACTTCAGTAGCCTGCAGGCAATGAAAATAGACTTCATGCATAGCCTTTTGTCTTTAAATTAGGATTCATTTCTTCCCTTGCTCGTGTTTGCCCAATGCTTTGTTTACCTTGCTTCCTTTCTCTGCTACATCTGGCTGTACGCTCTTGCTCCCTCTTTCTCTGTTCCTTCACTTCTTTTCTTTTCTTTTCTTTCCCTTCCTCCTTTCCTCGGCTTTGTCTTTTCCCTGTCCTGCTTGCTCCCTTTCCATGTGGTTATTTGGGAAGGAAGAGGGAATTTATAGCTAGCACTGGATTCTGTTACCGACTGTTCCACCCATCTGACCTCTCTGGATCTTTCAGTACATGACTTTATGCCAGATTGTAATGTTACCATAGTATTTGGGAGCCCAGCAAGCATTGTGGTTTTCATTAGCTTTTAGTAATACCTCCTGTGTAGCTGAACAAAGCCAATCGTGAGAAATTTAAAAATACAAGTCCTATTTGTTTCATCACAATGAGTCCATAGAGCCAGCACAAGGTCTGTACTCTACTTGTGTCCAAAAAATAGGGCTTACACAAGATGGCATTAACCTTGTATGGGCCCTCTGCACAGGAATGATTTTCACCCAAAGAGCCCTATTGTATATGGCACCCTAACTACCTCATGATGAATCTGCCTTTCAGAAACATCCGATGTTCTTTCTTCTTTCCTTAGTTTCTACACAGAGAAAGGAAATCTTTCTGAGCGAGAGAACAGGACTAGAAGTAATGGGGTGAGATTAAAGTAAGGAGAGCTGCGACTAGCTATCAGGCAGTTTGAGTCTACTGTCAAATAGCTACCCAAGGGAAAGGGATAGAAACTCTTTCAGTTGCAATTGGATGAAGCAACAGAAATGAAAAAATATGAGGCCAGCTTATTTGGCATGCTTCAGCTGCTTTGTGCTGCTCTGTTGATGCAAGGGTACCAAAAACCTGGTTCAGCTGGCCCTTTCGACTGGGTTTATGGCTCTTTCACGTGGCCAAAATACACTGATGAACCTGGCTTGTTTGCGCAGTAGGAAACAATCCTGCACTGCCAGGTTGAGCAGACTATTTTCAGCTCCTTCAGAAATACAGTGTGCAGTCCTAGGTCCTTCTCTCTCAACTTTCCCTCCATCCCGGTATCTTTTCTCCCTGCCATCTGAATTCACAGTTTGTCCTGTAGTCAGTGCTGGCCCATGTTCTCTAACTTCCCTTCTCTCTATCTTTTTTTCTTTGCTATTCTTTTCTTTCAGGTCATCCTGACGTAGAGCAACCTTGTAAATCCAGTGTCCGGACTTGGAGTCCCAACTCGGCAGTCAGTCAGCACACGGTGCCACCAGCCTGTCCTGAGCCTCAGGGCTGCTACCTGCAGCTGGAGTTCCACTATCCTCTGATTCCAGAGTCCCTCACTATCTGGGTGACATTTGTCTCCTCAGACTGGGACTCGAGCGGAGCAGTGAATGACATCAAGCTGCTCACCACCAGTGGGAAGAACATCTCTCTGGGGCCTCAAAATGTCTTCTGTGACATACCCCTGACTATCAAGTTGGATGCCAGGCAGGTGGGTGAGGAAGTGCATGGCATCCAGATCTACACTTTGGATGAGCATCTAGAGATTGATGCAGCTATGCTGAGCTCCATCCCTCAGAGCCTATTGTGTGCAGACTGCAAACCCATCCAATATAAGGTGATCCGGGACCCTCCTTTCCCGACCGGCTCTCCATTCATCATCTCAAACCTCAACAGGAGATTTGTGGACATGTAAGTACAACTAGATGGAGGAGTAGACAAAATGGTTTGGAAAAAATAGAGTTCTCTCTTTACGATGTTATGTTTCATGTTAAGATGAGTTTCTTACATACTTAAACGATCAGAATATCACCAACAGAGGCCACACTTGTAGCTTACATATGGAATTATGCCACAAACCCATGGAACAGATTTACATCTTCAGACTTGCCGCCTAGGTCAGCAGATGCAAAGCATTGAGATAATTTGCTTACTTCTGCACCTCTGGCCTTTTTGAGGTTCTAGAGATACCCCAATAGAAGGCTCTGAGAAAAATGTGATGACATTCACTTGGGATAATACATTTTGAAAGAAATGTGTGGTAGAGTTTATTTTCAGTGCTCTAGCAGGGGCATTTATACAAGCATGTAGAGTTGAAGGAATGCTGAAAAGCAAGAGTGCAGATGCATCTTTAGATTTATTAATGAATTTATTTTAGCCACGGTCTCATTCCTTTCTTTATATTCACTTTTCTCAATCACATTTTATTAGCACAAATGCTTGTAGTCTTCAAGGGGACATGCATGGTCCGCGTGCCTTGCACTGATCTGTAGAAAGTAAGGGAGAATTTCACCATAAGTGAAGAGTTATGCTCTTGTAATGAGGGTTTATAAACATCACCTTGCAACTTTCATGACCACTTCCAGCCGAACATGGTGTTAAACAACATTTTAAAAAGCAATTTTAATAAGTCCAAATTTTGGTCCAATATTCCATCGCAAATCACAAATCTTGCTTTTCCCTGATAACTTCAGAGAATCCATGGTGTGTTCACAGGCATTGTATAAACAGAAAAGGAGCAACATCTCTTGAATAAATAACTCCTTAGAAATTATTCACTGTTCCCCAGGAACGCCATGAAGCTCTTTGGAAAATGAGTACCAGATAAAAGGAATTAACCTGCTGAGAAAAATGCATGCTAATTTAGAAGAGATGATCTAATTACTTTGTCTGATATCAAGGAAGAGTGCATCATTATAGTCTTCTAAACAATCTAGTAATTGTAGGAAACTGCCCTTTGATAGTCCAATTCTGCAACTCGGAGAATGCAAATTGTCTCTCTGCTCACACAAATTCAGCTTAATTAACAATTTATCATTAAAAACAAAACTCCATGGATATCATTGGAACTACTCAAGTGCTGAAAGTTAAGCATCTGCTTAAATACATTCCTAAACTAGAGTGTTAATTTGCAACAATTACTGGCGCTTAAAGTAGAAGTACTATTCGCATATTGGAAACCTGGGAAATTATGACTTTTCCCATGGTTTTGCTGTGAAAGCATCTTTTCCTGAAAACTGGCCCCTTCTCACTGGAAAATGGGACTGGCTTGCCTGCAAAATATGCATACCTTAGCACAAGTTCCCACAGAAATGGGCCCAATTTTGAGTTCATAATGAAATGTGAAAAAAAATATTTAAAAACCTGTGAATTTGGAGTCCTGTTCCTCTGTACTTTTGTTTTGAATACAGTACAGACCTCTCGCTGACAGTCCTCTTAACTGGACCTTAGATAGGAAGGTTGTTTTCATGAGCTATGGGTCTCCAGACTTCAGAGTCAGGCTCCCTTCGAGCAGGCCAGCTGTACAAGAGTGGTGGAATGGGAAGTCCCATTTCAAACCAGCATATTGCTTGGTGGTTAGGGTATTATTAATAACAATTTTAGCTGGCATTTAGGTAAAATGGCATGGTAGCACTTTTCTGCTTCATCGATGTGTGGAGACATGCTATAATGGCTTGGATGCTACAGCTATGGAGGCAATATAGATATCTGAGCTGACAGTACAATGTCATGGACACACTTGGGTACCTAGCGCAGGATCTTTTATTTTCAGTTTGATTCTAGTTTTTAACCAAACTGTAAGGGTGTGTGTGAGACTAGCTTTCTGTCTGTCCCCGGTAAGACCCAGGTCTTGTACTCCCTAAGCAGGAAATGGAGGTCTCCTTGTGCTCACTCATCTCAGCATCTGTGGAAGGGGCGTCAGGATATATTTCTACACACATGTGGACACAGACCATCACTTTGAAGCCTCTCTCAGCTGGAGCTTTTTCTCTTCTGCCTGTTTGTTTCACTCTGTAAGACAGGAGCTCTTTACCACCTGATATAACAGCCCCATTACCTTTCCATAAATCCCAGCTCAGTTATCCTTTACTCATGTTTTGGAACATTTCTGGTATTGAATGAAGTGACCCGTTTCATATAAAGCTTATTGCGAAGGAAGTTGCACACCTCCTGCCGCCTCTGACCTTGATCTTCCTTTTCTTTCTTCCCCCTAACAAAGCTCTGCTATCTGCAGGCAGTATCATTTCCTTTCATCGGTGCCACACCTGGAGAAAATTAATTTTTCATACCTCCTTCATGTTGGTGAGAGGGAACACTTTCCTTACGCTGAGAGGAGAGACAGCTTTAACGGATAGCCCTTGCCTAGTCAGCATCGGGTGCTCTTACAGGAGGGAAGGAATAACTAGAGCAGTGCAAACCTTGTGTTAAGAAACACGTAACAATGCCAAACCTGTCTGCTCTCAAGTTGAATTTGAATCCCAGCTCTCGGCTCAGATTTGCTGAGCTCAGTGAACATTTCAAAAGGACAGGGCTAAGGTCCAAGTAACCTCTTCTTCCTTAGAGGTTTTGGGGAAACCAGGCAAAACTCATTCACTTCAGCTGAGTTTAAGAACGCCGAGCTCTTTACCCCCCAAGGAATAACTAGCAAGGGGAGGGGACTTGCCTGCAAAGTTCAGATCTCAGTTCACATCCAGATCCAAAGTTCAGAGGGTTCAGATCTGGAGTTTTCATTCTGGCTGATCTCTAGGGATGGCTGAAACAGTTAACCTGAATTCCCTTTAACCCTCTTGCAATCCAGTACTCTGGTGATGGCTGCAACAAAATCACTGCCTCAGTGCTCATTATTGCGAAAAGCCCATTGAGATTTTTGGAGAGGAGTATTAAATATAGAAACCTGGGGACAGGCTGGTTTCTGGAGGATGTCAGAGAAATGGTTAGATAGCCAGTAAGAAAGGAATCATCTTTTCTGATCACTGGAGCTGTCTTTATTTGTTGTTGGGGGGGTTGTTTGTTTTGGTTTTTTTCCTTTTTTTTTTTTTTTCCCACAAAATGTGGTCTGATTACGAGCAAACAATGGAGAAGAACGGAGAAGAGAAATTGTAACAGATCTTCCTGTGCATTGGTAGCAGTGGGCAGCGTGCAGACAGCTTCTGCACAGGCAGAAGTGGTTTGTTCCAACTTATAATTTGTACCAGGGCTTTACTGTGTGTGCTGGCACCCCGAAAAAACCTATATGTAGCTGAGGAATCCACAGCTGGATTGTATTTTCCCAGTAAATTCCTATAACCACTAAAATTCTGGTAGCCATGTCCTCCTGTCACACGGCATGAGTAATTCCCATTGAAATCAATGCCACTTACTTGGATTTCTAAGAAGGAAAATCAGAGCCTATCCAGAAATAGCAAAGTAAAATACTCATGTTACTTTACAAGAGATCCAATAGGGCAGTGTGGCCCAATTTTGGGGGGCAGACGTGCCACCAGGTAAACGTTGCACCCTGCCCAGGTGCTATTCTGATCTCTGTCCCCTGCCCGTTCTGCTGTTCTGATTTCTTCTCCCTGTCCTATCTGCCCTGTGCTACCTGTCCCCTTCTCAGTCTACCAGTGCTCAGAGACTGCCTGTGTTACTTGGGGCACACGTGCCACAGCTTGGCCACCCCTGCAATCGGGCTTTCCACTGGGCTCCGAGAAACCTGGATGCCTCTCTTCTGTGTATCGATATGATATCAGATAAACAGGTGACAGGGCAACCATTTGTGCTGCAGAGCAGAGGTGTCAGCTATGTGATTAGATACCTCACAGTTTATTCATTAAACACGTTAGTTTGCTATTTTACCAGTCATTAATCAGTGAGGGTTTCTATACAAATGTGAGGCTAGATTGCAGTTGGCTACAGGGGTATGTATAGTGGGGGCAGTGGGGGTATGGGCCTTTCCATTCTTTTATTCTCCTTAAATTGTCAGAGCAAATTCAGCTTGAAAGCACATGTGTCTGTAGTGTGTTTTGTGTGCAGTAGCAAAAAAATAAACTGATTCATAGGCACGATACTTCACAATGCTCTACCATTTTTACATGGGTAAGCTTCACTGGTTTCAGTGGAGCTGTACTGGTATAAAAGTAAAATAACACTAGGGAGAGAACCTGACTGGAGGCTGAAGGTTTTTAAGTGAAACCTTTGTAGAATCTCCTTCCTGCCTCCGGTACCATCCACTTCTTGATTTTCCAAAAAAGAAATATTTTTGTATTGACAGCGTAGTGTTTCTCATACATTACGTTGTATTCTAGGCCCTCTTAGCTATCTGGATATTATTGCCAAATGTATTTGAACCCCATTTCCGTTTAGCCAGTACTTGAAATCTGCCATAATGAGTTTCCCTTCAAATCTTACTCAGGTGGAAGTCTCATCAAAGCTGTTATTAAGGACTCAATAGCTTGAAAATGTCAAGAAGTGCCCCCGCCCCCCCACCCCCCACCTCTTCCCCCTCCAAAAGAAAAAAAAGCTTGGAGGAAACATACCACAACACACATCACAGAAATAACTTGAGTAAGAGAAATACTATTCATCCTAACTGCAGACTGACAAGCCTGGACTTGTCAGTCCTAAACATTTCCTTTCTTTTGCCAAGAAAATGTGAAGGTGTTTTAGGTTTTTATTTTTATGGCTATCTAGACACTAGCTAGCTACTAGTAGCAGCAGTATGGACTTCACCGAGTCTACCTTAGACCTTGAGCTGAGTACTCGGTATCAGATCCTATTACCACAGCAGCCCACTGCTATTAAAATCAAAACTAGCTAGTTCAAAGCACTCTTGGGTATGTACACAAGCTGCAATCACAGTGTAGGCATACCCTGAGGCTAGCTTGAAGGGCTGTTGGAATTGCTGAGGTTTTTTCCAAGTATTCTTCCACGGGCTTCGTAGCATACCTGCAAGTATGCTAGAAAAGAGCAACCTTAGTCTCTTTTGCAGCATGAATGTTGCTGCTATTCCAAAAAAATCTTATTAGCTGAAATGGCATCCTTAAGAGAAATCCATCCCAGTGTGCAGGTTCCAGCATAAGGTCTTCATTTAGAGGCACTTGTACCCTCTCTGATGGGATGAATATCACTCAGAAGCACTCTCAAGCCTGCTGCACTGCTCTGGCTGCCTCCTAAGCTGGAATCAGTGGAGCAGAGCCTGTATGACTCCAGGCTGGTCTGTTAGCGCAGGGACGATTTAATTGGCTCTGTCACTGAGCAATGTAAATTAAACAGTTTGAAGCACTGTGTGGACCGAGCTACCCTGCTTCTGGTCAGGAGACAACTTCATAGTTTCATAGTTTCTAGGGTCGGAAGGGACCTGAGCAGATCATCTAGTCCAACCCCCTGCCATGGCAGGAAAGAGTACTGGGGTCAAACGACCCCAGCAAGAATCACAGCATATTTCACAGCACCCTGCCAGGCCCAGCTACCCTGCTGCCTAGTGTTTTAGTGCACAGCAACACACATGTAGACGCTGATAGGGATGACCGGGGCACAAGGGTACTTCAGTGAGGGGGCTGTCTGCTGGCTAACCCTGCGCTGGAGCACTCTTGTGCCCCAGCCACCCCCTCTACAGCATATTGAGTCAGGTCGGAGTAGCCCTGGGCTGGCAGGCTGAACCCCCCCAGACCCTCTGACAGCCAGGTATGCTCTAACCCAGCTCAACATGTTGCAGTCCCAGGCATATGTTCAAATGAGAACAATAAACTCTGACATGATATGTACCGGAGTTTATTGCTTCAAAGTAATTGCGTATGTAGACATACCCAGTAACAAATAGGACTACTGGGCTAATACCAAAAGTTACTCTCAAATATTCTGGCAGGTGAAAGTGGTTATTTTGGTGCACCATTATTTCTGGGTTCATAAATTTTTTTGGTAAGGGCTGTAATTTATTATAGGCAGTCTATAATCTTATTGAAGTGTCTAGGAGCTACTGAAGTTTATACATTATTAACACCACTATTTGTAAGTATATTCATACCCATCAGGTCTCATTTAGAAGAAATCGTTGTAAACCCCCCCAAAAGTTTCATGAAGTTTATCCCTGATTCTTATTTGTTTTGGAAATGCATACCTCTGATACACCATGGGTTGTCTTCATTTGTGTGAGAGCAGAAAGGTGACCAGTCATATACCACAAATATGAATAATGGATGCAGTTTGTAAACAACTTGTAGACTGAAATTTGTTTGTATGAACTATTTGTACATGCAAGAGGTATGATGAAAAATCAGGAGAGGTTATTCATGATGGGTACTTACATTAGATATAGCTACAAAATAAACATCACTGAGTAAGTATGATCCAAAGCCTCTGCAAGTCAGTGGAAAGACTCCCATTTACTTTCATGGTCTCTGGAACAGGCCACATCTGTACAGAGATTAAAAAAGAAGTATGAATACCACAGTGCTGATGTGAGAGTGTAAGTCTCTATTGAATGTAAGCCCCTTCTAAAGTCCATACCTACATCTGTCCTTATTATGGCATTCCTTCCTTCATAACTATTCAAAGAGCTATTTCTCTATTTTCTTAACTTTTACCAGATCAGAACATATGATCTAAAGCATCTGAGTTGAATTGCTAGATCCATCTGTCATGGAGATAAGTAACACCATATTTTTACCCAAACATAATACAGATCACCAGGTGGATGTTTTTCCCATGCCAGGCTCTGAAATGTAGGTTATCTTCCTCCTTTCCCTCCCCTGCGGTGCCAAGAACCTTTTGATATGCCAGGAATATTTGGGTGTACATAAGGCATGAGAGATGCATTCACAAAGCATTTTACACACACAGAACTATTCACAAGTGCTTTGAGAGTGTTTATGTCATTTCTGAGTGCTGAGGATACCCATCTTGTATAAGCTTACGCAGCTGTATTGACTTCAGTGCCACTTTGCAGATATACGCCAGCTGAGGATGTGGCTCGTAAAGCTTAGCAAGAAGCGGTCATCACTAGAACTAATCAGGAATTTTCAGAAGAACCCAGTTTGTCCAAAAAAGCTTAATCATCAAGACCAAAAGATTTTGTGGACTTTGCTACAATTGCTACAAACTGCTGAGTTTCCTCTGTTATGGTGGCCCTAATTACCATGATTATGACTGCCATGATTTATGCATAGCCCTTTTCTGCATTCTCCCATCTGTTTTTTTCTTGGGCAGGTACGGCCAAAATGTCACAGAGTATTCTAGGTGAAGTCCTACTAGTGTTTTGGACAATTATATTATTCCCTACTGATGCATTCTAGGGTTGCATCTGCCTTTGTCATAGGCACATCATATTGGCAGCTTGTGGTTCTCCTATATTATATTCAGGCATTTCACTTCTGCTCTCTTACAAGTGATGAGTTCTCACTTTATAGCAGAAATTCTGCTTTTAGCCCCTACCCTCAGTGAATAACTTTACACTTTTTATCCCATTTCTGCTAATCCAGGTCTCATAATCAGTTCCTTCTCGATGATGTTCTGTATGTTTGAAAAACGCACGTTATATTTTGTCCAATTTTCCATCTACTTCTGCAGCAGGTTTGCAGTGCCTCAAACTGCATGCGCGTGCTCTTCTGGATGTGCCCTATGCCTTTAATTCCTCTCTAAATTTGTTTTAAAAAAGAAACCCCAAAACCAAAAAAACCTTGCATACTATTAAAGTGAGACTACTGACTCACCTCCTACTTCCACTTTCTTTAATATAGGTACTGCATTTACTGTTGTCCAAGTAGAGGTGATAGAGTATGCCTGGAGAGCTTTCTTAAAAAGTCCTTGCTACCAGATTATTTTTCAGTGCCAGTTCTTTCAGTGCTCTGGGATAGAGGTTATCTGCTTCCCCAAGTTTGAGCTCATAAAGCAGTTTGAATTTTCCTTCCATCTCAGTTGTGATGATTTACATTTCTATACTTTCATTCCCATTAGGCATCCCTTGCTTTGTCTACATTATCCTCACTGAAAACTGAGGAAAACATTCATTTAGCTTTTGGTCATAACTATATTATCTTTAATCTCGACCCCATACCCACTGCATAGCAGCTTCCTCCTTCTTTCCTTGTTCTCTTTGTATTTGTGTAGCAGAAACCCTTTTTTTTTATTATTATTATTTGTTTTTAATTTCCTTTGCAAAGTCTTAACTCATCTTAGTTTTTGCAATTTTCACTTTTATCACTACACTTTCTGACCTCCAAGACAGATTTCTAAGCTGATTTTTTCCCTATTATTTGTAAGCTCATTGCTTACTGCTAATATCCTGAGTTGGTTATTCATTCAGTTAGGTCTGGAGTCCTTCCCTAACAGGTTTTCCCTTTGCTTGGGATGCAGGTCACAGACAGCGTTGGCACCTTCAGTTTAAAGAAATGTCATGTTTCTTCCACATGAGTCTTTAAACTCTTTGGCCCATATTATCTTGATAATTATTTCCTTCAGTTTCTCAAGCTTTAGCCTTTTGACATGGAAAACTTTAGTTACAAGCCTATTTTTGTTTATCTTTTCTTTTCACTTAAATTGAACCACTTGCAATTGTTTTCTACAACTTTCTTTTTCTGTTTACCAAAAAAAAAAAAAAAGCCCAAAATAAAGTCATTTTTTTTGGTTACACGACTACTTGGTAAAACAAGTAAATAAATAAAGGAAGGAAGAAGGCATCACACCCATGAATATCTTGCTTGTCGTTATTAGAATGATTTGTTACACACTTGATAGCTGGAAAATTAAAGGCTCCTACCATCTCACACTTCCTGGTAGCATTTATCTCTTGGATATAAAGGACAACTCTGTATTCAGATCTGTCCCCGGGGGTCTGTCGCAGACTATCGTAGTAGAATCCCTTTCAGAGGTCTTCCCCAGAGTGACTTGAATTCAGTTTTATCCACACTGTTTCTTGTAATTTTTTCAATACTCTGCTGTATTATGACCCTATCTCACCACCTTTTCTTTTCTTTTTACCTTTCTTGAACAGCACACACTCTTCAGTACCTGTAATTCGGTCATGAGTGCTGTTCTTCTGTGTCTCTGTTCCTTCCCCCTGTATTACCTGGTTTCATGCCATGTGCAGAAGTTCTAGTTTTTCCATGTTGTTGCCCAGGTTCCTTGTCTTGTTGTATAAACATATCAGTTGTTTTTCTCTGACCTCAGCCAAATTCCTAACCAGACTAGGTACAGTGACGACTGCTTTCCCGCCCCGCTTTGTCTTTTTTATGAAAACCTCTAGAAACTTTACACTTTCTGAGAGCTGAGGAGCTTCTTGCAATCTGTTTAGGCAAAAATACAGGATCTGAGACTGCTGGTGTCAGCTCTTACCTCCCTTGAAGTCCAGGTCAGGGTTGGCCTGGACAGCAACCTCAGTTGGAATAGTTCACCTACCACCTCTCAAAATGTATCATTACTGTTGGTAGCATCTCTAGAGCCTTCCTGCTATGACCTGTATTGATTGCCCTGTTTTTGTTTAATGAAACTGGAAGTTTCCCAAGGAGAAATCTAGAAGATGGAACTACCTGCCCTGCACCTTCACTTTCAATGACAGGAAATTGGTCTTTGGCCCACCTGACTGTAACAGATGCTCAGTGCTCTGTAGGACGGCAGCTTCTCCACCCAGTGGGAACATTGCAGGCTTACCCTGGGGAAAATGCTTCCTTTTCTCCAAACAATGTATCCTCAATTCTGACTTTCATCTCAGAATCTGAGGCCGCACCTGGGCAGGGAGGCTGTGAGAATGACTACATCCATTTACGTGTGTCAGAAACGAGTATGTACCCCTACTCATTCACACAGAGCACACCCCAAGTATTCAGGGGAGAGGAACCAGAAAGAAAAATCCACTTGTTTCTGTCTATTATGCTCTTTAACTTTCCTTACTCTCTGCTTCCTTCATATATATATCACAATTGAATGTTGACGTGGTTGTTCTTATTACCAAATGTTCGCTGGTCACATTACGGAAGAGATGCAGCAGGTCCCTTTTTTCAAAGAGCTTGAAATTAAATGTTACAGACTATTTTTGCTGCTGTTTGGGAATATGCATCTTCTTTTAGCTGATATGACTTGACAGCTGGCAGCCACAATCTGATGCAAATCTTCCTGTCTTTCTTTCATAAATTAAATTAGTGCTATTTCAAGGTGCCAGATAATCTTTACAAGAGAATGAAACCTGTTTCTTAACCACCCCTGTCACACACATGCACGTGCATGCATGCGCACACACAAAATATTTCAATCTCCATACATGCACACACATGCACACATGCTCACACACGTAGTAGATATTGCAAACTCCTTCCCTGCTCCCCTGTGCTATAGTAGTATAGGCCAGCCCTACAGAAGTAAAACACCTATTTCCCTACCCACTCAGTGGCATTTTCTCCCTTCAGCCTCCAATTTGTGCAAGCTAGCCTTTTTGTGCCGGCCGTGCCAGCTAGCCTTTTTGTGCCAGCCGTGGTGATAGGATTTGCAAAGATCAGCTGCTGTGGTTACTTGCATAACACCACAGCTAGACATGGCACTTCACAAAACATGAAGCTTCACGTTGTCTGTTCTAGTTGAGCTGTACTAAATCTAGTGTGGGGGAAGGGGAGGCAAATGTAGGTGTACACGTTTGTGGCTTTCTGAACTTGGGGCAGATTAGAGACTTTTTTGGCCCTGGGTTTGACAGAGAAGCATCAGGATTAAGGTTCAAGGAAGTGGAACCAACAGCTCAGAAACACTGGGATGCAGTAGCACTCTGGCCAAACCAGCTTTTTCCTCAGAAGTGTGTCCAGCTCCAGGAGCTAGCAGAGATAGTGTTGAGTCTGTATGCCAACTGTAAGCCACCCAGTAGTAGTTGTGTTCAGGGAGAGTCTTCAAGAGGCCTGTCAAGCTGGATTTTCATCATCCAGGTACCAACAGAGTGACATAAAGAGAAAGGCCAACAAGTGGCCCAAAGGTCCATAAAAACAGGAATGTGTGTTCTCTACTCATGTCTTACCTCCAGAAAGATATCATTAGAATGCCATACAGTTCAATCCCTAATCTCTTCTCCTATGCCTGAAGAGGGGTGCTTGTGCCTGAAAACTTGCAATGATGTTTTATTTATTTTTTTTGTTGCAAAAATCTAGTTGGTCTAATAAAAGATATCACCTCTGCCACGAGTTCTGATTCCTACTAGCCAGGACTGAATTTGAACTGGTGACCTATTAGTAGTAGTAAGGTTTGAAGCTGCAGGAAAGTGTGAAGGTCAGGCGAGAATTGTCTCACTGGGCTAAAGGATTTATTGCAGGTAAACCCGTCTCAGAGCTGTGGTGAGTTGTGTTGTGCATTATCTCATGGTTAATTATATCTCTCTGATGTTTCCTTTTTGATGTTCTTCTTATTTTGGGTTCTAAATAAGAAGCAGCAGAAATCTCCCAGGAATAACAAATGACTTTTCTTTGCTTGATTGAGGGAAAAAATATTGGACAGGCATGTGTTATGCAACAATGTAAAAATAACTCCTTCGTAAAATTTGTAGTGAGCTTCAAATACCGCAAGAGAAGCAGACGTGTGTTACCTGTGTTTTTATCAGCATTGGCAGCTGTTCCCATTTTCTTTGCAATTTTAGTTAACTGATCAATTTCTGGGTTCTTCATTTTAATATCTATGGCCCAAACTTAAATGCCAAGTGTGTTAAATTTGGAGCACAGAGTGCAATCAGATAGGACTTTAAAACATGTTAAACAGACTTTGACATATCTGTTCTTTTCTCAACACGCGATGTGGCTACTCCAGGAATAGGCACTATAGAAAACTCCTTTAAAGGCCATACGGCTTGCACACAGAAAGGATCATAATCTCTTGATACTAATTTATCCCTCTCAGGCTTGATCCTGTTAATTCTGGCCAGGATGTTTCAAAAGTGACTAGTGGCTTAAGGTTTCTCAGTTTGGGGGGCTTAGCCTGAGACCCTTCAAAGAGACCTGGTTGGAAGGGGAGAGGGTGCTCCATATTTTCTGAAAATCATCTCTCTTAACAGAACCCCAAGTCGAACAAGCAGCGTCATTAGCAACTGCTGAGAATCTTGACTCTCAAACTACATATAATAAATTGGATCCATTTATTCACAGTGCTGTACTTATTATTGTTTTAATGTGAGGCCAGTTGCAAATGTAATAACAATGAAGGGAATTCACTCATGATGGGGCTTCAGAGACGTAGAGAAAGAGGCCACATGTTGCATCAGGGTCAGTTATTAAACCATTAAAAATCCACAAGTGACTAGCTAGTAGGATTTCTCTTAATCTGAAGTGGATTAAGCTAAGACACAGAGCCCCAGTGGAGGGGAACCTCACGGAGTACTCATCTGGAATAGGCACCTCATCCCATTTCAAATCTCTGCTTGCCGTCAGTAGTGTCATGTGTATGAGCACATCCACATATATCTTACACACACGTCATCAGGACCCGATATCCTCAGAGTGGCCCAGGTCTCTTGTTTTATGGTGGCACTCTCTGAAGCAAAAAAGTACAGGATAGTACAGGTGGCTTAGCTGACAGGAGAGGAATTACCCTAAACATCTGTGTGTATTAAAAACCTGAGCCAAAACCTTTGACAATGTAAAGACTCCTAGAGGCTTCAGGGGCTTTGGATTGGGTACCCAGAGTATCTGCTCACATGGCTGTTTCCTCATGCTGAACATTTAGCATTTCCTCTGGATAACACAGAAATGTTAAGGTATTAAATTCTGAAAAGCCGGCCTTGGCTCCGAATCGTTGCAGAGGAAATCCTAGAAGTCAGGTCTGGATTCAAGGACACTGTAGAGCATTACTCCGCCTCACTAATGACCTCAGACCTGGAGAGACCTTCCTCCCAGGGACAAGCACCAAACCTTGGCTAAATGGAGCAGGACTGAACATGCTGATTCTTGATGTTGAAACCAGCTGCACTTCAAAGCCAATCTGAGGACGATTCACAGGGTCCCCATCATTCCTGTTCAGAGCCTTTTCAGATTTAAATTAATAGGATGTGAGTCAGGCATTTCCCAGACAGCATAGTTGTCGAAATCAAGTTAAAGCATATACCAATCCCACTAGCATTCTTCTCGGTGAAACTGCAGTGGATTGCTATGAACATCAGCTAAGCAATGGGAACATCATTAAAGATATGAGTAATAAAATGCTGATCACCCATGCTGGCCTCACTGTAAGGGAACAGAGCTCACCAGTGTCTGCTGACAATGACGGCCTTTAAAGCTAAATACACTAACCTGTTCTAACCTGCCTACCTGCTGGGTTGTTATCATCTCTTTGTCAAAAGGATACACTGTAGCTGCTTAGCTGAAAATCAGCTGTTTAAACCAGATGCCCTGCTGTTGTAAACCAGCATAGCGCCAGGGAAGTCAGTGGAGCTCTGCTGATTTACGCCAACTAAACATGCAGCTTTACGTATTTTAGCTGCTAGTATCCTTCCTGCTAGGTTGACTTGTAACAAATCTCTCTCTCTCGCTCTCTCTGCAGTTGTTGAGACTGAATTTTGCAGGAGTGTGTTTTTATTAAAACTCATATCACTCTCATATCACACATTAGCATTTCATCACACTATGTTCAGGATACAAACCACACTTTTTTTTTTTCTCCCTGTTTCTTTAATAACATCCAGGTGCTGAGACCCTTAACCAGTATATTTCCTTAAAAGTACCTCTTTGGTACAAACACCTTTCTACATCTCAGGGCTTGTAGTAGTGACTTTATCCTGGGATATGTAACTTGATCCCATTAAGAACCTCCATCTATGCCATCTAACCCCCGCCCCCCAATCCTCCCTTTTCTAACAAAGAAAGTAGAAACTAATCTATCAAAGGTAGAAAGTTTAGAAAGAAAGAATAAATGAATGGATGCATGAACAAACAAACTGTCTTGAAAAATTCAATTGCAAATTGCCTTTTTTATTAAATGTACTACTGTGATTTAAGTTGGCAGCATGATGAATATTTAGATGATTATATCAAAGTCTGTTGCAGTTAATCAGTTGCACATATATAGATATAAATATATGTGTGTGTGTGTGTGTGTGTGTGTGTGTAACTCCGCCTCACTATTGACCTCAGACCTGGAGAGACCTTCCTCCTCCATATATTTGTGCAACTGATTAACTCCAACAGACTATATATCTGTGTGTGTGTGTTTGCTACTTTAAAACTTCCCGAGCTTGCATAAAGGAAGAAATAAATATAAAATATATTTAAAGCAACTGTTTTAATAGTTGCAAGCCCATTTACCTGCTAAAACTGTACAGAAGGCCACTTTTCAGAGTGAGTTGTTATATCAGGACGATTCTGTGCCACAAAGCTCAGTGCAGCACCAAGTATCTTTAGAGGAAACTACTTGCTGGTCTGAGTAGAAAATGAACAGAAACATAACCTAGGTGCTCAAATTGCAAATGAAAACTACGGCTACAGTTAGTTCTCTTGGGGTGAAGTTACATATTACCATAGGTGGTGGAAGGTAGGGGCTAATAGGGCTTAGCACCCCCCCCTCCAAATGTGGGGTCACGGTAGGGCCACAAGGCAGCCTGGCCCAGGGCTTCTGGCAGCTGCAGCAGCGGTGGGGAGGGAGTGAGGCTGGGAGGGAGTGAGGCAGGCACTGTACAGCCAGTGGGTTGGGTGTGGGACTGAGCCATGAACAGCTTGTTTGGGGAGGCACAGTCCTGCTGCTCTGCTTACTCCAGGAGGCATGCGGGTGTTTGCCCCCAGATCTGGGCAGGGCAGGGCAGGGCAGGCTGCCGCTGTGTGCTGGGCTGGGCTGCACTCAGGGTAGGCGGTGGTGGCAGTGGGAAAGGTCTATAGGGGTGGGGGCTGCAGTCACCCCAGAATTCACCATAGCCTACCCAACTCCCCTCCCAGCCCTGCTGCTGCCCATCCTGAGCACAGACCACCCCTCCCCGCCACCAGGAGGAGACTGGCGCAGCCCCCAGCCCCAGCCTGCAGCAGCATCCTGCCCTGCGCCAAGCAGATCTGGGAGCACACGCCCCCATGCACTCCCAGGACCCATGCAGCGGCGGGAGCCAACCCCCCTCCCCACACCCCCCAGACAAGCTGTGGCTTTGTCCTGCATCCTGCCCCACCCTGGCTGTGCAGGGCCTGCCCCAGCAGTAGCAGCATTAATGTTATTGTAATCATTGCTATTATGAACAATGACAACTCGAGGCGGGTGTCAGGGTCCTGGGGGCTCCATTCCCTCTGGCCTGGTGGAGCAGCCAAGGCAGACCCGCTCCAGGCCCCAGCTCTGGGCGACCCGGGTCAGTGCAGGAAGGCAGCCAGGGCCAGTGCGGGGTTGGGGGATGATGGATTCATTGGCATGGGGGAGGCTGGTGCTGGACAATGACCCCAGGTGCAGGGGAAGGGGCAGCTGCATGGGCACAGTGGGCCCCAGCCCCAATCCTATCCTGGGCCCAGGTCCAGTCTAGTCCATTCTGATCCCTGTGTGTTTCCAGCCCCAGCCCCCTTGTGCCCCGGCCCTTTTCCCTCCCCCAGCCCTTCTCCTGCAAACTTTCCTGCCTGGGGGAGGGTCCTATGCGCACACATGCACTCAGCCCCTCCCACTGAAAAATGTTTCTCCCTTTGCCTATGCATTACATTTCGATCATACTAAATCTGAGACATTTTAAGCAATGTTAAAGTTAGAACGTGCTATGAGCAGTTGAACATTAAGGGTTAATACCGTTTCTTGCCTGCACTGCTCTGACTCACCACTAGAGGGCTGGTGAGCATGGGGATGGCTAGAAATGAGGAGACCAGGCCTCTGCCCTTTGGAGGGGGGAGTGTCTGAGAAAAGTGCATCATGGGATGCTGGAGGATTACAAACTGAAGCTTCATGAAACAGACTAAAGTTATCCTAATATGACCTAAGTAGACAGTACAGAGTCAACCCCCACCTGAAGTGGTGTAACTCTGAGGTGGTCAGAGTATACTTAGCATGAGTTACTGAGCTTTATTGTGGATGCTCACATTTTAGGTTCCCTAAGCATAGAAGACCGAGGTTTTAGGTCTCCCCCAGAAAGAAAGGATCTGAGCCCACTTCTCTTACTTTTTAGCAAAGTGTCCTAATTGCTAGACCATGGGTGAACAGAATCCAGAGCATACTCTGTTGGTTGGCTTCATTGGTTTGGTGGCATTCATGTCTAATCTCCATCTGGGCACAGCCTGTTTCCTTGAGATCTCAGAGAACAATGTGTGTGGGTTCTCCACCCCAAAATGATTCATTTTGGAGGGAGGGGAAGCTGCTTTGTGTGTCTTCAAGGCTTGGGAATAGTCTGTTCCCATCCTCCCCTCCTTCTTAGTTCTCCATATCCATTTGCAAGCTGGCATTCTACTCAGCACAAGGAAGCACAAGGGAGCCCCGCACAACTCCCTAACAAATCACAGAATCATCGAATCGTAGAAAATTAGGGTTGGAAGGGACCTCAGGAGGTCACCTAGTCCAACTCCCTGCTCAAAGCAGGACCATCCCTAACCAGATCATCCCAGCCAAGGCTTTGTCTAGCCAAGTCTTGAAACCAAGGGTAGAGATGCCACCTCCTCTCTGGGTAACCTGTTCCAGTGTTTTACTACCCTCCTAGTGAGAAAATTCTTCCTAATGTCCCACCTAAACTTCACTTGCTGCAACTTGAGACCGTTGCTCCTTGTTCCATCACCTGCCACCACTGAGAACACTCCAGCTCCATCCTCTTTTGAATCCCCCCTTCAGGTAGTTGAAGGCATTATTAAATCCCCTCTCCGTCTTCTCTTCTCCATACTAAATAAGCCCAGCTCCCTCAGCCTCTCCTCATAAGCCATGTCCCCCAGCCCCCTCACCATTTCTGTTGCCCTCCGCTGGACTCTCTCCAATTTGGCCACATCCTTTCTCTAGTGGGGGGCCCAAAACTGGACACAATACTTCTGATATGACCTCAACAGTGCTGACTAGGGGGGAATCACTCTAGAGACCCAGGCTTTGCAGCAACAGAGGAAGTGTAAGCTAACGGATAGGGCTCTCAGGAAATGATTCTGTTCTTGATTTTGCCACTGATCCAATATTTCTGCTTCCCTTTCTCCTCCCAACCTCTCTCTCTCATCTATTTAGATTGTAAGCAATCCAGGGCAAGGACAATTTTTCACAATGTGTGTGTGCTGTGTCTGGCACAACAGGGTATCTCCAGGACCTCATTGTGCTACTGAATTAGGAAGAATTAATAAAAACATATATAACTGTCCCAGCTAAGGCACATTGGGGGGGGGGGAGCACTTCTAACAAATCTCAACCCAAGCTTGTATTTTATGCAACCTGACAATTGGCAAGCGACATCAAAACCCTTCCTTAGAAATGCTTGATCTGAGTTATAAGCAGAAATCCATCCTCTTCTCTGTAGGGGACACACTGCTTGGGAGCCATGAGAGTACCTACAGTTGTCCTGTTTTGATGTCTCTGGTGAACACACACATACACATGCGCATACACACAAATGTCCAGATGCACGCCAAAGCCAGAGAATAGAGCAAGGCCTCTGCCAATGTTGGGACCCATCCTGTTTTGTGTAGAGAAGAAAGCATCACAGGAGCAGCCTTCTTGGCGTTTGTGTCTTCTAAATCAACTTTGAGTTGAAGAGAGAGGCGGGAAGCTTGTTCTGAGGCCCTTGCACCTGCCATGTCACTGGGCTTATCCAAACAGTTACAGATCTGACAGCAGCTGAAATAACAGACAGGCACAAGAACTCGAGATTTTTTGACGTCCTTCTTTTGTTTACAAAATCCCAGCCCCTTTTCCACTTCAGAATCAGGCAGGAATTCTCTTCATTATCTTCTGCCATGCCGCTCATACCATTTTTATTAAATACAGAAGAAAGAAAAAGATAAAAGAGGAAAGCAGCCTATTTGTACAATCAATGGCAGTGCAAAAAAACAACGGAGGAGTCGGTAGGTCTATTCAGGATGTCCTGAAGTGACCCTATCCCCTAAGGCCATCTCTTTTAAGAAGGGCTTTTGTAAGCATCAGAGGAGATGGGAGCATGGAAAGGCCAGAGTGGCATTTCTGAGGTGTTCTTCCATGGCAGTGGAAGTAAAGAGTCATATATCTCTTTGCCAGCTTCAAGAAGGGATTCCAGAGATTGGGATGCAGTCTCACCCATAGAGCAGGATGTTGCTCATGCATTACAGTGTCATTTAACCTAGGCCCTTGGCCCAGTGCCCCCTGAGGTTCTCAGTGTCATCTCTGAGGTGCAGAGCTTTCTCTGAGTTGGTGGGAGCTCAAAGCACTCAGCATCTCTGTAAATAAAGTATCTTATTTGGATGCCTGATAGGTTTTTGAAATAATATGTGACCTTAAGCCAGTTGCTTCTTCCTGAGCCTCTTCTTCCTCCCAGCACCTTGTCTGCCTTCCCTGTTTAGACCACAGGCTCCTTTTGCTATGGGTGTACACAGTGCCTGGCAACATGGGACCTCAATGCCAATTAGAGTCATTACTGCAGTAGAAAGAACACATCGTGGTAATATTAATTGAGAGGAGTGGTGCAAACTTATTTAGGTCTCCTGCCAACACATCTTTGGGGTGGGGAGGACTGGGAGGCAGCATCTGTCTGGAGAGCATTGTCTTTCTGGGAGAGGCCCTCATTCCCATTTAAGGCTAAATAAAGACTGACTCTACATGGAAACCCTTGAAGTGTTGAAGGTGCAGCAATGCTTTGCACCCATGCTGGTGGCAGGCCATAATTTGGCCCCAAGCCCTGGGGAGCACTTGAATTTTACTAGCCTTTCCTTGAAATACTGTGTGGGCATCCATGCACTTGTAGGACCTCATCTGGGACTGGCTCTAACAAAATTCTCCATGTCATGTTTAAAGAGGAATCTTTCCCAGTTAAACCAAATTTCTCCCTCATTTATGCTATTAAAACCCCTTGTCTTTTGCAATGAGAGAAAATGCAACTACTCATGAGATATCTAGACACCTAGAGTGAACCAATTTGCAGTCCCAAAATAACAGGAGCAATCAGTTTGGTCCCAAGTTCAGAATGCCCCGAAGGGGATATACCAAGGCACTCCAAAAACCCAACCCCTGTGCTCACAAATGTACTAGCACTCAAGAAAGGGGAGCGTGTGCTTCACCCAAAAGCTATGGTCCCATAAGACAGGGGCGGCCAACCTGCAGCACAAGTGGCATGGGCAGCCTCTGGACAGGGCCAGAAACAGGCATGGGCAAACCGGGTGGGCTCCTGAGGCCTGGACAAAAAGGGGACCTGAAAATGGTAATTTTAAAATTATTATTATCATTATCTCTGACAAACAGGGGCCCAATACTAAAACTTTGCTGGGGGCTGGTAGGAGTCTAGATACGGTGCTGCCACTAGATGTGAACTATGAGAGCTCAGGGAAGAGGCAGGCAGCACAGCAGCAGACAGTGTAGGAAACAGAAGGAAGAGCAGCAGATCAGGAAGGAAGCAGAAAGCAGAGCAGGAGATTGAGGGGAGCAGAAAGCAGAGTAGCAGATTGAGCAGAATAAGGGGTTCAGCATGGCACTCAGGAAAGCTGTGGGGCTAATTTGTGACATGCCTGCCAAAAAGGTTGGTCCCCACTCCTTTAAGTCACGTCAGCTTGGGAAGGACCTCTTCCCTAGAGGAATAACTGAGTTGTTTGAAAATAATATAGCAACCGCCCCACCCCCCCCCAGGCTGAAGTATAAGCAGGGAAGGCAGTTCCTTAACTAGGTCCATTCTGAGAGACATAGGGACGGGTGAGGAGGGGTGTTAACTGAACTGCCTGCCCCAGTAAAAAGAGAACAAACAACAGGGAAGGATAGAAGGGTTTTATATCTCCACCCCTGGATGCTCACTTGCCCCTCAAGACAGCAGCAGCAGGCTTTGCAGTATTTCGCCCAGGACAGTCTAATTCCTGCTCTAAACATAGGGCTTGAGTCATTGGTTTTCAATAAGAGTACCTCCCCACGGGCGGAAGCCAGAGCAATCAATACTCCTTACTAAGTTCTCGAAAAGGTCATTAAAAGACCATAGATATAAATTTAAAAGAAGGGTGGTTCACATCCTTAACACTGAAGATGCTCTTCACTCTCACTTCCGTAAGCAACGTCATATGAAAGAGGCATGCATTGGACCTAGCTGACAGCAGGTTGGAAGGGACGCATTAGCGTTAATAGTATTCCATCAGATTGGATGGAAGGCAGAAGGGAATATAAGTAGTCAAAAACATGCTTCTGTCAATGCTAGGAACAGAGCTGGTCTTGTTGACATCTCCAGTTCTGCATGCGGTAACATCCATCTGGGTGCTCAGTGTTAATTTTTTTATCCATTCGCAAGCACACAGACATGGGATGTCTTCTGCTGCCCTTAGGACTCATGTCCATCCAACTCGCATTGATAACCGCAGGAAATGCAGGGGTGCATGTTCAAGCGGAGAGCATGCAAATTGCTAAAACTTCTCTTTTTGAGGGAGTGAGGAGGCCAGGCCCAGCTTACAAATCCAGGCCTGTGCTGCAGCACTGTAGTTATTGCTGCTGCTTGAACTATTAATGAGCAATTATCTTGGTTAGTAATTTAGCTCCATTTGTGATTAGAAGATCATTGGTGAAACAAGCCTGATGCCTGTAAAAGTATTCTCTAATCGTAAATTTTTTAGACAAGATTTCGACTAGTAATTTTCAGCTTTTGATGGCTTTGAACAATTTGCTTTGAATATCTAGGGCCTGGTCCTATTTTCTCTTGATTAGTGTAAATTTGGATTCACTTCACTGAAGACAGTGGATTGACACGGGGGGAAAGAAAACTGGGGAAGTCAGAGACATATAAGGCCCTTGGTTTTACTTTTTGTATTGTATGATTGATCAATTGAGTTGCCTCTTATAAATGACTGAAACATTTTAAGCAGGAGATTGAAAAGCTATAGACTCCTGGGATAAGAGTTTGTTGTAGGATAATCCTTCATGCTAAAATTAATGTAACTTTTAGGATTCACTGACAAACTAATGTATTCCTGGTGTTCATCCAGATACTCACAAACACGAATAACAGACGCTAGCAACTGTAGAAAACCGTAATATTTGCAAACTGTCTTCCTTACTATTCAATCAACTGTTCTAGTTGGTAAAACAGTAAGAAATACCACTTTTGGAGTGGTTTAACTCAACTGAGTGCAGATTTCCCTGATTTACACAACTGTGGGAACAAAATCAGTCTCATGTCTTTTAAATGTGTATTCTATACATTACCAACTGTACCAAATTATTTCTTATGAACACTAACTGTAGTTATTTTGCAGTTAGTGTTCATAAGAAATAATTTTGTTTACAAGTTAATTTAGAATGTGCAATGTGATTGCTTAAGGCATTCCTGTTATATGAGTTGTACCGTAAGTAAGAAACTAGTAATCTCATCAATTTGAATATCTTATTAACTACACTGTATTGGTAATTAACCTGTAACAAGGTTATGACTTTCTTCTTGTATGTAATAGAATCATAGGAAATTAGGTTGGAAGGGACCTCTGGATGTCATCTAGTCCAACCCCCTGGCCAAAGCAGGACTATCCCTAACTGTATCATTGCAACCAAAGCTTTGTCTACTCAGGTGTTAAAAACATTTAAGGATACAGATTTCACAACTTCTCTGGGTAACCTGTTCCCATGAACCCCGGCATGCCCAAGGAGGCAGGGGGAGCACAGCGACCGCCCGCAGGCGGGGGCAGCGGTGGGGGCGTGGTGGCGATGAGCAGGGAGCTCCCACTGGTAGCTGCAGCAGTGTTGGCAGTGACAGGGGGCGAGGGTGGCGGATGCTGACTGCCCACGGGCATCACCGGCAGCACTGGCAGCGCTGTTCACAGGGGTTGCACCGCCAATCTCAGGGGGTGCACGTTAATCCATGTGCACTCCCTACGTATCACCAATGCCTGTTCCAGTGTTTTACTACCATCCTAGTGAGAAAGTTTTTCCTAATATCTAACCTAAACTTCCTTTGCTGCAACTTAAAACGATTGCGTCTTGTTCTGTCATCTGCTACCCAGTGAGGACACTCCAGCTCCATCCTCTTTTGAACCCCTCTTCAGGTAGTTGAAGGCTGCTATTAAATCCCCTCTTAGTCTTCTCTTCTCTAGACTAAATAAACCTAGCTCTCTCAGCCTCTCTTCATAAGTCATGTGCCCCAACCCCTAACTGTTTCCGTTGCCCTCTGCTGGACTCTCTCCAATTTGTTCACATCCTTTCCATAGTGGGAGGCCCAAAACTGGACATAGTACTCCAGATGTGGCCTCACCAGTGCTAAGTAGAGGGGAAGAATCACTTCCCTCAATCTGCTGGTAGCACTTCTACCAATTCAACCCAGTATGCTGTTAACCTTCTTGGCAACAAAGACACACTGTTGGCTCATAATCAATTTATTGTCCACTATAACCCCCAGATACTTTAGTGTATCTAATACTCCCCCCATTTAGATATCATCTGCAAACTTATGAGGGTGCACACCATCCCATCTTCCAGCTCATTGATGAAGATACTGAACAAAATCAACCCCAGGACTGACCCCTGGGGCACTCCACATGATACCAGCTGCCAACTAGACATCGAGCCATTGATTACTACCTTTGACACTCATGATCCAGCCAGTTTTCTATCCACTTTGCAGTCCATTCATCCAACCCATACTTCCTTAGCTACCTTAAAAGAATGCTGTGGGAGACTATATCAAAAACCTTGCTAAATTCAAAGTATATCATGTCCACTGCTTTCCACACATGCACAGAGCTAGGCATCTATAAGTTTATCAAGGGTGACCACCAGGATCTGGGGGAACATTTGTTCACCAGAGCGCCCCATGGGATGACGAGGTCGAACGGTCACAAACTCCTGCAAGACCGTTTCAGGCTGGACATAAGGAAGAATTTCTTTACTGTCCGAGCCCCCAAGGTCTGGAACAGTCTGCCAGCGGAGGTGGTTCAAGTGCCTACATTGAACACCTTCAAGAGTAAATTGGATGCTTATCTTGCTGGGATCCTATGACGCCAGCTGACTTCCTGCCCTTTGGGCAGGGGGCTGGACTCGATGATCTCCCGAGGTCCCTTCCAGCCCTAATGTCTATGAAATCTATGAAATCTCATCATAGAAGGCAACCAGATTGGTCAGACTTTAATAGATATATACATATTCAGGTTTTAATCATACAGGAGCTGTTTCCTTGCTTCTGTCTAGAAGGAAATGTACATTTTTCTGATAGTAAGAGGGACAGTAGAGTCCAGTTCCTAGAATATTAGAGCAAGACTTGAGAGAAGTGGGCTCCATTTCCAGTTGTTCCACTGAATTGATGGGTAACCTTGGTCAAGGTACTTCAACTTTCAGTTTCTAAGTTGCCCCAGCTATAAAGAAGAGATAGCATTACTGTCTTCACATATAAAGCACATTGAGATATACTCATAAATAGTAGTATATTACAGCCAGAAGACATTGTATCAATATTATTATTTTACTGCCAAGCAACAATTTATTTCTCATTTACAGAAACAGCTGATAAATAGTTTACAGCCCTGCATAAATATAAAAATATGCCACTATTTGGAAATTCTAACCCAAGGTTGACTATGAATATTCAGCTCAGTTACCCTGAGTCTAATACAAGGATCCTAGCTCCTACTGCTTCGACCTCAGTATTTTCATTCATGTAGCCCACTACTCAGTCTCATCCTGTCCTCTCTGCATAAATACCTAAAGTTACTGTACTAATGATTATTTATCATGGAGTCATTCCAATACAACTTCATTTTAATCAATTGGTAGATTTCCACTGGCTCCAGCAGAAGTTGGGTTGAGCCCAGAGTTGTACGGAGAAATAATCAATGTTTGTAAAGCACTTTGAGATCCTTCAATGGAAATACTGCATGCTTCAAGGGCAAAGCATTATTTTGGCGTGCCACATATGTAGATACTTGTATATTGCTTTATTCCAAACAGATTGAGGTGTGGTTTTCAGCCTGTCTTTCATGGTTTCCTGGTTGAATTTGCATCCATAGAACTCATCTTCAGATTTGTACCCACAAAATCAATTGTGTTTGTAAATCCGTAGCACAACAAATTTAACCGCTTGGGTTGCTCCAGCATTCAAGCAGCTCTCAGTTGCAACTACTTGTGCTTGCAGTTGAACTGCATATGGAGAAAAATGGTGAGTATTCCCACATAAGAGCTTTCTGGGGGAAAAAAAAGAAAACCTGATCAGACCCATATAACCCCACACTGGTGCTTCAAGAATTTTCAAGGGACCTGAATTAAGAAAACTTTTTGAGTAGCTCCTTTTTAGTAGCTCCTTTTTAGTAGCTCTTGAGTATTACTTTCTTAATTACTTTATTGAAAGTCTCAAATAATATCCCCTCTTGCATTATAGGGAGGTGAGTGACAGTACCACATACACATACCAGGTTGTCGTCGTTACGGGGACAACAGAGAGTGAACCTTCCCCTGCACTCGTGTACATCTCTGGAAGTGGATACTGTGGAGATGGGATTATCCAAAGGTAAGTAGGCAGTAGATGGATAGGTGAAACCATGGTTCTCCCAGTGATCTATAGTTTGGGTTCAGAAAAGAAGTGACTGCCTTTTCTATAATAACTTCAACTGTGATAAATGGTGATTTGCTGTCTGTTATAGTGTATGATGACTCTCAGAGGGAGTGTGTTAACCAATGATCCATGTATCTATTATCAAGATGGTATTAATTTTATAGGTAAAATTATCGAGATAGCAGAACCACTCCTTCCCCCCCCATATGTGTATAGACACATATACATGTACATATACAGTCCTGTATAAGTTATTTAGGTTATCTATACATTAATATATATAATATATCTATGTACATTATATATATGCTACATATACATATGCAATTAGTGTTAATTTCTGACAAAAAGGGGGGCTGTTCACTACATCTTCGGTGTTGTCATTAAGTGAGAAGTCCCACGTGGCCCGGCAGCTGGTGGACATTATATTCAGTTGCCCTATGGGAGGCCAGGTTTCCAGGGCAACTTCTTAGCATGAGGTTTCTCTGTAGGCCACTAGAACTGGGATACATTTGGAAGTGACAGATTTGGGCTCCGAGGGACAATGTTAGGTATTGCAGGTTCTCCATTAACTCCTCCCTCTCACCCTCTGCCCAGGCATGGCCACTAGTTATAAAAATAATCATTACCAATTGCATTAGGATTTATTATTTTTACCATATTTAATTTATAGCTCATCAGCCACCTGCTCAAAGCCTCCAGGCATTTACAAAATTTAATTAATTAAAGGACAAGAATAGCTACAAGTGAAGGCCCAGTCCAGCAAGCATTGTCTACTGGGTGCAGTGCTTCCTGTCTAGTCAATGGAACTCAAAGTATCAAGGGCAGAACCTGGCAGTAAGTGTTTGCCAGACCAAGCACTAAATCACTTCATTCAGATAAAATAGCCACATCAGTGAAAAATGTGGGGCATATCCACTCTCAGTCATTGTATCAACTGTGGCTTTGCCACAAGTCCTGAGTTAGGGTCTGTGCAAGGCTGAACTTCCCCAGGAGCAGACCAGGAACGAGGTTCTCTCACAGTCTTATCCTCCATTGTCCCACTGCTCTGACCAGGGAAAATTACCTGTGCCCACCTGTTTTATCATGTTCAGGTTTCCCCTATCATGCTGGAAAAACTGTCCTTGGTGGTACATTGTAGGGGCCATGCCCAGATCCTATCCATACCCCATCAACCTTTCTCCATCCCCAGCTGCCACCTGTAACTTGTCCAGCCAGCCCAGAGAAGGGGCCTCACACCTCCTCATCCCCCACTTGGCAACTGCATTGTCCAGGTCACAGTCTGGCCCTTTGACTATGATGAACCTCATACATTTCTCCCTTCTCAGGCTTTCGTCTCATCTTCTAGGTTGTTCTCTTTCCCACACCTGCTGGGTCACCAACCACAGCAGCCATCAAGGAAGTTGCCCATATCCCAACCAGGGGATAATAGCGGCATGTACATGTGAGGGAGGTAGTGGGGAGGAAGCAGACTTATAACAGTAGAACTATAAATGCTGGGGATATGTGGGGATGGGGACGGGGACAGGGGCGGGGGGTGGAGTGAGGAGGCAAGGGTTTTTAGGGTCAGACCACAATGGAATGCTCTACAATAATGAATTAAGCATTTTGGGGTTATGAGAAAGGAACTGAGGGAATGCAGAGAGCTTATACATTCAGCCATTTTTCATCAGATTCCTTTTGTGCATGTGTCCTGCCTGCAGAGACTTGGGGGAAGAATGCGATGACATGAATAAGATCAACGGTGATGGCTGCTCTCTCTTTTGCCGGCAGGAGTTATCCTTTAATTGCATTGGTAAGTCTGGTTCAGAGCTCTTTCCACCCAGGGTGGGCAGGAATAAAAAATCAGCAGCAACCCCAGTGACTGGCCAGTGAGTTTCTGTGGAGGAGAGAAAGAAGGTGGAATTTGTGGGTTTAAAAGGTGAATGCCCTCCCCAGCTACTAGTCAATCGGATGAGAAATTGGTTTCAGTGGTGTTGTAAAAGCCTTGGACTTTTTAACCTAGTCAGCCATTGTGAGCCTGATCCAAAGCCCATTGAAGTTGGTGGGTGGTTTTCCATCAACTTTGATAGGCTTTAGATCAGGCTGCCTGAGAGGATATCAACTGATCCCTTCTAGTAAACAGAGGAAAGAGTGTGAGGGGAAGGGCCGGGGAGAAGAAGCAGGTCCAGCTGAGGTCACACCTCTTTTGAGATGCAAATCGATATCTGAGGATCAAAGGTCCAGCTAATCCCCTTTTTCGGAGGTGAAAACTGCTTAATCAGATTTCTTTTGCAAGCCTGCTTTGCCCTGATTAGCAAGGACTATAAACACAATGGCCGGAAGATGCTCAAGCTGTCAGGAGAGGGCAGGGTTGCAGTTACAAGCTTTACATATTTATTAAACATCTCCTGAAGAAAGCTGGGCAGTGGGGAGGTGGGCAAGTGAAGCCCCGTCTATGCTACAGCATCTGTGTTATGCTCCTGTATCATAGAATTGCATTATAGCCTAGGGCTGGGATAGGCCTCAGTTAGAGTTTGGAGTGGATGCTTTTTCGAAAAGCACTTCCTGAATCTAAGAAATTAGGGTACAAATCACAAAAAGACCCCAAATTTTTCTCAGAAAAATGTTAAGTTCTGGTTCTGTCCAGAATGACCAAGAGAGAAATCTACCTAGCCATAGTCTATCTAACATGCTGAAGAATTGTCTATAGCAGCCTCCATCATATGACCTAAGGCCATGATTCAGCAAAGCACTTAAGCATGACTGTAGCTTTTAAGTAGGGTCGGAGTACTCTTGTAGCCATGATAGTCCAAGAAATATGTGAGAAGCAAGGGGTTTTGGTGATACCTTTTATTGAACCAACTGTGCAGCTGGTAGAGATGTTAGACAAGCTTTCAGGTACAAAGTACCCTTCCATTTGCACTCAAAAGTTTGTCTAACATCTCTCCCAACTATACAGTTAACCCAGTAACAGATATCACCAAAAAACCCAAAACAATCCTTGTAACTTTAAGCAGGTGAGTAACCCTGTTGGAAGTCAATGGGAATATTTGTATTAAATTGCAGTACTTAAACCTGCTGAAAGTTATGCACTTCTCTAATCAGTTTGTAGAGTCAGGGTCTCAAAAATGAAAACGTATTTCTTGTGATATTTTTTCAGTCCAAACCAGAAATGAAATAATGAAAAATGCTTTTTTATCACAGCTCCATGGCTTGTCTCAGACTATATAGAAGTTTGGAGACACTCTGTCTGCCAACCATTTGTGCAAAGAGCACAATAAAATACAAATCAGGTGTTCTTATTTCAGTATAAAATGAAATAGTTTTTCCGTCTTGCTTCTAGTTTGTTTTGCCTGTAAAGAACAGGTAGTTTTCAGAGCAGGTGAAACGCTGTTCACTTTCTGTAAAGCAGGAATAAAGTGAAAGTTTATGTCTTTGCAAAGAGTCTAAGTTAAAAAGAAATCAAGAGAGAACCCAGTTGTTTCTGAAATGTGGATTCAGTAGGAATCTGAAAAAAACAGACTAAAGTCAATGGAAACAGGACAAACAGGCCCAGCTCCTGAAAGGTATATAGACAACTCAATGGGAGCTCGTGTTGTAATACTATTGAGGATCTAGTTAGGCCCCGTTGACTTTATGCCTCAGAATCACTAGCAATGAATACCATAAGAACCTGAAGAGATGCAACATCTGTCTTTCAGACAGTCCTGATTATAAAGCCTATTTCAACACACGATAAAATCTTATCAGAAACCACTAAAACATTGGGGAGACTGTATTACTATGCATATATCAATATTTAGGAGGAAGTAGGAAGTTACTGTCTTGAAAGCCTGATAACATCAAGCTGGATCTGTTATGTTTTGTCAAATAAAACTCTTCCTTGACCTCAGTGGGACATATTGCTTGAGAAATGATTATGTGACTGGACCATAATTCAAGAAATGAAGAATAAAATATGTAAATTTCCTCTGAGTTTATAAGACTACCGCACACTATGGCCCTCTGAAATAATAAATAATCATTTCACATTGTATCATTTTCATATTGATACTCCTTTTATAACATTTAGCTCTCTAAGGCCTCAGTAAATAACGTTGATCACACGCTTATGTACTTGCTGAATTTGGGTGTGAGGGTTTGAGCATGCCAACCTAATCAGTGTTGCAGTTGCTACATTTGGCAGTAAGGATTTACAGGCTTGGACCCCAAATTATAGGGAGTAATCACTACACATATGGACTGCAGTATCCAAATGAAAAGGTAGTGTGAGGTCTCCATGATAAAAGGCTTAACAGAAGGTGGGAGCATGTGTACTCACACCTAGATAGGGACCACCAACCTAACCTCATTTGCTAGAACAGAAATACAATTATGCAAGCAAACACCCTCCAGTTGTAAGCCTGCTGCTTTGCCTCTCCATCAATGTCTTTTAAATTTCTTTTACTCTGGCCGGTCCACAGTGTTCTGGGCACGTGACCTGCAGCTCTGAGGACACTTTGCACCCATGCCTGTAACTGTATTAGGTCTTTTTGTTTGTTTGTTGGTTGGTTGGTTGGTTGGTTTCCCCTCACCCTTTTCTTTATAATCAGATAAATCTGGATCAGTCTGCCTTGTAATGGGATGGGTATTGAAAAGAGGAGGGAGGCAGGGGAGAAAACTGTGTGGTCTTTACTGTCAGGCTGTCCTGGCCTTCCCAGAACACCATGCAGAGAAAAGAAAACAGATAAGCTTAACAGCATTTTATTCCTTCCACCAAACCGAAGAGCAACATTGGAATAAATAAATTCATTAATTAGAACATCTGGCAATACTTTCTTTTAAATATAATGCTGCAATGTAAGCAACCCTTCTGCAGCCTGAATGTTATTATTTATGACTACAAGCATAGGTTTCTGCTTTGCAGATTTTTGCACATGGAAACCTTCCTCCTCCCGCCCCCTCCACAGGACTTGGAATTTAGTCCCGGAGGAAAAGTCCACCCTCTTTTGTTAATAAACATCACCCTGCGCACTACAGGAGAAAAGCAACCTAAAGCTTTCTCCACTGTGACACAGACACCTGTTCTGTTGGAGCTGATGGATATCTATTGCCCTGAACATTCACAGCGCAGCAATGATTTTTCATCACCAGGGATCAGAGCCAGATTCAAACCAAGGACCTAAAGATGGCAGCTTCCATCTTTTCTTTTAAAACTTAATGAAAATCCTCCTCACTCATAAGTTGAAAGGGTCAGTAAGGGGACCCATTGCCTTTTTCCATTCCCATTTTAAGATCCTTTTTGAGGAGTAGCAAATAAACATACACATGACTAATCTGCTCTAATACAGCCCCCATCTCCTTATATTTATCCCTCACGTGCACAAAAAACACATATTATAAACATGCATCTGTAAGAATGCATGTGTATATTTTTTATATATGTATGCATGAATGTATTAATTTTCATTCCAGTTGTGTATGTCATATTCATTGTGCATTGATGTAACTCTTCATTCCTGAAGAAAGAGAAGGACATAATAGAAAAGACACAGAGATAAATATCAAAGAATCCAATGAAAAGGCAATATGAAAGGATATTAGAGAAGATAGATAGGCAAATTTAAAAAAGACTTCAAAAGATTTTCAGGTCCTATCTCAACTTCTGTGTCTGCTGCTTAGTTTCTGTTCTCTTACATCATATTGTTGTTGTGGTTGTTGTTAGGATCTTTATTATTTTATATATATTTTACATTATATTTCATTTCAGGGGGAGAGAGGCCCACATAAATAAAGGCAACTGTTTATAAACTAAAGCCTCAGTTCAACAAAGCACTGCAGCCAGCTTGTAATTATAAGTATGCACAAGCAGTACTATTGAAGTATTCCTGCGTTTGTAATAATTACGTACATGCTTAAGTAACATGCTGGATCAGGGTCTCCATGCTGCCCAGTGGAAACAAATTAGAAGAAAAGGGACAAAATGATACTAAGTGTCTAGATGCAACAGTAGTGGCTCAAAAGGGTGAGAGGAGGGCAGGTTTTAAGTCACTAATGTCCCCTTTAACACCTCTTTTCAACTTATCCTTGGTAACAGCTCATGGTTTGCTACAAATTGGGAGCTGTCATTCCCTATTCCCCTTCCAGATGGAACCTCCTTTACCTCTCTCATTAACTACCCTTTAAGTGTAGCATTCTCCCTTTATCTTATTGTTTGAAGACTGCATTGCATTCCTGAAAATAATTAATATTCATGAGTTTGCTATCCTTGTTTGGAGCGTGAACCTCTTGGGAAACTGCAATGTTAAGTGAGTGACACAACTCTAATTTTATGTCTTTCCTTTTCTTCTTCTTCTTCCTCCTTCCTCTCTTTCTTTTCTTTGACAGAGAAGTAATGTGCTTAAAATACATTGATGGATGACCATCCATATTCATTGTGGGCATGCTTTTAGAGCAAAGGGAGCTGCCCTCCCCCCGACCCACACTCCCACACAGGAACATGCGGCTTTGACAGCTGACTCTACAACCCTGCACAGCAGCTAATGGTGACTTCTTCTTCCAAGAGTAGTAAATCAAATCCTGCAAAAGTTAAAGGAGTGGAAGGTGCTCAGCCCCTTTCAAGAGGTGCCTAGCACTTCACAGGATTGGGCTACAGCAAAGTGTTGACCAGGTAGCTTGGGAAGGAGTAGTGCAGGGGTGGCCAACCTGCAGCAGGCATGCCACAAGTGGAACAGGTAGCCTCTGTGTGTGATATGCAGCGTATCAGGGAGGAGGCGGCAGAGTTGACAGAGAGCACAAGGCAAGGAGCAGAAAGCAGGGTGGTAAATCATGCAGGGGAAGGGGATTGGGGTGGCACTTGGGAAGGGTGAGGAGCTTCATTTGTGGCCTGCCTGCCAAAAAGATTGGCCTCCACTGGAGTAGTGGATGGGCAGGGAGCTTTAGCAGCAAATGGAAATGTGTTCAGTGACTGGAGCTATTCAGTTACCATTCAAGCAAATACTAATATTAAGCTTCAGGAAAATACTTTGTAGCCAACCATTTCCTGTAGCCCAATAGAGTGTGTGACTCGATGCTCCAAAATTTCTAAGGACTCGTTTGGCAAGTTAATAATAGCAGCAATGTCATAAGGGCTGTAAAGTGATTTTTTTCTGGAGGAGCAGTCATTAACAGTGCAGGCCTTAGCAAGGCTACTTCAACCGTAAGGCAGGGAAAACAATCACTATGGGCAGCAAAATGCTTAAGGGCAGTAGCATGTTAGTGGGGGAATGTGGCCTAGCATGGTTTTGCCTAGGCCAGGGATACTAAGCCTGGTCTTTAGCATTTTATTAAAACAAAGATATACTGGAAGTCCATCAGAGGTAATTCTCCCCTACTTGTTTCTCCACTCTGATGTCATTCTTTTCAGGAACCAAGCAGGCTTCTCTTTCTGGACGTGCTTCTCTCCTGTGAGAGCATCCTCAGTATCAACTTGCTGGACTCGCAAGGCAGTGATGAGTTCATGGCTTTTCCTCGCTGTACCATCCCACCAGAGAGAGAAATAGTTTGTCTTCCTTTGCAAATGGGACCACTTGTATTTTTCCCCCAGAGCTGCTTCCCTAGGGCAAATTGATGAGCTTCAGGGAGAGTCACTGTTTGTTCATACTTGAAATGACTGCTTTCCTGCATGGTTAGCACCCATGTGCACCAGAAACCATAGTAGCTTTCAGTATGGCTAATGGATCCGCATAAATCCTCTTCGAGGCAAGAGTGTGCTATCATAAAACCAGTAATGAAGTAACCTGGAAGGGACCTCACAAAGTCATCTAGTCCAGCCCCCTGCTCAAGGCAGGATTGTTGCTTACAAAACCATCCCAGCCAAGTGTCTGCCCTACCTGCTCTTGAATATTTCCAGAGATAAAGATTCCACAACTTCTCTAGGCAGCCTGGTCCACTGCTTGACCAGCCTCACAGTCAGAAAGTTCCTCCTAATTTCTAACCTCTATTTCCCTCTGCTCCAGATTGAGGCCATAGCTCCTAGTCCTGTCCCCTACTGTCACTGAGAAAAGCCCACCTCCATCTTCTCTACCATCACCCTACAGGCTTTTGAAGACCATTGTCAAATCTCTTCCCCCTCCACACCTCTCCAGTCTTCTCTTCTCCAGCCTAAATAATCCTAGCGTTTCTTTCAGTCTTTCCTCATAAGTCATGTTTCCTAGGCCTCTAACCATTTTTGTTCCTCTCCACTGTACTCTGCAATCTGTCCATATCCTTCTTGATGTGTGGGGCCCAAAACTGGACCCGGGACTCCAGATGAGGCCTCACCAGTGCTGAATAGAATGGAAGAATCACTTGTCTTGTTTGGAAAGTGACCCGTCTGTTAACAGAGCCAAGTCTATTCCTGGCCTGTTCTGCAACAAGAGCAATGTGTTAGCTTATATTCCACTTATGGTCTTTTGTAACCTCCAGGACCTTCTCTATAGTACTGCAGCCTAGCCAATCATTCCCCAGTCTGTATTTGTGCATGCGGTTATTTTGTTCTAAATGCAGGACTCTGTACTTGCCCTTGCTGAAATTCATCTGGCTGATTGTAGACCATTTTTTACAGTCTATATGGGTCATTCTGGATCCTAGCCCTGCCTCCAGGGTCTGTAACTCCACCCAACTCGGTGTGATCTGCAGATTTTCTAAGTGTACATTTGGTTCCATCATCAAATCATTATTGAAGATGTTGAACAGCACCAGACTCAGGAGAGACCCTTTGGGAGCCCTACTTGATACTTCCTCCCAGCTAGACACTTAGCCATTGATGACTACTCCTTGAGCACAATACTCCAAGCAGCTGTGTATTCACCTCCAATCTAGTCTGTATTTCCTTAACTTGTTACTGAGAATGTGATGGGAGACAGTGTCAAAAGCCTCATTCAGCTTTAATTCTACATGGCTGATTGAGACACAGAAGTAGAATGATTTGCTTAAGCGAGAGACTTAGTGGAAGAAACAGGGCTGAAATTCAGAAGTGTGAGAATCCTAGGCCCATTGTAATGTACTTTGCTATTTAGTACTAGGCAGACCTTTTATTTCTCTGATGACATACGTTGCAAGCTATTGATATGTGACTTTATTCAGAATGGTCTCTGCATGTCCTGTTTAGTGATTTTTCTCTCCTAAATTAGAACCCACAGAAAGGAAAATTAACCCCAAGCACTTTATTGAAATAGGAAATGTAGCTGTCTTCAAGTCTTTCAGCATTAAAGAGGAGGCAAGCATATCTCAGAATTTAGGTCACGTTACCTTCTCTGCTCCCTTTGGCTTAAATGGGGCAGGAGCCAGTGCTCGGTTTCTGCATTCAGATGGTGCAGTTTAATCATTTCAGATTTTCATAGGGAACCTCTGGACAAGCATCTGCTCATTCATTGATGTTACTCTGCAGCTGGAGATTCAGCTGAAATGCCTGAGTACTGATTATTTACCAGGGGGTCAAATCCTGGCCCTTTAGAAGTCACTAGGAGACTATTTTTTGAGGTGGGAGACACTGTGATTTGACCTTAATAGGTCTGAACATTTTTGCTGGTGGTTGGGAAGACCTGCAGGCGACAGCCATCCCCTCCTACCTCCCGAGGAGGGTTGAACAGACCTGTCAGGGGTTAAGATGTGAAGTCTGCTCTGTTCCAAGAATTTCTTACTCTGAGACAATGGTTGTGCATTTTTGTCCCTTTTTTCGGACGAATAGCTATGTGGCATGAGGCTTGTTGTAGTTGGACACGTCCCTAAATAAACAGCTGAGCTTAAAAATACTCCTTTTTTTGTCTGGCCTGTTTAAAAAAAATAGTAGTTATTGTACAAAAGAAGACTATTCTGGTGCCAATCACTGTATTCCAAGCTGAAAACAGGAAGCTGCTCTGGGTGTCTGTCCCCAGCACTTTGACCATTCTGCTTGGACATTAAAGGCCTCGTCCGAGGATGTGCTCTGTGCTGTGAATTAGGTAGCTCTATTTTTTCATGGTGTGGAAAGCTGCCCATCACAGATAAGTCTGTATCCTGCATGGCTGCTTCCTGACATGGCCCAGACTTCATCGGTTTCACTGGAGTAAATCTCTAGCCTCTCCCAGAACAGGTAGCCATGATCCTTCAGTGATCCATGATCTTAGCTATGTTAGACACTTCCTGGACAGTTTTTGTGGCTTTATATGTTCCTTCCTGTCTGTATTTTCTGCTGTAGTTGAGCTACACTTGGTGCAGCTTGGGGAGCAGGGGCAAAGGTAGCTTTACATTACCTTGACAACCTCACCCTCACACTGGGGCCTACAGGAGCTAGTTTGGTTCATGTATGGCATATAGCAGCCCCAAGTCTTCTATAAGTCTGGCTGTATCTAAGGACTGTTAGAAAGCAGCAGTGTTAGTCATGCTTCTTTCTCCTAATTTATGCCCCTGTGCTTGGTTAGGAAGGAGTGGCAGAGAACACACATGTGCCATTCTGGATTTTCTCAATTTCATTCCAGCAGAAGAAGAGCTGGCCCCCAAATTCCCAAGCCTTCACTGATGGCTTGTAAGGAGAAGGGAACTTGGATGGCCTGGATGATCTGGCTTCTGATCCCAAGGTCGTCTCAGGGTTTTGGGGCACCTGTATCAAAACCTCCAGAGAGACACCATCTTACACACTCGGGTCCTGCCCCTGGAGCAGTTTTACTGCTCTAGGTTTTTATTTGGCTGTAGTTAACTGCATATTAATTGCTTCATGTCATTTTTACTTACGGTCAACATCTGGTCCACTTCAGGACCAAGTCCAGGGCATGCTGTTCAAATCAGGCACAGCTTTAAAGTGAAAAGGCCCCCCTTAGTTAATAAAGTACATGGAACAGGCAGTTTACAACAGAGGGAAGCATGTAGGCAGTTAAAATATATATATATGCATATATAGGTTGTGTGAGTGGTACCAGGAGCAAGATGAACTGTACAGTACAAAGGATTCTGGGTCCAGTAAAGAGGAAAGGGGGTTTTAGGTTATAATGGATGGAGTCTGGAGTGTCCTTTTTATAATGGGAAGGCCAGCTACGGGACTAAGTCATAAACTGGAGATCTTTTGTTGAGACTGCTGATTCTGAGGCTGTTGCATCAGTCCTTGGCTCCTGCTGACTCTCTGGAGGGTAAACATAGCTTGTGCTGCCATGGAAGGGACTTCAGACTGCTTAACAGGGTCGGGTAAAAGCCTTAGCTTTTTCATCTTAGCATCTTGTCCCTCCCACCTAATTCCTGAAGGACTACAGACATTGATTCTGTGTAAATTATGTTTTGTTTTAGAGGTGAGATAGGTAGCTGTGTTAGCCTGAAGTCAGAAGGAACAACAAATATCTACCTTTATAGACTAACTGAATAAGAGAGAGAGAGAGTACAAACTTCTGTGAACTCAAGTTCACTTCATCAGATGCTGTGAAAGGACAGCAAAAGGCAGAGTATGAAGTAGAGTGAGTGATTATATTTAGGGACCTACTTAAGATTTCATAGATATTAGGGCTAGAAGGGACCTCGCAAGATCATCAGGTCTTATGCACAGAATTTCCCGGAAAAAAATATAAAAGCTTACCAACATACAAAGAGAGCACAGAAATCCCTGCAGCCATAGAGCACAGGGTACTCTAGAGGCTGAGCTAGTAATATAGATTCAGTGAAAGTGCTAGTCAGAAAAGTGAAAGGGTTTTGGCACCATCTTTTAAGAAGCCAGATGCAATGCCTCAGTCTGAAGATGAGTATTTGGTCTCTTGGCCAATCAGCAGTGAGGGGTGGGGCCACCAGCGCCTCTTGGCCAATCAGCAGCGGGGGGGGAGGGCTCACCGTATAAAGACCACAAAATCAGCTCCATGCGTGGCAAGTGGTCCATGAAAAATCCATTTGTCTCACTGCAATTTAGGTAGTTCCCTAACTATAATACAATAAGTGGGAAAGCAGGAAAGGGAGGGATAGCATGGGAGAGGGAGTGGAGATGTGCTGCAAGAGGCATACAAGCAGAGAACCAAGAGAACTAAAGGGGTCACAAAAGCTAATCCAGGTAATGATATAATATTTCATAGTCCCTGTTTAAACTATACTTAACCCAGTCCAATTTGCAGAGGATTTCTTGTTCTGCAATTTCCTGCTCAAACTGGCTTTAAATTTTTTTCTGCCTGAGAATAGCAATCCTGTGGTCAAAAATGGAGTGACCAGAAAGGTTGAAGTGTTCTACCACAGGTTTTCGCGTCTTCCTGCAGTTGGTATTAGATCGGTGTTAATTCATTCTTACACAGAGATCGCCCTGTCTGTATGATGTAGGAGTGCCAGTAAGGTTCACAACAGCTACCTGAAACTCATTGCAGCTTGTAGGGTTGGGCCTTGGACTGTAGGTTCTTCCAGACAAAGATTGGACCTTGCCATGTGTGTATACCACACTTAGGAGAGTAAGTCCTGATCACGATAAATAATATTTTCTGCAAACCCATCTTACTGTTAGTGAGTAGATTCTTAGGAAGAACCAATCTGAACGTTTCCACATGAGAGCTGTACACTTGATTCTCAAGAGGTTTGCAGCTGTTTCAGCACCTCTGAAGGCCAGGCCCTGTGCTGTCTTTTGAGTCACCAACACCAAGTTGAACTGCACTGGCTGTCATCTTGATGCTGATGCCTCTTCTACCTGCCCCTTTCACATCTCCAGAAGTTTCAGGGAAAATTCAAATTCTTTGGATTCCTTCCAAAGCAAGAATATTTATGTAATAAGCTACAGTGGCATATTGAAATTCAGAGTCATAGGGTTGGAAATTTATTTGCCCCATAAAAGGACACCCTTAAGTGTTTCAAAATAACTTGCCAGTGGCAAGAACACATAGTCTCTTAAAAAGAAAATTACAGCTGTAAAGCCGTAATTCCCTATCTTTTTGCAAAACCTACGAACTTGATTGAATACCTAATCTTCCTAATGCAATTTAGTTGGCAGCACTGGTGGGTTATGGAGGGCAGGGCACACTGACTCAGTGCATTGGAGAAGGGACATGATACGGTGCCATTCAGCAAAGACTCTGTTAATCATCTGGGCCGTCTCCTTTTAATTCAGACATCTCCGTCTCTCCGTTCTGTTCCTCCCTCAGATTTTGCAGACTCAAGTAGACAGATTTATTGGGGTCTTAAACATAATCAGGAACAAATTAGCCTCTGTAAAGATCACACACTGGTCTGGATCACTGCTATTCAAAGGCTGCTTCCTCTCCACGTGAATATGAATTAAGTCATCTGATTGGAGCAGATCTGGAGTATTCTTTTATCCCATACACATGATCTTATCAGAGGCCTATTACATTTATCATGTCATTAAGAGGGAACTTTTAGAGATAGCACAGGAGAAAGCTTGGTATATAAATGTACTTATTTCATTGCCTATAGTGGGAAAAAAATCTGTGTTTGCAGGTCTGTGAGGGGCATTGTTTCTAAACCTCTAGATGTATTATGACTGTGTGGATGGACACAATATATTTGGTTGGGAGTGTAAGTCTGTGCCAGTGGCAGTATCTGCATATAGGATTAGGTGTTTATGTGAAACGTATATGCATGTTTGCATGTCTGTCAGTGTGAGCTTTACACAGGCATGAAGAGTACAAAGAGTGTGACTGTGTCTTTCTGTATAAATTTGTCTGTGTGTGAGTTGCATGTGGAAGTTATAAGGAATTTTTAGAACTTTTGCTATTTGCACTTTTTTAAAAGGTCTCAAAGGTTTCTGTTCGGACCTTCACCTTGCCTGAAATTTGGAGATATCATTAACAGGAAGTTATTTTGCAGCTTTGATTTCTTTATATCAGAGTAGCTCAGACAGTGCAGAGAGACATGCAGGAGATTTCAGTGCTCCATTGAAGGAAAGATCAGAACTAGAAAAAGAGCTGGAGAGGGACAAAATGCTGGTACCCCTCTTTAAATGGGTTAAGACTCCAATCCAAGTTGTCTATGGACGTCAGGATGGAAGTGAAGGCAATCTCTGTCTTCCATCTTTCATTCTCTACCTGTCATCCTCCAATCTTATGACCAGGCATACTGTTAAGGAATTGGAAGTTTATGACAGGGGCAGGGAAAAGTGGGGTGTAAGGTCATTAAATGATTGAATTGTAATAAGCTGATTTATTCTGGCTTATGTTGTGGTATTTCACTGTGTAAACTAGGAGGAAAAATAAACGGGATTTAGCAGTTTGGAAGTAACTCAAAATTGAGCAGCCGTTGGATTTTCTGACACCTACCCCGAGATAGTCCAGTGTTACCAATGCAATTCTCATCAGGAGTTATTGCCATCATTCCAGCTAGTAGTTCCTGCCAGTTCCCTACCATTTTTGCAGTAGTTTCTTTGCCAGACAAAAATACAACCGTCTGTCAGGCCTGGATACCTTGTGGGGTTTGACAAAGACAACATGATACAAAATTAAGATACCAGTAGGTCAGAGGTTTACATTTCACAGTGGACTTTTAGTGGCTTTACTGGTCTGTGGTCTTTTTGAAAGTAGATGGGTCTCAGTTCAGTTTTTAATGGGCCTGTTTCACAGACACAGCCTCAAAAAATTGGCACTGGTGGACATCTTTGTTGGCACTCTCATTAGAGAAGCCACAGAATGAATGAACAAGGAAACTAAAGTCCCCTCTTATATCTGATTCTTTCAGGTCAAGTCTGAGTCATTTTGGTTGGGGCAGTGTGTGTGGCAAGCTTAGCCGCCTTCTACCCACACTGTATCTGCTTTTTGGATAAACAGATAAATTTGGCCTTTGGTTTCTAAGGCTGTTAATTTGGCAGCTTTCATCCTCACTAAATTCAGCTGTTGTTGTTTTGCAAGTGTCATTTAAATAGGAAACATTGCAAACCAAATTCTCTGTTGGCTTAAAACCATGGTAGACTATGGAGTTATGCCAGCAGTTTGGCCCTGTTCTGTCTTCTGCTTGTGTGTTGGTACAGTGCATACAGGTAAAAATAGGCAGGGAGAACTTCAGTTGGGAAATTTCTTGGGAACTTTCATATGGCAAAAATGCTGCAATCCATTTTCTTTGGTTTCTTAAATCATCTCATATTGCGCTGGTAAGTAATGAATGGCACTGTAGTAAAAGAGGCCTGGTTGAATGGATTCATCACCACTTACATTGCCTGGATTATTTTCTGTTGCTGGGGACCCAGAGAATTGGAAGAAACTTAATAATGATCCTTCTTTGATGTCTCACTACAGATGAACCTAGCAGGTGCTACTTCCATGATGGTGATGGAGTGTGTGAAGAGTTTGAACAAATGACTAGCATCAAAGACTGTGGTGTTTATACTCCCAAAGGCTTCCTGGACCAATGGGCTTCCAATGTGTCAGTCTCACATAACAATGACCAGCAGTGCCCAGGATGGGTGGTCATTGGTCAGCCAGCAGCAACACAGGTAAGGAAGTCAATAATGCTCTTCAGTGCCAACCATGAAAAGCTTGCAGTTGACTTGTAGGTTTGGTAAGAAAAGCTTTATGGTGCCAGCTTTCCTTCCTATGAGCCTGCTGCATAGCAGTCAGTTCCAAATTCTGTGTCCATGCAGGAACTTCTAAGGTGAATGAAGCTGGTAGTCTGTCTGATTAAGCCTCTAAGAGTAACTAGTAATTATTTATTTATAAATATTTATTTATATGCCCCCTCCTCAAAAGATGCTCAGAGAAGCTTACAATGAAACTAAAAATACCTGCAACATGAGAGGAAGAAAAACCTCCAAGAAGCAGTCATGATATAATTTATCTCCAAGGAGAATTTCCTCCAGAACCTGTTAGTTAGGATCAGCTTATATACCATAGCTTCCAAAACTTTTGTTGGTTTATATATTTTGTTATGGCACCTTTTAGGGTTACAGTATTTGGATCTTAGGGAACAGTGACTTTGCAGCTGAATACAAGGCTATAGCCTGTGTCCCAGCAAAGCTGCTAACCACAAGGCAGAATGATATGTTTAAAGTAACATTGTAAGACACTTAGGCAAGCATTTTCCTAACAACGTCGTAGTGTCGTAAGATATGTAGCTCACTGTGTAAGGAGAACTAGATGTGGCCCACCAGCTATCATCAGGAGATAAAGCAAAAGTAAGACCTTGGAGATGAAGGAGTTAGCAAGAAATGGTGAGTGACCAAAGGAAGCGGAGGTCAAAGTCTTAGGCATGTGCTCATAGTAAAAAAGCATGTAAATGAGTAAAACGCGTAAGTAATTCCATGCTAATGAAACAAACAGTAAACAGGGGTGGAGCTTGAGATAGGAGGGAATATGGGTGGAACAAAGGAGGAACAAAGGTAGAGTAAACATTAATGACTATGAACCAAGGTGTATAAATGTAGAAAGAACTAATGTTTGTGGCTGCTCCCCAGTTTTTGGGAGCTTGCTTGAAGTTGTCTCCATTTTGAATAAAGTTGTTGCTAGCAATGTGTGCTGGTGTTTGCTCTCTGAGCAATTGGATCATCGTCTCCCTAGTCGTTGGGTGCCACGTGGAGTCAGGGTCTAACAGCACTGAACGTTCTTGTCATCCATTTTCATAGCTAATCCTTCACAGCATCCTGATAAGTTCTTGTCTTCAGTACTAGGTTGGGGCAATGAACTGCAAAAGCTAATTGTGTTACATGACATTTGGGTGCATCTACACATGTGCTTTAATTTGATTTAACCTTTTTTAATACGCTTTAAAGCTTGACTAAAAAAAAACTGTGCTATTGGGGGAATGCGTATTAAAATAGGTTAATTAACATTAAGTGTCATTTAAAAACCATACTGTTTCAGTTAATGCGCATTAAGACAGGATAATGCACATTTTCTTAGTACTTGACAATGGAAGGCACTTTCACATATGCAGGAAGGCTGCCGACATGCTGTAAATCCAGTGCATTGAAGCAGATTTGACTAATCGAGCACAGAAATTAACATGTTCCAGCAGCCTTCAGCGTCATGTGTATCAGTGTCCCCGCACTGAAAAATGGTGGCGGGGCACTTTGAATTAAAGCTTGTCAAATAAGCTTTAATTCAAAGTGACCCGCCACCCTTTTTTCAGTGCAGGGACGCTGATGCACATGATGCTTGGGCACTTTTAATTAGTGCAGCTCTCTAACTAAAGCCACCCCATCTCCCAGAGCACATCTATAAACACCTGGAGGAACTAGATTTAATGCTCGTTAACTAAAGCATGTTAATGCACATGTAGATGCACCCAGTGTCTTTTCTCCTGGAATATTTTAATCTGTTAGCTTTTAATTTCATTGAATATCCCTAGGTTTTGTATTCTAAGGAAGGTTCCTTCTGCTCTTCTGATCAGTTTTCCCTGTATCTGTTGTTCAGTACTTTGTATACTTTCATTATGCTTCTTCTTATTTGTCTCCTCTCTAGGATGATTAGCCCCAGCTCCCTAACTTTCCCCTTTATTCTCCTAATAAAACTAGACTTCAGTATCTGGAATGGGGCTTGAGTGAGCCGAGAGGAGGGGTAAGGTCCACACATGGAATAAGCAGATCTCTCTCCAAATGCTTCCAAGTTGCCCTGTCAGTGGGAGTGTCTACACGTGTAATTAATGTGATTGAATAAACTGTGGCACAGTTTGAGCTGAAGTAAACTAATGTGGACATCACTGTTTACATGTGCATTTAAGCACAGTAATTTATTTCACTGTCGGATAGTACTTGAGTCTGATGGGACTATCCAGCATCACAGTAAATTAGTCTACACCAGACTTAGTGCTACAAATGTGTAGATGGTGATGCTTTACTGTGCAGCAAATTAGTCTACTGCACAGTAAAGCGAATGTGTAGACCCACCCAGTGAGAACATCTTTTTGCAAATAACTTAGCCCTATTTATATTGCACATGAGTCTGCAACTGATTAGTGATATGCAATATGCCTAGGTAGTACTGGGTTAATACCAGGGCAGTATTTCACTCTTGCCAGCAACCTAAGATCACATGCACTTGCCTTTCTTCATGTTTATGGTTTGCTTTCTGAAGCATAGAAGGAACTCCCTCATGGTGCCCCTGTAAATGATTTGGCTGTTCTTCCTCTTTAGCTCTCAGTGCATTAGAACATTTCAAAGCACAATGTCTCACGCACAGGTGATGGGCATGTGGGGGGAGGATGTCCATCCTTAACATTGACATTATAGAATTACAGCTCTGATTTAGCAATAATTCCCCAGTGCAGGTAGGCTTCATTATCTACCCAGAGCACCGAGACCTGTGATTTTCTTTAACTGAGATGACTGACTGGGGGGGTGGAGAGGGAGAGGAGGTGGTAGGGGCACCTTTCTCCATCAGAATATTATTCAGAGGTGTGTGTTCTCAGTTACACATTTCTCATGTTGTTATATGTATTTGACTGAAATCAGAGAAACATTTGTGCTGGCTTTTTTGTAGTGACTGGGAAGTGACTTATGATCAAGCTTTGATGGGGTGGGATTACAATGCCTGCTGCATAGATATAATTCCAGTTTCTTGTATCCAGGAAAGATGAAGTTGTGCTGTTTGTACTTGCAGATGTGCTTGTGTCTCACTTTGATTCAGACCTTTTCCTATTGGCTGTTCCTGCAGAGATGACAGCCTTCTACTTACCCCCAACAAAAGCAATTTCTAAATTGGTATGGCTAGTAGAGTAGGAGCTTCTGTTTTTAATTCCTACGGTTCAGCCTATAGCCTTGGAATTGGTGTAAATAGAGCTGCGTTCCCCTGATTCCAGTTTAGCTGCATTAGGTTTATTGAACTTCCTTAAACTAAAGTAATATATGTGGGGAGCTTTTGTTTTCCACGGGAACAAGGTAGGTCCGTAGCTTTTGAAATGGTTTCTGATTTATCACTCTGAAGCACTTAGATCAGACAGCAGGCCATCAGTCTCTTAACTAGAAGCTCTGACAGGGTGAAAATTAACCTAAGACCCCCTCTAATCACTGCATGTGAAGATCAGTGGAGCATTAACACCTTCTGCTTCATTATCTACCCGAAGCACCGGGGCCTGTGATTTTCTTTAACTGAGATTACTGATTGGGGGGCAGGGAGGAGGTGGGGGCACCTTTCTCCATCAGAATATTATTCAGAGACGTGTGTGTGTGTTCTCAGTTACACATTTCTCACGTTGCTGTTATATTTATTTGACTGAAATCAGAGAAGCATTTGTGTTGGCTTTTGGTAGCGAATTCCTTGAAATATATGTGTAGGTGTGGTCTGTAGTAATACACAAAAGATATAAACTCAGTGTTTGCTAGCAATCAATACTTTCCATAATTACACCAGCTCAGTCCAGGTGCTTTTAAAGCATTTTAAATACGTATTTTAAGGATCACTTAGATTTTTTTTTTTCATCCCTGGGTGTTTCAAAACCTGTTTTCTCACCACAGCTGTACTTCAATCATAGCTTACAAATAGGTTGCTTATGAGTAATAGGCCTTGCAAAGCTGTTTGTTATTGTAGTGTTTTTCGTAAGTATTAGGCTGCATGCAGTTGTTTGCTATTCTGACTTTGTTTCTGAGCAACACTGGACCCCATTTGCTTGTTATTGTAGGGTTGGTTCCTCACATCGATTTGCTCACGAGCACTGATTTATTGTTGTGGGGTTACTCAGGAGTACAGCTCAGTGTTAAAATACCAGGACAAAAAGAGATTCTACATTGTAAGGCTTGTTTTGAACAATAGAATACTTGTAAAAAAATGACACGGTCTTGGCGAACAGGTATAATTTAGAAAAATGGAAAGGTCAAATATCCCCACTTTTAAACAATCACACTTTCCACATAGGCAAGAAACGATAGACAGCCACTTTTGCTTTCCTGGCAGCTACTGTTCAGAACTGATTAAGAAATATTCTCAGTACTGACAGCATCATATTTAAAGCCAAGTAGGACCAGTCAGGTATACTGCACCAATGCAAAGCTACTTACACCTACACAAGGTATTTTCTTGATTTCTATGTTGTCCCCCGCTGGGAGCATTTCATTCAAACACAGCTAGGCACCTATTATTGACAAGATAAGCAATCCGGGGGGGAGGGGATTTGTACACTTGAACATGTTTTCTACCTACAGAGCTTGCTGTGAGCTTATAAGGATCTTCCTTTTTCTGTAAACTCTTTGTGAACTATTAATGTGGATGTTTTGTGAACATGTCTTTTTCTACAGCAGTGCTTCTCCTTCAAACTGAGTGGGTCTACATGGGATGCTTTACTGTGTGGTAGGCTAATCTGTTGTCCAGTAAAGTGTCACTAAGTAACCATGCTAATAAGCTACTGCACAATAAATTAGTCTACTGATCAGTTAGTTAGTACCTGTAAGTACAGGTACTAAACTAACTGTGCAATAGATATGGCACAGTCCAGCTCTTGTAGATGCTAACCAGGAGCAAATTTGCTCCGGGGCAGCGACACCAGCAAGGGGCCTGGTCCTGGTGCTGCTCAGTTCCAGCAACAGCTCTCCCACCCTGTGCAAATCAGGACCTCTCCCAATGTGTACAGGGCCGGAAAATGACTGTCTCCTTGCCCCATGCTTCCTGCCAACCCCTGGCTGGCACCCAGGGGGAGCGTGGAGCTCTCATTTGCTGCTTCAGGGGGGCAGAGCAGGGTGGGAGCCAATCTGCTCCCAAGAGGGAGAGCGTGTAGATGTGCTCCCCAGGTAGACTTGCAGCACAGCATTTTTACTGCATGGTAAGCCTACTTCAAATTAATAGCACATGTAGATGCACCCATTCTTCTTCTATTGATAGTTTCTGTGGGAAATGTAGCTCTTCACAGAGTTTAGGGTACGTCCATGGCTGATGAACCTCAGTGAAGCTCCACTGAAGTTGGTAGAGTGGAGGTTGATTCACACAACCAATGGTGTGATCCCCTTTGTTTTTGCTAGTACTTTTTCTCCCAGTTTCTCATTGTTGTTCTATTGTGAAGGTTTAGTGGGAGAGATAATATAAGCAAGTAGATAAGTGGGCTCTGGTACCCAATTGTTGTTACCTTGTAGACTGAACGCCCCCCCCTCCCCCCAAAAAAAACAAAAAACAAAAAAAACTTAGCAGCTTTTGCATAGTGGGACCCTCCTGGGAGCCTGTTCGGAAGCTTCTGGGATCTAATCATGGTCCCTTTTCCAGTTACTAATAAGAAATACTAGACTGGAGGTGATCCTCTGTGCCCCAAGTTAAAAATCTCTAAATTAAGATGGAAAAGTGTTTAAAAGCTTATTTCTTGATCTGAGGTAACATCCCCATCCTTTTTGTCTTTGGTGATGCTATGTTAGTGGGAATTTTCAGAGAGAAAGTCTAGTGTGTAGTAGATGGAAGGTGACTTGGAAATCGCACTGCTTTCCTTTGGGATTTGAAAAGGCGCCCCAAAATGTAGCCGTCATGGATTCAGCCAACATCCTCATCATGTGAGTGTGCTCTTTATTTCCAAGAACACAAGAAAAAGGGGGTTTTTTTCCCCCTCTCTCTTTTAGAAAAGGTTGTGCAGTTTTTCTTCTTCTCTCCCCGCACCCAGTGCTTTTTAGAGGAACTTTTTTAACACAGAATCGCCTTCACTCGTATCCTTTACAGGAAGTCCACACAAACTCTGACAGGCTGGTTTCAGGAAAGATTGTTTACCTTGGAGATCTTTTGAAGGGAAATCCACTATTTTATGAGTGAAAAGCAGATGGAGTACTCGCGTGCGCAGAATGACCACAGGAGGCCTGGGAGGCCATTTCACCTCACCTCTCTCTGGCACTGCTCCCACTTGCGGATGGCTAACTCTTTTGTGGTTTAATTCCCATTGAGCCTTTAAGTGGTTTTAATAAAGGAATAAAAAGAGAATCTTTGGATAGCTTATTGTTACACTTACAGAGAGCCACAGTTGTTATCATCCCAGTTATAGCAACATGGTGTGTGGGACCCAGAAGCCAATGTTTGCATTGGCGACCTAAAGTGCCAGCCTCTAAATAGCTTAGCAGACCTTGATTGCATTTCCTCCCAATGTGCAGAAGTTGATTACAGCAAGTCATCATGTAAATATTCAGCTTATGTTTTTTGCCAGTACCTGTATTGCCTGTATAGAAAAAGGACAGAGCTGTTGTGTCATTTATCCAAAAGAGGATTTTTTTATTCAGGCGGCCTGGTATAGACAGACCATGTGTTTCTCTCTGGCTATTAGCTTCAAGGCTTACTAACACACAGCACTGCCTAGGGATCACCTGATATGGTAGAGGCCTTTTACTATCTCTCAAAACAAAGATCCCCTCTCTAACTCCTCACAGTTGCAGCCACCCATGAGCCTTATAATAACCATGTTGTTTTACTACTGACAGAAAACCCTGACCTACAGAAATGCTGCACACCAGAAGAAAGAGGGAGCCCTGAATAATGGAAGCAATAGCAAAGCAAAACAAAACAGGGACCACCAGGGTGGTAGAAAAAATAGAGAGACAATAAAGTTATGCAGTTGAAGAGACAGATGAAGAATCCACTCCCCTGGTCTCTGCCACACAGTTTTATTTCAGTTAATAAATATTGCTCAGAAGAGAATTCCCCAGAGATTTGGTAATGCCAATAAATATAATCATCCTGACTGAGGATGGGGAAGAGAGGAAACCTGCTACTTCTAATTGAGAACCCATCCTCTTCCTTTAGGGGGGACCTTGCTGAGAAGAGGGAGGGTGTCCATCTCTTGGCTCTGCAAGTGTCCCTTTTTGAACTTCTCCATTCGCAGCCAAGTGTTTTTACTCTTCAGTGGTAAAATTTCTGTTGTGCTTGGAGGGAGAAATAATCCCCGTTTTTAATAAGCTGATTTGCTTTGCAAATGTTGTGGTTATTTATAGCCCAACCAGGGTTTTGAACTGCTGGCCCCTGGGTTGAGTGCAGATTCACACTAAGAACTGTTAATGGAGGAACCATGAGTGAATAGAAGCTGGTTCTGGAAAAAGAGGAGTTAATATGGTTTGCTTTCTGTTGCAAAAGAATGTAGGTTTTCCTCTGTAGAGTGATTCAGAGCACTGCACCAACCAAAAGGCTTGGTATCGCTTCAGTATGTTTATCCAGCTCTTGCGGACCAGGTCCATAGCCAAAGCACTTCTCTGTCTTCAGTGGTGGCTTTTCTTCAGGTGGCAGGGGTCAATGTAATGCAGTGACCTCCTTGCCATCCTAGCACCACCTCTCCCCGAGGCGTGAAGAACATCGTCTAGAAGCTGCTGCCTTGGCTGTACCCCACCCACAATTCCACTACAGCCAAGAAGCCTCAGCAGGCCACTTCAGTCAGGTGTTGTGTCTGACAGCGGGCTCTTTTCTTTCCCCAGGTGCAAAACTTTGATGGAAGTCTCAGAAGGGCAGTCGGTCCTAGAACCTCCACTCTGTAGTTTTCATAATTATACTTTACATATCAGCTGGTATACATGAGCATTTTACAGCTATTACTTAATTAAGCCACATCGGAACCATCCAGGGAAACTGAAGCATTGAGACTTGCTCAATGTTGTCCATCGGGCCAGAAGAGAACCTGCCCCCTCCCCGACTTCCAATTTGGTCACTCTGCTGCATAGAATTAAACTCATTTTCCAAGATCTAGATAGTAGGAGTGTGCAAAATGGGATGTATTTGATTCAGATTTGGCCCAAATCAGGGACAGTGATTCGATTCATTGATTTGGATCACTGTCCCCAGTTTGATTCAGCCGGATCCAAATCTGAAGATTTGATGCTAACTTGGAGAATCAGCAATTTGGACATAGACACAGATTTACATGTTTTTTCTACATACTTTGAGGTACCAGCACAGCTTGTGAACCCTGCGGTGCTGGGGCGGATGGAGTGTCCCACAGGAGCCCGGGGCGGGGACAGTGCTCGCAGTGAACCCAGAAGTGGACCAGAAGTATTTCCGCTCCACTTTTGGGTCCACCAGGAGTGCACTGGGGGGCCTTCCTGCACCTCCCCTGATTCAGTGATCAGCCACTGGGGGGACCCCAGGTGCCCCCCCAGACCCAGGAGGCACCAATTGCTGAGCCAGGGGAGTGCGCCATCCCTCCCCCACCCCACTGCACACTCCCTGGCGGACCCGGAAGTGGAGCGCAAGTGCTTTTGGTCCACTTCTGGGTCTGCTGCCGAGTGCACTGGGGAGCCCCCTGCACTTCTGTGGGGCTCTCCATCCACCCCAGTATCACAACATTCACGAACTGCCTGGTACCTAGAAAAAACATTTAAAGCTGCATCTATGGCCGAATCTCTGAATCTTTCCAAATCTCTCTGAATCAATTCAGAGGGTTCCAATTTGATTAAAGGATCCTCTGATTCAATTCGGATTCAGAGATTTAGCCACCGAATCGATCTGAATCTCCACCAGATTGAATCAGGGACCGAAGCTTCTCACAGCCCTACCAGATAGTTCAGTGACACTTGAAAAGTTAAGTTAATCCTAACATGTCCAAACCTAATGAAAGGTTTGGGTCCTGTTTGGGTCAGTTCCTCAGAAAACAGGAATGGAAGGGGCATCCTAAGACAGCAAATCCAGTCTCCTGCTACTTCAGGCAACCACTTCAATCTCATTCCTAGACTCACTGAGCTAAGCTGTAAAACTAGTTCAGTGTTATGCTCCCATTACTCTTCTTGGGAGGCTGTTCCAAGATTTCACTCTTCTTAATGGCCGGAAAACTTCTTATGATCTCTCTCACTGGAAAAACATGATTTGCAGTCCATTTTGCCAAAGGTGATGCTTTTTTTTGTCATAGTTGTGCTGTGCTGACCAGGGAGCCTGCACATACCATCTACCTAGGCCCGTTATTGCTCTGTCCCCTGTCCTGTGTAAAACACCAACAGCTCCTTGAGCCCAGAATGCTGCAAGGATGTGCACTGACGATGATACCCCAACCCTCCCGTGCACAACTGAGATCAGGCTTTTGAGGAAATCTACCGCTCAAAGCAAAATTGAATGAGAACTGGATTTCTGTGTGTGTTGTCAGACAAGAAGAGGCTGTATTGTAGATAGAAGGCTGAAAACGACCTTTACTGAACATCTAAGATTGGATAGTAAAAAAAAAAGTATGATGCCAACCACCTGACTCCATTTCCAGTTGGAGCATGTAATGATTTTCCCCACCCCCATTCCCTTCTGTACTTATTTGACCCCTGCAGTAGTAAACCACTCAGTCTACCCAGCTAATGAAGTAGCCTCTAGCTGCTTTGTGTAAGGAAAAGACAGAGAGGAAACACAATGAGATGTCAAAGGAGATTCTAAGCATTTTTACTAAATACTCAAGGGATTTTTTTTTTCTTCCTCCCCTCCTCCACTAGTTTTTTAGAATCATTTTTCAAGAGCACATATGCAAGTCATCTAAGGGGAATGGAACAGTGAGTACCAGGGGCTGGTACACTGTGTTCCCTTTGTGTACTGTACAGAAAATAGATAAAAGAAACAAAGGATGATGCAGAGAGCAAAGCAGCCATCAGGACTCTGAGAGAAGTTCGCTCTGACCTCTTCAGTGATGGTCAAACCCAAAATCTCCAGGTGCTAGAAACTGGTTCAGTCTCTCTTGTGACCCAGAGACATTTCCAGTAACAAAATAAAGTTAGAATTCCAGGTCATTTCTACTTAAAGATTGAATTTACTAGAAGACATAAAGAAATTTAAATGTTTTCTTTACTAATAAAAAGTCTCAATAGCATGTTAAGAAAAGCAGTATTTCATTTTATCATGTCTTTCACACTCACACACACACACACACACACACTTGAACTCCTGGTCTTATAGGAAAAGGGAAATGATTGTTAGCATAAACCTTTATGAATGGAAACACCCCCTTCCTTTGCTGTGGCCCCTCCAGCTCCTGCTACTGGTCAGAACCCTTTTGATTCAGAGTATATATAGCAGTGAGCACGGGACAGCTCCCCTACATCCCATCCAGATTGTTTGCCTCGGGTCCCTCTCCCTTCTGAGTAGAACAATTGTTCATAAATGCATCGACACATCCACATTGTTCACGCATGAAGGGGTCTCAGCATTTCTCTTCCCACCCCCTCTGCAACTCTCTTCTCACTCTCCCCATCATATGGCTTCACTAGTAGTTTGCATGATTTCCCTTGGCAACAGGGAATAAAACACTGCCAATCAATCAAGCCAGGTTAAAAATATGCTTGTAGATTATTTTTGATTGTATTAAAAAAAAAATAATCTGAGGAAGAGGACAAAGAGGGAGCAGGAGCAAAGCCATAATGGCCTTTACTATATAATTTGGTTTCATGTTCTGCACAAGAAAACATGTAAAATATGTAAACAGAGCTCTCCAAGATTGTAATGTAGCTACAAAGCCACAGATATACAGACAGGCAGGGTGCTATTCTTCAGCAGAACGGAATGCCATTCTCAAAACCACACACTCATTTCTTTAAGCCTGAAAGTAAACTTTCTCATGCCAGCAGTGGAGAATTTATTTTTTCTCTTAAATGAAGGATTGTCTGCACTACTTGTTCAGGGCAATGTAGGCATTTAGGCCCACATTGTTATAGGAGGCCACTAATTTGGGGTGTCTCTCAATGTTTGGGTGTCCAGCTCGAGACTCCTTAACGAGGCATGATTTTCAGAGGTTGGGTGCTCAGTCAGCACTATCTGAAAACCAAGGCACTTTAAAAAGAATCTCAAGTCAGGCATCCCAAATCAGTAGCTGCTGTTGAAAATGTAGCACTTAGGGTCATATCCTCAGCTGACACAAAATGTTTCCATTGGTTTCTGGTGTCACACCTTGCGTCCTAAATACTGAAGGGCCACTTGTGAAAATGTTGGCCTGATTTTCACTGTTTCCTGTCAAATCATCTCATTAACCTTGGTGCATCCTCAACATTTTTAAAGCAAAGTTAAATTCTCCCTTCAAGTAAATGGGTGCTACTCCCATTGAGATCAACACAAGCTGCGCCATGTCCATGACAGTACCAGTAGGTTCTTAAAAAGACATTTTTCAAATAGGACCTTAGGGCCGTGAGGTACACCTTTTACCCACACTCAGTTGTTTTCACAAGCAGATCCAGCATGAAAAAGGGTGTGTTGGAGGGAACCTGCATTTATGCAGAACATTTCAGTTTTGTTTCAGGGCTACTGCTCTTATGAGTAACTACTGCATGTAAGTGGTTTACAGCCTGCCTGTACTTCATAACACTTTGCACTTCAGGCAGAAGGTCTCAACATGCTTCATTATCACTTGTTAATTATCCTTGCATCACCCTTTTGAAGCAGGACAAAAATAATGTCTCTATTTTACCCAGATACGAAGGCACAGAGTGGAGTTGATGAGTTCACCATCACGCAGCAACTCAGAGCTAGGAATAGATTTCACTTCTATTCCCCAGTTCTGTGCTGTGATTGTGGCAGCAAAACACACATGCTCACGTGCAAGCAGGTGATTTCATAGGTGGAATTGGTAATCGCCTACTTTCTGTGCTCAGCTGTGTGTTTGTGCACACAGTGACTTGCTTGAACTCGTGCATCTCATGTGACCTCAGCTTGTGCATCTCTGTTTCTAAAATAGGATCTTAGCTTCCAATTTGAGTGAAATATGGGAAACTAAATTCCCTCATGCTTTAATGCAAACCTTGGAAGTCAATCAGATTTTCAAAAATATTTAGGCTCTTAAAGGTGCAGCTAGGTCTTTAGGGTTTACAAAAATACCTCAATTGGTTAGTCATCTATCTCCCATTGTACTTCAGTGGAAGGTCGGCATTTTCTTAGTTTTGATCTGATTTGAAAATCCCACTAGGCCACTGTCTGCATCATTAGGCTCCTAAGTGTCTGGAAATCTGGCCCTGAGAACCAAGTAGTTATTTTCCTGATAGACTGCAGACCCACACAATTCCTTCCATAGCTTACTGGAAGAAAGGCCCTGGAATATGGAGTTTTTCTTCTCTCCCCAGTAGTGATTTCTGATGGGAAAAGCTGAGGCTATGGCAGATGTGAGTTCCTTTGCAAAGTTCCTCCTACTCTGTCCTCTTTAATGATTACTCCTGGGAGAAATTGAGTTTGGAGTAGTTGTGAGCTTCTTCTCACAAGTTTTAATCCTGCTTTAATCCCTACGTAACTTCTGTTGGAAACAGCTGGGACTGAAGTTTGTGTGAACTCCCTTGTCCTGGTATAATCTATGAAGAAATTCTCTAAACTATCTTTGGGTTTAATTAATCAAAGTTTGAAGCTCATCAGATCAACCAGAACTGTTTTGCAATCACATAAATGTGTCAGGCTTCCCCAAACACCTGCAGCAAAACTGTACTTGGATGCAGATGTGAATGCTGAATGCCAAAGGAAGCAACTGGCTGCTGCTTTAGGAAGAGTCTTACTGGATGGTCCAACTCATTTAGGGGAGCTCACTCAGCTTTGTGGCATCAGTTGTGTTAGTCAGCAGTTTTGGAACGACAGCTGGAACAGCCCTGGGAAGTAAGTGTGATCTTTCTCATTTGTATACCACAAACTATATCATCAGATATACAGAAAGAAACAAGCCACAGAACGGTTTTAATTGTCATTGCCATGTGTGGATGTATGTCCAAGTACTTGTGTGTGAGACCAAAATAAGCTGACTGCTGGAATGCCTACCTGCTCCCCAAGAAACACACACACGTATCTTCACACACACCTCTAACAACTCCATCACTTACTTCCCCCTTGTTGTTTAATTCACCCCATGTATTGTCTCCCTGCATGCATCCAATTGGCCTGAGCAAATGCAGCCTTCTCTCACGATACCCTTATGATGTGAGGCCTGGTTAAGTCCTCATGTACTGAAGAAAGGCAACGGGGTGTTTCCCTCATTAGCTGTCAGACCATTGCAGAGAGTTATGCAGTTAAGAGAGGGGAAAGGAGACAAAGACAGGGGGAGAGAGATTTGTGCCTTCAGTGTTTCTAACGTGGAAGAGCTGTGTGTTGGGGGTTGTGTATAGTTAATACAGCATATTTAATTGGTAAAAAAACACTATACACTATTTAAAACATGATTAATGCTGAAAATAGTTTTCCGCACATGAGGAAGTTCTGTTCTTTTAACACACAGATGTTTTTAAGTGAAAAATCATTCTTTTGACCTTTCCTGAATGGGGCGGTGTGGTCAGAGCTGACATTAACCAATGCACAGCTGTTTGTTGCAGCCACAGGCAAAGCTTAGTTAGAAATCTTCTGAAAGCATGGAGGGCACTTTTGCTGTCTCAAATAACCCTCAGGCTACCATTTTGGCAGATGCTGCTTTGTGCAGTTTGGATGTTAAGAGAGTGACGTGGTGGTCACTGGTCAGGCACCTGATTAGAGTCTGCTGTCCTTGTAGCCAGTAGAAGTTAGGTCTGGTCCAGCATAGGAGAACTGGGTTCTTCTCTTCCAGTTTACTAGTTTAAAACTGTTATTTCTTTTCTTATTTGAAATTGTGTTCATTGTTTAAGGAGGCTCAAATATCTTTGCTGTCCAGGTGTCTTCTCAATTTTTATACTATTATGGTCGAGAGCTACCAAACTTACTAGAGCTCCTTCTGGATTTGTCATCATTATTCTGTCCAGGTTTTTGTAGCTGGCTGTATATTTTATACATGAGAGTTCATCATTACTGTCACATTTATGAGAGGGCAGGGAGAGGAAGCTCCTGGGTACATCGAAACTGGCCCGATTCTGTCCTGACTTGAACGAGTGCCACACCAGTGTAAGTGAGCTGAGTTATACCCATTAAGGTGGGATTTTTTGCATGTATTTCTACATGACTTTTATGCCAGATTTCTCTGCTTTTGACATACTGACTTCCTAGTGCAAATAGCTGTCAGATGGGTGTTGCTTAAGAGGTTCTTTGCTCTAACCATTTAAGAGTTTTTTAAACTGGATTGTTTCTCTTTGTAGCAGCATGAATACATGCCCTGGCCAGCTGTTAGATGGAGCTTCTGTTATAAGTGGTGCTAAGGGGCATGCAAGCACGATGGGTACGGTATTTTGTGGTTATGTTGGGGTTGTGAGTTCATGGCCTGCTCTGGGCTTGTGCTGATGGCTACCTCTATTTGAAGCAGTTGCACCTGGTCGTTTGGGTGGGGGGAGTGAAAGGTGGCCTGATGTGATGCTAGATGCATCACTTATGGTGCTGGCTACAGAAATCAATAGACTTTAACCATGCTGCACCAGTGAGCTACTACTCTCAGGTAGACTTTGAGTGCTTCAGGTTAAGAGATCCTTACTCTGGGAATCCAGCTGTGCCAGTGGCAATGTGATGGCTTCTAGCAGATGGGAGATAAAATCTGCTAAACCACTTCTCAGTTGGCAGTGCATGAATGGTGCTATGAAAGAGGGTTGCAAGATCTCTTGCTGCATAGAACTGGTTGAGAGTTTCTTTTAGCTCTAACAGGAGTGGCCCATGCTCAGGGAGTAAAGGTATAAGGGTCCTGTTCTCAAGTTGCATCCTCCATGGGCTCCATGCCTTTAGCTGGCAATTGTAACTTGTGGGGATATTTGGAAATTTGAAATTAAACCGTCTCCTACTGGAAAACAGACACTATTTACCCCCTAGTCACAAGACCTTGCTTCATTAGAGCAATTTCTAACACATCTAGGAGAGGTGGCACAGTTCTCTGAATGCAGCATCTTTATTCCAAAGGACCCTGCTACATAAACAGTAACCTGATGTACATAAACAGAAATACAGTGCAACATACTCAGTTATGCTGGACACCCATATACTTCAAGCGAACTCCCATTCTTTGTTGTTCTCCACTTTCCAATACCAGTTGCTACCACTCACACTTATTTGTACTGGTGTCGGTGATTCCACAAAGACCTGTGCAATACCGAATCTTTATTCACAGAAAGAGTTGTGTCATCTGACTATTAAAGCAGGTTATCGCAGGTATGATTTTTTTTTTTTTTGCATTGGTTACTGATTAATGCTCTGTACTAAGCAAAATCACAGGGTTTGGGCCTTTGTTACAAACTCAGAAAACTCAACCCAGGTTTGTCCAAAGGTTCAATTAGGATCACAGGCCTCTTGAGCACATCTGGGGAAAGAGTTAAGCCATTGTGGGCCTGGTTCTGAGCCAATCCAAGGTGATTTATGGTTTTGCATGGATACTATGGGAAGTTCATGATTTCATGTGATTTTGATTTGAAAGTCATTGGTTTTATATTAATTTTGCTTTGAGTTGTGGGGTCTCAGAAAATCAAAGCAAAATCCAAACAGCAAAAATCCACATGATTTAAAAATCCAAATACAACATTCCTGAAAAGTCTTTGGGGTGAAATAACCAAGTTTCTCAATAATGTTATATTAACAACACCTTGAGTCCTGTAGTAATATTGAACACACATGTAGTCTGGGCCTTCAGCAGATGTAGAGAGCTTTAAATTCTAGAAAGCTAAACCAGTTTGTAGATGAGGATATGGCTGTCTTCTCCTATCACTGCCAATTAGATTCCTCTTTTCATAATCCCTTTTCATAAGCAATATGCTTGATAAGGTAATTTCCCCGTGGAAATACATGCCATTGTTTTTGCTGTTGTTAAAATAAAAGGAATATATCCTCATCTCGGTTACGCTGGTATAAATCAAGGAGGATTCCACTGAAGCCAACAGAGTTACATCACCGTAAAAGCAATGTGAGATCAGTCATGTTGTTTCGACATGGATAAAGGTCACATTTCAATGAACACAATTTTAAAGATGGTCCGTGGAAAATTGGGGTCCTTTTCTAGGAAAATTGCTGTTGTATCTGTCAAAGTGATAATTAGTCAAGTGAGTGCTGACCATAAGTATTGACAGCCCCTGACCAGTAGCATGGCAGCTTTCAAGTTTCAGATACCATCAGCTATACTAGATTCAAACAGAAACTATCAGTACTGAGAACTAGCTCCACAACTGAGGATATCCTTATGCAGGAGACATAGGTTTTGTTCCCAGTCCCCAAGCCAAAAGTGAGCTACCCCAGTGATACTGACAGATGAAATTTCCTCTCGCTTTTGAGCCAGCTGAATCTGGGAGTAAAATATGGATTCAGTGTGTTAACCCAGGGGATAAAACAACCTCCAGTTGAAAAAGTAGGGCTGTTGATGAGCTGCATACAGTTCTTTGGCTTGAAGGACAGCAGCCGTGCCATAGTTTTTCTTACTTTATCCCAAGCGTTTGTCCGTTCCAACAAATATACAAGAAAAGCAGGCAAGAGAAGCCTAATTTAGGAATGAACAGAACAATCTGTGGGGTGGGGGTGAGGAAGCATATTGAATATTTACCTGAAGGCTTACAGGCAGACAAGACATGGGCCTTTACTGAATTTCTAAACTACTAAAATCACCTCTGTTTTGCTACTTCTTGGTTCTGCACAGGACAAGAATGACACGTTTCAAAATACTAGGGGGAAAGCTGTTCATAGTGTTTATGGCCGGGACCTGGAGCAGAATTGCTGGCTGTCTCAGGAGTAAGTCTGTTCTGTGAGATTTCTGTCCCAGGTCTGCAGGCTCCTGATGTTTGGGTAGTTCAGATAAGCTACCAGATTTGTGGGGGGGTAGGAAAGGATCCTTTTGCTGACTCTCTCACCATTGGTATACACAGTGTTTCACTTTTCTGTAACTGCGGTCCCCACTTCATACCCTAAATGAGGAGAAAACTGTAGCAGCAGAAAGCTTTGAGAACTCACTAGGCTACTGTGCAGCAGCAGGTGAATCTTGTGATGTCCTTATGGGAGTGAACTTAGCATTAATCGTAGGCTGTAAGCGAACAAGCTTCTTTCTGAAAATCGCCTGCTACATCGAAGCTTAGCGTCCTTGAGTAAATCTTGGGTCTGCAGAAGCAATTAAGTATTTGAGACTATGTCCTCTTACATGACAAACCCCAACTCTGACATCAAAGAGTTAAACTTCTGGTCTGCGAGGGAGACAGTGAGATGTCTCTTAAGTCCACAGTTGGGATTCTCTGGCATTACAGTTCAAAGCTGGCCTGTGGACAAATTTGCTAGGATGAATATAAAGAATATTCTGCAGTGAAGCCAGCTAGAAACCTCAGAAATTGAACTGGTTTTTACTATTGTGGCAATTTTTAGTTCGCTCCGTAGAGAGCTGAACACACTCAGTTTGTGCCCCCGCGGGCCTCTATGTTGAATGGTGAGGTTTCCCTGTCTTCCCACAATCGCTGTTCAGGACTTCATGTCCCAGCACAAATACACCTGTCACTGTGAGTTGTGACAGTAGCCCCTGTTCAGACTCGTTTTGTGCTTTCTGTTTCGCAAGCAGGATTGTGTACAGCATCTTTCATCTCAAAACAATCCCAAAAACAGTTTTATTACTGTAGCAGTACATAGAAGAATCACTTGAATAGAGTCTCCCACTAAAGACAGAAGGCAGCTTGCTGTACAAAACACTCTCCCCACTTTAACCTGTCTCCTCCCAAAGTCAACTCCCCTCCACCACTATGTTGAGACACTGGTGTTGTGATTACCGCTTAGCAAACCGCCAGCATTGAGGCCTTACTTGGACAAAGCCCCATCATGTGGAACTTGTGAGAACAAATAAGTTTAGATTGTGGTCTTGTCTAAATACCAGAGATTTGCTTCACTGACAGGCATCTGTCACTACCAAGGTGGGTAGCTGCACTAATACAAACCCTGATGTAGATGGGCACAGGCAGGATAAGCTACCTTTTTTGTTTTGGGCCAGTTTTAAGTAGGGTACAAGTGGCAGTTTTGCTTGTTTGTTTTTGGGAGTTGCATTGTTATAGCTACACAAGGGATTAAATCCCCCAGGCATACAGAGTATGTACTGGCCTGGCTATCCCCCCTGAAGAAGACCAGCTGGGTGAGATGATTCATACATTCATAGGCTGTACGGCCGGAAGGGACCTTGGAAGATCACCGGGTCCAGCCCCCTGCATCAAGCAGGAAAGACAACTGGGGGTCAGGTGACCCCAGCAAGGTGACTGTCTAGTGTCCTCTTGAAGATTTCCAGGGTAGGAGATTGTCACACTTTCTTGCAGAGGCAGATCTACATATTTACATATATTTGGGTTCTTACTTGTCCTTTATCATCGGTGTTTCTGGATGCCCCACTCATTAGTGGATTATATCCTTACAACATCGCTACAAGGTAGGAAAATATTATTTTCACCTTGCACATGGGGAAAATGAGGCACAGATCCTGTTCCATCCATTATGAGCTCTAAATGGCATCTAAGTGTGATCCTGTTCCACTTGGCTTATGTCCCTGGAAAAACATTAATAGAAAGGGTTGGAAGCCCTTCCTCTTCCTACCTGCTTTTAGTGGTTTCTTAAGGCTAAGACCCACCACAGAAGTAGACTTAATAACATTTATTTCTGGGACTGGAGTAGGTTCACATTTAAATGCCTACATGCTACTTGGGCACCCAAGAGATAGAACAAGATACGGTCCTCAGCGATTCACTCAAGGATTCAGGAGGTCTGTGACTGAGCCAGCTCTGTTGAGTCTTCTTGTAGTGCCTTACACCTGGAGCATCCTTCCCCCCTGTACTTTTTTTCTACAGCGGTTGGAAGTGGTAACGTGTGTTGAAATGCAGAACATTGTTTGAATTGCTCTCTTTTCAAAGGCCTACTTGCCTTAGAGACATGGAGATGAAAAGAGAACCCTTGGTGCATCCTTTTTTTTTTCCTTTTGGCATGACAGATTCCCAAGTCCCTTTGGGCAAGAGGAAGAAAACTGAAGAGGAGGCTTGAGGAACATGTTGGGCTTGTGATTGACAAAGGGTTGTATAAATCAGTCAAAGGGAAACCTCAAGGCATTCCCTTGTGTGGGAGAATACCACAACACTCTCTGCCCTTGTTCGCTCTGTCTCTCCACTTCTGTGTACAAAGTGTGTGGGTGGAAGACCAACTGGATTAAAACCCTCTGAAAGGAGCAGACTTTGTTAACTCCTTTAACTGAAAGCAGCTTTCTAGAGAGGAGTTTGACATGGGATTTCAGTAACCATGAATCCTCCCCAGATACTGGAGGAGCAGAGAGTAAGCTTGTAGCCCAAATACAATCTGGGTATCTTGACCTGGATACCTATCAGCGAGTAAAAATGCCCTTGCTCAGTAGCTCAGGCATTATAAGCGCAAAATACTTTGCATTTGGTAACTTCCTTTGACATGAAATACATCCATCTATCCCTCCGTTCCTATCTGTCAGGTGCATTGTCTTCTACTTTGCATAGTTGTTGCAAACATCAGTGGACAATAGTGGGAAACGGGTCATTTCTCATTAATATGGATTTCTTTAGAATTTGCCCCACTGTAATAGAAATAGCTGTGTTACTTTTTCCATTTGCAAAGTTAGGGGATGCAGCCATGCTCCATCTTCTCATCCCTCTGTCCCATTTTCTTTCTTTCTGTATGTCCCTCCTTGTGTACTTTGCTACCCTGTGTTGCTCAGTTGTAGCTTAAAAATAATGGCTTTCCAATAATAATGGCCTCAGTATTGTTGTCTATTCTTTATTCTTCCAATGATCCTTGTGTGTGAAAAATGCTTCTAGCAAGTAATTAATAAACTTTTTTCAGGTGTATTCTGGCAATCATTATGGGTTGGACATGCAAAGGGTGTGCATTTACCAGGCAAACTTAGAAGGGCTTTTGAGATGGTAAAGTCTGTCAGCAAGTGGGATGGTTGATCTAATATGGCTGTTATTGCCAAAGCCTTAGAAATGTGTCCACACTAGAGAAATGTGCTTAAAACTGATAACTCCAGTGCTGAAACCTGTCCTTCTGGTGCAGACAACACTTCTCGAGTCTTAGTTAGACTTGCTTAGACCCCTCACAATCATAGCTGGCTTCCAAATTAGACACTCCTGGAAGTGTTTTGAATTGTTTGAAGGAGTGGAGATAAGTCAGCCTCAGACCCATCTCAGGCTGTGAACTTATCTGAACCTTGTTCACACTAGCCTGATCTCCGGAGTTTTCAAAATTGAACTAGAAATACCCGAGGAGTGGGCTTTCTTGTGACGTATTCAGGTTCCTCCTCATAGTCTCAGAGAGAAACAGGAAGCGTAAAGGTTCCCAACGTTTGCAAATGAGGTATTTAAAAAGTTATCAGAGCTTTTCTGTACCTCAACAGCAGTTTGTTTTGGGTTTGGATCAAATTTTTGGTGAAAGCTCAGGCCAGGTCTTAATAGTGGTTGTTACCTATCTCACCCAAGTGGCAGTTAAAATGAGCCAAACCCCAGTCCTCTTGTTTCTTTCAGCCAGGTCTTTGGGTTGGTAGTGTTAGTGGAGAGACAAGAATGAGAACAAAACTATATTAAAACTAATGATGCCTTTGTTCATGTCAAAAAGGTCTGTGCCCATATAAATTGCAGATGTGGGTAAGATATATTCCCTAGCTGAGTAGGTATTAAAATAAAAACCATGCCACACACACTCCCAACAAGAGCGAGGGGCTGCTGAAAATGCAAGAAAGGAGAATTCCGAAATGATACATGTTGAATTGCTGGACTGGATTTCAAATGCCAAAGATAGTTTATGTAAAGTCTTGCACTGTTGTAAAATGTAACACTATCCACTGGCTAGCCTCAATGAAGCTTGGTCCCAGTTGTTTTAAAAAAATAAATAAACTAAAAATCTTCCAGCCCATTAAAGCTGATTTATGTTTTGCCCATAGATTCCTCTGCGCTGGGCCTTTCGGGATTCAAATTATAGAAGTCATTACCTCACTTTTGGCCAATCCGATTGCTCCATTCCTGAGCATTTCAAGCCCTTTTAGCATTGCCTTGATTTAGCCTGCAGAGACACGGCACGGAGCTCTGTGCATCACTACTGAACAGCCATTGTATTTTTCACTATCAAAATAGCTCTGCTAATCCTCTTGTTTCATTTTTGTCAGGAACAATGCACTCCTCGCTGGGAATGGGTTATTTACAGCGGGTTCTGCAGTTTAGGCCCTAGTTCAAGTCTTGCAATCAGATCTGCAGTTGCACCCAAGGGAATGCAGCTCCACCCAGTCAAGGGGTTTGCCGAGGCAAGGCCTTAGCATCCTTTTTGGTGCCGTTTTGGAAGAAGAAAAGTAGTGAAGCAGTTAACACAGTCGGGGCGGGGGGGAGGGGGCAGGTTTGGCCTCTTGGACTGTGTTCTTGTCTCTGCAACCAATTTATTGTGTGACCACCACAAAGAAAAAGTCTTCTTCTCTCCGTGCCTCAGTTTCACAAGATAAGAATGCCATTTACTCAGTTTGCCAAGGACTTGGGAGGCTTAATTAATACCCCTGAAAATGCACTGAGAGCCTCAAATGGAAGGCATCCTACCAATTCAGTTGTGGTTTTAATATTCAAAGTGCTGCAGTCTGGCCATGCTTGCACTCCAGGGACAGCGCTTTGGGGCATCACAGACATGTGCTTTCATTTTAAAAACAGCCTTGCTGAGTTGCAGTGCTGCAAGGGGAAATCCATGTCATTATTTGGACCATCACAGCTACAACAACACTCCAACCTTATGTCTTCTGGCACCTTTTCCGTATCTTCCATGCTTGTGCTACAGTTCTCCCATCATTTAAGATTCATCATGCTTCCTCTTTACAAGAGAGCTTTGTGCATATGTCAGTGGGACTGCAAGCTCTTCTTCAACCTGGCTGTGCTGGGATGGCTGGTGGATGTAATAAGGTGATTGTAATTAAGAAGATTGATTAACAAGACTGAGTTGGAAAGTGGACAAAGTGCATTCCTGGCTGCACTTCTCTGCAGTTTCACAGGGCAGTCTGTAGCCACCCCAGAGAGAAGGCCAGCTAGATACAGTTAGAAACAGGCAGGTTTTAAATAGAAGGACACAGTGAGTGGTTGCCAAGGAGTGCTTTTTGCAATTCATCTTTCTGTTTGTCTGTCTGCCTGTCATTTTAGTGTGGGATTTTCAAAAGTGCCCAGTGCTCTGACTTCAAAGGAAGGAGATAGCAGTTGACTTCAATGAAAGCAAAACTAAGCTGAGCACTTTGAAAACCTCACCCTTAGCCCTGCTGTGAGTGTTTTGTTACCACTGTTTCAGGGATGTATTTGGTAGCTGTGTTGGGCTGAGACAAAAAGAAATGCAAAACTCTAAAACTTTTGGTTCAGAGATGATACCTTTTATTAGACCAACTAAGAAATTGCAAAAGATAAATCTTTTTTTTTGGGGGGGGGAGGGATTTCTTAGTTGGTCTAATAAAAGGTATCATCTCTGAACCAAGAGTTTAAAAGTTTTGCATTTCTTGTTACCACTGTGAGTCTTTTGTTCCCATTTATGGATTATTTTGGAAAAGACCAGTGAGGGGGAAAACCTAAAGATAATGATTTATGAATAAATGTGTGTACTGGAAGTATCATTTCCAATTGTTTTCACTGTTATTCCAGCATATCTTGCGCCCATCTACCTCTTGGAAAAAAAAAATACCTATTTTATATGTGAACCTCAATCCATTTTAACATATTTTACCTTTTCTTTCTTTTGGTCCAGCTGTGCCGAACAAAAGTGATTGACCTGAGTGACGGTGTGTCTCAGTACGCCTGGTATCCATGCACAGCCAACTTTCAGTATTCACATATAGCTCAGACCATTTTCTGGCTCAAGGTAAGAGGCGCACAGTGACCAGTACAATGCTGAGGTCTTCTCCTCCTCTAACTAGTTCAGAGATTCTCCAGCAGGGAAACAGACTTTGCAGGACAGACATATTATTTTCTTTAAATTACCATGTGTATGAATAATACAAAGGTCACACATGTAACCCATGGCTGAAGGTATATTGCTAGTTCCCACTCTGGTCTTGAGCTAAAGAGGATGTGAGCTGTTACAGAGCCCTGCTATAGAGCCATACCTCTGAGGGCATTTGTACATGCCATGGGGGTTTACTTCAGTTTAATCCTCCTTAAATTGAAGCAGTGGGTCTTTAAAAACATCACTTCAATTTAGGGTGAAGTAAACCGCCATGGCATGTACACAAAGGTTGGGCCTGACCCTTACCTGCCTCTCTGGCAGCAGGGAGGGGAGGGCAAGCTGCCAACAGGCCACGCAGTCCCTAAGCTGCAGGGAGAGGAGCATTGGTGCTTCCCTCTATGGCAGCGGCAGCACCCACCTGCAAGCACCTGCCGTGTGTGGTCCCAGAGGGCACCGCAGCTGTGGAGGAAAGCACCAGGCCCCCTCACAGCTCAGGCAGGCTCTGGCAGGTGGGAGAAAAAGATCAGGCTTGCCACTTATTTTTTTTTTCCTTCAGTGGAGCCTGCCTGCACAGCCCCTGAGTTGCACAGGGCCCAGTGCTTCCCTCCATGGCAAACAGTACCGTCTTGGAGATGTTTTATGTTGCTGCGTCCCAGAGTCATTGAACGTGCATTACACCACTGACACAAGCAAACAGTCCGCCATCAAAGCGCATTACTCCGCCAACATGTGCAAACGGCTGCAGTATTAAAGCAGTGCAAAAGGGCATTAAGTCACTTTAAAGCCAATTTTAAAAGCATAAAGAAGTGGCCTAATTCAAGCAGTAGCTTAGCAGCTGCTGTGTTTAAATCTGGAGGTCCTCAGTTTAGTGCCTTACATTTTCCCCAAGAGACAGACATGGCTGAGCAAAAGGAGAGAATGGAAGAGAAGATTTTCTGTGGCCCGCGATAAAAATTTTGATTATACATAGATTGTTTTCGCTATTGCATTTAAAAAGGTATAAAGCAGCTCAGTTCTGCACCTTATCCTCTTTGCTTGCTCTCTCTTTCACAGACCTTTTTTTCACAACCTATGGTAGCTGCTGCAGTCATTGTGCACTTGGTCACTGATGGAACATACTATCTGGATCAGAAGCAGGAAACCATCAATGTGCAACTGTTTGACACCAAGGACCAAAGCCATGATCTCGGTGAGATGTTTTCCACTGAGCATTGCCTTTCTTCTTTCATAGGCTTCCTCTGTTTCCTCCATCCACTCCTATCCCCATTCACAGGGTACTCCTACTCGGCTTCTCCAGCATCAGATGGGGGTCACTGGACCAGAAAGCCAGCAGTGAAAGTTTTTGTTAAATCTCTAAAAGCCGGGGCTTATTGAGTGTGTTCTGGTGTCATTTTACCCAGAGGCTGCTCAGCAATTAGTCCCTGTGAGGTATATCCTCAGACAGGTTTAACTCCCCTTGGGGCACCAAAATAAGGACCATGTTTGCAAAAGTATTCTGCCCCCAGCAACTCCTTTAGTCACATTTACAGGCAGGTTTCCAAAATAATTTAGCATGCTGCATCCTGAGTTCTGAACATCTGTTGTAATGCCTCTTTTGGAGTGGCTCTTGCTATATAGGTAGATAACATGGTATCTATATAGATATCTACATATAGATATTGATATATGAACAAGTCCCCCTGCCGTTATATAATTTCTTTTCCCAAGGTGCTGTGGTGACTGGAGTGTAAGGGATTGCTTTTTCCAGGCTCCCTTCTAAATTTCCCTTCTTCTTATATATTCTTATTAGACCCAGTCAGAAGTTTTCAACAAAATAACGTGTCATCATCAAAATGCCAGAATATCTTCGGTTCAGTGTACTTTCACTGAGTACACAATAGCATTTCCTTTGAACCCAGCCTGGGTCCCTGATGGGTATGCCCGAGGGATGCTGGTTTTAATCTGATTTCAAACAAACAAAACTATTCCGACAAACCAGGATCATGTTTCTTTTTTTCTTTTTTCTTTTTTTTTGAGGGGGGCTGCATAGTTCATATCACCACTGTGTTTGTGAAGAGGAAGAGAATGGGACCAGAGCAAGTCAAGGGGTGCTGGACAGTTATCTCACTCATAACTTACACTTTGTAACATTGATTGGGCATGAAGCAAAAGGAAGCCTATATAAGGGTTCATTTGGAGAGGAGCATGGAAGAATTTATATATGGGACTTCCCTTTACATTTGAATGCAACTCAGATAGATAAGCCCATTGTCTTAGCTGCATGGGTTTCCTTGAGTACTCTGGGTCAGTAGCATCCTCCCCCTTTCCCAGGGGAATGACTTGTAGTAGGATTGTAGCTGCTACCCTCTGAAAAATAAATGAAAGTTGAGCTGGCCCTGCTAAGTAACATCTAATACACAACTTGTTTGGAGAGAGACACACACTGAGAGAGAAGAGAAGCAGGAAAGGGAATCAAGGGCAAAGTTTTGAAATCCTTCAAAATATTGCAACATGTGTTTGGCACAGCCCAAACTGACGCCTGCAAATCTTCATACTTAAGACACTGCTTTCATGATGGAAAAGCCCCTCTGACCTCTCCAGGGGCCAGCAGACTACAGTGATTTCTTAGCTTAATGGAAGGGAGATACAGGCAGGGCCCAGCTCAGTAGTTGTTCCTCAGTCGGGATCCTTGTTGACTTCACTGGCTGCTTTGGCTGAGTACTGTCGGCTGCGTCAGTCCCATTCTGTGCCCTTGCACTCTTTGTACTATAAGACCTGGCAGAGAGCCGTAAGTAGAGGTCAGGATCAGAATAGGAGTCAGTCCACACTCGAATCCTGGTAACATAACCAGCACAGAGCTCTGGATTACGGGTACCCAAAACCCTGTAGTTTAAAGCTAGTTTGGGTATCCCTATGCTGCCTGACAGTTGCAGAAGTGACATTTGCATTGTGCTATTTTACTCTTCTCAGAAGATGAAGGGAAACTTCCATTGAGTCCTGTACAGCAGAGCTGTGATGAGGAAAAAAGTCTCAGCCACAGGCTGTAGCCAAAGAGCATCTGAAAAGCATCTCCCAAGATTCAGACGCTGCAAACTTTGGAAGAGGTGCTAAAAGTTGTGCAGTCAGTTCAAGCAGGCAGCTAGCTCTAACCACTGCTGATTTGTCCTGTATGTACCATTCCTGTCTCTGTTGGCTCCCTTTAGGTGAGAAAGAATAGTACACTGGCCATGACCCATTCAATCCTAGTCCCCTTCATGGGGAGCAAAAGTACCAGTTAAAGCAAGCCACAATCATCTGTTTTGTGATGGACATCTAAGCGCAGGAGATTGAAGTGAACAAACAGCCTCAGACAAAGTCAGGACTTTCTGGCTTTCCATCAGAGAAGACAGAAACGTCCAAAGTATTTGGAATCCAAGGAGTTTTAAGAATGAACCGCACCTGTTCCTAAGCGGGAAACCTGCACCTTTCCACAGGGAGCTCATCTCAAAAGACCTGTGGGAGGCAAGCAGACAGTGAGGTTATTTCAGGGTCAGATAGAAAGCAAAAGGAGAAAAGAGCCCTTTTTATTACAGGAAGAAGTGGGAAATAAAAAAAAAAAAAAGAGGGAGGGAGAAGTTTAAAGAGAATAATCAGAAGTCTGTCTTAATTCACAGGAAATCCCTTTCCAAGCGGGGAAAAAAGTCCTCTCTTTTTTTCTCTCTCTCTCTTGAATTAAGAAAGCTGGACTAAAAAAGAAAAATCCCAGAGTCAGTTAAACACACAAATAGAACGCATTTTCAAATTCATAAATGTATCAGCGTGGCCAAAAGCTCTGGACCAAATTCATTGCTGGTGAAACTCCAGCAAGGTGAATGAAGTGGGAGCCAAATAGATCCTTACAGCAATTCCACAGGGGGTTGGGAAAGAAAGCTCAATATCCCTCCTTGGTACAACCAACTGGAGTCAGTGGATTTACAGCCAGGTATAGTCCTGTAGTAACTCGAAAGAAATCAGTAGGGTTACTCCTGGAGTGATTTTGGCCCACTGAAGTCTTTTTGTGTCAGTGGCCTATGCTGTGCAGTGCTGAGCATCTGCTGAGTGCTGTTGAGTGTCCTCCTCTCCTACTAGAGTTAACGAGGTGAGAAGGCTGCGCAGTATCTCACAGCAGTTGTTTGGCACGTCCACCTTGGCAGACCCCACAATCTTTGATTTATATTCTTGTCAGAGAGGGTCACCTTTAAATCTTCACCGTACCCACCACGTGCCAGTATCCCTCTCCAGACTCCACTCGTCCTTGTCCTATTAAGGAAAAGCCAAAAGCTATTTTATTTAAAACAAACAACAAACAAAAGCTAGGGCATGCACAGAAGGGGTCCAAAATATCCTGCATCCAGTGGGTAATGACACACACAGCTGCAAACAAACTGCTGGTAAACTGCCCATTATGCACAAAGCTCCCCATTCTGCTGGCACAATTAGATGTGTAACATAAAGGGTCTAACTGTCTTCCTACTTGCACTGTTTTTACAAGAGCGTAACTCCGTTTCCGTCATTGTGGCTGCTTCTGATTTAATAGGGTGCAATAGAAATGTAACAGGATTCTAAAGACATTGTTCTCCAGCCCGGCCTACAGAATTAACCCGAGAGACTGACACGGCCTTTGTGTGGAGCGTTCCATAGGATTCAAGGAAAAAACCCGTGGGATGATTCCAAAAACAAACCCGATAGGCACGTTTGTCATAACTGTTCTCTAGGGGTCTTCCATGAGGATGACATGCTTCTCAAATGCCAGTGGCATAGGAGTGTCATTGTGAAAAGACCCCTGTCCTCTGATCTTGCCTTTCTTCTGACAGGTGTCCACGTTCTGAGCTGCAGGAACAATCCCCTGATTATCCCCGTGATCCATGACCTCAGTCACCCTTTCTACCACACCCAGGCTGTCCTGATTAGCTTCAACTCCCAGTTTGTGGCCATCTCCGGGGTGGCCCTGCGCTCCTTTCACAACTTCGACCCCATCACCATCAGCAGCTGTCAGAGAGGACAGACCTACAGCCCAGCTGAGCAGAGGTGAGCCTGTCAGCCTGCTTCCTTCTTCCCCTAGCCACCCACTGACTTTGTGCTCCACTGGATCTGATCAAGAGGTTAAAAAGAGACAGGAGGGGCCAGGGGCCTGAACTCTGCTGACCCCTTTGTGTTGCTGGTAAAAACAGCAGTGTTCTCATTGACCAGGATGGATGGCGTATTTAACCCACAGGGGATACTGTTAGTAAATTATTTCCTCCTCCTTTCTCTTCTGTTATGAGCTGGAATGGTGTCCAGTTAACACGGCATACTTTCTCCAATAAGGTGCCACTTTAGCCAATCACATCGTAGCCCTTCAGCTAAATTGCTGTGCATGAAGCAATCTTCATGCTGTTAAACAGCTACCGCATTCGGCCACAGACATGGCTGCCCTTCTGTGATGAATAAAGCGATTCCCATGCTTATATTTAGCCTACTTCTGCAAGAGAAGAGGCATAACACCTGGGGATAAATCCCTAGTGCATACTGCTCTCTGTGTTTTTTCAGTTAAGGGCCCTCCGCACTTCTAGGATCAGGCCCACTCTCTGAAAAGCTCTTTGGGACCTTCCAGGATGAAAAGCACTATAAGTTTATGGCTACTACTTTATTGTTGTTGATATTAGAGCCAGATCAATAGATCACCACCCGCCCCTCCCCATCTCCGCTTTGCATCCCACAGCGGTGGTGACATTTCACAGCCTCTCTCTCCACAATCTCCTGGATCCTTTCAGCAAGGCAGCAAAAGCAAGCAGGGAAAATTTAGCAAAACCTTTAAAAGATACATTTTCTTCAGCCTGCCCAAAGCTGCAAGTAACATTCAAACAGGAAAACCAGTAACAGTAAAACAAGCTAGTTTGAATTGCCCAGCAAGCCCCTGATCTGCCTCGTAGGAGTACTGTCCAGTTTGTGATAGCTTTCTGACCTGGCTTTTCAGGACCTGCTTTTATTCTGAGAAGGGGGAAGGGGAGGGAAGAAAAGTATATCTATAGCTAAATCAATCCAGTCAGTGTGTTCTGACCTAGATTCAAGGAGTCTGATCATTCTGTGCAATAAGCTGTATAAATTCAGAGGCCCAAAGACAGCAAGATCAAGTTTCAGATGAGAGGTCTAGCTGTGGAAGTTGGCCAAATCCCAGTGCAGAAGGCGGAGAGAGAGAGGGAGATGCAGGGGTAGGAGGTAGCTAGAAGCAGCATGGAGGCTGACAGGACTCAGAAAAAATGGGCCCCATTTCTCTCTCTCTTGCTTTCTTTCCTCCCCCCTCAATGTTCAGTAGTAATTGAACTATTTATTATAAAAGTGCAAGTGTTGTGTGTCTAGAAAAGTTATTCCCTCAATAGAAAAAATGCATCCTCCCAGCAAACTAACCTGTAGAAACATTTCTTTATAATTCACAATATATTTTCAATACATCATTTACTATTATACATCTTTATCTTTTAATAATTGTAAATAATAATAGCTGCCCACTGTTTTTTTTAACCTTTTTTTTCCCTTTTTTTTTAATGATACACTGAACCACTGGAAGCTTCAGCTAATTTGGTCCCCAAATGACAGCTTCACCTATTCAAAGCAGCAAAACTGTAGAGCATCCATTTTATGGATAAAAAATGGTATATTATATATAAAGCTTCTAAGTTCCTATAAGGACCTAAAGGCTTTTAAAACAAAGGTCTAATTTAAAGCCTGTTGAAGTCAATTGCAGCCTTTCTGTTGCCTTCAGTGCACTTTGGATCAGACTCTGCTGGGAAGGATCCAAACTGTCCTATGGTGGGACCGCTTGGGGCACCATGATATAGTTCAGATGAGCCCAGAGCATGGGGAAAGGTACATTAGGACTGGTCTAAAGTCCCAGCAGGTCTCTCCCCCTCGCACAAATACATGCCGCCTTTCGCTCACTTTCTTTGTCTGAACAGCTTCCAGCTGTTTTCCCTGATCTCCCACTCTCCTTGTCCTTTTCATCTCATTTATATGGGGTTTTTTTAAGAGAAATTTTCTCCCTAGATATAAACAGCTTGTCATTGTCCCCAGATAAACACAGGCATTTCTTTTGTCTCTCTTTAGCTTCATTCTGCAGGAGAAATTGTTTCCCTCCTCTGAGAGAGAGAACTATTTTAGTTGGAGAGAATGTGCAGTTAGATACAGGTGCTTATGAGCTTGGGCGAGGACTTTGAATATGAGAGAGAATAGGAATATATCTCCTCATAGAAGTTCTTTTAAGAGGAAGTGTATCTTTCCCATGTGTCAGTGAGCAGACCACCCAAATACAGAATAAAATGTGCTTTCCCACTCCTTTTTAAAAGTGTATATTTTGGATGGGATTTTTAAGAGTCCGTGCAGGTCAGGGGCACAAATTCTATTGAACATCATGGTACTTGTGCTCCTGTTTCTTAAATTATGGCCCATATTTTCCATTGATTTGTTTTTCCCTGTGCAACTTGCAGAAGTTTTTTGGCAGAGGTACCTAACACTGCTGGAGATGTGCTATAAAAGAGATGCATAGTAGATGTCATGCAACTAATTTTCCTATTCCACCGGTTTAACACCTGTAGAGCTCTACTGGCAACAGTGACATTTCACCTCACTTGCCTTGTGTAAGGGACATTTAAAACAAGGCTCGTATGCATGTCTGCTTATATAGTCACCCAACACGCTCCCTAATGCACGTCCTGAAAACTGTAAGTAGCATGGCTGCTGTTAAAAAAAAAAAAAAAAAAAAGCCAGCTGTTGCTATGCCTTTAACTGAGATACCATGCTAATTTTCTTTTCACCGTATAGAAGGCCAGAGCAGTGTCTCGCAAACCTCTCAGGGATAACTGTTGTTAAGCACTGACTTCTTCCTCGGATTCCTGTACGCATCAGGCACAAGGAGACCTGCATGCCTTGTACTGCAGTTTTGTTCTGTACTGGAAACCGCGGTGCTGAAGCTAAGACAGATGCCCTGGTTCAGTTGCTAAAATTTCTGCTTTCATAACGTTTCCGCTTTATAATTCTCTGCTGACTCCTTGTTTATAATGAAGATACATTTCCCTTTCCTTGGACTGGTGTCTCGTTTTATGTCGTTCTCTAGCATAGGTACCTCATGGTTTTTTGTTATATAACTATGTCACCACTATGTGTACTTTATAGTTTGAAGGAAGTACATTTGCTTTTCCCTGTTCTATTGAACTTTGTTTTGCTACTTTCAGCACTGCTGTAGCAGCCAAGAACTGGCTCATTCAGGGTGAGCTGTATTTTTTACCCCCTTTGAGTTATGTCTATGTAGCAGTACATACATATGTACATATAAATCTCTGCCGCTGTACACATATCACGGACCAATGCTGTAGTCCAGAAAACTCAGCACCTCCAAAGCACCTCTCAGCTCCCCAGGTTCAATAATTAGGTTTGGAATAACCGACCCATGGTTTGTTTAAATATGGTTTGAAAACCATGCACCCTCAGCTCCTTCCACAGAAGTGCATGACCTGGCATACCTGAGCCAGCATAAACCATAGCTCAACAACAAGCCATCCCCTCCCCTTGCCCCTGCCCTTCAACAAATCCCTTCCGTCAGAGATTTCTCTATTCCGTGAGCCAACATAACTCTATCAGTGCACAAGTTGCCCCCTTTCTTAATTCTCTCCTGCTCTTTCTGCCTCCAAGAAGAAATGACAAAGAACAAAACCATATATAAAGGCTTAACAAGCCCAATCATTTTTTGTAATCCCCAAGGGTTTTGTTGGGTATTTTTTTTCTAAGCAACAATAACAAAAGTGTCCCCTGATCTGTGGGTTGCTGTTTAATGCTGCTTTTTCTAACCTTTTCTAGTATGGTCTACCCCTTTCCTGCTTTCTGTCATTTTACACAATCTCTGTTCAACTTGGTTCTGGTGAAATTAATGAATTTCTCAGAGAACAGTTAATCATAGAAGCCTTGGTCCATGACATATGCTATAATTCAGTGGGGTTTTAACCTTCACCCCCCTTTTGGTAATTGGCAACCAGCATCATTTGGCTTTTATTAAACTGGGACGTGATGCATTTTCTTTGTTCGCCTCGGAACATTCTCACAGGGAGAACTGGAAGGTTGTTAACACCGCCCCCCTCCGGTTATTGTTATCCACTATAAGGGCTTAGGGAGGTTTTAAAAGCATTATCATTTTGAGGTCTTCATCTCAGTGAGAGCTCCAGTGGACATGACATCTTACACACCAGGAAAATGAGATGAAATAGCATATATACTTATGTATACCCATTTCACAGCTGGAAATGAAACCCACAGGTCTTGACACCCCAGGCCCTCTGCTTTAACCACTGGTACCATTTGGTGTGACACTGGAACTCAGTTGGTTTGGTGCCTGTAAGCACTATATAGTGCGTTTTTCCCCTCTGTAGTTCACCCATGTTTAGAACAAAGCTGTTTAGAAAATTCTGAAATGAGCACCCAGCACCCCTACCTGCTCATTTATATTTTTTGTTTCCATTTTTCCTTTGTGTGGCCCAGTCATATCATTGTTGTGAATTCCTAATTCCCATTGCTACCCCTCTGGGAAATGCACTGAGGTCCCTTTCGCACGGGTCACTGACTAGCCATTAAATGGAAAATATTTTTGGTCACTATTACCAGAAAGGTGAAGAAGGTACCTAAAATGTAAAGATTTGTACTCAGTCCCCTGTCTCCTGAGACACTAGTTCCTCTGTGCAATTCATTCTGATACTTCTTTCTGCACAGTCTAAGCTCTTGTTTCATAACAAAGACACCTATAAGATTTTAGTTGACAAACAAAAAACCCTCCCAAAAGCTAAAGACAGGGAAAAAAAAACAATTTCAAACCTTTATGTATTTAACTGTATTACTGCGGCCAAAAATAGAACTAACGTGTCTGCTTTTCTAACTGTCTTATGTGCGCTGATATCCATGTTATGTTTGGATTAAAAATAGCTAACCTGCTTTCAGCCCATTGAAAAGTATTTTCCAGACAATGAGTTCATTAGAAACACAGACAAAGTGTTCGTATGTCATATGTGCATTATTTTGGAGTCCGAGTAGATGAAAATTTTTAAGATTTTTGCATTTACCTGCAAAATTAACTGCAGCTACACAAATGAAAATGATACAGTATCTGTGTAAAATGAGATCTGAATCAGGCCTTTATTATATACAAGTGTATACTTGTATGCCTCTATGCTTGTCTCTACATATATGTTTGGCAGTGATCACTAAGGAAGCTACTTAAATAATTAGGGCAGTGTGTTAGGATAAGTTCTTGGAAAAGTGTTTGACCTCAGGGTTAGGAAATGATGTTTGGCTGCTCTGAGCTTAACAAAGCAGGAGGTATGAGTTTGTTTTGATGTGAAGAAGTAAGATTACCACTTAATTGTCATAATTTTGTATAAACATGTTAAGATACTAATGTTTCTAGTATTGTATCAACAGGCTTCCAACATAGCAAAGCATTTAGCCATGTGCTTAAATCCCCTGAAGTCACATACTTCAACAGGGTTTATGCAAGTGTTTGAAGCTAAGCATGTGTTTGAATGAATTTCTAAGTCAGGGTCAGTATTAGTAGAGGAAAATGAGGATTTGGAGATGTTCTATGGAGCACATTCAGAGCAGGGATGGATGAAACAGCTCAGATGAGTAAGAACTGATGCAGAGCTTCAGCCTAAACCTGAACTGAACTTGATGCATATGTGTGCGCATGCCCACCTGTTTTTAAATTTTGTTTTGCCTTTTAAGTCAAAACTATTTGGCTATATATGCATTTTTAATAGAATCACTTATCTCTGATTTCTGGTTTCAGCTGGTAGCAGTCCTGGTTTCAGCTGATGACAGTACCGTGACAAAAGCTGTCACTGCAGTGTTATTTCCATCTTGACTGAAACTAAGACATATTGGAAATCTTATAAGATTATCAGAATATCCAACTAGTAAGCGAGAATCAAATATTGCCAAGTAATCATACAATGCCAAATATTGTCAGCAAAGCTAGAACCAAGCAGAGGTCACCTGCTTGCAGGACTTACTACCATCCTGAAATTGGTCCTGGATTATTAAGGTCTGAGAATGTTTTGAGGAAACTGGAAAAAGTTGTGAGTAGAAATGGGTGCAAACTTGGATCCAGATTACATGTGCCCATATTTGCATCCAACATAGAGCTAGCCTGTGCCAACTTTCAAATAAATGCGGGCAAGTGTCTTCTCAAGTTCATGGAAACTGGGGATGAGATTTGGTTCTTAAAGGAAACTGTGAAATGTGGTGGTTTTTAGCTGTTTGTCTTTTTTGTTTAAGGGGATGAGTTGACTAAACAAGCTCATGTTCATGTTTGCTTAATAGAAGCTAGAGTCTTTCAGAATATTAGCCATGACAGAGAAAAATGCTCTGAAAAAATAGCATCAGTTGCAGGGAAGAAGAAATTGCCTGTATCATTTTTCTGACTGTGCCTTTTGTTCAGCCAGTCAGTGTGGCCCGGTGCACAAGTTGCTAGAATAGGTGTCAGTGAGTCTTCCCATGTCTGCGACGGGCTGCTTATATTGCCTTGAGCAAGTCACTAAAATAAAACATTTAAAAAGGGGCCTCTCTTTTTAGGTGCCCTTTTTTGTTCATGATTTTCAGAACTTCAGTGCACCTGCAGTTCTTTTTGACCCTTCTTGAAACTACAAGAGCTAAGCACCTCTAAAAATCAGGACCAAGCTATCTCTGTTCAGGCTGTGCCCCTAGGGTTAGAAATTCCTTTTGAAAACTTTAATCTTCATTTCTCTGTACCTTGATTTTCCCATATACAAAATTGAGGCACTTCTTTTAAATCTACTTTGTGAGCCATGATTGAAAGGTCCAAAGTGTCATTATGGCATAAAGAGAAAACTAATTTGTCTGCACTGAAGAAGGTGAGCTAAGGTTAAAATTATATTATTCTTGGATTCCTCACTCCTTCGCTGCTGAGGACTGTACGGTTCCCTGGACAAGTGATGTCTAACCATTGGTATATGACACTACCTGAGGAAGGATTTGTGTAGCCCACAGTTTTAGGTATATGGCCACAGTGAGTTCTGCCTTTCCCTGAGATATGTTTATCTTATCCTATTTAATTCTGCATTTGCAGAACTGGCTTCAGAATCATTACTCTAAAATTCATTAGGATTTATGTTTGACAGTAGCTGATACCAAATTGGAACCAGTAGCTAGAGAACCAGAAATGTTTAAATTGGGAACATTTGGGGTGGTGGTGGTTGCTTTGCAAAAAGTGAATGGTTGTATTGTTTGTTACTGAAGTCATTCATATAGAGTTACAGACAGAGAGAGCTCCTCGGATGATCCTGCTAACCAAGGCATAATCTGGTGCCTGGAGGGGGTGGCTAAAAATGTTCCCTGGCCATTTACTAAGACCACAAGGGGACTTGTAAACAGCAGGAGGAACATCACAATAAGAGTTACTTCGTGCTTTTGTTGTTGGTGTTTCAGTTCTGTGTGGCTTTTAAATCTAAGCTTGTTCCTCTTGTGTCCTGATGTGAACTCTACAGGCCAGATTCTTGTTTGTGTTTCCCCCAATAAATATCAAGAGTACAACCACTGATTTCAATAAAGTGATTCTAGGTTTTCACAGATGTAAGTGACAGAAGAATTCAGTCCTAGATTTTCCTAGATTTGTTCATTCTTATGATATCCTTCAAGATTGGAATTCAGCATAATATTAACATGCTCTACACTGGTGGACACCAGTATTTTGTAGGGTGTTATTTTATTTATCCAGCATGTATGCAAAGTAATTTAGTTCTTCACACAAGATGTGCCGTGGAGCAAAGTTCACAATGTAGCCTTCTGAGTACAGAATTGTCAGTGATGTTTTCTCTGTTCCTCACCAGCTTAACTTACTTGTCAGCGAAGCAGTGAGGCAGAAGGAATTCACATATAAAACACTACTTTCTGAAAATAGAAGGGAACAAAATAATGATTAGCCTTAAAGTGTAGGTGTAACAGGAATTTGTAGTGAGGTTTGGCAAGACAACATATTTAATAGTCATGCCGTTCTAATGGTCAGTCAGACACCCTAATGTTGAGTATTGCCTCATTTGAAGAGGCATTGCATTGAAATCAGCAGGACTATAAAGCCTTGCTCCCCTTGAGTAAGGGCATGACTCCAACCGGGGCTGTTCAAGGGAGTGTTGCGAAGCAGAGTACGGGGACCACCAGTTTCACTAGTCCATCAAGATACTGCACACTGTAAGGGTATGACCAGTTGCCTGTAAGTGAAAAGTGGAAAATCTGGAAGCATCTTCTCACTAGCAGCTGCTACATGCTGTGCCCTCTACCTCACTGGGCTGTGCCTAGTGTAGCTCCTAAACCCCTTTAGGAGGTGGTGCAAATCTGGCCCAGAGATGGCTGTCTGAATGTGGAGGAGATTCCCAGCTTGTCTCACCCTAGTGAAAGGCTTCCAAGAGATGAAGGAAGTTGGATTTTACAAGCTGATCACCCCCATTTGGGGTCATTTCTTGTTGAAAGAGAAATAAGTAGTTGCAGATTCATACCACTATAACGTAATCTGATGTGAAGATCCAGAGATCCCCATTTCTCATTCCACTTCTCACTTTTTGTGACTTTGGCCAAGTCACTCTATCCCTCCCTAACCCCTCCTCCACTTTCCAATCTCTAACAAAGAGGTAATAACACTACCACAGCTACCTTACAGGGTTGCCATGAGGATTAATTAATGAACAATTTTTTGAGTGTATAAAAAAAATTCTATACACACACCAAGTACCACGATTAATGAACTGGGTAGGATTTTAGTGGTTGTTAGCCTTTTTCCTGGAAGAGGGAAACGTTTAGATCTTAACCAGTTTCATGGTATAGATGTTCATTTCTTTAATATTTTTCACTGTGCGTACCCACCAGTTCCACCTCTTCTTTGCCCTGGCAGATGATGAAATGAGGCCCAGCTCCTCTTCTCAAGGATCTGGTTAATTCCTATTGATTTCAGTACATGTCAGTCTCCCAGGGTGCATCTACATGTGCAATTGATTCAAAGCAATACACTCTGGAGCAGTTTGGGCCAGAGTAAACTACTCCCAAGCACAGCATCTACACGTGCACCCAGGCCAGCAGCCATTTGAGTTGAGGCAGAGCAGTTTATGCCAGGCATGCTCCTGCCCTGCTTTGGGGGGTGGTGGCAGGTGGTGGAGGGGCTGGCTGGGCCATGAGGGTGCTGAAAGTACAGAGCCATGTGACTAAGTAGCAAGCAGGAGTGTGGCCCCTTGTTGACTGGGCTGACTGGGCATAATTCATGCCCACAGTCAGCAACTACATGTGTGTTTAATTGCAGTTAATTACCCCGCTGTAAGATAGTACTGCTCCCAATAGTACTGTCCCACAGCAGTGTTAATTAGTTTCTGCGGCCTAATAGTGTCACATGTGTAGATGGCGATGCTTCACTCCGGAGCTACTTAGTCTACTCCGCAGTTATGCACACATATAGATGCAGTCCCAGCGTAGGGATATTGACTTGTAGAATTTTAGGCCTCTATGACAGCAAAACACTTAGGTACATGAATAGCTTTAAGTATGTGAGCACTCCCATTGAAGGCAGGCAATTTACTTATGTGCCTAATATTGAATGCATGCTAAAATATACAACTGGGTTAAAGTGATCATAGACAATGAGAGATTTTGCCCCATACAAACTTCGTGCATAATTAGAAATAAAAATTAAAAAATGGATTTTCTTTGGGGGTGGGGCGGGGTTGTTTCTTTTGTTTTGTTTGGTTTGTTAATCTCAATGCCATTTTATGAAGGGAAAATGGAAAGGTCCTATCTTTTGAAAAACTGTGGGGGCAGTAGGAACTTTGTGGACAGCAGTTGGAGAGAGGTGATGGACAGCACATCATTCAAGCACTTGTCGCTTTCCCCAGTGAATGAGTCTGTCTCAGTCAGGTTCCTAAAAGATAAGTATCTACAGCTCAGAAACTCCCCAGCATCACTGGTGCTAGCTGACACTTAATTTCAGTAGAGCCAAAAGACTGCGGCATGAACTGCCTCACTAACCCAGTGAGATGGGATTTTTTTTTTTTTTCCAAAGACATGATTTAGGCACTTAAGCAGAGGATAGAGTGGGAAGGTTACAATTCCACTGTCATGTTGTTTCTGTTTCTGTTTTGCTGGCACTCTACAAATGAAAATCATTCACAAGGAATGATCATCTACCCTTTTCCTCAGTGCTAGATTCACAGGCTCAGAGATCTGTTTTTTGGCGAGGTTGTCATTACCAGCACGCATTCCTCATTCAGCAGAAAATGTAGCAACGGTTCTTGCTGTTTGACCTGGGTTGATTCTGCTACCAAATGGATTCAGTAACTTTTATCTGCTGCCTTACAAAAGAAGGATTCGTTGGTCTAACAGCCATTCTTCTACAAAATGAACTACACATGCTATTTCTTGTTTCCTTCCTAGCTGTGTCCACTACTCTTGCGAAGCCACTGACTGCCAAGAGCTGGAGATTGAGAATGCCAAGCTGAACTGCACCAGCGGTGGGTGGTACAATGGCGCCCAGTGCAACATTAGTTGCAAGACAGGCTACATCCTGCAAGTGCACAGAGATGACGACCTCATCAAGAGCCAGGTTTGTTTGTTGTCATCAAGTTTGGGCCAAAGAGTCTGGATAGGATAAGAAATGATCCGCCCGTTTACCCCAAATCTCCAATTGTTTAAATATGTGTGTGTGTGTATGCGTAAAATTTCTTTTTCTAGGTGTTTCTATACCTCATGGTCCTTTCCAGGTTCAGCATCAGAAATGCTGGGACACCTAAAAAAAAATCAGTTACCAAAATGCTTTTTCTGATCTGATCAGGAGCATGATATAATAGCAATCTCTTGAGGCACCCTGCTTTTTTGACATTTCCAGCTCTCATTTCCAGACCCCCAAATCTGGTGTGTAGTCATGCAGAAGGATAGTAACTGGTTGGTGCTTGTAAAAAAGATACTCCAAAGCTTTGGGGGTCTCTTTATCACTTAGGTCTTATTACAGCAAGCTTTTCATATGCATATTCCCAGTCTTCTAGCTTTATTAGGATGGACAGCACTCATGGGAGGTAGGTAGTATTTCTGTCTGAACTGTGTAGATCAGGGACAGGTGAAAAGTTTGGCCCATGGGCCACACTGAGTTCATGGTGGACTCCATTTCCCAGCAGCCCCTGCCCTTTTGCTGCAGCCAGTTTGCATGGAGACCACAGGAGACAACATGAGGCCAGGGTTTCCAGGGAGACGAGCCCCAGCAGCCCTGGCAGGGCAGGAAGCTGCTCCAGGGCTCGGTTCTTGTAGCAGGGACAGCATGGTCCAGATGCAGGGCAGAGCCACGATCTGCTGCCCACATGCCCCAGGCAGGGGTGGGCAGGCCGTGGATCACAGTTCTGCCTCAGCTCCAGACCATGCTGTCGCCACTGCAAGATCCCAGCCCCGGCCTCAGAGCAGCCCCCCATCCAGCTGTGCACCCTGCCAGCGCTGCGGAGGTCGGTCTCGATGGGAACCGTGGACCCATGCTGTCATGGTCCCGCCACCCCTGGGATCTCCATGGAACTGGCTGCAGTGATGTGGGCAGGGGCTGCTGGGAAATGGAGTCTGGCCTACTGGCCAGCTCTGCCATTTTGCCCACCCCTAGTGTAGGTGGAGAAACTGAGTCACAGAAATGTCACATGACCCGAGATCAATAGATGATTATTGGCAGGGCTGAATATAGGGTCCAGGTCTCCTTACTTCCAGGCCTGTTCTTGGGGAATGCTTGTTCTCAACAGGCCATTTAACTTAGTGTGCGTGTGTGCGCGCGCGCGCCCGTGTGTGTGCATTCCTATCTGAGTAGGCAGGAAACTTTATAAAACCATGCTCTAATATTCTAACCTCATTAAAAAAGAAATGTTCTAATTGGCATAGTTCTTTTTATTTTTTCTGGAGTCTGGAAAAGCACCCAAACATTTTGGTGGCTGCTCAGAACTTATCTGATCTTACTGGAACTGGAAAACTGGCCTGAAATTTCATGAGGATCGGCTATCAGCTGAGATTCCTTTGGCTGGGCCCGAAGCATCACAAGCCTTGCTTCCTTTGCAGTATTTCCAAGTATCCACTTCCAGGCAGACCCTGACAGTGAAGAGGTGCACAGAGATCAGGAATCAAGGATAGAATGAATCCAGACTTTTTCAGATGTAATTAAGAAGGGATTCAGAGCATGATGTATTGTCTTCTTTTAATGATGCCCTAAGACTCTAGTACCACAGGTGCATGTGCGAGCAGAAAAAGTCAGCGACTGGGAAATATGTTAATTTGTTTTCTCATTTAAACAAAACTAAGAAGGGGAGGTAATGCCTCTTGGAAAATGTACACTCATTTTGTTTGGGAAATGTTTGTACTTGGTCTCTGAGGGCAGCATATTGAGTGCATTGATAGCAAGCTAGTTCACATGTGAGATTGGAAGTGATGGGTGTTTGTGAAAACTTTTTAGTGGGAAACTGGAGGACTGTCTTTGGACTCCTTCTTCCCGTTCCCCTGTCCTCCCATCCCCGTTTCCCAAATACCTGACGCTTAGTGCAGTCTGGTGCATTCCAAAGACAAACTGTTTGTTCTGCACAAGAATTTTTGTGAGCTCTGGGGATAAATCATCCCAGGCAAAAGGATACTGGTTTCCAGAAGGGAGTGAATTTTTTTAGGACCACAGAAGTCACTTCAGCTTTCTGTTTGTTTTGGGGAATGGTAATGGTGGAGTAGGAGATCTGTGAGCCCTACCTCCAACACATCCCTGCATTCACTTCAAGTTTAGAGCAAAGTTTTAAGTTGTTTCTTAGTTTAGTTCTCCCCTATGATGTGTTTATGTAATATTAGTTGGGTCACGTCTGTGAGACGTGAACACAGTAATTCCCATCTGGACCTATTTTTGTGTGGTAGAAGCAATGAGGGGTGTGTGTGTGTGTGTGTGTGTGTGTGTGCGTGCGTGCGTGTGTGTAAAGAAGATAATGTATAAGGCCACAGTCACACTCAGCAGCTTGTCTGTATTTGTAAAATACTGTGCTCTTCAGAAGATCATCGAGGGGGAGACAGAGTGGAGGGGAATGAGTCAGCCCTTTCAACTCAATTACAAAACAAATACAGGACCCCACAAGCTGGGCCTCTTCCATCCTAATTGGCATCAGCACCAGGACCCTAGCTCCAGCTGAGCATTTTTGCAGAACAGAAAACAAATTCTCAAACAAGCCTGAATGATTGAACAAGGAAATAGTTGGAAGAGATCTTTGCATTGAGCGCACAGGAATCCACAAACCAAATAAAAAAAACCCAAAGGCATTTCACCAGCACCATATCATTTAAATATGAAAAGTCCCCTATGGGGGAGATTTATGCCAATTATTACTATATGTTTTTGATCTCAGAACCTCAGTTTCGGAGCCTCTTTTTTTTTTTCACCCAGAGCATTCAAGGTTGGGTCTGATTCATATAACAGGACTGCAGAACATTAAAGCCACTAGCTGAGGATATTCCTTATCCACCAAAACACTCCGAACCCAACTCCGATCACCCCAGGTTTTGCAATCCATTGCCCTCCCCAGAAAGTGAATGCAAAAAGTTCTAGGATGAAGGCTCAGTTTTTTATTATGTTCTGTATAACCTGGGCACATCTAGACAAGAATGTCTCGGCATCTACACATGCGGCCTTATTAGGGTACAGGAAACTAATAAACTCTGCAGTAGTACTTGTAATGTGCAAACACTGACCTAGCTTGTTAGGGCACAAGTGTGCATGAGTATGGGTGCTGCCTGCTGGCTGGCCCCACACTAAAGCACCCTCAAGCCCCAGCCAGCCCCTCCACAGCCTGTTGAGCCAGGTCGGTGTAGTCCCTAGCTGGCAAGCTGACCCTTTGGGCCTCCTGTCAGATGGGGCTGCTGTGACTCTGCTCGACATCCTGTGGTCCCAGGCGCACATGTAAAAGTGGCGCCCAGGAGCAATAAACTCTGGTGCAATATGTGCCAGAGTTTATTGGTGTGCATTAATATGCACATGTAGATATGCCCTCTGAGTATAAATCAGTCAAGGATTAAGTGTGTCCTTCAGTCCGTCCCTGTTCAGCAAAGTTTTTAAGCACATGCTTAAAAGTTGTGCTTGTGCTTAAGTGCTTTGTTGACCGACAACAGACCGCTTCTTTTCAGGGCCACCAGGGTTCAGTTTATTGAATCAGGAGGAGCTCCGTGCCACAATTTGTGTAATGTTTGTCCAAGAAGTAATTTCTCAGAAATTCTGGAATATTCAGGTTAGATTCCTGTTGTGCTTTTATTTATCATCTCACAGTTACTTTCCAGCTTCCAGTTTCTCTTCTGATTACGTCTGGAGATGAGATGAAACATGTGGCAGGTTGTCTGTATCCAGTTGTATTGTTTTGTTTGTTTTTTGGGGGGTTGAGAACCTTGCTGAACAATTTTTGCAGAGCTGGAGATCTTCCTCGCATTCATCTGGTAGCCTGAATGGGGTCTAACGAAGGGCAAGCAAGGCAGCTTTGCTCAAGCTGGTGTTTGGAAAGGAGACAGGGGTCTCAAAGGATGTTGATGCCTTTACAAGGGACAGTGAGGATCACTGTGCTTATGCAAATGGTCAACAAGCCAATAAATACGGTCTAACATTCAACACCAGAGCTGAATTTCTGGATATCTCAGGAAACAACACTGGAAGAACTGAGCAAGGAAATCAGGAAGATTTTCATAAGCACCTGAGAGCATGTAGGAGTGTGTGTCCCAGTAAAATCCCTTCGGTATGTTAAAAATTTAACCTGTTGCTGAACCATTCGATCTCTGCAGTTGTGCTGAGCCATAGGGCTCAGGCATTGCAGGAACATGAAGATCACGTATCTGCTACTCAATGAGCTGTTCCCCTTCTTCACCCATCGCCAAACCCTGAAAATTGAGGGAACCCCACATACATCAGTGCTACATTCAGTTAAAGGAAAGGAAGCACAGACCTACCTTTGGTCTCTCTCTCAGTATCTCAATGACATCAACAATGTCTCCCTGTAGGTTAATGACGGGACAAATTATCAGTACACGTACAAGACCATTTTAAACTAGCCATTAGCATGGTGCCCGCTTCTAGCCATCATTCACTTTGTTGCCTTTCTTTTCTTTCTATATCTTCACCTCCCTCCTTTTTTCTTTCTCTGCCCCCTGCCCTTTGTTTTCCTTACCTTTCTCCTCCACTCCGCAGCCCTTTTTCTTTCCTTCAGCAAAAGCCCCAATCATTTGGTTATTTGTTGTCATTTTTTCCTGAAGCCACCGCCACTGCTGCTGTGGTCGAGAGGTGTTATTTAAAACCCAGCAGCTCCTTAATGTTGTGCAAAAGCATCATCAATCATGCCAGGAAAAGAAAGCATGGCTCATGTGGGTTCAATTAGAGGCACAGTAGTGGGCAGCAGTGGAAGAGTACTTAGAGGGAAGTACACAGCTGTTCATTTTTAAGGAAAGGAAACTGCACACGTGAATTGCCTCTTGCAGAAAGAACACACTGGGGTTAGGATAGTGGGGAAGAGATGTGTTTTCTCACAAGTTGTTGAAAGTCCCAACAAGCAGATCTTTTATGGTGTTGGTTAAGGTCTGGTTTGCTTAATCCATCCTCGATGTTTTGAGGAATTGTTTTTCTTTCTTTTTTTCTTTTTTTTTTTAATCCCTCCTTACATAAGACTTACTGTGCGAGGCATGGGGCTGAGAGCAGCAGTTACTGGAAGTGCCAGTCAGAATAGCACAAAATGGCCAAAGTGAGAGCTAGCGTACCAAATACAAAAGCCAAGAGCTTCACTGGAAATGTTTTAGGATGTACAGTCTTGTCAAGTCATACAAGCCAACTGGCAAGTGTCTGGTGCCTGGCTTCATGGGAGACCTGCGAGGTCCAGTGTGGTCTTTGCCCAAAGTGATGCAAGTGATTCGGAAGGTGCTTTCATTTACTGAGTCACCGCAACTACAGAATAAGTACCCACATGGAGAAAAGGAGGGTTGTGCTGTGTTGGCTCTGTCATCTTTTGGCCGATGGCCTGGCAACATGCAGCCTTCAGAAATCCCACAGTACTTTTTGCAAGAAGGCCTGCTAACCGACGCCTTGGATAAATTTACTCTTAGACAATCTCAGTTTCCCCTGCATTTTCAGTTTAGATAGTTAGTCTTCACCTCCCTTCCAGGGGTAAAAAAAACACTGTTGTAATGTTCTGCTACAGAAGTAAGTGTGTTTTAGTATTCATTAAAGTGATTATGCCAGATGATAGATAAGCTTTAAAGAGCACAGTGAGTATCCCTGACCTTGAAAACAAAGAGCCTCACCAAAAACATTGCAAAACAAAAGGCACAAGTTGAGAAATCAACCATCATACGTGCTGATACTTTTTCTCTGTAAGGGGCCAGTATTTTTGTTCATGATGAGAACTGAAAGAAGAGTTTGAGACATGTGTAAAGGCTCCGGGTTTGTTTCATTGGTGAAGTACTATAGGGGAACTGAGAGTATGAAGACTTAATTTTCCTATTATAAAACAGGAGATGATCCTTTCACATCAAAATAAAGAGCATAAGGATAGATATATGCAGCATAAGTGCCCAGCTGACAAGTGATCTCTTCCAAATGACAGAAAAATGTCCCTTTTCTAATAGGCTTCTTTGAATTTCAAGCTTACTTTTTAGTAAGCTCAGCATGTCAGGCCTGTATATAACTTTTGTCAGTTTTGAACATCAGTGTAAATTATGCAGCTGACAGCAAGCTTTCCTGGTGTGGCTGCTGCAGTAGACACTACTACAATGCCTTTCCAATAAATGGTGGGAATAGCCTATTTGCATTAAACAAACACCTGCCCGCAAGATAGAAATGGAAACCTAGGTCTATGTAACTTAAACCAGTGTAGTTTTACCACTGATTTTTTTCCAGGGTCATTTGCAGTGTCCATCATATTGTGTAGGCTTATGTATTGTTTGTCTGCTCCTTACCTTGCACTGCTCTAAGGACATGTTACACCAGCGTAAAGGTGGTGTGTGTCCAGGCTGCCAGCTACCTGTGAACTTTCTCAGAAGCATTAGCTAAGACAAAACTCATATGCTTGAAAAGTGTGAATCTCCTTGTTGGAATCACACCTTAGACTCAACCTTTTATATTAGCTTCCAGGTTTGGGTGCAGCTCAGGATATTTAGATAATGTCCTTTAAAACCCTGTTTGATTTGGGACCTGTTTATTCGAGAAGTTGCCTCTTGCATCCGCTGAAAAGCGCTTGTTTTTGGTCCCTGAGCTAGAACACGCCATACTCGGCAGCTGGGTTTTCTGAGCAGAGCTTCCCCACATTGGAATTCACATCCATGTGCCTTCCATCAGGGCCTGAACCTAATGTCCTGCAGGGAACAACGCAAGAGGCCTGTATTTTGTTTAGGATTTAATTAACACCAGTTATTTTGTTCTGATTTTGTGTTTTAACCTCTGAAATTGAAATGCCCAGGAGCCATGGAGATGGACAATATACATGTTTGTAGATAATAATAATGTTTCTTATGGGAAAAGGAGGCTTCCGCTTACCCTGGAACAACCCAGCTTGGAGTGAAAAACCACATCTGTGTTGGGATTTGGGAGAAGATTGTATTTCTCCCTGGTCTATAAAAGCTAAGGATTGATTCCCTGAAGTACTGAGCATCTGTGACTCCAACCACAATCTCAGGGAGCTCTAGGCATTTGGCATCTATCAATCAGGCCCTGAACTCCTTCGGTAGCTGAGGTGCTGCTCTGCCAACAGAACGGGTGTCTCGTTTAATGGTTGAGAATAGCCCACTTTCTGCTTCTGCTCCAAAAGCAGGACCTGAAGCAAACAGGAGGGTTGCAGGTGGGATAGGGTGTCTCTGGATTTGCTGCTGTGTCGGTATGTGTAAATACAAGGAAAGGTTTTCCATAGCCTCACTTTTCTGCTGCGGAGCCACATGCCATAAAGCAGCTTCCCTAAAGTACAGATGCATTCAAGTCGTTTTCTCTCTGAAGTGTCGGAACGTTCTTTGTTAAAATAGTTCAGCCAATTTGGAAATCAACAAAGCTAGAGTAAAAAGCCCCCGGAGAACACATCCTCTGGAAATGAGGACTATAACGTCACTTTGCCTTAGGTTCTCTAGGGCTCCCTGCACATTATACTGCAGATCAGTAGGAGATGCATTTTTGTTTGTTTGTTTGTTTAAATAAACACAGTGGCCTGGAAAAGGGGTTTTGTGCCCACTCGGGAAGTCTCCAGTCTCCAGGCTGTGGGACTGCTTTTTCCATTCTAAATACAACCATATATCAAAGGGAGACAGGTCCGAACTTCTGTTGAAACCATTAGGGTGTTTTGGCAAAGGGGAATTCCAGGTCCCTTTGATGTGTGCTAGAAAAATTTCCCTTGCTTTTATAAACCCAGATCAATGCTTGGCGTTGCAAATCTCCTGTGACTGTGCCAGCCCGGAATAAAATATCCCCCAGAGGCACAAGATTACTACAGTTCAGTCACATTTGTGGCAGGTATCTTCTCTTTACCTCGCTGTCTGCTTCTTGTGTTTTCTCTTGCACCTCCTTTCTCTCCCCTCCTCCCCCTTTAGTCTCCCACTACTATCAGACCTATTTCTAACCATACTCCTTTTTTAATTAACATTTGGACGTGCCCTTTTTTTTTTCTATTTACATCAAATTGAACTGTGGCCCCTTAGAAAATGCATAGCCCTAGCTTTAGAAAGGTGGCTCCTCTTTCCTTGTGCTCAGCTCTTTAGGGTTTATAAACGTTTGGAGGTCACTCCTCAAAACCAGTGTAGGATGGCCATGTGGTTTTGATGCTAAGCTGGCCCTTTGAAGAACTGAACTCATTTTTGAACTCTGCTGCAGACTCACTGCATGTCCTTCATCACGTGAGACCTTCCTATGCCACAAGTCCCCATCTAAAAAAAGTAGGGATAAGGATACTACATTTCTCTGTTTAGAATGGAAACTGTTCGGGGGGGCTGTCTCCTTCCATGTGTGTGTTTAGTTACCAGCACAGTGACACCCTGGTTTCATTTAGAGATGCTAGGCACTTCCAGAATACAAAGAAACAGAAACTATCAGTGGATGAAAAAATAGCAGAGTAACCAGGAGCATCTCAACTAGCATCTGCTCCTACAGCAGTCCCTAAAATGACACCTGCTGGGAGAGGCTGGGCCTGGTGTCACCCCAACTCATTAAAGCCTATACTCTTTTGTCAGTCCCTACAACAACTTCTATGCTTATTCTGCCATTGTGATACAGGCAAGAGGTTCCCTCCGAGCTAGTGGCTTATACATTCCCTCCAGTTACTTCAAAGGCACGATGCTAGCATGAGCATAATTGTTGGCTCTCTAGATCCAGATTTTCTCTCTCATTCACAATCCTCTGCAATAACAACAGCTGCAGAGAGGCTGGGAGAGTCACTGTCACCATTCTTCTTGGCAGACCAAGCAGATATGAATCCAGATTCCCTGCTGCCCTGTACTTTGTAGTCGTTGTCATCCTTGCGGAGTGGGGGTTAATCTGCTTCTCTGATTTTGCAACATTTCATACCACATCTGCAGTGTAAATAGAAAGACAAAGAACAGGGTAAGGGAAAACCAAGCCCATGGATTTTTGTTTTTCTATAGCTGGTTTTAGAAATACTAGTAACTTATATGTATGTGATACCGTTTGTGTAAGAATGACTTACAGATTGATATGCATCTACTCCGACAATGGAGCAGTCTTTGGGGTAAAATGCAGAGATTGCTTAACACCACATATAGTCACATTTTAGGTATACAAGTAAAGAAGAATGCCAGTCCCATTGAAATTCTTCCAGTAAACAGGGATTAACATCCTACTACTAAACAAAGTACAACCGTCTTTCACAACCTTGGGTCATTAGGACTCCACTACAGTGCTCCATTACAAGCAATAGCATATCTTTATCAGGCTAAGATGCAGGTTTGAGGGTAACTCAAGGGAAAGTATCCACCATAGACTCACCTACACCACTTCTTGCAACACCTGGATGTTCTTTAGAAACCTCCATTTCAAATGATGATGATCAGGCCCAGTTCTTCTTGGCTTATGAGACAAGACAGATAATAGACATGAGCAGTGGCATGGCTGCAGGTGATGGTTAATACCCACTAGGCGTTATTACATTGTTGCTAGTTTTGATTTTTCCCTTGCTGACTGTTGTGCCTTTGCCTTTGTGTCTCTTTCAGTTGGGGTCCAGCATCACCATGACTTGCGTGGATGGAAAATGGAACAAACAGGTGACCTGTGACCCTGTGGATTGTGGTATCCCTGATCAATACCACGTCTACCCAGCCACATTCAACTGCAGTGAGGGCACCACTTTTGGGAAGAAGTGCTCCTTCACTTGCCGACCTCCTGCTCTGCTGAAAGGTACAAAGGGTGCTTTAGCTCAATGGGAAACATGGGTGATTCCTATTAATATTATCATTCCATGTAATTTTAAGTATGACAAACAAGGAGAGCAGACAGTGGCTTGTATGATTTCATTTAAATTAGAAGTTCCTCTGTTCTTCCTCTTCATCATGTTGGTTTACTTAGACATTTCCTTGGTGATGACCAGCTGAAAATAATAATTCCAGCAAATATTGCATCCATAAAATCAACATTTTTAAAAGCTGCAGGAAAAAAGTCAAGCCCGATACTCTGGTCTTGCTCAGTTTTCTGGGAATTTAAAACCATCAGTAAAATGGAAAGGTCTTTATCTTTACTGAAATATTTGTTAAATTTAGGGACATAGAGGGGAACTTTCCAAAGTGTCTAAGAAACTTAGAATTGAAATACCATTGGACTTGGTACCTAAGTGTCTTTTGAAATTAAGATTTAGGCTCCTGTGAAAGTTTTATTCCAACAACTGGCAGCTGTTCAGTATGCTGTACCTTGAGAGAGCTATTGCATCTGCGCTTGGGAGCACACTGTACATGCTAAGCTATATTATAGATATGAGTCTTATTAATCTAGTTGCATTGAACAACTCCTTATTCACAAGGGGTCCTACTAACTTTTGCTAGGCTAGTAAAGTGCTACTCATACTATGGGCAAACAAATTCAGTGCCTCAAAGTAAAACGGGGCCAGATTTTACTGCCCATCATCTGCTCCCAGTACCTGCCCAAGTGTGTGCTCTTTCTCCACAGTAGGTGAGAAATAAATCTTTAATGAAAGAAGAGACCTAACCACTACACTTTCACTTTTTTCTACCATTTGGTAAGAGCAGGCACACAGGCAGTTATTGCAGAACTGTTGACACAGGGTAAACCCCATCCCTTTTGCCTTGTGCTAACTCATTTGTCTGCCAATAACTTCAGCGTCGAAAAGAGCACCAGAATCCAACCTGAAAGAAAGTAAGCTGCTGGCAACTGCTTATTATTAGTGACTTCTGAATTATTCTCAAAAATGTTCATCAGGTTCACACACCCTACACAACCAGAAATTTTGCAGAGAGTAGTTCAGGAGTAAAGGAGTAGAAGGAAATCCTCTTGGGCACCCAGGCGGGACAGAAGCCTCTCAGTTATTGAGGGAGCTACATAAGGAAATTCCATAAAGTTTTACTATTACTAGATGGCCAAATCCTAAAAGGTGCTGAGCATCAGCAATTCCCTTTGAAGTCAGCAGGAGCTGCAAATGCTCCGCATCTCTTCAGGACCTGGCCCACCCAGAACACCCTTAGAAAGTTTGCGTGTGTTTCATCGTTTGTTTCCAGGCATCCCACCGTCAGCCCTGTGAGGAAGGTTGAGTGTTAATGGCAGACATCCAGCGGATGAACTCAGTTCCTTCTCCTTTTTCTCACTTGTCCTCACCAAGCACAAAATGCAACCTGGCTTATTATTAATCAAGGAATTGGGATTCTCCCTCCAAACGCTCTCAGGCTTGGAGGAGGAAGTTGTGCTCCATTGGATTAATTCCAGCCAGAGCAGTGCATCTGTTCAGCGCATTCAGATCACAGGATTTTGGCCCCTGTCTTCCCAGAGTCTCACAGGATGATGCAATGGACAGAGTGGCCCCCTGGGCTTTTGAGCATCCCATCGTTGATTGGAAGCACAGATTGAGTCTCTCTGGCACAGCCGAGGCTCTGGCCCCTGGAACTCTGCCAGTACCAAAGCAGCATGTTTCCTTGCTCTGTCTTCCTCCTTCCCATGTCTCCTCTATTTCCAATGTCTGGCTCACCTTTATGCTGCTTCTGCTTATTTCGGAAGCTGAAGACTTGAGTTTCCATCTCCCAATGGCACCCACACACTTCCCAGCTATACCTTCTTCCCTCTCGCTGCTATGCTCCTTCCTCAGTCCATCCTACCCTGACCTTTCTCCTCTGTCTTCTCCACCTTGGTCTTCTAGCTGCTTTAGTCAGGCATATATTCTGCTCCCTTCTTCCCTCCCACTACTGGTTGTTTTTTTTTGTTTTCCCGGGTGAGTTCCCACCCTGGTTTACTTCTGCTTCCGTTCCAGAGTTCCCGTCAGAGTCTCCCTGCATTTGTTACGCTTCTCACTGGTGCCTACAGTCCCAGATGAGATCTTCTGGTAACACCGGGAGGAGGCACCGTTAACTTGAAAAAGTGCTGAAGTTTTATTAGCCTGTCACCCATTAGCTCTCGACTCATCCCTAGTGGTGTTATATATTTAAGCACACTACACATGTAAAGCTCTTGTGTGTGTACAGCGTCACCTCTTCTACGAGTGCTAGTTGTGAATTCCAGATGGGGCATATGAAATACCTTTAATATTGTAGGAGGATATACTACACTCTTTGTATCGGACAAGGTGGTTGAATCCCTATTTTAAGTGTAAAGTTCAACTCAGCCTTAACTGTATGACTACAGCCAGGTCCCTCACAGTGAAAAAGCAAACTGCTCATGATTTTCCCTGTTTTGAAAATAGTCCAGCATGAGGCAGTCTCCAAGAGGAAAGTTGCTTCTCAGTGAAAACATATGGAAAATGTCTCAGGGGAGAAATGTTGCAAACGTGAAAATAGAAGTTTTAGTCAAATCTGAGAGGGGCAAAATCATCCCAAATAAAAAGTTGAAGTGTTTCACACCAAACATTGCAGAATGCCAGGAAAAGGTGACCGGGTCCTTGACTGGTCAACTACTTGTGGATCTGGCCACATCACTTGTGAATCAGGTTGAAGAGTTCACAGCTCTGGTCTTCTTGCACTTTTGAAGTAATATGGTGTAGGTATCATTTGGTATATTGCCATAGATGATGATAAACAGGCATTGCTACTGAGCTTCTTGAGGATGAAAGTTGAATGACTCATTGCTAATTCAATCATGGGGAGCCACTGTGCGTAATGTCACAGCTCATCACTTTGCAGCAGCAAGTATATCAGCAGTACTGGGCTGCAGAACTGCAGCATGAGTCAGACCAGAGGAGCAAGCTGGGGCAAAAGTCAGATCAGAGGAGCAAGAGACTTTTCACAGCAATACCTTAGCAATGAGCTGAAATTGGGAAGGGAAGAGAAAAAGCCAGTGATGGCTTAAAGAAGGTCTATCTATCTTTGTGTAGAGCCAGGAAGACTCCTCTGCTTATCTTACAGAGCCCTGGGGATTCTTCTCTTTGAATCCCAGTCTTCCTGCCTCATCCTGTCATATCATGGAGACTACATGGGACTTGCTTTAGAGTTAGTCAACGTTATTTCTTGATCAGGTAGGAGGAGGATGACTGTTGAGTAAAATGTACCTGGCAGTCTGAATGAAGTGTTGTCTCTGCAGGTCTAGATTGTTGTTTTAATGTAATATTAGGTCTTTGGCTGAGTATTGGCTTTTGGATGTGTTTATTTGTTTAAGGTAAATTTTATTGTTTCTGTACATACAGAGTAAAATACCAAAGATACAGGAACTACAGCAGGCGTAACTCCATTGGAATCAATGAAGCCATTTCAGAAACGAATGGATCCTTTTTTGTCAAAGCTTTAAGATGCTGATCAACTAAACTGCCCAAGGAAAACAGAACTCTCATTATCGTTTGCAATCTTATCCTCCCTAGGAAACAACAGCAACTTGACCTGCATGGAAGATGGCTTGTGGTCTTTCCCCGAGGCCCTTTGTGAGCTGATGTGTCGGGCTCCATCGGTAGTTCCCAATGCAGATCTACAGACTGCCCGCTGCCGTGACGATAAGCACAAAGTGGGCTCCTTTTGCAAGTACAAGTGCAAACCAGGCTACCATGTTCCTGGATTGTCCAGGAAGGCAAGGAAGTAAGTGCAACAGCAACACCAAGCCTGCAGCCCTTTCCAGAAAGTCATGGATTTAAAAGATGCCCAGGCGAGGAGGGGGATGAGGCAAAAGAGTTCATTGGCTGCTGAAGTAGAGAGCCCACTGGGTTAGACTAGTTAGAACAATGGTTCTCAACATTTGTAGACTCAAGGCACCCCCCGTACATTCAGGGCACCCTGTGATAGACTTGAGGCACCCGTCGGAAAATATGAGCTCTTAGTTTCCACTTTTTTTTTGACTACAGAAAAATAATAGAACAATTCATCTGTTTCAAAGAACTCAGAAAGACCCCAGCAGGTCAGAATGTTTTTAACGGTACGGATTCCTATTTAAAAACTCTGGGTTTGTCTTGTGAATCATGTTTGCACACTGAACAGTGCTGACAGTGTATGGCACCCTTGAAAGGATTTCAAGGCACTTCAGGGTGCCACAGCACTCCGGTTGAGAATCAGTGTGTCTAAATCTTATCAGTTTCTCTAGCCAGTGGCACACAAGGGAGTAAAAAGACTAGAATCAGGTCTTGCTGCCTTTGATTCCCCAGCCCAAAATGTCCAGGTGCCCATTTACAGCTGGGTCGGTTGAAAGCAGTCTTTGGCACTGGTCTAGGCTTGGATTCACATCTCTGTTGCCCAAGCAAGAACCTTAACTGCTCTGTCACTGTGCTCTTGGATTGCTTGAAAAGCCAAAAATTATTGTAGAGCAGTGGTGCCCAGCCTTGTGGCCTCCTGAGCCAGGTAATGGTGCAAGGTCAGTCTGTGGGTCATATTTTTCTTGAGATTGGTCCATGGGTGCAACCCCATGTGCCCAGATCCAGCAACACATGTATAACTCGATCTCACATGCACAAATCCAGCCACAAACTGGAATGATCTAGCATGCAGTGCATGTTATGCAGCCTGGGGGGCTCCCCATGGGTCAAGAAATTTGGCAGCAGAAGAGCATCAATTTTAATGCTGTTACTGCATCCTTACCTCCAAATTTCCAGACGCATGAGGAACCCTTTTGGGCTGGATGGCATGGCTTCTCAGGCTAATATGTCCCACTGGCCAGGAGTTGAGCACCCCTATTGTAGAGCATCCCAGACCTGTAGACATACTTGATGCGTGCTGACAGTTGTTGTGAACAGCAACGAATTATAGAAGGCCCCATGAGGGAAAAGAATTATAGTGCTATCCTATGATTAAGAGATTCAAGATGAGATCACATGGGGTGTAGACGGTGCTATTTATACATGGAAAGAACAATGTTTTCAAGCATCTACTCAGATTCTGAATCCTGTTCAGACCTCCTTGTATTAAGTATTGTTGACCTGGCAGGTGAACATGCTTTGTTCACATAAAGGTTTGGAGAAAGCCTGTTTTTTACACAAACCTTCATATTCATATCTGAACAAAAGTATCCATACTCCAAAAAGATAATTAATTATTTAGTATTCATAATTTATGCTTCACCTTTCAGCAATAGTTATCTACCTATTTAAAAAAACAACAACAAAACACAAAAAACTCAATTGTCCAGTGAGAGAGCAGAAACAATGTCATATGGTTTAGGTGGTTAAAACACATTGGGCACCTATACACCTGCTCTGGGGTAGGGGTGAGCATTTGAATTAGCACAGCTCTCGGGAACTTTTTTAATTATAACACCCGCAGTGTCTCATCTATTCAGCACCCTGCATTTCAAAATGGCAGCAAGGACAGATGTGCCCCACTGCCATTTTGAAATACAGGATACTGAATACACGAGATGCTGCAGCACGCTAGGTTATTTTCGTTATAATGCTCCACCAGGCTTGATTAATTGAGTCTGCTCAACACGTTCTAATTCGAATGCACTGGAGCACGTGTAACAATGCCCCAGGTGACTAGTGAGTACCAAATAGTGACTCCAAAAAGCAAATGGTTGCTGGCAATTCACATCCACATAAACTATTTATCAAACAGTTAAAACCAGTGACTAAATTGGCAAATTAGAATGTTCCTTGACCAACAGAAAAGTTGATTAAATAAACTGGATAATGTATCTGCAGTAAATCATAAAATCAGAGTCATAGAAAAAGTAGGGCTGGTAGAGACCTCAGGGTCCTTTCAATAATATAGTGCCCTGCTCAAGGCAAGGTTGTCCCTGTCCAAAAACATCCCATAATTGAGACGGATCTAGTTATAGAAATGTGTTCAGTGGTATAGAGTTGTAGAAGGACTACTAAAGATACAGGATTACGGAAGTGCAGAGGAAAACCCACCAATTCATGTAGAGATTGAAACTAGGCTGAGGATGGGCTAAGGTTTGCAAAGAATCCCATAGGAATGAAAGGAAACCTCCTCTTAGCAAAGAGTAATGCAAGTTTTCCATACCATAAATCTCCCCAAAAGAGTGGGTAACAAGAGTGAGTTGCATGGAAATTTAGAGGCTTTAGATACCTGATCCCTGTTAAACGTCAGTGGGATTTTGACACCTAAATCCCTTGGGCTCTTTGAAAATCTTAGCTGACACTTCTAAACCAGTTTTTGCTACTTTAGAAACACCCCTTTGATATGCAACCTGGGGAGTCCCCTTTGAAACTCTGTGGGAAAGGGTTGCTGCCATCATACATTTCTGACTCTCTGCCACCCACTTCAAACTAACCACAGCCCACAAGCTCGGGAAGCAGTGTTCTTGGGAGATGTGTCAAAGGCAGAAGAGGGGTTTGGGCTAACAGACTGAATGTTGGCTTTGCAAATAATAATTATTTTCACTCTTGGACCTCATGACGCAAATTCACAACTTGTTCCCCGATCCTTAAAAGCCTAAGCACACCCTTCTCTAGCAGCCTGTTAAAAAAGCTGAGATATTGTAGAACTGTAGCTGATTTAGCTGTTCAGTAAATATGCTGGTTTGTTTCTGCCTGGAAGGAGGGCCTTTAAGATCCAGTGCACGCAAGATGGCACCTGGGTGGCTGGAGCATGTGTGCCCGTGACCTGTGAGCCTCCACCTTCCAAGTTTCATGGACTTTACCAGTGCACCAATGGCTTCCAGTTCAACAGCGAGTGCCGGATCAAGTGTGAAGATGATGACAATCAATCAGTGAGTCTCTTTATTTCTTTTTTGTCCAAATAACCGAAGACACCAGGCACTGGTTTCTGGTTAATCTTTAGTATAAGGCCCTGCTCTTTCAGTGACTGAACCTTTGTGGGGCCACTCTGGGAACTAGTTAAAGGCCACAACTACCAGGTTCTTTTGCAGGGCATGAGGATATTTAATATCGTGTCAGTTATGTAAAATACAAACTGTTGCGCTTCAGTGTGAATGACCACTCCATTTCTCCTATAAGACCTCTTAATGGTTGGCTGAAGGTTATGTGAGAGTCTCTGTCCTCCTTTTATGTGGGCAAATGGACAATCAGTGTCACTCGATACTCCTTTTTCTGAGAGGTATTGTCTCAGTTATTTTCTGACAGGTGAACCATGCAGTGATTTGAGTAACATTTTAGCCAATTTGAGCCTTTCATGAATGTATTTGAAATACTTACCAGGCCTGAAGCTGCTCTGTGTGTGTGTGTGTGTGTGTGTGTGTGTGTGTGTGTGTGACAGAGTAGGCATAAAAAAGGTCAAAGAGATAACTTAATGCACGTGGAATTATAATTTTATTACAATGGTAATTGTACCCATTGAGTACAATGCACCTAGATGCTTTCCAGACAAAAAGAGGGCCTGAAGGCCTTATAATCTAGATAGATATTAGTTAATACCTCGTCTAGTATTTTACTGCTGCAGGAGGGAGCTGGGAAGCAGTTACTAAGGATGAATGAGCAGCGACTCTTATCACCTGTGTTGCTCATTACAAGACCTTTAGTTCAACCTCAGGCTTTCTTTCCCCTGTTCTGGATAGGCATATACTTCATATAGTAGTTTATATGGATTTTGGCAGTTAAATCCATGCATACAATTCACTGAACTGTTTGGGTTTCTTTGGCCAAAGACCTGTCATTAAACAATCAGGGCCAAATCCTTCCATGGAGCTATGCTGATCTGCTCCAGAAATTAAAGCTCAGTTTGAAATGTTAGAGTTTTTTCTAAGCAAAAGATAATTTGCTTTTGAAAGGTAAACAACTTCTCCGCAAAGTGCCTCTGCTTAAAAAAAAAAAAAGCTGGTAAGAGAAGGTGGGGGGATTTGGATGCTCCTGCTATTGTCCTTAGTGCAAAAAGCAGAGAGCATGCTGCCAAAATAGTCTTAATATAATTGCAGTTTCTGAGGGCATGTTGAGAAAGAACTGACACTTACTCCAAGAGGTAGGAAGAGAGGTAGGTATGCAAGAGGTAGGAAGAGAGAGGAGTTGGGTTTTACATATTTAAACTGGCAGTAGAGAATATTTCTTTCCATCCTTACTTCTCATACGTTTGACCTGCCTTCTTGGTGAGAAGGACACTGGACCATGAAGCACAGCAGATCTTCGGTTTGAGGTCTGCTGGAAGTGTGCCGAGAAAGCTGGCTGGGGTTATCCAGCTTGTGTGAGATTAAAAGTCCTGCTTGGCATTATGAGGCCAATGAAATTCAGTGAGGGTCAGCTGTGCAACATAGTGAAGGACTGGGAGGTGGAGGAAGGAAGGAAGGAGTGGTGCTACAAAGTCAGTGTACTGCTATGAGTCCTGTGAGATGAAATAGGAGCATGGTGGTGGCACAGCAGGACTTGTATGGTGCTGTGAGGTCAGGTAGAGTTATGTGGCCTGTGCGATAGAAGGGGAGACATAGTGGTGACATGGGGCCTGTAAGTCATGATGAGACTAGTGCAAGTGCAGCAACAGTCATGCATGGCAATGAGCCCTGGAGGATGCTATATGTTTTGTGCATTTTTGAGAGGTCAATGAAGTGTAAAAAGAAGCAGGCCAAGAACTAAGGGTTAGCTGAGATACAGAGACCGCATGTGGTAAAGTGAGAAGCATCTTGGTACACTTTGGCATGACACTATTCATTTTAAAGAGAGATTGTGGTGAACAGTCAGCCCAGAAAGCAGCTCTGGCGAAGAGGCAAGCCGCAGCTTAGGAAAAAAAGGGACTTCCAGAGAAAGGTGTCTCCAAATACCACAGAAAACACATTATAAAAAGGAGAGAACCCCTCCCCCAGACTAACCCACCCAAGAGGTGTTAATTATTTAAGGATTAAAACTCTCTAAGACACTCTCAGAAATATGAGGTGATAATGCACACTGCATCCAAGAGAGGAGCACAGCAGGGATTTCCACAAGAGATTATGCGGGGTGGGGAACGATGGACAGGACATTATTATAAGAGTGGACATCCAGAGATCTCAGAGAACTTCAGACAATAATAACACAAGCAAAGCCAGCTACGTGAATCAAGTTACAGGCCCCTTAAAAGTTACTTTCAATGTGCATATTTTTTCAAATTATGGCAATATGCCATGCATGCTAAATCCCCAATACCCATGCAACTTTTGATTATCATCTTCTTCCCACCTGGTTATAGAAAAAGGAATAATAAGATGTGGTTCTTTTCTGCTCAAAAATCTGGGTGCATTGGGAGAGTTGACATTGTCAAGAAGCCATTTACAGCTCTCTGATTCTGAGAGACAGCACCAAGCCTCATGGCACTTAGATTTCTGCTGAGCACTGCTGATTTGGGAACCTTAATGGATTCCATGCCAGTGAGAGCTTAGAATAATGCAGGTGTCCTTCCCTGACCTCCGCTGGATGCCACCACGGGTTGGGAAATGTAGGGGTAAAGTGAAGTTCAGTAAAATTACCGGAGTCTGGGAGTGAGTGGGTGGTTTCTCTGCAGGAATTTTCCATCTGAGTTGGGCAAAGGGGTATTAACCATTTGAGAATCTGGCCAGAAGCATTTTATACTCACAGTGTTTGGAAGTAGTCAGATAAGTTGAACCCCAAGGTGCAATGACTATTTAAGCAGGTATGCATACACGTATGCTTTGAAGCTCTTCCTTTTCTGGGTCCTTTGTCTAGAAAATCAGATCCAAACTAATGCCTCTAGGCCTGGTAAAAATTGCACTGCAAGCATCAGATAAGAATCCCTGTATTAGATCAGACCAAAGTCCCACCTACTCCAGGACCCTGCCTTTGGCTGCAGTCAGGAGTAGATGTTTCTTTTGCTACCTCAGGGAATGGACTTATGCCCCCAGAAGATGAAGTGAACCTAATAACCTGAAGCATTTGGTTGAGTGTCAGGGATCAGCTTCATACATGCACCTTACAGCTTGAGGTTGCAAGGTCATAAGAAAGAGAGAAGTAAGAGTTTGCAAGAAAACTATTACAGTGCCTGCAGACTAGGCTGACACCTCTAGGAAATGTTATACAGTAGCATAGGAACCAAGTCTGGGATTGTCAGGAGAGTGGACAAAATTACCCAGTGGGTCTTTTTCCTCATCTCATTTTTATTATTCATTCACAGATCAAATTAGGGAAATGAGGAGGGGAGAGGATGTTCCCCACTTAAATCCCTTTCTTTCTATATCGCCACAAGAACTTCCTCTTGCTCTTTGGAAGCGTGCCCCCTCACTTGGAGGCTTCTGGTTTCATAACACCCAAGCAACAGCAAGCAAAGCAAGGAGGTAAAGTTGTGGTACCTCACCTGACAGTCTTCAGTTAGTTTGAGCTTTTATGCTGTTCCCATGGCTACCTGTGAGCCAGTGATGGCTGTAGCCAATCCAAATTCAAATGGTGCCATCATCATCAGGCAGAGAAATAAATGAACTAAAGATCCAACCCAGCAGGCTACAGAGAAGACCAGCTGTATCACCCTTGAACATTGTGTTTTTAGGTCTCATCGAGCCCCTTCTCAGGCACATAGATCCCACAAGAGTTCTCACAGCGACTGTCTGGTTCGGTCCCTTTGTGACAAGTACATGGACTCCATGAACTCCTGTTGCATAGCAAGCTGGGAGCCAAGTGCACGCTATGCCAAGTGCAAAACACGCCGGCATCCGCTGAAAGCTAGAAACCCCAGGCCCAAGAAGTACCCTCCTTTTGAGTGTCTCTTGCTTCCCCCCCTAAGAGCTAGGTTTGTTGATCCCACAGACAGCTCGTGCAGGACTCCCTGGGAGCCGCATGCATAGCTTGGCAAAAGGAAGCCTTGTGCACCACTTGGTTGTTTCTAAAGGGCATGAGATTTCCCCTTGGACATTGTCTTTCCTCCTTCAGTATCTAACTAAGGATCTTTGTGTATGAGAAATGTCATTTCTATTCCATCCCCCTCCTTCACCCTCCACGCTGGATGATTTCTTTCTCTACACCTCTTTCTATTTCTCTGCATCGGGCTCTGTCTTTGCTTTCGGTCAGGATGGCAAAGCTCTAAAGATTGCCCTCAGCCTAAACTACGCCTCCCCAGTGCAGTGTCCGGCTTTTCTTTTTCCTTCAGCTGGGCCCTGGGGATCTCTCTCTCCTTCCAAAGGAGGATGACGTAAGTAGGTTAGGAAATGGGAAGAGGAAGAAAGGCTGCTTGCTCTCCTCTCACACATCTCAGAATCAGCAAACAGGGAAAATTGGGTGAATGTCCCTTTGTACTGGTTGGGGGGGGGGGCTGTTTTGAGATACAGACCTTGCAAATAGCTTTTAAAAGTCATCATATTACATAGGAAACTCTTAAAGTGTGTGTGTACGTGTAAGTACAGCATGTCTTTTCTTTGTTCTTTGTCGTACTCTCTAGGCTGAAAGCCCAAATTCTAGGCTTACCCAGCGTCAAGAGAACTTCAGCTTCCACTTTTATCCTGGTTATTGTATTATTTTGCTGACTACATTTTATTTTTCTCGTGTTCAGGGCCGTGGCAACAACGTGATTCACTGCCGGAAGGATGGCACCTGGAGCGGCTCCTTTCACCTCTGCAGGGAGATGCAGGGCCAGTGCTCTCTTCCTACTCAGCTCAACAGTAATCTTAAGCTGAAGTGTGCTAATGGCTACGGAATAGGTATATGAACTAATGCCATGGCCGCAGCTGTTCTGCTTGCCATTGGGGAACTGGGGAGGGAGGGAAAGAGGGAGGAAGGAGGCAAAGTCCTTGAGGTCACCTTTTCTTACGGACCAATTTGTCTGAGTGAGAAGCAGCTAATTAGAGGATTTTCAGGGAATTATTTTCAGGGAACGTGAGGCTTTCAGATGCCAGATACCAGCTAACATATGCTGGCTTCCTCTGCAGCATCCCTACTTCTACCATGTCCCTTGTTGTCCTTTTACTTTAATGGACAGTGCCAGGGATCAAACTGCAAAGGCAGCAAATCCAATCTGATGTTTTAAATGAAGAAAACATGCCAGTGTTGTGTGTTTTCTATTGCAGTTACACGCATACTGAGAGACTGAAAAGTATGCTTGCAGGAGTACAGGCCCGTAGCCATATACATACACATGTACATGCATATGCTCCCCGACACATATGCCTTTCCACTCACACATGCATAGATATTCCTGTGCAAATGTAAATTCATTCACATGGCTCTGTTTATTCTCAAACAAACAAGAACCATTGCTGTCACTTCTACAGGCACAAACATACATACTTGCTCATATTATTAATTGTTACAACTTCCAGCAATCTATAGGCTTGCCTATCATCTTAAAGATGCAAAAGGAGGCAAAGTATATGTCCTGTGGAATTTGTCTCTACATATGTGTGTAGAGAGAACAGACAGGTGAGAGGCAGAAGGGGATAGATCATGTGATTTATCTGTATCTGTTTGTGCAAGCACCTGCATTTACACACACAGGTAATTGCATTGTATCTTGTAAGTTCTTTATTTTGAATGCATTCTCATTATGCATTTATTTGTTTAAAAGATGCTGGAAGGTATTGAAACAAAGCTGTAGGATAATGATCAGGGGTTAGCAATAATTTAAAGGAAAATGAACTGTCTGTTTAGTGGGACCATAGTTTCACAGTTTCATAGCACAACAGGGTACCAATTTTGGTTGTACTCATAGGATCTACTGAAATATAACAACAATAATAATGTGAGAGCGCAGCAAACATAAGGGGGTATGGAAAAGACCTGAGTTCAGTCAAGGAGAAGGAAACAAAGGGTGTATCTTCAATAGTATCTTTCGGGTAATCTCCTACCCGTGCACTGGCAGCAGTGCAGCTCTGCTGGAGTGGACGTGCTAGCAGCTCTTAGGTGTTTGACTGTCATGTCATCTAATCCTGCTCAGTGCAGATCCAGATGATATGACTGTACAACACTTATCCTCTGTCTACCTCCATGCCCTGACTCCATTGCTACCACCAGTATGACTGTACACGTGGCACAGCAACTGTGGAAAATATTAAGAGAGTGGGTCTTGTAGACTGGGTTGCAGAAGGGGTGGGTATGGAAGCAGGGATGAGTGAGGACAGAGGTGTAAGTATGGCCAGATCAGCTGAGGGTAAATAGTCCGGACTAGATGCACAGGGACAGAAAACCAGTGGTTGATTCCAGGAAGGGCAGGATTCTGCCAGACCTCCTCCATGAAAGGAGGTGACACTGGGTTAAGCAGCATGCTCAGAAAGACAAGCACAAATGCCAGTAGAGTCTTTGAGAGACCTTCATAGGGTCCTTCTTCTCCGTCCTTCTTCTCCTTTCCATGGAGCCTAATTACTCAATAAGCGACTGATTTGTTTTGGACTGCTTTTCCTAGTGGTCAGCATTGCTGCGTCACATGGGAGTCCCCAGCTCTCCATGCCAAGTTGCACCTTTCTTCCCTGAGGTCTCCACATTGCAGCATTTGAATGTGAGCAATAGTACACACAGCCTTAGAAAGACACTCTGGGCCCCTTCCACCCCAGCCCGTCCCTGGAGCTCCCCCCACTCCTCTGCTGCTGCACGTTTGAACTCAGAGAAAGTGTTCCCTCTTGCGCAGAGCCCTCATTATATTGCAGCCATTGTAAGGTACCAGGAACCAGCTTAAGTTCCATCCCAGGGGAGAAGAACACGACCTGGATGAGATCACTGCTCTGTAATGATGCCAATTACAGATCATATATCAAAACAATTCAGACCCGCTCCTTTTCCTAAGTGTAAATAGCAGAGTGGAGTCAGAAAGAGAGTGAGCAGTGAGCGGCCAGCAGCGATTCTTAATTTGACAAGGCATGGTGCCCTTGAGATGACGTGACCTTTGGTTACCTAACAGGACCTGCCATTTTTTTCAGAAAAGAAATACTGATCTCCTGTTCCAAGGGGAAGCTCTAGACGCTGGAAATGAGGAGGGTTTTCAGCCACTGTTTGTGCATTGATGGGTGCCACTTTCCTGACCCCTTCATCTCACTGTGTTTTTCCAGACATTTGTTAATTTAGCTGCAGTAGCTTTGCTCAGAAGTAAGGTCTATGGTTCCCAACCCTGAGCAGGGTGGAGACTGGCACATAGTGAGAAGTGAGGTAGCTCAATCACAAGACCCCTGGAATAGCTTGAATCTTGGACCATCAACATCATAGAACGGACCTCCGCAACTTGAGCTAAAGCAGTCTCTCCATTAAGGCTTAGCAGTTGCTGTAGGCTGTTATACTCGCCAGATGGAAGCACAACCCATACTTTTGGTTAACACCACCTCTCAGGATCATATCCAGATTTTGGAAGCCTTCTCAGTGTCCCTCAGAAAAGGACTTTCTTCTTTGCCTCACTTTTAATGGGTCTTGTGTTAACAAGCAGTATTCAGTCAAGTCCATTGGGCAGCTACTGCCCATGCAAAGGAAGTAAAACAAAGCCCGACTTCTTAGTGAGCTTCCCACAATTAACCAAACTGGCTTCGGTGTTATTCCAACTGGCTCTTATGCATGACAGAAAGCATGAAGGTGGAAGCAGTTGGGGAAAAAGTAGTATTCAGCCAGGGTCAGTGTGACCCCTCAGGCTCTACTGACACCTAATTTGCCCGTTCAGACAGTGGTAAATTTTGAGCCAAAGGTATAGCCGTCCAAACTAAGCCACAGATTAATTCCCCTGCTCACACTGATTGGAGCTCGGAAATCCTAATGACATGTTTGCAGCAGCTGCGCCATTTAAGAGTGATTTTCCAGAGGGAAAATGGTAATGGTCCAACACACTAGGGTTTATGGTTGAGTCAGTATAGGGCTCTGGGATATTACTGCAGAGTACCGCAGGATGGTTTAATAAGGAAAGGACAGGAATCCCACAGGATATGACAGTTAATCAGAGAAAATGCAAGTCTACATGTGAACAAAGCAGTCATTACCTCTCTGCTTACTTCTTGTCAAACATGAGGCTTAGGTAACAGCCAGCCTGCAATATCAATGCAAGGGACATCATTGAAGGATCTTTTAATCTGGGAAGATGAGGCCATTGGCATTTTGTGCATGTCATAACTGAGATGAGTTTGTTGGCCTCTGCTTAATCGCTTCACATCTCCAGAAAGACCTTGTGGAGTAGATCAGCATTAAGAAATGCTTTCCATCGTTATCTTTCAGGAAGTGAATGCACCCCTCATTGGTCCCTGGATTAGTAGCCACAGTGATAGCTAATTACCTTAATTCATTGGTCACATTAAGAAACAACTCCTATGTCCCTTTAGTCGCCGAGATTAGCACTTGCGCAATGGGGTCATTATCTTATGACCATATAAATCCCGGGAGGCTGTGATATTCGTCGGGTCTAAAGGGCTCCATTATAGCAGACTGTAGCAATCTCTTTGCAGGTGAGATAGTTGGGTGTTATTCAGATAATTGAAATTATGGTGGTAAAATAATGCACTGCTGGCTTTTTTTTTTTGTCCTCCTCTGCATGTTCTGTGAAGGAGCTGAGTGTACCACCTCATGCCTGGATCACAATGAACCCATCCTGCTGCGTGCAAATGAGACCTTGCAAGACATCCAGCACTGGATGAATCCTCAACGAGTGAAGGTCAGTGGGTGTTGATATTATGCTCCTCTCAGCCCACAGACTTCAATGTGCCCACAGCGTGGGCAAACGCACACTTCTGAAGTGGGGAATCAAGGAACAGCATTGTCCAAAGAGTAGCCTTCTTATGATCCCTGTGATTAAAGAGCTTACAGCCTTCTGTCAGGGCTATCAATAGGGGCTCCAGTGCTAAGTCTCCTTTACTGTGGCCTTCTTATGTTGCTTTAGGGGTGCAAAGAAGTGGCACCTTCCTGTTCCAGGGTTCCTCTGTATTATCATTTATCTCTGAGGTTTCTCAGTGCAACATCAGACATACACTTCCACCTCTTGTTAAAGGAATCAAGGAAGGTCCCTCAGTCCCACACAGCCCCTAAAAGTCCTGATTAGTGGACTCTTCATTTTTACATGTCTCTGCAGGAGAAATCAAAACAGAACAAGAGAAAGGCTATGGGGTTGGCTTTCTATTCTATTGTTTATGCATTGCATGGTGGGAGTGTGTCTTTGTTCCCTGGATTGCTGCCTGATGACAAAAGAATCCCATGTTTCATCTCTCAAATTGAGGTATTGATTCTCCTATCCCTACTCATGGCAGATGTAGACTTGGATCAGTGAATTTCAGAGGTCACCATACATTCCTACTATATACTACAGACCCATAGATTCATACTTACAGAAAATGTGCATACACTGCAAACACTCACAATGCATACACACGCTCTTACGTACCCCTAAATGTTCACAGGTGGGCATTAATAAGAATACTCAGGCATGTATCTGAAGATGCATATACACAACTACATATTCGCAGTCATTCATAAAATACCCATGCAAATTGGTGTTCATGTGCCCATGTACCATACTGTTTTGGAAAGGCATACACAAATTCAGCTCTCAGATGTACAGGCACACACATCCATACAAAGTCAGCCTTGTGTTACCGTCATAAAAGCACACTCCTGCCTAGAAATGCATACAAAAAGGCCTTTATATATACATGCAAACATATATACTTTCTTGCACATTGTTGTGGAAGTATAGATACAATTCTGGATGTGTTCACATGCATATCTGGTGCAACTTGACTGTGAAACGCTTTGGAAAATATGGCCCTTTTTGGTGCTTCCATTGAAACTGGCACTACCACCTTTGTTTTGGAAACCTGCCCTCAGTTGTAAGTGCTGAACTCCTGAAAATCTGGTGTCTCTGGCAAATATGAACCCACATTTTGCACACTTAGGGCTAGATTTCTTTCCCTAAGAAAAGAACCAAGCAGCTAACATGTGCCCAATGAACTGAACACTTTTGACAACCCATTGACTTATTTAGTTGCCTAAATGTGTGGTGAGCTTGACTGTGCATGCTAAGCCCTTCTGAATATCCTAGCTGTGCTGTAACACTGGCATAAGGAGGAACAGAAAAATTCCTAGGAGGGGGCTGGGAAGTAAGTATCTACAGGATGTTACAATCAAACAGCGTCTCTCTCTGAGCACCTCAGACACTGTGATTATATTACTGGCCAAGCTTAGGTTTTACTGGTGTGGAGCATAAAAAACCCCTTATCTCTGTATTAGGGGCAATTTCTCACTGCTTCTTTCCTGCGCTCTGGACTTTAAAGTGGTTTTGTAATTCATGGTGAAATAAAACTACAGCTTCCCTCCCATTCTTTGCTGTGCTGCCCTCATTTATTGATGCTGGTACTCAGAGGGAGCTGTAACGAGTTTTATACCTGTGGGTCTCTGGAGGGCTCATTAGGCAGCAGGGAAAAATATGGTAGGAAAGGGGGAGAAGGAGGGGAGTGAGGTATAGAGGAGAATTGATAGCTTCCAGGAACACAGTGGTTAAGTATGAGTTCATTTTGTCCCTACATCAGTGATCTTGCAAGGGCTTTAGATTGTGAACATCTGGGGTCTCGACCCCCAAATGCTTTGTTTATATATAGCCGATTAAAAGGTCTTAGCTTCTACAACTGTGTTAGAAGGTGAAGTCAGGCACTATGGGTGCAAAACAACTGTTATACCACTCCGGAGCATGAATAAACCTACCTCTTTTGCAAGTGCTGAGATGGAGCATTTATTCGGTGCAGGTTCTACTTCGAGCAACTAGGAAACATCTTTTCATCTTGTCGATAGTGTCAGTGTCCGTATCATCCCTTAAGGCAGTGGCCAAGCCACGGTACAAGTGCCACAAGTGTCATGGACAGCCCCTGTGTGTGGCAGATGGCGGGACTTGGAGGGGACAGGCAGCATAGCAGCAGATAGGGCAAGAAGCAGAAAGCAGAGCAGGAGATCAGGCAAGAAACACAGGACAGGGCACAAAAAGTGGAGGAGAAGCTCACGCAGGTGGCACAGAATAAGGAGCAGAAAGCAGTTTGGGCAGAGGAAGAGGATAAGAGTGGCACTTGGGGAAGGTGCAGGGCTACTACAAAAAGGTTGGCCCCCACTGCCTTGGTGGGGTATGGTGCTAAGGCTCTGATGGGGTTAACTTGGATGAGTGAGAAATCCTAGTGCTAGCCATTGGAGCCAATCTGTGGACAACACTTCGAGATTTCCAGTCAGTTCCAAAATCTGGAGGGAAAAAACTCATGTTAACCCCTCCAATCCCCATCTGCTGTTGATGATATAGTCTGTGCTGGAGCACTCAGGGAGACATAGAAGGGATGGAGAAGCCAGAAGTGTCTAAGCAACAAATCCCACCTGCAAGCTGGTTACATTGATGTTAATGTGCCAGGCCAAATTCTGCCCTTAGTGAGTCTGTCACCCCACAGATCCCGAAGTTGTTGCCCAAAAGCAGTATCTGGGCTTTAGCATTTACAAGAGTAGCTTTTGCCTAAGATTTCTGAGCACTCTCCCAACGTAAGGGCCTGTTGTTATGCCTTACTGTTAAATGCTAATAATGTACAGCATTGTAAGGGCACAGATAGAGGCAGCCCCATCCAGGAGTTTGCCTTGTAAAAGGCAGATACACATAAGACTTTGGGAGAGCAAAAAAAAAGGTTCTTCTGTGCCTTTTAAATAACATCTGTATTGGAAATGTGCGTTGGGAAGGGTCAGCTTTCCTGTGGGAATTGTTCAGAGTTGAGCTTTGCAAATAATGTGACTGTTTGGTTCACTGGAAGTTCTACTATTTCTCAAATTTGTTCACCTCTGGCAAAACTTAGCAATTTTTGGAGAAACTGAAGGGTTAAAACGTATATATTTTTCAAATGAACATCACTTGTTATTTAACCTAGAACAAAATATTCCATTTCATCTTCAAAGATATATATTTACTTGTATTTCAGATGGAATCACACTTAGAAATTCAGTATCGTTTCAAATTAAAAAAAAAATCTAAATGTTTAATTCAGAAAATGTTTCAACAAAACATTTTCAAGTCTGTTGCATATTTTAGTTCACCAAATTCTGCTTTTTTTGGAGTGGGAAAAACTTTGAGCTGAAACGTTTTGCCACAATTCAAGTTTGGAGAGATGGGGACTGTGCAGTATGAGGCCATGCAAAATGCCAGCCTCGCTGCTGGAGGAGTATGTTCCTGTATGGCAAGTGCCAGAGGGCCTGGAAGGTGCACCCAGTACTGCCAGAAATCTGGTAAGAGAGTGCTCAAAGGCATTATGGCATGCTCTGTATATCCTTGGATATCATAGCAAAGCAGGTAGTATGAAACTCCCCCACACCCCAAACTCAGGCAATCTAAGATGCAGGATTTTGACCCTCCTGTACTAATCCAGAAAAGTCTCCTGCTGAGTTTGGGGTTCCCTCTCCCTTCCCTGAGCAATTATGGATGCCATTAAGCTCGAAACCTCTTGCTAATCATCGTATTTTACTTAATGCTGTTGGATCAGTGCTGGTTTGGACTGGATGGGGGCACATAAGCCCCAATAATTTATCCTTTCTAAGCTCTAACCACTGTATGAGGAGGAGAACTTTAGACAGGATCTCCTGGGGGCACCTAACCCAACTCCTAGTTTCTCAGTGCATTGAGAACACTATTTTGGTACCAGACTGGGGTGAGGATCTAGGTCCTCTGGGTTTTGCCTAACATGGGAAAAATGGCACTTTTATTTGCTTGTCTGCCTCTTACTTCTTATGGGACCCTACCTCAGTTCCCTCTCCCTTCAGAAAAGATGGGTAGGCAGCCACCAAATTACAGATGGGACCGAATGGTGGCATTTATGGGGTGGGGGCAAGACCAAAGTAAACATACAAAACTATGCAAAAAGGCCTGAATCCAAGGGCAGCTGGGTTATAGGAACAGATAAAAGAGGGGCCCATCAGGGAGTCGTATGTCACTGGACTTTGTGTCAGTGCCTGGGAACGAATGGAGAACACTTGCTCTCATATAACCAGAGGCCAGATGGGATTCTCTTCTTGCTTAGTTCAGGGAGTATTAAATGTGATCTTCCCCTTCCCCTTTTATGATGCCTTTTGTTGACCTTGTAAAATGTCTTCCATGTCTGCTCTAAACTAGTTGCATCTTAGTCAGATAAACAAGGTCGGCATTATTTCAGTAGGCCTGTGCAATGCCCCAGGCACCTGTGTATTTATTAGAACCACAGCGGTTATTACCAGAGCCCAGTAAACCAAATCCACATGAATTTCCATGCAAGCAGACTTCTCGCCCAACCCTTTCCCACCAGGTCATTCCTTTGCACCCTGCCATGGAAAGCCATAGGAAACAAAGGCTTTTTTACTATGAATTTGGGTTTTAGCAAATCAGCAAGGCAAGCCAAGTCTACAGTTGAGGGTCTGTCTTTGGGACTATCCTGCCTCTGTGCCTCCGAATACCAGCAGTATTAGGTGGTAGTTCAAGCAGTTCCAATGCACTCAGCTGCCAGGATATCTCCCTGGGAGAGAGCTGGTCACCAAAGTAGCTGACACTGAACTGACATAAGGGTCCAAGTCTGTAAAGCGGCGACCCCCACCCAGGAGGCACCTGCCTGCAGGCACCTGGCTCGGGCTGCCCCGGAGGGCATTGCAGCCGCAGAGGGAAGCACCGGGCCCTCGCGCAGCTCAAGCAGGCCAGCAGGCTTTGAGCGGGGAGGTGGAAAAAAAACCAAACAGGCTCTCTGCTTTTCTTGGGCGGAGCCTGCCTTCCTGGGCTGCTGTAGGGCTTCCTGTGAAGTCCCTGAGCTGCATGGAGCCCAATGCTTCACTCCACAGCTGTAGGGGTAGCAAACTAAAACTCCTTGGAGGCGTTTTAGTTTGCTGTGCCCCAAGTCATTTAAGGTGCATTACGCTGCCGAATTTCCTACAGTGGCTGGAATTAATGAGCAATACACCACCAAGGCGTGCAAACACTGACACCATTGAAGCGGTGCAAAAGCATTTAGCCCACTTTAAAGTGTCGTGCATACATGCCCCTCATTTCGTCTACACACGGCCTAATACAATAACTAGTATCTGGCAATGAATTCATGTCAGTGAAGATCACAGAACCCAGGTGAGCTGTGCTATATGCAAGATGTACCCTTGAACAAGCTACTGCACCAACTCGTTTCTGGATGTACCTGGCCTTGTGTATGTGTGAGAAGGACTGGAGACCAAAACACGTACAAACTGCCATTGCTTCTGGCCAGGATCTAAATGCATGCCAGCTGGGAGACACAGACCCTCTCTGCTTGCTCATCCCCACACCTTGGCCCCTTTGAACCCTCCCTTCCTGACAGGGAAGAAGGAGTGGTGTAGGTAGGCTCATGATCTCACTTCCCAAAATTAACAAGCAACTTGAGCTCCCTGCCTGAGATTCTCACTGAATGTGGATCCTCTAAATCCTTCTCCACTTACAGCCCAAGAGCCATGGTTTCATCCTCATCAATTTTAATACAGGAATAACTGGGGCAAAGGCACCCCATAGGGCTCCAAAATATGGGTGCAGTTCTCGCCACAGAGGACGAGAAGAAATTGTATAAAGCACTTAAGCATTAGTTCTCAAGTGGGATTTAATTGAGAGCATTCATTTTGTGCTGTCCCTTACTCTAGGGGAAATTTTATCCCTTGGGTATGTCCTGAGGGGTCAGACAAAGCTGAACAACTTCTTGCTTTTAGCACCGATGAGCTCAGCAGAAGTGACCAATAAATTCTTTACAAGAGACTGACCTGACTTGGTAACATCCTTTCTTAAGCATCTTCTCCGAAGATGCAACTTCCAAGTCCCCTTTTACTTTATTTAAAGGCTGACCCCTTAAACAGCCCATTTTTATCTGCTGTTTTGAGTAGTGTTTTAGGATTAGTCCTCACTATTGTGGAAGTTCACCCAATAAAACACTGCATGGTAATGTGCATTGACTTGGGGGGGTTAAATGGTGCTCACTTTTTTTATGCATACTCCTTTCTTGCCAAGTTTAGGCAAGCATAGTTTAACAGCACCCTTTGCGGCGTTGAGGGCTAGAGGTGGAGTTCTTTTTCCGTGGCTCATCATCATTTTCCCAGGAGTGTTTTACGGAAGCTATCAACTCTTTTATGTGTTTTAATTTTCCCCTTGTGTTGCCTTGCAGCTAAGACTGTTTATGATGAGATAGTCTTTCACCTCTAAGCCATGGGTTTGTATCTAGCCTGGGCTGTAGGATCTATTGAGGAGGGCCTGTGCATGCAGTTGGGTGTCCTTGAGACAGTTCTGCCTTGTATTAATCTGCAGTCTTGTGGGCAGTTTGAACAGAGGCAAAGGACTGGATGGGTTACAGAAAGGCCTCTCCACCTCAAGAGCTGAGCGAGTCAATAGGGGATGGCAATCATGGAGTTTGTCCTGCTGCTGCAAATGTTTGCCTGGTTCTGTAGATAAACAGTATTCTGCCTTTTCCAGCCTGTCACCCTGGCTCCATTCCTCACCGTTAAACTCTTATACACAAAGTTAGCAAGATATTAGCGCCACTCTCAAAGGGCACCATGTCTCTTTGGATATCCACTTACGCGACTGACTCTGGGCTTGGGGAAGGTCTATGTTTTTTGCCAGTTCTTCTGCAGTTTAAACCCTGGTTGAAAAGCAGCCGGAGTCTTGTCTTTAATCTCCTCTCTGCCAGCCTGCGGGCTGGACTTATTTAATTTGAAACCTAAAAATGTTGCCTCCGTTTTTTTCAGCCCGAGTGCAGTAAATAGAAGGAGGGGAAACACCTAACACTTGTGGCAGGCAGCAACCTTGGCCTTGAAATTTCCAGATGTCTGTCAAGAACTCATTGGGAGCACACTTGACCCTGCATGGGCTCTGCACCCTGCAATCTCCTTCCCTGAGGGGATAAGCAACATTGTCCTCCCCGCTTCCCCTGCCAGCTTCCCCCAGCCTCTTCCCCTCTCACACAGACGGGTCCTATTGCAAGGCAGGTGGAGCAGGCTGGGCTTGACTAATAGTGGAAAATCCGCGAGCATTGGAAAGATAAACAGTCCAGTGCAGATAGTATAAAAGTCCTTTTTCTCGCACACGTCAGGTAAGCTTTAAATGACAGAAACTGTAAAAACATGCTGAGGTTCTCTGGCAGATGGATTAAATTAGACATCAAATAAACAGGGGAAGGGAAGTCTCGTGCATCAGGTCCTCCCAAATGTTAATCCCCTTCTTTCCTAAACTTCTATCTCACCCCCTGCCCCAGCTGTTTGCCGAATGTCTCTTGACGTGCTTTGTAAACGGGCCGTTTCATCACTGCTATTCTCTTAATCATATTGTTGTCTCCTGGATAATGGAGAATGGTCCTCTGAAATGGGTGCTGCAGTTGGTGGATAAGCAAGGAGGATGGGGAGCCAGAGGTGACCCAAGGAGCTCAGTCCTTTCTGTCCACTGGCTCTTAGGGGTGTCATATAGGGGTGTATAATGATTACACTCTACAGCTGATGTAGCTCTGCCAGCAAAAAGGTCTATGTGCAAGCCATTCTGCTGGTAGGAGGAGACTTCTGCCAGTTCAGCTTCTGCCGTTCATGGACCTGGTGCAAGCTAGTCTGGGCACCAGAAGCAGTTCGGCCACAGTAGCTCTTCACTGCTTGATTAATTTACCCTGCTTGCCAGGGAACACCGAGGCCTTCTTACCTGACTCCTCCCCCAGTGGAGCCAAGGGCAAGGACTGGATTCAGAGTAATGGTGTAGATGTGAAAAAACTGTATGTCCCATTATAGGCAGTCCTAGCAGATACCTTAATATGGTCAATCGGCCAGTGCACAGCTCTATATTCCTGCAAGTAGACAGCGTCCGGCACCTGAGCTAGGATATTCAGAGTTAGCTGGGTTTTTATTACACTATGCCTCATACAGCTAAGTAGATCTACTTTATGCTATTGTAAGGAAAACAGGATGATCCCCAACTGGCCTGAGCATGAAAAAGCACCATTCCTCCCAGTGCAAACTGTGACTACTCTGAATCTAAAAATAAGAGTGCCTTTATACTGGAATAGGGATAGTCAAACTGTTCCAGTCTAGAACAGGCTGGCCATCCGACCTGTTCACAAGTGCCACAGAGAGCCTCTCTGTGCAGCACGCAGAAGATCAGGGAGGGTGCAAGGAGCAGCAGTAGATCAGGCAGGGGGAAGGGGATCAGAGTAGCACTCAGGAAAGCCTGGGGCTAAACTTGTAGCACACCTGCCAAAAAAGTTGGTCCCCACTGTGCTGGAATGAGACTTGTTCTTATGAGATTTCCAGCTCCCTTCTGCAGACCCTGAAATATCAGAATTTTGCCCACGACTAGTCAGTCATTCCCAGGTTTCCATTATGGAAAAGTCAGCAGATGTTTAATAAGGATAAAATCCATAATATTCTGTTGAAATTGTTCTAAAACCTATCAAATGAAATAGCCTTCGTATGGGTTATTTGAGTGGTTATGATGGGGATATGATCATTGGACAGTGCAAAAGATTTGTATGGAGGTTTCCCTTTTCTGCAAAGTTCTAAAAGACATTTTGTTCTCCCAGACGACTTGCTGCGTGCCACTGCCAGCTCTCACCCCAGCAACCCCATCCTGCTTCCTGGGCAGTCACTGAAACCTGGAGCCTTGTAGCAGTGAGGAAACCTTCTGAAGGCATTCCTAAATGTTTCCCCCACTTCCCTCTGCCAGATTATGGACAATGCCTTTGCTTCTGCTTGCCACATTCCCCCACCGCAAGTGAAATATTGAACATGACACTTGGGGAGAACCTTAAATATTATTTTAATCTCAAACGTTCTGTTATTGCAAGCGTCAAGTCCAACACTTCTTGTAAATAGTTGGAGGACAGCCAGGCCCTGAGAATACAAGAGGTGTTAGGAACTGAACTTCATTGGTATGGTGTGTGTGTTGGGGAGGAGCGGGGCAGAATATAAGCCAGATCACTGGCTTTCTATACACTGATTTCTTTGTCTTAATCAAGTTCATTCTCTCTCTCTCTCTCTTTCTCTCTCTCCAGAGTGTTGTCTGCACAGCAGGGCTCAAATGGTACCCTCACCCTTCGCTGATCCACTGTGTCAAAGGCTGCGAGGTGAGCATTGTACTTAGTGCCCATCACCTTTGTTTGCCTGGATCTCACAGTAACAACAGGGACAGCCAAACTTTAAAAAAATCCTTTTTCTGGATCAAGATTTGGTGTTGTCTGTAGCTGTGGTTAAATTGGGTACAGCAGCATCAATTCTGATACCCAATGGTAAAAATAGATCATGTTTGCTGAGGTTAAGACTAACTCATATAACAGCTAGTGATTTTATGAGCCTTGCATGATCTAATGTGGACAAATAAAGGCTGCTAATAGATCTGATTCCTTTTCCTTGGCAGTTTTTAGGACTAGGAGATCATTGTGTCCCTATATTCATTGTTTGCCTTTATACTGAAGTGGATAACAGTCCTGCTATCTAATTAGAAAACCAACTCTCTGAAGGACAAGTTACCTCCAGGCTTTGGAGAAGAGATAAGTTTTTAGGAAAATTAAAGGAAAGAATATAGTAAGAACAATCCAGATATTGAATTGGAACAGGAGGAACTGGGCAATGGCTGGATGAAGAAGGGCCTTTGAAAAGTCTTTGAGCGAGAGACACCCAACTCTGACTGAAGTTGAAAAGGAAATTTAACATTTCTATGCTGCATTAAAAATTCTTTCCTGAATTCTTTTTTGAGTTGTTCAAATGTGATGTGTCATTTTTGTACTTACACAACAGAAAGTAATAGCCACCAAGAGACAAACTTGACTGGTGACTCCTCCAAACCATGCTTTTTTCTGTTAAAGGAGCCTCTTATGATGGGTCCCACTACGTAACTTTTCTGTGCGCTAAAATCATGCCCGTAATAATTTATTTCTGAATCAAGAGCCATCCCTGTGAAACAAGCATTAAGTAATTGTTAATGCCACCTATGCATTATAGCTGAATAAGCATCCAACTGAGAGCCGCAGAAGCATTTCTAATGTAACTTGGAAAGCATGCAAAACTTTTATGTTTTGTCACAAACTCAAGCTGCCATCCTAATGAACTATGAGATTCATAAACCTCCTTAGCAAATCCTGTCCCGTCTTTGAGCAAATTGAGGCTGGTTTAAGGTTTAGTACTGAAGTTGTGTGGAAGCAAGCATTTTGCACCGGTTTGAATTGATACCATATAAGTTCATATTGAATGAGCCGCTGGGTTATTGATTTTAACTAAAAGCTCAAGGTAAGACTCAGGGGCAGTGAATTCAGCACAGAAAAAAGTTGAAGGATGTCTTGGTGGTGTGTAAATGACCGTATTCCACAACTGGAGTAGGGGCACTTCTGTTTCCAGCATGGAAATCTGCTGTGATCAGAGAAAGTACTATCTTAAGCCTATAAAGAGACATCACAGTTGTCATGACATGGGTTGTACCATGACCTGTCTTGCAATGAAGATTGACATGTCCACACATCACCTTTCAAAGCAGGTTTTAAAAGTACAGCTCCTTTGTGGTAGTTTGATGATCAGCTGATTGTCAGCCCCAGCTAGGACAGCCATGAGTTCAGTTGGAGACTTGAGCTGTCCAAACTGGTCCTGCAATCAGTTGATTGTCGAAACCCCATGTCCCTCTGCTCTGGCTGGGCTGCCAGGACACAGGAGATCAGAGACTTCCTGCTGGGGTAGGGGCTGAAGGGCTTCCCTCCTGGGGACTTTAAACTCTGCTGTGGGCCTCTGATCCCCTGCGCTCTGGCAGCGTGGCCAGAACTGCCATGCATGGGGTTTAAAGTCCCTGACTTTTGCCCCTGCTATGTGCAGTCAATTATTGGCCCAGTCCCATTATGCCAGGACTTTTAAAAACTCTGTGTGCAGCCTGGCTTTACAGGCAGGTTTCTGACATTCCCAGAACCTGGGGTCTCCATGATCAGGAAATGTCTCCCTGAACTGGGGTCTTTGTGTGCCAGGGACATCTAAAAACAACATATACAACTACACGCATGTTTTTTAAAAGTCCTGGTGTACCAGGACTGGGGCCAACTATCAGTGTACAGTCAGTGTCCGGGGACTCGCATGTACCAGGGATGTAGGATGCACTGCCACCTTCCAACTGTGCATTCAGCCAATGCACCATAAATGTATGGGCAACTGCCATGATAAACTGGGACAAATTGTCAACAAATATTGTCGCGCACACATTTTTGGACATTTGTGGCATGACCAGCATCAGAGATGTCTGTAAATTTGCATTTTGCCCCACTGTAAAACTGCCTATGTTGCCATGAGGGCAACATCTGCTTGCAGCCGAAGAGAAACAGAAGCTGAGTAATGCCACTTGACCAAGTGTTTCTGGGCTGTGATGTCTGTCTTTCAGCAAGATGGGATCACACACATCATGAATTCAGATCTCTCTACTAGAGGTTCTTATTCTTCACTGAAATGTCTTGAAAGCTAAATTAACCAGGCACCTGCACGTCTTCCAGGTAAACTGTGGGCCAAACCCTAAATTAGTGGGAATAAACAGAGTACACCAGATAGGCACATATGCCTATTTTACCCCAGCTAAGGAGCTGGCCCCCTTTGTTTTCAGTGTCTCCTCCACTTCTGCCTATGACTTGGGGAACAAGCCTAAAAGAACAGTGGGCAACTTGCACCTCCTTGTTCCCTTGCACAGGCCAGACCACAGTGCAGCCTCCGATAAGTAGGGGGGGAAGTGTATTTGCTTTTAAACATTGGGTCTGTTTTTTCAGCCTTACATGTCATTAGCAATTAGCAATTATTTTGAAGTGTGTAGTTTCTTTTGGCAGCATTCCTTGAAAAGATTTAGAAATCTTAAGATGTTTTTGTTGTAAAAGCAACATTTGGCACTTCTCTCTTTGGCTCCCATCACCATCATGTCTGAGTATCCCACAAGCATTAGCCAGTACTAGTAGTAGTAGTGCAACATTGTCTGCACTGTATAGCAAAAAACTGAGGTGCAGAAGAATTAACTTGCCTGGTCATGCAGAGACTATGTGGAAGAGGAGGGAGTTGAACCCATGTCTCCTGAGTCCCATTCCAGTGCCTTAAAATGAAGCTTGCTAGGACTAGGAGAGCACCTTCTCAACTAAGATTTGCAACCATTGACATAACACATTGAGCACCCCTGCAAAACAGGTAAATCTGAGTCCTGTTTTAAAAGTCGGTACATTGAAGTTCAGTGATTTGCCCAAGGTGTCAGAACAAGCTAAAACAAAACTCAGTCTCCTGATTCCATACTAAATACTGGACCACTCTGCTTTTTGCTGGATGGATGGTATGCTGAATGACTTGTCATGAGCTACAAGACAGGTTTCTTTTGCATATAAATGACAGACCCAGGAGGGTAATAACTCTCCAACAACATAATAGTCTTCTGTCTAGATGTTCCCTAAATGAAAAGCATTCTGCTGTGGGTGGTTTGTGCTTTGAATGTCATAAGCTATCCTATGCATTATGTTCCTACAAGCTGGCTAGGTGCCCCTGTTCTCTGGGGAGAGCTAAAATAGCATCCATGGACTATTAGAAATGCCTTTGGTGTGCTGATGAACTATTCCTCTGCTGTTTAAGAGTGACTGTTTCTCAGGTAAAGTTTGAAATAATGTAACAGTTTACCAAAAGCCATTATTACAGACATGTTGTGCCTTTTCTGTGCATTTTCCCCATCATTGTTCATTTCTAGGATCCTTCTATGTTGGTAGAAGTCTTCTTTTTCATCATTCATTCAGCAGTATACAATGCCTCACAATCTACCATCATAGGACCATTTCCATGCTATCAGAGCCTGATTTGCCACTATCCCAGAGTGGGCCAGGTTGTATTTTCTAGCATAACAAAGTACGCCTTTCCTTCCTTAATGGAAGGAATAAACAACCTTCGTACCACCTTCCCCATTCCCATGGACTGGCAACACAATGAATGGTGCCAGGAAGAATATAATTTCTGATGCACTGATAACAAATTTGCCTGACTAAAGGGGATTTGGATTCTGCTTTTCAAAATGTAACCCAGGCAAATGCAATGCAGTGTAACTCTTTGAACTCCTTTAATGGTATGTATAGAAATGCATGAGCTTAGTACTGCCTGCAAGCCTACTCAGGCAGTAGAAGGAAGTGTTTGTAAGTTTATGAGTCTAATGTTCATTCCCCTTGGCTGATCCAATCAAGAGCTGAGTTACCAAAACAAAATATCCATTGTTTTCCCATTGTGCCCCTGCAATGAGCTGCACGGCTCAAAGTATTTCAGGGGAGGCATGTTCCTCCTGAAGTTCCTATTGAGAGTTTTCCAGTGTTGACAGGTGCATGGCATAATTGAATAAATCAGCAGGAACTTGAGGGTGGAGAATTGAAATGAAAGCCTGTGTTGACAAACAGATACTTTGGCAATACGTAATGATAAGGAATCAAAAAGGAAATGGAGGAAAAGCCCATACAAGTTTTTTGGGAGAGTGGCCAAATATTACATTTTTCAAAGTGGCCTTGTCAAGATAAAAATCGTATCTGTAAAAAAAAATAATCTTTCCTTTGTTAGCATATTAAATAATGAAACTGGAAAAGACTTTGCAGGCTAAAGCCTTTGTCAGCGCAAATCAGTATAGCTGTCTGAAGTCAAGGGAGTTGAGCCAATTTACAACAGTAAGGTATCTGACCCTACCGTTGCAATTTCTTTTCCCTATTTACACTCTTTGCTTACTTTTTGCACATAAAATGTTTTGAAAAATTAAACTAGATTAGTCAATTCATTCCTGACTTTTTTTCTCCCCTGCAGTCATCCAGCATTGCTGCCATTTGGGTTTCCAACACTACCAGGAAGTATTTAAATTTACAAATCAATAACAACAACAGAGTCCAAGCACTTTATGGTGTCTTTTTAGAGTATTTATGAGCCTGGTCATAGCCCTTTTATGAGAAAAGCATACCAAAGTCCTCATAGTTTGTTCTCTGGAGGCATCCATCATAAAGAAAAAAAAATCTAGTATTGCACTTAGTATAAAATCCTGACATGAAATCTTGACCACCTTCCCAGTTCACTCCCCAGAGATGGTTTCTTCTAGGAAAGGCCATAGTTTCATTAAAGGAGATGTGTTGACTCAAAGGGATCTGCCCCTATTGAACCAATTGTAAGGTGCATGAGGGCCATAAAATTGTCAGCTGCTGGGGGCCCAGTGTAGCAGTGCTGGATATTTCGCCATGAAGGTTATAAGTGGACTTGCACATTGGAGCAGATTGACTGGAGGTGCTTTCAGACAGCATCCATTTGGCACTAGCCAAGAACGTGACAAAAATTACATTGTAGTCCACAGTCACGACCCCAGGCTCTCCTGACCGGTTCCATTAATCATTTGCACACATCTGGCATCTTGTTTACAACTATGTCACAGTATATCTCTGTCTGCTTTATTGGCAGACTTGTCTCTTGCCTTTACAATGTGTGCATGCATGTATGTATGTGCATATGTATGCATATGCATATATGTATGTACATGCATGTATTTGAAGGTTACCTCCTTCAAATGGGTCTTACCTAGTTTCACCAATTAGAAATGTAGAAAGACTTTGGTTTCTATGAGAGGTTCTTGCTGCCCTGGAGTGATGAATTTAAGAGCAAATTCAATCTGCTCTGCAAAAGAGGGAAGCAAAAGACTGCTGTTTTTAAAGTAATGATTATTATTCAGACCCATACAGCCATTATAATAATTCATATTTTTTTCTTTGAGGTGATTAAGAACATTACTTAATGAACATTTACAGCTTTCCATGAGCACTTATAATTACCTCAGTTTGACAGCTGTGAAGCCTGATGCATGGGGAGGTTACGTGACTTGGCCAAGGTCGTATAGAGGGCCAAGGGCAGGATGAGAATTGGACCACTGGAGTTCCAGAGTCCTTGTCTAGGCTCCAAACCCACTTCCTTCCCTCTGTCAATTTGAATATGCTTACGCTTCCTAAACCAACCAGTCCTACTCTTCTCTATGTCCCTTGCATTTACACTTAGATAACTAGACCTCAACTGTCTAAAGTGACTATAGGTTTTAGTTCCTTCATGTCTACGTTTCCTCAAATCAGTGGCCTCTCTTGAAATTGTCAGACTTACTCACATTTTACAAGCAGAGGGAGTCCCTTCTTTTTCTTCTAACTTCCTGTCTATCCTGTGTGCTTGGAAGGAAAGTAAGAAAAGTGGCTGTGGCTTTTGGATGGAGATGCTGTACTGCTCTGCCTGGGGCATAAGAATGGTCCTTGATTTCAGCTTGCTCTAGGCCTTTGAGTTCCTCCAGGGCCCACGTCCCTGTTCTCACCATCTTTGTACTGTTTGTTTTCCCAGCCTTTCATGGGAGACAACTACTGTGACTCTATCAACAACCGAGCCTTCTGCAATTATGATGGCGGGGACTGCTGCGCCTCAACAGTGAAGACCAAAAAGGTAGGTCTGCCAGTTCCTTTTTTACCCTAAGCTCCCCTTACCAAGTGTCTGCCCCAGACTTGGGCAAAACCAACGCATATTCATGATCACCAGGTGATCTGGGTGTTTTAATGGGCAATGACTATTGTCTCCCCAAAGGGTCTGTTTACAGGTGGTTCAGGTTAAGATGCTCCTCCCCATTGATATATATGTGCTTCCCATCATAGCCTTCCTTAAGCCTTTATAGCATGTGTTAGCAAATGAGACTTGCTTGTCTTCTTTGATTCTTGTTGTAAACAAATGGCTGCTCTGCAGGCAACCGTTGGCACTCTTTTGCATGTCATAACAAAAGCTAGCAGGTGTCATATTTGACCCTAACTCTCCAGGAAATTTTCAGAGTATGCGCATCATCTGGGTTTAGATTAGCAGTGTGTTGCTGGGGAGGAAACAAGAACTTTTGCTCCATATGCTCATATTGAAGTGTTGAATTTTGCAGAACTCTACCTCTTCTTTGGGATTTGAGGTTGGGGAAGGGAGAATATCTTGATGAAGCCAAGAGACTGAGCCATTAGCTACAAGGTTTTCTTTCACCTTTCTTGTGGTTCATCCAAACACATCTCCCAACACCATGCTGCCGTCTTTCTCTGGCTCACCAGGGAGCATTGGAAACGGGGAGTGAACAAACTTTGGCAATGAAACTAGGTTGATTTAATTTCTCCATAGCAGCAGACATGAGATGGAGGGAGGTGATTTTCCCAGTTGTGCCTCTTGGTAAGCATTTGATATATTATCCATTGTAAAATGACTCATGTGATCTGTGGGATGGCAGAGGCAGCCCTTGCAAAGAAGGTGTGTGCTTATGGCTGGATTGGCTGTAGCATGGGTAGCACGTAGAGTCTCTGAGGTGACAGTGGGACCCGCATCCAAAAAATAACAGTTCTAAAAAGTGAACTAGGTTGTTGACAAACATATATTTTTAGTATTTCCTTTAAGAAGATTAGAGTGTCTCTGATTGGCTGCTTTCCCCATTTGCCCACATCCTCCTAAAGAGCAGCCAGTCGGGGCTGCTGGGAGAAGCAGGCAGGACTCTCTTGTCTCCCCTTAGAAGCTAGAACCATTTTCACAGAGAAAGAGAAGGAAGGATGGAGCAGATGGAGCACAGCAACTCAGAGCAACTCTTCTCCCATCTCCCCCATATCCCTTATGGGAGCAACAAGGACAGCCCCTTGTTGGAGGCAGAATATATTCCTCGACATGGGGATGGGCAAATATTAGGGTGATGGTAGACCACCATTCACGCACTTTTCTCTGATTATATTAAGAGCATATTGGGCACCGGCATAATCCAGTACAGCAGCACAGGGTCCACACACAACTGTGATCACGTAGCTGCCAGCAGCAGCCACTTCTTTTCACCCTCCCTCCCCACCAGACTCAGTGCCTAAGGCATTTTCCTTATTCGCCATGCTCTAGTTATACCACTGATCCAATATATCATAGTAGCTTCTTAACGTGCCTTTGCTGATGTGGCTCAAACCAGAACTGAAGGGAACCTCTTTGGAGGTATAAGGATGGCCGCCTCCTTTGTTCATTGGCCATTCTGTTGAGAGAGGCCAACACAAGCAGGGCTATAAAACTGAGAACCAGGCACCTGTCCATAAAGAGCCAACTAATACCTGCTAATTCAGTCCAAACAGGAATACTCTGCAGTAAGTTTTTCAAACGGCTCACCATTGACCTAGCTCTGTTCCTACTCATTTCGGTGGAAGTAGAGGTGGCCAATACTGAGTGCTTTTGCAAAACCTGCCCTATATATTTCCTAGTCGTTCCTAAGGCCTGAACCAGATGAAGTGTTTTCTCAGGATACAAACATTCAGCTTTCCGACACTTCCTCACTCTCATAAAAGACAACAACCACCGTGAGACTGAATAACGCTCAAAAGAAATGAGAAAAACAACACATTTGCAGGTCCTTCAAAGCCAAAAGTGGGGTGGCCAGTGCCCAGTTTATTAAATTTATAGCATACAGAGGGGAAACAATAATGTAGCAGCCAGTGTGATGTAAAAATCTAAGGCCCGTTTGAGGAAGGCAGAGCCTCTCCTGCAGTTCAAAGGATCGGCCGCCAGCTCCCAGACACCTGTTTGAATTCTGATTCAGAAACCCAGCCACGGGGGCAGAAAAACTCAGCCCTGTTAGTTATTTTCCTGTCTGAGGCCTTTGACTGGAGAACAGATTTTAAACACAGTTATTCAAATATAGTCCCTCCTTTGAAGAGCTTTATGAGTGGAATGTTAAAGGAGATATTCCAGAGGGAAAAACAATGAAAAGTGAGAGAAAAGGGAGCTGCATAAAAATACTGCACATACCAAATCCTTCCAGCACTATTCACCACCTACTTAAAAAGCAGAGCTTTAAAATACACATTGGGTGCTAAAGCCAAAAGCTGAAGGAGGCTTAGGGAGGGGCAAGCCTGTTGCTTTTAATTCCAGTTCCAGATGATGGTATATTTCCATGCAATTGTAGAAAGCATTAGCGCATTTGAAGGAAACACTACTTCTGTTCCAGGTTCACGCATTGCATGGCAGGGGTGCCAGTCTTTTCCGATTTTAAAAAAGGGACTTGGTAAAATATGTTCCATTTCTACAGAGCCTTTCAGCCTATAAAAAATGTCTGAATATTTTACAAGGTCCACCTATACAGTATTCATCTCTTTACCCACCTTCGAAATACAGCCACCACAGAGCAGAAGTATGGCAGATGCTCAAAGGGCACAATGCTACTACATAATTTATTTTAGGAAGGGATTGAAGACTATAAGCATATCCAAGTGAAACTGCAGTGGTTAGCAGTCATGCAGAAAATGACTTGAGGTCTTTAATGTCCAGAAACAGTCAGGACTTCGGTTTTATGCCCTTATTCACTCATCCAGTCAAAGAAGAACAATGCCATGTACTTTATCTGGCCAGTCAAAACTAACCAACCCAGTTCAAAAAGTATATTTGCCAAGAAGTGTTCATAATTAGTTCACAGAGTCTAAAATAAGTCACTGAAGAACATCACTGAATGCTGCAAAATTTATAATGGGTAAGTTTAGGTTTTCAGCGGATATGTATGAAGAGATTGCAGCATGCTAGAGAAATTTAGGAAGCAAGAAAAGGATGCATTCAGCAGGTAAATAATTTTTGGTGTATTAATTGATCAGCTGCGGTAATTCATAACACCATCCCAAAGCAAGGACTTGGTAGTGACTCTCAGAGAAAAGCACCACCTGAAGAATTAGCAACACCATACCCTGCAGCCCCTGGCAGTTACCAAAGACTGTATACCTACAATCCAGATTCAGTTCTTAGTCTAGAGTGATGGGGAGGCAGTGTGGCCTGACTTTAGGAGGAAAAAGTGTTTTGCAGTGGTCTTGCAGTTTAGCCCATAAATGACCTAGAAGCAGAAAGCGCCAAACCACCAAGCAGGTCATCTTGGCAAAATGAAGGTTGAGCTGTTAAAAGAGAAAGGATTCTGTTGTATATTCAGAGGGGATAGAGTCTTCCATTAAGAAAAGAATAACATCCCATCCCATTCTAATGTTTGCAACCTCCTAACCAAGCATGGCTTGCCAGCTTGCCCTCTGCCTAATGCTCTCTACTACATCTCCTTGCTGTTTGTCCCACAGCAAATAAGCAGAAGTATTCTTACATTGTTTTATCACGTGCACTGCATTATTAACTTGAGTAAGCAAATGATTTGTTGGATTTCTAGGCTGACTACTCCCTGCAAGGAATTCCTTTTGGGGAGGGAGGTAGCCGGGTGACATTCAAAGGAGGTAGTACTGTATTTTAGGCTCTCAGACTGAGTGAAAACAAATGCAAAATTATGCTCCTGGTAGAGTCACTAGAACTGAGTTTGTCTCCAAGAGGAATAGGAGCCAACAAAGAACAACACAAATGAGTTCTAGAAATGTCCCACATGCTCATCTTGGTCTAGTTAGTTGCCCCTTTCAGCATGTAAGACTAGACCCATTGGTTAAACATGGGCACTGAATGCATTTGTGCATAAGAGATCTGCATTTGACAAGGAACAGATTAGTCCTTAGTAGAGATCACCATCAAATCCCACTGTTAGCTTCCTTTGATTCAGCTGGGGTTCCCATTACCTCGTATTAGCTCAGGGTTTCCACAGGAGCGATCTGAGCTAAGTACAGACAGTCAAAAAGCCTGAAGCTGAATAGATTCAGTCTTTGCAGGTTAATCTCAGATGCAGAGATTAAACTGAGAAACAACTAGCCAGAAATTCACTTTTGATTCAGGAAATGCAGCCACATGCCTGTAGTGGCTCAGGCCAGAAGCTGAAGAGCACTAGAGTATGCTTCTCTGGCATATAGCCAGCGTGGGGTGTGTATTGCTTCCTCTTCCTGATGCCACTGAGGTCTCTGGGATTTGCAGTCCAAAATCACAGCAGCAGAACTCTGCAGAGTTGCTCATCATTTCCTCTTCCTGCTTCCAGGTGCTTCCAGGGATTTGTAGTCCACAGTCACAGCCAACAGTAAGTTTTTAGCAGGGCAGGATTGTTCTGTACTTGGGGGAAGGGAAGTTTAACCCTGCTCCCTGGCCCCAGACCCCAGCTCTGGTTTGCTGGGTGAGGGGGGAGGCAGTCCTTGCCCTCTACCACCCAACCCTTCTCTGCTGGAGCAGACAGCACAGTCCAGCTTATCCCAGGGCTGGAAAGCATGCTGGGATGCTGGGGGACTCTGATTTAACCTGAACCAGGAAGGGGTCTGGGACAGAAGTTTCATAAACTGGTTTGACCCAATTCAGTTAAGTCTGATACTACATTCAACCAGGCATATCTTAAACCAGTTTCAACCATTTTGAAACTGGTTTACGTGCACTGAACTTCTGTTGTTACAGGTTTAAACCAGTTTCTGATCATTTAAACCAGTTTATGTATAACTTCTCTCCCTGGCCCTGGTGAGCTTTATAGTTTGTCTAGTGTAGTCTAACTGCTGCCCAAATTTGGGGTTGTGTATTTGCCTTTTTACTCTTCAGCCTCTCTCTTCTCCATTTGCCTTTCTTCTCCATTAATTTCTTCTTTTCTCCATTCTTTATGAACCTGGCAGGAAAGACCTTCCTCAGATTTCTAAGCAGCCTGTGCTTGCATATTTTGTTCCAAACTGTAATTATAGATACTCTTTGTCAATGATCCTGCAGCCCAGTCCCAGCAGTTTGTTCAAGCAAATCTAACAGCCCAAATTAGCTCTTTTATATTCCCTGAAGCTGTATTTGTGGTGCCAAATATTCCTCATACTTAAGCCTCCACTCTTCGTATCCATTGCATTTGTATAACCTGTGTGTAGTGGGTAGGAGAGAAGCTTTCTCATGTAGTTTCAACAGTCTGAATCTGCAGTGAGCATATTGTGTCCTGGCACTTTAAAAGGTATACATCATCCTGGCAAAAATGCCCATTTTAGCCACTTCTACTGTAACAGGTGCATGCACCATAGCGAGAAAAACATAGCAAGTGGTTCAGTGGAAAATAACTGAGGAGTAGCGCCAGATGGGGAACCATTCATATTTTATCAAAATCATTGCTAATCTGGAAGGTATGCAGACTTATCTGAGCTTCTTCAGCCAAGAATTCAAGGCTGAAAGTAAAGGATCTTAAGCTGATATGCTGCCTTGCCAAAGATTGCTTGTTTCCTCCAAAAGTGGGATCCTGTGGATGACTGTCTAACTTCTGTTGCTGGTGGAAAAAGTGACAACATCTCAGTACTCTGGAGGGGTAAATGAACACAACTGGCATAGCTGAAACTAAGGGAGCTTGGATGTCCCTGACACAATTCTGTTCCAGATAACTTCAGTGTCCTGCACAGGGATTGTTTCTGTGCCCTTGTGCGTAGCTAGAGAGGTACAACAGACAGTGGGCTGAGCTTGAGGGGAGGGAGGTAACGACATGCATTGCTTCCTTTGTGTGGAAGTAGTCCAGAGCTTACTGTGTGCTCCAAGTTGACTGTCTCGCTCGGGCGTTTGCGTGAACTTGCTTGTGATTTTTCATCCTGGCTTGTGAGTGGCTAGTTATTTGACGCATGCGGGTGTTTTCAATTGTGGTTGGTTGAGAGCTTGTTTTGGGGCTTAGAGCTTGTTTGCATAATAGTTTAGGGATCCTTTCCAGACAACAATAAATTAAAAGCAGTGATGGTAGTAGCACACATTGCCTATCCTGAGAGAAAATTCTTGGCTTCAAGGGGCACGGTACTTCCCACAACGTACAGCATTCCCCAAAGAAGAGCTAACAGAGGGTGTTTGCTCAGCCATCCAACCTCACTTCATTAGCAAGTGTTACAAAAACCAGTGAACGTAGCCTCTCCTGCTACAGCGCCAGCTATTTGGCCTCTGGGTGGTCTGGCCACTATTAAATCCTTTGTGATTATTTAGGCTAATTACATTCATGTTTTCACAATCAGTAGCACAGGGGTGCAAAGCATAGCAGATTGCTGAGTGGTAGAGCCACTTGCTTTCACACTCTGTGTGGTTTGGCAAACTGGCTTCCTTGTTCAGTCCCTTGTTTGTCAGTATTCAAAATACAGATGGAGAGTTGGTGGCCTCACGGTAAGGGACAACAATGGCCCACTTTCCCTGGGGTAGCACTGCATCCTCCTCTGCTCTTGTGCCAGTATGACAGCAATGGGATCCAACTGATTGCAGTGGAATGACTCCCAAGTTACCCCAAGAGGAGGGAGAGGGAAGTCAGGCCTGTTGACTTTGATGGGCTAACTCCTGATTTACATCCAAGTGGGAGGAGCATAAGGCCTTCTAAACCTTACATACTGTTCTATACTGGGGTCATTGAGGAACTTCAATGTAGACTTTCCCAGGCCCTTGGGGGCACTGAACTAGGTTTGGAGTGAACCCTGCATACCAGCCCAAAGAGTTAAAAGGGGATTTTTGTTTCCTTATCTCAGAAAAGTCCTTGTGACCTAAATGCCAAAAACCAGTGAGAAGAAACTTCCAAGACATGTTTTGTCCATAAGGGCCCCATCAGGGAACAAAATGCTCCCTTGGTATTTGAACTGTGAGGGTTTGGGGTGGGGGAGGTGAGGGACCACTGAGAGCCTCTTGTCGCAGCCTGCCATGCTTATCTTGACATAGTGCGTTTATCCAGGGGAGGGGGATGTGTGCCGGGGTTCTTCATATTTCCAGCATTACTCACGTCAGGAAGATTTTGCAGACACTTCAGCTGAAATCTTATAACACGCTGTTTCCCAACATGTGCTCTTCCCTCTTAAGACCCCTGCAGCCCACGCTGAGGCCACTGGACCTGACTGTTGTCTCAGTTGTGCTGCTGTAAGTCAGAATTGCACTTGAGCCATTGGAATTGCAGTCACATGAAACAGGTATTTCTTCATGAGCAGAATCAGGTCATTTTTGTTACTCTTTTCCTAACTTGTGGGGATTCCCATCAACCTGTGATTGGTCCTGTGGAAAGAGATAGCTGGAATCCTCCAAAACATCCTCCCCTGTCTCCACAAGTTGTCTTCTCCAGGCAATTCTCTGTGAGTTTCCTGTGTGGGTATCATTGACTCCTTGTTTTGTCAGATTAATAAACGGTAATAATCTTTAATATGTGGAGCTCATTGACACAGGATATTATGCAGGGCTAGCATGCAGGGGTCAATCAAGCCTTAGATCAGTGTCCCTAAGGGCTCACAAGTATCAAACATTTAGTAACTCAGTGGGGATTAGATACATGAGACACCTTTTTTTAATTTCAAAGTTAATTCAAATTCTGTTAGAAGGGAAATTAAAAAGCATAGCTCTTCCTGACTAATCCCACATATAGAAGTCTTATTCTGGGATAATTAAATTGGCTTGGCTTTCCCCTTGTTCTTCACATCTGTTTGTTTGGCTTAGCCTACATGTATGGTATAGACATGGGCTCTTTGATTCATTCGGGTCACTTAGTGGATAGTAGTGTCTGTGTATGTGCATTTTTGTGTGGGGGTGAGTGCACTGAAAATGGACCCAAGGACCACATTTCCCAATTTCCTCATTGTTCTGATCACTGGCCTTGGTTCTGGACCATTTTTTCAAAGGTTTGTGTATAAAAAATTGCGCTCCTTTTCTTTTCTCTCACTTTCACCCTTTTCCCTACTCTTTCTTGGGATGCATTGTTCTCCACGTATTTTAGTTTGTTTGCAGATAACATATCTTTGTCTATTATGTCACAATAACTGAGGCAAGACCTGAGTTCAATATTCTTTCTCCTGCTATAGCTGTGTTCCCTGATATTCAACATAAAGTTTCATGAGGGGAAACAACGGGGGAAATTAGGTCTTGGAAGTAAGTAAATGAAGGAAGAACTAATTCTTAAATATTTGTCTTAAATTGTATGCATCTAGAAACTGCAGTGCTATTCAGCTAGTCTGTTAATAATTTGGGATCTTCAAGAGCTCCTAAAAAATATCAATATATCTAAAAATGTGTTTTTCCAGTCTCAACACCCAACCGGGTCATGGATTAGAGAACAACCTTTGGAAGACATGTAGTGGCAGGGGTGGTGATGAATGGTGGTGGTGGTGGTGGTGGCACCTGGCTTCCCTTTCATGGCCTAGCACTTAGTTGTGCTAGGCACTGTACAAGCACAGAACAAAAGGCTTTGCACCTAGGAGCTTAGAACCAGCTTTTTAAAGGAATAAGGGGTTTAGGTACCCAGGCAGTTTTGTAAAGCCTTCTTGGTGTCCACAGGGAGGTTAGATGCCTACATACCTGTGAAAATCTGACACTTTATGGGAGCATATGTTTGCTATAACTATTACTTAGAATGAAAATACTTTTACTTTGTTCTCTTGATGCTGTACTAATGAGATGGGCCACAAGTTGTCAAGAAGTTTCTTTGGCCTTAGCTCATTCTACATTTTTCTTCCCTGTCAATAATTGGTTGCTTTATGCCCTTCCGCATAAGTCTGTAAAGATTTGATCATGTCTAATATGACTGTGGGTGTGCTTATTCTCCAAATAAGAGTCCTCTATATTTTTACATAATGGAAAATGAACCTGTGGAACTCACTGCTGTAAGATAACAGACAAATGTCTAATCTCTGTATCAGTGGGTAGGCTCAGAAATGTATAAGATTTAGAACGTGAATACGCTATTACACAGCGGGGCTATTTGCATCTTTGTCTGAGGCGATACACTGCCTATTTTGAGAGGCAGGATAATGGTCTAGGTCAGTGAGGACCAACTGTTTTGGCATGCCGCAAATCAACTTCACAGCCTCCACCAAGTGCCACTCTGATCCCCTTCCACTGCCTAATCTGCTGCTCTGCGTTCTGCTTCCTGCCTGATCTGCTGCCCTGTTTTCTGCTCCCTGCCCTATCTTCCACTTTCTACCTGTCCCCTCTCCAGCCTGTTGTATGCCACATACAGAAGCTGCCCATGCCACAGGTTGGCCACCCAGAGGTAGATGGACCACTGATGGTTGTTATTTTATGTACCTCCAGTTGGACAATAGGGTATTTTTTAGGGCAACGTGCGGGAAATCATTGCCTTTCCAGAAGTTCACCTGCTGTGGAAGGGTCATCACCGTCTTTGTTTGTGACTTGTGAGCATCTCTTTCTAGATCCACACACGTTATTTGTTCAAATTGCCCATTTTTGGAGACACATACCTTTGTAATGGTTTGTTAGACAGTAAAGGAGAAGGTGAAAAGGCTGACAGATGCACCAGAGAAATAAGGAAAGCCCTGCTGAGCACACTTCAAAGCAACACCACACTGACATCAAGCTGGAAAGAATTCCAGAGAGTCAAGAAGCTTTTAAGGTCAATATTTTAGCACAATCTCATGAAGTGAATAATGGGAAATTACATAGCAGAATTCTGCTGCTTTGAAAATCTCATCTTGCCAGATCTCATTCTTGTCTCCGGAGTTCCCAACAGTGAAAATTTTGCACTGATGGCACCTCAGTGCAGAAAAGAGAGAGCTCTATTGTAGGGAGAGCAACTGAACCACAGTGAGAGAAGAGACCTTGGCTAAGGCAAAGCATGACATCAGTCACAGTTAGTATTGAACCAGTGTCCTCATGCTAACCTACAGGCATCATTGTGGAAAGGTGCAATTCTTTTTTTTAGTGTACTATAAATTCAATAGAGGGTGGAATGCCAGATAAGAAAAGAAAGGTCAAATAAAAAAGGTAAAAAAATTGAGCAGCATCAACATGCTTCATTTTGACATTTTCTACATGAAACAATTCAGGTAGCATCCTAGTTCACTTTACATACCTAAATAACAGTTACCCAGGTATGTAACTGCCATTTTTGGCATGTATGCACAGTTTGCAAGTCTACTCTTTGTAAATATCCTAGTCTAGGTCCCTTTTATCCAGACTGGTCCTGTTAAAACAGCATTTCCATTTTCCTTGACCTACCTTGTTTAAAAACAAAAGATGCAAGGGAAGCTAAATAACACAAAAATAAACAGTTTCGTATGGGAGCAAACAAGACATTCCTTTTGGCTTGGCTTTTTTTTTCACTTTCTGAAACATCTGAGAAAAAAATAATCCTTTTCTTTGTAAATATTTTTCCCATTTTTTTTAGTTCAGTCAAGACTAAAAGTTGCCAGTATTTCACACATTTCTATTGCATACAACTACTTAGGGATATTTGCAACACTGGCTGAGATGGGAATGAAACATGTGACCTTTTCACTCTTACTGTTTTCTGTAAATATCTAAACATTTTTGTATTTATTATTTGAATATATGCGTGTGTGTGTGTGTGTATACACACACACACACATATACACATACACACATATATATACACATATATACACACACACATATACATACATACATACATATATATATAGAGAGAGAGAGAGAGACTTGAAATTTCTTTCCACTTTTTATGCTTCACAGTGACATAAATGCTTATCCAAGTTATTCACTGTTTAGCTGTTTTGGTCATGAATCAGCAAGGTCATGGCTAGATACAGGGCTGGTGCCTTACCCCACCTGACGGGCAGGTCAAGGCTCCTGGTGATGAAGCCAGAAGCAGTGGGTGGAAGTTCTGGAGAAGACTGAGTCAGGGCCCCGTGTTGGCTATTGGGCCTCTTCTGAGCTTCACTGTGTCTTCACTTGGTGCTGCATAGTTGTGAAATAAAGACACACCCTCCTCTTTCCCTTCTGCATGTGGAAGGAAAAAGGCACGTCAGGGATGGACGTGCCAGCGCATGCATGGAAAGGAAAGATAGGTGGATAGAAGTGGTAACTATGTATGTGAGTGAAGGGTCCGCGTTCCTTGGAGTGCTGGTGACGGCTGATTACGCACGGGGAACACACAGACCCAAGCTTCACGGCCTGGAGAAAAGTGTTTATAAAAGAGGGAACAAACGTGGCAGCAGAGCCAAGTACATGAGGCTGAGCAAGTGCATGCTGTACTTGCCGAGAACATTTGAACAGGTTGTGGCACTGTCCTAGAAGGGGTGTGGGGGGAAAGGGAATTAGGTCATTAACTCCATTTGCGCAGATGGAAGAGACTCTTGAGAATTCACTTCAGGCAACAAAGACTCACTCCCCTCCCCTCTTCTTCATGTAAATGCCATGATGAAATAGGTTGAAATCAACTTCTGATAGCCAAGCATGACAGGCTGTTGCTTCAGCTACTGCACTAACTGCTTTAAAGAGGCGGATTTTATTTGCACAATGCATATTCTCCTGATCCCATCCCGTCACGACTCCCCCCACTCACTTGTTGGATCACTTGCACTGAAAAAAAGACCCAGTATTTAATGGCTGTTCCTTAGTAAAGCTCATCGATATTTCCATCCTTCTTTGTTTAATTCATAACAGTTTCTTTCCTTGCAACAAGGAATTTAGGCTAATTTGCTCCCCCCCCCAAAATTAGAGGTGAAATCTATAAGCACATGGAAGCACTGCAAAGTTTTCTGTGGCATCATCTAAACCGTAGAAGTGCTGTTGCCTAATGGAATTCCCTCCCCTGGATTATGGGTTTAGGCATCTTATCAAATGCATGGGTTGAATTATGTGCTTAAAAGAGGGACTTGGGCAGAATTTAGATACCCTGGCCACATCGATAGCTTAAGTAGTAAACAGGCGTTATTCATTTTTTTTTAGTAAGTGACCACTTTAGAGAAAAGTTCGAGATTCACTGGACCAGAGAGAGGAAATAATAGGGAGCTTGACTAACTGAGTGGTCAGTGCATTCAGATAGGACTGGGAAGACATGTATGCTAGTTGCTGCTGCAAGGACTGACTGTTTATACATTTGACATGAAGCAGCAGTTAGATAAAATGCAGGGAGCTGAACCTGGGCCTCCCCATATCACAACCTTATACCCTCATCACAGGGGCATTCTTCCGGTCCTGAGGCCCAGGGAAATTTTAGACCATCGAGGACGGCAGTGCAGTGACCTTGTTATAGTGTTGTGTCCTTGTTGTGCTTGTACTGAAGCAGGCTTTCAGGAGGGGTCGTGAATCTGGCACATTAAAATAAAAAATAACTGATCCAAACCTGATTGCTGGTGACTCTTCGGGTTATCCTGTCCATATTCATACTATGAGATACTGTAAGAGGCTCTGTTCGCTGGTGGCCAAATGTGCTGGGCTCCCTCCCTTACCACTGGAAATCGAGTTTGAGGTGAGGTAGGTTTGTGAAGCGGTATGGGGGAAGCTTATACAGCCTTGTAGCTTCTATGCCGTGGATGGACAGAAGACTTGTCCCAGTGCTGCCAATCCAGTGCCAAAATAAAAACAGTTTAAAAATTAACTTGGTCAAGAAATCCTGCACTTGTCTGAGGATACGTGTCCTTACCCATGTGACAATGGAGAAGTTCATTTTCTTATGCCCTTCTCTCTTTTTTTTTGGCTTCCTCGCACAGGTTACTCCTTTCCCTATGTCCTGTGACTTACAAGGGGAATGCGCTTGCCTGGATCCCAATGCCCAAGAGCACAGTCAAAAGGACCTGCGTGGCTTCAGTCTTGGGTAACGTCAAACAAGGTGGAATGGACAGCCGCACCGCACCAGGCAGGCTAGGAGAGACACCGCATCTCTTTTTGGTATTGTTTTTAACATTTAGCTGCTCAACTGGATGGCATTTCTGCACCAGGGACCCTTAGAATTCAACCAGTCTGCCTTTAATTTTTGTCCAAGGAGGACTCAAAGTAGGGGTTTCTGTATTAAATATATCTTAAATAGTGACAACAAAAACAAACAGCAACAAAGAGTCAAGTCAAGAAGACTTTTAAGTATCAAAACAGCATGTGTTATGCAGTTGTGTGCCCACCTAATTTGAACAGTTTGTATCTAGATTTAAGGCGAGAAACAAGCCATATATATATATATATATATATATATATATATATATATATATATATATATATATGTATATACACACACACGCATATTTATAGAGAAAAATAGGGAGAGAAAGAGAGAAAGAGAGAGAGATTGACAACAAAACAAAAACACTTTCCCCTCTCCAGTGCTCACAACTCAAACCATTCATGGAGGCTAAGGTTTCAGATGAAACCAAGCCCGGCCTAGTCTGATGTTGAATGCCAAGGTATCTCATGCTCAGGGCACTGAGGTTGGGGTGGGTTCACCACAGGGCAGTGCATCTTGGCAAGTGACTTGCTGAATACCCAGCTGAAAAACGGGTTGCATTAGCTCATCACAGGAACATTACTTCCAGCCTGGGAGCTTTGCAACTGATGTGGTCTTTTCAGCACAGCTCCCTGATGTGTGACCAGCCTGAAAACTGTAGTCCTCACAGGTGAGAGCTCCAGCAATATTTAAGTGTAGAGGTGGGCAGACAAGTCCCATGGTGAAGCAGAGGGAGTGGAAAGTCTAAGGATTGGCATGTAAGTGTTGGGCTGGCACTGGAGAATGGAGATTATTGCTCCTGAGGGAACAGAGAGGGTAACTCAAACCCCCATACTTGTCGTTCGAGCATGTCTGCTGCTGCTACTCCTGCTGCTATGTCCCATACAACTAGTTTCCTTACTGTGTCAGGACAGGGTGAAAACAACCCCAAGCAACCAAACAGTCTGCCTTAAAGCTTACCTACAACCTGTCTTTCAAATCCTCTGGTTTCCTTCTCAGCACTGGGGCAAGAAAACAGGACACCAGCCAGTCAAAGGGATCTGCTTCTTTATCTCCATCCAGCCAATGGTTCATCTACAATGTCTCCTATCCCTGTGTGGGTTTGTGTATGTTATATTTAACAAAAACCCCTCTTCATTTCCTGTTGTCCCAGGAGAGGGAGGAGGGCGAAAGGGCCCCTAAAGTGTGTGAAAAGCACAAGCCAAGAGAAAAAGATATCTGGGGACAGTATTAGTGTTTCAACCTCCTTTGTCAGTATTAGATTTCCAGGCCTGTGCACAAGGCCCAGGTGGTAGCTTGATATCAGCTTCCTTGACTCTTCCAAAAGAATAGGTATTGTGTGCGGCTGTACTCACACCTCCCAACTGCACATCCCCTATCTATCCCCTTCTAGCCCTGGAAAGCATCCCTTGCCCCAATCCTTTGGATATTCATTTCTGAACTGGGACTCAGCATTTTCTGGCTGCCCTGCACCCACTCAGTCCTTGTGATATCCACTGGATTCAGTGCAGTCACTGCTGCTACAACCCATCCCAAATAAATCCTTAATGTCTGCACAATCCGGGCAGGAGTTGACTCCTATTGCTTAGAGCTCCTACTCACAATAACAAGTATCTAAATAAATCTCCTCTTAAGTGTTAATTCTTCTATCTCCAGGGCTTTAGTGGTCTTAAAGAAGAAGCAAGTTGACATTGTCTTACTGGGAAATCTCAACTAATTTTGGACAGCACCAAGTGCAAATGTTCATAATCTATAATAGCCCCTGTGGTCACATCTGGGGCCACTTTAAAGCTGTCTTTGAGCAGATGTGAATCTCTTGGATAAAAGCAGCTTGAAATGAACTTTCTCCAAATGAGTATTTACACTCTGCAGAAAGGAAAAGCTGTAGAGAAAACCATTTAAATCCACAGTTCACCAGGGTGGCGGCAAAATGCTGGGAAAATGGCTATAGGAAAAACCGATGAACTTCTAGGGCCCAGGGTCTGGTTTCTTCAGGATGCAATGATAAAACCAAATATATCCCTGTTGCAGGTCTACTGATGACAAGGAAGTTAAATTAAGAGCACACCTGAGAAGTGCATATGTGGGGGCATCGAGGAAGAGCCTGTGTCAGAAATCTGGTGAAAGATCCATGTTCAGAATCCTTGTCTTTGGACACAGACTATGGGATGACACTGGCAGTAATGCAAGCATCTCACGCTCACTGCTGTCCATCAGGGTGCATAGGAGTAAAAAGGAGAGTTCCGGCACTGTGGCTCCTTCAGGGAGGTTCGACTGCATAGTCTCAGCTCCGGCTGATGTTAATGGGTGTTCCATTAGACACCCAGGTCTTTGCAGCCCTCAGGCTTTTGCCTCTTAACAACAAACATTAACAACAAAAAGGAAATAAATACAAGCAGTTTGCATTCTCCCCCTCCCTCACCGTATCTTAGCTAGCTCCCAACGTGTCACCCGGTTCATTAAAATGACCCAAATATGTTGATCTCATTATGGCCTCTGTGCCTGAGATGTTGGCATGAACTTTACTCTGTCCTCCATCGTGTCCACCTGCCCCAGAACAGAGCGCTCCCAAGTTTGCAGACTCCAGAAGGGAGCTCCATTAAGCAAATTACCCTTTGCTGTTCTGGGCTTCTGAGGACACCGGGGCCATCATAGACCCTTCTGCACAGAAAAGTGTGAATGGGTAGAGCTTAGGGCAAGCTTTTTCTTACAGAACATGAGCTCTCCCCACTTCAGAGGGAGGGTTCAGCCTGGAGAGAAGTACAGCTTCTCACCTCAATGGCTTCACACGACAGCATCAGGCTTGCAGTCCCAGGGCATCTCCCTGCTGCAGTAGCCCTCTTCCGAAGGACCGACTCTCCATGCTGCTATTTTTTTCACTGCTGTCTACACTGTGCATCTCCTCCGGTTGGGCTCACAGAACCAGGAGCAGAAGTCAGTACTTCTACTCTATATCAGGGGACAATGCTGATCTCCAGCTCTGCCCAGTCACACTTTCCAAACACAAGGACTTGGTAAGAAGGTGCTATGGGACACGAGCTTCTGGCTAACTTCCACTCCCTTGTGTATCTGTGCAGAGGGAAAGTTTCAATTGACCCTTGGTATTTAGGCATTCGCTCCTTAAGGGCTCAGTCAGAGGTGTCGTTCCTGTTGACTCTAATGGACATTGGACTAGTCCCACATGAACTTCCTCAAGTGAATGTGGGGCACAGAGAACAATTCATGCCAACAGCCTCCAGCTGCTGACTCAAGGTAGGTCCCATTGCACCTAACTTTGTGCCAAGTGCATCGTTGTAACAGGACTGCACCCAGCACTGCACCCCCACAAAAACCATTAGCAAGCCTGCTGGCTTCACTGGGACCAGGACTTGCCCAGCCCTGGCTCCTGCTGTTGGTGGACTCAATGACTAGGAGGAGGAAGAGTGTAAGCAGAGAGCCATGATTTGTACATGATGTGGGGTGGGGAAAACCTATCAGCTGCTATCCCAACCTCACCCCCACCCAGACTGAGCTGGTGTCCCTGCTTTCTTGCATGTTTTGCCGTCTCCTCAAGGCTGGGAGAGGAGGATAACCCCAGAGGACACTTTGAAATCAGGTTCCAGCTACCTCCCTTCCGGTTCCGGTTTCACTTGGTTGTAACTGTCGGTTTGTTCTAGGTTTTACCTGTGTTAAAAAAAAAAAAAAGAGAGAAAAAAAAACGAAAAAAAAAACCCAACAACAGTTTCTTGCTGCAACTGATTCAAGTGGGAAAACAACAACAACCATGATGCTTTACAGAGAAAAAAAAAAAGAGAGGAGAAAAAAGAAAGCGATAGAAAAGGAAAAATGCACGTTCCAAACCTGAGAAAAGCAGAACCTATTTTTGTGTGTTCGAAAGCAAAAAAAAAGTTGTCTGCCAACTGAGTAGAGAGTTAGACACTTAAGTGTAGATTTCCCTAGAAATACAGTGAGGTTTTATAACATTGTCTGGTTTTGTTTTCCTTGTGCTCTGTGATAAGTCCAGGAAATAAGGCTACTTCTTTTTCTTGGTATTTTGTTGCTTTTGGGGTTTTTATTTTATTTTTCCAGATTATTGTTTAAAAAGATCATGTGTATTTGTGCTTTTTTTTTTTTTTTTTACATTATCCAACTGTACATATGCATTTAACCAGTATTTCACTGTGCTCTCATTACTGCACTCAGAATCACTGCACAGTCCAAATTCAGAACATTGAGAGAGTGTGAGAGAGAGAGAGAGAGAGAGAGAGAGAGAGAGAGAGAATTAAAAAAATAAAAAAGAAAAGCTGCTAAATGATCAGACAGGTAATTCCAGTTGGTTGGAATTGGGGGCACTAAATGGTTCCCCATTTCCTAGACTCCATCCCTGGATTTCCATTAGAATTCAAATTAGAAGACAGAAGTAGGTGGGGAGAGCGGTTAAACCAATGCCTTGTTTGGCTGGGACTTTTAAAAGGATTTAGATATTGGGAGGTCATTATCTTAACTCCTTCGGATGGCCTGGAAAATTCCAGCCTGAAGGCCTCATGTTGCAGTCTTCTCACCTGCCGAACTCCCAAGGACTCCAGTGAGAGGTAGATACGTGCATCTGAACTGTCCTTGGGAGAGGGCCATATACAGTGCTGCGGATACTCTCGTTACCCTTAAGATCCCGAGTCTGATTTTGATCTCAGTGGTATAACTCCATTGATTGCAACTGAGTTATTTCCACTTTACGCTATTCCGGGGCCAAAACCTGTAACGTTCTGAGCCCTTCCAAGTGGTGCTGAGCACCTTTAACTCTGACTGACAGTGTTGTTATTCCTGGATTGAGCCTTGGCAGCCTAGTCTTGTTTCCACCGATGGAAATAAACCATTGAGCTCAGTGGGAGCTTGATCAGGACTTAGCTAAGACTCTCATCTGCCCAGCTGTATTTCTACAGGCCATGTGGGCAATAGGACCTAAAATTAATTGACTGCTCCTACGCCAGTGAAACCAGTGTTCAAAACTCTCATTCATTTTTTGTGGGAGCAATATAGGGCTTATCATTTGACTTCAGTAATATTTTTTTGGCAAACAAATATTATACTTCTTTGGCTTGATCTACAGATCCAGAATTTAATTAAAAATGTAATTTCTTCCTCTGTGGCCAAGGACAAGTGCATGAGTTGGCTTCACTGTAGTCAGACAGTGAGTCTTGGTGCTATTTATTCAATGTTGTTATTGTCAGGATGGGAGGTGGAGCTAATGAGGGTCATGTTTGAGCCAAAAGAACCTCAGTTCTGAACATTTCTTTGGTTCAATTCTATATATTTTCATTTTTGCATCTTCATTTGGTGAGGTCACAATTCAACCACCAGTTTTGATCTTCTGAGTGCAAAGAACCAGGGCTTTAATGACATATTTTCACCAGCAATTAAAGAGGGAGGCATTGGAACCATTATGGAGTTTGCATTGTACGGCCTCTGTAATCACTTACCTGTCTGCAGATAATGGGCTGGATTTTGCTCCCATCAAAGCCAGTTAGAGGTTTCTCACTTTTGTCACTGGCTTCAATGGGAGCAGAATAGAGCCATATTATATATATAAATATATATATGATATATATACATATATATATATATATATATATACACACATATATATATATATAATATTATATGTGTAATATTATATATATGTGTGTAATATTTACAAGTAAAACTGTGATCTAGTCTAGAGAAAAAATGTATTCATATTACCAACTGCTCTTCCATATTTATGTATCATATTTTATCTTTTTATTATTGTTATAATTATGATTATTATGGTTATTATTATTATTATTATTATGGAATCTTTCTTGGCACCTTTTGGAAGCCATGACAACCAATAATCCAATGAAGTGCTGAGGATCTATTTTCACAAGAATTCTACTGGTCTACTGTATAAAAGAGGAAAAAAAAAGAAAAAAAAAAGAAACAAACAAAATACAGTTCAACCCTAAATTCTGTACCTCACGCCTGTACGTTTGCTGCTCCAATTTTGGGTTTTTATTTTGCGTTCGTTTGTTTTTAACGAATCTAATTTAAGTCTCCAAGCAATATATAAAGATGTAAATAGTAAAGCTTATTTATTAAGATTGTCATCTTTTTTTAATTTATATTTACACAGTTGTTCATCTAATTTATTTTTTTCAATACAGTTTTTAACAGTTGTTCTTTTTTTGGTTCATGAGTTTTTTTATCATTTTCACAGAATTTCTTTATACAGGTTTCTCTCTGCTCCCATTACATAAAACCAAGTCCTCTGGTCTTTCAAGTACAAATCACATTTCACTAAAAAAAAAATATGTCCAAGACATCAGAACTATTTTGCCATTGTTGATTCCTATACCCTAAAGTTCTATATTATATAAATATATAATACCTTGTATGCTTAACTATTTAACTGTGTGATTTTGTATATACCTACATACACATGCTCACACACATATGAGGGTTAATGTCCCCGATGCTGGGAGAACAGAATCAGAAACACAAACAATATAAGATTGTATTAAAGAGTTCTGAACTGGAGCATTTTTCTCTGCCACGTCTTGTTTGATTTCTTGCGGTGACGGACATTGAGCATAGCACGCATGTGTATAGAGCAGGCAGCTTCTGTATGTGTCGGGATACATTTTTTCCTAGTATTGACCACAGTGTGTACTGGTGGGTGGCTGGGTAGGTAAGAAAATGTAAGAACTTTTATTTCAGTACTCTAAGGATGAGCCTTAGTTCGAAAGGTCAAGCAAATGGATTGCATTATAGGCAGCTTAGAGAAGTGTAGATCATGATGTAACTTGAAATCTTAATTCCCTATTATTCCTTTTTTTTTTTTTTTTTTTTGTAATCACCAAACATCGACATTTCTTCGGACTCATTTGAAATGGCCATTTCTCATGAGTTAAGACCTTGATGGAGCTTGCCTTCAACTAGTTATAAGTAGTGGCCCAGATTCAGGAAACAATTTAAACATATTCCTAGCTCAGTCCCTATTCAAGGGGAAACAAAACAAAAGCCAAAAAAAGTTGTGCTCAATTCTAAGATGCACTTGAGTCCTTTAGTACATAAACAAGAGTTAATTACATACAAGGCACCTTCACATGTGCATTCATGCATTGTGGTTACTGCACATTTAGTTTAGTACTGATAATAACAGATACTAATGAAATGTGCAACAACCGGTGCTACTGCACAGTAGATTAATCCTCCTACGCCCTAGTGCGTCATGGCGAAAGCTGTGCTATTACACTAACGCGCAGGAGAATTAGTCTACTGTGCATTTAGTGTCTCGTGTAGACGTGCCCACAGAGAGATCTTTTTCTGATGCAGCACCAGAATCCCTTCACTTAACTAAATGTTAACTAATTGGCTATCTAATCTGACTGTCACATACATATGAAAGTAGAGTTAGCTGGAGGCTGTGTATCAGGACAAAATATAAATTATTCAACTTACAAAGAGCATGTGCTGTCACTTCAGAGTGTGAAGTTGATCTTCCGAAATCCAGCAACCTGCTGGTGACTGGAAAAAACCCTATATATATGTGAACTTAATGACAAGAGCGACTATCTAAAATATAACGTTTAACAATAAAAGTATGGGTCACTGTAATGCCTTGCTACCTGAGGCATTGTGGGGTTCCTTGTATATTGATTCTTTGTTCCCAGCTGCTCAGATGACAAGTGAAGCAGTATCTTTCCTAATTGCAATTGCTACAAGCTTACCCTGGGATCTGAATGTCAAGCTGGGGTCCTTCCTGGCTCATGCCTCAAAAACAATAAAGAGCCTGCAGTAGGAATTCAGCCAATTGTTGTATCAATAACGGACAAAGCAGCAGAAAACACAGCTCCCTCTCCCATAGCTGCCCAGCCTCTGCAGAGCTGACAGCAGTAACAAGGAGTAACAACTGAACCTTGGTCGCTGAAGTCAACAGAGCAGGGGAAATGCATTTGTGTTCAGAGCAAAACATACTTTAGACAAAGTCGGTACAAACTGCTTATCAGGGCATGCCTCAGTTGTGTCCTTGTTTGCTACCGTGCACCCTCAAATGTTTATATTTTCTTATCTCAGCATTGCCCCATCTCTTATGGGCAGGGCATGTAGTAGGTGTTGGCTATGCACATATCGCCAAACGATGGAGGTCCGTTTGCTTGCCCCCTTTGCATAGTTTGCTGATCCCTGAAGGGCTTTCTTACAGAAGAGGAGATGATTGAATCCTGTGGCCTGAATGTTTTGATCGTTAAAAGGAGTGAATTAAAACCAAGCTTCTAGTGAGTGTCTCATTCAGTTCCCAGCTCCCATCTCTCAGAAAATTATTTATTTCTAGCATGAGGGTAAGTTTTGATTTGAAAATAATGGTACAGTAGGGAAGGGGGCTGATAGCTACCTAAACGCAATTCTATACCAGGAAGCTCCAGCTACTCTAAGCCTATGGACACAGAAGAAAACATGTTGATAAAGCTAAGATTTGGTCTCCAGTGGTCAAGGGAGATCCAGGATTGCAACCCATCACTGACCAATGCTTTTTAAAGCATGTGGAAGCCTCCCAGGCCAGACAAGCAGATACAAACATATTATGGGCCATTATTTCTGCTGTGGATTGCTGCACTTCCTGCATATAGTGCTTGCAATTCAATCTTATTCCCTTGTTTACATGGAGCAAATGTGCATTTCTTTTACCTCCTAAAGAATGAGGTTCTGCAATCCATTAAACTTGTTTTCATCTGTGCATAACTGGACGCATCTCAGTTACATGCCCAAGGGGGCTTGCAGGTCCAAAAGGAAGGGAAAGGAAATCAAGCCTCAGTACTGTAGCTTCTTGCTAATGCATGAAATGTACACTTTGGTTGGGGGGGGGCGAGGGGGAAGACATGGAAAGGCTGTTTGGCTAAGGAATGTATATAGGAGGGACTGGTTAGCTACACTCTCCGCACTGGTGCTTCTGGCTATCTTCAAAGACTCTAACGAGCACTATAAACTATAGGCCAGCTTGTGACTTAGTATACGCCCCAATGGAAAGCAGTAATGCTCTGCCTATTAGCAGGCCTTAGATCCTGGCCCACAGCAGTGTTTCTGTACCACTCCTGTAGTAGACACGCAGGGAAAGCAAAACAGCATTAGCCACTGGGGTGGGGGTGGAGGATCCCTTGTCATTTGCTGTGAGCCTTTGAAAGGTGTGCAGGAGAACAGGCCTGGTACAGGCCAAGCCTGTGGAATAGTGGTGTGACTACTAGACTGGGCTATCAAAGGAGATGCAGATCATACTCCCACCTAAAACTAAAACAAGGGAGGTCTGCCCTAGTCCCCTCCTCCCAACCAAGACTTGGGCTCACATTCACACATGCAGATCTGTCTGGCTAATGCACAGCCTACTGAGCAAGCTTGGTCTACACACAACCATGCTTAGGCACCCACAGTTCAGAAGTAAGAGACTAGCAACCAGTGCTGAAATGCCAAAACCACCATTGATGCTGCTCGACACTAAGGGGGTTTCTACATGTGCTCCGGGGCAGGGTGGGCTCTGAGAGCCGCCCTAATTAAAGCATCTGGAGCGGCCCATGTATCAGCCGTCCCACACTGAAAAAGGGCAGCAGGGGGTGCTTCATAAAGCTCGTAGAATGAACATTGATTAAAGCACCCCTGCTGCCAATTTTCAGTGGAGGGACACTGATAAACATGAGGCTGGAGTCTGCCGGGGTGCGGTAATTACTGCACTCTACCAGACTCGCTTAATTTGAGTCTGCTTCGACGCACTGTAACTGCAGCACATCGGCGCAGCCGCGCTGTACCTGTATAGGTGCCCTAACTCTGCTGTGCTTTCTACATGCAGTGCCACGGCAGCTTCCAGCTCTGTTTGCCTGTGCTGGCCTTGCCTCTTGCCCCATGCCCCAACCTACAGACGTCATGGCTGCCTGCCCCGCAGTGCAGCTCTCCAGCTGCTCTGGGACTGGGTGCCCAGCTACAGGCCAGCTAAAGGGTCATGGCTGTATACCACCCACTGTCAGCCAGGCAGCCAGAGCAGTGCAGCTGCTATGGAGAATGTCTCCCCTCCTTTCCCCATCCCCCCAGCCTCTTTTCCCCGTTCCACAAGAGCTGCAAGCTTACATGATATTAGGCCCCCAACCTCTGAGGCTGTTCACAGGGGATGAGCTATTGCCTACCAACCTCTGGGATGTGGCTGCAAGTTGGGGAGTTGCGGGGGGGGGTAGAAAGGAAGGACAGTATAGCAGAGGGTCTACGAGGTTGCACTGGGGGAGCAGGCATGGCGAGAGACCACTGTGTGCAGCTGAAAGACGTGGAGGCTGAGGGCCAAGATGCCTCTTTAGCAGGGCAGCCAGGAATATTAGACAGGAGGGAGAGGGGGCTTTGACTGAGGTGCCTACATCAGGGGCATGGTACCCCCTTGCCACCTGATGGCCTCTCTGGACACCATCACATGTTCTTCCACATGTTGCTAGCATCCCTCTCTCTATGACGGGTAGGCACCCCCTGGCACGGGTGCCAGAGTGTGACATATGAAGGCATTTTGCTTGGCGCACACGCCTTGGGGCAGATAGCAGAGAAGGGGCCAGGGTTGCACTGCCACAACAAAGATCAGGCCCCTTGCAGCTCCTCCTCTGTCTGCCCCTGATGCACCAGCATCTTACAAACTGAGCTTGCAGGTGTTTTTGGCACTCTGCCCCAAAAACATTGCCATCTCCTGCTCTATGATGTGCCCTAAACTGCCTCAGGGTCCCTTCATCTCCTCCAGATTGCTAAGGTTTATGGCTTCCTAGGCTCCAATGTTGATACTGGACTCCCCTACTACTGCTGACTTCTCATTCCTTGTAGTGTACTGGGATCCGTGTACTGGATCCTATCAGCATGCCAGCCAACATACACAGCAAATGACGGGAAAGCCACCCATGCTGGCAGATTCATGAAGACACATGCATCTGGAAAGAAGCCATCAAGTGAGTTGAGTATATTTTTCAAAGCGACGCTTACCTCAGAGCATGGAGAGCACCAGCATTTCATACTTACGTTGTAAAGTCCAGTAAGACAACCACAGAACAGGGTGTATGGAGTGCTCCTGCATCAAACGTATTAGGTACAAAGCATGGCCCAAGAACTTCTCTTTACTGCACAATGCAGCAAGACACTTAAGCACCTAGTTAAATTCAGGCACAATTTTTTACTACCCTTGGTTAAATGCAGGAGGAAGTGGGGCAGGGTGTAAGAGCCAGGTCCCTAAAGGCAGGGCAGTCCAGCCATAATGGGCAATAAGAACCTAAGTAGCACTAAGCATCTGGGTCTAAGGGGCTCAGCAACTTTCTGTTCACTTCTCCAGGCAGTGAAGCTGCCCATAGTCAGGTGTTTAAAAAAAAATAAAATAAAAACTATTGACTAACCTTCTGTTTGACTGGGTTGCATCAACCACCTCCTGTTAGTTTCTCTCCCTGCCCTCCCAGCTTCCAAGCATGCTTTTGCTAATTTGCCTCTCTACAATGCCATTGTTCTCCCATAATGGTTATTGTATAAGGAGCATAAATATATATGAGTGCCTAATATTTAAGCCTGTGATATTTAACCGAGGTGCCACGAGATCCTTGCAAAGATGCTGCAGGATGCCACACAATGTTAGTACAGTTAGTACAAGACAAGCCCAGAGTTTTCACACTATCCCTAGGTGCAGTCTTTGTGAATACTTTGCAACAGAAAAAAAGCTGCTCTATTATTTTCCTGTAGTCAAAAAAAAAGCTTCTAACTAACAGCTGGTGTTTTTCTGAGGGGATGCCGTGAGTCCATCTAGAGTTGCCTGAGGTCTAGCCAAGGGGGGTGTAAGTCTAAAAAGGCTGAGCACCACTGTTGAAGCAAACACCCCATTGGTCAGTTGAGAGAGTCATTCCTCAATGAGTGGCATTCCCCTAAATTGTGTGAAAACTGGGAGACATGGAGATTTCTGGCCAATTAGTGCAAAGAAGTGGCTTTAATTTCAGGTGCTTGAAACACTTGAAGCCAGAAAGTCTTTTTGACCTTGTTGACCTGTTCCTTTAATAGGCTCAGTTCCCAGTTTTCCTCTCACATGTTCTATCTCTATGCTCCAGCTCAAATTCCCTATGGATAAATGTCAGGGACTGGATACAACCAAGCTGAACAGCATCACAGCACAGGTGTGCGTTCAGCCCAATGTCTCTGTCAAAAGTTGCATTCTCTTGCCATCTCCTCCTCAATCACCAGGGACATATCAAGCCAGTTGCTGTCTTCTGTCGTGGTCCTGGCATGTCTGTGCAGCAAATGTGAAGGTGGATCTAGACTATAGCAGAGGTTCCCAAACTCTGACAGGGTGTGCACCACCAATTAAAAATGATACAACCTTAAGTACCACCAGCACATTTTTCAGTTCAGCCTTAAGTGCCACCAGCATATTTTTGTCACATAAAGTAATTATAATCTGTTAACACATGCCACTAACAGGTTGTCTGTGTACCACTGGTGGTACTCATACCACAGATTGGGAACTGCTGCTCTATAGCATGGGTAGGCAAACTAACTCTAGCTTTAAGTTAATGAGAGCGATGCCATGGTTGCATGAGTTTCAATGCAGCCTGGAAAGCCAAGCACGCACGCACGCACGCACGCACACACTCTCTCTCTCTCTCTCCCTCTCTCTCTCTCTTTGTGGCAGACTTATCCAGCTTGTGCTAAAATCCATGCTGCTATTGTTACCCTGATACCTAGTGTGGGTACCCCCACCATAGCCCCACTCACACCCCAACTGGGCTATAGGACCCAACCCTTAAAAACTCCCAGCTTCGCCATCCCCATCTCCTCCTTGCTTCTACTTCTCTTTCTTTGATGTGTGTGCAGAAGAGACATTTCCTCACATCACATGCAGACTTCAGCTGCCCCCCTTTATCTAGCTTAGTCGGCCCTAACCTTTGGCACTGGCAACAGCTACATACTTCTGTCATGTGGAAATTACCCCCCTCCTCTATTTCCATAATGTAAGAATGCTGCAAATCATAGAGACTATTAAATGGGCTTAGACAAGAAGGGGCGGAAGGGGGGAGGCTGGAAAGGAAAGGAAGGGAATCCTTTTTATTGGAAATGTTATTAGCATTTCAACACTAAAACTTTCCATCAAGTCATGCAAAATCTCAGGGGCTGCCTTCTCAACCTCTGCAGCATAATTTTAAACTCTAAAGCAGGAGAGAAACACGCTGACTTCATAGACACTCAAGCACCCTTTGCAGTAGGTCATACCTGTCACATGCCAGCAATCCCTTGCAGTTGTGTCTTGCCAAAGTCTGCCCTCACACAGAGCCACATAGCCCACTCTCAAAGCAGTAACGCTGCAAAGCCCGTCTCTTGTGGAAGAAGTCTGCCTTATGGCACCAGTGTTGGCTCCGTGCAAGCGTCTCATGCTTGGCCTACTTTTGCTTCCTTTGCAGCTGATGGATGTTTTACCACTTCGTTCAGCGGGAGCAGGAGGCAGCCATCAGTGAGTGAACTTGCAAATACTCCCTCTCTCTCAAAGGCCGCAGCAGGGCCGTGCTGTACCTTAGAAAGCAAACCACACGATGAGCTGACTGCCCCCCTACAGAGCACTTGTACTCATAAGGCCATTCCTGAAGCACATGCTTGCGCCGAGCTCCTAGCATTTGAGCTACAAGGACTTTGGGCCTGGGCCCTTTGTAGGCACCCTCCCATGTGTTGCCGTAGCTCGGACGCCGAGAGGTCTGGGTGCTTTGTCACACTCTCTGCAGTTGCACCTTCTTGCTCTTGCCTCAGATGCCCCATAGTGACCTTCTTTTGCTAGCATGCTTTCCAATCCTTGGGGGCAGGAAGCAAAGTATGAGACAGCCATGTTTCATCTGCCTTTCCTGATTTCACCCCTCTTCGGGTTACAATCAGCACTGTACCAAAACTCATGGTGGCCCCAGGCCAACCTTTAGTATTGGCTGCACCCTTCGCCAGAGATAATGATAGCAATAAATTAAAAAAATTACCATTTTCAGGCCCCGTCGCTGTCCAGACCCTGGGTGGCTGCCCGGTTCACCTTTGCCTACATCCGGCCCTGGCTACAAGCATTTTCCACTCACCAGCAGTGAGGTTTTTATGGTGATGGCATGGCCATTTTGTGTTACTATAACCAGCTTCTCACCTGGCATAAGATGGGCTTGCTGACAGCCATCATGCTGAGTGAAACTGCAGCAGGCTCAACAAAGCATGTTTCATTTTTAACCAGCCTCTGGGAGCAGTCACAAGAGCGCGCTGAGGACAGGAGCACAAAGAGCCTAGAGTTTGTCTCTCCACGTCCAGCTGGCAGCTGAACATCTAGGGATGCACTGGAGCATAGCAGTAATGCTAGCACCTGCATGGTTGAAGCTGTGTGGGGAGGGCTATGGGGACAAAATGGAAGAGATGGATGACTGCAAACTGACTGACACCATCTCAAGAGCTGGCCTAGGTGCCTTTGCTCACTGTCCCAGCCCCCGCTCTACCTCCCCTGCCCACTAACTACAGTCTGCTGTTTATGTCCTGCCAACATTGACATGACTGTAAGTGGCAAAGTGCATCCTTAGCTTTACAGCTAGACTAGAGGAGAGCAGCAACATCAATAACGATGCTGATGTTATCACTGAGCAGTGTAGGGACCAGAACATGGTTTGTGTGCATCACACTTATTTCTGGTTAGATGCCCTTGAAAGGATAAACATCACTGAGACATATATTGGGGTGCAAGGGGAGAAATCCAGCTGCTGATCTCAGCGAGAGGGAGAAGAGACAGAGTGCAAGGCGTGTGTGTATGTGTGTGTACGGTGTGATGTGTGTGTTTGTGCATTGTTTCACAGAAGACCCTGAAACTGGAGAGAGCAACTGGAACAATCATCTCTTGTATGTACAAAGCCAGCTGCAGCCTGGATTCAAACAATGCATATTGTTACATGGTGCTTTTTCTTTTGAGCTAAAATTCACCCTAGAATATGAGATGAGCAAGAACCTCAGCTAGCGATTAATTAAGACTTGAGGGGTGAACAGCCCTTGCTCCAGGCTTCCATGCGAATGGATTTCACTCTCTCAAAGTGGTTCAGCTTCTTTCCTCCAGAGCTGCACGTGGATGCTGTGGCAAAGCACCTGTAAGTTGGGAACTGCAAAGGAAGAAGAGTCCAGGTGTCTATGCATGCACGTATTCGCCTCTGTTCCAGCTGGGCGCTGGGAGGCGACTGAGCTCAAACCCCAGGCTCTTGCTTCAAGATCAACATAAGAAAAGCTTCAGCACAGACTACACCTTATGAGCAAACATAAGGTTAATGAGAAGATTCCCACTGTGGAAGTGGCCTCATAGCAGGGGTGGAGACAGGGCTCTGGGCTAGATGGGTCACTGGTCTGCTCTAAACTGGTATGCACTGTTTCCTGTATCTTGCCAGCTAACACCACTGGGAGGGCGGGGGGAAAAACCCTCAGTTGCTCCTGGCAGTTTGGCTGTAGGTGCAACATGATGAGCTTTGCTCTGTGTCTGGACTGGAATTCCCTTTGAGTACTTGCTGCCTGCGGATCCTGACGATTACTTGTGTTTACTAGGAAACCAAGGCATCGCATTTTTATCTCTTGGCCTCACCCTTCCTTTGTACTCATGCCATGTTCACCCCAATGGCCTTGTTATAAGACACACCTTTGACTCTGTATCAATAAAAAAGCAGAGACCCAAAGGGTCATCTGGGAAGAAACTACTATAGAGATGGACTATAAAATAATCTGGGCAACCATCAGAATATTTCAGCATTAAAACTCAAATCCTCTCAAAGGTTTGATTTTTGTTTACAGCATTGAAGATTTCCCTTCACGCCCTGATTATTGCCTCTTGCCTCCCTAGTCATGTTCCTGCCCGGCTCTGCTTTCCACTGGTTCCAGCTCACATGAAAAGGATAGTGACAGCTGTGGAGGATATAAAAAAAAACCCAACGCAATCCAGTGCTAGATCAGCGTGGCAATACTGGCATCTGGCACAAGGTATCTTGGTTTCCTATGGTAAACATTTATCTACCCCGATGAATAAATTGGGAGCGTATTGCTTCCAACCTAAGGGAGGCAGGGCCTCCTCTCATGTCAGCTCCTTGGAAATATAAATGAGAGGAACCTCAATTCAGTCCAGAGTCTTTACAAGTGCAGGAATCCAGTGCAGACGTGAGAAGGAAAAAGGGTGAGATGGGAGCCAAGTGCCATGTCCCCAGCTAGGGAGTCTACGCAGCTGTAGCGTGACTAACAGAGGGGCAGGGAAGTGAAATGGTAGGAGATTGGTGGGGCATATCCTACAGTGGGAAGCTAGTCTAGTGGTTAATGACCTGGTTTAGGATTGGGGCCTCTATTGTACTTCCCTGCTCTGCCAGCCCTCCAGTGTCACCTGTGCGTAAGACAGTTGTTCTGTGCCTCCACCGTACAAAGCAAAACTGAATGTTTTCCAGCCACATGGGAAGGTGCTGGGAGGAGTAGCTCCGTAGAGCCTTTTGGGTCTTGCGGTGATGGTGGCTCTTTATGACTGTGATAGAGGGCTGCTAACGACATCTTTTACACATGCAAGGATGGCAGCCTCCAGCAAAAGGCTGCACAACTGAGAATGAATGTGGCAACCCGTGATTTCCTGGATTGCAAAGTCCATGTCTGGCAGCAGCTCCCTCCGGCTTGTCGCCTGCCTCAGTGCACTGTCGTCTAGGCAGTAGAGATAGTTTTATGCGCTGCCCATGGCAGGCTAACGGACACTGCTACTCGCAGTGCTAATCACTCTGCCCGTGGTGGCACGCAGACTCAGCTGCCCTGCTTCAGGTGTGGGTGGCAGCACACAGGGAACTGCCCAGCAGGTCTAAGGGTGCCTCAGCTGGGCATGGTAAACTTGCAGTCCCAATGTGGCCCAAGTGTTTTGGGAGGGAGAAGATCAACACAGGGCCATGTACACCAGTCATTATTGAAATGGGGAGAACCCTTATGGCAACTGCAGAGCATATGAATCTCATCCTGGACTCTGAATGCTCCATGTCTCAGGCTGAGACTTTCTAAGTGCTCTATGGGAAGTAGCATCCCCTGATGCCAGGTGCATAAACTCAGAGCCCTGCATCATTTGACAAGTAGGCCGAGATTTTTCAAAAAGCTCTGCACCCAATCTCAGCACAATGTGCTGAACCTTTTGCAAAACCCCACTCCCAGTCACTCTCTCCACTTGTCTCGTTTAAATAAATAACACATTTCCAAACTTTGTCCTAGACCATGACGTTTTTCTCTTTAAGGGACATTGGCTTTCATGTAAAACTATGGCTGCTATTTATTGTTTAGCTATTGCTGGTGTCTGCTACATGCTAAGCATGTAGATGAAGATGCAGTCCTGTCCCCCTAGAATTTACAGTCCAAAATTAAAGCATACACTAGTGCCAGGAGATAGCAATACAATATCCAAGCAGAAGAGAACAATATAAGCCACATACCTTGCTAGCTGCCTGGCTGTACTTTTGTTTTAAGTAAAAAAATCATTTCCCACCCTCCTACCTTCTTCTCTGATTCAACCCATTCCTTTTCACCACCAATTCACAACACCCATTGTAGTGTCCTGACACCCTGCCCAACACACACCCACATAGACCAGTAACCCAGCCACATTTAAACCCAATGAATGTAATACCAGATTAGGACATTCAGCCACAAAGTTTCCTGAAGGTGCCACAGAAGCTATAACTATTCAGGGTAGAATTGAAGCGCAGGTGGTGACTTTATGCACGGGTGCTCTGTGGCAAGGTGGATAGATTAAAATCAGTTTTTCTCTAAGGATTATTCTCTAAGGAATAATCTATAGCCAGAAGTGTTTATAACTGCCAAGTCAGGAAAGAAGCTTTGTGCGGCTAATATGGGTTGTGCTGCTATCTGCCAGTGCTTCTGGGATGGAAAAGTGCAACAGATCAGCTCAAAAGCCAAAAGGTGAAAAGGCTCAAAATATCCAAAGAGGAAATACAGAACCTTTCTTTCAGTTGTGAGCTGCTTTATTAGCAACCTCGAATAATTCCTGGGTTTTGTTTGGCTTGGGTTCCCAGGTAAATTATAAGCTTTCCATTTTTCCACTGACTTAAAATGCCTTTGATCTTCAGTTATACACACTGTACTACCTGCAGACGATTGTGCTGTCAAGTTCTGCAGGCTGCCTTATTTCTAGACTGTCACTTGCTGTAGAGAACCACACACACACATGCACATACACACTCTCTTGCTTTCTGCATGCATAGACAAACAGGGAAGCTAGACTACCACTAGAGTAAAACAAAGCTATTTGGGAGACTTCACTGTTGAGTCACCAGCTGAAAATCTGGCCCACGTTGTGCGGTGTTTATATACACGCCGTACTCTGTAATATGCTTGCAAATATGTTAGGCGGTATCATCTAGATCACAGATGTTACATGCACACACCACTTTTGAAAACCTACCTTATACTCTGGGCTTCATTCTTAGTTACACCCATATGACACTTGGGAAAGGGCGGATGGGGGTTAAGATCATCTTAAGCCATCATCACGTCCATCATGTTTGGCCCTTAGTTTGAGCAGTCTTGGGATTGTTGCAATTATAGTTCTGTTTCCCATGTCCTCATGTGCACCCTGGGCTGCAGAAAATAGCAAGAGTGCTGTGCTTTCTCCACCTCCCCCGTTCTGTAGGCCGAAGGTGTGCAAATATGTGTTATGTGCGAAACTGTGCAAATCACGAGGAAAAACAAATCTGCGATCTGCAAGAGTATGATTCAGCTGTAAGAACATACCATGCCCACAAGATGTGCCTTCAGGCACTCACTCTTGCGTCCCCAGCTTTGGGAAGAACGCCTGTCCCTAATTCACTGCACAAGCTCCTCCATATCTAGAAGTGTCATCTGTCTCTCAGTGTCCCTATAGCACCTACCACCACAATCTAGGTGCTTAACTGGGATTACAGAAAAAAAACCCTGATTTATCCAGGGGGACAGTCAACACTGACTCCTACCTCAGCTGAGTCTCCAAAGCTCCTCTCCATTGTGTCATGTGTGCCTTGGTTTTCAACCATGGCTTTTCTTTGAAAAAGCAAACCAAACTGAATCTGTAACATAAATGGCAGGAGAAGGGACTGGTTCTGGAAAAAACCTGAGAACCAACAAGTAAAAAAAAAGAGTTCAAGAAATCTGCAAAAAAACCCAACCCTTTTCACTCAAGGTTCAACCATTTGTAGCACCATATCACACCATCCCAGGCTGCAGCTGATGAGTATATGCTATATATTTCCCATATATACCCTACTGAAGGTTAACCACTGTTCTGTGCTATTACATGGGACTGGATGGCATTCTTCTTGCACTCACCTCAGTGTAAACCAAGTAACCCCCCCCCCCATTAAAAGTCAATGAGTTTACATGGTTGTAAGGAAAGAGAGAAGAATCAGGCCTCTTCAGCCTGGGTCTAGGGTACCCAAGAGATTCCTCTCACAGTTGCACACAGTATTTTTAATGGCAGTATATGACAGTGCAGCAACCCGATGCCAAAACAGCAGTCAGGGCATCAAGCAGCAACTTATTTTCAATTCAAGAGTTTGACTTTGTTTTGTTTGACACAATAATAGGTCCTAACAAATATTTCCTTAACCTCTTCTCCAATTCCCTTACTCGGCATGTGATCTGAGGTGCAGCTGAGGTGCATGCTTCATTTTGAGGGCTAAGTATGGTTTATACGGTATTTTTAAAAGGAGCTGTTTATCCAGTTAAATCCTGGAGGGTGTCCATGGCAAGCTCAAGAGTTGGAAAGGGAGAGCAGTGATTGTCTGCAGTAGAAGACCCCAGGATTTAGCCAGAATTATTACTCTGGGTTGTCGGGCAGTGAAAACTCACAGCAGTTGCAGGGCTATTGAGAGGGTATAGTAGTATCCACTTCATCATGCCTGGGTAGCATGTCACCTGCTCACTGCATTCTCCTCTGCTTCCAGGTCAGGAGTTAGTTAGTGAGCCTCTGATGCTGCAATCAAAGTCAGTGAAAGCTTGCAGAAGCACAGCACTTCTTAAAAAGAAGCACCTTGTATCCACTGTGTGTTAAATGCCCGCACATTGTGGTTGGCCTCCATGCAGAGACAAAGAGAAGAAACTCTTTAGACTTTCAGTTTTTCCTTGCAAATGCACCATCTGGTCGTGAATGGCAAAAAGAATTTGGTGAGTGATGGAGGACAAAAACTTGCCACTTCCAGAGGCCCAAACGACTACAGCAGACAAGCAAAACCCAAGGGAAGGGAAGACGATTATGAGGGAGAGTCTTTCAGGTGCCAGGGGATTAAGCACTTTATTATGCAAGTGGCACCTTGATTTCATGATGACACATGAAAGCATTTTACAATAGGAGAAATATGGGATCCCAAATTAGCAAATTTGAGTCTGGAATGTGGGAAAGATTTGGAGAAAATTATTGCTGTTATTTACTATTTGTAGCTTCTAGTGACCCCCAGCCAGGCACCGGTGCCTCCTCATCATGTTCGGTGCTGCAGAAAGAATGACATGATGTTTGCTGCTTTAAAGGAGCTTCGAAAATGGAGTGTCTTCCTTGGTGTCATCACTAATCCCCTTCCCCACATTATCGTTCTTACAGACACAGAGGTTGGTCAGTTCTAGACTCCTTTTCAACAGTTCAGACAGGACCTTGCAAATGTGAATGCCCCTTGCATTGCTGCCTCAGCAGATGCCAAAGCTAAGACCAAACACATCCTCTGCCTTGCAAAGGGAAGTAACTAAAGCAGCGGTTCCCAATCTGTAGTACGGGTAACACCGGTGGTGGTATGCAAACAATTTGTCAATGGTACACGTTAACAGATTTATTATAATTACTTTATATTACAAACATTTGCTGGTGGTACTTAAGGTTGTATCATTTTAAATTGGTGGTGCACAATCTGTCAGAGGTTGGGAACCGCTGAACTAAGGCGTGACTCAAAGACCACTGACATAGACTTCTGTCTGATTTCTGTGAAGTATGGAGCAAGATGTTGAGCCTCAGCTTCCCACCCTGTGCCATTAAGTGTTTGCCAGTAGGGCAACTTTTTTTTTTTGATGAACACTAAGTATCACCAAATGCAGTATTGGGCAACCCAAACTCATGGCAACTGCAGATACATTTGGTGAACAGTTTCAGCAGAAAACAAGAAAGAGGAAAACATCTCGGAAAGCTAGGCTGCTTCCTTTTGACATTTTCTTAATGAAACTAAATTTTGGTTTCAAAGCATTTTCATTTGCAAATTAACCTATTTTTACAAGCATGTGAAGAGTTCAATCACCCCAAACTTAAAGACTACATTTTGAGTTGGGTTGACCAAACCATTTCATTCAACCAGAACATTTTTTTTCCCACTTTTTCCCCTTGTTTCTTTGGGTGGCAAGGTAGACTTGATATTTTTTTTCTCATTCCCTTCCCCATGTCCTCATATTTAGGTTTGGCTTCCTAACAGTCGCACAACTCTCACGCCACCTGTACTCACACCTGTCATAAAAATAAAACAGCCTCCGCATCTGTTTAGTTCTTGGACTTGTACACAGGCCTATAACACTCACTAACGTCCATGGGGGCTGGGGGTACTGCAGAAGAAGAGCTGTCTGGTTCTACACAAAGAGGTTATGCTCTCCCCACCATTCCTCTTTTATTGCTCAGCTGCTGTCTCCCTTACCCCTGGGTGGGATTCAGAAGTGGCTTGTCAGGCAAAGAATTTGCCCTTTAGTCATGTACCTGACACTGGGATTTCTTTCAAAAGGGCTTGCAAATGACCCATTTCTATCCCAGGTCACTCCATGTAAAGGCCCTGTATATGATCACAGACAGCAGCAGAGAAGTGCATCCGTAAGAAATACCAAGCAGGCAAGGAAGGTGGACTTAATATGAATCTTTAATGCACAGAACAACCTGTCAGGAACCCTGCAAATGAAGGCTCCCCAAGGAACAGTTCTGTAAACTTGGGAGTGTTAAAAAAACAGTTTGCCTGCAATGTCCTGGCACTTGCCTGGCATGAATCTCCATGACCTCCACATTCAGGATGGTGCCTCCAGCTTCTCACGGCGCCTCCCAGAACCAAGGTATTTCTTTTTTCTCCTTGATGCACCGAGGCAGTTCACCACCCACCTCCCCTTTCCTAGCCCATCTGTTTCCAGGGCTAGCAGGGGAGGTCATGCCCAAGTCAATCTCTCCCCTCTCCCGGTTCACTCCCTGGTGTGGCCCTGGCTCTTCTGGATTTCTCCTCCACTCGGGTTTCATGTGTGTAGTCCAGGAAATTCAGTAAGAAAAGATTAAAAAGGAGAGACTTTTATGCTGAGTCAAATTAGGTATTTTCTCTTTAAAAATAAAAAAAGGAAATTAAAGTCCAACTTGCTGATTTCTCGTTTCTCCACCATCTTAGTGAGAAAGTCCCGTTCGGCCTTGCTGTCCCCTCCAACCCCTCCGAACGTCACCCTTCCCCCACATCCCACCAGCTATTCAGGATATCACAAGTTCTTGACTCCTTGGAGTCCCTTTGCCTTCCACAGCTTCAGGCCGACATCTTCCCTCACCGCCCCTTGGACTCTCCGTACATGTTGCGCAGCATGGAAACCATCTTCTCTTCGCATGTCACTTTGGTGTCTTTTAGGACGCTGTACCAGACCATGCCGGGTGGCCGAACCTCTTCACTGCGGCAGAACAGGTAGGGCATGGTTTCAGTGCGGCTCTGGATATAGGCACTGCGTAACAGGGTTGAGCAGTGGTTGCTGACTTTCTCCAACCTCCTTAGGATCAGGTGTGCTTTCCTAGAATGAAGACAAGAGTAGGACAAAGGAGGTAGGTGGGGAGAACAGAGAGAAGAGGAGTCCACGAGCCAGGATTCCTGGGATCAAGTGATGTCTCAAATCCAGCAGGGGACCAACCTTTTTGGCACATGTGCCATAAATTTTATGCCCCCCTAAGTATTTCTCTGATCCCCCTCCCCTGTCCAATCTTCTGCTCCTTTTGTTCCCCGTCACCTCCCCAGGCTGCTGCGTGCCACACACAGAGTCTGCCCATGCCACTTGCAGCACGCATGCCAGAGGTTGGCCACCCCTGCTCTAACCTATAATATAGGCAAGTGACCTATCAAAAAAGAAGTTGTCATTGTATGGTAGGTAGACACTTGGCCTGGTTAAATGCTCGCCGATAATAATACTTTACATTTCTATAGTATTTATTACCCTATACACCAGGAAAATACTATTCCCGATGTCTATATGGAGAAACTGAGGCAGGAGACATGACTGACCAAAGGTCACACCAGACCCGGGAATATAACCTCTCACCATATCTTTCAGTTCCAGTTCATTCTCTAGTCAGTATAACCGCTTGCAAATAATGTGATTTTCAACAGCATTGGACATCACAGAAAATGTATTGAGTTCTTCCCAGGGTTTCAAAACTAGCAAGCTTCCCTCAGGAGTGAGAGCCTTGATTAAATTTTCAGCTGAAATAAGTCAGCTCTTAGTGGGACCACTGATGAGTGCAGCACAAATATGGCTTGTTTGGAGATGTATCCATGAATGTGGTCTACTCCTGAGGTGATCATTTAAATGTACAACATGCTCCATTGCTTTCTGAAGAGTGCGAGAAAGAAGAACGTGTTGTTAGGAGCTGGATTTTTTTCCTCCCTTTTCATTATTTAGGGAGAAAATTCTCCCCTCAGTTATTCCATGGAAACAACTGATTGAGCTGAAGACACAGGGAGCTCTCTACCTCTCTGTCAATAGTAGTTGTAGATGACTACTTATGACAATGGACTAAACATTTGTTACGGCTCTCCTGCACAGGTTTGAATCTTGCCCGCTACAGACCCAGCAAGCTAGCTTGATCTATCATCATGGCTCCAGTCTCAAGGAAACATAGGACAAGCAAAGAGCAATGGGTAGTTATTAGGCCTGTGTGAGTTGGCAGTGATCCAATCCAGCCGATTCGGATGGCCGCGAGCCAGGACCGGGTTTCCGCCCCAATCCGGTTTGGAGCCGCCTTGGTGATCCAGCCATAGGGTATAATGGGGAATCAATGAAATATCTATAACTCTGTTTTTTGTCTGATTTGGATGATACTTGCAGGAATGGTAGCTGCTGCTGAGAGCATGAAACCTGCCAAGTTTCAGGAAGATTTGTGCAGGGGTTTGGGGGAAACTGTGCCCCAAATTCTTGAAAGCCAAACTCATGTCACGGCTTTGTGTTCCACCACAGGGGGGGTCAAAACTGCAGGGGTGGTGGCCATAAAGTCTGCCAAGTTTCAAGGAGATCGGTGCAGGGTTTGGGGGGGAACTGCCCCTCAAGCTATGGACAAGTAAAACTCGTGCCATGGGTGACACTGCATGCGTTCAGGTGCAGCGGGGTGACAGCTGCAGGGATGGTGGCCCCTGCTGTGACGCCTGCCAGCTGCCAAGGAGATCGGTGCAGGGGGCTCTGGGGCCCTGCCCCCCGAGCTGCTGACAGGCAGAACTTGTGCCAAGACTGTGTCCATCTTGGGGCAGTTGATTGTCTGTATTGAGTCTTTCCTCTCCTTAGCCTGGTTTTGTAGGTGCTAATTGATGCTTGTTAAGTCATTATATAGTAGCTAGGCCCTATGTATTGAGCTGGTCCCTGAGTCCCTGGTCCCCAAGTGAATCATGATTGATTGATTGGTAACTGGGAGCACAGCAGCTCAGCAGCCAGGCCTGCAGCAGTGTCTCTCCTCCTGCCCCAAGACAGAGACAGTCAGTCCCACAAGCACCCATGGCACCAGTTTTGCTTGTCCGCAGCTTGAGGGGTAGTTCCTCCCAGACCCCTGCACCGATCTGCTTGAAGCTTGGCAGGCTTTGTGGCCTCAGTAAAAGCTACCAGCCCTCTAGTTTTGACCCCCCTGTGTTGTAACACATAGACATGAAAGGAGTTTTGCTTTCAAGAATTTGGGGTGCTGTTCCCCCCAAGCCCCTGCACTGATCTTCTTGAAGCTTGGCAAGCTTCAGTCTCTCTACAGAGTCCACCACCCCTGAAAATTTCATCCAAATCAGACAAAAAACAACAGCATTATAGATATTTTATTGTTTCCCCTTTATACCCTATAGCCGGCTCTCCGAGGCGGCTCCGAACTGCTTTGGGAAGCCGAACGAGGCCAGCACTTCCACCCGGATGTGCTGCTTCGGACCCTGAGGCGTCCAAAGCTTCTCCGGATCCGAAGCTCTGTCCAAAGCCTCGCACAGCCCTAATAGTTATACAGTTTTTCCTGGGTCCTTGCTTTTCTGAAGCCCTGTAACACACTTGCTGCCCCCTGGCCCATGCCCCTCACTAGGAAGTACCTCAAGCAGATCTGCTACCCTCCTTAGCTGATGGTTACCCATACACATGCTTGGGGGAGGGGCACAGCATTTTAATTAGAACAGTTCCTGGATAGCTGGTCTAATGAAAACAGCTCACCATCACGTGTATTAAGCCCCCACACATTTCAAATTGGTGGTGGGACACTTTATTTAAAGCTCATTTGACTAGGTTTAGATACAATGCCTACATGTCCATTTTGAAACATGCAGGGGCTTAATCCACGTGACGGAGCTGGAGCATCCTAATTAGAACATAAATGATGCACATATATCGGCACCTAACTATAGGCAACCCACATATACAGGCACCCAACTGAGTCCAGAGCACTGCATTTTTCTCAAGCTTTCATGATGGGAAATGGATAGAAAGAACTGAGCTCTATAACGGCAGAGAAAGAAAAGTACAACAACAAAGGAGGACAAAACAAAATATCCCCTAGTGAGTGTTTGTAAAGTGCTAAATCACACATGGCGGTGGGAGGGGGGAGAGGGTTTACTTCAGTGGTCTGAAAGTCTCAAGATCACAGATTATTTCCTTTCCCTCTGGTGCCTCCGAAAAGCTCTGGATTTGGGGTTGGGGGTTTTTGCAGTTACTGGAGGAATGTAAATTCCCAATAATGATATGTCAGAGGCAGTGCTGTCAGTCAGCTAGGCATAAACATGGGGATTATTTGATTATGAAAGCTTTATGGTGTTTCAGCCCCGGATTGCTAGCTATATAGTTGGGAGGCAGCAAAGCTATTTTCTGATGTGGCTATGCACTTAACGGCATCCACTGATTGAGATTCCAAGAAAGCATTTGCCATGAGTCAGAAAAGCATGAGCTCCAGACTGCGATGGAGAGAGAGAGAGAAGGCAGGAGGTCTACAGGCCATAACCTGCTCTAGGGAGGGAAAGTTATACCAAAAGCTAACAACTCACTAGCCCCTCTCAGCTTCAGATAAGTGGCCGCCCTTCCACCTGCAAACTAGGATGGCCTCAAAATAGTTCCTCCAGGGGAACCAAATACCAAGTGTGAACACCTGTGTCCAGCAATTGTCATTTTGAGCGCAGCGGATGTGTCTTGATTTAATGTACAAGAACAGGCTCAGTTAGGACAGTTCAGGACTAATTATAAAGCTTCACAATACACATACACATTCAATGTGTTAGATTGGCCTTTGACCACAGCCACCTCAATCTATTAACTAAATTCCTATAAGTAGACACCACACTAGGAAGCCAGTCCCTTTCCCTTCCATAGCCATCCTTCCTAGAAATCATTAGCTGGATATTGCTGAATATTAACTATTAGTGAGGCCAGTGCTTCCAGTAAGGCTGACATGGCTAAAGTTCGGTGCACCCAAGAGCCAAATTCTGCAGTGCCCTCACCCTTGAGACACCACTTAAGTTCAAGGGGGGATAAATGGGGGATTAACAAGCATCAGATTTTGATGTGCAATGGCAATGTATCTCTTGAGGGAACACTACAGGTCTGCAGTAAAGCACTGGGAAGCTCCTGGTATTAAGTACAATTGTAAAAGGGCAGATGAAGAGACATTTTTAAGCAAACATGCTGATCAGTTGTAGTTCATGTTAAATCCAGTCCCACCAGTCAAGCTGCTGTCCACCCATCCAATTTTGGACAACAAGAACCATTAAAATTCAGGAAAGCTTCATAATGAGTGAGTGAAGATGGAGGTTAGTGAAGCGGGATTTTGTCTGAACGGTGCAACCGTGATGATGAAATGTAAGGACGGTGGGAATTGCTCACGCTACCGAGGTGAACAGAAAGAGAAGGAAGGCTTCTACAGGAAGAAAAGAAAACCAATTCCCAAGCAGACATCTGGAAACAATTTCTTCCTTGTTAGATGAAGAACTCCATGAAGCAGGCTGGACTATGTGAGTCTACATATATATCTGCACTGGGCTAGCTAAAGAGACAGTGGTGTCTAGCATGAGCAATGAGAGAGCACAGGGCATCAAAGGTAAGGCATTCATCTCAGCTGTCTCAGCACCAGAAACACCATGTCATTTTTGTTACCCACTGGGTGATTCAAAGCGAGGAAGTCATCCAGCTGTTGGCTCCAGTCCTATATGTGCCGACTTAAAGGGACATGCTTCTCTTTGTGCCATCGAGGCTAGTGGCTTGAGTGGAGATGATGGGACAACATAGACTGGAGAAAAACAGCACACATCACAGAAGCTGCTACAGAGGAGCCAAACAAGGGATGGCATGGGGAGGGCCAGAAACAGATAGTAGTTTGTCCCTTAAATTCTGTCACCAAGGGCAGCTAAATTGATGTTTGCAGAGAGTATCCCTGGCTTTTGTGTTTGCCGATAAACAATGAAGGAATTCATTGTATCAAAAAGTGTACCTGCTCCAGCAAACAGCTTAGAATCACAGAATCACAGAAAATGAGGGCTGGAAGGGACCTCGGGAGGTCACATCTAGTCCAACCCCCTGGTCAAAGCAGGACCAGCCCCAACTACACCATTCCAACCAAGACTTTACCGAGCCGGGCCTTAAAAACCTCCAAGGATAGAGATTCCCCCACCTCTCTGGGTGACCTGTTCCAGTACTTTCCCACCCTCCTAGTGAGAAAGTTCTTCCTAATATCCAACCTAAACTCCCTTTGCTGCAAGTTGAAACCATTTCTCCTTTTTTTGTCATCTGCCATCACTAATAACACTGCAGCTCCATCCTCTTTGAAGCCCACTTCAGGTAGTTAAAGGCTGCTATCAAATCCCCACTCAGTCTTCTCTTCTCCAGACTAAATAAACCCAGTTCCCTCAGCCTGTCCTCATAAGTCATGTGCCCCAGCCCCCTCACCATTTTCGGTGCCCTTCACTGGACTCTCTCTAACTTGTCCACATTCTTTCTATTGTGGAGGGCCCAAAACGGGACACAGTACTTCAGATGTGGCTTCACTGGTGCAGAATAGAGCGTAATAATTACTTCCCTTGACCTGCTGGCAATGCGTTTACTAATGTAGCCCCGTATTCTGTTAGCCATCTTGGCAGCCCTACTGCTGACTCATATTCATCTTACTGTCCACTGTAACCCCCAGGTCTTTTTCTGCAGAGCTGCTGCTTAGCCAGTGGTTCCTAAGCCTGTAGCAGTACATGGGATTCTTTCATTCTAAGTACAGGACTTTGCACGTGTTCTTCTTGAACCCCATGAAATGTCTTTTGGCCCAACCCTCCAATTTGGCTAGGCCACTCTGAATCCCAGCCCTACCCCCTAGCATATCTACTACGCCCCACTTGGTGTCATCTGCACACTTGCTGTGAACTCCATCCCATCTTCCAAAATGAAGATATTGAACAAGACAGATCCCTGGGGTACTTCACTTGATACTGGCTGCCAACTAGACATTGATCCATTGATTACTACCCGATAAGCCTGACGATGTATCCACCTTACAGTCCATTCATTCAACACATACTTCCTTAGCTTGCCTGCAAGAATGCTGCTGGAGACAGCATCAAAAGCCTTGCTAAAGTCAAGGTATATTATGCCCGCTGATTTCCCTGCATCCACAGAGCCAGTTATCACAACACAGAAGGCAATCAGGTTGGTCAGGCATGACTTGTCCATGGTGAATCCATCTTGACTGTTCCTAATCACCCTTTTGATCCTCCAAGTGCTTAGAAATGGATTCCTTGAGGGTCTGCTCAGTTATTTTTTCTGGGGACTGAGGTGAGGCTGTCTGGTCTGTAGGTCCCTGGATCCTCCCTCTTTCCTTTCTTAAAGCTGGGCACTATATTTGCCCTTTTCCAATTGTCCAGGACCTCCCCTGATTGCTATGAGTTTTCAAAGATAATGACCAGTGGCTCTGCAATCACACCAGCCAAATCCTTCAGCACCTTTGGATGCATCCCATCTGGCCCCTGGACTTATACACATCCAGATTTCCTAAAGAGTCCCTAACCTGCTCTTTCACCTCTGAGGGCTTCTCACCTTCTCCCCAAACTGTGCTGCCCAGTACAGTAGTCTGGACTCCCCCTCAGACTGGCCTCCCAGAGGATCTTGCCCATCAGTTCCCTAAGGGAGTCAAAGTCTGCTTTTCTGAAGTCCAGGGGCCATGAGCGGCTGCTCTTCTTTCTTCCTTTTGTCAGGATCTTGAATTGGATCATCTTATGGTCACTGCTGTGCAACTTGGCAACAACTACTACATCTCCCCCAATTCTTCCTTATTTGTGAGCAGCAGTTCAAGAAGAGCACAACTCCTAGTTGGTCTCTTGCACCAGTGTTGTCTCCAACGCTCCCCAAAAACTCCCTGGATTACCTTCACACTGCTGTATAGTCCTCCCAGAGGATGCCAAAATGATTGAAGTCCCTCATAAGAACCAGGGCCTGCAATCTGGAAACATACACCAGCTGTTTGAAGAAAGCCCCATCTACCTCATCCTTCTGGTCTAGTGGTCAATCACAGGCCCCCACCATGACATCTCCCTTGTTGCTCTCCTCTCTGACCTTAACCCAGAGACTTTCAGCAGGCCTATCTCCAGTTTCATATTGGAGCTCTGAACAATCATATGGCTCTTTTACATACAGTGTAACTCCTCCTCTTCCCCTCTGCCTGTCCTTCTTGAACAGTTTTATCCATCCATGACTGTGCTGCAGTCATACGAGCTCCCACCAAGTCTCTGTTATTCTGGTCACGTCATAGTGCTTTGACTGTGCGAGGACTTCCAATTCTTCCTGCGTGTTTCCTAGGCTCTGCGCATACGTGTACAGACACCTGAGGTGACTCGCCGATTGCCCTGATTTCTCAGGAAGAATGAGGCCTCCCTTATTGCCTCCTCCTGCTTGTGCTTTCTCTAAGTCTCTGACTTCCCCCTTTGCCTCAGGGCTTTGGTCTCCATACCCTGGCAACCCTAGTTTAAAGCCCTCCTCACTAGGTTAGCGAGCCTGTCTGTGAAGATGCTCGTCCCTTTCTTCATCAGGTGGATCCTGACTCTTGCTAGCAATCCTTCCTCTTGGAACAACATCCCATGGTTGAAGAAGCCTAATCTCTGCTGGTGACACCATCTGTGCAGCCATGCAGTGATGCTCCTGCCAGAGACCTTCCCCTTGACCAGAAGGATTGAGGAGAACATGATCTGTGCCCCCGTCCTCTTCACCCTTGCACCCACAGCCCTGTAATCACTCTTGATCTGCTCAGAGACACCCCTGGCAGTATGATTGGTGTCCACATGGATGAGCTTCACCCATTAGATTTAAAAAAACAAAGGCTCCAGTAATAGATTTAATGACTCATCCTATCTCTCACTTTAGCCACCACTGGATGCTTCAGGGGAAGGTCTAGATTTCCAAAACACATGCATATGTGCTTCCAGTCCCATCTCTTTCTCTCATCCTTGTTCACGCCTTCTTTCCATCTCCCAACCATTTTTTCTCCTCGGTCTTCTGCTCACTTCCCTCAACACTCACCCCTTCTTTTCTTTCTGTATCCTGTTCCATCTGGACATCTCTTCTGTCCTTTCCCTTCTTGTCTTTATTACTTTCTCTCATTTTCTCTCTCTAACTCTGTTGGCACTGCCATCCTAATACCTGTAGGCATTACTATAAATGTTTCTGCTGTGCTTGAGAAGCGCTATACTTGTTTTCTCTGTTCAGGCAAGGAAGACCAATGATCTGTGCTGTTATGACAGTGACAGCTTGGAAGGTCAAACAGGGGCATGAAAGAACATACTCCATGCAAGATACCTGGGGTATTTTAGTTCCTGGGGTAACACTTCTTAGGGTAAGGAGAGGTTTTGTTTAGTTTTCCACAGGGCCTTTAATCAAAGTTGTGGTTGCACCCCTCCACTCCATCTCACTACAGGGTTGCTTTGTTTGTAATTGTACCCTGTGAAATGGCTGGTGAGCTTCCAAGAAATGATGGCATGGGGGGTCGGCAGGGAGGAGGGTGATGGTGGGAAGCAGCAAGTGGTGGATTGGCCAGAAGTGTGCATTAACTGCAAAACATATGATGGATCAACACGGGAGGGGGAAGCTATGTACGGAATAAAAAAAAGGAGGGGGTGGAGGACCTCGCCGAAATGGAGGGGAAGGAGGGAAATGGTTCTGCTCATTTCTGGCAGTCCTACATCAATGATAAACCCTCTCAGCTAGAGCCAGACCGCCGAGTTCCCTTGGTCGGAGTGGGTCTACGTTATTTGAGAGGGTTCATGAAGCCATGTGTAAATGCGGAATTTGCTTCTGGCTGGCAGTTTTTCTCAGTTAAAAAAAAAAGAAGGGGAGAACGAGAGAGAGAGAGGGAGAGAGAGAGAGAAAGTGTGCACACAGGCAAGGGGAGGGGAGGGGAGGATGGCGGAGGCACGTGAAAGAGAGAGAAGTCTTCTGGGGAAGGCTGGGTAATAAATTACAGGAGCAGTTCTTGGTCTGCCAATTTAATGCCATAAATCAAACTCTGGGTATTACCCAAGTGCTCCCTGTGGAGAGATGTCGGGTCATGGTGACCACCTTTTCAAATACTGGAAATGAAATCTTCCTAAATGCTGACCTACCCCACCCCCACCAGAAACAACAATTTATTGCCTTATGAAAGGGCAGGAGCAGGAGGGGATGGCTGGGAATGTCAGACCTATAGCAGGCTACAGCCAAGGCTGACCATGCTCTATATTGAGCCTTAATTGCTTCCACTTCCCACTCTAAGACATCCCCAACTGATAATGCAGCCCGCTAGGGTCCATCTTGCTTGCCACACAGCATTTCAAGGTCAGTTGTTTTAAGTTGGTGCCTGCCAGGGACCAGCTCTGTTTCCTATTTAAGCAAAGGATTTAGAGGGTTGATTTTGCAGTCAAGAATGATGGAGCGGAGGATTAGAAACAGAGGCTCTGCACTGTTGCTTCCTTCTCTTGTACCTTCTGGGAGGGAAGTTTGAACAGACACAGTGAAGGGTCTCTGCTGAATGGCTGCTGAAAGCCTTCGTCTGACTAAAAGCTCTGCCATAAGGAAGCATGTGACAGTGATGATCAGAGCAGGGGGCAGAGAGTCAGGATGTCTGGGTCCCAGTTTTCTGGGAGGTAGCAGGGTACAATGATTAGAGCAGAGGACAGGGGCTCTGCTCCCAGCTCAGAGCAGGCATGTTGAAGAACTGAGGACCGAGCACCTCGGGTCGGCTTTTTCCGACTTTGGCATAGACCAGCAGCTGCCTAAAGATGAAGCAGTTTACCTTTCCCTGCTTCACTCTGTCTATCAGTAACAAGGGGGCAGTGATGCTCGCTTTGCTCCCATCTGCCTGCAAAGTGCCTGGGTACCTGTCCCAGAACGAACAGCACTAGCATTGCACAAGCTAGAATCCAAGGGCAGGCAGGTAGCAGCATCTTCCTTAAATCAAGTGGAGTCTTGTCCTTAGGCTGCAGTGGGAGCATGGGGGAGAGGACATCTGCCTGCTTGGTATGTCCTGTGCATGTCCTTGTAATGATTTCAGATTTTCCACTAAAGTTATAACTGACTCGGGTCTGTCAGGCTCTCCGATGGGAAGAGAGAGAGCCCAGAACGCCGCAGGGTGTTATCGCAGCCTCTCATCAGTGCGTCACACTCCCTCCTGTTACCACAATGCAGCTGCTGCCTGGTGGAGATGCTTGCGTTTTAAGAGGATCATCTCTCCCCTCCCTAGCAGGCTTGCTTTAAGACAGGGAGGGCCTTCAAACCCTATGCTGATGTCATTTCCTCGAGCGATGAGAGAAGGTGGGCAAGAGTTGGGTGTGGGGAAGGGAGAAAACAATCTAACCTTATCAGCTTCCTTCCCTTCCTCTTGAGCAGCGGACACTGCCCCCTAAAATCCCTCGCGTTATTAAAAGAGTCGTTATCATATTAAAGCACCGTCACTGCAACAAAACAAAACACGACAAACAAACAAACAAGCAAACAAACAAAGCCCAAGGAGGAGTGAGGCACTGAATACACAGTAGCATTAAACCTTTACTGGTCTAGACAGATTCCTCTGTTTTGTTGGAACAAGTTAATGCCACAGTCTCTTTTTGTGTGTATTTAAAGGAGAGTAGCAGGACAGACCAAACCAGGTGCCAAGACACTGCTGACCACAGCAAGTCCTGGTCTTGGGCCACCTATGAGCTAAGTTTTTTAATGTCTCCTTAATGTAAACCGTCTGGTTGGGACATCTGGCTGTCAGTGTGTCTTCTCGGAGCAGCTGTTTGCAGTAACCTGTGGCTTTCATGGAAACTGGGCTCTCGAGGGCTCCAACATGATGTATTTATTACTCAGAGGCAATAGACTTCCCTCTTGTCACTAAGTTTTATGAGCCAACATTTACTGTAGATCTGAGGCTCATCTGATAAACATTTCAAGGTATGAAAATGAATGACCTCCTGGGAATGAGAACAGCCTGTCCATTAAAATCTCATTATGAGATGTTCCCTTGGAAAATCCTCATTTACCTCTCTTGCTGTCAGTGGCTCCATCATTGTCACGACTCTTTGAGAAATGGAGCTGGAGGACAGACTGTCATTCTTGGCAAGAGCCTGGTCTTGCATGCAAAGAGGAGCGATACTTTCAGAAGCTCCCCCATGGCTATGAGGTACCGGTTCCTCAAGATGCACAATAGGGACATCTGAGGTTCAACTGGAGATCCTTTTCTCTGTGTGGAAGACAGCCACTTGCAGGGTGCATCTACATGAGATGCTGACTGCTCAGTAGCCACATAACACCGTGCAGTAGCATGTCACAGCACCAACAGCGTTACTACACTACTGTGCAGTATTATTAGGCTACTGAGCTGTAGTGTCACTTAAAAGATGTTTGCTGGCATTACTGTGCAGTACTTGATTATACAAGTACTAAATAAATGAGCAGTAACTACTGTGCAGTAGAGTCTCATGTATATGTGCCTGCAGAGTACATGAACAAATCTAGACATTACTTTCTGTAAGTGGAACAGCAAGGGCATACTGGATGAACCCTTTAAAATGCCCATGCTTAGCATAGAGGAAAAAAAGTTTGCCTGGTTTGCATTTTCATGCTAGGTATTATCCTATGCAGGTGCACTGTCACTGCCACTTGAGGGTCCAGGAAAACTTAAGTAACAAAAGGCCATGTTTCCCAAACGTTTATAGGGTCAGGGATGGCATAAGAGAAGAAACAGCTTCCAGTCTCATCAAGGAAAGAGGAAGATGGTAGAAAGAATGAGACAGTGGCTGCACATCAGAAGTTAATGAGCTAACGAAGAAATTATAACCAAGGTCACCTCTGTGGGAGGGCCAGTCACAGGCTAACCTGGATTTATGTCAAGCAATTTGCAAGGAACTATGCCTCTGGAGTCAGAGATGGATCTCTGGGGAAGCCAAATAAGCAGAGTGGGCAAGAAAATTACAATCTTCTGAAGTTATTTCATTGTTACCATTAGTTACTCCTTCACATTCCTCCCCGTTCCTATCTTTAGATCTCTCAGACAGCAGACGGAGCAGAGACTTTGTAAAGCATCCCTCAGCCTGCTGCCTGAACTTGGAATCCAGTGTGGAATTCCGCCATGGTGGGAAGGCTGGGAACGGCGGCGCAGTCATGGGGTGTTATGGTAGCCGAGCCGCTCTCCAGGCTTGGCAAACAGATCGTGACAGGATGATTTCCTCTCCTGGCCCTCAGACATGATGTATTCCTCAGATGCCTTATTCCTTAGCGATAGTCTGTCAGAACCTGCACGTTTGCAAATACTTCCGTGTGATGTTTGGGGGCAGCGTACCGCTGGAACTGCTATTCTTTATAGTCGCCGTGTTACCCAGCTCCCAATCCCCACACTCAGCATTAAATTAAGGATGGAAGCTGAGTCTGTGTCATCCTTTGACATTTTGCAGTGGGCACTATATAGCCACTGTAGTATGTTGGTATTATAGTCTCTGGATGATGGGAGATCCTTGAGAGTACTTATAATTTGCAAGGCACCCAGACACCATGATGGAGAGTGAGTAAAGATAAGCTGTAAAATTGGAACCTAGCTCAATGAACTAGACTGACTAGAAGGATAGAAAATTATATGTAACCTTGGTATGTCAAATGAGAGAGAGTCTTCAACATCTTTCCATTATGTTGGGGGTTATTGTCCTGCAGCATATCAAATACATATAGGTCTATCACCAAACTTTGAGGAGATATCAGATGGGTATAACTACAGAGGAAAACCCAATGACTTGCCAGCTGTAGATCACTTAAAGAACTGGTAACTTTCTGTGCAATCTGTCATGATGACAAGCCTGTCTTTTCATGTAAACCTTCTCTCTTGACCCTTAAATAAAAGCTTCAGGAGGCTCTTATGCTTCATAGCCCCAACTTCCAGAACAAAGCCTTTCTGAGCCCCTCAGATCCGTGGACATAGTGTGGGACATTCTGTGATATTTTAGCTTAGTAAACCAAACTGCTGATCAAAGCCAAAACACAAGCAAAAGCCACTCATCACTGCAGACTTAAAAATACAAGAAGTCGGTTCTAGGAGGTACAGCACTTACTAGCTCCTTTCCAGGGACACACAAAACGCTTCTTTTTCTGTCCAAGCCCATTCCATTATGCTAGCACCACACTTCCACAAAGCTGTTATAATTCACCAATGTCCTAAACTGTCCCAGAACTCGGCCTTTCTTGAGCCAGTCACAACAGAAGATGGGTTAAGGTATAAAATGGTGCTAGGCACTAGGACAAATTCATGTGACTAGTGATTTAAGTACAGGGCACTCAGCAGTTAGAATGCAGGCCAGGTAATGATGCTGGATCGACTAAACCCAAAGGACTTTGTGAAAGCATAGGTACCTGGGCCCCAGCTCATCCTCGCTGCGCCAGACAAAGTCTCCAAACTTTTCATAGTGTGAATTGTAATGGTGCTGAACTCGGAAGAGCATGGATGCGGAGACCTCCATCAGTGTGTTATAGGCTGTTTGCTGCTCCTTCCCACTGGTGTAGCCATTGTAGAGGTTGTAGATTTTGTCAGCTATCTCTGAAAAGGAGCACAGGAGGTGAACAAAGGAAAAGAAGGCACTACCGCATGGAACATGACACCAAAGGAGAGCAGGAAGTGGGATGTCAGCTGTGAAGCAGTCCTTGCCAACCTATTTGGTCAGCCTGACCAACTTACCAAACAAAGTCTCCAATCCTGCAAGTGGCTCTGCACATCTAGAATTAGAGTCCCAGTGACTCTGACATGGCTCCATGTGGCTCAAGAAGAGGGTCTGTCCATGTAGAACATCTACCAGGTTATGGTTTAACACACCTTGGCTTTACCAGGCAGTACCTATCACCTCCCATTCAGCAGTGCACTCTCTAAACTAGGGATGCTCAACTCCCAGCCTGTGAGCCAGATTTGGCCCACAGAGGCTCCCTTGACTTCTGCAAATATGGTGGTAGGGGGAAAATGGCAGTGTTTATTACCATTCCCCTGATGTCAAATTTCCAGACTTGTGGGGAGTCCTGTAGATCTAATAACATGACTCTACATGCTAGATTGCTCCAGCATGCAACAGGATGTGGATGTGGATGTGCAGAGCTAGGTCAGGCCAATGTGCAGCTGGATCTGGGCACATAGGGTTGGGCTTGGCTGGCATGTGACTGAATGCAGGCACACAGGGTTGGTTAAGGCCAGAGCATGGCTAGATCTGGGCATACAGGTTCAGGCTGGGCCAACTGAGGCACCTATAGACTGACCCTGCATGAATGGATCCTGGCCTGTGGGGCTGTACCCACAGAATGACCCTGTGCGGGATCGGGCCTGCAGACTGACCCTACACCACTCATCTGACCTGCAGGGCCAGAAGGTTGGGTGCTAGTGCTTTATATTGCTGCCCAATGTGTGTACAACCTTGAGAAGGACCAATTAGGCCTTCCCTTAGCCAAGGGAAGGAGAGCCTAGAGTACTAGTCACAAAAGCCTGAAGTACCTGTGCTGTTGGATATACCACTGCTGAGAAGTATTGCTTTTGAGCAGTGGTTCCCACTGTTTGCTATACTGAGGATTGGCATGGGAGTGGGATGGGGTACATGGAGCCGGCTGCCTCCCTCCTGGGGCTGCCCCACTGCCCAGCTTTAACCCCGTACGTGACTGTCGGCGGCAGAAGCCGCTCACCTGGGCAGACAGATGGGGGTCCGAACGGGGGGCTCATGCCATGACCCAGCAGCCAACCCTTTGCGGCCCGGTATTGGGCTGTGGCCCAGTGGTTGGGAACCTCTGCTTTAGAGGGAACTAATTAATAAGAGGACATGTCTTTGGGTCTCCGTCTGGAGACCAAATACTTACCTTCCGCCTTGTTATCATCTACCAGTGGACAGGCTGTCCTCAACGTGACGGTGCTCAGCTCTGAATGCCTCCCTCGGGTGTCCACAGCATACAGAGTAAACCTGAAAGGCAGAGAAAGATCAGCTTTCCGCATAACTTCAGCTCAGACATGAATCTGTCCAGAAAAGGTCTTGCAGAGAACAAAGAACAACTTGGTCCCAGTTAATACCATTCACCTCTGGCAATCTGAGAGGGAGAGAAGAGAACTTCAGAAGGGAAAGGTGCTGGGGTCACAGTACCCACATCACTGGCAAGTATTTGCCTTGCACTCCACCATGGCATGGGTGTCTGCAGCACTCACTAGCGCTGCAGCATCACATCTGAGTAAAGGCAGGAATTTCTGCTAGCACGGTTCCTCTCCTCTTAAGTAACTGAGGGTTTAGTTCCTTCCTTAAACACACAATGCGAGGTTAGTGCCAGTGTATATATAGAGGTAGTTAGCCAATAGCCATGCTCATCTGAAGTCAGGCAGAAGGAAGCAAGTATATATCCTTTGAACAGTCCCTGGATTTCCTTTTCTACCATTTCAAAGCCAGAAAGAGATTGGGAAAGGCTGAGGTTGTTGATTTCACATTTGAAGCTAATGGAGATCATCTGACAGTAAAATATGGCTCTTGTACTAGATGAATCTTTGAATAAACAGGCTGTGGCTGCACAGGGCTTTTTTGTTGTTGTTGTTGGTTTTTTTGGTTTCTGTGCAAAAAAAGTGTCCTGATCAGGAGATTATGGCTTTAAACTCAGAGAGCTTCTTATCAAGTGGGTATCAGGTAAATCCCAGGCTAATCCTCTGTCGGGCCCCCAAAAGGCATCTTGCCATATTTATCCACTCAGAGCCAGGCCGTGCAGCTCAAGTCTCCTGGACTGGCTTTGACAAAGTGCAGGAGCCTGCCTGACCGCCTTGGAGGTCTGAAACCCCCGATGAGGGGGCACCCACTGACTGAAGACAGAGTGAGCCACTAAGTAACATAGCTCAGCTCTTTATCCTGATGTAAAATCAAGCAGCTCTTATGAGTGAGTGAAAATAGTTTTTTAAAAGCTGTTGAAGCTTAAGTAGGGATTGGGACTTTGATGTATGTTTATTTCTCTGTGGACCAAGCCCTTAGCATCCTTAGCAATGTCGGAAGTAATGACCTCCCACATGCCCTCGACCATACACAGCCGCACAACACAGAGCTTGGCTCTTCTCTTGCACACACTGTCCTTGTCTATACTTGGGATTAGCTTTGATGCATCCAACACTGGCCACACTGGAGTAGCTATTTTCGTACTTGGCATGCAAGGAATGGAAGCTGCCATTTGCACCAAGGCAGCTGGTGGCAGTTCCAATCATGTGGTTCCCTCCACCAGCACAAAGAGAGGATTTTCTTAACTATCCTCAGTGTCTACATGGTGCAGCCACCCCTGCAAATTGCTAAGAACAATGCCTTTCTGCAGGGCCAGCACTGGTTTGTGAAGCTAAGCAGATGCAGTAGGTAGAGAGGGGAATAAGACATGCGGTGCTTTCTCATGGCAATAATACTTTTACTCACTTCCACTGTGTTGTTTTCCCTAATTTTAAATTAAAGTGGTTCTGTTAGCATTTTTGGATACACAAAACAGTGGAGTACCATTATGCCATTTTATAAAAATGTGAACTGTGATGCAAACAGATCCAGAGAGTTCAGCAGACAGTAGATGAACCAGCAACGAGACAGAAGAGTTTTGCTTCCCTGTCTCTTTTTCCTGTAATAGCCGGACTACACTCCACCTTTTCAACCCACTGTACAACATAAATGGGAATTGTCAAAAGGCAAAAAAAGGCTAATACATATGTTTCTTCTGTCAGCTTATTTTCACTTTACTAGGGGTGTCATTGGCTTAGCAGCAGTGGTTTTTGTTGTTGTCTTCTTAATGCATCAGCATGAATTAGCACATAACCTCTGGCCCACTGATAGCAGCTGGGGCAGGAAGACTCCATTAGCCCCAAGACAATCAATTTGCACAGCATTTCCCTTTAAAGTAGAACATTTTTATCAAAGCATAATTGTCACACTTGGTAAGTAAAGCCCAGACAACCTCTCCCACTGCAAAGGGGTTGTAAAGCAGCATTTGTGCCTGGCAGGGTATTTGAATATTTCAGCAAGCTTGGATGATGTCAAAGGGCCTGACTGGCACCTCAATAGCACTTGTCACTGAGCGCAGAACTCAGAATGAAACAATGGGAAGGTTATTCAGTGATCAGTACCAAGAACATTTCCAGCGTGTAAGACTGTGCTAATTAAGGTGGAGGAAGGGAAACGCTTGACATAGGCTCTGCCCCCTGGACTGTGACTTATTACAGCGCTGTTCCATCAAACATCAGATGTTTCACTGCAATGTGACATGGGCCTTATAGTCCCAGAGTCTCATGCAGTCTAAATCTCACCCTGGCAGTGATGGCAGAAAAAAAGCAAAACAAGAACCTCATGATTTCTGTTCACCAAATTATATCCTTCCTGCCTTCAAGAACATTCAGAAATCTCAGAAAGCTTCCTGTCTGTGATCCGCTCAGTCTCATAAATGGCTTGGGCCCTGTTCCTAAAATAGACTTAGGCATTTGAGTAATAGTAAGGCACTTAAATACCTGCAAAGATCTGTGCCTCTGTTTGGCTCTTCTTGATTTCAAGGAAAATGCTTAGATCCTCTGAGTTTGTCTTGTTTGATGTTGTCCCCCCTTGCAGGTCAGACTGTAACTCAGCGGGCACCTATGATTTGCCTAGCCCTAGGGTATTTATAGCTCTACAGTGCTGTGCATAGCCAAAGGTCTATAAATAAAGTAAATCAACTATAGAAAGAAAAGCTAATGTTCCTAGGCCTTACGGGAATCTAGCTTTCACCATATTATACATCACCTTTGATGGTCTGTGCGTCCTCTACCACTGCCTCATTAGGATACTCTCCATCCTCCAACTGTTATGGCTGGAGCGTTTTACCCAGGAGTTCATCCTGTCCATCTCTAAGGCTTCTCCATCCCAGCCACTTTATTCTCAGTTCCCCTTCCTGTTGCTGAGTGATCCCGCTCACAGCACAACTCCCTTTCTGCCACTCAAGATTTGGAAAGGAAACTGAAGCTGCTAGCTCAGGAGTCAGACTTCAGAAAGGCAGTCTGGTGAAAGGGCACCGAGGGACCTGTGTTTTATTTCCAGCTGTGCCACGGTTCTGCTGTGTCACTCAGAGCAAGTTCACTACGTCTTTTTCTCGTCCATTCGTTTTCTCTCTTTGTCTATTTAGACGGCAAGGTCTCCAGGGCAGGGACTGTCTCTTATTATGTGATCGTACAGAGCCCATCACAACAGGGCCTCAATTTGGGTGCAGCCTCTAGGCACTACCGGAATACAGATAGTAAAGATAACTTAATCAGAAGGGAAAAGGCCTTAAGGCTAACTGAGGTTAATGTGAAGAGAGAAGTTGTCTAGTTAATCTTTAGGGATAATAGGGAAAGTTGGCTTTTCAGAATGTATCCACCGTGTTCTCCGATGGTATTACGCTACAGACCACGAAGACTCCCATTGTGAATCTGCCTGCTGACTTTTTTTCTTCTTTCAAAATTACTCTCCTGCAAACATCGACACCATCTGCTTTCTTGCCAGAGATTTCAAAAGCAGCTGCCTTCTAGGAGTCTGCTCAAGTTTTCCCTTTGCAATTCTTCACCCATTCCAGAAGCAGGTCTTTTGTTTATTTTCCAGCCAACAGAATAGGCTTTTGGACTTTTTCCAGCCCTTTGCAACCCTGAAGCCAATCTGGAGAAACAGGAAACCTCACCCTCCAAACTAAACTGTATATTTAGCACCGATGTAATGGTTGCCTTACTTCATGGTGCTGAAACTTGGAGATTTCTCAAGACCCTACTATCTTAAAACTTAGTCTTCATAAACATTGTTAAACAAATCCTTACATCGAATGGCCAGAAAAAAGAAATCACAAACAAAATTCTATGGAGGACAGAACACAAAACAAATAGGGTCAGAAATAATGGGGCCTGTTGAGGTACTAACTAACCACAAGTTTTCATGGAAATCTATAGGGAGATGGTGGACAAGGGAGATGATGATGACAGTGATGGAGGACACTGGATGGATACTAAATATAATAAAGATGCCTGAAGGTATAAGTTGCCAGGTGTGTAGTAGCCTACTATGGGTTCCTGATGGAAGCTATATATAAATAAAATGTCTTCAAAGAAAACTCACAGAAGAGAAGATTCAAGGACTGGAAATGCAGCTGAGGACAATGCTGGACTTGTAACAGAGTTCTGAGGATGTGATGGAGTAGACCTGCACATAAAACTGCCGATTCACAGACAGCTGCTTAAAAGAGCCTCTAAAGCTGCAGTTTCCAAACTCTTCTGGGCTGTCGTCCCACTTCCAGGCGTATGACCTAACTTCCAGTTGCCTCATGATCACTCAAGACACCACTTCCAATCCAAGCCCATCTGCAGTCACTGGATTTCTGTGGGGCCTGCAACCACTTGTAAGTGCCACAACTCCAAATGGAGTCATGACTCATTCTCTCTGTTTTGAGAACTGCTGATCTACAGGACAGACCTTTAGACAAAGGGTACACAAAGGGAAACAGCAATTATAGACAAGGAGGTAATGGGATAAAATGCAAGAAGAGAACCTAGCTGGGAGCAAAGGGGGCCAGTGCTGGCTGCAGGCACTTATTGGAGCTAGAGTTTAAAGATAGATCATGCCAAACTAATGTGAGAGTCTAAATAACTCATTGCACAGATAAAAGGAGTGTGGGGAATCTCATATAGCTGAACTTCATTATAGCATTTGATACAGTGCTGCATGGGGAGACATTAGTGAAGCCTGAAAATATGGGGATTAATGGAATAACTGTAAGGTGGGTAAGGAGCTGGACTGAAGGCAGACGGTAATGGGTAGTGATGAAAGGGGAAGGATCAGGCTAGAGGGAGGTTACTAGTGGAGTTTCTGAAGGATCAGTCTTGATACTAATCTCGTTTAACATTTTTAGGAATGACCTTGGCTTACACTGATTAAAGGTGCCTCAGACACAAAGTTAGAAGGCACAGCCAGCATAGAAGAGGTTCAGGATATCATACACAAAGAAGCAGGTGATTTTGATGGTGAAGTAATATAGATGAGGTGAAATTCAAAAGTACGAGATGCAAGGTCATGCCCTTGGGAACAAATGCCAAATGTTGCTGTAAGTGGGGAGCTCATCAGTTGGAAGATCTTAAAATGGATAAGGAGTGACATATTAGTTAACTGTAGGATGACGTTTATAGACGTGCTCCAAGCATCTATGTGGGAGGGTGGGGGCATGGATGCTTTAATTAGAAAGGCTCTGAGAGCTGCTTTAATTAAAGCACCTGGAGAATCATGTGCGTCGGCGTTCCCATGCTGCAAAATGGTGGTGGGAGTGCTGTACCTAAAGTTGGTTGAACGAGTTTTAGTTAAAACGCCTTCACCGCCATTTTTCAGCATGGGGATACTGATACACATGATGATGGAATCTGCCCTGATGCACTGTAATTACACTGCAATAGAGCAGCCTTGCAGCATGCGTATAAGTGCCCTATATGCCTCCAGTGTGATACAGCCATGAAAAAGAGACTTATGACCCCAGGATGCACTGGAAGAGGTACTCTCAGCAGAGCTAAGGAAGAGGCTTTACCATTGTACAAGGCGGTGGTGAGAGCATACCTGGAAAACCATGTGCAATTCTAGCCAACTAAGTTCATGAAAAATGAAATGAAACTGAAATGGGAGCAGAAAAGGGCACCTAGGATGACTGTAGGAATGAAGAACATATTTTTTGAGGGGAATCTAGAAGAACTTGTTTTATTTACCCCATCAAAGCATATCCTCTTCTCTTAATTGCCTGCATCACATGCATCTCTGAGCCAGTGTCATATGTGTGGCTTTACTGATGCACCTCTGAAGTACACAACTGTATTTATCGAACTTAGCTGAACTTTCTGTCTATTGAGTCCCAAATTTGCAGTCTCACAATTACACTCTTCCACTTTGGAGAAACAGATGAGCAGACCTCCTCTTGCTGTTCAAAGTTTGGAAGTATTGTTCTAATACCAATCACTCAACTTCACCCTTTGCTTTATGGAGGGCTTAGACACAGTTTTGAAGGCTTTAGTCTCTTCTGGTGTAATCTGGCTAGCTCAGATATCAATAGCAATGAAGTCACAACAGGGTGGGCTTCAGCACAAGGTATGCAAAGCAACCTAGAACCATAGACAGTCTATGGATGGTAGCTGAAGCCTATGGTGCTGTTAAAGCTCAGCTAGCCATATGAAAGCTACCTGGAGGTTAGCACTTACTGCAACCAGATCTCTGATCACATTGTATATAAATCCTCTTCTACAGCTCACCATCTCTGGGTCTAAATGCCACTCACATAAGGTAACTGAGGCTGGGAACTGAAGCAAACACTTTACATTGGTGTTGTTGGTCTTCTGCCTCCCCATTCATTTTGGTACAGCATTTAAAGTCTTATATTTAAAATGCCTCCATAGACTAGGCCCTGGCCAGCTCAGTCTGCCTTACCCTCCACAACTTCCAAGACCTCCATCCTTCCCAGTGATGAGGCGGCCAGACTAAGCCAGGTGTTAGGATCAAAGTGATCTCAGGAACATGACTCAAATGGTAAGACTCAATGCCAGAAAAATTCAGATTGTGCCTGAACTCAAGTGTGCTCAGAACAAATCTGAGACACCTCACACAGGACTAATGCCCACAAATAAATGCACATGTAAACACAGCCTTTGTATATATCACGTTCCATGCCCTGGCTCTCGGAGGAAAAGAGAGAAAGCACCATTTATTCCCAGTTCTTTTCCTTCTTTGGGATTTTGTCCAGCACTTAGATTATCAAGGTGATCAGCACTTAATAAATAACTATGATTCAAGAGGTGCACAGAAATCCCCAGGTTTTCTTCATACAGCTTATGTGAGTACCTAGTATCAACTCACTGGGAATGCTAATTTGTCTGGCAAAAATTACCCCGAACATGAAAAATGCTACATAAATAAGTTTTCAGATGCATTCTTGTGTTTGAAAATAAATACATCTCTACTGGTCTGTATACATCTTATACATGAATGTATACAAACACGAATAAGTGTTTGTATAACTATGGTATAATTCTGAATATATTCTTGTATAAGACTATGAATGTTTGTACACGTACTATGCATGAATGGCAAAGGCTACATCTATGTGTGTGTGATGTACGTGTGAGCAGATGAACACATACCCCATTATATGTCAGTTTTGCACACCAACATAAATTACATCAGGATTTGGAGCCGAGAGGTGTACAGTTATCCCAGAATGCCTTGTACAGCAGCCACCATAACAGGTGGTTATTACTGTGCATAATCAGGAAATATCTACCCAAGGATGGAGATGGACAGATGAAACCTAGACCAGCAAAACATACAGGTAGATCAATTCTTTCAGGGTCAGTTCTCCAATAGATTGGGCAAAGTCATGCCAGTTTGGTTGTCCGTGTTGTCTGTCTTCTTTTTTACACCAGCATAATACCAATGACAACATTATAAACATTTAATCTATCAATTTAATCTACTAAATGCCTGGGTTATTTCAGGACAGCCATTGCTGTAGTCAGGCAACAGCTGTGGGGAGGACATGAGAGCACAACTATGGATAGAAGCAGCCAGTCTTTTTTACCACTTAGCCTCCAAACTTCCTCTGAAACAGAGTTAGCTACCAAGACAGTAAAAATGCTGGTGCCATGTCTACACAGGGACTCCTACCATTGTTACCTCTAGTGGAACTACTTGATCATACACGATGCAAAGGCTAGAGGCTTTCTGAGACAGCCTAGCACAGACAAGGCCATGCTGATCTGTACGCTGTGCTTGGGTTTGCAAGCACACAGCTGCGTGACGGAGCTGACCTGCCACTGAAACCAGCACTGTGTGGCCATGGACTTGGGCGGGAGATGCATGTTATGGGGTCAGGTGGGGCTGGTCCCACACGCTGCTGCCACGTGCGGCCAGGGATTTGGATGGGAGTGTGGGAGCTGTGTGTTATGGGGCTGAGTGGGGCTAGCTGCACATGCTGGTGCCATGTGCAGCCAGGGACTCGGGTGGGAGCTTGGGGAGCTGTGCACTATGGGGCCGGGTGGGGCTGGCTCTGCTCACTGCCACCCCATGAGGCTCTAGGGGCTCGCACACTCTGGGGACTCTGAGGACCCACCCCCTGCCAAGATCCACTCCCCCCAAACACCCTCACAGCCTCCCACACACCTCACCCCCATCTTACCCCCCACACCCACACCCTCCCACAACCCCACAACTCCCCCTACCATACCCACACAGACACTCACACCTTCCCACGTACCTCCACCCCCAATTGCACCCCCACACCCACATCCTCCCCCCAACATACACCGCCTGCCTTCCCTGACAGATTTTTTAGTATATGATTTGTATTTCTTTCCAGTTCCTGGCAACTCCAGCCTCCCCGGAGTACTTCTGGGGCAAGGGGAGGGACTTCAGGTGGCAAAGTTCGGGGGTTAGGGTGGGACTCCTGGTCCTGAGATGGCTACTAGGGAGTAGGTCACCTGTCAAGGGCTGGGGCTACCCTTGCAGCCCTTGACAGCTCACCAAAACAAAATAAGAGGCCCTCCAGCTCAAATAATTGCCCACCCCCGCATCACAGTGACGAAATAATACTGTTAGGAAATTGGAGGATCATCTCGAATGCTGGGTTGGAGACAGCAGAGTTGTACTGTGAATAAGGACCATGACTGTGCAAATTCATTGCCTGTAAGAGCCCTGTTATAGAAGACGAGGATATGAGTAGGATGGTGTGTGGCACACAGTGAGGCAATGGAAGTGACATGCAGTGTCCAGCTGCTGTCCCTAGCTTATGAACTGTATTTCTTGCATGCTGAACAACACACTAGGATAGACTTGGAAAACTCCTTTAAAAAGCACAGGTGACAAAACCTAAGGAGTATACAGAAATATCTGACAGTTCAATAGACAATACTCCAACAATTGAGAGAGTTTAAGAAAACTGTATCTGCTCTATAGGATCTTTCAATTGTCTGAGGCAATTGCCCTCCCTCCCCTTCTCCTACCACCATTTTTTTTTTGGTGGTCATTTTGATATAGAAAAGAATCAGCATTACTATAGATGCACAATGTCAGAATAATGCAGCCTTGTCTGTAAAGTCAGATACAAGACAAGGCAGTCTTTATGTTATTTTAAAGGTCCATGCTCTTTTTTCAGGGGCAGGAAACACTAAAAGGGGGAAAGGGTATCTCCCAAGACTTCTTCTAAAAACAAACCAGCCGCTAAGGGGGTAGAGATACAACTGGGAGCTGAGAGTCGGCTCTTCCATGTCTGGGGCTAAGTTATGCACATCTGACGAACCCTGGAGAGCATAAGAACTGCCATAGGTAGAGGATAGCAACTTGGAGGTGAGAGACTGTCTTGCTAAGAGGAAGTCCACAGTAAAGGCTAGTGTCTTAGGACTTGTCTTCACTTCAAAGTTCACTTGAGATAGAACTTGAGTGTTGTCTCTACTTGAAGTCATGTTTATGCACACACAAAAATGGTAGCTAGAGTACAGGGGTGCTTTCAACTCAAGGCATTTGGCCTGTCATGGCACGGGTTAACACCAGTTAAAATGTGCCAGGTGCTAAAATTAATGCCTTGCACTGTAAATGCAACCATATAAAGTTTTAAATAGCACTAGAACTCCTAGCAGAGCTCAGCTTACTGTGATACAATGCACTGTGGGATATCCCCCCCCACCCCCCCCCCAAAAAAATAGTAAGACATGAGTGCAGCACCTATGTGGAGAGGGCTAGTCAAGTGTTGTTTCACATTGTGATTGCTCTCTTTTGGAACAACTTGAGCAGTGAAGATAATATCCTTAGCCTCTCTGACTCTCAGTTCCAGGATAATAAGACTTTCCAGCTTGTAAACTCCTTCAGGCAGGGACTGTATCTTATTATGTGTAAGTGCAATGGCTTTAAGCACCACTGTAATACATCTCATGACAAAGAGATGACAAAATGTGTCTATCAAATGTAAATCTTGCCAAAGATGAGACTAGGTAAGTCACATACAATTTTGGTCTGAAATTCAGGCATTTGAGTAAGAGACTGTGCAGAGGTAAAGTCACTGGGGTGTGTCCTCAGAGGGCAGACGATGTGCTAAGCACTGGTAAGAGGTGACTCAGAAGAGAATGACTCTGATTACTGATCCTATAGAAAGATTTCCAGAAAAGGGGCCATTTGCTGTTGGTCAGCCAGGGCCTGAAGAAAAAAGGCAGCTGGCCTTAAGGAGGGTCAGAAAAAGAAGCATTCCTTAAATCGACTCCTCCCTGTCCTGATTGATTTCAGAAATACAATTTCTATCTGTTTTATAGGAGAGCAAAATAGACATCTTCTTCCTTGTGCACAGTGGTATCCCCATTCCTGTTGTGGTATATGTTCCACGCTACAAGAAACACCAAAAAAAAGTAAATCCTAGAATACTGTAGCTCATAATCCCTCCCACCAGGATCCCAGTTTTCTTTGCATCAAGAGTTATAGATTCCCTCATTTGGAGGGTCATGTGAAGAGATTCTCTGTTACTTGGCACAACGAGAGCTTTTGAATGCAGTAGGCATTGCCTCCATGAGGGCACAGGGCTAGGGATGTCTGTGTAGAACAGGAAGGATCCTTGAGCATATCAGTGGGTCTTTCCACGAGGCTGGGGTTCGGTGGACACCCAAGAGTCAAAACACATAGCAATTCATCCATCTCTTTTTGTTTCATATATGTCAGCTGGGATCCTAAAAGGATGGAAGGGAGAAAGAGCAATCCTCTTCTGCAACTTCCCAAATGTGCCATTGCTATGCTGGGCGGGGAGACTTGTGAGTCCAGGTGAACCCCCAAACCAAAGAAGGAAATCAGCCTTTCAGACCCCAATGCCGGTGTCCCAGGGCAGGTTGGAATCAAACCGATCTTTCTGGAAACTGCTTCTCTAACCCCTCCAAAACTGCTGTCCCCAGTATTGCAATGGTCTTGACTGTGCATGGAAACTTCTTGCTCCCTGATGCTTTGCTGCTGGAGAGTGTCTATCTGAAGGTCGGTTATTCTCTCTCAAAGAGCTCACAACTAGGGGGTACCCCTTTCTGGCAGTAGCATGCAATGCCACCCTGCCAAGGCAGAGAGGGATGGGGTCCTCTAAGGTTAAATCATAGCCTTATTGAAATCCAGAGCAAAATTCCCACTGACTTTTGTGGGGCCCAGTCTCTGCCTCTCCCTGAGTCCTCCCTGATGAAAGCCCTGGCTAAATCCCCTTGCCTATATCTCTCTGTCTTACAGATTTCCTTGTGGGTGACCCCTGCTCTTCAGGGCCACTGGCAAGTAGCAGATAATTTGTCCCTTGTCCCTCACACTTGATAAGGTTTCTATTTCCTGAGTGTGTGTGTTACATTTGAACATGTCCTTTCAGAAAAAAAAAAAAAAAAAAAGCTTTATACCACTGATTAAGAAAGAGCAGCCTGAGCTTCCCTGGGGGTGGGGGGAGAAAGAGGGGGAGAGGACTAGTGTGTTAAACAAAACCCTCTGAGGGAGTGAAAATGTGGAGGAAAGAACAGCTCCTTGGCATGACAAGAGGCAAGCTCATCCAAAAAGCAGCCCAAACATGAGATAACATTAATGCAGCTTATACTGGAGGCCCAGGGCTTGCGGACTTAGACTCGCTTCAAGGAGCAAGGGTCTTGGTCTTTATCAATCTGGAGCAGCCCAGCAAGTTACAAGGAGGTCCCACAGGGATGGCTACTGAGCTAGGGAGATAAAGGGCATGGCTGAGAAAGGAGAATCACAGAGATGTTCAATCAGCACCAGCAATGTCCAAGGGAGAAGGCAGTCCTCTTCCTGATAAAGGGTTTACCTTTCCCCTCTGGGGGAGGGCCAGGAAGGGGCACAGCTGTAGGGGAAAGTGCTCACTTCGTGGCTTATGCTGTGCACTAGCTTCGCTGCCCGTCCTGTTAAGTTGCCAGGGCCTCAGTGCAGCACCAGGTGTCTCTGCAGAAGTCCGTACCTGACTGCCGTTCTGCGCACAACCCCGCACCAGAAGGCGGAGGGTGTCAAGCTCACATCCCCCTTTCACTCTGGAGAGTGGAGGAAAGGACCATGGGGGGTATGTTGCCATGTTCCCTCCCCATCCCAGAGGGCAGAGCACACAATGCCACATTTACTCGCCCAAGCACATGGAGGAAAGCATCTCCTTCTAGGACCCTTCTTCACTTAAACCACAGCTGCAAGAGAGAAAGTCCAGCAGTGCCTCTCACCCTCTCCCATCTCAAAGACTGCCCCAGAGCCAGAGTCCTGACTGAAAGCTTCAGCCCAAAACAACAGCTCAACACCAAATCACTGTGTGGCAAACACAAAGTGCCTGATAGAGAAGAAAGCTGGGTGCAGCAGGAAGGGCATGCTCCCTGGAAAGGCCAATCAGCCCTAGCTGGGAATGTGGATTCAATAAAATCCCTGGCAAGAAGATCACTACAGAGTAACGACAGGGGCACACTATGGGGTTGAAATCAGTCCCTCTGCCTCCCGATTTCTGTGTGTTTCTCTTCCTGGCTGTGTACCTGGAAGGAACAGGGATCAGGAGATATGCTCTTGCATTGTGCGCACAACACTTTAAAGCGGGCTAAGTGCTTTTGCACTGCTTTAGTGGTGTCGGTGTTTGCATGCCTCGGTGGCATATTGCGCATTAATTCCAAGAAATTCAGCACTGTAATGTGCTTTAAATGACCTGGAGTCCAGCAAACTAAAACTCCTCGAAGGAGTTTTAGCTTGCTGCCCCTACAACCATGGAGCAAAGCACCGGGCTCTGTGCAGCTCCGTGGCTCTGCAGGAAGCCCTGCAGGCAGCCTGGCAGTAGCCCAGGAAAGCAGCTCCATCCAAGAAAAGCGGTAACCCTGATCTTTTTTTTTATTCCCTCCTGAAGCCTGCCTGCCTGCCTGAGCTGCCCAAGGGCTTGGTGCTTCATCCTGCAGCTGCGGTGCCCCCTAGGACCACCTGAGCGAGGTGCGGCTGCCGTGGAGGAAAACACCAGCCTCCCTCCCCATCCCTGACAGGCCAGGGACTGCTCCGTCCACCAGCAACTCGCCCTCCCCTCCCCACTGCTGGAGAGGCAGGTAAGTTAGTGGGGGATGTGCACAACATGGGGGTTTAATCAGCCCTAAATCGAAACAGTGTTTTTTAAAACCCACCACTTCAATTTAGGGCCCCCGTTTTGTCTATACACGCTCACTGGAATTACACTGCCCACCGCAAGGGCTGCCTAGCTTCTCTCACCTGTCACGGCTATGGCTACGTGCTCTGCTGTGCTCTTTATCTTGCCCCCTTTGCCAGAGCAGGGAACGCAATGGGCTGAGCCACGCTACCATTGCCTGATTTCATTGTTTCATACAAAGATAGCGAAGCAGATATATCAGTACACTCAAGTACCACAGTGCACATTCGGTTGCAATGCAGAACAAGATACCAAATGCGTAACTTCAGAAGGGGTCAAGCAAGCACAGAATTGTCCTTAATTGCCAGTGCCACGATGACAATTCAGATTTCTATTCCGTTGCCAGACACAGGGCTTGGGGCTAGGCACTTTCTCACCCGGTCCCCATCCTCCCCCCCGGCTTCAAACCATATGCAATTTCTTCAGCGGAAAAAAAACCCAAAACAAAACCATTATAACTAGGCCCCCCTGCAGCTGATGGACAGCCCCAAGCCTCCAGCCGCAGCTCCACAAAGGTTACATGTTAACGGATAAGCCATTAGTCAAAGGTTACAGACTATCTGCTTTTCGCAAGTCTAATGCCTGCATTGCTTTGAGCCACATCTGAAAGGCATTAAAGTGCAAGACCTTGTATTGCACAGGTCTCTGGAGAGAGACACGTCACTTTTAGTGCTTTCCTCTCTGTTGGGCTACTCGTGGGGTAGCTGGAGGCTGAGGGTGGCCGCGTGCGTGGAGAGAAGAGAAGACTGTTCAGAACGAGGAGAGAAAAAAACAAACTCTTCCTCCTGAAGCGCCTGGGAGAGAGGAGAGGTGAGAGAGGCCTTTAAACCCTGCAGCTGGTTTCACAATAGATGCATTCCCATTTAACTCTCCTAACCATTTAACCTATGCATTCCTTGCACAGATCGGCCAATGGGGCTATGGCGCTTCACTGCCCTTGGAAAAGTGGGGAACCTATGTCCTTCCCAACCCCAAAGTTATTCAGAACCAGAAACAGACACTGCACATTTGGCTATCCCGGTGATCTGCTTTCCTTTCGGTTTAGTGGGGCTTGTTTTCATCCTGCCGGGTGCTTGGTTTCTTGTTCTCATCTAGGCTTCTGGCTGAAATCTACCCTGGGTTGTTTTGGCTACGAAAAATAGTGAAAACTGTTGGGTAGTCAGCATGACATGCCCGCACGGGCCTCGGTCCTTGTATACACCGCCGCATGAACCTTCTGGTTCTGGTCTCACCAGAAAGGCAAAGGACTGCATAGACCGCAAATGTACATGCCTGCCCAGCTGAGAGCCAAGGGGCCTCAATTCCCAGTGCAGGAGGTAACAGCAAGAAGGATGAAAAATGGGCAGTCTTGTATCCAAGTTTGAACTGTGCAGGAGATCTTTACGGGCCACAAACAGCACTTTGCCTGGCATAAAGATAGCCAGAAAGTGGTCCGCAGCTAGGTGGCCCAGGAAGGGCTAGGAGGTGGTCACGGAGAACAAGACTGACCAGTGGGAGCTTTCTTGGTAGCAGGTAAAGGAGCACCACATATATACAGGGCAACACATACCGCACAGGCAACAGAAATCCAGCCAGAACCGTGATCCCCTTCACTCAAGAGCCTCTCCCGGCCCAGCCTTTGCATCAGAGCGGGAATGCACTGCAAGGTTAACGGCTGGTGGGAAATTCTCACGAATCTGACAGGCGGACGGGGAGGGCAGGGGGAAAGAAACAAATAATAAAAACAAAATCCCAGTAAGCATGTTAGAATTCTTTTGAAGTCCAGAGGAGCTTTCAGGAAGGGTTATGGGCATCTCCCAGCCCGGCATGATTTACACATTCCTTGCAAGCAAAGGAATCTTCTTGGATTTGAAGTAAACCAGATGTGGTTTTTCCCCCCCCTTTTATTCTTTTGTAATCATTTCTTTATTGTAATGACAACTGCACAAGAAACATCACAGAGAGCCCCACTCACCCGACAGGACCCTGACCGAGCAAACTCCCAGCAAGGGACTCCCAGCCACCTTGGTTTATGAGCAGAGCACCTCCTTCCCCCAAACTGAATGGATTAGGCACTGTCTTTAGACACAGCCATAAAAAGGGGGCTATGTATAAGTCACGCCACCCCAGGATTAGCCCTGTGAGATCTCCTGAAAACTGTCTCAGTGAGGCACCATTTCCAATTGTGCTTCTGCCTTGCTCCAAATAATTTGCGGCTTGTCAAGAGGATTGATTTGTGTGCTGCAGCTTGAGCCTATGTTCCTTCCATACCCCACCTCTCCTCGGTCACTCCAGGACTATGTCCTAGAGGGTGAAGGAAGTGGGGATATAGCACCTCCTCTTTCAGTGCCCCTAGGTGCTAGGAACTGGCACTGGGATGTCTGCGGGAGATCACCACCCCAGCCCTTACTTTATAGTCTAGGTGAGTAGCAAGCTGGCACTGCAAGATGATTTATGGAGAGGGTTAGCCCCATTACACATATGGCTTAGTATAACTTGGCCCATGTTAAGTATAAGGAACAGGATTGTTTATCCTGTATCATGGCAAGTGAAACACTTGAAGAGTCTGTATGATTGCATGGCAGATCTGATATGTGGGAAATCCAAGTTGTATTCTGTGCCCCTCCGCCCTGATTCTGCCTTCTGATCGTGGGCAAACCACTGTGTCTCTATTTTCTGTCCCACACTTTGTCTTCTATCTAGATGGCAACATTTTATGGGTAGGGACAGCCTTTGACTATATGCAAGTACAGCACCTAGCACAATGGGGCTAAGTGCTGCAAGTAACTGATAGGAATAAGTAAGAAGTCCCGATTTTTCTTTTTAATTCTTGTTATTATTTCTTGGTTCTTCACTGCGGACACAGTGGGAAGCTTGTTAGAGCACATTCATGTACCATTGGGATCCACTCCAATTCCCACTGCTGTCTCGTACATCAGATTGCACAAGAGATAGAAATAAACGGGTATGAAGAAATGTATGTTGGCGAGAGGCAGCCCTGCCATCCTTATGAAGGCCCCCGCTCCCCTCTCAAAAGATCCAGCAGAGAAATCTCATTCTCTTCCCACACTTCATTCACCAATGTGTGCTGTATCTTCCTGTGGGTTCTGATGTTGGATACGATTCCACAGCACAGCTAGGAAACCAGAGCATCCTGTGTCAGAGCCCCAGGCTTTGTTGATCAGTGGTATTTGTTTTGGGGAGACAGGGAAAGGGGGTGGGAGGCTGGTATCTAATGAAGATAATGAATTGAGAAATAACAACACACTCTATGTGTGTATCAGCTGTTACATTTTCTGTTACTGCGAACAAATATGCCCTTCCTTCTGTCCCTCCACCGCTTATTGCAAAAGGCTCTTTTCCTCTCTTACACTGCCTCTGCATATCTCTCTTTCTTTCGCCTCCCTTCCCCTTCTCCTCTGCCGATATCCCCCTCTCGCCTCCAAGCCCCAAGCCCCTCTCCTTTTAGACAATGCTAAGGAGACTCATTTTCTTCCCTATAGCTAGGCCTCCCTCTTTCAGTGCATAGCGATGAATTAAAGAGAGAGAGAGAGAGAGAGAGAGAAAGAGAGAGTAAATCTACCTCTATCATCATAATCATCACCCTCCTGACCCTCGGAGGAACTCTCCATATAATCCAAACCACATTGCTGCCTGATCAGATAGAGTACCCGGTAAATAACCTTGACTCCAGCAGTCAGGAGAGTAAGGGATCCTATATCAGAGCCCATTCATGATTTAGAATCATAACAGAGCCCCTGATGACAGGTAGAGGGCCTGATCCATCTCTTCAACCCCACATTCATCCCCATGCAAAGCTACTGCTGACTGTGCTTAAACCGGGTTTACATCAAAATAAACCTGGTTTACAGGCAGTCCTCCACTTAAGACATTTCAAGTTACAATGAGCGGTACTTACAATGTTTACAAATTGACACCGTTTCGACTTTCTGATGTCAATTTCGACGTTACAATGCTTGATCTGACGCGACGCCACACCAGCGAACAAGTTCGCTGCATCTCCCATCTCCCTGGAGAACACCTGTCCAAACTTCCTTGGACGCTTCCTTTAAGAAAGCAGGGAAGACTCCAGAAGAACCTGCAGCCAAGACTCCAGCCCAGAACCCCTCAAAAGTCCACCAAAGTCACCTCAAAGAAGTCCTTCCAAATCAGTATGATTGCTATTTACAATATAAATACATTAATGTAGTGATATTACTTATCTATAATTGACTGAGTACAAAATTCTGGGTTATTTTTGGTGAAAATAGGGTATCGGGCCTTGGTTCAGGCACCAATCCCCCATTTATAACATCATTACTATTGGAAAATTGGTTCTGAGTTATGACACTTCGACTTACAACATGGTTTTCAGGAACCATTTGTGTTGCAAGTCTGAGGACTGCCTGAACTCTGATGTAGCCGATGGAAGAATCAGGCAGCAGTTGCCTCCACCCCTGCATCCACTGTACCTACCCATGGACCATGGATCCTTATTTCAGAGCACAGAGCAGAAGCCACCTGGACGGGGGTGAGATAAGTAATAATATAAAATAATTGTACTGCATCTATGACTGGTTATCCCTCACCCCTGTACCCCAGCAACCCCCTCTTTGCCCAGCTCTCCCAGTACCACACACACACCTCCATTTCATTATCTCAGATCTCGAGCCATCTATTACATGCTTTTTGCCAACATAAATATTTAATTCCTATGCATTGCACAGAAAGGCCCTCATGGAGTTAATACTTCAACTCATGTTTCCACGTTGAAAACAATTCAGCTGAAGGTACTGCAGTAGGCATAAGCCAGGGACAAAACCAGAGTGGCTGAGACAGATTGGCGGGTTTGAGACAGAGTGACTGAGACAGATTGGCGGTACAGCTCAAGGCTGACTGGGGTTGCCTGAAGAGTGACCCAAGGCTGGGTGCAGGGAGTGCTCAGTGGCAGTATGTGTGGTGATCCTTGCAAAGGACTCTTCTGCAGGGGTCTTCTACAAGCATGCAAGGAGAGGATGGATGAGCTACAGAGACTTCAGCTACCAGCTGCTAGCCTGGGGTAGTATGAAGTGCAGGAAAGACGTAATGACACAATGCATGGTCTATGGAAAAAAAAGATTTGGCTGATAGATTGCAACAGCATTGAGGCTCCTCTGTCCTCTGCAATGCCCTGAGCAGAGAAGTGTGAACAAAGACCTATATGCTCTCTACCACAGCCCAGCACCCCCACACCCTACTCTACCACGACTTCTGTTGGAAAAGGCTGAGCAGTTCCAAGTTTCCCCCAGAAGAACCGATGCCCCTACAGCAATCTCCACAGGGACAATAGCTAGACAAGGCTGGGTCTGGAGTAGTGTGAATTGTACCTACACTGCGTGGCTCCACGGGGAAAAAAGTACAGCACATAGAGCAGAACAATGCCGCATCAATTAGTATACAAGCAAAGGCTGCAAAGTGACACCCGATCACTTGCCATCATGCCGGTTTGTAGGACCTGGCCTTGTCTAAGCAGGCCCTCGTGCTTGTGTGGGTGTTCTCAGCTCTTCTTCTTTAGTCCTAGGGCTGCTTCACAACAATGACGACAACAGCAGCAGCAGCAGCGGCAAGCCCCACCTCGTCAGACATCAGCATCCCCGTCTAAGAACCCACACAACAACAATGTAATATCAAACAAATGTGCCCTGGAAGTTTACCAGGACGACAAATTAAAGGCAGCTGTGGTACCAGGGCTGCAATAACACTCCCCCCCTTTAAACACACATGCACGCACACACCTGCATGGCTGGGCAGCATAGAAACACCCTTGCACGGCCCCAGCCTAGGTCCCAGGTGTCCCACTGTACATTCCCAGGCATGTACGCTTATACAGTCCGCGCCGAGTGCTGCTGTGCTCCCCAGTGGTGCCCCACTGGGCTTTCAGACACGAACAGTCCTGCGCAGCGGGCTTACACAACATACACACACAAGTGCACACAACCATGCGCTCATACATTCTAACGTACAATCTCATAGCATCTCTACTCAAACACCCCAACAAGTACATATGAAAGCAGACAGACAGAAGGGCAGAGATGCATGACATATAAAGGTAAGTAAATATACGCATTCCCGTGAGAAACGCATGCAAAGAGTGTGCACACACCCAGCGGCCCACCGGCACTCCCATCCTTTCCCCCATGCTCATAGGTGCCTAAATACAAGCACCTATCCCTGCCAATCACAATGCAACACACATCCTTGTGTGCAAACCCCTGTCTACATGCACATATAATATGCACACGGCCTTCCCCACAAACACCTCTGTACACACTCCTAAAAGCCTGTGTAGCCATCTGCCCCCATCCAGACACTTCCAAGCACAGTAGGAGCCCAGGCTGACAAAAGCGTAGGGACTCCATGCTCTTACAAAGATAAAAAAATGAAGCAGTGGACATGGCAAAAAATGACTGCAATGAGCAAAGATGTGCAGAACTAACAGCCCCATTGCCCGTCCTCTTGTGGGGCCACAATGTCCCTTTGAGTCAGCTGCTGCCTGCATCAAGGGTGTGACTAGGGCAAACCTAGGAAGCCCGAGAAAAGGACTCAGAAGTTCATGGCAGGCTTGAGGTGGCACAGAGCAACACTGATAGCAGTCACTTGTTTTTCCATGGCAAGCATAGGTCTCTAGATATCCAGTCATGTGGGGATGGATATCATGGGAAGAAGAAAGTGTCGCTGAGAGCCATAAGCAACTTGTACGGCTTAGGAATTTAAGTCCCATACATCTCATTGATTCTCAATGAGACTTATGCTCCTAAGTCACCGAGACACTTTTTGGAAATGCTACCCAATATGCATTATGTTGCACATAGGTACATGCTGCCACAGTGAATGGAAATCAGAATGAAGGAAGCCAGGAATCACTTCCAGCCTCAAATGTGAGCGCTTAGGATTAGATCCCCAAACTAAGAGAGGTTTTTCTACTGATGGATTGCAATACAGAAGAGGGAAGGCCTCGCAGCCGGTGCTCCAGAACCAGAAATGGAAAAGAGTAAGAGGGAATGCTATTGGGACAATGTCCTAGAAACCTGGCTCCAGACTCCATCCCACCTTAGCCTCCAGACATCCCACTTCCTCTTTATCTGAACTTGTTCTTTGCTTCTTATGAACAGTCTGGTGTTGCTTCAGGACTCGGATTGGCAGTCCTGCACAGCGGAGGACTATTTCCTCCAGTGGAGCTGTGCAAAGCCAGCAGTGGCGCGCTGCACGTGGGAATACTCCATAGCACCGGTCTGGTCCTCCCTCTGCCAGTGTACTTAAACAGTGACCTGAAGAGACCAACTCTTGCATGTGGGAGTGAGTGAAGACTCGAGTCTCCTGAGTCCGTTCTATCCTGGGCCTCTCTCCTGGGGCTGCCAACAAGGGCACCCATTCATTTCAAATGCTGGGGAGTTTTAGACCGAAACACTATGAGAAGCCAGGACCAGCAACTGCCCATCTACCTCCTTCCTGCATTTCACCAATCACGGGGAAAACTTCACTGTAGCAACCAAAAAATTTAAAAAAGGCTTGACTCTGGTGCCTGGAGACTAGGCTGAAGGGCATGCCAGCATGTGAGCTGCTGAATAAACATCTCTGTTTTGGATGCTTATCCTAATTCTGTTTGCAAACCTTCTGTGGTTAGCCCATGGGCAGTCCCAACTCTTGGTCAGCGTGTATGTGCTTGTGCATTTGCATGTGTGTATTTGTGCATGTGTGTTTCTGTGTGTGTATGTGCCCATGTGTGCAAGTTTATTTGCAACAAGGTGGGAGTTGTGGAGAGTGAAGAAGGGTTCAGCCTACTTCTCCCTCTAGAGTATTCAACTGCTCTCTGTTACACAACAGGAACAACAACAGCCCATTGATGATAGCCTCTTGTTTGAGGAATTCCCCCTCCCCTCCCACCCCCCAGTGCTTCCTATTTACACAAAGGAAATATTTTGAGGATTTTATTTTGCAGTCCTGCAAACCAGACAGACAGAAAAAAAAAGAAACCCACAAGAGATACAATCCCAGCAAGAATGCACTGGGCCCAACTGTGTACACATCCCTTTGTGGCCACACCACAAAATGCAGAGCTGAACCAATTTCAAAACCAATGAGACAGCGACATAGCCAAAGGAGAAAAGGGAACAATGGCAGATCCCCAAGGCTTTGCCATGTGCCACCAGCTATCTGGATACCTCTGGCTGCACTGCACCTCAGATCACTCCCTCCAAAAGAGTCCTGGGATAAGACACGGGCCAACATGGCTCAGTACTGCAAGTAAGTGGATTTGTGCCCTGTGTCCAGTCCTAAGCCAACACCCACGCATTGTGCTAATGAAGGGCCAATTTTCAGCTCAGCAGTGAATGAGCCCGTAATAACAACACCTGTCTCTGTTCCTCCACAGATTTCAAAGTGCTTTAGAGAGCCAGAAACTGGGGCAGAGACATGTAAGTGATTTGCCCCTTGTAATGCAGAGGTCTAACTGGGAAAGCCCAGGTCTCTCTATTCCCAAGCCAATGTTGTATCCATTAAGGCGGCGGTACCTCCTGGAAGTGCTGTTTTGCTAAGATCAGGGTATAATTGCAGGGATACACTTCACTTCTTAGGCATGACGCTACATTCCCTGACCAAGAGCTCCCTCTGCAGGATCACCGAGATGCAGACTTCTTTTCTGCCCTGACAGAGTCGTGTTGTTGGGATACATGGATCACAGCTCAGGAGGGGGGCGGTCTAAGAGGCAGCACCCCAAGTACTGAAGAGAGAGAGGAGGCTCCTACAAGGAGGCCGAGTTCCCGTCGTGCTTCCTCTCCACCTCTCTGTTGCAAAAAAGCTAGCTGGGCTGCACCCTGTCTTGGGGAGATGGAGGCTAACTCCAAAGCCTAACTGCTGCCAGCACAGAGAGCTGCTCCTTGAGTTGACTGTTGAATGATTCTCATCCCCATTTAAGATGCTGGGTTTGCAGGTGGGGTGGGGACTGGAGGTCTCTAGCCAATCCCTATGGGGTTACTTCCAGGCAGGTTGGGAGGAAAAAGAGCCTTGCTTCTAGTAGCATCAGGGGTTGGACTGGGAGGGAACGTCCGTGGGCCTCTGCTGCTGGTGTGACTGGTATATGGAGCAGGGAGAGGAGGATGGAGATGGAGATCCATGAATAACAAGGGGAACCTCAGGGCTTCCCTGACAGAGGCATGGGGGCCCTGTGGAGGAGAAAACAAGGACCATGCTGACATCTACAGGCCACTCACCAAGCAGTCTCTGATAAAATAGCCAAGATCAATGAGGAAAGGCTTGGGCAGTGGGCAGTGGCTCAGATGGTAAGGTTTGGGAAGGGAGACGAAAGCCCAGAACTAGGATCCAACTCTTGAGGATTGTATGAGCAACTGTGGCAGCCTCTGTGCTTCAGCAGAAAGGAGTACATGCAGTCTGTGGCACACAGCCATCTTCTCAGGTGTGAAGACCAAGGCAGGAGTGGTATGGCAGTGGCAGACTGATGGCAAAGCTCTCTTACCTGGGTGGGATGGGCATTGGGGGATTGGGCATCTGGAGTTCCCATAGGCACTTGGAAAAATATTTACACATAGACTTTTTAATGATTTCCCTGAAATTGGGCTTCTTCCTCCACTCTCCCTGCTTCTTCAAATTAGGAGCATCAGATATCCACACCTGGTCCCCCACCTCACCCAGAAGAGGGGAGCTGAGACACGGACTCCCTCTATGTCCTCCTATGCATAAGCAGCTCCTGTCCTCACCAGAAGCAAGTCACCATTTACTCCCTCCCCCACCAACCCTTTTAAAAAGAAGCATTTAAATTATAATGTAAGTTTTGGCTCAGAGGGTTTCCAGTGACTACTAGGGTATTTTCTTTCCCCTTCTCATAACAGAAACCATCCATATGGCTATATAACCAAGTCATCTCACTCCTGAAGAGGGGAGATGTGTGTAGGTGTGGGAGGCTGGAAGTACTTCATATACTTCTGCACAGAGAAAACACTGAGACAAGTGTCTCTGGCCTTGTCAGCATAAGGCATTGGATGTACAAGGGTGGGGGGTGTCAGCTTAGATATTACAGTGAAGAACATGGTATAAATAAATATGGAACTGAAAGCTAACCACTGGGTTCCCCACTGAAGATGGCATCTGTTTCAGCTAAGTGGGATTTCCACAACCATCTCCATGGGTGGAGCTCTTAACGTGCACCCTCTGGGGCTACAGTACGCTTGGTCTACATTAAACTTCCCATGTAGAGATCTGTTCTGACTCCAATGGGGGTGAGGATGTGCCTTAGCAGAGAGGAGAAGCCAACACACTTAGCACTGGGCCAACCTCTCCCAAGACCATAAATTAAGGGGTAACAGACTCCAGTAAATCCAGATGCAGGATTTCATCTCATATGCAACATGTGATATCTGCCTGTCACGTACTTCTAGGTCAAAGCCCACTTATTTTCCATTTAAAGCCAGATTCTCAAATATTCTGCATTTAAAGCACCATGTGGCACTGAGGCACAGATTTTTGCAAAGAATGCAACATGAACTTGCTGAGCTGGGAGATATCGGGTGCTGAGCTCTTTGGCATATTTAATCAAATTCTGATATTAGATGATCCGGCCAGCAACCTCAGCAGCATTTGGCAAGGGCAATATTTGGCCAACTGCAATGAGGGATGAATGGCAGGAAAGAGAAGAACTGCCTAAAGCTGTGCCTGAGTTCTTAATAAAACAGGACCTATATGAAGTCAAGACAGGTGCAAATAAAGCTACCTCACTTTATTTTAGCTTTGGCAGAGGGAAGCTTCTGCTCTTCCTATTTGCGGCATGAAGGACTGAAATAACAAAAGCAAGGAAGTGCAATGCATCTCACACAAGTGCCTGTTCTTCTGAGATTTCTTACTCAAGAACTGAGCTTTGTGGTGTTTTTCTAAAGTGATTGTTGTCAGGATTCACCCACCACTAACGAATGAGCATGCATTCAAAGCAAAATCCAGGGAGAACAATTATGAACAAGCTCCAGGGGTAATTGCCAAAAGGTTAGAGCTCCTATCTTGGCTCAGAACAGGAGGCAGATTCCAGTACAACTAAAGATTTCACCATCTTCAAGATGACATGCAGTTATTAACTAATTAGCTGTCATAATACCTAGATATCATCCCATTTTACAGGTGGGAAAATTGAGGCATTGGGCAATTTAGGGCAACATTGTCATGTGTTTGCTAATTTTGGATACCTCCAGTTCAGTTGCACAACTCCGAAGCTGCTGAGAATAATTTCCAGGGGTCTTGAGCTCTTCCACTCAAATTTGGTGGAAGTCAGTGGCAGCTTTGGGTAGCTGGCATGTCAGGCTTGAATTGGACATCTAAACATGGAGGCACACAAAACTATTGGCTATTTTTAGAAAACTAAGGCCCTGGAATAGTGTGTTTAATACCTGGAGGTCCAACCAAAAACCCTCAGGGACTACAGGGGCTCCGAAACTGAAAACTGGTCCTTAAAACAGGCATCTGAATGTGGGCACCCAATAACTGAAGTACCTCAAATTAACAGATATTGTCATGATTTTGCCCTCAGTGGTTTGCCAAAATATTCTAGCAGATCAGTGATTAGCAGAATGGGGTTCCCAGTGTGTTCTCCTGGATCACACTTCTCCATTCAGCTCAGCAGGGCAAGAAGAGAAAACTTTGACTTTATCGGGTTTGGGATCAGATCATAAAGTTAAGTATAGGATCCAAGAAGAGAAAAATACAGTCACTTCAGGAGCACTCTATTCTCCTCTACAACTTCCAGTCAAGGATTAGAAAAGGAAAACAAGCAAATCCTGTACATGGAAAAACAGTAACTAAGTGACTGGTTATTTAAGCTACATTAGCAAAGCAACAGAGTTCAACACCCCCACCCCCACCTCCTCCCAACTGGTCCCTTTGTGGGGGATCCCTGTATCTAACCCTTACAGTACCCAAGATAACCACACTGGAGGGCTTGGAAACAATTTTGTCTTGAAACCTTGAGTTGCAAGAATGGCTCACATAGCTGGTAGGGGTTGGTTGGTGGTATCAGGTCTTGATAAAAGGCAGCAACTAGGCTTGGCAAGGGTGCCTAAGACGTAATGCTCTGCGTAAATGGAAGATTAGAAAAGAAATATTTGTTAAAAAAAAAAAAAAAAAAAGCCCTAATAATTTGAAGTGCCCTCCTGGAGATAAGGCTGGTAAGGGACTTCTTGTGCCTTTTTGTTTTGAACCTTTTTATAAGGAAAAGGGGGAGAAGGGGAGGTGTTGCAGGTGTCAGCTGGAGAAAGGGAGAAAAAAAAAAGAGCAACACTGATTTTACAGATCAGGGTCAGGCTGACAGAAATCACTGTTCTAACAAACTCTCAGACCTCGGGCATGTCTCAACAGGGGGAACCAGTTCACCTTGGTAGCTAGACTTTATGCTCATGTATGTGGAGATAAAGACTCTACTGATAGTTGTAGGAGAGAGAAATCTTTGGCTTATGCTGCTCTTTGAATAGGGGGTACCTCTAAGTCATAGTCTTTCAGGTCTGATTTGAAGCTTCCTTTAACCTTTAAGCAGGGTTTTAGCTGGGATTATAAATGCCCAAATGGGAGCTGTGATCTTTTGTAAACTGAGCCCTAATTGTGGGTACTGGGGGCATCTATACATGCAATTAATACAAAGCAACAGACTCCACAACTTATTGCACTGGATTTTATTGTTCCCAGGTGCTGTGTCTTCACATGTGCCTGGGATTACAGCATGTTGAGTGGGGTTAGGGCAGCCCCAGCTAGCAGGGAGCCCCAGGGGCCAGCCTGCCAGCCTGGGGTTGCTCCGACCTGGCTCAATGCACTGTGGAGAGGCTGGCTGGGGCATGAGGGTGCTGCACGACAGGGCTAGCCAGCAGGCAGCCCCTGGACTGAAGCACCTTCATGCCCCAGCCATCTCGGTCAGCATTTACAAGTGTGTTGTTGCAGACTAAATAACTGCACTGCAGCACAGTATCAGTATTTATAACTATTATTCTAATTAATTAGTTTGCTTTGGCCTAAAAGCACTGCACATGTGGATAGTGACATTTTATTTTGCAGCTAATCATACAGTTCCTCAATAAACGTCTTGTATAAGGAAAAGGGGGAGAAGGGGAGGTGTTGGAGGTGTCAGCTGGAGAAAGGGAGAAAAAAAAAAAGAGCAACACTGATTTTACAGATCACATGTATATGCACTGAGCATGTGAAAATATGCCTCTTCAAGCATCCAGTAATATCCTCATCAGTGGGATATTTATGTATATAGCCTGTTGCTGCAAGAACTAAGAGCCCTGGGTTTGAAGTGTCCAATGTGTGAATAAAACTGTTAAAAATGAGAGCAATTTTAATGCATTTTGATAAGGAAGGAAAAGGTGCAGAGGAGAGCACCAGGCTAGTATTCCCTGGCATGCAAAAGTTCACTGTAAGCAGCATGCTGGACTTCCACAGAAACTCCCCTCTCTATTGGCAACTCCCTTTACCAGGAGGGGAAGAATTCATGTATCTGCTCCATAGGGTGGGTCAAGATTATGTCCCATTTTACTAAGAGAAAAAACAAGATCAGATCTGTTCAGAGTCACATAGGGAGGCAGTAGCAGGGCTGGAAACAAACCCCACAAGTTCTTAATTCCCACTGTCCATTCCAGTACTGCCCCGTTGTGCTGAATGCTTGACAGGTCCCTGCCCACCTCCATGGATGACAATTTGCCTGGCATGCCCAAGGCAGTGTCTGGAAGAGATTACAGAATCTCTAACTGAAGATGGAACTGGATTCATGACAGTCCCTCCTGTCTAGATGTAATTGGGACACTGTAGCTGACAAATACATCTGCAGAGGGCCACACCTCCCTTTCACCAGGCAAAAAAAAATCTTTTTCCAAGGACCTGGGTTTGCATGGATGAAAAATGGGCTGAGACCCAACCAGGGAAACAATGCCAAGATAGGGATCTTTGCAAGGGCATCAAAGTTGGTCTGCATGTCCTCAAACTAAATCCTTGTCTATCTACGTGCTCTTCCTCCTAAGAACACGGGAAGGGTGGAGCTGGAGAGCCCATTAGTTGGGGAAAGAAGCTGGGAAAATATTTTTGGAAGGCTATGCAGCAGGCCGCTCTCAGCTTTTCCCTTGCAGAGGATGCTGTTTACTACCTTGATCCAACAAAGCAATTCATTTAAATACTCTGTTGGATTAGGGCTTCTGTGAAGAAAAATGATACGTGGAAAAAGGAGTGTGGTCTAGTGTAAAGCAGGATTTCTGGGTTCAATTCTTGGCTCCGTCTCCAGCTTACTGGTAACACTGGGCAGGTCACTTCACCTCTCTCTGCCTTAGTTTCCTAACTAAGAAGAGGCCAAGAATAATAATATCATTTCTCTTCTTCAGGTGATGCAGGCCTCCCCTACAGGATACTAGAAACTTCTGTTCAAATCAGTGGGAATTACTTAGATCCAGCAGGAGGAGAATCAATCTTAGGCTGCTGTAAGGATTATATTAACATTATCCTGAGCTAAAGATCTTCAGATGAAAGGTGCTGGATGCAGCAGGGAATCTATAAAATAAAATAAATGCACAGGACTTAACAGCATGAAAAAGATTGTGCTGGTTTAGCAGTAAACCAAAGCCAATACTGTCTGTTTGTGTTTATTTTGTGCTCCCTGGGTCTCTTGCTCTCTCTCTGCGTTCACCGAGATGAGTAGGAAAGACCTATTTAATAGCATTAGGTTACCACACACTGGGCACATCTACATGAGACACTAACTGCGCAGTAGCCTAATAATACTGTGTAGTAGCACATCACAACACAAACAGTACTAATACACTACTGTGCAGTATTATTAGGCTACTGAGCAAGTGTCACTTAAAAGGCATGCACTGGTGCTACTGTGCAGTAATGCCAGTTACTGAGCATTAATTTCATACTTGATTATACACGTACTAAACTTAATGCGCAGTAACTACTTAATGCACAGTAACTACAACGCATTAACGCATGTGTAGATGTGCTCACTCAGAAGCAAAAATAATTTTCCAGCTCATCAATGAAAGGGGTTAGTAAATCAGTGATGGGAATAAGGAACATCTTGGAATCACACAAGTCCAATATTCCATCAACGTAGCAGCAGGCCTTTGTTTCCTTTTTTATTCCTTTTGTACGTTAACATTTCCAAGCAGAACAGTCCTCTTTTTTTTCCACATCCCGCCCAGCTATGGTACCTCAAATAGCACTCTGACAACAGCTCCTCCTAGCTGTTCCCCAGCACAGCTTCCCTTGTCTCTTCTTCCTCCTCCAGGCACATCTAACAGACCAATGCAAGTAAGTTCAGTTCCGGGTGGGGTCTGCAGATATGATGCCAGGATCTCTATAACAAAACCCCCAAAAATGCTATTTAATTCCTGACATCCTGGGGAAAGGATGGTGGGTATGTGGAATCAACAAAGCTTATTCTATTTCTGGCTCTACTGTTGGGTGTAGCAGGGCATAGGGAAGGTGGGAAGGATCAATTGCCCTCTCCAAAAAAAAAAAAAAAAAAAAGGAAAGAGAATGTCATATTCTCACATGATGTAAATCAGCAGGCCTCTATGTAAGACACTGGAACTAGGCCAATTTAAACCAGCAGAATTTCTGTCCTAGATGTCCAAGTCAAGGCCTAGGTTCAGCAGGAGAAAGTCCAAAGTTTTAGGAAGGATCCAGGGCAATCATTGCTACTGCTCTGATCAGTATGCTTGGCACTGTACATGCTCATAGTGAGAGACAGTCTCTGCCCTGCTGAGCTTACAGTCTAAAGGAACGATGCAGAAAGAGGATAGAGAAAACGATGTGAAATGACTGGCTTATGTAGAACAGCATCAAAGCTAGGAAGAGAATCCAAGCCTCCTGATTTGTCTGGGTGAGGAGGGAAGCAACCAAATTTCTTCCATGTGGCTTCTATTTGTAGATCCTTCCTTTAAAAAGGGCTATATGGTATTAATGCTTGTGAAAGAAGGCAGCTTTGGAAACTGCCTCTGGGTACCTCCATGATTGGGACAATCCAGGCAGTAACAACTTAACCTTCTCCTGTGTCTGGGCCATCACTTGTACAAATGAGAAAGGGCATGGGTCTCCCAGTGCCTGGCCTCTCTGCAGACTGAAGAGACTGATTCATGTCCAGTGCAGGCATGCTTTTACAGGCAGCCTGGACTTTTGTTGACTGGAAAGTGGACTTAGTCCCTACAAACTCACTTGAGCTAGCATCTGGATAGCCTCATTTTGCAACAGCTCTAAGACACCTAGGAAGGAAAATCTTGGGCTTAAAACAGCAGATCAGCAAACCTGATCAGATCCTGCCTCTGCCAGGAACTTCCTATATGAGCTTATGCACATCACTTCATCTGTACAGAACTTATACAGTTCTTGGTCTGTGAAAGAGGCTCCTGAACACTGTTGATGATGATGGTGATTCAGCAGGTTTCAGATAGTTAAGCTGCACACTCTGGTTGGGAAAACCCTACTATAATACAACATTGACAATAATCGGAAACTACAGCAGGTGGCATTTTTTGGTTCTAACATTTGTTCAATTAAAAAGCATCATATCCACACTTATTCATTCATCTTCTCCCTCATCCCTTTCCTTGTTCTCAGGGGTATTTGTACCTGTTTCGTTACACATGATGCAGGCAATCAAAAGCAGCCATTGACATTTCTGGATCATGGTGTATGCATGAGAGGACACCCAGACCTTCAATCCACATGCCTAGGCAGGAATATGGAAGCGTGGAGGCTGCCCAGACCTATCACCCTGTTTTTAGGCCATTGAGACAGAATCTAAAGGCCAGACTGAGTCCAGGCATTTGGTGCCTCGATGGCTGTAGCTGTATAAACATCCAGGAATCAAACCCAGAAGACAAGGATTTAACCACTGAACCATCAGGGACTTCAGGCAATCAATGGCATGGCAAGGTAAGTGAGTACAGAGATGTATGCAAGGTAAATATATGGTACTGGGATGACTGTGAATGTCACTTTAATCCTTTTTTATGAATATTACCTGTAGTCCTATTTCATTTACCATTTTGATGTCTGCTCTGGTGTGCACTGAGTTGACTGAGTCCTGGAGGTGGAAATTCCACATCAGCAAAGAGACACACACAGAGTCTGCACACAGTTCGATCGCTGATACTTAAATAATATAGGTGTCCAAAGCAGTCTCCATGTCCAAGGTGTGTAGATCTAAAGTAGGGTGAGGGTACTTGACTACTTCTGTTTTTGCCAAGATCAAGAGGAGACGTCTTACCAAAACTAGCTAATAGTTTGGCTAATGACTCTGAGCCACTGTAACAAACACAAGGGATTTGGGAACCAAGAAACCCAGAGGAAGGACTGAGAGAGACAAATGTGTAAGAATCTCCCTTTAGCCAGAGGGAGCAGAAAAAAACCAACAGCCAAGTCCAGGTAAGAGAACAGAGAGCGTGGAAGATCCCAGGGCTCCCTGGAAGAGGCCGAGAGCTAAAGAAACCTCAGAATGGCAAGAAAACTAAGGCAGAGTTGTGTTCAGGTTTGTGTGTGTGTTTAGTTCCATCGATCTATCATTCATGCCTGTCAATAAGTAAAGTAAAGTAAAGTAAAGTGCCTACTGTCCAGCAGTGCTTTGCAAGATCTGTAGGTTACTTGCTTTATCTGCTACAGAGTCCCCAATGTTGTGAAACAATTAATTCAGGATACCTTAAAGGGTAGTTGCTGGAAGGAGCATGCATAAGCTACTGGGAAGACTAGGGAAAGGTAAGTGCTGTTTTTATCATTTAGGGAAAGAAGTCTGTGGCATACCATGTCCTGAGAAGAGAGTCCAGATTCGGTGTCACTTCCCAAGAAGAGTCTGAAAAGCCCCATATAGAGACAGTGGCAGGAGAGCGCTAAAAACATGTGAGGTGCAAGGTTTGGGTCCAGCACATCATTCTGATGACCACACCTAAGGGAAAGGTCAGCCAGGCCTGTAACAGATGTGTTTCAATTGTTCCACTGAGTCTTTCAGGATCTGATACTCCTTGTTCCTTATTCATGAGTCTTTCCAGTAGAAGACTAATAACTACAATTATACTGAATTAGGAAGAATGGCAGTTATCATTAGCAAACTCCAGGACACAGAGGCAAGGATTAAAAAAACCCACCAGACAGACAGAGAGACAAAAAGTGTTATACAGATTGTTCAGGGCAAATCTACTTGCTCTGGAGAAGGCTCCTCTGCCAGCTAGTGGATTAAGTTTTCCAGGAAGGATTTGCTAGCTATTTGGGGGTGAGAGGGGCAGATGGGGACAAGACAGTGTTGTTCCAAGGTTTTAATGCTGTCCTGTGGTTTAAGCTATACTTCCATCCAAGTGAATTGACTCTACTTCCCCAGTGCCCCATTATATGCCAGAGACTCACTGAACCATATCCTCTAGCTTCTCAGCTCCTGAATCCAGGAGATGATGATACACAGTGCAACCACACACGCTGTGCTTATACCTTTTCCAAGACCCTTCTGGTACATTTGTAGACTCAGGCTAGTGAGAGGTGTTGGTTCAGGTCAGCATGCCACCAAGGTACCCAGTTTGGCATAGCAAGAGGAAAGCAAACTCAGCAGGAGCCTAGAAGCTCCTCAGCCGAAGAGCATGCTCCAAGGAAGAGGCTCTGGAAGGGTTCCTAATGATTTCCATATTATTTCCAGTAAATTTTGTGCTGATTCTTGGCACAAACACCGGAAATGAATAGGCTTGGTCAGGAATGTAAATAAAGTGAAACACTGGGATTTCATCTAATCTATAATTACAGTATCTGTGGTGGAGGGAAGAGCGGCTGGTGTTGCTCCTGCTTCTACAACGCAGATCTACAGAGGAGCTGGAGGGGGTTTCATCTCCTTTTCCAAACTCTCAATTTTTGGCTCCAAGCTAATGGCGTCTCCCCAAGTATCTGAAATAAACATGCTACCCTGGCAAACCCACTTGCCAGCAACCGATCAGGTACAGCGCTTGGAGGAGGACGGCTCTTACAGCTCAGTAAACAGGCATCCCCAATGCCCAGAGAGCAGCTAGGTAAGGTGCTGAAATGGGCAAGGTGGGCTACAGGGCAAGGGAGGTTGCAGGTGTTGGCCAAGAGTCCCAGTGAGGAGCAGAGGGGAGGTAGAGGGGGTAGGTGGGCTCCGTACCACTGGATCCCAGACTGTGGAATCTGTCAGTTCTAGGCTGAACTTTAATCATGGTTGGAGACAATCAATAAACCTTCCCATTTAATGGCCGGTTGAGTTCAGCTTCTTGTATCATCAAAGCCACCAATGTATCCGGCACTGATTATTACCTCTGTGCAGCTGCCTCTGCAGAAGCCGAGGTCTGAACAGAGATAAAGACACTTCCCACACATCCCTGGAGGTGACTCCTCCAAGCAGTTTCAGAGGAGGAATCTGTAGGTACCTCCATTTCATCTGCTCTCTGGGAAAAGGAATTCTTTTTCCTGTGGCACATTTGTCTGCACTATATTTTGTTCCTATTTTTTCCCCTTTAAGGACTTAAACTAAACATGGTATCTCCAGAAACACCCAATACAGCTATGTGTATGCACGCAATTAAGTTCAAAGTGCATCTATATGTGAATGCGAGTGTGTGTGAGAGAGAGACCGCGTGTGTGCCTGCATTTGTGCTGCGTGTGTATGTGCACGCACCTTAGCTGACTTGTAACTGCTCTTCTACTATAAACCCTTGCACTGCAGGACTGGTGTCTCAAACACACTTTTTTTTACAAGCAGAAAAACACAAGTAGGAAGGCAACATATTTTCCTCAAGCTGAAATTGAAAAGGACAGAGAAATTAGTTCTGCTTTTGGTGGTTTATGTTTTTAAAATTACAGAAGTCTCAAAAAACAGAGAAACCCATCAGACTGTTTGTTTGGAGGTTGTTTAGGAGAAGAGGGGGTTATTCTGGTTTGTTTGCTTGTTTTTGACCTCAGTCCCTGCTTTGATCTCAGGATGGAAACGGGCCGAGAGATTGGCCAATAATATGGCCTAATTGCTTTAGGTAACTCAGATGAAAATGGACATGATGTGAGATTCATTTTTATAGATTTGATCAGCTTGCATGATCTCACAGGCCTCCCTCTCCATTTAGATGTTATCTTCAAACTGGAGGGGCCAAAGAGAGCCAAAGCGTTTGCTGTTTAGAAGCCCTGAATGTAGTAGAGTGAATGAGCGTTCACCTGACAGGCTGCAATAAAGCACGGATCCCTGCTGAATTGCTGTGATCTGGATTTCTCCCAGGTTACAGCCTTCCAAGAAAGCAGTTTTCCTCAAAAACAAATGGAACAAGCAGATGAAATTTAATTTAAAAACCAATCCTGTGCCCATGTTTGTGTTGTTACTACGTCTGCACAGGTTCAGAACAGTGTGTTAGCCTCACATTTCACTGTCCTGGCTTTCTACACCTTGTGTCGCAATGGCATGGTTATTTGACTAGAACAGCGCTCAGGATATGTGTGAGCCTTGATATTAAACATGTCTGTGCCGAATGCAAAATTTCAGACACATTTCTATATCGCTGTGCACTGATAAATGTGTGTATGGAGCAGTGTGAAAATGTATTAAATGAGTGTGCATATGTATCAGTCTGTGTTCCAGTGTACATATGCAAATACTGACATACTTTAGTGTGTTTGAGTACAGATATTGGCATGTTTATATAGACTGGTGAATTCAGAGTGTCCAAGTTTTGTGTGTGTGCTCATGTGTGCACAGATGCTGGGATGTGTGCATAAGGTTGCTTGTGGGTGGGTGTTCAACTGCCTGTGTATAAATACTGGCACATGTTTGTATGTGCTGGTGGGTGTATTGATGCTGGTATGTGTTCACAAGTGCTAGCACATGCATGTACAGATGCTAGCATGTATGTGCTGGGGGTGTATGTACAGACGTTGGCATGTATATCTCTCCTGGTGCATTTGTGTCTGTTGTGGACACGTGCACAGATTCTGCTGTGTGTATATATGTGCACATTTCATAGATTTCATAGACATTAGGGCTAGAAGGGACCTCGAGAGATCATCAAGTCCAGCCCCCGCCCAAAGGGCAGGAAGTCAGCTGGGGTCATAGGATCCCAGCAAGATAAGCATCCAATTTACTCTTGAAGGTGTTCAATGTAGGTGCTTGAACCACCTCCGCTGGCAGACCGTTCCAGACCTTGGGGGCTCGGACAGTAAAGAAATTTTTCCTTATGTCCAGCCTGACATGGTCTCACAGTAGTTTATGACCATTCGACCTCGTCATCCCTTGGGGCGCTCTGGTGAACAGACATTCCCCCAGATCCTGGTGGTCACCCCTGATAAACTTATAGGTGGCCATCAGATCACCCCTGAGCCTGCGCTTTTCCAGCCTAAAGAGCCCCATGGTTCTCAGCCTGTCATTGTAAGATCTGTTTTCCTGACCTCTGATCATGCGCGTGGCTCTCCTCTGGACTCTCTCAAGCTTCTCCACATCCTTTTTGAATTGTGGAGCCCAAAACTGGACACAGTACTCCAGCTGCGGCCTCACCAAGGCCGAGTACAAAGGGCGAATGACGTCCCGGGATTTGCTCGAGAAGCATCTATGGATGCACGCCAGCATTTTGGTTGCTTTACTAGCCGCAGCATCGCATTGGAGGCTCATGTTCATCTTGTGGTCAATGATGACCCCCAAGTCTCTTTCTTCTGTAGTGCTATCCAACGTAGCACTGCCGAGCCTATAAGGGTGCTGCAGGTTTTTCCTCCCAAGGTGGAGAACCTTGCATTTTTCGGTGTTAAACACCATCAGGTTCTCGTCCGCCCATTTGCTGAGCCTGTCCAGGTCAGCCTGGATCACCTGCCTATCTTCTGGCGTGGATGCTTTGCCCCAAAGTTTGGTGTCATCGGTGAACTTGGCCAGTCCACTCCTGACTCCAATGTCCACATCATTAATGAAGATGTTGAACAGGATGGGTCCCTTGTGTTTGAATGTAGCATCTTAGGCTTCCCTAGGAAGTGAGTGCCAAACCCCACAGGCCCTTGGCTGGATGCATAGGGCTCACCACTCTCCACAGGCTCCAGACCTCCCTAGCACTCAGTCACCTATACACGCACAGAGAAGCTGCTCCGACGTGCTGTAATTACAATGCATCAGAGCAGACTCAGTTAATCGAGTTTGCTGGAGCATGGTAATTACCGTACTCAGATTCCAGAGTCATGTGTATCAGCATCCCTGAGCTGAAAAATGGTGGCAGGGATGTTTTAACGAAAGCGTGTTTGGCAAACTTTAGTTAAAGTGCTCCCAATGCCATTTTTCAGCATGGGGGCACTGATATAAGTGACGCTCCAGGCGCTTTAATTAAAACAGCTCTGGGGCACCTATAAATGTGATGGAGCTCTGCTCCCACACGTGTTAATTAGCATGCGTTGGAGCAGACTCCATTAATTGAGCCTGTGGTGAGTCTGCTGGAGCATACTAATTAGCGCACTCCAGCAGCTTCCATGTCACGTGTATTCAGTGTCCCCGCATTTCAAAATGTCAATGGGGGCACTTTAACTAAAGCTCATCAAACTAGCTTTAGTTAAAGTGTCCCCACCGCCATTTTGAAGTGCAGGATGCTGAATACATGTGATGTTGTAGATGCTTTAATTAGAGCACCTCTCAAAGCAGCTCTCTAGTTAAAGCGCCCCCCACTCCACCACGGAGCACATGTATAGATGCCCTCCCCCCCACCCCACCCCCAGCACGTCTATAAACGAAGGCCCGATTGCTTCTTCTGATCTATATTGGTAAGGCACATTGACTTGTACTGGAAAGACACACTGAGAGGACCGCCTCCAAAGTTGTTTGATGCCCATGGACTGGCTGCCACTGATGCCAGTGTGAGATGAATCAAGTTGTTAATGCAGAAAGCTGCTGCATCATTTTACCCATCAAGCTCCTGTACAAATTAGGCCCACTTCCCTGGAAGCATCTGCAGAGAGCAGCAGCTTTCCATTCAACTGCCCTGCTAAATGCACACAGAGCTTTGCTAGAGAGAAGCTAGGCTGACTAGCTGAGGACCAACTTTCTGCCCTGTGCCCTCACCTCACTTCTGTCTCTCTGCAACTCATGTTTGTGTAGCAGAGGCCATTTTTTTGGGCCAAGGAGAAAGTGATTCTTTTTCTCTGCTCCCTTGGGATAGATAAAGCATGTGGTAAAACTTTATCCTTTCCATCTGAAGAGGCCTGAGCCCTTAAAACATGACAATAAATGAAGCCATGGGCAGGCAAGCAGGTATCATCATCATCCTAATTTTGCAGGTGAGGAAACTAAGTCAGAGATGACTTGACAGATCAACCAGTGAGTCTGGGACTTGGTACTCAGATCTCCTGATGTCCAGATCAGCCCTTTAACCTCAAGATCAGCTACTTGAATAGCCAGAGGGCAAATACAATGGCTCCTCCTTTGGCTGGTGCCACCGAGAAACAGAGACCAAACTGCCAACGGCTTGCAAGAGACTGGAATTTTATTGGAGGTGAATTCCTAGCAAGCTCTGTGACCGTTCCAGCCTACCCCTGGCATCTTTTCAGAGTAGCCCTATTCCCAGTGATATTAATAATGATATATACATATATAACAAGGAAACTTTAAAAATTATTATATGGCAAGAGGCACCGTTTGGAACCTGCTTCTGGCTGCTTCAACAGAGATGCATAATAAAGGCCTTGCCTTCTTTGGAGGCTGTCAACATATTTAACTGGGGGGGTGGTGGAAGGGGGAGGCAAAGGGAAAGTATTAATCAAGATCTTAAAAAGTTCTCGCTGACAGACCATTTGCCAGCTCTCAGTTTAACTGCCTTTGTGGTCCCATAAAAAGTTTCATTACTCAATACAAAATGTGTTTTAATTATTACAGCCGCTCTGACATTAAGCCCTGGGTGTTTCTCTCTCTCTCCCTTTTTTTTAAATCTGCTCTCCTACTTCCCCCATCCTCCCCGCTCTGCTGACTGCAACTCTTGGGGGTAAGGAACGGTAAGGCTGCAGGTTGTACCATACGCTCACCAACATGGGGCCATCTGCTTTTATCTGCCAATAGTGGCAATGGAGAGAGCAGAACTTGGGAGGTACCTACGTGTGGCACTGGTCACTCCCATGGAGGTCACTTTCCAATCTCTGTTATGCTGGTTTTAGGCCAGCATAGCTCCATTGTCTTAGCAGAGCTACTCCTGATTTCCACTGGGGTCAGAGAGAACTGAGAACTTTGTCTGTCCTGGTAGGGTAATAAGTGCTTTCTCACCCTCCACAGAAGTAATGGGTGACATGGAGCCTAATTTCTTCATCTGGTCCTTTCACAAAAGCAATGAGTGAGACACTTTCTTGGGGGAGTTGCTTTAGACAAAGATGTTTGTCCTGTATACTGCCAAGAGCAAGAGCAGCTTGGCAGATACAAAATACAGGCACGCCTATCCTAAAAGAAAATCTGACCAGGACTAGGGATCTTATTCATTGTGTTCCCATCACAGAGCAGCACCAGAGAAAAGCTGCTTCATACAGGTCTGTAGGTTAACTGTATGCTGGGACCCAGACTGTTCTCAGACCATGAGCAGATGTACTGGTGATCAGCATTTTGCAGCCTTGCCAGTACTGAAGATCACTGATACCAGGGTAGGGACTGCTACCTGGAAAGGATCAGGGAGAGGTGATCACAGCTCTGCTTCCCCAGTGTATACAACTGCCTCAGTGCAAAAAAGCTCATTTTGCCAATGCTCTCATTTCTTCACTTTGACCCTTTTCATTTCTTAGAGCTTATATTTCTGAGGCATCTGTTAGGAGAGGAGATTGGAAAAGCCTGAAAAGCCCCCCAGCACAGAGAAGAATCAAATGCACACGTGTTGAAATAATCACATTGCTTGGGTCATAAATTACATGCCATGGGCTAAGGAGAAAATCAAATGCCTTGCCTTTGAACCCCCTCTCCTCCACAAACAGCACCTCAGGTGAGTCGAGCAAGGACTCTAGTCCTGCTCTCCAAGGGTTGTTATATACATATCAGATAGATGGAGTGGCTCTCTCTGCTCTGTTATTGTCCTCCCTGCGGTGAAAGCGAACACATGTAAATAGGCACAAGGTGCCACTGCTGCAAATGGCACTGAGGTTGCTATTTGCCTTGTTAGCTGGCTACTCTTTGCTCATCAGGAACTGAGAAAAAGCAGGTGGTTTTGCCTACTCCTTGTTGGGTGAAGTCATTAGATGAAGCAAACGACATCCCTTCATGAATGGGATTGCAATTTTATCATATATCAGAGGCAGGCTTGCTTCAGTGAGGTCCCATGTGTCTTGTCTACCTAAGGATGCAACCAACCCAAAAGCCCAGATGTAAACAGTCCCATAATCTGCACTGCTGGAAAACTGGCTTTCAGTTTTTTTACTTCAACCCTAATGCACAGATCCATAGAAAGAAGCTCTCTTTTTACAGCTCCTAGAACAACAGTGATCCAACTAGATGGAAGTTTTGAGGCACAACTGCAATAAAAGTATTAGACAGCAGTTACATCAGTCGCTGGAAGAGTCCTCATGATCTCCTCCCTCCACCCCATCCCACCCCATCATTTCTTACTTGTACAGGCCATCAGGTTCCAGGCACTTGAAAATGACTGAATAGAGGCTGATTTCGGGGACCTCTCCATGGCTCCTACCAGCTGCCACACAGGACGTTGCAAGGCCAGAGAGCAAATCATCAGCAAAGCTCAAGGATTCTCCTATAGACCAAAGAAGAGAAGGGTAAGATTGCAAACTCCCCAACTCAACCTCTAGCCTATGTCTGATATATTTCCAGAACACTTCCCTTAAAAGTTGCCCATGGGCAAGCAGCAACATTTACTCAGCTATAATCTGAACCAAGGACCAAAGTTTCTTCTTATGCAATACATTGCCCATGGGCAATACACATGGACACATGCATACATCGGCAGCATACAAACCCACTTCAGGAACAGGACGAACACAGGCCCACACTGAGCAAGCCATATATCAACTGAGATGTGTTATAGGTTGGGCCAGGGAACAGGCACACTCACAAATCGTATAGACAACATGGGGAGATGGCCTCCATGCTAACTTCTACATGCTAAACATATATCTGCTAATGGGTATGTGCACTTCCCCTGCAGGGACATGAATTCAGTGCTGCAATAGGCTTTTTCCATCCCAAGCAGCTCTGGCTGCAGATTCTGCTTATTTTTAGAGACAGTTTCAGCTTCAAAAAAATCACCAGACTCAAACAAACAGATTTCTTTATTGGGTGCTTACACCTAATATCACCTTAGATTAACCAAAGGGAATTAAAACAGTTTACTAGGCAGGTTTCCTTTCCTTATTTAATTTGTGCAGGTTGGGAAGTGAAATTCAAGGACTTTGCTCTCAGTTCAGCCATAAAAAGCCTGTCCTTCATGCTCCAAGTGCTGCCACAGGTGTAAGTTCAGACTAGTTGGATATGGGTGCTTCTTTTAAGGCAGCTGTTTGTGTTTATACTGGGAGCATCTACATGTTGCCCTACGATGATGTAGCTACATGCTACGTTGCTGTAGGGCGTGCTATGGTGATGTAGTGATCATGCGGGTCTACAAGTGACCGCTAGTTATACCGCTAGTTATACTGCCTACTTATAATGCACTGCTACGGCAACGTAGAAGAGAAATTTAAGCATGCGCCGTCCATACGACAGAGTACGGGCACCGTATTTTAATACTTCAAAAAGGCGCAGTAACAACATCGCCATACAGTGACATGTAGACATACCCATTAAAAATAATAATGCAGAAAAAATATTTTTTGAGATTCAGCATAAGCACGGTTGGATAAACTTTTAAGCAGATAGTAGTCACATTTATATGAGATGCTGACTGCACAGTAGCTCATTATTAATGCACAGTAGCATCACGTGGCATGAGATGCTAGTAGTAACGAGCTACCGCACAGTCAGCATCACCAGAAAGCCATCGGGGACGCTACTGAGCAGTAATCGGAGTTACTAGGCAGTCATTTAGTACTTGCATGCACAAGTACTAAATGTGTATGTAAGTACTAAATGATTGCACAGTAACAACAGCGCCATCAGCATCTCGTGTAGCTGTGATCACTATCTCTTTAATTACATTTCCTAGCCTGGATTCTCCACTGAGCTCCGCCACGAACTGGCATTGACATGCAAACTGAATTACAATTAGGTTTTTATGGTGTTTTATACCCACTTTGCATTGGTATAAGGGACTACACGGGCACAAATAGGCAAATAATCAGACGACTCTGACATTTAGCTCATCTGACTCACTTGAATGTGATCTCACTGATGCTCATGTACATCAAGAGGAATCCCACTGAAGTGGGTTCAGGTTACACGGGTGTGAGTTCAAAATCAGACCCTTCATTCCCTTTTGTGCCAGTGCATCTTGTACATAGGTGCCAAGACTTCTAAAGCATTGAGAAGAATGCCTTTCTTAGCATGTTTCTTTCCTTGTCTTACTGAAAGTCAATCTGATTGAGAGCCACAGAAATGCAACATCAGTTTTAGAGCTTTGGTATAAAATGTTCAAACTAACACACTGGTATAATCATTCATAGTGCATAATTCTGTGGGACGATTACTCAGGTAGCAGAAAATAATCCCATTTGTGTCTTGTCTCACAAAACACAATTCAATAACAAATGTTGTCCTTGGCCAGAGAAGAGAGCAGCAATGAATTCCTTTCTTCCGTAAAGGAATCCAAGTCTTAATTATTCATTTTAATGTACCACTCAGGTCCCTGCTCTCAGCATGACTTGTTCTTTCCAACCTTTTTATTTTTTTCAGGCAGAGCTGTCACCACTTGCCATCATTTAACATAGTTATTAGAGATGGGCCTGAAACAAACCTTTGGGGAGTTTGATTGGGAAGGTTGTGGTTAAAGCACCGGGCTGGGAGTCAGAAGGCTGGGGTTCAGCTGTGGTTCTGGCACAGACTTCCACTCTGACCTGAGACAAACCATTTAGACTCAGGGCTTATGGGTTGATTAAAAAAACAAAGCTTTTACATGACTGGCCCTTGTTTCTAGCTACCACTTCCATCCTTTTCCACACAATACACGCTTAGACTGTGGAACTCATTGCTACAAGAAATCACTGAGACCAGGAACTTACTAAAATACATAAAGGGATCTGTCATTTATAAACACCCAGAAAAAAGCACAATTAACACTCTTGAACTTTCTAGAGATTTAGGGCCTTGTTACACCGTGATTTTGGGCGGCTCGAGGAGCACTTAACTCCTCAATTGTCCACGCATTAACTTCTGAAACTACTTTTAAGCACTCCTTAGGGAGCTCAAAGTGAGGCCACTCTAGGGCAGGATTGTTACACTGAGGTAGAGATGCTCTAGGAAACACCTGATGCCCCACCTGCCCTCTTCCTCTGCTGGCCTGAATTAGGCCCATTGCCCCCCTCCTCCCCTCCCTCCCTCCCACCAGACGAGCAGCAGCCCAGCAGCACTGGCACCTGGGAAGGCAGGTGAATCCTTCCTTGCCTGTGCCTCTTGGACAGACAGCAAAGGCAACCACAAGTAAGTAATGCCCTGGGGGCGGGGGGAGGCAGGAGGCAGAGAGGAACCCCTCGGGGCAAGGAGGGAGCAATGGGGAGAGCCCCAAGGGAAAGTGGGGAGCCTGGAATAGGAGTGGAGGTAACCTCTCAGTCGCCCAGGCCCCTGCTGGCCTATATAAGTGCCTGCTCCAAAACTGAGCTAGCACTACCATCCCATCAACATTTGTGCAGCTCAGTGTAAGGTGTAACAAGGCCCTCAGTCACTCCGTAACTATTAACTGATGAGGCAGAGACTTAATGCTGTGGCTATGTTATCCCACCTATGTTTCCTTTAGGGGTCTTGCATTCTCCTCTGAAATGCCTAGTATCCATCATTGTTTGGAGCAGGATACTGGTCTAGACAACTTCAAATTGACCCAGTCTGGTGATCCCTCTGTTACTGCTAAAGATCTGGGTGTTTATTTAATCTATTCATCCTTTCCTTGCTGTTTATTTATTCCTATTTAGTTTGGACCTTGTTCTTTGAGGCCTGGTGCCTTGTATCTCTGAATGGACGTCATACAGATGAGCTTATGGGTCCTGTTATCACAACAGTTAGGATCCACACTGACCTTTTACTGCTGTAGCCTTGCTATCTGGAATTTTTGCACAGACATCTTGAAGCTTTCCCTTCTGAATACCGGACAGTGGGTCACTTGAGGATAACTAGCAGGTGTTTTGGGTTGAGGTGACAGGATGAGTTAGAGGGAGTTTAGTGGGTATGCATTCTGTACAGGAGCACTTCATAATGTTTGGGCACAAGATGCACTCTCTCTACTTGGTGTAGAGCCAAAGCCCTCCTGACTTGTAGCAATGCTCCCTAATAATCTGCTTAAAATGTTCTTTTGCAGTTACAGAGTTTTAGGTGACGGCAGCTCTGTCTAACACAATTTTTAGAAACACCCACATTCACAATGAGACAATGTAGTAAAAAAACACATGGGTTGGGCACGGCATACCAGTCTTTCACGGCTTGTTTACACAGCTTTCCAATCACAAGAAGCATCAAAATGAAGCATGGCTTCAACTCCATGCACATTACAGTCCAAAATATGTAATGTAGCTGCCTCAGCACTTGCTGAATACAGGCCACCTATAACTGTAAATGCAAGGGATACGCGCACACACACGCACACACACACACACACACGCATATATATATATAGCTAGTGTTTCAGGGCCTTCAGGGCAGACCGGTTAGCAGGGCAGGGCTGTAGAAGACAATCTGTCAGATGTCTGGCTGCAGCAGAGTGGCGAATGGCATAGCACAAGTGTCTAATTAGGAAAAAAGCCCGAGGCCACATAATTGTCATGTCCCTCAGGTCATGATTCCCAGAGCTAATATTTCAGGCTCTTTGCAAACTCAGGCAGATATTTTTATATCAGTTTACATTTGGTTTACCTATAACTGTAAATGCAAGGAACATACACACACGCACATGCACACTCCCTCCCGAGTTAACAAGGAGGCTATTGCTTGGCTTCGCAGATTTGCATTCGCTAAGTAAATAAATAAAACTTTGCCTAAATCAGAGCAGGGGATAAGCCTTTGAAAAGCCTTTACTTTGTCAGTAAAGACAAGTTGCAATTTTGAAGATAAATTTCTTAATGATTCTATTTCCCTGATCATCATCACTGAGAAGAGTGACAGTGATGGTGATCAGGGACGTGGAAACTGAGAGGAGACTAAAAGAGCATATCTATCTATCTATAGCTATCTATCTATCTAATTAGCTAGCTATTCTTTGCATTTATAGTGATAAGTGAACCAAATGTAAACTGATATAACAATATCTGTCTGAGTTTGAAAAGAGCCTGAAACATTAGCTCTGGGAGTCATGACCTGAGGGACATGACAATTATGTGGCCTCAGGCTTTTTTCCTAATTAGACACTTATGCTGTGCCACTCGCCACTCTGCTGCAGCCAGACGTCTGACAGATTGTCTTCTACAGCCCTGTCCTGCTAACCGGTCTGCAGCAGCCTCTTGCTCTCTGCCTCATTAACAGGATCCCACTGCATGATCCCTTTGTTGGTTGGCAGAGCCAAGCAGCAAGGGGTTAGAGAGGTGAAGATGAAGTCTAGCTGGGAGAGGAGTGAGACAGAAGTATAGACTGCCTAGAGAAAAGAGCAGTGAAGGTCAAGAGAGTTGGTACATGAGCTGCTGAACCTGGTGACATATTCCCTCCTCCCATAGTATGCAAGGAGGGCCAAGCTGCAGGAATATCATCACAGGACTAAGACCCAGCAAATGGAGCAAAGTTGCCTCTGAAAAAAACCTCTCTGAAAGCAACCCCCATTCTCCTCAGAAATAACTATTAATGAAAATAATCCCCGATAGTCTATATTTACAAATTGTAACTGTACCTGTTTGATGGGAATAGGGGTATGTGGGAATGTATGATATTTAAGTGATATTTATAATATTTATGTATGATATTTGTGGGAATGATATATGTGGGAATATGTATGTTATAAATAATATATAACATAGATATATATATGTATGTGTGTATGTATGTGTGTATGATTTATGTATGACATAGGTGGGGAATGTATGATATTTAAGTGATGATACCTAGTGTATTGTACACTAGGTTGGTAACACTACCTATTATTAAAATTGTCTAGTACTTCTCATTATTTATCACAGGTTATTAAATGTTATTTTCAATTGCTTTGCCAAGCTTTAACCACATAAGCTGAAAATGTCTGTACCAAGTGTCTGCCTCACACTGAATTTTCTTGGAAAATGTCAGCCAAAATGGGACTCCTATTTCTGGGAATGAGAAGGTGGGGAGGGGGGATGTTGTTCTGCACGTAGTAAAAGAAATGGTCTGGAAACATATTTGTGAAGACCTGTAGTGCCCCCATGCTTTGAAGCAGGAACACTGTGTTTAGCAGGGTGGCGGCTTTAGGGACAAAAGAACTTTACGGACATCTTTGTGCACCTCTAGGGCCTCAGTGCTAGCTCATCCTGCACTTGTGGAGAGATACAAACAGTGCTGCATATCACCATGGAGTGTCCCCTCTACAAACTGAGAGGTGGATTAATAACTTTGAACTCAGTTAACGGGGAGGCTATTGCTTAGCTTCGCAGATTTGCATTTGCTAAATAAATAAATAAACCTCTGTCTTAGGGCAGGGGATAAGCCTTTGAAAAGCCTTTTGTCAGTAAAGACAAGCTACAGTTTTGCAGTTAAAGTCCTTAATGACTCCATCTCCACTAGGCATGCTCTTATGGCTAAGCAGGACTTTTCCTAACTGTGACTGTGACTGTGGACTGCAGCAAGCTGTATGGGGTCTGAACACTTCAATGGGGGGCTTGTTTTAGCCCAGGCAGCATAGGAGAAAGGTACCCAATTCAAATGAAGATGGGCATGAGACAGAGATGGGGATGGAGCCTGGGAGATACTTGCTTTTATAACTTCAACTGTGGGTTTTTCATTGTTTTTTGGCGCAATGATTATGGAGGACATGGAATGGGGTTTACTGCTGCAAAACATGGTCTCCTTTTGTTGCAGGATGCAGAGGCTCTTGCCTATATTTCTCAGTTTGCTATTAGTCTCACTGCAGAGAAGGAAATGCAGCTAGAGACTTTTGCCAAGTTGGTGTCAATCTGGGTTAAGCCAAAACCCACAGCAATAAAACCCCTACGGTGAGAGAGTGCTTTCTGTTCAGTCCTGGGCCTCCGGTGAAGTTTTCTCCTTCACTCTTCTGCCCCTAGCCCTGCTGCAGTGCAACAAATGTAATAGTTTGTTACAGAAAAAGTTAAAGTAGATTCCAGCAAAGTGTCCAAAACAATCCAAAGCTGGAAAGCATTTTTGTATCCATGCAGGCAGCAGCCAGGATGCCAGTGTCTGTGGCTAGTGAGTGGAGGGAGTACAAGGCATGTATAAACTCAGGTGAAGGACACCTCAGACAGAAATTGGCTACCACAGGGCCTACCTAAGTACCAAAGAATGCATCAATTTTCAGCTTGAATATGCAGCTGTGGTTCACACGGTCTCTGATAAAAACATGAGGAAAATGCCTTTTTCATTACTCTGCCATAAGCTGAAACACCTGGAGAGAATCTGGTCAAGGTTTCAATAGTGACTAAAATTAATAATTCCTGCTATACATTGGCAATGGTTGAGAAGGAAACCCTGGATGTACTTGTGTATCACTGAATGACTGAGGCATCAATGTTATCTGCCTAGAATTAAAAAAAGGCAAATGCAATCCACAGATGTATCTGGCAAGGAATTTCTGGTGGCAATAGGGAAATATTAATACTATTGTATAAAATCCCAGGGGAAACTCACCGAGAATACAGTAAACAGTTTTGATCACTCATGTTCAAGGCTGACATGAGACTGGAGCAGGCATAGAGAAGAGTTACGGTGCCGATGATCGGGGAAATGGAAACTGAGTTATGAGACGGTACTAAAAGAGCATGTCTTGTTGATCTTAGTAATAAAAAGGAGGAGGGGAGGGGAGGCATGCTCCCTATAAATGCCTCTTGGAATACACCAGAGGAGGGAAAAGAACTATTTAAGCTATAAGACAATATTGACCCAAGAAAGAATGAGTATAAACTGACCAGGAATGACTTGGGAGTTGAAAGAAAGTTTCTAACAAGTAAAGGAGCTTCTTTTGAAGAGGGGTCGTTGGAGCAAAAATCCTAACCAATTTTAAGATGGAGTTGGACCAGTGTATGAAAGGAAGTATACAGCATGGCAGCTTGTACCAGTGGGAGGTGGCACTTGATGTCCAGTCCAGAGTCCATAGAAACCAAACTGCCATTGAATATAATGCAGTGTTTTAGCGTCCTGAAATGACCATGAAGCAGACTTTCCAGGCTTGCTGTGCCAGCTGCCATGCTTTTATTTTTACAATTTATCCTTGTATTTATTGCTGTTGTTGCTCCTGCTGTTGTTATGCTCCTTGAAAGAAGGCAGGGCCAAGTGGCGCATTTAGAGGCTAACTGGTTAGCAGCCTCTGAAGATACTGCCTTGCCCTGCCTTCTGCGTGACTTCAGAAAAACACAGCTAACTATCTACTCCTTGAAAAAGAAACCAAAGCTTCCCTTTAAAGTTTTATGGTGAAAGAGAACGCTGAGCAAGCCACTGACCGAGCCATGCTATGAAACTGGACAGCTCTTGGACGACTGTCCAGTTGGCCAGATCTTGGATGACGACTCCCCTTATCGCTCTTCAGAAGCCAGCAACTTACCCCAGAGCAAAGGCGGCATCAAGACGAGGGAACTGAACCCAGGGTCTCCTCGCCTAGTCCTGAGTATGTGCTGAGTGACGGACTTTCTGATGCCAATGGAAACTGAGGTCCTAGTTCTCCTCTCACTTACACTCGAGTCCACCAAGACTAGCTTCATGGAAGTGGAGGCCCTAGTTGAGAGCAGCTAAGCTAAGTGAAAGGAGAGATTCAAGCCATGAGACACCATGGAAAGAAAAATATGGAAGCCTGTTTTGATGTAGGCAAATGTGTGGCCATTGCACCGCGGCAGAAAAACCAAGACATTGAGCCAACGGCAGCACAGAGGGTTGTGGAAACATCCCGATAGACCAGTTCCTTTGGGGCTACACAGAGGCTTTACCTCAAAGGGACCCTGGAAGCTGTCACACGTCCTCCTGGGGCCCACCGAACCTGGCTGGCGTGGAGACAACCGGGAGGTGGTGGGAAAGAGATGAAGAAGGAACAGTGTGCAGACTCGATAAGAACTGTTTGTTGCGATTAAGTGGCTGCGATTCCTAGAAAGAGAAGGAGGAGGAGAACACATGGGCTTCCATGTGTCACTCAGGGCTGCCAGCTACTTTACTGGCCCAAATTCTTCTGATCAGGGTACTCTCTCTCCCTCTTTCTTTCAACCTGTTTTTCATTTACTTTCGTGGCATCTCTGACTGTGACCTCAACTCAATCTGGTACTTAGGGGGGGAAAAAAAAAAGCACAAAAAAAAAAAGTCCTTTAAAAAAAATCATATTCTATTTAGCTTGGTTAGTTTTGAAGCTTCAGCAGAAGAAAGATTAACCTTTTCTGCCTAACTTAATGAAAACAAGGAGTAAGTCTGTATGGATAAATAAATATATGTGTGGGTACGGAGCAGGCACGATCGTGTTACAGCCCCAGTGGAGCGGTAATGGGGAACAGGCACATTCCTGCAGAGCAGCTCCCAATTCCCTATTCGTTTTCAAGGAAAGAAAAACAGAACAGCATGTCAGAGACCCTAATAGGCACAAATGGCAGGGCCCAGGGGAGGCAGTGGGGGCCCCGTCAGGACTTCTGTCCCCAGTGGTGACCTTCGGAGTGGTGCCAATAGAAGCAAATGCAGAAGGAGGTTGATTCCACTTTGCTCCTACCTAGTTTCATTGCTGATTTCAGGAAACACATGGCATGTGGAGTCCTGTTACGTTGTCATATTTTTTAGTGCTTTTTGCACCCTACTCTCCCTCCAGACGTCTGCCTCAGGGTGTTAGGGCCACTACAAGGAGTGCAAAGGAGGGAGAGTTTGTGAGCAGGAGCTGTGCTCCAGTTTGCCTGACGTAGTATGTGCAGAAGGCAGGGCTGAGAGCTGCCCATGGGCAGTCAGCTGCATCTGAGTGCAGGCGGCTTTCAGATCAGCCAGGACGGGTATTTCTTGGGACAATGGGTTCCATGGTCACTTGTCAGAAATGAATGGTATGGACTTCAGTCAGTGGAGACAAGCTGATTTACAGCAGGATACGGTCTGCTGTTGGAAAGAAGGCAGGGCCAAGTGGCGCATTTAGAGGCTAACTGGTTAGTAGTACAGCAGGATCTGGACCTGTTGTCTTACACGCTGGTGATGCCGTATTAAGGCAACATACTGCTGCACCTGTCCTGTTGAGCTTCACAAACAGGACTTGCTAATAACAATTAGACCCTACTCATATTCTGGTAGTACCCAAACTGAGTCAGTCTCCTTTGGTGTAATCAGGGAAATCTGTCTCCAGTCCCAGAGACCCTGTAGTCTACAGCACCGTCCCTTTGTCCTGGACTGTCACAAAGTGCTGTACACACTCAATAAACCAAGAACTACTCTACTTGCACCCAGAAATGCAGCCAGTTCTAGGCTTAAATGCAGAAAGTACTTAAGACCCTGTCCTTGTGAGTAAGTCGTAATCTCTCCGGACTTTAACTCCATGTTGACAAAATGGGGATAATAGCACTTTTTTTCTCCCACCCATTGACTATTTAGATTGTAAAACCTGTAGAGTAGGAACTGCCCTCAACACCTGTAAGTAGAGGACCTACATGATATAGCAGCAAGAATAACAGCAGCAAAAACAACAATGATGATGGTAAGAATAAGAATAATAGGCTCCAAGTTCCACTGGGCCCTCGAGACTTCCACTAGTGACTGAAGACTCCATTTGTAAATGACCAAATTTCAAAAGCGACACTTTCCAATTTGATCCGAGCAGTTAAAGAGTAAGTGCCTTTAAGGGCTAAGACAAGCTGGATATTGTCTGACCACACCTGACTGGCAGGGTAGAATGAAGGCCTGAACTATTCTAATCAATAGAAGGAATTTATTTGAATGCACTGAAATGTCTCCACATATTGGCATCCAGGTTGCAGTTAATTGCCAAAATGAATCCCTTCAAAAGACCTATAATCTACCTTAGGGTTTTCTATTGCATCCATCACTATTGTACCTAAGCCCTATGGATATTTGCTCATCGCGGCTGTTTGTATAATCAAAGGACAACATGTTTGGAAGAGTCCCAGCTTGTGCCCTGGCAATGGTGACCTGAAGGTACAGCATTGTGAAGAAAGGGCTCTGCCAGCATCTCCATCTTGGTCCCCCAACACACCACTGACTAGACAATATGAATCTATCCTGTATGCAATGGCAGAGTAGAGAGCTAAGGGACTTAATCGGATTCTTCCTTTCTTTATACTCATGTTTGGTGTGCAATGGGAAGCAGGGAGCTGGCTCTTCCAATTTCCTTGAGCTCCACTGTACAGCACATTTACACCAGGGAAACCTACACTGATTATCTAAATGGATGTAAAACAGAACAGCGTCTGCAGTGGATGAAGAGGTATTCCAAGGTGGCTCCTTGCAGTCAGCAATATTATAGTGCTTTGACTTTACACAGTGAGAAAGAAGCAATAGCTTGTTTGCCTATAGCAAACAACTACCTCAGGACAGCTGCACACACGACACATACTCTGGTGTAGTTTTACTGGTGTAGTTATTCACTGATTCCCCCCAGGGTAATTCTAGACCATATTCAAGCAAGTCACATTGGAAGAGGGCTATACATCATGTGTCTGTTCCTTGCTTATACTGTTGTAAAGGCTGACCGCTGCATTGTAGAAGTGTTGCATGTACAAGTCCTTAGCCATCACTAGGGGTTACCTGGGGTCTCTTCGCCAGGGGTCCTTCCTGAATTATGGGGAAGTCCACTGACTTGAGGACCAGCCCTGTAGCTCCTCATGCAATTTCAACACTGGGTCCAACATACCAACTCACTTGCTGCAGAATGCAACCCGGGACCTTTGATCTAGCAAGAGAAAAGGATGGAGCCTGCCAGACCATGCGTTGCCAATCCCTGATTTTCAACTCTGTTGATCACACACGCTAATCATAAACTTTTTACAGCAAAATTTTCCACTGATTTAATCCACTGTGGGACATTGCTAACTGGGTGCCAATCAGCGCAGAATTGAGTCTTTAGCATGTAAAGAATCCTTCTCTCCACAAACACACCCGAGCCTCAAATACCAATCTAGTGCGGGGGGGACATTTCCTAGAAAGAAACTCAGAGTGTGTAATTAATCTCTAAAAACATGATTACCCTAGGCAATTTGTCAAATCAAATTACTGTAAACCTATGCCGAAAAGCAATCAGCTGCTCTCTGCTTCACTTCCCCTTGCACTTTTTGGATAAGTGGGATTTTTGTAGCTCTGTGAGATCAGAAAATTAGTTCTATAGTGTCACCATTGTCTTCCCCCCCAACTCCTGGCCCCTTCTTAAATTTCATGGCTCAAAGCCGGAGAATGGACTAATCACATGCCAGAGTTCAGTACTGTCAGCAGGGACTGATTTAAAGCAGCAGCTCTTTGTCCGACCCAATTTATTTGGGATACAGGAGATACTGTCCTAGGCTGATATTTGCAGTGTTACTAATAATTCTGCAGGCCAGAATTTTAGCAGCGCTCAGTACTCCCAACTCAGGGCAGATCTGTAGCATGCTGGCGGATGAGTACTTTTGGAAGTCTGCCCCCAATGGAACAGACCAAGTATGAACTCTTCCCAATCATGGGCATCTAATTCTCTCAGAGGATGCCAGCTATCACGATTCCACTGAAGTCCATGAAATTCTGATAATAAATGGAACTGTAACAAGTTACACTGGCCCTGTGGCTATTTGGAAGGAGTGCATAATAGGCACTACCCACAAGCAAGTCATTTGAAACAGGAAAGACTAGTGAATACAGTTGCAAATAAAAGCATGGAGATGGTTTGCTAGGATTTTCAGGAAACTGTTGACCCTGATCTTGCCAATTTTTACATGTGTTTTCCTTTACTGATATGAGTACTTGTACTGAACTCACAAAGATAAAGTGAAATAGGTACATATGTTTGTGCTAAGTTTACTGACACTATCATTTCTGAAATTTCTGTGAATCCTAAAAAGCATTAGTATAGACGTTTGTTTAGTTTGAAAATTCCTGCCAGGAAATATGCTATGCATTTTTATCTCTTTATAAAATTTGCCACCATCCAAGGCATGTCATATGATTTATGTGACCAACTGCATGCGCCATAACAACACAACTGAATATCAGACAGCTCTCAAAGAACCCCCGAAGTGGAAATCCCCCAGCCCAAACTTACAAATACAAGAGAATGCATGCGAGTGCAGGACCATAACGTCTTATGGTCAGTCTCTCATGAGAGAAAGTTACCTAGTTTCCCAACTTCCCTTGCTTTTGCCATTACCCACTTCTCCATTCCAGCCTTTCTTCCCTTCCAAAAATTTCCAGGGCTCTTTAACCTTTTAAAATAAAGAAATTAGGTATATCGTTACCCTTCCCCAGAAATTAGCTATAGTGAACGCAATTGGATAGTATTGCTTTAAATGGTATAAAAGCCCGATAGTGCCCCAATATCTGCTGTGTAAGGTAACACCAGAAACTTGCTGGTGCAGTTGTGTCTGAACATACATACTGAAAGGCCTTGCACATTGCACATCACTGGTGAACAGAGTTATCTGAACCTCACCCATCAGGTTCCTTCATATTGGGCATGTTGGGTAAAGAACAAAATACAGCACCATTAGACTACATTCCTCTGATTTCCAGCATCCTCGTGCACTGCAGATACTAAATGGGCTTTTTAGTGACAGGGATGTTCACCACTGTTAATGGCTGAAAGGTTTATATAAAGTCTTTAGAGCAACAGTGTAATTCAGCCCTCATTTGAAAATGCTAATTGGCCAGGACTCTGCCCTCTTTCAGAGTTCTGCATGAAAAAAAAATGTGTCAACTAGACCATTATTTTCCCTTTGGCTCTCCCAAGAGAGACAGCTAGTCTGACTAACTCCCTCGGAATAATATGGATCGATTCTGTAAGGTACTGAGCACTTTGGATCTGATCCAGCAAAGCACTTAAGACCATGCTTATCTTTCAGTCGAGCACAGAGTTCCACAGGTTAATTGTGCATTGTATGAAAAAAGTATTTCCCCGTATCAATTTCACATTTGTTGGCTTCCACTTTGACTGAAAATCTCCCATTTCCTTTGCCATCAGTATGGGTGAACAGAAGGGCTACCTTCTGTCGATCATTTGTTATTTTGCCTAGGCCTTTTACTCTTGTCAACATCTATGCTTAGTGGTCTCCTATTAATGGCAAACCAACTCAGCCTTTTCTATCCTTCTTCACATGGAACATTTCCAGCTTTCTTCTCCCCTCACCATGCATTGTATCCAACCATTGATGTTCCACTGGAGTGATGTTGTAGTGATGGTGCAGGAAATACAAGAGAGGCAGAGGCAAGGAATTTCATGCGGGATGTCTTTTTATTGGACCACCTGCATGGTTGGGATGGTCTTAGGCAAACTTGTCTAACTCCATCCCACTCATGAAGATGCTCCAATAAAAGATGCCACTCACAGAAAACTCTGCCGCTTGCCACTGTCCTATTTTCACTGATGCATACTCTCCAATATTGCACATCACTCAGGATCTTACTTGGAACTAACACCTTGTTTCAGTGTGGATTTTACCCTCAAAGGGTGCATCCCCATGAAAGGGAACGTGTGTTTCCCCGGGGACAACTAGCTGTGGTACATATTGTGCTGCTGCTAGCTGGACCCAGGCACGCCCCTGCATGAGCGCTCTGGTGTGCAGCAGATTGCCCTCGGTCGGGTAGGGGAGGCTGGGGCAGCACCTGGGATCCTCCCAGAGCAGCAGCAGTCCAGCTGCTTGGAGCCTAGCCGGGAGCTGCAAGATCTAATTTTGCTGCCATGCTGCAAATATGCAGCGCAGCGAACAGACTCATGAGTGTTTTGAGGTGCCATAAACTGAGTGTTCCCACTTGTGGGAATGCGGCCAAAGGTTTCAAAGCACAGAACAAAAGTCGTTAGCATTGTTCATACAGTGATAGCATTAAAAAACCCTAGCCAAGGTATGGCTCCAGTTGTGCTATATACATATCACCCCTGCTTTAAGAACCCCCAGTCTAAATAAAGACAACAAAGTATGAGAAGAAGCAGGAGAAATGACATGTTCAAGGCTATGCAGAGGTGTGTGTTAGAGGTGGACATAAAACCCAGGGCTCCTGGGTTCTAGAAATTTAACCAATAGAGACTATGCTGCCTGATACCTTTTTCATGTCCTAAATATCATTAACCCCATTTTGCAGACTGAAGGATGGAGGCAGTGAGTGGAAAAGTAACCTAATCATATGGCAGGACATAGTGGCAGAGGCAGAAAAGTAGTTCACACTGAAAAGTAGATCACACTGACTCAGAAACCGAAGCAAATCTGTGGTCCTGAGACTGCCTTCAGCATAAGGGTCTTATCTGAGGTTGGTGGCCCATCTATATATTGCTGCTTAGGGGGAGTCTGTCTCACCAGAGAGGAGGAAGTGCAGAAGACCATATTTTCCTGCATATTATATGCATCTTTCTCCCCAAAATCAGTCCTCCAAAATTGGGGTATATGTCTTAAGCAGGGAAGCTGATCTTTCTACCAGGAATAGAAGCACCCACTTTGATTCCTGCTGAGCAGTGTCTGTGCTATGGGGGATTCTGAGCATGCACAGAGTACTCACCGGCCAAAGACTGCTAAGAGTCAACCAACTCAAACATCTCCATGACATGAATGATACCTGTGGCATTTCCTTTCAGGCAGCTAGAGGAGTCAATTGATTTAACGGCTCATTGCTCTTCACATCACCGGTGTTGACAATCACCTCTCCTTTTTACTGATCTTGATGCTCCACTAGTCAAGCTAAACTTTCTTCTGGCAATTTTGCTGTCTACTAACAGCTCCTGGTTTTTTTTTCTGTTCCACAGTCTTGCAGACCTTTTAGCTCTGTCTCTGATCTACACAGCCAGAACTCAAGAAAAATCTGTTTTTTTCTTTATTCTGCCTTCGCAAAAACAAACAAACAGGTGCGCATTTGATCCCGAGGCATGCTGTATACAAGAAAATAGGGTATCGTTCATGTAGTGGGGATGTTTGAGTCGTTTGGCTCTCAGCAGTCTTTGGCAGGCGAGTGCTCTGTGCATGCCCTCGTAGCACTGATCGTTCATAGACGGCTTCAAGGTCTGATGGAGATGCGTTGCAGCTAGCAGCAGAGCAGTATCTTACTATTTAGAGACAGGAGAAGAGAGAGGCCTGGAAGAAGCCAAGCAAGATTACCCCAAGCAGTAAATGGATTCAGCAGCTGTTCCAACACCCGTGCAGATGAGCGAGTGTGCGCCTGGTGGTGAGCGACTGGAGGTAGAACAGCAAAGTTATCACTTCCCTCCTTTCTCTGAAGACAAAAATAGAATCCAAGCATTGCTTGAGACCTGGGGCTATGTCAAGAAGATAAGGAGAGTCTCCCCCTTCCCCAGTCCCTTGCTTCCTTATAAAGTCTGGAATAAAAGCCCTGTCAGTTCCCGCTATACTCCCCCAACCCCAGATACCAAGCGTGGGATGCTGACATTTAGCAGGAGGGAAAAATTACCCAAACTAGCCCACTTTCCCTCTCCTTCCATCGCCTGGAAAAATGTCATAAAACAAAGTGAAAAAAAAAAGCCCTCCAAGGGCTGTGGAAAGAACATGTGGAGAAGGGTGAGTCAGGCTTGCTCACAGCGCAAGGATCACCGTGCCGCAAGGCAGAGGTGATTCACCAACAAGAGAGCAGGGAGAGAAAGCTGTGTCCAAACGGGAGGAAAAAAAGCATATGGGATGGGTCTGAGGTGCCCGTCCTCTCTCTGAGACCACCAGAACTGACTACCTTGCCAGTCCTTCATCAGCACCAAGATGATTTCCTGGTGCTTGCTTTGCTTCACATGAACATAGGTGAAGGGGCTAGATGCCACCCCTGAGCTCAAGCCCTGCTTCTTTTTCCACTTTCCTCACTTCCCTCCAAGCCCCTCAGGTGGAAAGCACCTCCCAGCCCCATTCCTGTCACTTCATTTCCTCAACCCTCCACTCTGCCTGCTGCAGACCATAAAAAATGCCTTCAAGGAGATGAGAAAAACAGGGCCTGTCTAGGAGCTTTGTAGATTTTGGGGAGGCCTTTTTGAAAGCTCTTAGAAATGGAAGCACATTACCCTAGTGGATGTCCATGGGTGGGGGTTGATCTTCAGAGAAATATCAGCTCCCCGTGAATGTCTATCTTAGGCCATTTACTAAATCACCCTCTTCAACCAGTAGCTGTTCTTTTTATCTAAACACACGCTCTCATACTCCCTCCTTTTAGGGATTTTTTTTTTTTTAATACGAGGGAGGGAAACCTGGTTCTAAAATTAAATCCAATGAATAAATAAATAAATAAAAATAAAACAAAATCCCTCTCTCTCTAAAGTCCCACAATGAAAGCAAAGCTGAAGCTGTAAATTTTTTTTCAGCTTGGAAAACTCTCCCAGTCAATTTTTCCTACTGTTTAATCCCCGCTTAGAGTTACACCATGTGAGTAAACACATTTTATAAGGTTCTAATTCATATCTAACCCATACAGTTTATAGCTTTACTATACACACACACACACACACACACACATGTGTGCGTGTGTGTATGTATATGTATATATGTATACACACACACACACACACACAATAGCCAAGACTCCCTCCTGCGCATCTCAGAGCAGCAGTTTTGATCGATCTGACGTGTTGGGCTAGGAAAGGAAGGCTGGCTTACCTAGGTGTGAGTTAGCAGAGCTGTGGAGTTATTTCCATTCCAGATTCTGTAACCTCCTTTGTAATAACTAATTAGCCAGCCTCATTAAGGGAGCAATAGGGGAGTGGGAGCATCCGTTGCTCAGCCTCTGTAAGGATGAGGACCGCTACTGCACAGCAAGCTGTCTGGAGAAAAGTTCCATTGTCTGAATGCAGAGAGGGAGCCAGACCCATGGAGGGGCAATGGAAATACGTGACGGTTTAGCAACTGCATTCCAGTGGCAGGAATTCAGGCAAATGTGCCACCTCCCTTCAAAGTATAGGTTGTTATTAGCAGGGATTTGGTTTTTCCGCTTGCTGCAGAAAAATGTGGATTTAATCATTTGAAGGAAAAAAACGCAGATTTTCTACCTTTAAGGAGAAAACTGTGGGAAACTACAAATTTCCCCTTGCAGACTGACAGCCTTCTAGCCCGCAAACAGCACCATATGCGTATGCATGCACATATGCGTGTGGCGGCCTACAGCCGGGCAAGGTGGTGGGAGAATCCTTGGATGCTGGATGCAGATAAGTCTATAGGGGGGCTGAGGGTAGCAGGGCCAGGGCGGGGGGGGCTGGGAACGGAGAGGTGTGTGAGTCTGTGTGTGTGCCTGTGTGTGTGGGAGGGATGTATGTAGGGAGGGATGGGTCCCTTCTGGCACTGGGGTAAGGTGTTTGAGCACTGAGACTGTGGCAGGGCAGAAGGGTGTAGGGGAAGGCTCCTGCTTCTCCAGCAGGCAAAGGGGTGGGGGGTGTTTCGGGGGCACCGTGGAGCTACATGCTTGGGCTGGTGGCACCAGGGCTGGAGCCTGTGCTTGCAAAGATGGGGTGGCTGGGAGACACTGCCCGGTGCAGTCCATGGCCAGGCCACCTGGCAGGGTGCAGGAGCTCCAGGCTAGGGTGGGGGGTGCCACAGGCCTCCCCTCCTCCTCTCTCCAGCCTGTGCCAGGGCCACACTTGCTCCACCACTGCCTGCACATACATGTCAGAGCTGCCACAGACACCACAGTCTGGGCCCAAGTGAGACAGGGGCAGCTGGGAGACCCTTCTGGCAGGGCTGGGGGGGCAGGAGGCTGCGGGTCAGAAGTGAGGGCACCAGCAGGACTAGGGGGCTGTCGGTTGGGAGTGAAGAGCACTAGCATGGCCTGGGGGCTGTGGGTTGGGAGTGAGGGGCATCGACAGAGCCTGGGGGCTGTGAGTTGGGAGTGAGAGATTTTGCAATTTTTAAACAGAGAAAACGAGGATCCCTGCTATCAGTCACCTCAATAACTTACATTTTGGTACTGGCAAAATCAACTGGACAGACAGGGACAGGGACTGGAATCCTTCGTACATCAGTGGAACAGACATATAATGGTCAGAAACATTGGGAGCTTTGTACCAATGCCCAGACTACGTGCCAGCCTCAGGAAGGTGGTCAGAGGCAGCAGCTCTGGGCTGTCAGAAGGGTAGTTCTATCACCAGGCCTCACCCCTGCCATGTTTTTTCTGCCACATCCACCTCCAGTAGGGGTGTGATGCGACTCTGTCTTGCAGACGCTTGTGGTTACAGGGGTAGGTACAGCTCCATATCTGGAGTCCTAGCCAAGACACTCTTAGGCATTGTGTCTTTACCACTCCCAGGACAGAATCAGACGATTCTCTCACTGTTAAATGAAGTGTTGGGTTATTGTACCCTGTTGATCCATTCATTCCCCTTGCCTCGAAGGGCTGGCTGGGTTTGGCAACTGTAATTCTTCTCTCTGGGAGTGTGTGATGATGAGCAATTAATGAAAGCAACCCAACAGCTTTGTTACAACAAAGTATTGTTTAAACTTAACAACACGAGTTACTCATAGCACCGGGGGGGGGGGGGGAGCCCCCCTCACCGGACACAACAAAACAGATTTAAAAGCAACAGTCTATACCTAGGTCTTATCTTACCTATCTTGCCTAGAGGCTTGTCATTCCTCATACCAATCCAGGGCTTCCTCATGGAAGGAGAAGAGAAAAGGGCAATCCCACATGGGAGAGAGAGAAGTCTCATCTGATGCAAATCAGCACTGTGCCACTGGGGAACTTCAGGGCTTTCTACATGTTGAGACCCTGGCTCAGGAATGTGTTATGTGTGCTTTATTTACCGTAAGTAGAAATGTAGCTCTTACAGAGACAACTTGGGAACTTTTCTAGGCTCTGGGTAGTAAGGACTGGAACTTTTGCTTGTAAAACTTTCACTCCTGGATAGCCACTTCCCTGAACCTTACTTCTTGCAAGGATGTGCTTTCACTTTCTGTTAGTAAACAAGGGTTACCATACATCTGGGTTTTCCTGGACATGTCCTGCCCCCCTGTCCTCGTGTCTGGTCGGGTTTTTAAAATGAGAGCAAATGTACCAGGACCATTTAGAAGCATGCATTACAAGCCAACCCAACTCCTTGGTCATACTCTTTTCATATCCATCATCCTTGCCTCTGTTGCACATGCCTTTTTTGTATTGTTACTGGGCCAGATTCACAGTTGTGTTTAGTGACATGAGTTGCATTTCAATGATTTATACAAAGGTGAGGTCCAGTATTTCCAAATTAGGGCTTTTATTCTGCAACATTCACAGGATTAAATCTCCTGTCATGAGGTCCCACTGAAATCAAGCATCGATGGTTGCATAGCTTGGGCCTTGTCAGGTAGACAAGATGACTGAAACTGGTTAGTAAATGTAGTTTTTACCCTATGAAAATATTAGCTTTGAATGCAGTTTTCATGCTTTCTGATATTTTCCAATTTCTTAATAAAAAGCCTGAACATTGAAACAAAAAAAAATGTGGCTATGTCCTTCTCTTTTTCTCCTTTTGCATTGTTTAATGTTGCCACTGAAGGAGACTGAGAAGGGGGACACCAAAAATCTGGAAGAGAATATCAAAATAGTTCTTCAAAATGTTAATCCACAGTGAAATCCACCCTTTCCTGAGGATCAGGAAAGGGACAAGACCATGCTATTCACATGTCTGGTAGTCACAGAAACTATAGTGAGAAAGATACATCAGCAGGCAGGCAGAACAAAGTCTATAAATCTGGGATTTCTTGAGTCCACTTGACCAGCATTTAAAGATTCAGAGACCCCTGGAGGACAGGCTTTAATACCATTGCACAGCACAAGAGGGGCTAGAGTCTAGTCAGCAGCAAATACAGCCTGTCGACTACTTCAGTAAAAGGCTCACCGTCATCTGTCTTTTTTATGTAGAAAGTGGCAAAAGCAACTCTCAGCAATTAAGCAATTTGTTTGGGGCAGCCAGGAAAAAGAGAGAGGATACCTGTCCTCTCAAGTCAGGATAAATCACTTCCTGCTAGCACCTGTCAGCCTGAATGAATGAATGAATCATCCTGTACTAACCACAAGGGATAGGACAATCTGCTTCCTTCTATACAAACGAGGGGGTGGCCTTAAATTTCTCTTTATTTTCCATGACCCCTTCCTGAAAAGAGAGTCATCTCCTTTTTATCTGAATTTGGGGTCATGTTTAGTCCACCCTCAACAATGCAGGTATCAAAAATCCCTGTATAGAACAAATGATAGCAACCCATCTCCTTTTGAAAATAAACAAGCCCCCCCCCCAAAAAAAACCCAAAAAAACCCCAAAAAAACCCCAAAAACCTTGTAGCCACTGGGAAAGTAGCTTGTGCCTACTGGCACCCTGTAGCATGACCCAAGTCACCAAAGGCACAGACAGAAGTGACAATTTTCATGGGATTTGAGCCCTGAAAATGCTCTACAGCCATGACCAAACAGAAATGCACAGCTGCAGAATGCTTTAAAAGGGCCTGATCCAGCAAAAGTCTGAACCCTCACTGTATGACAGTTCAGATGGAGATGCTCCAAAAACTGGAGTGCCCTCAGTAACTTCTGTCTGTGCTGCCTCCCAGCCCCCGCACTGTCTTCAGAATGGGAGGAGGGAAAGAGAGTAGAGGGAGTTCAGTCTGGGTTTTTTTCAGCCAGCTGCCAGAGGATGGGGCAGGTGGGTTGGAGTCCCTCTGAGGTGGGGGTCTCCAATCTACTCACCCCACCCTCCAGCACTGGCTGGGGAAACCCCAGAACAATCTTTCTCCACTTTCTTTCCTGCCTCCCATTCTGAAACAGTGCCAGGGCTGGGAGGGGGAAGAGGCATTGCTAGGGGAGACCAGCTGCAGGCTCACAGCCAACAGCTGGATTCCCCAATCCCTAGGACCCAACAGTGAACTTCTGTTGGGTCTAGGGGGTCATCGTAAGTCATGGCACTTCCTGCAAAGCACCATGACTTACAACAGGGAGCTGCTCTTCTCTCTGTGACTCAAATGCTTGTGCAACCTTACTGTCCTTGAATTAGTCCTGCCCTTTCCCACTGTGCCCCTCGTTCTTGTTTCAGTTTAAGCTCTAATCCTGCACATGTGTCTATGTGAATGCAGGGAACTGTTTGAAGGCTTGGGGTTATTCCCTGTAATCTCTTCTGGAGATAGAAAGACCTTTCATTTTACCTGTTTTGTAAAGCACTGAGAGCTGCTACGATATTATTATTATTATGAGACCTGTTTGGCCACTTCTGCCAAGGCCCACTATGTCAATGCTACAAATAAGAGCCAGGCTTGAAGGAAACGGTCTCACACTGCATCAGCAACTATGCAACCACTCATTACAAGAGACGTGGGTTTTAGACCCCAAACATTATTTGCATTCTCCTTCTCCAAGAAAATAAAATTAATGTTTATTTCCTGCAAGCCCTGGTTTGAGAAAGGGCAAAACTTTCCTCTAGGAGCCAGTGGCTGGAAAGCGAATGCAGAGGCAAATATTTGTAGAATTGGTCAATGAGCTCTTATTCAGTTTTTTTTTTTAAATTAATATTTATTCGGACATAATATTAGGGGAAACCTGTTAGGACCACAGCAGTGTGGGAGATTCCACTGTTACTCTACACAAGCCAGCAATTTATAGAGGGAAAAAAGGGGAATCAGAGAGTTTACAAGCAAATAGAGAAAGGCACAGGTACAAATAGTGACTGAGTGAGGAAGTGAGTGATAACCAAGAGAACTTTGATGCAACTGTGGAGGTTGTGATGGGGTGAACTGGTTTAAGACCTGCATAGCCCAGCTTGCATTCAAGACAATAAATAGCTTTATAGGAGCCAGAATGGTCCAGTGTATAAAGCAATAGCATAAGACTCGGAAGAAAAGGATTCTCCCTGGACTGCTTGTATAACCTTGAACAAGTTACTTCACCTCTCAGTGTCTCCATTTTTACTCCCATCTTGTCAACTAGAGATTGTAAACCCTTAGGGCATTTGTACACAACACAGAGGTTTAATTCTCCCTAAATTGAAGCAGTGTTTTTTTAAAACACTACTTCAATTCAGGGCAAAGTAAACCCCCATGTCCTGTACGCCCATGTCTGCCTGATCCTTACCTGCCTCTCCAGCGGCGGGGAACGAGCTGCTGGCAGGCAGAGCAGTCTGGGAGGCTGGTGCTTCCCTCCGTGGCAGCAGCACCCCTCATCCAGGAGGCACCCACCCGCAGGCACCTGGCTTAGGCAGTCCTGGGGGGCACCACAGCCATGGAAAGACGCACCGGGCCCCCACACAGCTCAGGCAGGCTCCGGCCGAGGGTGGTAACAGGGGGAAAGATCAGGCTTGCCGCTATTTTTTTTTCCTCCTGTGGAGCCTGCCTTCCCAGGCTGCTGCTGGGCTGCCTGCATTGTCTGCCTGCACAGCCCCTGAGCTGCACGAAGCCTGGTGCTTCCCTCCCTAGTTGTAGGGTAGGAAATTAAAACTCCTCAGAGGTGTTTTAGTTTGCAGCACCCCAAAGTCCTTTGCTGCATCCCAAAGTCATTTAAGGCACATTACGCAGCCAAATGTGCTACAGCGGCTGGAATTAATCCGCAATACGCTGCTGAATGTGCAAACAGCAATTACATTAAAGGCACTTAACCCCACTTTAAATCTGCTTTAAAGTGTCATCTACAAACACCATTAGAGACGCTGTCTTTTTGTGCAAGGTCTGACCCAGTAGGCATGATCTGAGAAATGCCTACCAGATTGGACCCTGAAGCCCAGACAGGTGAGGAAATGACTCCTAGTTTGAGAATCATGCTGAGCTGCTTGGCAGTGTCAAGACTTAGGCAGTTTTGCACCTGGCCACTGATAGAAATGTATGCATCCAAGGATGTAGCCCCTAACTGCTAAACCTACACACCAAGGAATCCAAGTAACAAAACCTGGAAGGACTCCTAGAACCAAGGAGAGATGAAAAGCTGTCTGGTTTAGCATCCATTGGCACATCTTAATGGCCTGGCTCTGACACAAGGTCCCCATTCATTTTTAGATGATGAGATCTTAAGTTAATTAGCACAAGAATTTTAAGATGGATAAGGAAATGACTGAAGGGGAGAAAAAAAAAAAGATATTGGTTTGTGCTATAAGGGCAGTTACTCATGGGGTTCCTCAATGCTCATTCTCTGAAGTAATCTTCTTTAACATTTTCATTAATGACTTTTGCCCAAGAGCAGAGCAGAATAAGGAAGTTTTCTGATGACACAAAAACTGGAAGGCACTTCCAAAAAAGAAGATGGTCAGAAGATCATAAAGGATGACAGAATTGGAGTAATAGGATCGGAGTCACAGAAATGGGGGTGAGGTTTAATACAAGAAAGTGCAAGGTCAGGTACACAGGGGCTAACACCAAGAAAGTCTGCTATAAGCTGGGTGAGATCAACAGCTGCAAGTGACAGAGCCAGAGAAAGAACTGCATAAATTAAATGGTCACAGGATGACTGTGATGCACTAATGTGACAACCATGAAAGAGGCAAATGTGATTCTAGGAAGTATCAGGTGAGGTATTTCCAGTGGTGGTAGTGGTAGTAGTAGTAGTAGTAAAGGATTAATACCACAGTACAAGGCTTTCTCTGGATCACTGTGTACAGTTCTGATCATCCACGTTCAAAAAACAGAAGGTGAAACCAGAAGAAGTGCAGAGAAGGGCAACTGGGATGATTGGGGGAATGAAGAGCTTGTTTTTATGTCAGCTGATGGCAGGGATTACATGATGTGATTCCTACAGGAACAAGGGTCTGGGTTCAGCGAGCTAGGATGTGTTCTCCCTTACTGTATCTCTACAAAAACCCTGGCCTCACGGGTCAGAATAGAGCTGGCACTTTATGAGGGTAGAAAGAGGAGGTAAAGGCACACGTGAACATGCTGCACCTTCTGCACTGAGCTCAGGTGCCACCCTAGCCCTTGGACTTCCTGTAGAGGATCAGGAGAGCATTAGCACAATCAATAGGACAAAGCACATTGAAAGGTGTTGGCTCCCTCTTCACTGACTGAGGCAGTGGCCAGTATAAGGGGAATGCGAAGTAAACCAAATAGTTGTCTGAGCCCTTGCCTTCTATAAATACCTACCTGAGTATTCTCCTAGTTGTGTATTCTGACCGGTGCAGGCATCTTTGCACTGTGCTCACAGTTTTCAGATGCACAACATAGCCCTAAACAATCCATTCACCCAGCACACCATGCAATACGATTAATCCCATTTTACAGACAGGGAAACTGAGTCACATAGAAAAAGACTTGAAAGCTGTTTCAGAGGGCATCAGCATCTCAGGATACCCTGGGTCCCAGTTCTAAGCTCACGTATTGTGTGCTTGGATGCTACTGCCCTCTACTGGAAGGAAACAATTTCTTACTGCAGTGCCCTATTTTCGTGGCACAAACTCTGAGCGCACATTATCCTTTAGCCTGGGTACCTGCAGTCTGCGCTTTGGAAGTAAAAACAGCTGAATTCTGGCACTGCAGTTGTTACAAGGGTGTATAATACGGTGATAGCTGTGCGGAGAAAGGGTTGCTTAGGTTTCAATCAAATGAACAATCTTAAATAAAAATGATCAGGGCATTCATTAATTATTTAAAAGCTAGTTACTTGCCTAGTTACACTCCACAAAGCTGTGTTTTACTATGTTCTGCCTTTGAAAGAGCCTTACAACAATGATATAAAACTCATTATATCATTTAAACTAGGCTTTAAACTAGGGCTTTAAACTAGGCTCGTCGGGGGGAGGGGAAGATGTGGGTGGGGGAGGCTGTGGACCACCAAACCAGGTGGCACCCACAAGGACAGCCCAGCCTGAAGAAAGAGAGCTTTGGGAATGTGAAAGACAGGGGGTGGACAGCAATACGGCACAGGTAAGGAACGGGAAGGTTAGAGACAAAAAGCCCTTTAGGACTTGGAGCGAGGGGGTAGCAAAAGCACCAGTCACAGGGCTCAAGTGCCTATATACTAATGCTAGGAGCATGGGGAACAAGCAGGATGAACTAGCGCTCCTGGTTGCACTAAACGACTACGACTTAGTGGGGCTGACGGAAACCTGGTGGGATCCATCCCACGACTGGGCGGTACATATTGAGGGCTATAGATTGTACAGAAAGGACAGAGTGGGGAAAAGGGGGGGAGGGGTTGCGCTCTATGTTAAGGAGCAATATACATCAACCCTCATCAAGACAGAATCAAAGGATGAGGAAGTAGAAGGACTGTGGGTTAGGCTACATGGGGGGCAAGGAGAAAAGGATTTGGTGGTAGGGGTCTGCTACAGACCCCCACATCAAGGGGAAGAAATAGATTTGGGGCTCCTGAGGCAACTCTCAGAGACCATAAAAGCTAAAGAGGCGGTGGTCATGGGGGACCTAAACTACCCGGACATCTGCTGGGAGACACAGACAGCAAAGTCCCACCGCTCACGCAGGTTTCTAACCTGTGTACAGGACCTCCACCTGACGCAGGAGGTACATGGTCCCACTAGGAGGAATGCCTTACTGGATCTGGTATTGCCAACGGGGGATGACATAGTAGGGGACCTACAGATCGGTAGCCATCTGGGGGACAGTGATCACCTAAAAGTACAATTCAACATAAGGCGTCGAGTGGGTAAGGTAACCAGCAGGGTGAACGTGCTGGACTTTAGGAAAGCTGATTTCAGCGAACTCAGGCGATTAGTGGAGGATGCACTGCAGAGTAGTAGTTTTGAAATGATGGGAGCCCAAGAAGGGTGGCTGTGCCTTAAGGAAGCTATCCTTCTCGCACAAAGCGAGACGATCCCCGTGCGAGGTAAAAGAGGGAAAGGGGCCAGGAGGCTTCCCTGGCTGACCAGAGAAATCCAGGGCAGCCTAAGGGCCAAAAGGGGAGCACATAAAAAGTGGAAACAGGGAGAGATCACCAAAGAGGAATATACCTCTTCTGCTCGTGCTTGTAGGGAGGCAGTTAGACAGGCCAAAGCTACCATGGAGCTGAGGATGGCAACCCAAGTAAAAGACAATAAGAAATTGTTTTTTAGATATATAGGGAGTAAAAGGAAGGCCCAGGGAGGAATAGGACCTCTGCTAAATGGGCAGAAACAATTGGTGACGGACAGAGGGGACAAGGCTGAACTCCTCAACGAGTTCTTCGCCTCAGTGTTCCTAAGCGAGAGGCACGACAAGTCTCTCCCTGGGAGTGTAGGGAGGCAGCAGCAAGGCACCAGACTGCCATGCGTGGACCCTGAGGCGGTGCAGGGTCACTTGGAAGAACTGGATGCCTTTAAGTCAGCAGGCCCGGATGAGCTCCATCCGAGGGTACTGAAGGCACTGGCCGACATCATTGCAGAGCCACTGGCGGGAATATTTGAACGCTCGTGGCGCACGGGTCAAGTCCCGGAGGACTGGAAAAGGGCCAATGTGGTTCCCATTTTCAAGAAGGGGAGGAAGGAGGACCCGGGTAACTATAGGCCAGTCAGTCTCACCTCTATCCTTGGCAAAATCTTTGAGAAAATCATCAAGGCTCACATTTGTGAGAGCCCGGCAGGACAAATTATGCTGAGGGGAAACCAGCACGGGTTCGTGGCAGGTAGATCGTGCCTGACCAATCTAGTCTCTTTTTATGACCAGGTCACAAAACGCCTCGACGCAGGAGGAGGGGTGGATGTCGTATACTTGGACTTCAGGAAGGCCTTTGATACGGTATCCCACCCCATACTGGTGAACAAGTTAAGGGGCTGTGACTTGGATGACTGCACAGTCCGGTGGGTGGAGAATTGGCTGGAGGGTCGCACCCAGAGAGTTGTGGTGGATGGGTCGGTTTCGACCTGGAAGAGTGTGGGCAGTGGGGTCCCGCAGGGCTCGGTGCTTGGACCGATACTCTTTAATGTCTTCATCAGCGACTTGGACGAGGGGGTGAAATGTACTCTGTCCAAGTTTGCAGATGACACTAAGCTATGGGGCGAAGTGGACACGCCGGAAGGCAGGGAGCAGCTGCAAGCAGACCTGGACAGGTTAGACAAGTGGGCAGAAAACAACAGAATGCAGTTCAACAAGGAGAAATGCAAAGTGCTGAATCTAGGGAGGAAAAATGTCCAGCACACCTACAGCCTAGGAAATGACCTCCTGGGTGGCACGGAAGTGGAAAGGGATCTTGGAGTCCTAGTGGACTCCAAGATGAACATGAGTTGGCAGTGTGACGAAACCATCAGAAAAGCCAATGGCACTTTATTGTGCATCAGCAGATGCATGACAAATAGGTCCAAGGAGGTGATACTTCCCCTCTATCGGGCACTGGTCAGACCGCAGCTGGAGTACTGCGTGCAATTCTGGGCGCCGCACTTCAAGAAGGATGCGGATAACCTGGAGAGGGTCCAGAGAAGGGCCACTCGTATGGTTAAGGGCCTGCAGGCCAAGCCCTACGAGGAGAGATTAGAGAAACTGGACCTTTTCAGCCTCCGCAAGAGAAGGTTGAGAGGCGACCTGGTGGCTGCCTATAAGTTCGTCAGGGGGGCACAGAAGGGAATTGGTGAGTATTTATTCACCAAGGCCCCCCCGGGGGTTACAAGAAATAATGGCCACAAGCTAGAGGAGAGCAGATTTAGATTGGATATTAGGAGGAACTTCTTCACAGTTCGAGTGGCCAAGGTCTGGAACGGGCTCCCAAGGGAGGTGGTGCTCTCCCCTACCCTGGGGGTATTCAAGAGAAGGTTGGATGTGTATCTAGCTGGGGTAATGTAGGCCCAGCACTCTTTCCTGCTTATGCAGGGGGTCGGACTCGATGATCCATTGAGGTCCCTTCCAACCCTAGCATCTATGAATCTATGAATCTATGAATCAAGCAAAACAAACAAATAAAAAGCTGTTACTTATTACACTGGCTGCCACATCATTCTAATTAACATGGAAAGGAGGACACAACAGGAAAATATTAATTACTATTGTTGCTGTGATTAGTCTGCCTGGATGGAATGCTTATCCAGCCTGATTTAGTCTGGCCATTTTTCATAAAACTGGGCTTCCCTTTGCATATGTTCAAAAAAAGAAGTAAGCAATAATTTGCTAAACTGAGCAGTTCAGGGCCTTATTTAGCAAATTATTACTTTACCATTTTCAAAAGCCACTTTTAATGAAAACCGGCCCTCAAAATTTCAGCTGGAATATAAAGCACCATCCCAAAGGAAACAATCTGTGCTGATGTCACAGTGTGTGGAACATATTTTAGAGCATGCTATTTTCTTCCATACACTGAAAGAAAAGAAAGCGAGGAGCTTGGTTGCAAGCCCATTCCAACTCAAGCTGGCACGGCATGGGTGCATTATTCTGGGGCGGGATGAAGGAGAGGTCCCTCGGGGCAGATGCTGGAGGGGGAAAGGGTTCCACCTGGCTCTGATGCTGAGAAAAGGGCATGTGTGTGAATGCAGGGGGAGGAAAACAGAGGGTAAGCAGGGAAAGGCAGGCTCCACAATCCGAAGAGAGATTGGTTTGGCACATGCATCCGGGGCATGCTTTTTTTTCTTGGAGAGTGGTGTTCAGAGGGAATGCAGATGGTAGAGCTGATATCATAGTTTCTCTCCTGGCTTGCCATGCATGGTATGACAACAATGACTGCCCAACGTCTGCTACTCCAATGATGAGAAGAATAAACCCAGAAGAGACTCTTATGCGATTAGCCATTACCCCAGAAGTTTACAGGCTGTTCGAAGAAAAAAACCATCTAGGCTCAAAAACTCCTTTTCTAACCCAACAATAACACCAGAGTAACAGGAGCCCTGGGGCTCTCAGAGATGGAATTTTACAAGCTTTGTTGAATCAGTTTTCTGAAAAGCAGGTCTCTGGCAAAGCCCAGAGGAAGCTACTCTGTAACTCAGGTACAAGGGCAACAGAGAAGGCTCGATGAGGGCCAGTTAAAGGGCCAGGAGGCTGTAACCCTCCTTCCCAAACCTGCTTGTTAGCTCTTGGAAGTGGGGGTAACACTGTGTTGCAGGTTTAAACGGTTTTAAGACAGGAAATAGACACTGAAAAAAAACCATTATCATCCCTCTCATGGGCAAATTTGAAGATGATCCTAAAAGCCTGCAGTAGCCCTGCTTCTCCCACCACTAGTGGGCATGAACCCCAGATGCTAAAACCAGGGGTCTTTGCCACTAAGTCTAAAGGAGTCACTCGTGGCAGATTTAGCCAGTGCATCTATATGTGCATTAAGGCACTTTTCCTAATGCACATTAAGTGTAGTACCTCCATGTTAAATATCATGTTACTCTAATTAAAGCACCACAGCGTCTCATAAATCAGTATTCCCTGGCTTCAAACTGGCAGCAGGGGTGCTTGCTTGAACTGAAGTTTGTTCGATAAGCTTTGGTTCAAGTGCCTCCTGCTGCCATTTTGAAGTGCAGGGACCTGAGATGCAGAAGTTGGCTGGAGCATGGTAATTACCACACTCCAGCTGGCTCGATAATCGAGTCTGCTTCAACATGCTGTAATTACAGTGCATCGAAGCAGCCTCCACCCTCGTGTACAGGCACCCTGAGGTACTAAACCAATGTGCGTTAGGCTGCCTTAATGCACAGTAATGAATGCGCACAGTTTTTAAGTGATGCTTAATGCACAGTAGACTATTTTACTGCACATTAGCATGATTGCACTTTTTTATGTGATGCTTTAATGCACATTAACATAGGCTACTATGCATTATGGTGCATATGTAGATGTGCCCAGTCTCTTATACAGAACATCCACTACAGACAGGCAATGTCATGTTCTCCCAATGTCGGGTACATAGCCTTCCTTCTAGCCATCCCAGTTTACAGATTTTGGCAGCATCACCAGTAACAGTGAAAATCTAATCTAGCCTCCATGACTATTCAATCCATGTCTTCTTTGCAAAGGCTACTTTGTTAGTAGTTGGAGTGTGGACTCAGGGAACTGGATATAGATATTTCTGTCTCTTTTTAGATCTGGGAATGAGGCTTAAATCTTTCCCGGCAGCTCTTGGCATGCAGTCCTTTCAAGTGTCTCTGAACCCATGCTCAACTGTCTCTGATGGAGAATTTCCACAAAATATATATTAGAGCAGCACAGGTAACAGCCCCCATAAGTAAGCTTGCCTACACTTCCCCTTAGTAGCTAAGAAATTTGGCAAACTCTGTTTGGGCTGAAATTTTCCAAACTGGGCATTTACCTCAAGCTGATATAATTTTGGAAAGTATCAAGTAGGGGAAAGATGCATTGTTTTGCCATTTTTTTTTTTCTTTTTTAAAAAGGAAATCTTACAACCACTTTGCTGAAAAGTTCTAATGCTGCGATTCCTTAGAGCAAGGACATTCAATTTGTCAGGGACTTTTAAATGTAACTGCTGTGACAGAGGTGTGCTTATACTAGTGTGAAAACGCACCCAAATTGGTAAAGGAATAAACCTCTGGAAAATTTTGATTTATACTTCCTCAGGAGGGACTTAGTCTGGCAACTGAATTCTCCTGTCTGCATTGAACATGCTCCAACCTCTCACAGCTTCGACTGCGCATTCATTCCCAGAGTGTGAGCAGAGTGGGTTGCAGGGCCTGTGTACCACTTTGCCTGCAATTGCATTGCCCAGCTCTTACTCCAAACTAAAAGGAAGCACATCCCAAGTACTAGGTGCACTCAGAAGGTGCAGGGAAGTAAATCAGTCTTGCTAAGAGACATATTACAGAAACAGAGGGAAGTGGCACACAAGGAAGCTCTCTTTGTGGATCCAGCAGAGCTCTTCTGAATTTCTACACTGAATTCTACTTTCTTGCCTTTCTGCCCTGAAGATTCAATGTAAAATCCTGGCCCTCTTGGGGTTTTAACCCTGAATTCAGTATGGGCAGGATTTTATTTTCTCTTGCTTTTGCTATTTCTTAGCATTTGTTCTCAGCACAGTTACTGTGGTGGAAAGAAAGGCAGCTCTTGGCCTTCACCTGCAAGAGAAAAGGGGGAGGACTAAAAGGGAGAAGAAAGACAGAGAATCCCTTGGATGGAAATATCACAGAGTAAAGAGAAGAGGGGGAGGATGAGAAGGAGCACAAGGGGAGGAAGAGAGAGGGGAAAAAAAGAAAGGCTGGGAGACAGCGGACCTCAGGAAAGGAAAAGACAGAGGGGAAAGGCAGGAGAAATGGGGTGAGACTGCCCAAATGGGTAAGACAGAAACACAGGTGCTAGAGATCAGGCTAGTTATCTGCACTGAAGACGCTACAGGAGGACAGCACACTCTGAGACTTCCCTTCACAAGGCCAAGGAGCAGCTGACAGCCTGTGGATGTGCTACTTAACAGGAACCACATAGCAGCCTGAAAACAGTAGCAGCATTGAGGCCTTGATAACAGAACTGGATGTAAACTATATGCCAGAATTCAGCAAAATAAGTGCACAGCTGGGATCACAGGTGCTCCTCAACCCTTTCCTATTCACAGCTCTGCAAATAGCTTTTGAATGGTAGCAACTTCGTGGCGGGGGCTGAGGTTCTTACACCCACCCCACAACTGGATTCCTATAGGCAGATTCTCTCACCTGCACGCTCCTCTGTGGACTATGGTGGAGCTCTGCAAATATCTGATTGCCGGGTCAGGGCCATATGTTCCAGCTGCGGACTGAGAGCTAACCTCCTGCCTCAAGAACAGTGGAACCTAGCCCTTCCTAGACAAGACGAGGACCAGAATAAACCAGAGGGGAATCCATCTTCAGTAGAAACAATGGACAAACTCCCATTGACTTCAGTGGGATAGGAGTGAGCCTTCTTTTTAATAAAGGAAGAGAAAGCCACTAGAGAAAAATAATTAAAAATGAGAAATCTTAAGTATCTGCGTGTGAGCATACATGCACACACCAGCTACTTTCATTCAGTAACTTCTCAGCAAAAAATGGAGTTTTTTGAGTAAACCTGTCCCAACCGTTGCAAAGCATTAGGGGCTTCCTCTTTTAATTTTTCAAGAGTTTTATTTTATAAAATATTTTACAACCCCTAACCATAAACACTCCCTAGCAGCTGCATTAGTGAACACTCCCATTTGGATATCTCCCAGGGAGAAGCGAGTCTAGAAGTTAACTTAAAGTACGACTTGGGAAACTAGGGTTGAATCCACTGCTTCATCTTAGAATGGCTTCCAGGAAGATTTTGGGTGAGTCAGTGAGGCATATTTGTCAAAAGAGTACGTTAGGGAACATTACAGTAAAGCACAGCCTGTTATTCTCCAAAATGGATAGAAAGCAACTCCTTAGAGCTGTTCTGGGTACACACCAATAAGCACAGGTAGTGGTATATGCCCAGTGCCACCCTATGGCAGCCACGCTGCTTCCATTCTGGGATGCTGAGCACACCGAGCAGGCACTCCACGCTTCACTGCAGTGCTGCCTAACATAATCCGGAGGTGGCTGGGATGCGTCCTTCAATTCCTGTATCCTATAAAATGGAATGAATTGCACTGTCTTACCTTACTGGAGTCTGGTGAGGATAAACTCATAAATGCTTATGCAGAACTCTGGTGGTCAGAGATAGATCACAGGGTCATAGAGAAGTAGGGCTGGACAGGACATCCAGAGGTCATCTAGTCCAACCCCTGCCAGAAGCAGGATCGTCTCTATCCAAACCATCCTATACAATTCATAATCTAAACTCTTCGTAAGACTACAGTCAACCCTGACAACACAAGACTTACCACTTGAATCTGCCAGAATGGAATAAAGTCACCATACCGAGCCACATCATCTACTACGGCCTCCTGCTTTCCTTACTCAACAATGCAGAAAGCCCTGTTATCTTAGCAGAGTTTAAATCTTACTCTATAAGTGGAGCTGAGATCTGGGTGGAGGACTGGTACCTGCTCAAAGGTTTCATAGTAGCTAGGGTCAGGAGGGACCTGAACAGATCACCTAGCCTGACCCCCTGCTACAGGCACAAATGAATGCTGGGTTCACAAGACCCCAGACAGGTGATCATCCAACCTCCTCTTGAATTTACCCAAGGTAGGGGCAAGGACAACTTCCTAGGAAGTTGGTTCCAAATTTTGGCCACCCTAACTGTAAAATATTGCCTCCTGATTTCTAACCTAAACCTATTCTCCATCAGCTTATTACCATTGCTCCTCATCACCCCAGGTGGTGCTGGGGAGAAAAGGGGTCTTCCTATTTGCTGTTGATCTCCCCTGATGAGTTTGTAGGCAGCCACCAGGTCACCCCTCAGCCTCCTCTTGCTGGGGCTGAACAGGTTCAGGTCCTTCAGTCTCTCCTCGTACGGCCTGTCCTGCTGCCCTCTCACCAAGCGGGCGGCCCTCCCCTGAACCCTCTCCAGGCTGGCCACATCCTTTTTAAAGTGCAGTACTCCAATTGCGGCCTGGCCAATGTCACATATAGGGGGAGGATCGCCTCCCTGGACCGGCTTGAGATGCATCTGTGGATGTATGACAAGGTATGGCTGGCCTTGCTGGCTGCGGGCTGGCATTGGTGGCTCATGTTCATCTTGGAGTCAATAACGACTCCAAGATCCCTTTCTGCATCTGTGCTTTCAAGGAGGGAACTCCCCAGTCTGTCTGTGTGCTGTGGATTCCTTCTCCCAAGGTGCAGCACTCTGTGTTTGTCTACACTGAACCCCATCCTATTCTCATCTGCCCACTTTTGTAGTCTGTCTAAATCTAGTTGCAGCCTCTCTCTCCCTTCACGTGTTCCCACCTCGCCCCACACCTTAGTGTCATCAGCAAACTTGGACAGCGTGCTTTCCACCCCCTCGTCCAAGTTGCTGATGAAGATGTTAAACAGTGCGGGCCTGAGGACCAAGCCGTGGGGGACCCCACTGCTCACATCTCACCAGGTTGAGTACGACCTGTCCACTACCACTCTCTGGGTGCACCCCTTCAGCCAGCTTTTTACCCATCTAACTGTGTAGGCATCAATGCCACAGTCACTTAATTTATTGATGACGATGGGGTGAAAGACAGTGTTGAAGGCCTTCTTAAAGTCTAGAAAGACTGCATCCACGGTGACACTATCATCCAAAGATTCAGTTACTTGGTTATAAAAAGCAATCAGGTTGGTCAGGCAGGACCTGCCTTTGATGAACCCATGCTGATTGCCCCTGAGCATGATCTCCCCTGCAGGCCCCCCACAGATGTGCTCCTTGGTGATCCTCTCCAAGAACTTCCCGAGCATCGAGGTGAGGCTTACAGGCCTATAGTTACTTGGGTCCTCCTTCTTCCCTTTCTTGAAAATGGGGACCACATTAGCCAGTTTCCAATCCCTCAGCACCTGGCCAGATGACCACGAATGCTCATACAGCTGGGGCCAAGGGCTCCGCGATGACCCCTGCCAGCTCCCTCAACACCCTTGGGTGGAGGGCATCTGGACCTGCAGATTTAAAAATGTCTAGCCCTTTCAGAAGATCTCTAACCTTATCTGTGCTAATTGAAGGCCTGACAGAGCTATCCCCGAGATTGTCCCTACCTCTGGTAGGTGGGATATCCCGGGCCCTGTTCAAGAAAATGGAGGCAAAGAAACTGTTAAAAATATCAGCTTTCTGGTTTGGCATAGCCACAAGATTACCGTTTGCATCTTGCAGGGTTAAGAGAGAAAACTTCTGTCTTCAGGTATATTTATCAGGTACCTATCACCAGCCTGACAGGTTCTGGAGAAAAGGGAAGAGGAAAAAAATATAGAAGAAATCAACCCACATACCCCAGAGGTGGCTGTATAAGTTGCACCCAAGTGAAAAAGACGACTATGATGTGAAACTCCTGCACAAAGGGGGCATGTGGTTATTTCTCAGGAGGTTTGGGAATGGGCAGAAGTTAAAAGAAAACAACAGAAGGCTGACCGAGCAGCGGACGGATTCCACACATACTTCCCAGAGACTTCAGCCCCGTTGCAAAACCTCTTCCTTGCGCTTGGTGTGGCAGGACTTATGAAAAACTCTTCAAAGGAGACTCAGAGGGCTATGATCCCTGGGCCTGAACAAGATGCCAAGGGCATCTCTGCTTTGAAATCTGTGCGGTTGGCAAGACAGTTCTCAGAAGCCTTTGGTCACATTAAGCCACATTCCTTGACAATCCAGCAGCCCTTTCAGGCAGAGAGGGACAGGAAACAAAACAAAACAGATGACTATGGCTGGCCAGGGATCTTGTCTGCAAAAGAGAGAGGGAGAAGAGCGTTCTTTTGGATAGGCTTTTTGGCTGATGATGCCTTCCCCACCCCTCCCCCGTTAACATTTGTGGATAGGAAGGTTTACTAATATTTCCATAATAAATAGAAGAGACAAGTGTGCAAGGCCATCCCAAGCGGTGGCAGCTAGACAGTGGAATCTGCAATGGCAGGGTGGAGTCTGAACACAGGGGAGGTGCAGTTTATTTATAGGGTATGAGAGAATGCAAAAATGTCTGAATGTCTGCCCCTTGAAGGCCTCTTAATCCAAACCGCCAATGCAAAAGGGGAAAAAAAAAGGCTTCTCAACCAGATTCTCAGTTTGAAGTGTGAAGGAAGTTAGAGCTATGATTTGGCATCAGCACAGCACTACCCATCCAGCAAGATCTGCATCTGATTCTCTTGTAGTGCTGCTTTTACACCAGTGTAATTCCACTGACTCCTTCAAAGGAAAGGCTCCAGATTGAAAAGGAGACTTGAAGCACTTTGTACACAGGACCCAGGAATGCAGCTGCTTCAAGGGTGGGACGTGGCAGTCATCAAAAGCATGACAGAGCAGCTTACGGTGGTGAATGAGGGTTGCACAATTCAAGCTAATAAAAGAATTCAGAGAAGGGCAATGGGATCACCTACCTTGAAAATTCAGTAGGTCAAAATATGCTGTCTTCAGACAAAATCCCTAACAAAATCACAGGCAGATTGTGATTCCCATCATCTGATAACTACTCATTCTTTAAACCACTCTCATTTTAAGAGCCCTACTAGAGCTGGCATGTTTTCTAGGGTATGTCCTCACTGCAATTAACTTGGATGATTGGTATCTGGGTCTGAGTGCTCAGAATATCCCAGCCCAGACCAACTGGAAAACCACATCCAAGTTACTCCATCCTCATTGGTGCTGCATTCATCTGTGTGTCATAAGGGCTTGGAGGACATGGTCCTTAGCACTGCAGCTTGGCAGCTCAAAGATGCTTTTCCAGAGAATTGTGGGGAAACATCCTGTCCTGCTGGGCACACGGGGGGATTGGTGGGAAGGGAATGAAAGCCTGCTAACACCTCAGTGATTTAACCTACATCGTCGCTTCAATGTAGGCAGGTTACTGGCCTGAGTGAAAGTTGTATTCAAATTTTACCCTATATACCAGAGGAACCAGTTAGCCCAAGGTAAAAGAACCACTACATTTGGGGGGGAAGGACTGTGCGTGTGGACAGAAGAAGGCTACAGGCAACACTAAAGTAAAAGATTGGATGTGCTTTGCAGTGAAGACATACTTGTGGGCAAAGGTTAAATCCTTTTCAAATTCCCATCTCTCCCCAGAGATCCTCATTACTAGCAGTTCAAAAATGTTTCCATTCCTCTGCATCCATGTGGAGCATCAGTATGAGGATTCAATACTCTCATCCTAAACAGGGCTGAAGGGTTAAAATCTGAAGTTCAAAAACGCTAACAAAAAATAACAAGACTGTGTTTGGTGCAAAATATCAGTTAAATGTTTCTGCTTGTCTGGATGAGGATTGCAACCCTGAATCACCAACCTCACCCTTTGCTCAGATTCTGCTGGGAGCTGGCTTAGTTTGGCAGCCATAAAATTGCTACCTCCATGGCTGTTCAGTGGCCTAGATTGGTGGACAGCCAGCCTAGACCCTCCTGGAATACTCCTGACATCCCAAATAGTGCCTGCTTGACCTAACAGACCAAAGATGATTTTCTTTTTTGGCTTCTACTACAAGAATGCAAAGCATGGTCTCTTTGGGAAAAAAAAACTTGAGTATGGGCAAGTGTCTTGGCAAGATAGCTGCTGAGAAGATTGGACAGGGGATTGGAGGAGGGAAAGCTGAGGGTCAGATAAATGGTCTTTTCTTTGTACAGCTTGGATAGGGAGGAGGCACACAGATGGTTTTGTCTTTTAAAATGATTCTAATAAATCAACTCTATGATTGTAATCAAAATGCCCCCATTTCTCCCTTCTTCACATCACAGCTGAGCAACAAAGCTGGCGTACGTGTGTCCAAAGATGGAATGGCAAGTGCTCAAGACAGTTAGCAGACATAGAGCATGAGAGAAAGTGTGCATGTGCTTGTAGCTGCGTGTGCACGTGAGTAAGTATGGCAGTCAATGGGTCTGTGCACGTGTACATGTGCGTTAAAGGGAGTTCATCCTGCCCAGATTTCCACATATGCATGAGGGAATTTCCAATTAATCAGCCTTCTATAGGGATGGGAGTGGGAGGGATGGCACAGGGAAGGGAAAGATCTTTCCCAGTCTGGAGCTGACATGCCAAGAGGAAGGCTAAATTCCCACTCCAACATTTAGTCTTGGCCATCAAGATCATGCAGTCTTTCCCCCAACAGCAGAAGCTACATGGCTCAAACTGTAGGGAGAACAAAGGCTCCTGTTGGCCAGACTTTCTGGTGGGAGCTCTTCATGGCACAACAGCCTGTCCATTTCCTATCCAAATACATCCAGATGGAGAGGAGAACAAACTACAGAAAGAGAAGGAGAGGCTGTAGATGGTAGCAGGCAGATGCAGTGGATAGAATTACTCAGTTTTTAAAATACTAGTTCTTCTTCCCAGTGTCAGCACTTCTCCCTCCTTGTGAAAGACAGACATGATGAGAAACCAAGGAACATTTCCCACTATTACAGGGAATTTGTCTACAAGGCCTAGCCCCACATGGAAGTCATTATCTACCACTCTGAAACACAAGCACACACACTCTCATTCACAGCTAGGCTGGGTGTGAGAGGGAACAGGAAATATTTGGAGATAATAGAAGATGTTGTCACCCAGATACAAAAGTTATCACCCAACTAGATCAGAGATAGGGACAAGTGTAGGATTTAAAGTATTTGATGATTTGGGGCATAAAGCACTCCACCCTGAGCCCCACCTGTATTAGCAGTCAACACTGGCTGAACTGAGCTCTGATTTATTTACTGGATGCAAGGTTTCAGGACTTCTTTCAAAACGGTCTTTCCAAAACAGCACAATCCTCTCCACCTCACTCAATGGTCATTTGTGCCAATGCTGAGAAAATTGTGGGAATGTGGGATTCCTTCTGTCCCTGGAGAAATTCGACTTCATTGTCTACTGGGGAAGAACGGAGCTTCCCATGTTAGAGTTTGGGATGAAATATTCATGAATGGTCCCAAGGAAAGGTGAACTTCTCTAGACACATGCTCCCAGGCACCTTCAGTCTTTCCATGCCATGCCACGTTTAGAACCACCAGCTCCCTCAGCGTCAGCACCAGCACACCCCAACACAAGCATGTTCACTGTCATTGGAAAACATGTTAGAAGACATATCTAAGATGAGCATTGAATGCATAAGCCTACTAAAATGTTCTTGGCCTTTGCCCTGTCCCTCCACTGCCTCTGACCTATAACGTACTGGACACAGTTAAATGAAACAAAGCTTGCCTTGGATAAAAGTCCATTTGACATATGTAAGATCTGCTCATCTCAGGTCCTCTATATGTGCTCAAAATTCTTCAATCCCTTAAGGGGTAGATAGAGAACAAGAAAAAAAAATCAACCACAGAAAACATTTACCTGGCCCAGTCTGGACATCTAGTGTGAGGGAAACAAAGTGATGCATTTCAAAGAGCACAGAATATGCTCACCGTGCCCTCAGCCCTGTGATCATCTTAACTAGATGGAACTTTTTGGATAGGAGTATAAAATCATCCAACAAAGCTAAATGCATATCCCGAGTGCTTCATCTTTAATACTAAATTACAGCTTGTGGAGTCTTCTGGTCCCAGGATGCAAGGACCGCAGTGATCTGCACTGGTAATGAGCGTTGTGCTAAAAAATGAGACCTCAACTGTGTTCCATATTATTGTGCTAGTGAGCATCACACTCTAGTGTTCCTCAAAAGTCTGCATTTCTGTTTACAGATGGGTGACATTTAGGAACATGGCACGAGTCCACTAAATATTTACCTTTTCCAAACAAGGTTTTCTAGGACCAAATGGTACAGCTGAGTATAAATATCAGAGTGACACCTATAGTTGAGGCTGCCTAATTCTTTTAATATAAGTTTTTTGGGTGTATTGTTGTTGACGTTATTTTTCAGAAAGTTTTAACTTGGCAATTCTGCCATCATTTCTGGTTAAATATTTTGTGATTGGGGTCTGGGTTTTTTTTTTTTCTTTCTTTCTTTTTTGGGGTAAATTTAAGATAACTAGAATGAGCTATTTTGGACAAATGGCTGGTTAAAAAATAAGTATATGTTTAATAATGGGAATATGCTTTGAGATCATTTCTTCAGAAACCTGTAATATGGTAAATACCTGGCTAGAGGGAGCAGGAGGAGGGAGGATTTAAGGGACAGAATATGCCTGACTGACCAGGTACTTTAGGAAGTTTCAAATGCTAACTTTGTATACATGTATAGTTAGTGGTGAGATTCATGTACATGCACACCAGCTTCAGTTCAACTCAAATCCTTCAGTAATTCCATGGGCTAAAACTCTGAGCCTGCATCCTCACTAAATGCCATGTGCCCAAAGGGCCCAGGGTGGGAACAGAAGGGGCACAGAGATGTTTCCTGAGGGATTATACAGTGCAAGACAAAGGGACTCCTAACGGCTTCACTTTGCAGCTGGTTGAAAATTTCTGCTTGGAAGGAAGGGCGCTGAGAACTGGGAACTGTTGGCTACCCTTGGAGACTGCCTTGTATCAGTGACACTCCCATCCCTGATTCGCTTCCTCCTCTCGTCGCCCCAGATGCAGCAGCAGCACTTCCCGAATCCCCCTCCTTCCCAATCCAACAATCCTTAACACGTTTTAAATTCACATGCTCCAAGGAGCCCCTGAAATGGTCAGTGGGCCTTCTCCCTTGCATAAAGTCAGGCAAGTAGGGATAGCTGTGAAGAATTAGGGTCTAAACAGTAGCATTATTTTCTTATTTCTAATAGTAATAAAACATTTATTCATCCTCTCCATTGGAAATGAATTTATGCAGATTTAGCAAGGGTTTTTTTTTCTTAACAGATTTATTCTTTATGGGACAGGGCTGGTTCCTCTTCTAAAATATCTGATGGTGTCATGCCACTTATTTGGTCTTTTACCAATATGAACACAGTCTGTTTTCTTTCTCTGGCATTTGGTGTGAATGTCCTCCTCTTCTATTTATGTGCTATGTAAACACCTCTTTACCAACATTTACGCATCACAGTCTATAGCCCTGATCCTGAAAAAAGCCCTGCATGGAAAGAGTTTTCCATATACCTGGAGCCCCACCAGCTTCAATGAGCTATTCATGTTAAGCTCATTGCAGGGTTGAGACTCTATTTATATTTTATGTATACAGTAAAACTATTACATTGTAACAGGTTTCCAATGAGACCCCAAACCCACAAAACCTTTGAATAATTTGGCACACGTGAACAAAAATTCACGTTTCTGCTGAGAACCGCAAGGCAACATTATATAAACAACAAAGCTTATACAAGCTTTTATAGATCTGTATTTTTCATGGGTTTTTTTTGTAAGTGCCTATCTTCACAAAGTTCAACAGTGAACACAAATTTCATCATTCGTAATTTTTCCAGCTGCATTTTTGGTCATCGTAAATATGGGTTGGATTATACTCCAACTTGAAGGGAAAAAATATATAAACACAAGCAGTCTGCAGTGAAGTGGAACATAACTATAACATCTAGATATCTATAAAGTATATGCCTGTTTTTAAACTTTGTGAAGACTTTTTCTTACTTTGTATACAGCATAAAAATTAGCATTCACAAAGTTTAAAGGTGAGTTAGTCCCTGAGTTAAGATAAGAAATGGTACAATTTGAATATTGTAATATTCTCCCTGCCCCAGACTTACTCTTGCAAAACAGCATACATTTTGAAGCCTTTGCATCCTTCACTTTGCAACCTTAATATTAGCATACACAGGAGACCTTCAAAGAACACATATCGACAGGCCAGGAGAAAAGACTGTCATGGGAAATGACTGTACAGAAGCAGTAGCTGCTAAGACCCATATCATCATTAGCACATTGTATAGGACATCTTTGGGATGCTATGGGTAGTGCTGTCTCCTAGAAAGCATCCTGAAAACCCTGACTCCTACAACAGCCTTTCTCCTAATACAAAAACTGTTCAAACCCAGTCCATTCATAACAGCCAGGACCTCTCTACTCCCTCTCCTCCCTCCCCAAACACTGTTTTCCTTTTTTTTCCCCCTCCCCTCTCTCTCTCCCTCCCCTACCACAGCTGGTTAAAATTATGCTGGAATTTTGTTTTTCTGTCAAGTGAATTTGGACCTGGTAAATCCCTCCCAGCCATCATAGTGGCCTCCCGATGAACACTGAGGCTGCATGTAATATATATGATTTAAGAAAGGTGCTGCTTGGGCTATTTCTGAATGCACTCCTGCTATGGGATCCAGAGCAGCCAAGATGGGCTCCCACAGCTTTCAGACGCATGGGGGCTGGAACAAATTGTGGGGTCTTTATAGGTTATGGATGGGGAGAAAGCTCTGAAGGCCATAGGCACAGCAGTTAGACTGACTCACCTTGCAGGATGCTTTTTTTTTTTTGAAACAACACACACACACACACACACACACACACACACACACACACACACACACACACACACACACACACCCCCCTCCCTCAGGCTTGGAGAGATTCCAGCTCTTTGCCTTGAGAGACCGCAGCAGCAAACAGGAAAACCCTCCGCAGAGCCAAGCCAATGGGAAACTGTGGCAGAGGGAGGAGAAAGACACTTTCTTGGCTGACTTGGGAAAGCTAAACCCTGTTAATATTATATTTTATATAAATATATATATAGGTTGCACACTCATGTGTCCATGCACACACACAAGCCTTGCAGCACGGGGATTCCTCATTCCCCACCGACACCGTGTTCCAGCGTTTGGAGCTCTCAGCAGTCACCACGTTAGGGACCCTTGTGTGTTTTCTTTCCCCTCATCTGGGCTGTGTCCAACAGCCTCTCTATGACTATCTGTCTCTCTCCCTCACTCAGCCACATACAAATGCTACTGCCAACAGGAGGGCAGAGAATCAACACCGCCTTCTAGTCTTACAAGGGCATTTCCCTAGAGTGCACTGGCTGGTGTCCTTAACTGGAAGGGACCCTTAACTCCTAGCTCTGATACCCTCCCCGTTTCACCCTTTGAGTAAAGCTATAGTGCATGGAAATCTGTCACAGTATGGTGAGCCCTTTGGTTGTTCCTGGGCTCTATCACCAGCTAAATTTCCACCTGCAGCAAGAGGATATTGTAGATGTGGACAGTATCTTAGGAAGTCAGGTGCCAAGATTACACATGGGACAAGGTTTCTATGAGTGGCAGCTTTGTCCCAAAGCATTCCTTATATTTCCTTAACATCCCACGGCAGGAATTCCTCATCCCACTGCCATCTTAACTAAACCAGACAGCATCCCACTGACCTACACCCAAGTTTAGAGCATCAAGAGATGTAAAACATGGTGTTTTCCTCAGGTCCCTCTCAACAGGAAGCAATGCAAAGACAGACATTTGGGGTCCCCACAGTGTGTTAACAGACTTCAAGTTGCCCACTGCAGGCAACTGCAATGCTCAACAGTTCTTGCTGTATATTTCAGTAAGTCCTTTGGATGCACCGTGCTAACAAGAGCCACACACTGGCTATTATGAAAAGCAGGGATGCAGAGCAAATTTCATCCTTTGATGGCTTTGGTCAAGACTAGCCCCTGCTGTGATGTCAGCATCACAATTCTGAGCCATTCCTGGCAAAATTATGTGCTGTCTGCTTTGATGACCTGGGACTTCTGCTTGGTGGACCCAGAAACCCCTATGTTTGATACTGAGCTAGGTATGACCTTGCTGGTTGGTAAAGAGCAAAGCGGAAGCTGCTAAGAGGCACTCTTTGCCTTAGGAGGGAAGGGTTACCCTGGCCCAATATACAGCAAGATTCAAGAAAATACATGACAAAAGGCATTTTTCTGACACTGATTTTCAAATGAGCCTCTTTTATGACTTTGTGTATCACAGGCCTGCCTACTAGTCCCAGCTGTGATTAAGGGCAGAGCTGATCAGAATTTTTTTATTGAAATCTCCCCTCCACTTAAAAATGTGATTGTCATCCAAATCATCATGTTTTGAGGAAAGGGAGAAAAAAAAAAAGTATGTTGATGAATTCCCACCCCCCCACAAGTGAAGCATTTTGTTAATGCTGAAATGCTCTGTTTCAAAACGTTTGCAACAGATTGTTCTGATTATTCATGTCAAGAAAATACTTTTTAAAAATAAGATTTGGTGAAGCACACTATTTTTAAAGCTAGCGAAATTGATTTTTTAAAAATAATTATAGCAACAAAATATTTCAATTGGCTTAATGCGATTGAATGTTATTTTGTGGTATAAGTAAGCTTTGGTTTAGGAACAACAGAATTTCCTGCTGAATGGAATATGTGGTTCCTATCCAGATCTAAAGAAGACCCATTTGTTCTAGATTCTGTAGAGGCACATTGCAAAAGACAGTCCCTACCTTGAACTATTTAAACAGGAACTAGGGACTAGGAGGGACTCCCTTAGCAAGAGTCTAGCACCCTGGTTTTACAGGGAGTCGTTAACTTCAGACTAGGCAAAATTACCCTTTCAAGTCCCTCCCTGCCCCCCTGCAAACTATAAAGCAAAAACCCAGAAACACCCTACACATAGGCGGGGGGGGAGAAAAAGCAGGGGAGACAAGGGCATTGCCAATTCCCAGTGGCTGTAGTGACACTACTGGTATCTTGGTGGCCATATACTTAAAGGATTCTAGGTCAAGAAACACTAAAAAAGGTAGGGTGGAATCAGAGTGGTGAAGGGACTTGCCTGAAGTTGTACAGCAGGTCAATGGTAGAGCTGCAAACAGAAGATCAGGTGCCTTGACTTCCCCCCTCATTCCCCCACCCAACCCTTCTTGGCCCCTCCATCCTCTAAGTTGGTGCCTTATATGTTAGGCTGAGCTTTTATAGCAAAGAGTATTGGGAGGGTGGGGACTGGATAGTCATATGGACCCATCTAGGTCACGGTGAGTTTGGCTGTAAGGATGATGGAGACAGGGACAAACAGAAATAGTGTATGTGAACAGGCATATGCATGTCTGGACATATCCCAGACAGGGTTAGCAACTGGTAGTGAAGTTACTAACTAGCTATAAAAGACATCAAAGATCAAGTCTTGGTAAAAGTCAGTATTTTTTTTTTTCCCTAAGTACAGCAATAAAAATGGTAAATTAGCTTTGGGACTCTCCCCTCCCCTTGCTCCTGTGTAAGCTTCTGATGATAAGTTTTTTGAAATTTTTATATATCCATATAAATAAATTGTCTCTAAATTTATGGTCTTTTCCCCCTAAACGAAGGATACTGGAAAAACTGGACATACTTGGCCAAGAAGAGAAGTTACACAAAATTGTTTTGAAATCCAGATTTTCCAGACTATTGTATAAGGCTGTTTACCTATATAAGGAAGAAACTTTTATGAATCTTTTGGGTGCCTGAAAATTTGACAGTAACAAAAACTGGAAGGTCAGACCTATTGAATGCAGTCAGCATTTTTTTTCAGGTTGGTTTCTCTAAAGATCAAATTCAGATACAACATAGATTACTGTGATTGCTAAACTGAGTCACACACATGTATAGGATAGGCTAATCAAGATAGGGTTCCTACTATACAGAGATTTCTGCAAAGACCTTACCCCTTAAACCAATAAGGTACATAAAGAGAGGCATTATTACCCTTCTTTTGTCGATGGGAAGCTATGGCACAAAGATTAAATGAGTTGCCCAGGGTCCTACAAGATGCCTGCGGCAGAGATAGATAATTATCCTCTATTTCCTCGAAACCCAACCTAATACTTTAACCCTGGTCTTTCTACCACATATGCCATTGTACTGACATCACCCCTCAATATAAAGCAAATTCAATGGCACTGCAATCAATTTAAAATAGTTTTGTATTTGTCTCAGAAGGTGAAAAATCTCATAGGTTGGTGTGCTGGACTGCAGGCTCTTTAGCATTAGCACTGTTTCTTCCCATGCCTGCTGCAGAGCTCCTTGTACACCTTGGAGCACAACAAAGCAATGCATAGACAATTACATTCGTGGACAGACAGGTGCACACAAACTGGAAGGTGCAAGCGTATGCACGCAGGCTTTGGTGCAACTGTACCTGGTCCTTTGCCTCTGTGGAGAGGGTTAATGTATCTGTTCCTGCTTTTTTCAGCCTGCCTTGGTTTGAGATATTGCTTAAAGAAGTCCACACTTGGCCCCCACGACCCTCTGATCCATCTCCCACATGTGATAGCACAATATAAACAAAGCCCGGACCATCAGAACGAGCCTGTCCCGAGCATTTATTGGACGTATCCCTGACATGTAAATAATGACATACTAAATCCACTGCTCTCCAGCCTATTACACTGTTCTTTTGGACCTTGCTAGAGATCAGAACAGCAAACCTGTGTCCTTGAGTGACCCTCCCCCTCCCCCCAAAGCAGCCAAAGAAAACCAACGTGCTATATTTGTTTTTCAAGACAGGGCCAGCGATGATTCCCGTAAGGCTCGGCCTAGCTTAATGGAGCTGTGTCTGTGCTGTGCCTCTAAGCCTCCATTTGGCAAAGGGGTTAGAGTAGCTTTCTCTCGCCTGGCTCGGATGAGATGCAGTGGTGTTTGCTTAAGGTAATTCAAAGTGAGAAGTAGCAGTGAAGGGGGAGAGAAAAAAAAATAAAAAGGAAGAAGAGAAGGGGATGGGGGAAAAGAGAAGGGGAGGAAGGGAACTTTTTAAATTTACAATGTATCAGTGCTGTTCTGAGACAAACTTGGCTGTACAGCGCGTTTCAGGAGAAGCTTGTGAAGAGGCTCCCTGCAAGAACAGCTGGGGCTGCAGCAGGCTGAGAGCTGCATCGATTTCCCTGGGACCTTCCTTGCCTCGCCTGCGTCACACAGGCTAGCTCTCCTCTTCCAGCCTCTTGCTCAATCAAGGCAGCAGGCTGGATGTTTTTCTTGGAGGAGGCCTCCACTCCAATTGTTCAGGAGCAAGCGCTGCTGTCCGTTGTCCAAGCCTTGGCTGGTGGCAGCAGTGCTGTGCAAGAGAATGCAGCGTGGGCTCGAGATGGACCGCTCTGAGTGGACTTTGTCCTATTCAACTGAAGTCTTAGCCTTTTGCTTTCCTCAAGCTGTCCAAATGCCATATTCAAGCAGGGGCTCTTCCAAAACTAGTGCCAGAAGTGCCACCAGTACAAAACACTTTTCATTATGTGTTGGTGCCATCTGCTGACATAGATCAGCGCTTCCCCAGTCTGGAAGTCACAGTTTTGAGTTTCCCCTATAGGATTTTCCCATATATAATGCCTCAGGGCTCTCATAACAGTTCTTCTTTGAAGAGACCTGGCTTGCTGCAAGGGTATCAGAAGTTGTAGATCGGGGCAGGCAATTATTTTGGGTGAAGGGCTGCTTACTGAGTTTTGGCAAACTGTTGAGGGCCGCATTTACCTTTCTGGTGCAGGGAAGCAGGAACAGCCCCATGGTCCCAGGCCAGAAGCCTCTGCTAGGCAGGGGTTTCTGGTTGGGGGCAAGGGCTGGGCAGACCTTGCTGCTGGGTCCTGCGACTAGCTTCCTCTGGGTCCTATTGCTCCTGGCTCCTGTCATCTTTGACAGGCAGCTAGGAGCAAATCAATATTAATTTTCTAATTTTTTAGGAGCCCTGTGGGCAAGATAGAATGGCTTGGTGGGCCAGATGTAGCCCTCAGGCCATAGTTTGCCCACCCCTGTTGTAGATCTATCCAGTCCAGTCATAGGTATTATTTGGGGGTGCATATATATATATATATTCTAAATCAGGGGTTCCCAAAGCTCCTGAGGGGCCATTTTGAAAGGGCAGCCCTGGGTGGCAGGCTGCAAAGGGACTTGTGGGCAGCATTTGACTTGTGGGCCACAATTTGGGAACCCTTGATCTTGCACATTATGACATAGATGTTTCTTTACACACGCAAACAAAAAATCACCGGGGGAAAAAAAGAGAAGCAAACCTCCTTCCTTCTAGGTTAAGTACAGACAGTTGAAAAGCCTAAAGCTGTTCTGATTCACAGGTTAGTTTGATTGTGTAGATTGAACCGATAAACAAGCAGACATTCACTTTTCATTCTGGAAATGCAGCCACATGCCTGCCGTGGCCCAGGTCAGAAGCTGGGAGTGCTACAGCTGGCCTCCCTGCTTGGCTGGAGAAGACAACTTGGGTCAAGGCTAGCCTGCTCACCCTGAGAGGGGGAGTTTCCAGGGGAGGTGCAAAACATCCTGAGATGCTTGGAGGACTGTGAGTTAACCAGAATCTGGAAAGGATCTGGGACAGAAGTTCAACAAACTGATTTAACCTAAATCAGTTCAGTCTGATACTGCATCCATCCAGGTTTATCTTAAACCCATTTCAGCCATTTTGAAAGTGGTTTATGTGCAGTGAATTTCTGTTGTGTTACAGATTTGAACTGGATTCTGATCACATATACTGGTTTTTGCATAATTTCTGTCCCTAGCCCTGGTGTTCATGACAGACCTGCCCGGTCACTAGTAAGAAGCACAACACAACACACCTGCAAGAGCAATCACCAGTCTCTACCTTGACCTTGCTCTGGTGTATATAGAAATAAGGTAACATGCACAGACCCAACATGTGGATTATAACAATGTTATTTGCATTATTTCCAAACCAACCAGCATCAGAGCCCTATCAAACTTATATAGATATCAGGCTGATGATAAACATGGGGGAGGGGAAAAAGCACTTTACTGGAGGAAGAAGTGCTTTAGTTAGACCTGGCTCTGCAGCGTCCATATATATTAAGCACTTCAGCGGAGCTTTTTGGAACTTTTATCTAATAGTTTCATAGTTGTTAGGGGCTGGAAGGGAACTTACAGATCATTGGGTCCAGCCCCCCTGCACTTAGGCAGAAAACACTGCTGGGATCAGATGACCCCAGCAAGATGCGTGTCAGGATGCTTTTTGAAGATCACCAGGGTGGGTGACTTCAAAAAATGTCTTGATTCAGTCAGCTATTAGATAAAAGTTCCAAAAAATCCCCACTAAAACTCCCAAACCATACAAGTGTACGACAAGCAGGGTCACACACTGCCTCTTTTGGGCATGGGCTGGGCTTGGCACAGGGGCATGAAGAGCTTAAAGTAAAGTGCTGTGTTGTTGTTTTTGTTTTTGTTTTAAATGTCTGTAAGCAGCCACAGGGAACAAGTCCATTAAACTAAAGATGGTGGAGCATTTTGTACCAGAAAGGGAACACAGGTAAGGGATTACAGTAGAACAAGCAAGCTGGAGAGCACAAAGTCCTGGGCAAAATGATGCTCTCAGCCTTGGCAAGGTTGGGCCCTTTGCGCAGCTAAATAACTTAACTAAAGTATTCACAAAGCAAAGGGGATACAGAGCTAAACTTAATGTGCATACTCTGGAGCCGTGTCTGGACCTGATTCTGATATTGTCCACATTTTGGGATGATCTGGCTTCTTACAGAGATAGGGGCTAGCTGGGCCTTGAACTAAATTTCCTTTGGGGATGGAAGGATCTTGACTACTGGTTTAGGCACAGCAAGCTAGTGCCCCCTGCATAAAATAAATATCTACTAATGATTGATAAGGGAGAATCTGGCCAGAGCTGGCCATGCAACTTGCTTAAGCTAAAACCCACCGAACTGTTACTTCTATAGTCCTTCTAGATCAGCACATCCCCAGCTGGTTCAGTCCTTGTCTCTAACTAACAGACACTGGCATGAGACCCAATTCAAGTCGTCGCCACCTTGACTTAAAATCTGAGATGCTAGTGCTTGGATGGGTCAGGGAGAGATTCAGACGCCTGATTGTTTCACTCGTTAACTCAGGAATGTGTGCAATTTTGCTTCGCTGCTGTCAGACAGTCCGTGCACACTCCTGCCACAGAGCCCTGGGCCTGCTGAGCCACTTAAGCCCCAAACGTAAGGAAGGGTTGGGATGCTTTACTTCTTCTACATGCCTGCAAAACAGCAAACAAGTCAGCAGTAAACTGCAAATAAAGTGTCTCTAATATATGTGGACGCTTCTTAATTTCCCAATCTCACTTCTCACTAGTCTTGCTCTAGAAAGCAGGATTGCTCAGTTCAGCCTGTGGATCTTCACTCCCTCCATTCCCTTCCTTGACAGCAATTTTACTTCCCCTATATCCAGAGCAGGTAACAAGTCATCAAGCCTCTATGCATGAAGAAACCCACCTCAACCCCTTGTTGGGAAGATCAATGTTTGCTAACGCCAAGTGATATTTGAGGCAAGTCCTGCCAAGTTTCTCCTGCTTATGTCAGACGTTTGAAAGTTTCTGCTTCATATCTCACTTGTGCATACAGCCAAAGCTGGCAAGGGAGAGCCGAAGGGGGACTCTCATGCCACATGGTTGGTGAGAGCCCTGCATACAGGATCCTTATGAAACGAGTGGGAAGGAAGACTCCCAGCGTTTAAACACACCTTTGGAAAATGCATGACCAGGGGCACTGAATACTTCAGAGTGCTGGGGTCAGAAACCTTTCCCTTCCAGAGGATGTAGTTATAGCCAGCCTAGATCTGCACAAATCACAAGTTACCACCTACAACTATAAATATGGGTTGTAAAACTGAGCTGGTCTCAAGCTCCTAACCACCGCTACTATAGGTGCAAATCAATACTTTTAGTGTCGGAGGGACCAAGTACTGAATGGGCCACGCAGCCATTGATACCTTTGCAGCTGGCATGTCCAAGAGGCTTCAACTAATAAGGCAGATGCATTCGAATCCTTCGAGTAGTGGCAGCACTGAGACGGGAGCCTGCAGGAAGCTTGCGCTGCCTCTGACAGTGCTGTGGACAGAGGACATCAATTCGGAAGTGACATTCTGGCATCTTCCTTCAACACGACACGCTGCAAGCTAACTCCTTTCCAGGCCACCTACAGCTTTATGCTGCCTGTGCTGCAAGGGACCAGAGTGCAACACTTGCAAAGGAAATCCAGTAAGCCAGGCGGACCGCTCAGGAACACAAAGGGTCTGCATATGTGGTGCCTGAGCATGCCTTCAGGCACAGCTTGGAGCAAAGGATACTGTGTAAGCTGCACCACTCCTGGAACAGCCCGAGGAGACACCCCTTGAAAATCCCTTCCTTCCCCCTCCCTTGCCCTCAGAGGGGGTAGCAATGTACCCACGCAAATTACAACACCCCTCACTCTGGCACAGAAATGCTGGCTTCCTAGCGGGGATGTGGAGCCAAGACTCTGCCTGTGCCTTGCCCATTCCCCACCCACCTGCTCTGGGAGGGAGTCGGTAGGCAAGTAGCCTCCTTGACTTCTACGTGCCTGGACCCGAGGCCTGCTGAGCCCACGGGGAGGAGAGGGGTGGTCGGGACTCTTGCAGCCTCCGTGACCACCTCAGTCACTGCCAGCCCTTAGGAAGGAGGTGGCGGGGGGAAGGAAAGGGAAAAAAAGCCATGCACAGAATGGCAAGGCTGAGGCCGCCTGAGTTCAGCGAGACCCAGACTGGGCCCCCTCGCCTTCCCAGCCAAGAAAGGACGGAGCAGCCCAGCTGCTCAGGCTTGGCCTATTCTTGCATGGCAGCTGGAAGAGTGAGCCAAGCAGAGAGGGAGAGAGAAAGGGGGGCTATAAACTCTTTTCTCTCCTTTCTCCCCCTCCCCCCAACTTTAAAAAATAGATAAAGGGTGAACTCTGGACATAAAGGGAAGAAACAGTGAATCGTTTCAAACAGCTCCTTTTTCTTTAAAGTTTCACCAAGGTTCTTGCTTTACCCCAGGGTGTCCTTTGCAAATCAGGCCTCACTGCAAAGGCTGGTGGATAGGACTCTGACGTCAGCAGGGAAAAGGTCCCTAGACGCCCATTAGAGAAGGGAAGGGGGGTGAAGGGGGGAGGGGGGAAGAGAGAGATTTTTTTTCTATTCTCCTCCACCGTATTAGTTTAACCTGTGAGAGCAACAGACAGGATAGTTACACGACAAAAAGCAAATAACTGCAAAAAAACTTCCAAGCTCTGCTTCTCAATGAAGCAATATAAATAGCACAAGAAATGTCAACATCACAGGTGCATCTGTGCACCCATGCGTAGATCTGGCTGTGTTTTCCTAGGCATAGCCAGACTCAAGTTCAGCTCGCTGCCACCTCACTCAGTCTGGAGGCTGGCATTTTCCCCAGGCAAATGCACATATCCCTATACCCACTCTTGGCTGTATGGAACCCCTTGTTAATTGGAAAATGGAAGTACATGGTTACTTCACAGAAGGGAAAAATGAAAATGCCAGGTTTGTAATAGCAAATGCGGTTGGAAAGCCACGTCCAGGTAGATGTAGGTCCTGTTATCATCAGGATGGAAGCAGCAAACAGTACTTAGTGCTTAGGGGAGGATTGGGAGCCATGAATTCTGTCCTTGGATGTAGGTGGGAAAAAGGTTGTAGGATTCAAACATCCAGCTGCCAACAGGAGTTCTTGGGGGGGCAGGGAAACATTGCAGGGACCCCCAAAAGCCCAGCTAACCTCAACACATTTTGCTTGGTGGGAACCGTGACCACCCAGAACCTGAAGCCATAAATCAGGCCAGGATCACGCAACAATCATTGTGCTTTGGGAACCTTTCATGCAGTGTGTGATGAACGAGGAGTTTGGTTTGCAGTGACACAGCTAAGATCACAGACCAGCTGGCTTGCAGCACACAGGTCATTGCTGTTCTGGGACATTCAGGATGGTCAATGGCCCACAGGTGTTGAGTACATGGAATCGGGGGCCTGGCAGTCCCAACCTCACATGGGCAGATCCTTGCCCGTCTACCTGGCAGGACTGCTCACGAGCACAGTGGGCTCGCTCGCAGAAACAGCAGCACTGGCAAGTTATTCTGAGGCAGGAAGGGGGCAAACAAACAATGGGAGATTGGACTGACAAGGCAGAAGGGGCCTGGTTGCTCCCCCAGCCTCTCTTCACTCCTCACCTACATTGCAGTGCACCCAACACAGGGCTGCTCCTCTCCACCGCTCTGCCCATGTCTCTCTTTTTGAATGTCCTCACTCATTATCCCCTTCTTCTGCATGCTCTGCACATTCATGATCTCTTGCTTGCATCCTAACCCTCACTTCCTCCTACTCTTGAGTAGCCCTTTAGCTTCACCCCTTCTCGGTTCTGTGCCATCTTTCACACTGGTGCCATGGGGAGACATCTTTCCAGCTGAAGCTCACAAGGACTTTCTTCTGAAGCTCACCTGTTCTGGAAAGCTGATCAGCTGCAGCCACTAGCACCTGCCATTTTCGTTCTATTGCCCCAAATCAACAGGGGCCCTTTATATGACCTGCCACCATGACCTGTCACCATGTCACATCAGCAACCAAATATGATCGCGCCACTTGCACCAGCTCAGCTGCGCTGGCCAAGAACTATGGGAGGTTTGGGCACGATTCTGCCCGTCTTGTCCTTCCCAGCCCAACTACTCCAGGGTGGAAGGGAGGAAGCAAACTCTGGTGAGCCTGGCTGCAGCCTGTGCAGGAGTGTGGGTGGGCTCTTACACTCTCTTACTGCGCTGTGCAGACACATAGCTTAAGCTGACAAACACAGTGCTAAACAATGCAGTTTGGTCCTACTGGCTATAAGAGTGTCTCTCAGCTACAGCTGATATTTATTTCTTTTTCTTCCAGTGGCATTAAGGATCTGACATTTATACTACCATCTCTCCAGCGCCCAACATCAATCTAGGGCTCTCTCAGCTGCCTGCCATTTACCAAAGGTATGATGCAAGGTGCCAGCTGTCCTCCTGAGAGAGAAATCCTTCTGGGGACAGAAGTGCCCTCTTTAAGGGCACAATTCTGCAAAGTGTCAGTTGCTCTTTTCACTAGGTGCTCAGCAGCAAGTTTAAGCTGGTTGGGTAAATACAGGTCCTAGCAGGGGATCAAGAAGCCAGTAGTCTGGACTGAGGATGGCAGGATTCAGGAATTGTACTCCCTGAGTTCACGCCATTAATTGCTGGTTTGCTTTGCTGTAGGTTCATATGCAGCCCTGTTTTTTCCACACTAAGAATGAATTAGGATGTCTGTAAATTCACAGTTCACCTGATGAACCTCAAGATGCTTTGTGCACTGGGGAACAGGGCAGGGAGAACTGGAAAACTAGCAGGGACTCTCTCCCCCCAGCCACAGTGCACCTCCACCCTAGCCTGGCACCCTGGCAAACATTTACTTCCATTTTCCTGTTCACTTCCCTGTGTTTTCTTCAAGGCTATTCAGAGTCTGGAGTCGGCACTAGCAGCAGAGGACCAGGGAGGATATCACTTTAATTTTACCCAAGAGAGCTACACAGTGCAATCTCTGTGCCTGCTCCAAAGGGGGCTTTGTGTTGCACAGGCTAATCCCAGGGGGGCGATAAAGATCTTCTCATTCCCGTGGAAATCGAGCCGTGTTCCTCACATACCATCACTAATTTAATTTTGTGCAGTGCAAACAGACCTGCCAGACCTTTATTGTTCTTACTACTTGAGAAGTCAGCTATCGGGGGGGATGCTGCTGGGAGACAGGGCAGTCAGTGGAGGCAACAATGCCAAGCTAGAGCCATGTGTATTGTGTGTGTCTGCTTTAGACATACCTAAAATCTCTCAAATCTGCCTTTTTCTTTGCCTTGCCTTTCCCTCCTGACTAGATCCTCATGATAACTGGCCGCACTCTCCTTCGACAACATGGGAGAAGGGTTAAGTAGCTATTGTATTGCTTTTACAATGCGTGAGTGGCTATGACAGCTTTGTGGCTTCAAATGGCAATAGTGCACACAGATGCTGCATGAGCTTCCTTCATTTCAGTCCTGACCTGAAGCCCCTTTGCAGCTCCAGTCCTAGGCTCCACCACAGCCCTGCCCAGTGCATGCCAGTCTTGATCTCCAGGCCCCCTCCTGGCCCATCCTGGTCCACACGCAGGTTTCTGAATTCATTTAAGTGCTGACCTTCAGTCCTGGGCCACACAAGACCCTCATCATGCTTCTGTCCTGAACTGGACCACCTGCTCTTTCGTTCTGAAGTCTTTTGCTCACAAAGCTTGCAACAGCAGCCCCTGATATCCCAGTCTATCCCAGAAATTTTGTGAGTGCAGCTAAATACAACCTATCGTCCTTGGGAAACTCCAGATGTATACACTTACTCCAGGCATGTCCAACAGGTGATTTTGCAATGTGGACAAGACTAATAACCAGTCAGGAATAGGGCAAGGACAAGCTCCACCTGTTATCTCAGCGGAGGAAGCAAACCTGGGTTTCCAGATATGAAAAGCCTCCAGCTTCTCCTTTTCTGGTGGATTTTAAAGTTCCTATTTCCACACCATTAATGTTCTTGATGTTATATAAAATCTCTTAAATGTTTTATTACTGGTTTGGGGTCTGTGGATAATGCTGTCACAGTAGGACAGTCAGCTAGAAGAGTCCAGAAGTCTTTTGTAGGCCTGTACATTAGTATAGCTATTGATTGCAGTGATTGCTCTATGGAGAAATAAAGGGAACGATGCTGCAGTTCAGTGACATTAAATAGGCAGGATGCCTGTAAGCAGACATGTCACTATTAGCCAGCCTCCAGATACCATATACAAGGAAGAAGGCATGGCTCAGTCATGAGGGCCTATGCCAAAGCCCACTGCAGTCAGTGGAAACCAGGAGACATGATCTCGTTGTCTGACTACAAGGCTAGCAACACGAGTTTGAGCTTTAGTCTCAGTTTTCTCTCTTTGTACCTCTCTCTCTGCAGACTCTGCTTTACCTGTACAGTGGAGCAACATAGGACAATGACACAATGCCTCCCCATTTCTAATGGAAGCCTAATTTTGGTTTCAAAATCCACTAAAAATGATCTCCTGTTTGCAAAGTCACCGTATGCAGCCAGTGGCCAAGGAAGGTTTTTTCAGCTATACTGGAAAGCATTTATAAAAGAGGTTCATTAATTACAAGACATTCAAGCACCCCTGTTCATAAGAGCTTATAGAGCATTCTAGGGGGCGTTTTGATGGCTTGTTTTACCATTCTGCACTGAAGGATGGACGATAAAACCCAGTTTACTACAAAGGGATTTTGCAGATAGTTCATGGATGATTGGTATGGAACATTTGCACTGCTTGCTTGGCTGTTTTGTGACAAGATGGCTGGTCACATGATGTTTTCAGGCATGGACAAGTAATAAATGTACTATGATTCGATGCACACGTCCAAAAAGTTTAGGTAATGATTAACCTCTGCTTTAAGGAACCAAGTAGACAAGGCAGGCTCCACAAAAACTATGGTGAATCTGTTTGAGGCTCCAGGGAACCCGGAGAAGGTCCTGGGCAAGGAATGAGCTTTAGCAGCGGGTACAATAACTAAACTTCCCACCTCTGGATACTGCAAGTCCTGAGTATAAATTTGGGGATTATTATTAACCGGGCCTGGGAGTTGACATTCCTTGTTCTGTCCCACAGCTTTCCAAAATCTGAGGAGTCTTTTTAGAACCACACACTGTTTCCAATACAGAAAGGACTTCATTGGCTATCTAAGGGATGCAAAATGATATGTGGTGAATTAGAATAGCAGAACCACATCAGGTCAAAAATATCTATTCCTTATCACCCCTGGAAATAAGGTTGCAGGGCACTCAGAGGTAGGTCGGCAAAGCTGGCTAGTGCACAGGAAGAGGGGCGGTGGAAATCTAATCATCCCTTCAGAGACACGTTTGTCCTTGCACCTGATATAAGTAATTCCCCAGCATCGCCATTTTGATGTTGGGGGGGTCAGTCCCAATACCTAATTTACATTTTGTTGCACATGTGAGTCAACACAAAAGCAATGCAAGGAAAAACAGAGTGCTGAACTGTATGGGAACTGGAGAACATACATTCTTACCTAACACCAAAAGTTACCAGCTGAGCTAGAACCCAAGACCTTCTGCACAGAAGCTCAGATTATGTACTGTTTTGCCCAAAGGGCTACTTCTAGCCATGGATTCTGACAATAGGTTTCTAACTTGTATGTCAGGAGTGTCAAACTCATCCAGCCCCATGAGCTGGATGAGGGTCTCTGGGCTGGTCCGTGGGCTGGATCCCCTGGAACCAGAACCAGTGGCTAGGGCCAGTTCAATAGGGCACCATGTGCAGTACGTTCTCTGTGCCCGCCGCCAGGACCACAGGCAGTGCAGGCTGGTCTCACTACAGGGCATGCACTGCAGGTGGTACATAGGCTGGACGTGGCACTGCAAACACTGGCTGCAGCCCAGGGGGCTAGCACAGGATGCATGCTACATGTCGTGCCTCACTAGACCAGTCCTGAGTGCTGCCTCTGGGACCAGTCAGTATCAAGCCCTCACGCTGTCTATGTGTGCCAGAGCCAGCGCACAGGTGGCTGTCTGATGTGGTGCTAGGCCACATACAGTGTTCACTCCTTGCCAGCCTGTGCTGTGGGCAGCACCCATGGTGCTGAGTCCAGCCTGCATGCTGCAGACAGCACAGCCCCTTGATTGGGGCTGGCACATAGGTCACACAGCACATGGGCTGGACCCAATAGCACAGGGTGTTAGCACAGGGCACATACTGCACACAGTGCCATATGCTCCAGCACCACCCGAACCTACTGGCCCCAGAACCGGTGTGTACAGTTGATCCAGTGCAGGTACCACTTGAGGCTCATGTGCTGGACTGCCGCTCTGCGCTGTGAACAGTGTCCATGGTCCTGGGTCCAATCTGCATGCCAGACTGGCTCCGCATGCTGCATGTGGGGTTGGTTTAAGACCTGCAGGCTGGATCATGCAGCAATATGGACCACGTGCTTGACGCCCCTGCTCTATGTAAACTAACCACCACCCTGGACTTGACATTTAATCAGAGGTGATAAGAGAAGCAGGAAGGCAACAGAGAGATGATAATTAAAAAGGGTGTGTGGAGAGGAATACGGAACAAGGCTGCACAACTCTTCGAAACAGGAGGTCAGATTTTGATTCACAAAGCACCCCAGTAGGAAACATTACAGGAGAGATCTGGGGATCTTCTGGTACACATGGCAGAGAGGGAGAGAGTGGCTGGGGAGGAGCTATCAATTGTGTTAGATAAAACTTGATATTTAGGGTGATCCAGAAAGAATTTCATTAAGACCAATCTAACCCTTATGTGTTTAGAGCGAGCAGCTAGTACAAGAGAGTGAGTCAGTCTATCACGCAGAAGGGCTAGTCATCTGAAATACCATCATCAAGGATGACAAGCCAAGAGCATAAGCTGAATCTTGAAGCAAAAGAGCAAATCTGTAACAGAGGCTGAAGGCCAATTTATCTTTCTGCCACAGTGCAGGCATGCCACCACTGAACGAGACCATGGCTCGGTTTGTATAGCAACATAAAGGTGCAATAGCAGCACAGGCAGGCATCTCCACGTTAGCTTTAATCCAGACAGTGCAGGAAACAGCAGTGGTGAAGATATGGTGTCAAAGGCTCCAACCTGGACTAGCAAACAGAATACAACTCTTCGGATACAACCGCCTGTGGCCTGTGGCAGCCTATTTCACCGGATTTTCATTCCCCTCCTTAGCCATGCTAGCAAAGATTATAGCTAACACACTATGCCTTCTTCTGTGACAATGACACCTACCTTGTGCTCTGCCACAATGACAGAAGTCACCAAGCACAGATTCTGATACTCAAGGGAAGACTACACTGTGAAAATAACTTTTTATTAACCCAGAGGATCATGTGAGAAGGAAACCCACAGAAAAAGACTAGGCTATGAATCTACCTACGGAGCCCCTATACAGGAGAAAAGGTTTTACACAGGTGATATTCCCAAGGTATGCCCATGAAGTACATTAATAGAGAAATGACCAAAGCAGGTTGCACAAAAGGTGCATGGATTTGCTGCCCAGTAAGTATATGGTCACTGAGATTTCAGACATTGCACAGAATGGAATCATTAGACATAATTCACAATTCATTAAATTAACTTCCATATGCATTAATCTATCATCACTTTAGCAACAATAAAACCTCTCTTCTCTCTGAAATAGCAGTTTTCATCACTAGATATCAAAGTACTTTACAAAGCAGGTCAGTATTGTTACCCCCCGTTTTCCAGATATGAAAACTAAGTCACTGAGAAGGGGAGCAATTTTCTCAAGTTGCTTTTACCCAGCACATCAGGGGGAGACTTAAGAACTAAATAACACTCTCGAGTCCCAGGGCAGTGCTCTACCCACTAAGAAACACTACTCACAGCTTTTAGGAAGAACTAGGGATAGGACAGACTTGGAAATGAGGTTCAAAGGCCACTGGAGGCATTTCAAGAGAGCACATCTGTTGGAAGCCTCCAGGTCTGACTGTAACAGGAAGGAAACTGTTCCCTGACAGGTTAAGGGAAGGGAGTGGGTATAATTACCACCTGGTTACTTTTGCTATGCAGTGAACACAATGCAGGAATGTTGGTGTTATTCACAATAACTAGGAAGTTCAGAAATTCAGTTTTGATTGCAAGAGACTTTTAAAGTTTTACCTCATTTCTAAGCAATGTGAGAAAGACAAGCATGTAAATTAAGCTTAAAGCACATCAAAATAAAAGTCTGAAGCCATATTTAATGGCAAGATTGTGCATGCAAGATTTACCTATGGTGTATTTTTATAAGCACAAAAGTCTTATGGCTTGTTCACTGTCCTGGCAGCTTCAAGTCTTAGTTGAGTGTTTTTGTTTCAAGGTTTTAAGTTTAACCTTAGTGCTCGCTCTCTCTTTTAAAACTACAACTTTCTTATGAAGTTGCTGATTTTTAACTTTTCAAGTCTTAAAATTACTGATTTGTGTTCTCCATGTTAGTACCATATTGAAGTTGTCTGGGATTAATTTTTACTCACCTTGCTCAGGGGAGTGCTGGGAGGCATACTTAGCGTTTGCAAACTGCTTTGAAGATGGGAAGCGCTATATAAATGCTAAGTATTATTAAATCAAATGAGCTATTTACTGATCCAGAAGGGTAATAAGCCGACATTCCAATCTGGCATCAGCAAGTGAAAGAGCAGAACTCGTTCTGGAGAGACAGATAGCGAGAGATGCCAAGGAAAAGTTCCACAAATAAAGTGAGCCTGAAACATCATTTAAGGTCAAAAAGGGGAAGAGCTTTATTCCAGCTATAAGTTCACACAGAGAAAGTTCCAGCACGCGGCTATACACAGCTGGGGTGGGGAGTAGGGACACAGTACCCTGAAATAGCTCCCTTCCTGTGTCTAGTGGTGTCTCTCCGCATTCATTATGCAGCCTGAACTGCTGTACAAAGGGCAATCTGGCAAAAAGGCACAACCTGGGTCTGTTCTAAAGCATGCTTAGGATGAAAGGTGCTGTTGTAGCCTGTCACATCTGCAGTGAGATAGAAAGCAATGGCAGAATCGTATCTAGCCAAGGAGAAGCATACAGGATCCTCTGCCAGCTCTTTGGTGAGGGGACCCTGTCTTTCCCAGGACTTGCTGCTTTCCCCAGAGGCTTCATTCAGGGGAAAGAAAACCCCTAACTAGCTGTTCCTAGTTCAAGGTGGGCTTGGAAGAATGGGCAAAAGAGAAAAGGTGGAATATCTCACTTCAGAGTTTGGCCCTGTTGATTTTACAGAGCTGCTACTTCTGCACATATACTGCATGGCTAGAGAAAGATTGTGCTTTTTCCACCCAATGGGAAGTCACCCATAATGGGCAAGAGCTATAGATTCCCAAAAGGATGCGTGGCAATCACCGTCCTTGCAGAAACTCCAGCTGTGCACACACAGCACCAGGCATCAGAGAGACATGAGCACAACGCAGTGATGGGGCAAAGCAGCACTGACTTCCTTTGGTAAAGCACTTAGAAAACTGTGTAGTATATAAGAGCTAGATATTAACTGCATCACAGACAACCGCACAGGAAAGTGATATAAAAAGCTCTGGCAGCCTTGTTACTACTCCCTCAGTAGTGTCTTCCCCTTCTGCGATGACCCATAAAACATACAGATAGCAAATCAGCAAATCTCAACCAAGTTCTGTTCACTAGCCACGGCCACCTTCCCTGCCCTAAACCACTTGAGTATCTAATACTGTTATGTAAGCAGCAATGGGGAGGGGGGCTGCATTTCCCCTTCTTTCCCTTCAGTCTCCAAAATGCATACTGTAGCTCCTCCACAGGGCAGTGCCTACAGCTGTCAACCCCTTTCCCATTTTCTTCTGGTACCGTATGGAAACACAGAGCCCATCTACCCCAGAGCAGGGTATTTGTTCATGAGACTGAGCTGGTACAAAGCTAAAAAAAGTTTTATTTTGGTGGGGGTGGAAAGGAAAAAGAAAAGTTCCCACATAAAAGCAACCTCTCCAGGTATGCCTCATGGAAAATTCTGTAGGTAGTTAATGACCTGAGTAAACCACTAGTGTTTGCCTTTATTCCATACCCTGGAACAAGTACACATAGTCCATAGCATCCCATCTCTGACCCAAAATGTTTAACGATAGGCAGAAAGAACACCTTGTAAGCACATGGAAACGGCTTGCATACAATGACAGATTTGTAGCACTGGTTTTCACAGATGCCCTTCTCAACCCCAGCCCTGCCCGGCCAAAGCAATGAAAGGCTTGAAAATGTTTGCATTCGAAAGCTTCAGTAATTAAAGAAAGGAGGGGCCTGAATGGGATCAAACTGATTGAGGGCAAAGGGAATTGTTAGTAGCCAGGTAATGATCTTTTGTGTGTGAGATACATGGCTAGGGGTGAGATGGAGTCTGGACTTAGCAAGATTTTAAGAGACGGACAAAAGAGTGAGAAGCTGTAGATGAGTGGAGGAGGGTCAGATGAGGGGAGGAGTGTCAGTGTCAGGAATATCCATATCGGAGATGGCAAGAACATGTGCATTTTGGGACTGATGTGTGAAACTCCCCATCTCGCCTCTGCCTCAAATGGCTTAGACTACTTAAAATATTATAAAGAGAAGGATTAAGGGTTTAGCAGACACCAGCAGGAAGCAAAGTTGAAGCAACTTTATATCACAGAACAGAGTGGGCCAAGAGAGAGCTTTGGCACAGGAATGGATGCTGCAGTTGAATGCTTACACTGGATGGACTATCAGTACCCGTGGTTTGTACTGCAGCCTCCCATTTTCCACTTGTTCCTGCTAGATGTGAGATGCTGTCAAGCAATTGGCTGCATGCTGTGAAAACCACGCAACAATTACTTCATGAAAAATGGTGGGTGAGCTACTGCAGCAAGCAACCAGAGGATAGCCAAAGGTTACCTGCAGAAATAGGGACCAATTCAGAGGCAAGGGTCAGCAAGCGTCAGAAATACAAACCAGTGCAACCCCACACCCAGCAGCCAGCAAAATGAAGATACTGGTCCTGACTAGCTTCCCACCAAACCCTGGAAAAGTCGCTTCATCCTCCTGTGCCCACCTTCTCCATTTGGGGTTTGAACTGTCTGTCTATGTATAATATACACCACAAAGGTATCTTCACCTCAGTTGTGGTCGGGAGATACTACCCTAATAAAATCATCCTCATCACCATCACCATCTCCAATAACTACTGGGAAAAGGTGGATGCTGTGCGGCAACCCATTATAAAACTTCCTAATTCAGAAAACAGATCACTGAATATTACTGGGTTGTGCTACAGGTCAACAGATTCAAACAAGTTTCACTGGAGTGCTCTTGAGAGAGATGGGGGCAGGGGAGGTAAAATCATCTCTTATTTCCTTATCAGTTTCTGGCCCGTACACAAATGAGCTGCTGTTACAGTGCAGGAGAATTTGGTGGTCAGAGACTAGGGATTTACTCTCTAATTGAAAACTGGTTGTTTACAATCATTAGCAGCTAACCCATAATTAAAAACAGAAACTTCATGTTTTATTCTCTCCCTCTCATTATAATAAATAAAATATTAACCTGCCTTTCTATCAATATTGCATCCGACGAGCTTAAGCACGGGGAGTCTATCACCCATCAGGGATCACGGTGGTATCGTCATTCTCATTCTACTAACAGGAAAGCCAAGGCACAGAGAAAGGAAGAGATGTGCCCAGGGCCAATGCTGCAAGTTATCAGCAAAGCCAGACAGAGCCGAGGAGCCCCGAGTCCTAGTTCCACACGGTCAGCCCCCGGTAGCTATATTTGTAGACCAATTAACTTTTGTGGAACCACTTCCCTTTAGGTCACCTGCTGGATAATCTGCTCCTGGCTTTGGCATCCCTGAATAACAGCACATTGGTTTCCGCTGGCCATGGAGCAACCAGGAGAACATTTTCCCCTGTTTGGAACAAATGCATTTTAAAATTAGTAAATACATGGAAAAGATAAAAACAAGACAGCAGCCCACTTTAACATCCACCACAAGGAGAGGATTTCTGTGACTGTCATTCCAGGCCCACGGCTGTAACCTTGGCAGTACGGGACACAGAGGCAGAGGCATAATCGGTGCCTGCAAGGCGCTGTATACAGTGCCTTGTCTGCGTGCAGCTCTCCACAGGGATCTCTTGCTGGGAGCATGTTGTGCCAAGAAGCAGGTCTGCTTAGGTTTACTCAGGTTACTGGGCAGTGCCAATTCTACCTACGTCCTGGATGCTGCCATCTGGGTTTAAATGTATTGCCTTTGTGGGAGCCAAGTCAAGCAAACATGAGGGAATGAGACTCAAAGTGAGAGCACAGAAGAACTGGCACCCTTGTTCGCCTCCCTTCTTTCGTCGCTTCTCTCCGCAGAGAAACAGTTAATAGGCTGCAAGGTTTCCATCCTTCCAGGACGGAGCCTTTTTCCTCCCCTTTCGAGTGCCCCCTGCCTTCCTCCTCCAGCGAGTGGGAAGCTGTGACTGCTCTACACCACTGACACCTCCGCTGCTCTGGAAACCCATGAACTGTTTGAGAAAGGTCAGCTGGCAGCCTCTGCAGCTCTGCTCCTTGCACACAGCCGTGGGTGGTGCAGGAGCCCCCTCTGTTGGCAAAGGGATGCTGTTACCAGACTCCCCCGCTTCTTATCAAGTCCCTTCAACAATATTCCCCCCTCCCCGCACCCTCCACCCAGAAGCCTTATCGCAGAACCAAGGCCAGCTGCACCAGCTTCCACCGAGGCACGAACTAAGAGGCACAAGGCTGTAGTGCCTCTAAATGGCTCGGTTTCAAACTCAGGCTCAAGGAATAATGCACATGGCAATCAGGTCTCTCCTTTGCTGCTCTCATTAATAGCTGGTCTCATTTAGCGCAGGTGCAAACTGCGGCCAGATGCACAGCAGGAGAGCAGATTTATCACTGGAATTACTTCTTTGTCTGGCAAAACCAAACTAAACAATTCCCTGTGAGGTTCTGGACCAAGTACATCTCCAAGGCCTAAAGCTGCCCATTCAAAATAGCTATGTGTTTCTTGAGAATATGCACCTAAGCTTCTATAACCTGTTGCCAACCAGGCTCTCCCTGGTGCTGGGAACACTGCACGTTAGCTGGCTAATGAAGTTTTGTAAGCTAGCCCATTTCCCCTCGCTGTAGCAGAACCATCTCCCATGGCATTATGGCTCTTCTCCATCCTTTCACCTAGTTTCTGTTCTGTATCCTTCTAGTCCAGCACCGTCCAGCATCGTGCTGGCTGTGGGGCTGCCTGGAGGGGACTTAACTGCGGGTCCCATTAACCACAGCCTTGAAGTTGATCCTTGGGAAGTATTGCACACTTCTCCCTGGACAGACCCTGAGCCAGCCATGCAACAGAGCATAGTACTGAACTAACATGAGGTAGGCAGCATTGGATATTATTCTTCTCTAAATGAAAGCAATATCAGTGCTACCCTAAAGGAATTGGGGGAGGTGGAGGGGTGGTAACTGATATCCAAATACATTCCTATTTCTTTCCAAATCTGAAATAATAATACAAACATAGCCTCATATACTCATCTATATCATTTCCTACAATGACTTCTGCTGGGAGAGGGTGAGGCTGGAGTAGCTAGTAGCCACAGCTGAGTCTGCAATAGCTTTACCTATACCAATTCCTTCAGGGAGGGCCTAGGACTGCAAGCTTTGTGAGCTAGCAAGCCAGTACCTGTCCACCTGTTTCACACTGGGATTTCATCTTCCTGGACCCTTGGCAGGAAGCTCTCATACACCCAGGTGCTTGCTACAATGCCCCTCCTGTTAAGCACGATGGAAAAGGGCAGCTATCAGCAATGCCAGCCAGCTATTGGGTCATGGACCTGGGCTGAAAACTCCTTGTCCTGGCTACTTCCTAGCTGGGAGAGACTTAGCTATGCACATCCCAGGCCCCTTTTGTACAAAGCCCCTTCTCTCACCCAGACATGCACTCCCCATGACAAATGCAAGTGGAAAGTGGAAACAAAGTGGCGGAGGATCTACAGCCAATTTGTACGTGCCCTGAAATAACTCTGCTTTCTCTGAAGTCCCAGGAGCACTTCTGTCGGAGATGTAACATTATTCATTTTCCTTTGGAGAAGTTTCAACGTGTAACAAAAATATCTCAAGTTCAGTAATGAGGCAAGAAATCGTGCTTACGTAGTTGAGTGGGTCCAACTCGGTAACATCACTCAACTCCCCTGTCCTTGTAGCATAAGAAAAATGATTGCAGAATAAATTAATCCTAATAAATGTAGGATTCCCATCATGCATATATAACTAGCAGTGCAGAAGTATGAGCGATTGATGAAGTCATGGCTTCAAAAGGTTCCTTGACAGAATTAGTCACTTGTAAAACATGCAGCAAAGGAGAAACTCTTGCTTCCTTTGTTATGGAGCATGAAAATGCTCCGCACATCAGAGTGATTTATGGGCCACGGTGCAGCAAAATTAGAGCAAGTGGTAATTAGGCTTGTTCTCTTGATAACTAAGGGATGAAAGGCAGAGAGGAGATGAGCGAGGGAACGGATGGATGCAGAACAGCCAGATGAAGACAAAACGCCAGTGGTACCTTTCTGTGCTGTTGTTTCTTTTGCTAGGGTTTATTTCCCCTTTCATAAATCACTGGGGGTGGGGCTCTACTTAAAAAAAAAAGGCAACTGATGCCATTTAAGATGAATCAAGCCATTAATCACAACTGAGGGCATTTCTAATTAGAACCATCAGGAGTCACAGATGCAGAAGTCACAGGCTCTAACAGGATTATAGAAAGGGCTGGATCATTTTATTGCTAATATTAGCAGATAAGAGAAATCCATCATGGGCTCTAAGATGTCAGCTGACTGGACGAGCAGGGGGAGGAGGAAGCACTTTCCTGATCCCATCTACAGCAACAACATTACCCATCTGACTCACAGTGTATTAGCTTCCTCTGCACTGTCAAACACTGGCCATTGCTATACACGTGCTCGCCACTGGATCTGAAAGAGTCCTTCCTGGGTGCCGTGGTGGTGTATCGACCTGTACACAGGCAGACACAGTGACCCTTTCTCCCACAGTGAGCCAAAGGGGTGATGGCCAAATGGAGCAGACTGACCCAGCCGCACTCTGATGCAAGGCTGATCTTTGTACAGCTCGGTGTATTATTGATGAATGTTTCTGGAGGAGGGAGGCGGATGCTCAGTAATGCATCATCACAGGGCACAGCTGAGGCAAGGCCAAGAACGCTGCTTGCATTGCCTGGTACGCAAGTAGTCTGGTTGTCCCAGTCTTGCACTAAACAACTATGCTGCTTTCCCTCTGCCTACACAGACTCTTGTTAAAGCGTTCTCCCTCTCCAGTCATGTTCCCAACAAGCCCAGGCATGCCTTCCTACAGACACTCACTTTTGCCAGCCTCATCTGGATAATAAAGAAGGAAAGCACTGTGAAAGCTGAAGGGACAGGGGAGCAGAGTACCAGATGGAATGGGATCCTCCAAAGTAGCCTCCCCAGACTCCAGCCATCCCACAACACACCTCTAGCTTCTATATGGCTCCAAGCCCAGAACGAAGAGGTTCTTGCTACTTTTGTAGACCTCTTCCAATTATTTGGGGGGGTCAGAGCAGGAGTTGGCTACAAAAGCGGCTGGCACTCCAGGTTTCTATGAGCTTTCAGAGGAGAAATAAGGATGGGATTCACTCGTCCCTACTCTTGCCTCCAAAAAAACTGATGCCTCAAGACTTCAGATATATTATCCTGGGTGGGGTTGAGTCTGAGATAATGCTAAGGTTATAAAGAGAAGTTTTAACAAATGGAGAGAGTTATGAGGTTCCTGTGACGTGCAGAAATCTGGAGTTAGGGGGCAGAGGGGGAAGAAGGGATTTGTAAGGTCAAGAAGAGCTTCTCCAAGCACCAGCATCACAGGTGAAGCCTTGGACTTGTAAGGCAGCACAGCTGCTCTCAGCAGTCACAAGCTGTAAGAGAGCTATGAGTACGCAGGCAGGGTTGAGAAGCATAAGCAGAGCTGACAGAGAGAGAGAGGGGATCCCAGGACAAAAATTCCTGATGTGCACCTAACATTACCTTGCATTCCCCAAACACAAAATATGGACAGAAAGCGTGTGCCAAGCAACGAAGGCAAAGGAAATGACATACCAGGAATGAATGGCTATTTTTCAGGCAAATGTCTGAGAATGCAATCCAGAGCAGGCAGGGGAGAGAGGAAGAGGCTATGCTATGACAGCAAATTTGCCAATGATACCAGGTGAGTGGGGTAGCAGATGCTTTGGAGGATACAGTAAGGATTCAAAATGACCTGGATAGAGTCAGAGATATGGCTCAAAAAAAAGCAGCATGAAATTCAGTAAGGACTAATACAATACACAAATGTATACATACACTTGTGTCAGAACCATCAAATGTGTGCGCGCACACACACTCAACATAGGGAAGGACTGACTGGCTTTTATAAAAGGATCTGGGGGAATATAGTGGATTGCAAGTTGAGTAGGACTCAACAGTGTTACACTGTTGAAAAAAGAAAGGCTAATAACATATGGATGTATAGGGACAGGAGTGTTGTACGAAAGTCCAGAGAGGAAGTTCTTCCTCCTGGTTAAGCAATGGGGATGCCTCAACAAGAGTACTGAGTCCAGGTCTGGGAACCATGCTTCAAAGACAGATGTGGACAAACTAGTAAAAATCCAGAGGAGAGCAATGGCTTCTTCATGGTCTAGAAATATGACATGATGATTTGGGGAAATCTGGGATTGTTTAATCTGGAAAAGGGAAGTCTGACGGGGATGAGGTTGGAGGGTAGGAAAAGTGGTAATAGTTTCAAAATACAAAGAGAGTTGTCATAAAAGACTCTGGTGATCAGGTGTTCTCTGTATCCGCAAGGGACTAGATAATCAGGAATGGTCTTAAATTGCAACAGAAGAAATGTTAGTTGGGCATTAGGGGGAACACTCTAACTATCAGGGAGGTTAAACACTGGAACAAATTACCCTGAGAGGCTGTGGAATATCTATCATTAGATTTTTAACTGCAAGGGTAATTTGGACAAGGGTGTTCCTACCTTGAGCCACGTGTTAGGGCTGAAAGGGAACTCAGGATGTCACAGAGTCCACAATTCCCTGTCTCCCTTTCCCTTCCTTTTAAAGGATTCTTGGTTTTAATCTTATTTATCTTGGGGGGGGGGGCAGAATTGTGTGTGGAGTGGAAGTAGGGTTCATCTCCAATTATCTCGCCTATCTAGCCATGGCTTTTATATGCATTAAGAAGCTAAACAAGTCACATTCTATCTAGGCATGATTTTTAGATTAAAACTTGAGCAGCTAAAAATGCAGCTAAGGGTATTTCTGTGGTAGAGAAAGAGTCAAGCTTACGTCACACATAACCAGGGCATGTTGGACTGTAAGCTCTGAGGCAACGAATCATCTTTGTGTTGCCTATTTGTTCAAAGCCTCCCTGACAGTATGGCACTGTTTCTAGTAGGATGGGAGGTCAGCCTATTTCACCAGAATCCAAGGATGGTGAAATCACCGACTTTTGCCAGTCCTGCCCCTGGGGCTCTGCTAACACTTAATACCTTGGGAGCTTCCTAAATTTGAAGCCAGTGACCATTCTGTGATAATAGTGGGGGTTTATTATAAGCCACTTAATCAGGAAGAGGAAGTGGACAAGGCACTCTTCAAGCAGATGACAAATCCATCCAAAAGCTATAGGATAGTACTGATGGGAGACTTCAGTTTTGTGGACGTCTGCTGGAAGATCAATGCAGACAAACAAAATGTCAAGCCAGTATCTAACTTGTGTGGAGGACAGCTTTCTTTTTCAGAAAGTAGAGGACACAACTAGGGAATCACCCATCTCGGATCTTGTCCTGACCAACAGGGAAGAACTGGTGGAGGATGTGGAGGTAATGAGTAACTTCAGAGGAAGCAATCATGATAAGTTAGAGATCCAGATCCTGAGGCAGGGAAAGCAGGAGGTCAGCAAAATTAGGACACTAGATTTCAAAAAGCTAGACTTTATCCAGCTCAAGAGGCTAATATGTATACTGTCACAGGAGGGCAGATTGAAGGATAAAGGTGCCCAGGAGGGCTGAGAGTGCCTAATGGGCACAGTATTGGAAGCCCAACAAAAAACTGTCCTGACATGAGGAAGTCACAAGAGGAATGGCAAGGGACCAATGTGGCTGCACAAGATGCTTCTAAACTACCTCAGATGCAAAAGGAAAGCATGCAGGCAATGGAAGAATGAACAGGCCAGCAAGGACACAAACCAAGAAATAGCAATAACCTGCCTAGACAAAATCAGGAAGGCAATGACAAAGAAAGAGCTGATCTCCTTCTTTGACATAGAAACTGCTGGGTGGATGAAGGGAAGGCTGTGGATATGGCATATCTGGATTTCAGCAAGGCTTTTAACAAGGTCCCACATGACCTTCTCATAAACATGAGAGAAATGTGGGCTGCATAAAATTCCTACAAGGTGGATAGTAAACTGACTCAACAGCTGTGAGCAAAGGGTAATTATTAATGAGCCCATGTCAGAAGGGCAGGAGATTTTGAGTGGAGTTCTATAGGGGGTCTGTCTTCGGCCTAGTGCTGCTCAACATGTTTATTAACAATTTGGATGCTGGGAAAGAAAGCTTCTTGAGCAAGTTGGTGGATGACATGAAACTGGGAAGGACTGTGAACATATTGGAGGATATGTGTGCAATTCAGAAGGATCTTGACAGACTGGAAAGCTGGGCTCAGCCTAGCAGGCTGACGTTCAATGAGGACAAATGCAAAGTGCTACACCTCCAAAAAGAATAATTAGAAATACAGGTACAAAGTGTGGGACACCTGGCTGGATGGCAGCACTATGGAAAAGGACCTGGGAGTCTTGGTAGACCAACAGGAGTCTTCATAGGAACGTGATACAGCCACATAAAAGGCAAATGCAATTTAGGCTGCATTGGGTGCAAGACATGGGAGGTGATAGTGCCTCTCTACTTGACACTGGTTAGACTTCACCTGAAGTACTGTGTGCAGTTCTGGCTCCACATTTTTAAAAGGACATGGAGAAGTTAGAGAGGGTCTAGAGGTGAGCAACAAAAATGAATCAAGGGTTTGGAAGGCAAGTCATATAAGCAGAGGCTGAAGGAGCTAGGACAAGAGGGGACATGCTAGCAGTCTTCAAATACTTGAAGGGCTGTCATAAAGAAGAGGGAAAACATCTTTTCTCTCTCACTTCAGAGAGGCAGATGGACCAACGGCTTGAAATTGCAGCAAAGTAAATTTAGATGGGATATCTGGAAAAAAACTTCACTGTTAGAATAGTGAGGCAGTGGACTAGGTGCCTTGGGAAGTTGTGGACTCTCCATCACCGGAGGTATTCAAGAAGAGGTTGGGCAGCCACTGATCTAGGTGTAGCTATGCCCATTTTCTGCCTTGGGTATTTCTCAAGCTTCTGGGCTTTGTTGGTTGCTCCCACCCCTGTCTCCACCCCCGCTTTTCTGCTATGTATGTTATTGTGTTTTTAAGCCTCCCCAGAGGCATTGGGTGTCAGCTACAGCTATGGCTGGGGACTTCAACTGAAGTGTATTGATTCTCTTGCTAGGAGCAAAGTTGTGGAGGTCCCTGGCTGCAGAGTCTTGCTCCCCTGCTCAGGGTCAGACTGAGCACCGTATTTGGTGTCAGGAAGGAATTTTAATCCATGGTCAAATTGGTATGAACTGTGGGGGGGGGTTGTCTTCCTCTGTAGCAGGGGGCATTGCCCTCTACCTGGGACCTCTTGAGCATATATTGACAACATTTTATAGAAGCAAGACATTGGCTGGCATGGCTCCTCTGTTTTACCTGTAGCAGGTTAGGGTGTCAGGTCTGTGTTGTGTAAAGGTTTGGGGTAGTTGTATATAGATTATGGTTGTATGAGCTAGTTTGGATAGGGATGATCCTGCCTCAGGCAGGAGGTTGGACTAGATAACTTCTGGAGGTTCCTTCCAGCCCTGCTTCTTTAGGACTTAATAACTTTTCATCATTAACAAGAGGAAGGAAAGGCTGCAGTGAGTGATGCAGGATGGTGCCTGGGGAGGCTCCTGGTACAGAGTTCAGCAAAACCATCTTCCTCGTGAATTCTTTGAGGCATCAAAAGGGTACTGACTGCCACTTCCATGGCACTTGAGGAGTCCAAGCATCAGTATGGCTGTATTTGTTGTCTTCTGGTACCACCCTGGCGGCTTTGATTCAGGAAAGCATGCCCCATAAATGCAGCGCTGAAGCATACCCTGAAGCTAAGCACATTTTTAAATTCCACTTGTCTAAAATAGGTCCTAGACACATGAACACATATTTTGGGATAATTTACACAAAAGTAAATTACCCTGAATCACAAATGTATAGCCAGGCAGCTATTCCAGTGTAGCTATCCTGCAAAGGCAGCTACTACGGTACCTCACTGCTGTGTGGCAAGGGAGCAAGTAATACGCTGGCTTGCTAATGGTAAACCAGTTAACTTGCCTCAGCAGAGCTTTACTAGGGTCTTTGGGGGGTTATTCACCCCTGGATCAAGTAAAATGCTTTACCTATTTGCTTAGTCTGTCCCCTACCTTTTTTTAATGCTGGTATAAATGTCATCTATCTTAGGCCTTAGACTTTAGCACTGGCCTCAGTCAGATAGATGCTCAAGCACCATCTGGAATAAAGGTAAATTAAACCATCTTCTTAGATATGGTCCTGAATTGGGGACAGAAAGTATAGGCTGCTACCACTTCTGTGTGCTGGCACAAGAGTGATCTGAAGGTAGAAAGGTGACGGTTATCCCCCGGGGGTGGAAATAATTCTCAGGTTCCTCTTTTGCACTGCTACCCTTGCCAACCCATCTGGAACATACCATCCTGCCCTGGGTGGGATGGGTTGGATTAGCAAGGGAAACACATGCCAGAGTCATTTTTCATATGTCTTTCAATTTCAGGAAGCTTCCAGGCATTTTTTTATCTTTTTTTTTGTCTTGGCAATATGGCACCCATTTGCATTGTGAAGCTGCGTAAGTCCTCTCCTCTGCAAACCAGGAGTGGAGCACGTCCATACTACCCACTTCCCTCTGACAAGGAAAAGGCAACCATTACAAAAGCTGAAAGGTCTTCAGGAGAGGGGCTATCAGGAAACACTGATTTTGTAAGCAGACCCCCCGCCCCAAAGCGGGAGACCCAGCAGGGGAATGCTACAGAATATCCCTTCATCCCCCATAACCCAAACTTGCCATAGCAGTATTTCCTATTATGTCTCCATAACCTAAACTGACCCCCCTCCAGGGTCTCCAGATTAGTATCTGGGAAAGCACACGGACTCAATCACCCAATTACAAGGAGGAAAGGTTTATCCTGTATAAACAGCATGAAATGTGACATGGCCTTCCCTGTACAACCAGATCTCGCCCAGCAGCAAGCTGAACAAACTGGGAAGGGGCCATGGGGGAAAGGAGGGGGCTTCCCCCATCTCTCATATCATGTGAACCGTGACAGAGGAATAGCTATTTTAATTGGCAAATACCTCTGGCTCCATGTGCAATTCCCCCCTCCAGCCACCTAAAAGTGATATAGAGGGCAGATGCAGGGCAGTGCCTGGGACTAGGGTTCAATGAGAGGATAGCACCCTGCCTTGAAGAACTATGTGATACTGGGCCTGGTGGGGGGGTTGCGGGGCTGGAAGCATGTGCTAAATGGAAATGCCATGTTCTGCTTAAAGCAGCCATACAAGGGACGGCTCAGTGACAGCAGGGGTACAGGGACTTAACGCTACTTGTGCACCACAGACTCTACCTCTGCTTGGGGTTCAAGTGCAGCCCCCAGCATATATCAAAGCAAGGAGCTTCCTACAGGTTGGCAATGGGCGGCTCCGCAGATAACAACTGTGGCACCCAGTGCTACAGTTCTGCTCCTCCTTGCCTTTAGCTCTGTCCCCAGAAGACTTTCTACACTTGAGCTAACTGGGGAGTCACTGTAGGGAGGGCACTGCATGCCAGCTCTGCAACTCCTGTACTAAAGGGACATTTTTCCAGACTATGACAACTTCTTTTCACCCTCTATACATTGCCTGTTGCATTTCTCCCACTCCCCCCCCACCATATTACTCAGATAATACAAGATATCAGCAAACCCAAGAACATGACAGCAGAATTAAAGGAAGAATAAGGCAACCTGCAGTGCAAGAGATCCAGATCCAAGAGATCCAGATTATCTGGTCTCATGGAGTAGTTAAGACCAGATGCTTCCACAGAACATGTTAAACCCTCCACAGCACCCTGATCCAGCAAAGTACTTTGGCATATTTATACCTACCCAGTCACTAGCATTTCTAACTCTGACAGGACAACTGAGAATGTCCCTTGATTCTTTCTGACAGGACAGACTTTGGGCCTCAACTTTTTTAGGTTAGAAAAACCTTAATTCCAGGTGGTAGTTTTATACGCCAGGATAAAATGCCAAGAGTGAACTCATTAACGTCCCTTGTAATAAGTTCAAAGTCTTGTCAACTAGGAGGGAGTATTCTGTAGCTGTCATTTTGCTCTCCAATCCTGTCCTCAGTAAGAGCCAGCGCAATTTCAGACAATACAAAGTTTTTGAGAAGCAGCAAGATTTTAGAGCAGGTCAGATATTCCTGGCTCTACTGCATCCAGCACTCTCAGTCTTCTACCTTCATAAGCTTATTGGTTATTATTTTCTTCTCCTTCTCAACCAGCAAGGATATTTGGGAGGGAATGGAGGCAACACCTTGACCTCAGTTCTGCCCAAAAGGCCTTTCTGCAAAAATCAGAAACTGGAACGACCGTGACTCAATGAAACATTTAGGCATCTAGCTCAACATCAGCCAAGAAATCTCCTCCTCCCTCTTTGCTTTCCAGGATATAAGAATGGCATTGGTAGGTGGAAACAACTACAGCTATCCCAAAGGGAGAAAAATCAGCATGCTCAAAATGAATGCAATGTCCAGAATTAGCTACTTGCTTGGTATTATTCCACAACACATCCCAGAAAGCAGCTTCCAAGAACTTGACCTTCTCTTGAAAGACTTCCCTTTGTGCATGTGTTTTAAAGCCAGCCCACTAGTTAACTGGGTTTAGTGCTTAGGGGAGCTGACCTGGGAACTGAAGTCTTTTGTTTATCCAGGGATGGTTATACCAAAGGCAGCAAGGGTTTTCATTCCTATAACAAGAACCCTAACCTGGACAGGCCCCTTTTGTGGAGGCAACTTTAATTTCAGCCTGTCTGTAACCGCTGTTCACTGGAATAGTGGTTTTGGTCGCACACATGCCTATCCCCGTTAGGGAATGGACCCAGACCTATTCCATACACACCATTGAGGTGGTAGCAGATGGCAACAGCATCTGCTCAGCATGACCTTGAGGTAAAAGCCTCAATATTTCTTCATCAGATTTCCAGAGCAATTATTTCTCCACCGTCTCAGAGATGTTCAAACGTTTTCTAGCAGAAGCTTAGATGTCCAGATTCTCCACAAAACAATTACGAACAACTGACCTTCCTGAATATCAGTATTTACTACCTGAGAGAGTCTTAAAATTTGAGGTAAGTCATCAAATAGCACTACGATGAAGCAGATAAGCAAAGCTTCAGACAACCTCATTGTAACAAATAATGCCTTGTCACATTTTCGTCCACCCCTATCCAGGGGGGAAAGAAAATGTACCAGCCATTGGCCACAAAGAGCCATGCAGTTAAAGTTGTAGGTTCAAACTGTCAAAATGACACCTAAATTAACACCTTCCATAGGTATTAATCCACTGTCACTTTACGACAAGAACATCGCTGTTATACGAGTTTCTCGAAGTTATTTTTCAAACAGATCTGCAATGGGGAAACAGATGCACAGGAAAGGGCGGGGACATGACCAAGGTCATGGTGACAGAATTTGGTATTATTCCATAATATTGCCACGATCATTCTTTACATCTCCCGGCCTTAACTGTATGCTGTTATTCAGTAGTGGAGTGAGCTAAGATCCATGCTGGATGTAGGGACAGCGATATGTGGGTACCTGCATGTTGCTCTCTGGGCTGTATCAAACCAGGTCATCAGGAACGGAAAAGGGTAATTAATCTGGAGAAGAACAGCTCGGCAATCACAATGGGAATCCCCCTGTTACTTGAGATCAGTGGTTCTCAACCTTTTCAAATGTGAGGCGCCCTTCAACAGACTCCTAGCAAATACCAGCTATTAGTTTGATTTTTTTTTACTACAGAAAAATAATAGAGCGACTCTTCTGCTGCAAAAACTCAGAAAGACTACAACAGGTCAGAATGTTTTTAACAGTATGGATTCTTATTTGACAAGTCTGGTAGTATCTTGTGAATCATGCTTGCTCACCTAATAGTGCTAATATTATGGCATGTCCTAGCACTCTTGCGAAAGGATCTCAAGGCACCCCAGGGTGTCACAACATCCTGGGTGAGAATCACTGCCGGAGACCAACTTGCAAGCACTGCTACAGTGGAGTAAAGATCAAATGGAACCAGTGGAGAGAAACTCCCTTTAATAAGGACAGTAGGAGAGCTCTGGGAGAGGACATGTGGGCTCAAGAGAGACAACCACAGTACTGCAAGTAGGCAAATGTGGGATGGATAATCTGTCCTCCCACCCCTATGCAGGTCCTATCTGGTCTCTGAAGCACAGGTTTTAAGATCCCTTTTAACATTCTGTGGCCATTAATTATAACTGAAAATTCACACAAACACTCAACCTCAGTTTGGCTCTTGTTGAGTACTTGCAGTTTGCCAAAATGCTGAACACCCAGTATCTCCTGTCATCTTGAGTGGTACAGGCTCAAAAATTAGGACTCCATTATGGCTACAACATCACTTTAATGCTACTGACCTTATCAGCAAGCTTAGGCATATGTCTAGGAACTTGACTTCAAACCACCCTTTTTTCCCTGAAAAATCTTGGCCAGAAGCACTGATTGCTGAACCCCTCTGGCTTTTTTTTTTCTTTCAGTCTTCAAATTGTTGTTATAACATCAATGACACAACATCCATACACTAGAGAAATGTGCTGGAAAGTGATGGTCACTGTAACTGTATTTACAGAGGCAGAGAGATCTGGATGCTTTTAAGTGACTCATTATCATCACAGAAAAGGGCTGTAAATAAGGTTAAGTTATGAGGATGCAGCTTGAGATCTACCAAAATGCAAAGCCTCCCGATTGGGTCTGTCCGGTACAAGGGAAGAGTCTTTTCCATGCAAGACCCCACTGTTTTTCCAGTGCTTCCCTCTACCCCCTCAAGACACAAGGTAGCATTTTAATTCCATCCAGGAAGAGCACACACCAACTGCAGATGCTTCCTCAGCCTGACGAAGGGTATTTATACCCAAAAGCTTGCTAAGAAGAATTTTTCCAACTATCTGTGTTGATCTAATAAAAGATATCAGATTCACCCAAAAAACCTCGTCTGCCAAGTTTCTAACAACTCCCTTTCACCCCAAAGTGTGTTAAACAGCTAGAACATCGACCTCCTCAGATAATCCAGATTGGTGTCTTGTCCACAGGCACCATTCGGCCCATGGGCTAAGTTTTTCTCCAAATCAGAGTGGTGCAGTCTTGCTGAAATCAACTGAGCTGTGCCACAGCTTGGCCTTTGCATACGTCATTTAATCCCTTTTTGCCTCTGCTTCCTCTTCCTCCATCCTTAGCCTATTCAGATGGAAAACTGATTAGAGCAGGGGTCAATCTCTTACTCTGAGGACATACAAAACACCCAGCAACAATGGGGGCCCATTCCTAGTTGTGTAGCTTAGCAGCTCCAACAACAAGGAACCTGAATGTAGAGTCTACGTGTGAAGGGTCACATTTCCAGTGTGCATGGCAGGTCTGCACAGCAAGGCAGAATTAGCTGTCTACTTCTCCACCCAATGCCTTGGAATATCTCCCAGCTGCAGACAGGGTTGCCATACACACCCAGCGAGAGATGGCTGGAAAGGGACTTGGAATCCGCTGTACAGGAGCAGCCCAGTACATTGGACTGCCTGTGTCCCAGCAGCCACAGGAAACCCCAGCCTGCACACCTGATGACAAAGGAGCCCTCACCCCTCCTTAAAATAAGAAGGTTCTAAGGTAAAAACGAGCCTGTCTTGGATGAGAAGAACAAGGGATTATTGATGGATATTAACAGCAGGTATGTTTAGAATAAATCAAAAGGCTTGCTATCAAGAGTATACAGCTCCCCTGTTTTTAGTGCAAAACCTCAGATAGTTACTGAAGGAGGGTGGGAGGGGGGAGCATAAGTGTTTGGTCAAGAATGCAGTGGCCTCTGAGCTGGCGCCCAGGGAGCCCCCATGATGTGCCCATGCCTGGTGGCTAGCTCAATGTAGCTGGAGAGAGCTGCACCATATACCTAGGAATGGGAGGGGAAAGCAACTTTGTGGGCACATCTACATGTGCACAGTTACTGTGCAGTAAGTGAAATTACTGCGCATTATGGCCGTACTCTACACTTGCATGCCCATACTGCACAATAAATATGGTGACTTACGCCTACTTGGGCATAAATTTGATACCTGCATTGTGCAGGTATCAAATTTACACCCGATTAGTTACTGTGCAGTAATGCATGTGTAGACACTTTACTGTGCGGTAACACTGTGTGTGTGGACTGACTTGGGACTAACTTTAGTCCCAAGTCACTCCACACACAGTGTTAATGCACTTTAATGCCTGCACATGTAGACGATGGCCTATTCCTGCTTACTGTGCAGTAATTTACTGTGCAGTAAATTGCACATGTAGACATGCCCAGTGCAGCCATGTCCAGGCAGCTCTATCACTGAAGCTAAAGGAGCTGGGAGTGAAGGATGAGGACGGCTTTGAAGCCAAAAGGAGTACATGCTCAGCAGGTGGTGGGGAAACCAGTTCTCTAAATTTCTCCTGCAAGGGGAATGTAAATGGATGCAGTCAACACTCCCCATGACAATATCTGCTCCCCTCTGCCCCCACCCTATGCCATTGCTAGAAATGGTTTTAAATGAAAGGCCCTGAACCTGGTGCTTCACAAGCCCTTAGAACAAGGGTGTCAAACTCATCTAATCCCTGGGACTGAATGACTGGCACGGAGCCAATCCCCACAACAGACTGGGCCCATAGTCCTGCAATGGGTGCCACATGCAGCGTGGGTCCTGGACCAGCTGGACTGGGAGCAGTGTACGCAGCATGTCCCAGGATCTGTGTGTGGGGCCTTATCTTTGACACCCCTGCCCTAGAGGAAGTAACCGCAGATATTCCTCTTGCCCATCAGCAGCTCCCAGTGGTATTCCTGCTTAGGCTTTTCTGGCCATAGGCCAACTGCCAGGGGTGGAGTTATATGGCTGATTACAGGCATGCTAGGTTCTCTACACAGAACAGGAAGTGTCTTTCTCCCCAACTTTACAAAAAGACATCTCTGAGGGCCTAGTAACCTAGAGGGAATGGTCTTTCTGTTCCTGGGACACGTGTAAAAGGGACAAATGCCCTGAGACTGACAGCCATGAGGATTCTTCTAAGGGAAGACCCTTAGAAGACCCTAAACTTGTAACCATTTGGGTACTGCAGTGTAGGAACATTGATAGAAAGGGAGAGGGTTTGAGCTAGTGGTCCCTGGGAGACAAGAAGGGGCCTGCAGGGTTATTCAGGAGAAGCAGCACCACTGTAGTGAATGTTTCACAGTTTTCATAGATATTAGGGGCTGGAAGGGACCTCATGAGGTCATTGAGTCCAACCCCCCCGCCATAGGCAGGAAGTCAGCTGGGATCAAGTGATCCCAGCAAGAAAAAATATCCAGATGTTTTTTGAAAGAGTCCAGAGTAGGTGGTTGCAGGTTCATACCAGCATACCCTGAGTCTAGGAGGTGTCCACAAGCTCGACCTTTACCACATGAGACATTTGGCTTCTGATCCCTAGCCAGTGGCTTCTTCCATTCTCCAGCTGCTGGCTAGTCACCACTGGGTTCCAGACACCGTAGAAGAGGGGTCAGCAATCCCCGGCATGTGTGCCAAGCATGGCACACAAGGCCATTTTGCTCGGCACGCCACTGCCAGCCCAGGCTCTAAGCAGCTGCTGCCAGCCATGGAGCCCAGACTGCTCCCAGCAGGTGGCTGGGTGGCTGCAAGTCCTGCTGCAAGCAGACTGGGCTCCGTAGGCCGCTGCAGCTGGGCCACTGCAAACAACTGCTCCAGGCTGTGGCATATCGGCACTCCGGCACCTTCCAAGGTAGACATTGTGGTTTTTTCGGCACTCCGGCCAAAAAACGTTGCCTGCCCCTGTCATAGGAACTTCACTTAGTTCTACTGAGCTCCCAACTAACAGGATGTGAGCAGGCAGTGAGGGGGGAGCATCAGTGCCTATTTTCCCCTTGTGTCACATCTCCCTCATGGCAGCTCCTGCATTAAGAGATTTCTCCCTTTTGAACATATTTCCATACTATAATCCTTGCATATTCCAGAGGGTTGGCAGTAGCCATCCAACTGCTTGCAGAGACCACTTGTTTCTTCCTTTTACCCCTATTCTTGCTCACTTTGGTACATGGAATGCATGCAAAAAACCCCTCTTTTTTCCAAGACAGTTAAGGCTGTTAAGGTTTGCAGCACAGTGAGCAAAGCTAGGCAGCAAGGGAGCATCCTCACATTCGCTTTCTGCAGATCTAAGATAAAGCCCTTCAGCAGGGGAGAAAGACTAGTATCCAGATTGCTCTGCATCTCTAGAGCATGAACCTGGGAGTCAGAATAGATGTGTCCTGCCCTGGGAGAGAGCTGAAAACAAGTATTTTGAGCCCAAACCAAAGAGTCAGATTATCTGAGTTCCCTTCAGCTCTGAGAGGAGGGTTATCAAGTGCTTATAGCATAGCACTGAGTATCAGGACTCCCACATTCTTGTCTTAAGCCTCCCATTGGCTCACGATGGCACAGAGGCACAAACATACTTACCCAATTACCCCATTTATAAAGCAGGGATAACACTTCCTCACTTCATGAGTTGCAAGGGCTGGTTTATTCACATAGCCAGCCCCTTCCAAGGACATGCTACAGAGAACAAGGTGTCCTTACAAACCTTGTGCATGTACTGAAAGCATCTCTCCCACACCCCTCTGCTAGTGTCTGGGGACTCCTCACAGTTGTCAAGACAGGAGAGTTAGGCAGCTTTGCTGATGACTCCTGTGGGATCATCATTCTGCCAAAGGGAAGTGCCTTTTATCCTGCCTTAGTTTAACCAAGCTACCTCTGAATCTGTATGAGCAGGACAGGAGGTCTGTGCCATTCAGTGCTGGCACCCTGCCTGCAATTCAATCTGCTCCTGCTGCTCCGACATGGACAAAACCTCCCTTCTGCCTCCAAGGATGAGGTCATCATTAAATTAAGGGAGGGGGGGAGGGTTGGAAATAACCCACACAAACAGAATGAGTGGAAAATAAAAACAATGTAAGTGCTCTCGGCCCCTATTTACTCCATTTTTCAAGGACAAACTTTCTCTTGCCTAATGGAATCCGTTTGATTTTTACTTAGTGGATTAGATCATGGGAGTCTGTGCCCAAATTCAAGCTGGACCATGGCACAGGGGTCACAGGACCAGCCTGATTCAATAACAGAGTCCAGAACTGAAGAGGCAGAAGATGCAGAGACAGGGACTGGAGTGAGGTGGGGGAAGACTTTCCACTTGGCTTCTGGAAAGGAGGCTGCTCCCAGCATTAAGTTGTCCAGAGGGGATGGTGGGACTGCTGGAGTTTCCCTGCTTATTCTCTGCCTAGGTCTGTGGCCACGAGTTTGTCCAGGCAGAGCAGTGCTCTGAGGAAGCTCCCACGCAGAGACTCTGAGTTAGCCCTGACTCAGGAGAGTGTCCCAACAGCAGCCCCTTACTATTTGTTTCCTGGGGAGCAGAAAGCTCACAGAGTTGATGTTCCATTAGCCACTGGCAGGGTGCTCCTGCAAGGAAGCTCCTGCTGCTAAAGTCCTAGTTATCCTTGGCGAGGGGTTGCTTTGTGGATGCCCAAGTGGTGGGAGTCCCAGCTGGCACAGCCCTTGCACTATTGTTGGCAAACTTGCATTCCCTGGCAGGAGGAAACACAGAGGTGAGGTCAGGGGTGAAAAAACAAACAGGATGCAAAGAAAGACTGAAAGAGCCCCTACCACAGCACGGCTCCTGCCCCCACAAACAGAGCAGTGCCTCGGCCAGCCCCACTCTGCAACTTTGCAGCAGGAGAGCACCCTCTGCTCCCCAACACTAGGTGATGACTCTTATTCTCCAATAAAAAGAAACGCAACATTCATATTTTATTTTGAAACCCTCTGGTAATGCTGCTATTTTACCCTGAAGCCCTCAGTATCCATCCAAGCCTCCTCCAGCTGAGGACACAAACAAGAGATGGGATTAGTGACGTTACACTTAATGATCCCATTTATTCCTAACGAAGAGGCTGTTTAACAAGTTGCCTTCTCTTTGCTCTGACCCATGGGCCATGCAGGGTACATGCTGCTGAAATATTTAGCAGGTTTGCACCTCTCTTCTCCTTCCACGATGTAAGCTTGCTGGACTCTTGTGCTTATGGGAGCTGGAGTTATATGGCATGGAGACATGTAATGCACTGATACTAGAATGCCACTGAGCACCAAACACCTTCGCACGGCAGAGACTAATTTCAGGACAGCCACTGGCAGTCTCACCCTGGGACAGCAGCTACAGGGAGAGAAGCCCACAATGGTAGACAAATCAGGAGCAAAAGGGACCGACTTCTGAATGAGTGCGCTGTATGAATTACCAAGTCCTGGACCAGGGCAGTGACTTCCAGGGGGAAAAGGTAGATTTTTAATACTTACTTGCTCACGGTCATTGAAGAAGAATCCAAAGTCATTTCCTGCTCTGTTAAGCAGAGTGCAGCAGGGACTGCCAATGCCTTTCTCTTCTGTGTTATACAGCACCTAGCATAACTGGGGCTAAGTGCTACTATAATATAAACCAAATAGTACAGGGACTGGTTCTAACCAGCCAGAGCTGAGCATCATGGGCATTTTTGAAGCCTGCCATTTCATTCTTTGGGCTGCCAAAGAATTCAAGCAAGAACCTTGAACCTCTGTAAAGCAGGGCGGGGATCTGGGGAGTCCATTCATCTAAATTAAAAGCAGAGCTCCAGAGTATAGAAGACTGGACAGCTTGGAAGAAAACTGATGCTAATTGTATTAAATAAGCTACCTGGGCAATTGTGAATTCAAACCAATGCAATATCCTCAGAATTAGCAACTTGCACAAGGTGTGAATTAAAGCTGTGGAGTCCATCATCTCCAGACTGAATAGGCCTGGAGAACCACTCCTCTTCTCCCCACCAGTATCATGCGTGCATACTGTACTGGTGCCTGTGTTGCACTCTCACTTGCATGAACAGAAGACTCCACTTTCCAAGCAACTGCTTTGCTTTTCTCCACTAGCACCAGCTTTACTTACAAATTCAAGCTGAGGGTGGGAGTGCTCTCGTATCCTGTTCCCACACAGACTCTAGAGTTAAGGGTCTGAGGATAAAGGGTGAATTTCAACACAAAGATCTGTTCAAGGCCCAGAAACCCTGTCCAGCCTGGGAGAGGTTTTGGTGGAACTAGCCCCACATGCATAGGGATTTTCAGTTCACTATGCCTCTGCCGGAGGTCCCTGGCTTTACCACAACAACCATTTTGAACAAGGACTAGGATGCAAGATAGTCTTGTTCTGAGGCTCTGGATTCACTTCATGCCTCTGCGCAGACTTCCCATGTTTCCCAGGTTTCCACAAGCAAATCACTCAGCTTGGGATTTTCATAGAATAGCAGGGCTGGATGGGATCTTAGGTCATCTAGTCCAAACCCCTGCTCTATTCAGAATCATCCCTGACCAAACCATCCATTCAACATCCCACCTGCTAAGTTATTTCTAATACAAAACTAAAATTTCCCTTGGTCCAGTGTAAGGCCATTCTTTCTTGCCTTGTTCCCGGCAGCCACAGAGCATGGTCTAGCTTCATTCTCCGTACAGCCACCCGTCAGGTACTTGAAGACTGTTACTAGCTCCCCCACAAGTCTTGTCTTCTCCAAACTATGTAATCATAATGCTTTCAGCCTATCTTCATAAGTCAAGAGTATACTCAAGCTCACTACTGAAAATTGCTCTAATTCTCTCCGTCTGTGGCGTTTTTCCTCCAAGGCAGCTCCTTGCTTTGCTGACTTTCAATGAGAGTTCGGTGTGAGGATCCCACCTTTCATCTTTCTGTGTCTCGGCCTCCCGTTTCTCAAAGCCAATAATCCTTCCCTTTTCTTACCCTTCATCTGTCTTGCCTGGTGAGTTTGCAGGCTCTTTGGGATGTGGAGCATCTTTCATTATGTCTGTACAGCACTTAGCATAAGGGTGCCCAGATCTCATTCAGGGCCTCTTTGGGTGACTGTCGTAAGGGACAAAATAAATGGGGTGGCAATCAAAATGAAGAAATGAAAAACACTTTGCAGGGACCCCTTTCTGCCTTCACCCACATATCCCCTTTGGAGGCTCTTAACTTAGAAACCTTCCCTCCAGAGGAGCGTTGGAGCGACAGAAAATATTTTCCAAGCTTAATATCAGTTCCAGATGTTCATAGCCATTTCAGTTTGTATTTCACCCTGTAAAACACATCTCTCTCTCGCGCGCTTGCTCTCTCTCTGGTGCACAGCCTGCTTCTTCTATGACATAATCTGCTGGCTTGCCCAGTCAGTGCAGACTTGTACACACACACACACACACACGCACACGCATGCACACACACTCACGCACAGTCTCTTTGAGCACCTCATGATTGAACAAAGAACATCGCTCAACTACAAAGGCATTGTACACATGGACCTATGAGTAATTTCCACAAGTTTTAACAAACAGTTTGGGATGTAATGTCTCCTTTCCTGGCTGCCGATTGGAGAAGTGCTCTCTTCCCCACTGCAGGGTGTTGAAAGTGTGGTCTATTTTGCACACATGTTCACTTCAGGAACAATCCTATTAACATCAGATGTTCAGAAGGTTGTGCTTTTTTTTTGTAGGTACCAGTAACAAGCCTTTAAAAATATGTGTAGCCAGGGGCTTGGGTGGGCAGGCAGTCCCCAAAAGGTCCAAATTCCCCTTAGCCAAGCCCCACCACCTTTGCCCTGCACATTGAGAGAAGACGACTGGGGAGCGTGGAGGGGCCCAGCCTGCAAACTTGCTCCGGACATTACTCCAAGATGAGCAAGAAGAGAAAATGATGTTTGGCTCAGGAAGGGGGCTTCATCTTCCAGTTGCAAGGGGAGCAGGAGGCCAAGGGCTTTGTGAAGATTAGACACTGGAGTCTTTGGGGGACAGGCAGACAGCCAGATGCCATACGGGAGCAAAGTTTGCTGTGTAGCCAAGGCAACGAGTTGGCAAAGCCACAGCAGAACACACTGCCAGGAGGTTATAGCTAATTAAAATAAAATAAAATACAAAAAACCCTTCTGCATGAAAGTCCTGGAGATCCTAAGAATGACTCCAGCAGATTCAGATAGAGCATACCTGTTATTTACTTTGGCACCGCTATGCTCTACAAATACCCATCCAACTCCCAGTGTCCCCATCATGGTGGGTGATCCCCTCAACCTTTAGAAACAAAGGCCCACATTTTCCAAGGGAGCTTGGCTTTCACTTTTAGGGTGTTACCCTTGATTTTACACAGACACTGTTTAATTCTCAGCTGATGGAGAGATGCACACAAATACAAACGTGAAGGGCTTTCATAGACCTGAGCAACCAAAGGTTCAAATGAAATCAAGGAGACCAATATTGCAGGCTCCTCTGAAAATTCATCTCTCTCTTTGGTGTCGTTAGGTGGATGTCCAAGGCTGACTGGCCACTGTTGGAAATTACGCCAGAAAGGTCTGAAAAGCTGGAACGGAGTTTGAGAAGGGGGGGGGGGGGTGCCTGGCCCTAAACAACACTGGAGATGTAGGAGAGATGTAGGGCTTGCTTTTTTGTTTTTATTTTGTTTAAATTGTAATTGAGGTTACTTTGCCTGAGAATTAGCTAAGCCCCCAGGAGCAGGCTATGTAGCTCCTCAGAATGAACTGAATTGCCTGTCAAACACATGGCAGTCATAAAAAGAAAATAATAATAATAATCTGTATTTCCTACTCTTGCTGCCAGGCAGAAATCCAGCCACATCAAAAGAGAAAATTTGTGTTTCCCTTGCCTGGCCTCACCTGACAAATGTGTGAGCAATCTGGAATCTCCATCCAAAACAAAGTGCTTCCTTTGGCGGGTTGTTTTTCCTTTTTTTTAGTATTGGAGGGTGCCCTCCAAGATAAAGAGCAAACCTTCCATGCTGGGAACTGGAAATGCAACCCAAGGACTACAGCATTTGGCAGTTTTGGAAACAGAAGTTAACATGGGGAGGGGAGTGGGGAGAGAGGAAAATTTACTTTGGGGAAGGAATGGTGTCTAAATAGGTAACATCGGGTACCACTGGGACACAGACCCTTCTGGCCATCTGGAGTTGAGGCCACTACAAATGATCAGTGGCCTCTGACAGATGTTTTGATCTCTCTCTAGCACTGAACATCTTAGCCTCAAAGCAAAAGGTACTCAGATACTGTAAGAACTAGGACTAGGATGAATATGTCAGAGAAGAACAGCAGATGGGGCCAAAATGCCCTGCTGGTGTAATCTGGTATAGTTCTGTTGATTCTAGTGGAAATGGGCCACTTGACAGAAATAGAGAATTGGCTGCTTAAGAGTCTTTTAAAAAGTACAGGAAAAACAAAGCCAAACAAAAGAGAGCCACCAAAAGCCAAGTTTTGCTGTTTCTGCTTTTCTCTCTCAACTGGCTCTGACTGATCTTGGTGCGACTGATTTGCACAGTCGTCACACAGTCAGAATGCCAGGTTGAGGTTCCCTTCCCTTTTACCCTCTTAGGCCTCACGACCAGGAGTCTTATTTCCAAAAGCAGCCAGAGTCACTTAAAAAACCTTCTATGGCAAATGCCATCACCTGGTCCAATGCTGGAAACCACTTTGCCCATCTGCAGACTCTGAGGATCTCATGCACAGTGACACTTTCTGAACAGAAGCCTGTGAATTCAGTAGCCTGAAATTTAGCATTTCCTCTCCTCTTGACTCCCTGACACCTGGACTCACCATCTGGATGAAAGGTGGGCATCAGGAGAATCCAATTTTGCCAGTGACTGGAGCAATGGGTTACAAATAGCTAACAAGCCAACATGCAAGAGCACTAAGAGATGCTGTACCACAGAGAGTAAGAGTCAGGGAACAGCCTCAGAGACCTGGCCTCTAGCTGTCCATGATGAGAGATCATCAGTGCAGGAGGATCCAAGTGGGTTTCAGTCTCAGATCTATTCCATGTACTTCTACACAGCTTTGCCTAGTAATACATGCAGCACTGGGGGCTGGCCCCTATAGTACTGACTCTGTAGTCTCTACAGGTCCTGGGACACCAGGTGATAAGCCCAGGATGGGTAATCGAAAAAGCATTAGACACACACACCACTGGCTGCACATAACCCACAGATTGTGTCATATGCAATATAATGCTCTACCTGCAACATCCATGGAACAACTTTCACTTGTTTTTGCTCTTTTCTTCAGGCACTCCAGAAGCTCCTGCTCTTTGGAGTCCAGTAAGCCCAAGGGGCTAACTACCAGAGAGCTCAGCTAGTCTCCCACTGCAAAGTCAGATCAGCCTTGCGACATGTCAGTACTTCTTAGGAACACAGGACTGGAAGGGTATTTTGTAGTCTAGTTTCCCACTGTCATAGGCAACCATGACAGAATCCCATTCACAAACTGGTCAAGCACCATCTTAAAAGTACTTAAGATTGTTGCCCATGTGGCCCCCGCTGGAGGACTGTTTAAGCATCTTACTTCTAGGATGGCTGGATGCCTTCTTCTAATGGTTTCCTGACTAGACAAGGGTACACTTTAACAGCTTCAGCTCCCAAAGGAGGAGGTCATTAGCATACAGGTTTTTGGCGGGGCGGGGGGGAGGGTTATGTGAGTTTGTGTCTGCTCCAGTCAGCTTTGACTGGGCCCTAGCTTTGCACCTAACGTTTTGTGGTTAAACAAATCCAACAACGTACAGCATAAGGCACTCATCTTTTCCTGGTTGTGTTCATGAGAAGAGCTGGAGCATCATTTTCAGTAGTGTTTTTTTTGGGGGGGGGGTTCATGTGTTAATACAAGACCTTTACATTATTCACCTAAACTCCCCATTAGGCTTTTACAACCTTCTGCCCTGGAGGGGCAGGGACTTCAATCATAGTTTCATAGTAGCTAGGGTCAGGAGGGACCTGAACAGATCACCTAGCCTGACCCCCTGCCACAGGCAGGAATGAATGCTGGGTTCACAAGACCCCAAACAGGTGATCATCCAACCTCCTCTTGAATTTGCCCAAGGTAGGGGAGAGGACCACTTCCCTGGGAAGCTGGTTCCAGATTTTGGCCACCCTAACTGTAAAATACTGTCTCCTGATCTCTAACCTAAACCTATTCTCCATCATCTTATTACCATTGCTCCTCGTCACCCCAGGTGGTGCTGGGGAGAAAAGGGCTCTTCCTGTTTGCCGATGATCTCCCCTGATGAGTTTGTAGGCAGCCACCAAGTCCCCCCTCAGCCCCCTCTTGCTGAGGCTGAACAGGTTCGGGTCCCTCAGTCTCTCCTCATAGGGCCTGTCCTTGCTGCCCTCTCACCAAGCAGGTGGCCCTCCTCTGACCCCTCTCCAGGCTGACCACATCCTTTTTAAAGTGCGGTGCCCAGTACTGGACACAGTACTCCAATTGTGGCCTGACTAGTGTTGCATAGAGGGGGAGGATCACCTCTCTGGACCAGCTTGAGATGCACAACAAGGTATGGCTGGCTTTGCTGGCTGCGGTCTGGCATTGGTGGCTCATGTTCATTTTGGAGTCATTAATGACTCCTGACATTTTTGCTTCATGCACCCTCCTGCACAAGACCAAACTTTGACTAATTGAGGCCCTACCTCTGAAATCACTGATTCAGGATACAGAAGCAGTTGAATTACTGCAAAATTCCCCAGAGCATGGGGAAGCCAGCCGCTTTCACTTACCTGTGTAGAGGTCAGTGTCTGTGTACTCATCAACCTTCTTGTGTTGAAGGACATAGTCAGAAACCTTTGTCCCAATTGCAGGCTGGACATCCAGCCACTCCAGAGAGACCACTGTGCTGGAGGGCTCTACGTTGGGAGACAGGCGCAACCTGCACGAGAGACACAAAAAAAGGTGGAAAGCCTAGAGGTCAGTTAATGCTCTCGGGAAAATGTTTTTTTTTTAAACAGATACTTCCATGCACTGCACAACTCACCAGACTATAAAAAGCAAAGGGCGTAAAAACTAAGGGAGAAAAATAAACTTTCAACTACACTTCAGGTGAGTAAAGCCACAACCCCTGCCTCTGCCTTGGGACTAAATGACTAAAGCCAGTATACCTGGAGGAGTCTTACCATCTTCCCAACTAATTCCCATTTTATTACTTCCTGCAATCAGAGAGGAGAGGCCTGGTTCAGCAGCCCTATGGGCTCACAGACAAACAAGAACAAGAACAGGTTACCCAGAGAAGTTGTGGCATCTCCACCCTTGCAGGTTTTTAAGACCCGGCTAGACAAAGCCTTGGCTGGGATGATCTAGTTGAGGCTGGTCCTGCTTTGAGCAGGGGGTTGGACTAGATGTGACCTCCTGAGGTCCCTCCCAGCCATCCTTTTCTATGGTTGTAAGGAGTCAAACTTTCCCCCCACCCCGAATGTCCATGTACCCTAGCTAAAATGAAGGTATTGAGTGTAAATGAGGGGAGAAGCTAGCTCAGACTGTGTTTATGATCTAAGACTGCAGGAGTACTAGTGAACTAGAGGCTGCGTAGCAGGGGAGGGGGAGGGGGAAGAGTGAGGCCTGATTTCTTCTCAAGTCCTGTGCCTTGTATCACCAATTGCACCAGTGCAAAGTGCTACCACCTCAAGCATCACAACTAGGACTGTGCAAATTTTCGGGTGCTGATCTGATTTGGAGGAGATTCGGCCCAATTCGGCAGCCAAATCTCTGAATCCAAACTGAATCAGGAGACCAATAAAAAGATCCAAATCGATTCAAAGCTCCCTGAATTGATTTGGAAAAGATTCAGAGAGCTTTGGCGATTCGGGCAGTCCCCACTTGTTGCAGCAGGGAGCTGGACACAGACTCCATGTTGGTAAGTAGGGGGCAGCGAGGGGGGGCTGGAGGAGGGGAGGGGAGGCCATTAGGGGACCCCTCCAGGCCCCGTACCCTACCTGCTCCCCCAGCCCCCTAAGCACTGTAAGACCCCTGCCCACTGTCTCAACCCCCACTCTCCGTGGCTCCCCCATCTGCCCCAGCTCCTGGCTCTTTGATTCATGACGGTGATTTGAATCACCGAATTGAATCGCTGTCCCCCAAATCATCCAAATCCGAAGTGAATACTAGCTGCTTTGCACAGGCCTAATCACAACCATGTTGCGATGGTGTCACCAGCTACACAAAGTACAGGGCCACGGAGAACCAGGCTCAGAGCATACAGATGTGCTGTTTGAACTCAGGATGGCAAATCAATCCCCTCTGAGGATACTGGCTCACTAAAAAGGTGTTCTGTTCCTTGTGGACAACTGGAGCCAGTCTTCCTGCTTTCTCAGCTAATTCCCCATTAATTTGCTCCTGATTTGCTCTCACTCCAACAAGCCACAATGAATTGCACTGTAATTCCATTTCTTTTACCATTTTAAATTTCATTCTGCAAACCCTAGTAATAAAGTGATGAAAATCTATAAGGAAACCATCCAGAGCCGCTGCCTGAGCCAGGATATCCTGAAGGCATCAGTCACACAGCAAGATGCACTGGACTCTAGCCCTGGGCTTGAATGCAAGAGCAAGGAGGCGCCCGTGGGTAAATCTGTAACCGCACACAGCTAATGAGAGGGGGCCGCTTTGCAACAGAGCCCAGTTCACGGAGATACGTACACAGGCTGAGGGAGAGGGCTGCAGTTTGGGAGTCCATTCTCATCAAAGGCATTGAGGTCACACCTGCACCAGTCCTCGATCACATCTCCTTTTCCTGAGCACCAGTATGAGCTCATCAGGGCTCCCTTGAATGCCTAGCATGTTTTGCAGAAAAAAAAAAGAGAAGAGAGAAAGAAAAAGGAAAGAGAGTGATTGCTAACAGCTCAGTGAAATCAGCAAGCAGTTCAGCCTGCGCTTGCTGCGAGCATCAAGGTTGCTAATGGCATCTGGAGAGAAAGGGTGGACTTGTAGTTCAGGCACAAAGCTGGGACTTAAGCAATCGAAGAGGTGTTCAGCTTTGCCATGGAGTCTTTGTGTGACCTCTGGCAAGTCACTTAATCTCTGTGTGCCTTAGTACCCCATCTGCAAAGCTGAGATAATGGGGTTTGTTTTGACTCTGTAGATCATGTGCTGCTTTTGGCAAGAGCTGATTTCCCCTCTGTATCTGCTCTGTGCCCAGTGCAGTGGGAGACTTTTAAAAGGAAAGGTGGTCTGTGTATGTAAGAGTGGAGCCACACCACTGTTTTCAAGCCCACTTCCATTGTGGGAGGCCATAGCTGAGCTTCTTTCTGCCCCTGAAATTTCATTGCGTATGGTGCTCTTCCTTTCCTGCCTTCAGTCACTGTGTTCTGCTGTTAGGCACAGTTACATGTCCTTGATCTCCATCCCAGAACTGCCTCCAGTCCAAAGACGAGTGGAACGGCGCCCAAATACAGAGCTTCCCCAGAAAAGTGCCCCATTCTGCTCATGCTTTCTTTACTCGGGTGAGTCAGCCTACTGAAAGCTTTCCTGCAGAAGAACTGCCCAACAGCCCTCGCAACTATACAGTTGGTTCAAGTAAAGACATCACAAAAAAAGCCTTGTCAACATCTCTTCTATCACCGGGGCTACAACACTCCAATCTTGCTAGGAATGATTTGCAAGAGTACACGCTGCAGGACCAGGTACTGTCACGTGTAAGTGTGTCAAATACTTTCAGGGTGCATCCGGATGGGAATGGGGATATAAATGCGATCCTATCAGCATGCCAAGAATTCCTCACTGCTGCTAAAAGCACCTGATACTGCAATCTGATACACAGGAAAAATGACACTTGTAGAGAACAGGTTGCAAAAATATATTTTTGATGTCCCTCTTTCTTTAAACCTATTCCCACTGCTAACTTTTCCTACCAGCTCATCCATACAAACTGCAACCAAACTGATCACTTCCCTTTCTCCAGTCTCATGTGCTGGACCCAGCTACTGCAGTGGAGTTCCCCACACCGCAGGGAAATGCTTGGCTAAACCCTAACAGGCCTGGACCCCTGGTCTGATGTTCCAGGGATGTGATGGGGTCTCAGGCGAGCCAGGTTGTACTCCTAGCTCCACCATGGACCAACTGTGTAAGTCACTGTCTCTCTCCCTCAATATCTGAAAGCTTCGTGGCTAAGGAGTCTCTGCTGTGTTTGTCCAAGGGCATTCTGAAACAAGTGACTTCAAGAATAAGTGTGGGTATGAGTGCTGCCAGGCTGGCCAGTGTGGAATATACTGTGAACATAAGGTAAAATTGTGCATTAATTGCCATCAGCAGATTCAGCAAGTACATTTAGATTCTCATGGGCACATTCAATATATTCACATATGCCCAACAAAGATGGCACTGGTTTCAGCTGCAGCTTCTAGGTGCTACCACAGCAATAGTGAAACCTTTATTTCCTCTTAATAATGTTGCAGAATCTATTTCTAGCAGGTTTTACAGCCCATTTTTAATTTAGTGTAAATCCAGTATTTTGAGCTAGAATTTCCTTCCCAGTCCCCCACTTACACACACTCGCTTCACAGCCCCGGGCAGTTCATACTTGACCAAACTCTAGTACTTAAAACGGTATTTTGACCTTCAAATCTCTGACTGTGCCAGATTGCAAATGCCTGGCTTGCATGATACAACTAACCCCCCACCAGGCTACGCCTTCAAGATAGAAATTACCCCGGGGAGAACAGGGACAGTTTCAGTAGGTTTGGTATTTAACACAAAACTGTAGTAAAAAACGCCTTCCTCAAGCCATTTATTAAAAAAAGGGTAAAAATAGACGTATACGTCATGCACCCTATTGTTTGCGATCTTGTCAGCTTCCCCAAATGTACAGCCACCTTTAAAAAGGCGCCTTGACTCAGCCCTGTCTGCGGTATTTGTTTCCAGACATTTATGAAATGTTCCCATTCAACAAGAAAAAAAACAGAGAGAGAGAGAGAGAAATAGCAAGAGGGATGGGAGGAAAAATGTTATATTATTTTATTCCTTGGATTTTTTTTAAAATCTTAATTAAATGCCCGGAAGTAGAAAGAACAATTAGCGATTCTCCAGGATAGGTGGATGGATAGAGAGGTGGAGAAGCAGCTCGAAGGAATATATAGTGAGTGACAGACATAGGGACAGAGAAGAGAGATAGCTCAGATGTATGAGAATGAATCACCTCCTTTTGTAAAGATTAACGAAATACAATCCTCTCCCCACCTCTGCACTGCGCAGGCGAGGGTGGAAGGGTGGTTCACACACAAACAATGTAACAAGGAATTCAAGGAAAGGGAAAGGGCACATAGAAAAAAAAAAAAAAAAACATCCCACCCAGTCCATTTACCAGGTCAGGGAGGGATGTGTGTGCTGCTGACACGAATAGACTGCCATTGATGACCAAGCCAGGATGGTTTTCAACAGGCCCAGAGCTCTGCAGGGATTTCCTGACTGTTTGGAAAGACAATGGAAACAGTGAAAAAGGCTTTTTTTTATAAAGGATGAGAGTGAGCGGTAGAGAAAGAGAGGCAGAGACAGAGAGAGCATGGGTTGGATGCCCTGGAGGTTTTTAGAGGTCACAGAGCTGGAAATAGCCTCCTGGCAGGCAGAGAGATGTAGTAGGGAGGACAGGCATTATATCATTGCTGGTCTTTGCTTTGAACTCCTCCTCCAGCTCCAAGTTATGTTCCCTTGTGGTGGACTCACAGTTTACGGCTCCCTGAAGGCACATACGGGTGCAGGCTCCCCTCACATCTCCAGCCAAGGAAAGAGACCCAGTGACTGTGCTGGCGTGAGTGAGGCCATGTGCAGAGGGTGTCAGGGAGTGAAGCGCAGGAGGGAGTGGTGGAAAAAGAAAACACCTGAGCCACCTCTCAGGAAACAGCTTCCAGCCCTCTCAGTGCTCAACACCCACCGGGGGACATGGAGCTAGGAGTCTGGACCCGTGACCTGGGGCCCAGTCCCACAGCAAAGAGCTGTGCAGAGGCAGCTGAGTCTGGTTGATGAGTAAAGGCACATGGACAACACTTGGGACAAAAGCAGAGCCTGCTATACAGTGGAAACCTCCTCATATGGTTTCTTCATAGTTACTTGGTCAACCTCCCATTCCCATAACCCACACTGCACATCTTCCACCATGGCACCCCCTCGCTGCCTCCTTGCCGCCGCCATGCCCATGCAGTCCACTGTTCACTGAGACACCCAGACTCTCCCACTACACTGCCACCATACACCTATGTTGCTCTACTCCTGTCACCATTTGCATATATGGACATGACTCAGTTGCTTTGTACTGCACCCATACAAGCACACACCCAGAATGCATGGCACCAACACCGTAAACCCATGCTGTCCTAACAGCCAGCTCCTTTTCTCTCCAAACTCGCACACCAAACTTGCTCTCCTTAGTGTCCTGTGGCATACTTGCTGTGCAGGCCCCTTGACACCATCACAACGAAGGTGTACTACTGCCTTAGCACTGTCACCATGCACCCTTGCCCAGCAATGGTGCAGCAGGTTTGCTCACTAGGTGGGATCTTAACAGCACAGCGCTTGTATGCTTCATTGAGTCTGAGGTCAAAGCTGGTCCCAGCTCTGCCTTCTCCCTCCCACCAGAGCCTTGCAAAATAATTTGGTGACCCAATGAGGAAATCTCACTGGCCATGCTCCTGCCCTTTAGCTAAATCCAATAATTAATTTCTTTTGTTTGGTTGGGTTTTTTTTTTTTTACGGTAACTACAACGCTGGACTGACCCCACCACTGCCCATCCACACACACTTTAATTAGATCCCACAGGTACAGAGGCAAGATCTGCCTTGTGTCAACCTTTACACAAACAAGGTTATCCAATCGATGCATCTTTCAATTCTACTCATTAAGTCACATGCATCTACATGCAATAACAGGGTTACACAGGGAAACAATAGCCAAACACCCCCCAGCCCTGACAGCAGCCTCTATTCAATTTTCCTGACATTTGTTTATGAAAGAGCAAGCAGCTGACGTCAAGCCAAGCCATGGAAGGCAAAGTGATGGGCTCAGCTGGCAGCTGGTGGGCTGGGTTCACTGGGGCTGTCTTTGCTTGGTCTTAAACAAGATTTCTAGGAAATGCATATGCTAGGGAGCATATGGCAAGGAGGGGAGAAGGGAGGAGGGATTGGAGGGAAGGAGAGAGGTGAATTGTTTGCAAAAGCAGACTGGTTGGGAGGAAGGTGAAAGCTATTCTGGAAGCTGGGTTAAGGCAGCCCCACTGATCTCCAGACAGGCTGCTCTATCCTTCAAGTACTCTACCACGCATTCTGGAGGCTCCAGTTTCCCAATATGGCCATTTCCATGGCTTACAGGAACACTGTGTCAAAATTAGGGCCACCACAGGGCACCCTGTGGTTTTCAAGTCCATTGCTGTAACATTTAGGACTGCTTTGGGGCTCTGCTCCTGTCTAACAAAAGCACAGCGCTCAGTAGCATCTGCCACATCCTCCTTAAGCCCCAGGTTTCCTTCTGTGGGACACTGCTGTCACCGCAAAGAATTCAGTGCTATTCTACGTGTGTTTCTCCCGGGATAAATAGCAGTGGCGCATATTTGTGCTGCTGTTAGCTGTCCCCAGGGAATCCCCCTATATGTGTACTTTGGCATGGGGCAAATTGCCTTGGGTGGGGTAGGGGAGGCTGAGGCTGGCCCCTGCAGCCTCATCTGGGATCCTGGGGGCCTCCCAGGGTTGCAGCAATGACCATCCAGACATGCCAGAGCCTGGCCGGCAGCCGGAGCATGACTGGCTAGCCAGGCTCCTGTTCTGGGTGGCACATGCTACTGCCATGTGCACCACGCTACACTGATTTCTTCAGGTACTTCATTGCTTCATTGTCTGTGACTTGGAGATCCGTTTTTGCTCATGGACACCACCTTGTCTTCATGTTGCATGGTTTTTAATGGAACTCTCCCATGTTGTAAAATTAACCTCGGGCTGTGCTGGTTTAGGGCCTAATCCTGGCAAGGTGCTGTTCAGTGGCAAGTCAAAGGGACCGGAAGATGCTTAGCAAAGGATTCAAAGGACTGGGCCTCCATTTCTGAGGGGTCTTTGACAGCAGGCTAACCTTCGAAAAGGGCTCTTCTCATAGTGCACTGAGCAGACCTCCCTCCCAGCGTGTGCCAACCACTCCACAGAACCCTAACGCTGCTTTTTGCCTTGAATCAATTTTATCTTTCATTTAAAAGTATCCAAATTGTTTTGTTTCCCCATGAGTCAGTCCACTTAGTTTATGTCCTTCAGTGCCAGAGGGAAATTTATGAGATGAGAAACTGGCTTGAAACATTTATTTTCTAGATGACGACTCATGCTATTAGATATATAGTGTTATGAATCATAGGAACAGCATCTAATTTGCTCTTAAAGGTATAATAGGACTGGCTTCCCACACCCATATACACACATATATTGGATTGATGGTTCCCCCATTGGACAGCTAGATCATTTGTTTTGACATGAGCAAGACGTAGAGGACTATAAAGCCCCATCTTGCCATACGTTAAGCCTATTCATAAAAAATATTAGGGAAATGAATGATCTGCCTAGCACATCTATCCTAGACTTGATTGCTTACGGGTCTGTCTTCTATTGTTGTTTGTGCTAAGGGAAATGCAGATTTACCCACTTTTTATGGTTCAGAGGCTGAGCAGTAGAGTACAGACAATTTTTGCCTCTCCATTTTCCAGTTCAAATCAGGGAAGGAAGAAGTGATGAAAACTTGTTTCCATCCAATCATTTTTTGTGGTTGTACTGAAATGAAAAGAGAATTCAGCTCCAAGAGCTATAGGAGTAAGATCGCTGAACCTGAAGGGAGTCCTATTAGGATCAGACTAAGGATGTATGTTGGATAGTGCTGGTAAAACAGCCATTTGAAAAAGCCTGAGCAATAAGCCCCAAATCTTCAGAGGACTCAGCACTCACCATGAAGATTGAAATTTCCAAAGAGCTTGGTGGGTGACACTGCACCTGTTTTAAAAAATCCATCTCTGATTGTGGTTGCTGAGGACATGAAAAACCTACCCCTACTTGTTGTTTGAATTAAAGGACTTCTATGTTTAGGGCATGCTTTTTTCAGAAATACTTACAAAATATGTATGGGGGAAATATTAGGGTGAGGTGAATGTGGAGGTAGATTTCTGGGGGAAATGATGGAATGGGCCTGTAGAGTGTCTGGAAAAAGCTACAAGAGAAAGTAATTAATGTGGTACACTGGGTCATTTGGTCTACACTGCAGTCCTGCCTACTTGCTCCCTCTTATTCTCTCCAAACCTGAAAGTCTGCTGGTAAGGCTACTCCAGGGGTCACTTTGTTGTTACTCCTGACTGTGGTCCCCATCATGCTTGAAAGCGGCTGTTGGGGGCACCCCATGAGCGGTGTTGCTAGGTTTGGAGCAGGTGGACAGGGCATATCTGGGAACATCCAGGCCCAGACTTGCCACTGCCATGGGATGGACATGCTCTTAGTTTCTTGTGATAGTTTCCTGGTGAATCCTTTCAAACCTCAATCCCCAGACTCTTCCAGGAATTGCCTTTTTACTAGAAAAACCTTAACAAAGGAGAAGAAGAGTTCCCTTTCTTTCTTGTCACTTCAAAGCCCTGACTCAGATGGTACTGAGAGAGAGTTCCCTTGACAAGATGAAGAGGTAAAGAGCTCACATTCATCCTACCTTTGAGGGACTGTTTTCTGCAGCTTAGATCCTGGCTCTAGGCGAGACTCAAAACTCCTGAGATCCATCTTCAGTTCTGCTACTGCACCTGCATGGGGACATCTTGGCCAGGTTGCTTCAGCTCTCTTGGTCTGTTTTTCTATCTTTAAAATGGGGATAATTAGCTTTTTTTCTTGGGTAAGGAAGTTTGAGAAGTAGGATAGCAGACTTTCCACTGAGCCCCTACACCCAAGATGCTTGGTATTGTTCTAGTGTATACAGTATTACTACGACTAAGCCTCATTTGTTACTCTCTAATCTCTATGGTCCTCCTTGTGTTTTGGCTTCATAGTCTTTCTTATTACTTCGATTTCTGAACCATCAATCATAGCTCTATTTAGACATCGCTGCATGAGTTTCAAAGCAGCATCACGTCTTTCGGGAAGGAAGAGCCAGATTCACAGTTCCAATCCTTCCATTCTCGAGTTGCTAATTTAGGCAGCAATAGCACTTAGCCAAGCTTCTTGTCACATTAAGTTGTTAGGATGATATCTGAAGGAAAAAAGTACAAAATAAATAAAAGAGGAGGAGTTTTGGATTGTGCCAAGATTCAGTCTCACCCTGCTCTTTGGTGGCAGCCAGGACTAACACCCTGCCTCTTACTACCATCAACATGGTGTTGGGGTCAATTAGTTATGAGATCTTCCTCATCAAATATAGCCAATGCTATGGGATGGAGAGCAAGAAGTGCCCGCGGAGATACAGCTGCCAGCTTACTGTGATATCACACTCCTGGGGTGGATCCACTGGCAGATAAATGACCTGTTTGTAGATCACTGAGCATAGTGGAGTTGCAGTCCATGACAGGACCACTGAGGCGCTACCACAATACAGGTAATATGAATATAAATAAATAATGCTGAATGTCCTTCCTGTCAGTTAATGGCACAGAGTGTGCATCCATGCAGGGATGCTATTCACGGACCAGCTAGGATCCTATGATAGTGATAGACCCATATATAACTAGGCAGAACAGTCATTTCAGGCCAGACTTTGGCTGTAATGCATAATTCACCCTTCCCATGTGGCTCAATGCTCTTCAGCAGGAGATAAACGCTACTTCATAGTGATTGAAATGTCTGGGGGAGGAGGAAAAGTAAAATAAAATAAAATAAAATAAAATAAAGGATTTCCCAAGTCAAAGACTCTTTCCAGGATCATGTAGCTGGTGTCTGCAAACTTGCTCCAGGTTCTCAGCAAAGAAGGATGATATTTCCCTACTGCTGTTGGCAGGTGACCTCATCGTCTAGTGCTCACGCCCTCCTCTCCTCCGGCTGCCTATCCTTGGGGAGCAGTATCTCCATCAGTTCATCCTGTGAAGGCACTTCAGCAGTTTACCAGAAAGGTCAGGATGCTGGAAAGGACTCAGGATGGGCAACACACTGGTTTCTGTTATTTATGAGAACAACGGGAGTAGCAGAGGACATTGTAAACCCTGGCAGCACTAACAAACCTTCATACAGCATTGAGATTCCCATCCTAGTGACTTGGCTTTGCTTCCACACCTAGACTACAAAGCTCCCTATTATAGCATAATAGGAAAGATTACAATGTGCCCATTAATTCCCTTGTTAAAACATGTTGGATGTGGGCAAGATCCATATCAGGATGCACAAATTGTTAAAATGTGCCTGGTGCATAGAATAGGAAGGCTGCCAATGAACAGATATTAAACTGAAAGGCAACAAAACAAAAACCAACAGTAAAAACATTGTCTCCAGTCACTCTGGCTCCCTTTCAGCTTTGTCTGTGAAAAAAATACATTACTGGCACTAACTTGCCATGTCTTTCAGTTCCGCTTTGGGAAAGTTATGTACCTACATGGATTGCTTTCTTTCCCTTTAGCAAGTCATCTGATCAACCAGTCTTCTGCAGTCTGGAAAGATCAGGGCCCAAGACTGGATGGAGGGACACTGGCAAGAGCTGCAGTAGCTTGTATGTGTGCGTTTTTGTTTTGTTTTGTTTTCACAGTCCCTCACATGACCAGCTCTATGGTCTCCAAGAAAAAAAAAAAAGATTCATAGGATGGTACACAAATGTCTGTTTTCCTAAATGGACATGAAGAGATCAGGCCAAAAAAGCATAATTGTGTAAACCATCCCTGCTGGCTAGGTCAGAAAAGTCCTTGGGAAATGCAGTTTGAGGTCCTCTGACTCCAGTTTGATGTTTTCTCTGAATTCTCTGTTTTGCTTAGACCTCTTGTAACCCATGCTATCCTTCCTCGGTACATGCTGCTGGTTTCCCATGTTCAGGTCTGATCTGACTCCAGGGTGAATTAAGACATGAGCAGGGAAAATAATTAACTTGTGGAACTGGGAGATGGAAGGGGTGGCGTGCTCAAGCAATGGCCTGTGGGACCCAGAGGGGACGCTCCCAAGATAATCTATAGACACAGGTAAACCCATCGGTCTTCTCCCATCCTTTCGTTATCACCTCCTCCTCACTCCAGAGCGTTCCAAGGTGTGAGTTTGTGGATTCAGAGAAGTGCTGGACTCCCAACGGTGTGTCATTGTCCTCATACTTGTACATATATATTCAACTTTAACTTCAGCCTGCTGGAGACCTCTCCTTAGGGACATCTGCATTTCCAAAATATAGGCAAAATCCAGCTGGAGAAGTGTGATGTGATTAAGCATCACTGTGTGTTCACAGATCTTATGCAGCTTAGTTTTCTGACCACCGTTTATTGGCTTTCTCACTGCTACTTTCAAGGATCATCTTCTCTGATGGGAGCTTTGCAATCGCCGATGCACAGGGACAGGTGAGCAATTACCACTGGTGGTGAGAACAGTGGCAGAACCCACACAAAATAACAAGGAATGGATTCCTCCTCTTCAGCTTCAAGAACAGTTGGGCATGGAAGTGTGATGATAGCAATCATACCTGATGGTCCTTGTATCAGTGTCACAGCCCGGGTGAAACCATTGCTTAAATGCCTATTAGCTAATTGTCATTATCACTGTTACAACCGCAATAACAGCCTCCAGCCCCTTGTGCCAGGCACTGTAGAAAGAAAAAGTAGGAGAGCACCTCTGCCCTGAAGGACTTACAAAACCCTCTAGAGTTTGCATGTCGGGTAAAGGAAAGAACTTCAGGCAGTGCAGTACCATCATGTTTTGGACAAGGGCATGAACTTCGGACTGGCTCTGTGGATGTGGGGAAACCAGTGGATGTCCTAGCTATACCTTGATTTTAGCAAGACTTTTGATGCAGTCTCCCACAGCATTCTCTCAGGCAAGCTAAGGAAGTACAGGCTGGATGAATGCACTGTAAGGTGGATAGAAAACTGGCTGGAGCATTGGGATCAGAGGGTACTAATCAATGGCTCGATGTCTAGTTGCCAGCTGGTATCAAGTCGAGTGCCCCAGGGGTTGGTCCTGGGACCAATTTTGTTCAATGTCTTCATCAATGCCCTGGAAGATGGGATGGAGTGCACCCTCAGCACATCTGCAGATGACACTGAGTTGGGGGGGAGTAGCAGATATGCTGGAGGGTAGGGCTAGGATTCAGAGTGACATAGATAAATTGGAAGATTGGGACAAAAGAAATCTCATGAGGTTCAACATGGACAAGTGCAAAGTCCCTGTACTTAGGATGTAACAATCCCATGCACCGGTACAGGCTGGGGGGCTGACTGGCTGGGCAGGATCTCTGCAGAAAGGGACCTGGGGGTTACAGTGGACAATAAGTTGAATATGAGCCAGCAGCGTGCCCTTGTTGCAACAAAGGTGAATGGCAAACTGGGCTGCATTGGTAGGAGTGTTGCCAGCAAGTCAAGGGATGTGATTATTCCGCTCTATTCTGCACTGCTGAGGCCACATCAGGAGTACTGTGTTCAGTTTTGGGCCGCCCACTACAGAAACAATGTGGACAAATTGTAGAGAGTCCATTGGAAGGCAATGAAAATGGTGAGAGGGCTGAGAAACATGACTTGTGAGAAGAGGCTGAGGGAACTGGGCTTATTTCGCCTAGAGAAGGGAAGACTGAGGAGAGATTTAATAGCAGCCTTCAACTACCTGAAGGAGGGGTTGAAAGAGGATGGAGATGGACTGTTCTTAGAGGTGGCAGATGACAGAACAAGGAACCATCTCAAGTTGCAGCAAGGGAAGTTTAGATTAGATATTAGGAAAACTTTCCCCACTAGGCGGGTAGTAAAACACTGGAACAGGTCACCCAGAGAGGTGGTGGAAGCTCCATCCTTGGGGGTTTTCAAAACTGGGCTAGACACAGCTTTCACTGGAATGATCTAATTAGGGATAGTCCTGCTCTGAGCCAGGGGTTGGCCTAGATGACCTCCTGGGTCCCTTCCAACCCCCATTTTCTATGATTCTATGAAGCTCAGGACTGATCTGGGAGGAAGAGCACCTCCTCTTGCATCACCTACACCATTTCCTACGGCATCCTCTGGAACTGTCCCACCCAGGCAGTAGCTAAACATTTGCCTTACTGAGCCAAGTGAGATGATGTTGCCAGGTGTCAAGGCTTCAGGCTTTGAAATAGGAAGTGGATATGCCTCTTGTTGCTGAGCTTTATTTCTTACCCCCAACCCTTCACGGTGCTATGGTACAACAGCCCTGCCACTTGCAGGGGAGATTGGCTGACATTGCTTTTGCCAGCCTCATCTAGACTTGCTCAGAGAATGGTAAGGGGGCACGGTGCTAACAATGCAGATCATATTCACTGATCAAGTTCCCAGTAATGTCCTGTCCGGGTGGAAAAGCAGGTGGACATCCCTCTAATACAGTGGTTTTCAACCTTTATTCATTTGTGGACCGGTAAACAATTTTGAATGGAAGTACAGACCCCTTTGGAAATTTTGAATGGAGGTGCAGACCCTTTGAACTGTAAGCATGAATATTCCCACGCTTTTGAACGATAGTAACTTTTGGGGACCCCTTAGACACAGTCTGTGCACCCCCCTGCAGAGAAAACCACTGCTTTAACAGATACTAGCTGTACCACTGCTTACCATCCTGCCTAAAGGTTGAGGATGTAATGCAGATCTAGCCCTTCAGTGTGCTAATAGGAGAGTCCCACTACATCTGGGACCATAAGCCTAGCTAGTTTAAAGCCTCTGAGATACTACAGCATTAGGTATATTTTGCTGAACTGAAGAAATTTCCTCCGGAAAGACTAGGTCCATGCAGAGACATGAGGGGATGGGAGAAGCTCCAGGCCAGATGAGCACAAGCAAGGACAGAAGTGCAGGCAATAGTATCAGATCACAGGCCACAATGGAAAAATCCAATACCATTTAAAGAGTCCTCATCCTCAGTCGCATGGTTAGTGTAGTAAAAGCTCAGACTTGGTTTTGGACATGTATGCACGGACATGCACACACACGTACACACACTGTGGGGTGAGCTATCCCCACAGGAGAGGAAATAAAGGAATAGTCTCATACATTACATCCAGGTCACTATTGCTTGCTGCATCCTGGGCCAAAAAAGAAAAGAAGTCCCTAAAGAGTCTTGTGTCCCCTTATGATGGCAGGAAGGCCTGGCTGGGAAGAGACTAGCTACACTACTGAGGGACTTTCTGTGTCTACACCCAGTGAATCCACATCTCTTCCACACAGCAGGCTCAGCCTGTGGGTCCTGTGTTGTGCTGTTTGCTGCAAGGCGGACGTGGCTAAAGATTAATGCTGAAATTACTCAATTTTTAAATTAAATAAGGTCCCAGAGGTCTCCTAAAATTCTAACTAGATGTCCATTTGTCTCCTTAAATACAAACAACAGAGCTTTGAATCCATTTCCCAGAGGGGACAAGATTCATCTCCTCTCATTCTCCTCCCTCCCCACACCACACTCTAAGTGTTTCTGCAGCTGGCCGCGCTGTGTTGTGAGAGCTCGGGTTTGAGGGGGTTTGTTTGAGTTTTGGTGGGGGACAGCACGATGCAAATCAAATTGTGCACCCCTGGCGTATCACATCTGAACCGCCGCACCGGCATGGCTTTGCTGGCAGTCCCTACAGAAGGTGGGGTCTGGCAGGTAACCGGCATTCCCACACGCCCCAAGTCTTCCAGGTCTCGGTATCATTTATGAGCTGATGTTCAGAGTGGGAGGGGAGAGCGGGAAAGGAGCAGGGCGTCTCCGTTTTCTTCCTGGTGCCTCTCAGGGTTAGCCGACTGGCTCTGTTTCTAATAGCCTATTCCAGGGGACTTGGAGGTTTACAGAATATGCAAACCTGCTGTCTCGCTCTTTCTTTCTCAGCCTGTGCCTCTCCATGATTACCATGAGCTGGGCTGTTAGTCAATCATGCAGCTGCAGAGAGCTAAGGAGTCAAAGGGGCAAAAAGGTGAGAATAATGATATTATAGGCTTTGCCTCCCTCCTCTTTCTCCTGGCTACACTCAAAGCTGAAGGCTGCATGGAAAATTCACTGCCAAAAAAAAAGAAAGAAAGGAAGTGACCCCCTGTTCCACCAAGACTGGAGAAGATGGTTGCTCATCTGGATCAGGATCAGGGCCAGGAAAGGTCTATGTAATGAGTATCGTCTTGCCCATCCCAAGAAATGGATGCTTTGCTATGGGCAACATGGGGTGGGAATGAAATGCTGAAGGTGCATGGGCTAAGCCCAGGACACCAAATGACTACACCACATGGTACAGGCATGGCACATGTAGAAACCCTGCCCTTTCTGAGGCCAGATGAAATTCTTCTTTTCTTCAGCTTTGGAACTTGCATCGAGGACACCATAAAGCTGTCACATATCTCTTCTCCACAGGGCTGCCTAAAGTCTGTCATGCTCATTCAAGAGCATTCTGCACCAGACATCCAGAGGACCTTTTTCATGAGACCGGATAAAGTTGCATAATGGGAGACTTGTCCTTCAAGACATGAGCCAAACCTCAGGGGGTCCCATGCCCTGACATTGAACAATTTCTTGCATCTTCCTTTGAAGAATCAGTGACTAACAGCTGTCCGAAACAGGATCCTGGAATGCGTAGACCATTGTTCAAACCTAGTATCATGGTGCCTGCAGGGTGAAAACTGACCTCAATGGGTTGAGGAGATGTGTACAGACATAGTCTGCATGTGGCATGGTCCCCAGAGACCTCCTGCAGAAGACTGCCCCAATATGTGCCTCAGTCACAACTTCTCTGCCTGTTCACGTCAGGCCAGCCTCAACCCAGAAGGAGGGCAGTGGATCGGATTTGAAAGCAAGTTGGACAGTGGCAACAGAGTGAAAAAGGCAGTGTACTCACCAGCCCCACCCCAGGCAGCTCGATCATGCCCTCTGTATTCATCTTATTGGCAGCCCTTCCACTGAGAAGCCCTTTACCAAAGACCCCCATGTTACTTTTTCCATAGCCATGGGGTAGTCATTTCACAAGTATTTAAACTTTAAATGAATGTCCTTTAGCCACGCTCACTCTCTTCTACCTTCGTGTTCCACGGACACCGGAGGAGCCGTGTTTGGCCAGGAGAAATGTTTGTAGAAGGCAAATGTTGAGGTTTCATGCACAGGAAATGTCAGAAAGCAGGATTTAAACACTTAAACCCAAGCACTGGCATGGTGAATGCTTGAGCATTCAACAGAAGTACATATCATGTGACTTTTCTGACCAACTGCAGTTAAGTAGCACACGGACAACTGTATATTTACTATCAAACAATCAGTCCACAGAACTTTCTCTGCACATGTGCTAGGATATGCTATGGTGATGAAGACCCAACAAGCAAACAGGGAACTGAAAGCTGGGTTTCAGCCTGGTTCCACATCTCCTACTAATGTGTTTAAATGGGTTAGCCATCTCTTCACCCAGGGGAAACGGAAAGGCCCTATTCTTATATGAATGGCTGGGAGAAGAGGAAGGGGGGCAGTGGATTCTTTCCAGCTGAGTCCATTTGCTGCAACTGACTGACTTCACGTTGAGGCAGAGACTCAGCTTGTGGTGCTGTGACCAGGTCCACTGCATTTCTTCACAGTGGCAAAACAAACCCAGCATAACAGGTCCATTCTGGGTCATATCAACTCAAATTCTGTCTTTCAATGGGGTTCATGCTGTTTCCCCAGTAGGAAATGTGCCTGGTGCACCAACACTCCTGCAACGGCAACACAGAGCATCTTGGCACTTTGACCCATGCTGGCACCCAGAGACATGCCTCCTCATCTTTCTGCACAGTAGTGCTTGCGAGTTCCTACTGGGGGCTCAAAGCTGGTAGCTGATTGACTCCAAAATAATAGGAACCTCTCCCATTCAACAGAGGATCCAGGGCTATTAGAACTAGGAGGATAAAAATAACAGATAGGAAGAGTCTGCAGAAAAAGGAAGGAAGGAAGAAACAGAGAGAAAGAGGTAGTAGACCAGTGAAGGGAAAAGAAAGGAAGAATGAAACAATGCAAACACACTGTGGGAGAGAGAATGGATAAACAGAGCAATCAAGGGGACAGGCATGGATAGAGAGAGGGGATACAAAAGGAATTACCTGGCTCTTGCAACAGAAAAATTATAGGGACCCTAAAAGGAGCAAACTAACAGCACTAGGAATCAGAGCCTCTCACTGGACAAATGAACCCTGGCCTGGCCCTGGCTTTGGCTTTGGGAGGATGACATTGCCCTTGTTGCACTCCAGCAGCGAGGTTCTGTGTGACAACTGGGGGGGGGGCAAGGAAGAGGGCACCAATCTTTCCTGATCCCTGCCCTAAGTGTGGAAGGATGTGCCTGTGAGCTGCTGCTGTGCACCAGCGCCATGGGATCTCTGTGTAGCATACGGCATCTCCACTCTGTCTGCCATACCCACAGCACTGTATCTTGACTCAGGCCATCCCCCAGCCCCCTCTGCACTTACTGTCTCCCTCACCCTCCACCCCACGTTCTCCCACACCCCTTGCCCTCTGACGGGGCTCACTGCAGTGCCAAGAGAGACTGAGGCAGGGGGAAGAGATGAAGGGATAGAGGGAGGGAAAGTGAGAGGCAGAGGTAACAGTGGATGGAGCCTGTAAGAGGGATGGATGCAATGTTGGGGTAGGGGAAGGGGCTGGGCGCTCATGCTCGGTGGTCACACCTCTACTTGCCAGGACTGTTTCCAGACCTGCAGCCCTTCTCGTCCCACCCACAGCTGCTGCACGCTGGCTCGCTCCAACTCCCTTAATCAAGAGCAGGCTTGGTGCTAATAAGTGACTTTAAGCAGGTCTGTCATTTTTGGATATGGGAATGGGGCAGGGGGTGGGGGTAAGGGGGTAGGAATGGGGAATCCGGGACATAAATCTACATATGATTAACATTTATGTTTTTGCCGGATTTGCAGAATGAGAGCGAGAGAGGAGAGAAGCCGTGTTGCAGAGGGGAGGCTGACCTCCACGCTTCGCCTGTACCTATTAGAGTAACAGTGACCTCCAGCGGCTGGTTGAGTGAATCCCGGGGGTCTGTTCCCAGGCCAGACTCCCCCTGCAGTGGTTGGGCAGAGATGAGGGCTGCAAGGTGCTAGGCTGCTTTGAGAATCTCAGGTGTGTTCCCTATCCAAATCTGAGAGGCAAGACTCCAGACCCCAAGGGGAAATGTAAAGGTGGCCCCGTGCCCGCTTCCCCAAATCCCAGGAATGTCCACAACAAAGATCTCAAGCTCTGCTTCCTGCCTAGGAGGACAAACTTTTCATAGGCTGTTCTGTGTTGCTTTTGCTGAGAGAATGATTTGGATGCTTCATCCTGGTGAAAGGAGGGAGGGAGGAATGCATAGATCCAAGAGAAACAGTGAACACAAGAGGGGGAGACTTGTAGGGTAGGGACTCTCCTGAGTTACATGAGGCACATGGGCACTAAGTTACATTCAGACTGTTATACTGAAATAAGAACAATTTGGGTAGTACTCAGGGACAGACCCAAAAAAGTACTTAGGCTTCTATGTGGGAATTACGTGTTTAGTAACCTTTTGGGGCTGGGCCCTTAGATTCTAACTGGCGTGAGATACATAGATAGGATAAAGACTTATCCCAGACATTCTTAGCCAGGATTGGATGCTTTGAGATCCTTTCAAGGGTGCCCTGGAGTCCTACACAATGTTAGCACTGTAAAGTGTGAAAACATAGTTCAAATGATAAATGCAGCAATTTCAAATAGAAATCCATAATGTTAAAAACATTCTGACCCTTTGTGGTCTTTCTGAGATCTTTGCAATAGAAAAAACTGCTCTATTACTTTTCCATAATAAAAAAGAGCGAACACTAAGAGCTAGCATTTTCCAAGGGGTGCCTTGCATCTAATGAGAGGCATCTCAAATATAAAACGATCGAGAACCACTATCTTATATTGTGATGGTAGCACCTAGGAACCTAGGTCATGGTTTAGTACCCCATTGTGCTGAGCAGTGTAAAAACTAAAATCAAATAAGGAGTCCCTGCCCCTGACAGCTTACAAGATGGATGGATGGGGGGAAGAAGCAAGGAGGCAGAGAGGTTACTATTGCAAACATCACTCACCTCCCTAGTATCGTTGTCTTGGATCAAAGCATACAGTGGCACCACGCGATTAATTTCCAGCAGTACCGGGGTAGGGCTGAGCTGCTCCTTGCCAGGACGCCTACACAGGTGGCAGGTAGAGGGGCAGCGCCCCTTCTCTTCACAGTGAATCTCCACACCCAAGATCAGGTGGTCATCCGACAACATCTGAGCTGTTAGCAGGCCTGAGAGGTAGGTGATAAATGGCATGGACTTGAGCTCCTTCTTGTTACCAAGTTCAGTTGTTTCTGGTTTGGGGAAGGGGAGAGGGAAAGAAAAAAATAAATGCACACAATAAATCTCAGTCTTATCAAGCATCATCTGTGCCTAAGCCAAAATTCAACTGCAGCTGCTTGCGGTATCAGTCATGTGGGACCAAGCTGAGACTCTGATATGAGAGAAGGTTAAGCAGATCAGGGGAATGACAGGGTTTTCAGGTCAGAGCTGGGGAGAGGTGGTCAAAAAATGTAACTGCTTTCCAGACAAATGACAGTGTGGGTGTGGGTGTGTAATTTGCTGTTTTTCCCCTCACTTTTTACATGAAACAAAAGCCAAAGATGTTTGGTGTTTGGGAACCCAAAACATTTGGTATGCTGTTGGTCTTCCCACCTCCATAACTGTCTCTTCCTCCCCGCTCCCTCAATTCTTTTGCAAATGGATCAAATGGCAAATTTCCAGTTTCACAATTTTTATGAGAAAACAAACAATCAACCATATTGATGAAGCCAATGGTTGCCCAATGAGCAACTGACTCTGCTAAGGAATAGTTTTGTCCAATAATGCCCTGATGTCACGGGAAGTTGATCCAGATATACATCTACACTACAGTCACTTCAGTGGTATGTTAGGGTTCACTTTAAACTAGCTGGCTGGGGTTCGAATAATGGTGTATCTTGCTACCTGCACTTGAGCTGGACAGTGTAAGTCTGCACAAGCTGCGTCACCAGAGCCTGAACTCCAGCCCAGACTTTCAAGGCAGGCTCTTACCCTTTCACAAACTCAGCCCAATTTGCAAGGAGATTGTGGCAGCTCAGATCTTAATCATACAAAATGAAACAAGGCATTTCCAGCCAAGTTCCGTTTGTCTTTTGGGTGCATCAAAACAAGGATGGCCCAAGCCCCATGCGGATCAGAGAAAAGGTGCTTAGATAGCTAGGCTCAGAAAAGATGACATCCCAAGTATTTCCCAGCACACAGAACTGCTCCCCTTTGGGATGGTAGGCATCCTTATTTGTTCTGAAGCAAGTCCTATCATCTAGCATGAGACGAACTATTACTACTAATACAGAAAAAGGCAACCAAGTCAAGGCCACTCCCTACAAATATATAATAAATTATAAGACTTGCTCCAAAAATTGCTCCACCTCCACAGATGTGGTGTCAAGGCTGCCCTGTCTCTGCTCTGTGACCCCTGGCTATGTGCTATGGATGACATAATAAGGAGCTACCACTAAATAGAAGGGGATAGGGAAATAAGTTAAACCTCAGAAATAAGGTTCTCATCAGTGAGGTGGACTGGCCACAGAACTGGTCTTCTTGCTGGCTGGATGGTGACTGGTACACACTTGCCACCCACAGAGTGCTCTCTTCCAGTACCAAGCTGCCACCAGCCAGTACCCCCCACCCCACTGCACAGGACAGCCACATCACTGGGTGAAACTATGTGTCAAACCCAGGTATAAGTATTTATATATACATTCAACACATAATTCGGGATGGGACAAACCAAGTTAAAACCAGGGCACTGCTTCTGTGTTAAGCCTGATGCTTAGCGTAGAAGAACATCCTGCTTATTCATGAAGACTGTAGCATTACCTGTGCTGCAATGGGCACAAAACTCAGTGAGCAAGGCACGGCGTTTTGAGGCTGTCTAATGAAAAGGCCCGTGGAGGTGCAGCAGGCTGTTGTTAATAATCATGTTATTATTACAGGATTTTTTCTAAAACATTTTGAATTGTTTGCAACCATTGCACAACTTTCTGGCAGTCCTAATTCCGAGGAGATAAATCTTGAAACCCTCCCTTAGTTCCTTCTTAGGCCAAAGTCTTGCCAAGGCCCATGACAGCTTTGCATGAATAAGAGCCAAGTGACAAACTGAGAACAGACTTCATGCATTTGCTCTGCCAGAGAGTGGACTCTTCTCTGAAAGCAGAGGCAAGCTTCCACCCATGGGCAGATCTAGGATTTTGAAAAGCGGGGCGCAGATGGTGTGGTGTATCTTCACAGATAACACAACACTTATTTTGCTCTTGTTAAGAAGAAACTAAAAGCTTTACAAATATGCTAGGGGGCCTACAACTATATTATTCAATTTAAGATCAAAGCAAAACCAAATATAAACTCTACTGGAATGTGGATGATATACTTAGTTTAAAAAACCCAACACACTAGGAAAAAACAGTCAAAATAGTCAACAGTTATTATTTCTTTTGTCCTGTAAGTCATTATAGTTAAATGTACATCTCTTATTCAGATTTGTAAAACAAAATCTAGTCATCTTGAGCCTCCTGATAGTGCCTCCAGTATTTCAGTCGGTCACATCTACGCCTGGGTTAGTATTACTATACCTGAGTTAAGGTTTTTAGCTACAGCTAAGAACAGACAGCAGGGCTGTGAAACAGAAGAGAGGTATTACTAGGCATTACTAGGCATTACAGACAGCAAAATTACAACAGAAAGGATAGTGGAACGATCAAGACCAGTAAAAAAGAAAAAAAGGGTCATTACTCCCTGTGGAGTGAAAGTAGCAGGAATCAAGTAGATTTTAAAGAGCCATGAAGTCAATTGACTGCTTCTGTGCTGCCTGAGTAGAAATGCCACTGCTCCTCCCAGGAAGTTGGTTTTAAAGTTTGGGTGCAGCAGGAATCAAATGGGTTGGGGGGGGGGTCAACTGAACCACTCCTGGTTTCACCCCTCCATCCACCTACTGAGTCTGAAATATCAGTTAAGGTTGCAGCTTCGTGTCTATGAGAGGCTCCCGGTTGGGAAGCTCCATGGGAGACAGCCTAGACTCTCACAGCCTATCTGCATTTTGGAGGCATGTACAGGAGAAACACTTCTCTACTTCTCCACACCCAGAATGAGTGTACATAGGAGCAGTGAAAAATGAAGGATTAAAAAAAAAAGAACACTCAGCCCTGTGCCATGAGGAGAAGGGTGGGAAAGAAGGACAGAGCCCACTGGCATCAGCCACCTGGCCCCAAGGAATAAGCTGAGAAAGAAAGAAGGTCGCTTAGATGTTCTCAGTTTGCAGTAACACACAGCTGATCTGGCAAGGCGCATGTCAATTAGAAATACAAATAAACACAGGATTCATTCATTATTTGCAAGCCCTTGGGCCAGGGATGCAGCCCCGCCTCCTCTGTCTGGCTGTCAGCGAATGCTTGTGTGCATGGGATCAAAGGCATTGCAGGAAGAGTGAGCAAATTCCAACTAACCGATCTTTCAGTGGGATTAAAGCAGGGTAGTTGCTAAGATAAACAAAACAAGGCTGCGAAGGAGGTATCTCAGCATCTGTGGAGACGGCAGCATACACAGACATGTAAAAAGAAAGTTGGAACTGGTTACCAGAGGGATTATGCTTTTGAAAGGTGACTCCAGGCGATTTGAAGCCTTGTAAGAGAAAACCATGAAGCTGTGCTAAACTGAGTGGCTCAGGGAGGTGGGAGCCGCTCTTCCTACTTCTGGACACAATTTAAGTGGAGGGGTGGGGAGTGGGAAGGGTCCTCTCTTCCTCTTTTTTTGGCTATAACTGCTGAGTGGCCTTAGAGGAAGAGACATTTCTAGTCTCAGTCTTATATATCAACTTCCAGATAGTGATACCACAGAAACCACGGCGAGGGAAGTTTGTGAGTGGTGATGGAAAGAAAATATGAAGCAAATCTGGGATGAACAAGAACAGAAGAGGAGCTAGTCCTGAGCTAGGGTGCTGGCAATGTGAATCAGAGCCTTCCTTCTCTACTTTGCTAGTTTGACAGAGAGGTTCTGAAAAGCATCACCACATAAAGGTTGTGGGTGTCCATAAATCACCACCTAAAGGCCATGATGTAAGGTCTGCTAGAAGGTGGAGACTGAGGGAAGACTGTCACTGAGTAGCCCTTTGGAAGAACAGGCCTACAGTGGTTTGTGGCTACTATCTCGCAGACAGCTCTCCAAATCATACATGCACAAAATCCTGGCGATACATGGCATTATTTGGCTGTCTAGGCAGTTTCCTCGGTCTAACAACTGAATCAGTTATGGAAACAGAACATCCTTTTATCCCCTATGCGTGGTCGCCCTAGTACAGGTTGACATACACTGACGAGGCAACATAGGGAAGACTGGCATCTATACCTAGAATAGCTAGAAAGTTCCCAGGATGTCATTTGAGTCACCCTGCTATATCTATTGTCAAGGGATGCAGTGAGCCGTCTATCAGTATCTGGCAAAATGGAAATTCAACTCTTCACAGCTAAACCTTATCATCCTGAGTAGGAAAAAAATAAATGTTTGGAAGGTACAGGGTGGGAAGGCCTGGGAGCACAGCATAGAAAACCACATCCCGCACTGCACATCTTCAGGAAAGGCACTTGAAAACAGCCCGGGATTAACAGATAGCCCAGTCCTATCACTAGAGGAATAGACCGAGAATCCAAAATTTGGTGTTCCCTTCTCAGTTCTGCCACTATTTTGGGCAAGCCAGCTCTCCTCTCCTTCCTTCCCCTCCCCTCCCTTCCCCACTCTTCTCTGTGCCTCATTTTCTTTTGTCCATTAACTGTCTTCTCTGTTTAGGCTGTAAGCACTTTGGGGCTGGAAAGGCCACTATTAATACATTCCCTACAGAACCGGGCAGAATGGTGGTTGTGCTCTTAGGTACAAGAGTAATACACACAAGGATTGGACTGAACAGTCAAGAACAATATCCCTTGGTCCTTCTGATTTAAATTCAGTGGCCCTTTGAAAAGCAACATGGGGTGGGCAAGGGAACCCATGGGAACCCTAAGACGTGAATTCAGCCAGTCCCCTTGCACTGTCTCATGCTCAGCTGATACCCCAACCAATGCGAGTTTGTATTCCAGTGTTTGTCTTTCCTCTAGCACCGTGGAATACAAATGCAGCTCAGCCAACCTTCACTTCAAGGGACAGGTATAAAGTGGGTGAACCATCACCTCTGCAAATGCAGGATGAGCTCTTGTTTGATAAAAATAGCAATAACTGAGGCTTCATCAGTTTTGAAATACAGCTTCCCTTTGCAAGAAGAAACAGCTCAGAGAACATATTCTGTGTGCTAATTCCATAGTGTCAACCTTACATTGCCCTAGCCCATGGAAAATGTCAAGACAGATGTTGGAGGTGAAGTGCAAAGGAAGCTCCAGGGGGCAGAGGCATGGAGACATGCCCTTCTCAGTATGGTGCCCTTTGGTGGTCAGTCCTCACCACCAAATGCGAAGAGGTAAAAAAGAAGCCCAGTCCTTGTTTGCATATAGGGAAAGGAAATTTCAATGGCATCCAAGGATCAAGTGGACCATAAATACCCCTGTTGCTTTCAATGGCTCCTGCCCTACAGGGGGTTGAAGGCTATTGGCAGAGCAGTGCCAAGAGGGTTTGAGCCAGTTTTAGGGGAAAAAAAACAGAAGTTTAAGACTTTCCTTTGCACATCAAGACACTGTCTCCCTTTGGAAAAGTTCCCGATTCTTGTTTACCAACCAAATCATTCCCAGACAACTGCAGCCCATTTCTGCCCACACCTGACCAGTGAAAATGTGTCTTCTTCCCACATTTTTCATGGCTGACACAGATCTTGGTCAGAGCAATTTCTCTTTGGAAGAGGCCACAATGTTCCTGTGGGAAGTGATAAGATCTCACTCTGCAACCATTAAAGAAACTCCAAGTGCTGACCAACTACTCCTCAAAGGCCAAGTGATCATTCTAGGCTTGTGCAATATCTTGCAGCAGATCAGGGAGGTTACCCACGGGTCGGCCAGCCCTGATTATGCAGCAAGCTCACCCTGGACCCTCAAGAAAAAAAAAATCTCTAGACCAGCAGTTCCCAACCTCTGAGCTTGCACACCACCAATTTAAAATAATACAATCTTAAGTACCACAAGCAAATTATTGCCGTATGAAGTAATTATAATAAATCTGACAGGTTGTCTGTGTACCACTGGTGGTACCCGTACCACAGACTGGGAACCGCTGCTCTAGACCAGGTGACTCATGAGAGACTTAACAAAGCTTTCTCTGGGGGTGAAGCAGAAACAGGGCAATGTATTCACTTGTCTTTATTATAATCAAATTCCTACTTTAGAGCAGTGGTTCTCAACCATTTTGTACCGGGGTCCATTTGTAAACATCAATGGCCAGTCCTGACCCAGTAAATAGTTAACGTAGAAAACAGCCACCTGGCCCTGCCAGTGCTCCTCATTCCTGACCCCAACTGCAATTCTACCAGTCTGCAAAGGAAAACCCACTGTTTCCCATGTTTTTCTCCTTTAAAACATAACCCATTTTGAAATTTTGTTCACAAACCTTTCATATTTTTGTAACCCATTTTGGGGTCATGACCCACGGATTGAGAAAAGTTGCTTTAGAGCATGGGATCATTTTGTAGACCGAGACCCTTATGGTGGAAGGGGTTGCTCCTACTTATTGCTCAATGTTCTTTTGACTAATATTTGATCAATACTAAAACAATTTGAGGCGCCATTGCAGACCAAATGATTGGAAGCGTAGATTGCTCAGCAGACTGAGAAAGTATTCCAGACCCTTTTACTATGCAGCTGCTACCCTCCTGAAGCCCCAAGTGGCAATGCCTTGGTCACCAGTATTGGGTTACAATTTTGTGAAATAAGCTAGGCATCTCAGGCAACTTCTTAGCAAACATGTCACAAAACCCATCACCCTATGAACTGCTCCTCTTCCTAGGAGTTATGGCAAGTTGGCCAAATATTGAAAGAGAGAAAGAGAACTGACAACATGTTCTAATGGAAATGGTGTCCGCCTACTAGGGGTAGGTTTGCAAACACCTCTGGTAAATCAACACTATGAATCAAGACAATCATCGGGTACGTTCAAAGTGACCAAAGTCACCTTCAGAAAATGATGGTTCCCTTGAAAAACCACAGAGCCATTCTGACAGCAGTCTTTCTCTGTGCATTTCATCCTCACCTGGTGTTCACCAGAGCCCAGCAAAATAATAGGGAGGAGAATGCCAGGTTTTGTGGAGCTCACCCTCTACACTAGGCCTGCTTTGCTCCTGAACCTAGTCATAACAATGTTAGCCAAAGAAGAATGAGCAAGTTGTTTGATTTTTCTTCCTTTCTCTTTTTCTAAAACAAGTTTCAATTCAGTATGAAGGATGATTTGCAATGCCAGAAACCTACAGGGATTCTAATGAGTGTTCACAGGTGAGAAAGAATATGGAAAGGGAATCAATCACTTTATTGCATTAATTTGAGTAGAAACATATTTAGAGTCAGAGGACTCAGGTCTTGGTTTCAGATTTTTCTCTCCTTGGAGTCAATTTCTGTGCTAAGGAAATAATCAAGTGCAGACAACAAACCCTCCCTGTTGTTCATCCAACTGGTGCTGAAAAATGGAAGTGTAGAAGGAGTGAACCATTTTCAACCCTGCTACAGAAACCACCCAGCACCTCAGCTCTGGAAAACAGGTTTGCCCAGAAGAGCAAGCAACATAAGTTTGCTTCCAGATTAGACTCACATAGATACATGGGGCTACTTGTATAAGTAGCCACTTATGTGCGTAGGAAAAGACTCTCTCCCTGCAAGACAAACTCTGCTGTGAACTGAGGAAGCCCTTCTTATGCCTGGAGGCTCAGTTTGTCTTTTGTTTCTAGTTTCTGTGTGATATTCCTAAGCATCATTACTGCTGGGGCCCAGCTGACAGGCTTCCTCCTTAATTTAAAACACTTACGGTCCAACCCTATTACTGGTGAAGTCAATGGGAGTTTTGCCATTGGCTTAAATGGGATCAAAACCAGACTCTGCAATTTAGCATTGAAATGCCGTCTCCAGCTTCCGCTGAAGCCAACAGAAACACTCCCATTGTCTTAAATGGAAATTGGGTCAGGTCCAAAATAAGTAACTCAGTTTTACTATACAGGTCTATACTACGTGGGTTTTTCTACAGTACGGTACCATTTCCCAAAGTATTAATACTCACAGTGTTGCTCTCAGAGGACATGACATAACTTGTGCTCTAGTGGGACAAGGTCTTTGAGGGTGACCACTTTTGTGTCAATTCAAAACCTGACATATGGAAACTTTCTTCGGAGTGAAGAGGTCTACGGACAGGATGCTGAAATACAGTCGTTCAAATGCGATGAATGAGCAATTCCTTATCTACTTTTCCATCTGTACATGCTTTATTTTATTTTATTTCATTTTATTTGATTTTATTTATTTGCTAATGCTCCTGGCGACTCAATGAATCCCAGCAACATCTGTTTGTAAGCAGGGTGCCACGGATGTGGTTAGATGCATCACGGCAACTTGTGGGAGTTATTAGTTTGTTTATTTGTCTGAACGATGTAAAAAATAAAATAAAATAATGGCCTTTTGCTTAGCATGAAGCTTTACATAAGTACAGGCGTGTACCACATCAGGAAGTGTCCACAGATAACTGAATGGCTACTCTTATACAGACCTCTGTGCGTGTGTACTCCCACAGTGGTTTTAAATGGTCCACATTAAAGACAAATAAGCCTTGTGCAGCCTTCTAGGGTCCTTGGTTGAGACTTGGCCTTTGAAGATGCAGAACTTATCTTCTATAGACAGCATCCCCCCCGTGCTGGGATGACAGAGGATGCTCAGTAATACTATTCATGAAATAATAACAAAAGGGTATTACCTAAAAGTCCTATGCATGTAAGCACTTTGTGACATAAGATCCTTAAGCAGATAATGGGCTTGATAACGGTCCTACATTTTTTACAGTGCCTCCTGTTCTAAAGCATCCAAAAGCAGGAATTGCTCCTAAAAACCGCAGTTTCACTGGGCTGGAATGGGGCACCTGTTTAACAGCTCAAGAGTCTGAAACAGAACTGAAAGAAAATTGCAACATCTAACTGAAAGAGTAGTGGGATTTAAGGAGGGAGACTCATGGTAACACAGATTGGGATTGTTCCCTAGGCCACCACTAATGTTGGTGAAAAGCGTGTGGATCTTAACTAGATTTGGGATCTCAGTTTTGCACCTCATCTCAAAGACCTAACAATTTTCATCCACCTCTCTCTGAATGCAGACCCGCTGGCAGCCCAGTAGAGGGAGAGCACCACCTGCCAGTATGTGATGGGGAGTGAGGATGCATGGGCAATACATATTCAACTGCATCAGCTGCCAGTTTATTACTTAGTGGAATAATATCCCATTTGTTTGCAAATTCATCTAAAGGGAGTTAGAAAGAAAATCAATGGATGTGTTTGCCTGGGAGTTTCTCCTGTACCAAGACATTGTTAGAGCAGTAACCAACAGAGCCATGAAGTGCTCTGACAGCTTCAACTCTGTCTGCTGTTAGTTATGGGCAAACATTACTCAGATCTGCCACAAAAGCCTGAGTACAATATCCACAGAGAGCTCACCAGGGCACCTTCAGTCTTATGTATGTGCCTGTACAATAGCTGCATAGTGCTGAGCATGCTGTCAGAGCTCAATAAATAACAATAATAAGGGCTTGCAATATTTATGCTGAACAAACCACACAGCTAGCTGGATCACGCTGAACGGAGCGCACGCACGTGGCCTGTTAGGACAGGCTGGGCTCTGTATAAGCTCCTTCAAGATGGGGGAACTGAGCTACCACAGAATTAACCTGATCCTTGGAAAGACCTTGAAACTGTAAACTGTCTATGCATGGGTACAGCCTGCGTAAAAGTGACTAAATGGAGGTGAGGTGCAGGGGGAGGAGGAAGGCGTGGGTGGCACAAAGGTGAGTGGGAAAGTGAGCCATGAGCACGGAGGAATATTTTTGTGTACCAGAATAGGATGCACGTGTGTGCACAGGAACATTGAATGCATGTGCCTGTGTGCAGCAGGATAAGCACATCAGAATAGGAAAGAGAGCGAGGGGACTCTGTGCATGTGTGTATTAGAGAGGAAGAAAAATGAGTGTGCACACAGTGTGCATGCACACATGTGAGCAACAGCAGGGATGTGTGTGTGCACCCAGCTTCGTTTCAAGTGTCTCTTGGCCGGGGCACATAATTAAGCCGCTTTCTGTAAGTGACTGGTGCCCTCTAGTGGTTTTAAAGAATGATGATTCTCGGGTCAAGAACATCAAAGCTCAAGTACCTTGAAGCCTCTGAAGCCTTGAGCTTGGGTTGATCACAGTCCTGAGGTTTACAAAATCTTCAGAAGGGAAGGAGTGATTTACGGCCATGTGCCTTGAGTCCGGGCAAACTCAGCTTTGGTGCCTTCATTGTGCGGGACCTGCGTTTGTGAGCTGCAAGAGCCCCTTGTATAGATGCGATACGGGCCTCTGCACATGCCTTGTGAATGCGTCAGCTTGTTATCCGTGTGTGGAAGAGATACAGCCAAGTCCCTGAAACTGAGGGTGGGAAGGGGAATAAGCAGCACATGAAGAGCAATAGCAAACTAATTGGAAGGAGGCAATGGTACAATAGGCATGCCATCATCTCAGACTGACTTAGGAGTGCCTTGCTCAAGACTAGAAGTATGCCCTGGAGGGTTCACATCCAGCCAAGCAACTGAACTTTACTGCTGATGGGCCTGGCCAGATCCCAGTGACTAAACCATCCACATCATGAAATCCACCCCAGTGGGCACTTCCTCCTTGGCAGCCTCCACAGAGAGGGCAAGGCCAAACCAGACCATAGAGAGGGACCCCTGCTCAGTCCTGGGAACAGGCCTTTCTAGGGTCAGGAGCACAGTAACCTTCAGGGTATGCTTCAACCCTGTCTACTGTTAATTATGAACAAACATCACTCAGTTCTGCCATGAAAGCCAAAAGACAGTATCCACAGAGAGCTCACCAGGGCACCTACAGTCTTATGTACGTGCCTGTACAATATGAAGAGCAGCAGTGAGACCTTTCAGTGATGCTACCTGTGTGGTAGCTGTTGTGCAGCTGGAGGGCAACACTCCTGAAAGGGTGTGCTCTGCATTACAGTCCCTGTTAAACTCAAAGGCAGCCAGACCTGACATGGTGATGTGTAGAGGCAGGAACAAATTGAGAAAGAAACCACGAGAGCAGGCTTCCTGCAGAGAATCCACACTTCTCAATGATGTGGGCTGTGGAATGTCAGGAAAGCTTAGCAGCAACTGTGTATTTGCTCTTAATTTCACAGACAAACTGGTTTCTGGCTACAGAACACAGGGCAGGGCCTAAGCACCTGCAGAGCACACCCCTGGGGGTCCACAACACCAAGATGTCCTTGATGAAAGCAAGGCACAGTGATTTTACAGTTTAGTGAGAACACCCTCTTCCTGTATTTTCAAGGCAGATAAGGGTCTTTGGGTAGATGTGATAACTTTAACAGACCAACTAAATAGTTGGAAGAACTGTTCTTTGCAAGCTTTCGGACACAAACACCCTACTTCAGGCATGGAGTCTGTGGTTACAAGGGCACCAGATGCCCTTGGGCCCATCCTATAGAAAGCACAAGGAAGATGTCTGGGAGACAGAATCATGCCTCGGTCCTTGGGATGCTGGAGCCTGTTCTGAGTGAAGAGCAGGCTCAGACAATAGGACTAAATTTAGCCAGCTCTGCCAAACCATAAGCACAGCCCAAGAGCCTGTTCAGGCTGGGAAAAGCAGGGAAATGTTTTGCAGCCACACAAATAAACCCCTATAAGGGGCAAAAGTGGAGAAACTCCCTACTTCACCTTTACAAGGTGCTCGCTCTTTAGAGCCCTTTGAGGCCTGCACTGTGACCTCGCTGTGTGCATCCCTTGCTGTCTGCATTGCACCTGGCTCATTAGGAGATGGATGGAAGCCTTATGCTGTACACTCATAGATGGGACCCCATGCTCTCTCCAAGTGATTGCGGGACTGTGCCTCATCAAATCGAATGATGCTTCAAGGGCTCATCTCTGCAGCTCAAGGATCACTCTCTCTTTATCCTGGAAGGTCAATATTAAACCCACTCCTCCACAACACGCATGGACACGTGTACAATAGATTTTCCATAGCATGCCCACAGTTCATTGCCATCAAATTCTGCCTGCTTGCATCACTGCAACAGCAGCTTCCCAGCTCTGAGTCTTTCCACCTAGCTGGGTCAAAATCACTTTGGATCTGGACTTCTAGGTCTCCATGGCATATACCTAGTAGCACTGGGTCTATACAGTCCAAGTTACAACCTCATTTCGTCACTGTTTTGTTTTTTTCAATCAGTTGCAAATACTGCCTCCCCCACTCCCAACAGCACAAGTTAAAAGCTCATTTCCTCATTTTTAAATCCTTATTCTGTGTTGTTATTGATGTGCAGTGCAGATGAGTATAGTTGAAAGGGACCAGCCTCAGAAGCTTTTGCTGGCTGCTGCGGACACTGCCAGCCTGCACTAGATGCTGATGTCCTTTGTGCATTCCCTGGAGAGCACTGCACACGGAGCCTAAGCTGACATGCCTATCCTCCCCTTACCTGAAAGGAACAAACTTCAGTGCTGTGAAGGGACTTTGGTCTCCTTGGCCTGTTTTGCCCGTAATGCTGCTACTGAGAGCATCACCACTGGGGCCTGTCAGTGCCTGTCTTGTACCATGTGAATCCATTCTGTGCCAAGTCCCCAGCTCATTTCACATGGGCCACCAAAGCAACCATCTCATGACAATGCATGACTAGGGCTGCATTCATTAATAGCCAAAGCCCTTTGGTCTACCAGCTCTTCCAGCCATGATGGTGTCAGGTCAGTCCATAAGTATCACGTTTTTAGCAAAGCTTATGGGCTTTTCCTTCCTTACTCATGTACCCATTGGCTGGAAGGAGTTTGCCCTGCTGCTATTCTGCAGGTAAACAACAGATAGTCAGTCCTTTTCCCAATAACAAAGTCATTTCAGAGACTTTAGGAAAACACACAAAGAACATTCACAAAGGTCTTGCCAAGTCACGTTCAGACCTTCAACACCACCTCAGACAAGGACTTCTGGCTACCACTAATTAGGCCGAAATGGGGGATGGGAGAGGAGGGGCACATTAATGACTGATGTGGGACTACAACATACCAGACAGACATGACCGTAGACAATGCCACCTCTCTGGGGAATGCGCGTCCCCGAGGGTGCTGGCACTCTATTCAGTAGATGTCCTCAGCACTCTACTGTCACCGGGGCACGAAGAGCGAAGCTAGTAAGGACGCAATGGATCTCATTTCCCCTTGTGATTCAACTCAGGGCTTGTCCCTACTCCCTAGAGAAGTGCACCGACTGACTACACTGCTGAACTCCAAAATTTTATGATAACTTCCCCAATCAGAGGATGGTGCTGCAGATTCGGGTTCAGTCTTTGGCTTTGGAGCACAAATCTGCGCACAACCCATGGTCAGAGGTAGGTTTTTAAATCCTTGTGGCTGCATATGCACAAAGAAGAGAGCCAATCTGTATGGCTGCATTAATAATCAAATGGTTAAGTGTCAGACAGTCTGGCTCCTATACCCATCTCATCTATAAAGCGCCTGCATAGTCATAATCAAGCCACAAAAAATCACTGTATGCCTCAGTTCCCCATCTGTAAAATGGGGACCCTACTAATGTAATATAGCAGATGCATTGCTTATATGCTACTAGATACCATTAGAACCCCTCCACCAAGCCTCAAAGGTCCTGAATTACTAACTTATAAAGGAGATGAGGAGAGCCTGAGGGAACTGGGCTTATTTAGTTTGGGGTGGAGTAGCAACCTTCAACTACCTGAACCAGGTTCAAAGAGGATGCAGATGGACTGTTTTCAGTGGTGGCACATAGTTTCATAGTTTCATAGTTTCATAGTAGCTAGAGTCGGAAGGGACCTAGGTAGATCATCTAGTCCGACCCCCTGCCTTAGCAGGAAAGAGCACCGGGGTCAGATGACCCCGGCAAGGTGCTCATCTAACTTCCTTTTAAAAATCCCCAGGCTAGGAGCCTGCACCACTTCCCCTGGAAGCTGGTTCCAGGCCCTAGCCACCCTGACTGTGAAGTAGCGCCTCCTAATATCTAATCTAAACTTACCCTCCGCCAGTTTGTGACCGTTATTCCTGGTCACTCCTGGCAGTGCACGGGGGAACAGGGACTCCCCCAATACCTGCTGATCCCCCCTGACCAGTTTGTAGCAGGCCACAAGGTCCCCCCTTAGCCTTCTCTTGTGGAGGCTAAACAGGTTCAGGTCCCGTAGCCTATCCTCATAAGGCCTGCCCTGCTGACCCCTGATCATACGAGTGGCCCTCCTCTGAACTCTTTCCATATTGTCCACGTCCCTCTTGAAGTGTGGCGCCCAGAACTGGACGCAGTACTCCAGCTGCGGCCTGACCAGTGCCGCATAGAGGGGGAGGATCACCTCCCTGGACCTGCTCGAGATGCATCTGTGGATGCATGATAGGGTACGATTGGCCTTCTTGACTGCCTCCCCACACTGCCGGCCCATGTTCATCGTGGAGTCAATGACGACTCCAAGATCCTTTTCCGCCTCCGTGCTGGCAAGAGGAGAGTTCCCCAACCTGTAAGTGTGGTGCCGGTTCTTCCTCCCCATGTGCAACACCTTGCACTTATCAGTGTTAAACCCCATCCTATTCTCATCCGCCCACCGTTGCAACCTGTCAAGGTCAGCTTGTAGCCTATTGCATCCTTCTAGTGCACCCACATCCCCCCACATCTTAGTGTCATCAGCAAACTTGAACAGGGTGCTTTCTATCCCCTCATCCAAGTCACTGATGAAGATGTTGAACAGTGCAGGCCCGAGGACCGAGCCCTGCGGAACCCCACTGCCCACATCCTTCCAGGTCGAGAAGAACCCATCCACTACCACCCTCTGGGTGCGGCCCTCCAACCAGTTGGCGACCCATTTGACCGTGTGGGCATCGACACCACAGTCTCTCAGCTTTTTGATGAGGACAGGGTGAGAGACAGTGTCGAAAGCCTTCCGGAAGTCCAAAAAGACTACATCCACAGCAACCCCTGCGTCTAATGATTTGGTGACCTGATCGTAAAAGGCCACCAGGTTGGTCTGACAAGACCTGCCACTGATGAACCCATGTTGGTTGCCCCTGAGCATGCATTCCCCCGCAAGGCCCTCCTGGATGTGTGCCAGGATAATTTTTTCAAAGAGCTTACCCGGGATTGAGGTCAGACTAACTGGCCTGTAATTTCCCGGGTCCTCTTTTTTTCCCTTTTTGAAGATAGGGACCACATTGGCCCTCTTCCAGTCCTCCGGCACCTCGCCAGAGCACCATGAGTGCTCATAGAGCCGTGCCAGGGGTCCCGCAATGACCTCAGCCAGTTCCTGTAGAACCCTAGGGTGAAGATCGTCCGGACCAGCGGACTTGAACACGTCCAGCTTCTCCAGAAGTACCCTAACTAACTCCTCGCTAACATAACAGAACAAGGAGCAATGGTCTCAAGCTGCAGCAAGGGAAGTTTAGGTAAAATATTAGGAAGAACTTTCTCACTAGGAGAGTAGTAAAACACTGGAACAGGTACCCAGAGAGGAGGTGGAAACGCCATCTTTGAAGGTTTTAAACACCTAGGTAGACAAAGACTTGGCTGGGATGATCTAGTTGGGGCTGGTCCTGCTTTGAGCAGAGGGCTAGATTAGATGCGACCTCCCGTGGTCCCTTCAAACCCTAATTTTCTATGATTTTATGATTCTCCTTTGATTCAAGAACAAAAATATATGTTACTGGAACAGAGCGACTTGAATATTTGCTAGAACAATGATTCTCAACCAGGGTTCATGCCATCCTTTCAAGGATGCCACACAATATTAGTACTGTTAGGTGTGCCAACACCTATACAATTCACAACATAAACCCAGATGTTTCAAATAGAAACCCACAGTGTCAAAAACATGTCTGACCTGTCGTGGCCCTTCTGAGCTCTTTGCACCAGAAGAGCTGCTGTAATTGTTTCTGTAGTAAAAATAAACAAGCAAAAGCTAAGAGCTGGCATTTTTTGATGGGGACCTCAAGTCTAAATTAATTTGAGAACCCACTGTGCTGAGGTCATGGGCTTCTGATCAGCTTTCTTTATTTGCAGGGGTTTTGATGGCAGCCTATATATCCATTATTAGAAACTCTGAGCATAAGGGGAGCTAGTCAGTTTGGGGTCTTCAAGTATCATAGCAATGGCAGCACTGCATACTTAACGTGCATTGCTTAAAGATTTATCAGTGCCATGGTATTTGGCAGCCCCCAGACTGACAAGCCCCCATAATTTTCAAGTCAGGTCTGCTATTAGAAGCCTTACAAATGAAGGGAACTCATTGGTTTTGGGGTTGCTAAAACCGTGGCACCAATAACACTGTAAGCAAGGCTTGCTAAGTACATACATGCCCTGTGTTGTCAAGGCTGCGGTGCCAACAGTTTGGAAATTGCCCAGCTTCCTGAATTTCCAAGGTTTTTCTCCTCATATTTCGAGGCTTCTATTACAGCGGGAGTCAGCCTTGTTTTCAGCAGGCAAGCCACAAATTAGCTCCCCATCCTCCCAAGTGCCACTCTGATCCCTTTCCCCTACCTGATCTGCTCTTCTGCTTTTTGCTCTATGCTCCCTGACCAACCTGTTGCTCTGCTGTCTGCTCCCTGCCCTGTGCTCCCTCCTGATCTGATGCTCTGCTTTCTGCTCCCAGCCCTATCTGCTGCTGTGCTACCTGTCCCCTCCCCAATCTGCCACAGGGCACCCACACAGATGCTGCCTGTGCCACATGTGGCACCTATGGCGCAGGTTGGCTGCCCCTGTTCTATTAGACGCTTTGAAAATATAGGGAGACAGCAGCCATGAAACAGATTAGTCCAGCTCATTTCCGAAGCTCTAATGGCACCTCTTTGACAGCAGCTTCCTGTTCCCTGTTTCTGGCAGTTAAATCAAGGCCAATTAGTTACTAGGTAAAGAACTACCATTACAGTCAACATGCAATTATCCAAGTACAATGAAGTTATAAAGTAGACAGCAGAGCTGAACTATGCTATGCACTTAAGCAGTGCATGCACTTAACCAACATGGTAATTAAAATGCAGCAATACTAGATGATACAATGTGCGGGCAATGTGCTATATAAGTAAGCTAATTATGCAGTCATCCAATATTATATAAGTGAAGTACATTGCATCTATAAAGCAGTCTGAGATCCTTGGATGGAAGGTGTGATGCATCTTAGAAATATAGGAACGTAACTGGAAGGTGCCTCCTTTTTTGTCAGTAGGTAAGGAACCACCCTGCGGTCACCACCTCAGTTGCTGACACACAGCTATAGGGAACAATATCCAATATGCCAAGAACAGTTTGTATCATGATCAGGTCCTATCCATGTCAAATCCTACAAGCAAAGAAGGGCAGGCTGGGATGCAAACCCTGCCTGCTCTTCTCTACACTGGGGGTTGGTATTAGAGCAGCTAAATGGGTTGCTGGCCTCCAAGAAGGGAAGCAGGCCTACTCGCAAATGAAGGCAAGACCTGGCTCTTCCTAAGCCACAGCCTCAGGATGCTGCCTAAGCCACCCTTTATGTGCATCTCTGCAGAAAAGGACCTGGGGATTACAGTGGACAATAAGCTGACTACAAGCCAACAATGTGTCCCAGTTTTGGGGTTTTTTTTTAAGGAATATTGTGCGTGTTCCAAGCCAAATCCACGAGTCATTCAAGAACTGAATGTGGCCCTGCACCTGGCAAACATCCTCCACCTCCTGGGGCTTCAGATGCTTCCAAATCCTTTGGCAGGCATCCTACATGCAGGCCCAAGCCCGGAGGCCTGGGGTTCAGATGTACCCAAGTTTTACTTGCCCTCAGCCATACGGCAGCAAAAGCAAGCTAGGGAGGAGTCTCCCATTTCCATAAAGTGGGCGTAATGCCAAGATCTTCCCACTGGAAATGAAAGTGGGAGGTTACCTACACATTACGTCCACGGGTACTACTCCATGCCAGAAAAGCGACTAGGAAAACCCCCGTAGGGCTCCTGGTATTTCCCCTGCCGGGTAAGTATACAGCACAAAGTATGCACGATATCAATCCAAAACCAGGGCCTTTGCCAAGAAGGCTAACAGCCCTCCGGGCTGCGCGAGCAGCAGCGTTGCCGGAGGGTCGAGGGCAGCGATTCCTCCCCTCGCGGCCACATCTGGAGTCCCGCGTCCAGTTTTGGGCCACTGCTATGGAAAGGACGTGGACAAATTAGGGAAGAGCCCAGCGGAGGGCAACCACAAATGGTTCGGGGGGCCGTGACAGATGAGCCGAGGGGGCCGGGCTGATTCAGCCTGCAGAGGGGGGCTGAACGGCAGCTGCGGCTCCCTCCAGCCGGCCGGAAATCTCAGGCCACGGCCCCACGTAGGACGGAGCCCAGCGAGGCGCCATGCTGTCCGGCTGCAACACGGGTGGAGGCTGGGCACCAGGACAACCTTTCTTGCTGGGGCAGGGCAGCATCGGAGCCGCTCACCCGGGCACGCTTCAGCCAAAGCCGCCTGCGGGTAGGGCTCGGTGCAGACAGGCGGCGCCCGCAGCATCCCCGCGCCGGACTACAGCTCCCAGCCTGCTCTGGGCGCAGCTCGCTGAGCAGCCTGGGAGCGGCGGCGGCGGCCGGAGGAGCGGGCAGGTAGGCGGCGGCGGCGGGGTCGGGCCGGGCCGCGGCTGCACCCGCACCCGCACCCGCACCCCGGGGCAGGGAGGGGCGGCGCGGGCTGTGCGCCCTGCAGCGCGGGCCGGGCCGCGGGGAGGGGCGGGTGAAGCCTCGGTCAAACCCGGGGCTCCTGTGAGTGAGGTAAAGGCTGGGAGACCCACGGGCCTTCCTGAAACCCAGGAGCTCCTCTGTCTCTTTTTTCCTCGATCTCTCTCTTTCTCCCCATCTCTCTCTGTATCTATCTATCTCTCTGTTATTCAAAGGCCGCTGTTTCCTTCTGCCTGTTGGAAATCTGACCCGCTTTAAAAGGAAAAAGCTGCTTATCCCTAACAAAAGCATGCCCCCCTTCAAGGCGGTCAGCAGCCCTTTATGGCATTTCCAGCATCCTCCTTTATCGCTCGTAAGCAAAAGCTGTTGGCGTATTGCTACGGACGGCGTATACCTAGATCAGTGGGTCTCAACCTCCTTCAGACCCAGCCCTGCTTAAACTGCAAGCAGCCCTCAGAAAATGCCGGCTTTTCGTTTTGGCTGGCTTGATTACCCAAACACACCCACATAACAACACCGCATTTTTCCTCTTGCGCGCACACAAAATAAGACAGCATTTTTCCTACTGCACGCATGCACACGTACAATAATACAACCGTTTTCCTATTGTATGCACGCGCACAAAATAATACAGCATTTCTCCTATTGCACGCACACGCGTGTGCACACACACAACATAAATACAGCGTTTTACCTATTGCAGAGAACTCAGAAAGACTACCACAAGGGTTGGCGTTTTTAATAAGATGGATTCCTATTTGAAGTAGCTGGGTTTGTCGCATGAATCATGTTTGCATACCTAATAGGGCTAATATTGCGTGGCACTTTTCAGTACCCTTGAGAAGATTTCAAGGCACCCTGATTTGAAATTGCTAACCTAGATAGTAGGTTTTGTTTTACACTCTGGGTTTCTTGCTTTTAGCATTTTTCAATGCCATTGTTCACCCCTTGAGGGAATGGTTTTGGCCTACTTTTCAGCATTCTCTCCTGGTCCCACAGCCTCCTGCCCATGCTAAAGATAAAGGCAACTCTCCTGTTTCAGTGCTGGACACCTGTCACTTCCCAGGGACAGTCTTAAATCCACAGTGCTGCTAATCCAGGGAGCTAAGGAGCAGATCTCAGTTGGTAGTTCATTGCAACTCCACTAAAGCATCGATCCAGTCCCTGAGAATGAGGGCTGCACAGAACAGCAAACAGGGCTCTGGTTGGAAGCAGATAAATGAATGTATGCTTCACCCTGCATGAGAACAAAGTGCTTCTCTCTACTGTAAATGTCATCTTTCTGTCGAGCAAGTGGTCTCCTGAAATGCACCAAACCTTTCTGTCTAAAATCCTCCCAAGAATGAAGCAGGCTCAGCAGGGAGGTAAAAAATGCTGAGAACAAGCAACCACGACTCAGAGAACAGCCGAGAGTCCACAGTTCTGTACAGGGCTTGCAGCACTGCTCTTCATGTGAAGAACCCCGAAAAAACGATCCTCGGGGATTTCTAACTTCCCTCACCCCAACCCCCCAGCCTCTTTTAATGGCAAAGCAAAGGAATAGCAAAGATATGGAAAAGGAGTCTACTGAATAATAGCTTAACGATGTGAACCCTTTTGAATGGGGCTGCTTTAGTGAGAACTGCTGGAATCTTTTCACAGTAGGGAGTGATGTGAGGATACAGGAAACCTGGATAAGCAGTGGCATCAGACTGAACCAAAATGGGATGGATGCTACCAGATTGTTAAATTAAATGAAATGAGCTACATTTTAAAACCAAGTCTGAGAATGGATACTGAGCACTCACATTCACATATTTTTATTGGACCAGTTATTAACACTTTCACTGGTGTAATGAAAGTGGTTTTCCCAGTGTCTTCGGGTAGAGAAGCAGGAATGAAGAGATGAATGAAATGTATTGCATTAAATCTGAGCAGCATACTCTCAAATGTGCTAAAACTGTAGAAACCAGCTCCTGTAACATCACTTACACTGGAATTTATCTTTCTTCAATGTATATGAAACTTGCAGCTGATCATAGTTATCTAGAAAGATAAAACAATCCTGTTCACTTTACCCATGTCTGATGCCACACATGAATCTAAATCTCTAGGGTAGACCTGCTAGTATCCTAAGGCAGCCACGATCTGCTCCTTATCATTGCCAAACTTTTAACACGCAATATCTGATGATCTCAGAGGTCCCTTCCAGCCCTTAAAGTCTATGAAATCTTAATGCTTGGTGTACTTGCCCAGGATTTTCTTACATTATATAAACTTGAAGGCACTCTGAGGACAGAATTCAGTCATCAGTATCTATTGTTGCCCTTACACTTATTTCAGGTTTGCTTATACATTATATTTTGCAAGAAGATTATTCATTGTATTGGAAAAGGCATTTAGCATTGGAATTTGCCCAGTGTGAGACCAGCTGAGATTAATCTGCCACTGTAGCATGCGGAAGGACCAACTGGATTTCTTCCTTTTTTTTTTTTTTTTGCCAGAGTTGGGTAATAAATCAGAAATATATTGCATGTATATAGAGCTGCTGGTAGAGAGAAAATAAATCACTTTTTCCTCCTTCTTTTTGGGCAGGATCAGAGCACCTTGGAATAAATGTAAGGACAAATTCTGCACTAGCTGAAACTACCTTGGAAAGTCATGGCTGCTGCCCCACATCTCAACCCAGATGCCCTCCGGGAAGTCCTGGAGTGTCCCATTTGCATGGAGTCCTTTACAGAAGACCAGCTGAGACCCAAACTCTTACACTGTGGGCACACCATTTGCAAGCAATGCTTGGAGAAACTGCTGGCGAACAGCATTAATGGGATACGCTGCCCCTTCTGCAGCAAGATCACTCGAATCACAAACTTGGCTCAGCTGACTGACAACCTCACAGTGCTGAAGATCATAGACACTGCGGGGCTGAGCGAGGCTGTGGGGCTTCTCATGTGCAAGGCTTGTGGAAGGAGGCTCCCCAGGCACTTCTGCAAGAGTTGCAACTTAGTTCTGTGTGAGCCATGCAGAGAGATGGAGCATGTGCAACGAGGGCACAGCATCATTGCTATCAAAGAGGCTGCCGATGAGAGAAGGAAGGAATTTGGGGCAAAGCTTGGCAGGTTACGGGAGCTCATGGGGGATCTGCAGAAGAAGAAAGCATCACTGGAGGGGGTCTCCAAAGACTTGCAAGCCAGATACAAAGCAGTCCTGCAGGATTACAGCAAGGAGGAGCGCAAGATCCAAGAGGAATTGTCTCGGTCACGCAAGTTCTTCATGAACTCTTTGTCAGAAGTGGAGAAAGTAAATAACCAGATAATGGAGGAACAAGCTTATCTGCTGAACTTAGCAGAGGTGCAGATAGTGTCCCGGTGTGACTACTTCCTTGCCAAAATTAAGCAGGGAGATATAGCTGTTTTGGAGGAGGCAGCAGATGAAGAAGAGCCAGAACTGACCAATAACTTCCCAAGAGAGCTGACTCTGCAAGAGGTTGAGCTCCTCAAGGTGGGCCATGTGGGGCCACTGCAGATTGGGCAGGTGGTAAAGAAACCTCGGACTGTCAACATGGAAGAATCGCTGATGGAGACTGTCGCATCCTCATCGGTGTCATTTAGAGAGATTGACGTGGGGCAGGAAGAGACTTGTTCTACACCAAACTCTTCACCGGCTAAGCCAAGGATGCCTGAAACAGCCTCTAGTATCCAACAGTGTAACTTCATCAAGAAGATGGGCTCTAAAGGCAGCCAGCCAGGGATGTTTAATCTTCCCGTCAGTCTCCACGTCACTGTCCAGGGAGAGGTACTAGTGGCAGATCGTGGCAATTTCCGAATCCAGGTATTTACCCGCAAGGGCTTTCTGAAAGAGATCCGGAGGAGCCCTAGTGGCATCGATAGCTTTGTACTGAGTTTCCTTGGAGCGGACCTACCTAATTTGACTCCTCTTTCTGTCACCATGAACTGCCATGGTTTGATAGGAGTGACTGACAGCTATGATAACTCAGTAAAGGTGTATACCATGGATGGACATTGTGTGGCATGTCACAGGAGCCAGCTAAGTAAGCCATGGGGCATCACTGCTCTGCCTTCTGGGCAGTTTGTGGTGACCGATGTGGAAGGGGGGAAGCTTTGGTGTTTTACTGTGGACCGCGGCGTTGGCGTAGTTAAGTACAGTTGCCTATGCAGTGCAGTGCGCCCAAAGTTTGTCACTTGTGACACTGAAGGGACTATATACTTCACTCAAGGGCTGGGACTCAACCTGGAGAACCGTCAGCATGAGCACCACCTGGAAGGGGGCTTTTCGATTGGCTCTGTCGGTCCGGATGGGCAGCTAGGCCGCCAGATCAGCCACTTCTTCTCGGAGAATGAGGATTTCCGGTGCATTGCTGGGATGTGTGTGGATGCCAGGGGAGATCTGATTGTTGCAGACAGCAGCCGTAAAGAAATTCTGCATTTTCCTAAAGGAGGTGGCTACAACATCTTAATCAGAGAAGGACTCACCTGCCCTGTTGGAATAGCCATTACACCCAAGGGGCAGCTGCTAGTGCTGGACTGCTGGGATCACTGCATTAAGATCTACAGTTACCATTTAAGGAGATACTCAACACCGTAAGGGCATTTCAGTGCGTAAAAGCGCCTCTCATAGATTCTTCCAGCCTCATCACAACTTGACAGTAGTCAGTGCCAAACCTTCAGGTAGACTGCCATACCAGTTTGGAGGGTGGCGCATAGGGGCCATCTGTATTTTGTGTTTAGAAATCAAATAGCTTGTGTGGTGTGTTTTTTTTTATTTGTAAAAAAAAAAACCCAACCCTTTGTTGGAGTGAAGGGTATTTGGAGAGTATAGGTTTTGTGTCCAGTGACCGATCACTCCATAAACATTACCTCCTTGTGCTGCAGCTTCCACCACTGCATGTTTCTTTGTGCCATAAACATTGACTGACCATTGTAAATCGCTTTTCCTTAGAGGATCCGTGAAGTGATACTAGTCTCACCGTGATGCTCACGAGGAACTCAGTAGCAGTTGTCTGGACAACTATGATGGAAAAAACTGTTTCTGATTACAGGACTGCAGCTGCCTAAAGCAAAAGAGCCTTCCTAAACTGCATAGAGTGGCAGGTGGCTTAAAGCTGAAGAGCAGGGGCTGCCTTACTCTATCTTTCTGGTATTTAGGAAATTGTCCTCATGGTGCCATGGGTAAACCCAGCTCGGTCCTCCTGTTTATTCAATATGAAGTGGGGACAGTGCAATCCTGGAAGACTGACAGGAGCTAGAGAACCACTCCCTAACCGCAAGCAGGATTTTATTATATGGAAAGAGTTTGATTAGCATGAGGAAAGTATAAAGTGAGTAGGGCTAGGGAGGGAAGGGAGGCAGGGTCGGTGGGAAGAGAGAATGGGATGGCAAACCTATTTAACAGAATTTGATTTCAATCTATCAGCATTCAAAATTGTTTTACTATTAAATGTAGCTTGGAAACTGTCTTTGAATGTATGGTTGGTATCTGAAACTTTGCCGGGGTGGAGGGAAAGAAGTGGGAATAAACAAGATCAGGCGTGACAAATTGTACGTTCACCAGCACACTTCAATATGCTGCATTCCAGACCATTGCATTTATTGATGGGTTTCCACCAGTTTGCACTCTGTGTGAAAGCTACTTGTTCATAAGATACGGGGGGGAAAAGGGGTGGAGGGTAGGGAGAGGAAGGATTTATATTTTGTTTCTCAGGTGTTCCACTGATGCTCTGCTTTTTTGTGTTTTTTTGCTCCCCTGTGCACAGCCAAATGCTTTATTCCTCAGTGTTTTTTATGGTGCTAGCAAGCACCAGAGTTCATGTTCATCACGGCTTTGGGCCAAATGAAGCACAAAACTGCAGCTGTGTGAATTAAGGCACCCACGGAGCATCTATGCTGGCTGATAAACACAAACCTCAGTGTGGTGCTGCTCATCTAAAATGGTTTATTGAAGAAAAGAAACATTTAAATAGGCCACAGTTGTAGAATGTTAATCTGCCAAAGATAATAGTTACACTGCAGTGCGCTTATTTGTTACCATCAACAATGTAGTTGCAAATTTTGGGGCATGACAGACAATATAAAAGCAGGTTTTATAGTGGCTGTCACGTCCAACATTTTACAACTGTATTTGCCAGGGTATGAAATCTATGCTACCATGTGTGTAGAACAGGTGGATTTTTCAGTTCCCATAAAATTTCCCTTTTCTTAGCAAAACGGCAGTTAAAAGGGCCTTGCCGGAGAAGTTGCTGCTGTTGCCCTTCCACCCAGTTGTTTTGACAGCTGTGGGAGCTTCAAGAACAAATGTCTGGAGCAAAGAGAACAGTGTTTTTTAAAACTCCTTGATGCAGCTGAAGAACTGTGCAGGGGCCAGTGCAATAGACCCAGGTACCCTGAAACCTTGTTAGTGTGCCCAGAGACAGGCACAGCGTGGTCCAGTCCTGCCTACGGCATCTTGGTGAAACTATAATAGAAAGTCATTTTCTAGAAGAGGTTTCGGGGGACAGGCTAAACACAGAGATCAGTAGGAACGTGGAAGCAACCAACTGCTTAATGGGATTTAAAATTTCAGCCGTCACCCAGATGAGCTGCAGGCTATTTGTTATAGCTACAAACGTCCAAACAGGGATTAACATCCTGCCTCTCTCTCTGTTTTTTGTTTGTTTGTTTGTTTGGGTTGTTTTTTCGGGGGGGAGGGGGAAGTTGAACTTTGCATCAAGCGTGTAGTGGCAATTTGGGGACTCTGTATTGTCATGATATATATGTTTTTTAGGGGGAAATGACTGTTTTATCTGGGATCTTTTATAGCTAATTACCTTGCTGTAAGCCAAGTCATTTAGAGTTATGGTGATTCCTATCATGCTGGTATTTCACATTTTAAAATCTCTCTTGTTTCTAAGAGCTGCTTTCAGGAGAAAGCTTCCATGAAACCGACTCGTTGAAGCAATGTTATCTTTGGTAGTAAGCGCCTACATCGAATGCTGTTCCAGTAAAATCCTTCTGTAGTACACATTCCACTAGTAATGATTCCTAGAGCCCAGACATACATTTAAGTAGACTTAAAACATGGCCTTTTGCGCTGACTGAGCACTTGGCTGCCTAGCTCTGTCCCAATGGCCGCGCCATATAAACTAAGTCTCCACTGTCTGTTCCACCCTCTATTACAGATTCAAAGAAAATACCACTTTATTTTAAGATGCACTTGTGGTAGAAGGTAGAGGGAGGAGATCAGTGCCTGTGCATGCATTTTGCTTCGCAGCTGCTGTTCTGTTCTCCTGTTTCAGGCAGAGATGGGAGACAGAAAAGGAACTGCTATCCCTAATTTTAGTACATGCCTCCTTTGGTAAAGTGGAATTGACTGCAAGAGAGCTGCATCCCATGCAACAGTATTTTTCCCTGGTGTTGTGATCATTTGCCACATGAGATGAAATAAAGTAATGAAAGACTGTGATAAAATACTGTGGCTTCTGCTTTTCACCTGGAGAAGGAATGTGTCCGATTATGAGTGTGTGGTTGATTTTTAAAGGTTGTGTAATAAAGGGAAAATTGATCCAATTAAAAGTGCATCACAAATGGCTCATCTGGTTATTAAAAACGCTTCATCTCCTCACACTTCCTTTGGTGGCAGATCTGTTTCCATGGCCAACAGGAATTAGACTTGCTAACACAGCATCAGCAAGATACCTCGTCTCATGCTGTCAGGATGTGGCCAACAAAGCTGATCTCTTTGGCAGGCCAAGGGTAACTTTATCTTGTATTGTTCTCCCCATCTCATAAGCAAAATACTAGGGTTTCTCACATTCATCCAACCCGGTAGTCCCTTAAGATTGGTATTCTACCTCCCTGCTGTGGCTGATACCCGATGCTTCAAAAGCAGACCGTCTCCACTCCTCCATAACACATTTAGTTAAACTAGCTGAAATTGCATCTAAGTGATTAGAGACATAAAGTCTGGGTTATAATTCTAGGTTTGCCACTGAGCAGTGAACCACTGCTGGCCTTAGTTTAGCCTCCTGTGAAATCAGGATAATATTGCTTATCTGACTCACAGGGGGTAGCATCAGGTTTAACTGATTATTGTGGATTAAATAGGCTAGCCTGATAAGTGCTAGTGGACAAGAAACATTAAGAATATTTTATTTGGGGAAACCACAAGAGAGCTAAGCAATGGCATTTAGGGTTAGAAGACATCAGCACCCTCAATGAGGATACATCCTCTAATTTCTCCGCTACCCGGCTCAGTTTGTAGAATACAATTTTATATCGCCCAGCATATGATGTGAGGCATCTCTTTCAGCAGCAATGAGCTGCTAGTTTGTAAAATATAAGAACATGACAGAGTGATTACTCTATTTATTGGCATTGCTAGATTTGGTACTGATCAGCCGTTTCATGAAAAGGCAGGATTTCTCTGAGTAGGTATAACCACTGTCTACATTTGTTATATGGAAATCAGCTTGTGAAGTTTGAGTTTGCGAATGTTTGTAAGTTGGGGGTTTTTTTGAACCAAAGGAGCAGAATTACAAAAGTAAAAATAAATACAGATGCTGTTCAGCTCTTTCTTTGTGTAGCTTAAGTGATTTTTCTGGGTCATTACTCAGTGCGGGGATTTAAAGTTATTTCATTTTGCACAACTAATTACTGCACTTGCCTGGCAATTTTGGATTACAATGAACAGTGCATAAGGTCATTTAGCAGACTGATTCACAGCACATATTTTAGTCTAAACTAAATTTCACAGCAACTGGCTATACATTTTTTTCTTAGCTTGAACAAAATGTTACATATGTGGCTTTACAATATAGAGCATGGCAAAAACAGCATGCTGTAAAGTCTTAAAAGTAACAGAGTGCTAGTTTGCAGAAACAGTCTTCAAGCTAATAAGAAATTCTAGACACTTTGACTGGTAACCGAGAAAGAAAAGCAAAGGGCAAAGGTAACATATCCTTCAATAGCCAGTTGCAGAAGTCACTTTGCTGGCTTTCTGAATGCACCTAATTGTGCCTAGGAACTGGAAGCTGTACAATGTATTTTACATACTGATTTTCAGGGACCCACCTAATGCCAGGTTTGAAAGACGATAAAGGTGATGACCATGAGTTCAAAGTTGACAGGTTGGGAAAAGTTGTGAGTCCCTATAACAGCTGGGACCTGCTCTGGAGGTGTTCAGACAAGGGAGCTCTAGGTTTTTGCCATTTGCAGAAAAGGGGGTAAAAAGAACAAAATAAAATTATCCCAAGCCCATGATCAGGGGCACTGGTTGTGTTTGACAGAGCAAACATAACTGCTCCTTTTCCAAGCACAGCAAGTCTGCAGTACTCAAGACCTCTCAGCAGCTTCAATTTCCCTGGCTATGGTGTTTGCAAGGGAAATGAACCATCTGAGCCAGAGGCCTGGGAACATCTGAGTTTTAATCTGATGTTGTATGGTCTTGGGTGAGTCACTTAACCCCTCTGCCTCAAGCAAGCTCACCTTACGGGCGTGTTGAGAGCTTCGGTTACAGCATGCACAGTGCTGTGAACAAAAGCTGTCATTAAAGTGCTTCGCTGCAGGAGACCCTCTGCTGTATTGCTGATAAGATAACCTCCCTGTTTTTGTCACAGGTGGTGACATTTTTAAATGCCCATTTATTTTCTGTGTCGTGCTTATCTTGCTGGAAATGAGCGTGTTGCAGAGATGGGTTGCCTGAGATGCCTGTCTGGCGTGTCCAGTTTGGTTCCCAGAACAACTATTCCCATTCCCGCCATGGCTCCCTTCTCTCCCCAGAAAGCCTAACCCAAAGCAAGCAGACTGTAATCATGTTGCGCTGAATGGCTCAATCGGCAGCAGGTGCATTTGCTGTCTGAGCACTCCCCTCTTGAAGGATTCTCCTGTTTCCTCCTTTCTGTTTCCTGTGTGACAGTCGCTGAAATGCTACAGGAGGTGGCCTCAGGGCAGCTCCTTTGCCCCACCTGCCAAATGAAGATGTCTGTAGAATTGGTGGGAATGTAATACAAAGCATTAAACAGCCTCAGTGTGGAGAGGACGGGTTTGGGTCCCGGTGAAATGGATCAATGGATGGGTCGATTTCCAGGTCTTGGCGCAGGCCCCTCGGATGAGGTGGTGTTGCTAGGTAACATAGCCAAGGAGGCCCAGAAAGCAGAACCTTTCATCATTTTAAATGAACTAAAAGTAGGTTTGTTTTGTTTGCTCTCTGTCTAACTCATTTTCTGGAAGGGAGATTGGGGAAAGGCAAACTTCAGTGCTTGCCTCAGCCCTAAAAGGAAAGAAACTTCCCCTCAATTTCTTCTTGTCCCCTACACAGAAACACTGGTGGCTTCAGCTTTTCCAAGGTTGGCAAGAAGGGGTTAAGGTGGCAGGAAGGCCAGGCTGCTCATACTATCTTGCAATAGATTAGGAAAAGCTCTTCCCTCACCTCTGGGGATTGCCCTCCTGGGAATCTGTCCCAAGCATAGTTCCCATCTCCAGCTCACCGAGGTGGATGTCATCTGCCTGGACTTCAGGAAGGCCTTTGACACTGTTTCTCACCCCGTTCTCATAAAAAAAAACTAGGCGCCTGCAGCATTAATGCCTGCACAGTCAGGTGGGTGGCAAATTGGCTAGATGGTCGCACCCAGAGAGTGGTGGTGGACAGGTTGTTTTTGACCTGGAGGGATGTGGGCAGTGGGGTCACCCAGGGCTTGGTCCTGGGGCCTGCACTGTTCAACATCTTTATCAGCGGCTTGGAGGTGGGCATAGAAAGCACACTGTTCAAATTCGCTGATCACGCAAAGATGTGGGGAGAAGTGGGCACACCAGAAGGACAGAATACAACTAGATCTAGACAGGTTGCAGAGATAGGCAGGTGAGAATAGGATGGGAATCATTGCAGACAGGTGCAAGGTGCTGCATCTAGGGAGAAGGAACCAGCAACACACCTATAGGCTGGGGAACACCCTTCTCAACAACACATGGCCTGAAAGGGATCTTGGAGTCATTGTTGACTCCAGGATGGAAATGAGCCACCAATGCGAGGAAGTGGTCAGTAAGCCTAGCCGCACCTTATCGTGCATCTACAGATGCATTGCAAGCAGGTCCAGGGAGGTGATCCTCCCCGTCTATGCAGCACTGGTCAGGCCGCAGCTGGAGTACTGCGTCCAGTTCTGGGTGCCGCACTTCAGAGGGATGTGGCTAGCATTGAGGGGGTCCACTTGCATGGCCAGGGAGCAGCAGGCCCTACAAAGATACACTAAAGGGCCTGCATCTATTCAGCCTCCACAAGAGAAAACTGAGAGGAGATCTGGTGGCCATCTATAAACTCACCTGGGGGGACCACCAAAAAATAGGTGAGACCCTGTTCCCCTGGGCACCACCTGGGATAACAAGAAATAACAGCCACACACTGGTTGAAAGCAGGTTCAGGCTTGATATCAGGATGCATTACTTTACGGTTAGGGCTGCCAGGCTCTGGACAGGGCCCCCAAGGGAGGTGGTGCTCTCCCCTGCCTTGAGGGTCTTCAAGAAGAGGTTGGATAGAGATCTGCCTGGGGTACTATGATCCCAGCACTCGTTCCTGCCCAGGGCAGGGGGTCGAACTTGATGATCTGCTCAGGTCCCTTCTGACCCTAGACACTGTGAAACTATAAATGTACAGAGGATGAATTCAGTCTCTCCCTTCCCCTGTCTAATAACGAATACAGAGACCCGGCTGTTCATCTGCTCCAGCAAACACCTTATCCTTTCTGTCACCACCACAGGGAAGCGTTCATTTTGCATTTGTTAGGGATAGAGCAACGGGGCTCTCCTGACTTTTATATCATGCTTGAAGCATCAAGAGCGAGAGGGGCAAACCTTGTATTGGCTCTCAGCAGAACTAGATCAGCATCTCTTCCATCTGGCTGAAGAAATCCATATGCAAACACCTACACAGATGAAGGCTAGTGGTTACTGTTGCCTTCTGCAGCCTGCTAGCATGGTATTCAAGCTGTTCCAACATCGGCAACTGGCCAGGGTCTGGCCCAGCAATTTACAAGAAGCCGGACTGCCAGTGGCGCAGTTTCATGCTGGAGACAATGTTTTCAATTAGGACACAAATGCACAGATTGTACACTTTTTTTTTGGCGGGTACCTCTTCCTGAGGCCTCCAGATTGATATATGAAGTCAATTAAAATATTAAGATATTTTTATAGGAAGCAGCAAACCTGCTACAACACACATTTTTATAACTTGCTGGTTGGTGCAGGTCCAATTAGCTTGAAATATTCCCCCCGTTTCGTAAATTTAGTCTGTTACCAAACTGCAGTAGCACGGAGCTATTTGTATATTTAATAGACAAGCTGCATATGTTGATTCTGTGCACCGTTATGAAATGGGTTGGCTAGCGGGATGTGTGCGTTTGGCCAGAAATGTTTCTGAATTGAGAAGATACTCGGTACAACTGTCTGGGTTGGGGGTCTTAATTCAGATCCTCCTCCTCCTTTTTTTTTCTTTAAGACTAATTGTTTGCACCACAGAGCTCCTTTCCTTCTGGCAACCCCTTAGGCAGGTGTAATATTAGTTTCCTGGATAGGGAAACTGAGGCACAGGGTGTTGCCAATGTTACAAAGCAAGTCAAAGGCAGAGCTGAGAACAGAACTGACTAACCGTCTCTGTGACTAATCAACCGTGCTCCCTCTGAGACTGAGGGAGAGGAGCCAGGCCTCTCCAGACTCCCAATCTTCTCTAACCCTTTAATGACAGAGCCTCCCTAAACAATTTTCAAGACTCTGAATGCGCCGAATGCACAAAGTGATACAGACCATTGCAGAGAACTTCCTTTAGACACCATTACTGTAATGTCAGAGCATTTCCCAATTTCAAATACGTTTAATCTTACAACTTGGCAAGGAAGGGGTGCATCCTAATTTTATAGATGCAACTGAATTGCTGAGAGGCTAAAGTTTAGATCCTCAAAGATACTTAGGCACATAACCACCACTGTTTTTAGTGGGTCTTGGGCCTTAGTTACTTGACCCACATCACACAGAAAGTCACGGCGGCACAAGAAGTTGGACCATGGTATCTCAAGCTCATGACCCATTCGCTAGACCATCCCGTCTCTCCTCCTATCTGCAACTGAACTTCAACCTTGGAACTCACAAGACCCTGAGACATATAACCATGCAGCATATGTACGTATTTGTTTGCAAAGTGCACACGGTAGTATGGGACATATATTAAGAAAATACAGGTGAGACCTTATGTGCTAGATACAACACTGCGGAATAAAAAAAAAAAAAAAAAGCAGTTGAAAACATCTGGTCTTCTCATGGGAACAGGGGAGATCACAACAGATTTAGGAGCAAGCGGCGGAACTAGGATACATATGGAAAGAGAATGCCTTCCACCTCTAGATGGAAGAAATAGCAACTGCTTTACTTTATCACCCTTCCCCTCAAGCAGTTTCTAGAGACTAGGAGGAGGAAATAATCTCGTCCTTCTATAAAAGGGCTAAATCTCAGTGTCCTCTAGTTATACGAGGACACTATACTCTTCCTGCTGCTTTGGGATGATAAGAGTAGCAACAGCATGAGCTAGTGCTGGTGGAGGGATAGCTCGGGGGAGAAGCCTTAGGGATATGGTATATGAGAAAAGAAGCAGCAGAGCTGTCAGTGCTGTGCAGCTGTGCAGGACGTTGGACACTACTCCAGAGGCAGCTGCTTTGTGAGAGGGAGATTCCCTTGCCTCACTAGATTTGAAAAAAACAGATGACCTTGCCATCTGCCCAGCAAGGACCAGTAACGCACCTGTTTGGTGAGGGAGGCTACATGCTGCAGTGCACTAAGCACTTGACTAGGAGTCAAGAGACTTCGTCTCTGACATTGCCCTGCTGTTTGACCTTGAGAAAGTCCATTCAAACCTTCATTTTTGGTTCCTCATCCATAAAGCAGGGATGATACTACCCACTCATCTCTCTAAAGTATGTGGAGGGCTGTGGATGGAAAATACTGTGCAAGGGCTATCATTATTGTATCAAAAATAGCTATAGCTATTATTTGTTTTAGTCAACAAATCTAGAGTCTTCCCTCAGTTACACCCTTCCACATCTAGTGGTGCTGCTCTTTCTCCAGTGAAGCTGCTTTGGATTTGAACCAGCCCAGTGCTGAGCAGAATCTGGCTTGTGTGTATTTTGCACCAACCTGTTTACAAAGGGATCCCGGGAAGCTGCTGCACAATGTGAATGATTAATAACATGGCATGTAGGTAAACAACACACCTCCACAATGTTTTTCCACTAAACAGGGACATTAAGATGGCAAGCTCCAATTTATCACTATTTAAAAATAAAACAAATGGTGTTTCATAAATATGCTCACGAGAATAGCTGTGCCTGGGTGTAAAAGGAAAATGGCAAAAGGCCACCAATGAGGTTCAAAAGTAGTACATTAGTATCCTCTTGATTGCAATAAATTAGACCACTCACAGCAATGCACAAAAGGTAAAATGAGAGCGCTGTTGCCAGGTCCAGAATGATAAATTCTGTGGTGGGTTTTCAGCATTCATACATACAATGTGGTCACATGCAATAGAAAAATATCAAGTCAAGGGGATATCTTTGGTTTCCGGGAGAAGAGAGATGAATTGGCACGTGGAAGGTTACAGCGATAAGGGAGTTTTTATAAACATAACCTAATTGTATTACTTCAAAGTCCTGAAGTTTATTGCCCTGTTTAATGATGTGTCTCGTTATTTATAGTGTAGCACAATGAGTCTGCTATTGATTTAATACACTTCCTTAAAGACCGTCATTGTCACAAGCAATAAAACGAAGCCATTCTGAGACAGCTCAATTATGTCACATCTATATAAAGTGACCCAAATCACCCATGTCATTTGGGGGCCACTGCAGCAGGGCAGGGAAGCAGATGATGAGGATTGTGGCATGCTCATCTCAAAGCAGGAATGGCAGCTCAGGCCTGCAGGCAACAGCGCGATGCGCAGCTGCATGGGGAAGGAGCAAGAGGCAGCAGCAGGAATGGAGAGATCGCCTGACTCAGGAGCTCTTGCCCCTGGGCACATGCAGCAGGCTGGTGTCACTGGGCATTTGGTCAGCAGGCCTCCTCTGATCTTTCCTGGTTACAGGCCCAGTCCAACGTGTATGCAGTGCAGTGGCAAAATGGGCTGGGAGGTGGGTCAGTAAAGGTGGGGCGCATTTCTTTTTCCAGCAGTGGACACACACAAGGCTGGGGCTGCTCCTTCCACTCACACTTACCTTTCTGATACTGGAGCCAAAGCTGCTGTTGTACCTTCTTGCTGGGGAAGTGAATGGTGCAGCTGAACTCCGATCCATACAGTGCCTCTGCGATGTAATGGGAGCCATACTGCTGAATGAAAGACAGCAGCTCTTCCCGACTGCTGTCTTTGTTGAGGATCTTGAGGACATTTGCAAATCCTAAAAGAATGAGTGTTTCATCAATTGAGGCACTGGGTAGGGCAGGACAGGGCAGCCACAGAAACTCCTTGCTCCAAATTCTCTGTTCCCTGAAGAGCTGCCAAATGCATTCCCTCTTCTACCTCGATTTCTATGATCATTTGCTAAGCATGGCTATGTGCTATTTACCTTGGGCTGCAACTCTGAGACCTTCCTGTGTCTTCCCCTTCCAAAGTGATTTTACAAATAAATTGCTAGTGAGAGTGCTGAAACACACACACACACACACACACACACACACTCTGACTCACACAGAGACTGAACCTTTTTTTAGGATGCTAGGATTGAAATGAAAGCCTGCCACGTAGGGTTTGTCAGAGCTCCGTTTTGCAATTAGCACAGCCGGAGATGTCACCCTGCTGTAGGGATTCATTTCCTACAGCTCACAGAATGGAGCAGGCCCAAAGGACATATTCTGGGCAGCTTATTTTTAGAAAAGCTGAGCACATCCCTTAGTAACCTGAACGGGTGGGTAATAAACTGGACACAAGATTAGAACTGTGGGTCCCATCAACTTTTCGGTTGCCCAGTAGTCTCAGATGAAAGCGAGTGACCCTAAAGCAGGGGTTACATCTCTCAGGATTTTCACAAGAGGCTTCCACAACAAGTTCCCCACCATATTTCCTAGTGCTGGCTAAGTAGGAGGGCACTGCCACAATGCGGGCATGGTGCAGCATAAGCATGCGTCTTAACAAAGGCACAGGATCCTTCACTCAAGTGCCCCATCCCCTTGCACAGGGGTCTGGGGCAGGGCAATCCAGGGGCAGGTGGCAGATAGGATGGGAGAATGCTTCTGAAGAAGGTGGGCTTCTTCGGCAGGGACCATAGGACTTCATCCCCCAGGAGGAAAAGTCTCTGTTGACTGAATCTACATTTTGTTTCTATTGAGTTTGTCCACCATGTTTGTGGGGTTATTGCCACGAGGCAGGATTGTGAAGGGTCGTGACGGCAGGTAAGATTTCTGAACAGAATGACGCTGACCTCTGGGAAAGATCCAAACTGATAAACCCAGGTGGACCTAGGCCAGTCTCTTCAGGCTCCCATCCAGCACGGACCCTCCAAGCAACCAGAAGCCAGCACATCTCTGACGTTCACCTCCTCAGGGAACTGGGTTTCCCACTATTCGAAGGTGCACAGAATAAGCAGATGTGCCTGGGGCAAGCTTTGGGGGTTATGATCATCCTGTCAGGCCCATGCTATTCTCTTACTGAGCAAGGAGGGACAACTCTGAATATATTCAGAGAGAAAGGGCATCGCTGAGTGAAGGGAAACCATACACTGCAAGTTCAAGGTAGGAGCTGAGAAGAAAATATACCCCATGAAGCCAGGCTTTGTTCCCTTATGTTCCACTGCTGTCACCAGGGCCAAGCCACGGAGGCCAAAGTTACTGTATTAGATTTAAAGCCAATGGGAGCAAACAGGACCTCTCAGCACCTCTCAGAAACTGGGTCATTCATTCAGGTGTCTATGCACACACTTCGGTGCCTTCCTCTTCGCACTTTCGGCTTCCCAATTGAGGCTTCTCCTATGTGTGCAGAATGGGAGTGTATTTATCCTATAACTCTTAGTGGCTTTGCATTCCTTGGTTGTAGATCTCTGTGTGCAGGCAGTGGTATTTAAAGCTCAATGAATAATTAATAGTTTGGCTCAGTGGCCAAAACTAAAATCAAAGAAAACCACCCCTCTGCTCCTCCCTCAACAAAAGAAAACTGCAGGGGGAAGAGAGAGAAAAGCCAGTTCAGACTAAATCAAAACAGACATGTTTTTAGCCAAAGTTTTTTTCTTGTTTTGTTTTGGTAAACCAAAAAAGCCAAAACATCTCCTTTTGGATTGAGCCCAAACCTCTGGCTTGACCCCAAATGAAATGTTTTGTTTCTTCTTCAAGTTATTTAGGTCTTTATTTCAATTAATTAATTAACTGATTTATTTATTTTTAAGTTAGCCCGATTTTTAGTGAGCAAATCTTTTTATTGAAGGGGGGGGGGAATCAAGCTGCACTATTCTCTTTTGACATTTTCCCCATTTCCAAAGGAAAATGTTTTTATTTAAAAAAAATGTTGAGATAACAAGTTTCAATATTTTCACATCTCCACAATGCACATTTTCAAATTAAACCTATTTTCTGCCTTGGTGCTCCTCTCCCACCGAAAAAAAAATAAAGAAAAAGAAAGAAGAGAAAAGTCACCAAATTTTGACACTATCATTTTATTACGCTAATTATGTCGGTCTTCTAGTGTGACCTTGAATGAATTGTAGTTTCCTATATGTAAAATGAGAGAAACCTCTCTCTGCCTCACCAAGAAGGTTGTGAGCATTAGATACTGCCTCTATAGAGTCAGGAAATGGAAGAGTGCTGGCTGCATGCTTGGTATAGCCATGTGCTTATGAGTAGGGGTAGCAACAGGTGATGTGTCCCAGAAGCCACAGACCTAATGCCCTTCCCCAAACACATGCCCCATGTGCGCATGCCCACCCACAGTCCTCTCAGCTAGAAACATAATGATAATCCAGGGAGCTCTCACCTGCAGAGAGGGTGATGGAACTGAGCTTCACTTTGTACAGGTTGCTTCTGACCCTCCAGTGCTGCACCATTGGGTAGCCCATTGCCTCATCGTACTTGATGTCTCCTGGAAAGGAAAGCTGGCAACTTAGAGCAGAGGGAGTGGACTGGGAGGCAGTCTGGGAAGTGTTATTTTCATGCTGATTGGTTTCTTTGCTACATGCTTCAGGGCTACGAACACAATGATAACAGAGATCGTAACCTCAGACACATCGCACGGTGGGAGTCCTACTAGTATTGACAGGGATGATAGGTAAAAGCTGTAGCTGGTACAAGCAGGGCAGGGCTCAAAGGGAGCTCATGCTGTTACAGAAGTGCAAGTTGACATTGAATGGGCCTGCTGGGAGCAAGCTCACAATGACACCTTTCAGACTGATATAGCAATGGTGGCTGTGGGCTGGAGGATGCAGGGAAGGTACCTGAGCCTGGGGAGATCAGGGCAGCTGGGAAAAGCAGAGGAGATATTTGCACACAGAGGCTGGGTACAGGGCAAAGAAGAGGAGAGGAGGATTTGGTTCTGAGCATGCACTTCTAATGACTCGCTGGACAGCAAACGAGAGGGGGTCCTGTTCTCTCAGGGACTGCTGTGGGAAGAGTCTCAAGACAGCTGGCAAAGCCTAGGTGCTCTCGGCTGGCTTGGGAATGAAACCCAGGCAAGACGGCTGCAGCAGCAGAGGGGAGAGGGCTCATACCAGTGAGCAGCTGGAGGTCAGGCAGGGGCTCGGACAGGACACCACGGCACTGTTCTTCCACGGGCAGCGGGATCACCATCAGGCCGTCTGCCAGCTGGGGGAAGTCTTTGATGAAGTTATTTTCCCTGAAGAGAGAAAAAAGAAAATTCCAAAGCAAAGATGGAGGCGACCTCCTGGCAGCAGGACTAAGAGGACTGGTAGGGACGCTAAGATGGGGCTGCTCACACATGTGATGGGAGTAGAGGGATAGGTGTGTGTGGATGTGTGTAGTATCCCAGGCCTGCTACTCAGGACAAAGCTGTGTGAAGCTGCATGCACAGAATCAAACTCTTGATTTCAGCGTCAGCTGTGGGATAGGCTCTTTAGTCCTTCCCCAACCCTTCTAGGCAGACCCTTTCCTCTGGACCTCATAGAAGTGAGCCCGCACCAGTGACCTCAATGGCAATGGCTGCTGCTGAGGCCCACACACGATCTAGAGCAGCGGGCGCCAACCTTTTTGGTGGGCATGTCACAAATTCACCTTACACCCTTCCTGATATCCTTCCCCATCTGCTGCTTCTTCCCCTATGCCCTCTGCTCGATCTGTTGCACTGCTTCCTGTCTTACCTGCCACTGTGCTGCCTTTCCCCTTCCTGACTGATGGTGCTCTACAAAGAGGCTGCCCATGCCACTTGTGGCACACATCCTACCATTTGGCAGCCCCTGGCCTGGAGGCCCTCTTCGCAAGGCCAGTGCTGCTGAGACTGGCTACCATGGGGTCTTGAGTCTGAATCATGGTGACAACCTGAACCAGCATGATGGAAAGATGAAACAGCATAGTCTAATACATGCACATGTGGGCATGCTCAGAAGCTTCACACAGAGCTGTAGCCTACAGGAGAGGACGATCTTAATGAAGGGTGGAGCCAGCCCAGAAGTCACAAGAAGATATTCTGTTCTGATGCTGTTTTTAGACCCCTGTACCTGTCCCCTCCCTTCTTGCCAGTCCAAGCTCTGCAGGGCTTGGTGGTTTGGTGAGGAACAAGCAGAAGTACATGCCTCTCTCCTACAAGCCCCATCCCCCAAGCTTCCACCTTTCCATGCCCCTAATTGAAATTGGAGAGGGCGGTCTGTATGCATTTGTCCAGAAAGCCCAACAACCAGCTCTGATGACTGGCCCATCGCTCCTCCAGAGGAGCCATTGGCCCCTGCTCCTGTAGCTCTCACAGCTCTTTGCTGGGCCTAGTATCTCAGAGCCCTGCATCATGCAGCAAGGTGTTGCACATGGGGAGGAAGAACCGGCACCACACTTACAGGTTGGGGAACTCTCCTCTTGCCAGCACGGAGACGGAAAAGGATCTTGGAGTCGTCATTGACTCCACGATGAACATGGGCCGGCAGTGTGGGGAGGCAGTCAAGAAGGCCAATCGTACCCTATCATGCATCCACAGATGCATCTCGAGCAGGTCCAGGGAGGTGATCCTCCCCCTCTATGCGGCACTGGTCAGGCCGCAGCTGGAGTACTGCGTCCAGTTCTGGGCGCCACACTTCAAGAGGGACGTGGACAATATGGAAAGAGTTCAGAGGAGGGCCACTCGTATGATCAGGGGTCAGCAGGGCAGGCCTTATGGGGATAGGCTACGGGACCTGAACCTGTTTAGCCTCCACAAGAGAAGGCTAAGGGGGGACCTTGTGGCCTGCTACAAACTGGTCAGGGGGGATCAGCAGGTATTGGGGGAGTCCCTGTTCCCCCGTGCGCTGCCAGGAGTGACCAGGAATAACGGTCACAAACTGGCGGAGGGTAAGTTTAGATTAGATATTAGGAGGCGCTACTTCACAGTCAGGGTGGCTAGGGCCTGGAACCAGCTTCCAGGGGAAGTGGTGCAGGCTCCTAGCCTGGGGATTTTTAAAAGGAAGTTAGATGAGCACCTTGCCGGGGTCATCTGACCCCGGTGCTCTTTCCTGCTAAGGCAGGGGGTCGGACTAGATGATCTACCTAGGTCCCTTCCGACTCTAGCTACTATGAAACTATGAAACTATGAAACTATGCAGCTGCAGGCCAGCCCCAGAAGTGCCACAGTTAGTTGTTCTTTGCTGTTCCTTTCCCACCCCTGAAGTGTCAGAAGTAGGTCTGGTGCTCACAGGCAGCAGAGGCGCCTTCAGAGAGCCTGAGCCTGGAGCGAAGGCTGTCGTCAGCCATGTCCTGGAATGACTGCAGACTGATCCCAGCGGACAGAGGCGGCTTTGAGATCTGAATCTGCAGCGCGTGCTGCCATTCATTTTCAAACCTAGATTCCCCACCCAAGGAAGGCGAGCTGCTAATTAGCTCCCTGGAGGGCTGTTTCATTGTTATCTTTCTTAGCTTTCCAGCAGCGGAGATGACAGAAAAACTCGACTGTCAGGCCAGGGGAGCATATGCCAGGTCCAATCTGGATTATCAACTGTGCCACAGCAACGTGAGGCATCAGACAGCAGATGGGGATGAGGAGGTCACTCCCCTGAACTGTCCTTGCTCCTGGTGCCACCCACATAAATGTTCAGTTCCTAAAAAAGGCCTTATAGTGGGCCCCTGTCCCTAACAGATACCCACAGACCTCTTTGCAGCTACTAAAGTTAGGGTTGTGGCTGTTTTTAACTATTTCTGTATTCAAAATGAGAACAATGTACCCACACCATTGGTCTACGGTAGGAGGGAAAAAAGTAATAGCATTTTTATGTTAAAGTCATTTGTCACCCCATTAGTCATATCCCATCAGCCTAGCCAGGACAACACCCCTGGGTACTTGCCCTCCACCAGGGGAACCTGTGCTTGTTCCACCAGTCACATCCTCTTTCTAATTAGAAACTGTTACAAAGGCCCAAATCAATCTCTGGTGTAGCTCCACTACTTCCAGTGCTTACATCCAGGAGACTTTTGGCCCAACATGTCTCTCAAGTTCTGCTGAGCAAGGCAGAGCACAGGGAGAAGTGATAATGAAGTGTGATGCACATGCCCTCAGTGCCTCTGCAGACAGGCTAGGCTCTCCCATCAGCACTCCCGATTTCTTAACTCCCACTCTTCTCTTCATGCTCCATATTACCTCCTGCAGCCCAAGGTTACCCAGCTCTGCAGAACGGATATCCCTTGCTCCCCTTCTGCAAACTGCTGCCCCGCTCCCTCAAACAGCATTTCAGCCAGCTCGAAGGCAAGATGCCGGCTCACGCCATGAGAACTGAAAAGGAAGGGATGTTTTTCCCAACGTGGAAGGTCCCCTACACCGCTTCACCCCTCTTCACCCCTTACTGTTGACACTGAGGAGCTTGTACAGCTCCTATTAGCACCATAATCAGGCCCCACCGTCTGTATTTCATGGAAGGCCATGATAAAGGTCTCTGTTTCTGTTGCTAGAGCCAGGCTCATTTTCTTCATAGGACACGTATTTAAGGAGTGCTTTGATCCCATGCATGCTTTCATCTGCAAATGGCTAGAAAGTCCAGTGTTCCTGCATGCTTGGAAATCCATCTCCACCCCCCCCCCCAACTACTTCCCTCCCTGCAGCACTGTCTGCTCCGCCTTTGCTCCCCTGACCTCTCCTCCCTCTGCAGCCCACTCGCAAGCTGATGCCCCATGCTCCAGGTGCTGGATACTTCTGCCCTCATATACAACATAAGCTCCTTTGACTGCCTTACCTAGATCATAACCAGTTGAGAGACCATGAACTTTTTTGCTATTAAAGTCCCTTTAGACTCACTAGAGTGTACAACATGTGCCTCTTCTGCCTGCTCTGCCCACGACACTCCCCTTCTGTGCTGTTTCCCTTGAGATAAGCCTAGGGAAAGCTGCCAGCTGACCTCCCTATGCCCTAGCTCCCCAGCTGCTTCAGATCCTTGCCTGAAGGGCTAGACTCCCCTCAGCTTTCACTGCTGGCACTTTCTCCTTATTTAACTCCGTGAAGTGCTTTGGGAGATGGTTCATACGAGCGATGCTCCATCAAATAAACTCACATTGATCTGTATACAGAAGGATAGGGGAAATGACCACAACTTCATTGATCTGTATACAGGGGGAGAGAAAGAGGTCACAGTCCCATTACGGCAAGGCAAGGATGGAGCCCAGGCCTCTCTCTGCATCTGACTGGCTAATAACAACTAGGATACATGCTCTATGCCTTTAATACCCCGAAGACCTTCTGCTCCCACTGGGTTAGTCTGTCACAGTACTGCTGAGCCGCCTACAAGGCCTGGCTATAGAGCATAATGTGGTAGCCCTCCCATTCATGTTTCATGCAGACAGAAAGTGCACAGGGAAGCAGACCGGGCCAGGCTAGGGAAGCTCTTTTTTGGGGGAGGAGGGTGTTTTTGCTTCCCAAGGACAGGGTGCTGCTAGCCAGCCAGTGCTGCCCTAGAAACCCATCTCCTGCTGACTCCACACCTGCTCAGCCTTCTGGAAAACTACAGCTGCGAGGGAGATTTATGCCCTTTCTGATGGATGCTACTGGAAAGCACGTGCTGCCTAGGGGGTATATCTATATGCCACTGCAGCGGCAAGCACAAGCTGCCTCTCCAGGAGACCTACAGCACTAACCGCCCCACTCAGGGCCACGCTCTCAGTGGAGCTCAGTGCCCAAACGGCTCCATACTGAGCCCTTTGGAAAACCCAGCTACTTGCTTTGGTGCCCTGTGCTGGGACCAAGAGGCCTTTAGGCCTAGTTTTTGACCTTTGTGCTTAGCTGAAGCTGTGCTGAGCTTGAATTGTGGTTGAGATTTGCACCCAGTGAAAAGGAGCAGGTGGAAAAAATACTGTTTCTGACTTAAAACAAATTGGGAAGTTGGCTAAATAAATAAATATAGTCTGTGCAAAAGAGAAATGGTTCAGAACAAAACCTACCCCCACCGAAAAATGAAAAGATTACCTCAGAATGGAAAAGTCCGGTTAAGGTTAGCTATATTTGGCAAACAGAAGTAAAATTATTAATATGCATTAGGAGGAAGGCTTAAGCTAATGTTACGTATTAAGAAATGCAAGCTATATATGGTATATAAAGAGAGGTGAGAGAGCGTACGCTTTGGCTCCTACTCCTGAAGGATCCGGTCACCGATCCCAGATTCAGAACTGAGGCAAAGGAGTTGGGCACCTGGGACAAGACTTCACAGCCTGATCAACCAGTGACGCCACGGTCATTGTATCTTGGGGTGATGAGCACGTTGTACTGCTTTTGACTAACTACAGTAATATAATTGTAACTGTTAGGGGCTAAATAAATGTGTTAATGGCTAAGGAGTAACTGTGTCCTAGCCTTGGAATTAATACCTGGTACAAGGCTCAAAATAACATTACTGGACGTAACATCCGACAGGAGCTGAACTGATCTGACACCTGGCATGTACTGTGAGCACTGAGGCCTCGGGAGAAGCTGCCATTGAGGAGACCCTTGAGAAGCCCCTTGGCAAGCTATGCCCAATGTACAGGCCTCGTGCACAGCATAAGGACAAGATACAGGGACCCCGAGGGTGTTTCTCTTTAGAGGCTGGGGCTGAGCCTGGGGCTGGCTCCATTGTGCGAGCAGGGCAGGGCAGGGAAGCGCAGGCCAGGAGTGAGAAGAACAAAGGGTGCTGTGCAATGCAGACAGGACCAACTGGGGGCTGGGGCTCCTGGCTGCTTATTTAAGGACAACCAGTATTCTCTGTACAGTGGTGTATAACAAAGGCACGGGCATCTCATTGCATCTTACAGGTTTTACTTCAGGCTGCAATAACAACAAAGGATGTTTTATTTGTCCGAGGGGAAAAAATCTTTCTTGCACACATACACTCACAAATCTAATATTGATCACACGCCACTCTGGATCCCCGGTGGCAGGTGGTGAATGGGTGATTTGCTGTTCTGAGCCCTCAGCTTCTTAGCAATGCAAACAAGCAATGGCAATTACTCCAGGAGCCTGGGGGCTGTGTGGGTGGGTGGAAGTGGGGGTACAATGGAAGGGAAAGTGATGCGGGGAAAGAAGGAGAGATTTGAGCAAGATACTTAGCTCTCTTTCCAAGGAGTGTAGAAAGCCTAAGCGTGTAGGGGAGAGCAAGCACTATCAGAGCCACTTCCAGAGCAGCTGGAAGGCCGAATGCAGCACCATGGCATAAGTATAGAGCCAGCTCATCTGTTAGTACAGCTCCAGTGAAAGCAATTTATGCCAATTAAAGACTTGGCCTGTCTTCACCCCAGGCCAGGCCATCCTGGCATTGAGAGCCAGAGGCTCTGGACCAAGCTGTAGTGATGCAAGTGTTACTCAGGAAAAGCAGCCTGGCTCCTGAGAAGAACAAACTCCTGGGCAAGGGCAGTGTTCATCAGAGGCCCAGATGAGGCTCAATAGGGTCTGCCCACTCTTCTTGGAAATGCTGCTGAGCAAATGCTTTCCTGTGCTGGACACTCTCTCTCCCCAGGCATTACCTGTTTCATTCGCCATCAACTCTGTTTAAGCGCAGGGTGTCTCCCCCTGTTCTCTTTGCGATGAGCTTCCACGGGTAAGCACAGTGCAGAGGGTGAAGAGCCCTCTGCCCTCTAGTTCACAGCAGCAAGAGTTTGCCATGAGCTACCCAGTGGTTTCAGAAAGGCAGACTGATCTCCTGGCAGGTAGCATGTGCAGATGACTCACAAAGCGCAGATGCTACATAGGGGCCCAACCTTTTTGTAGAACCTGCTAGATACACCCAGTCACACATGGTACACATCCTCAGAGAGGCTTTGGACACCAGCTTTGACCCCTGACACCATGTAAATCCAGTACATTGTCTCCATTAGCAGGTGAAATAAAATGCAAGGAAACTGTCTCCCTCTCACCACTACCACCCACAAAATGTATTTAGGTAATTAAGGAGAGTCATCTATGGAAAGGAAAGGCTTCCTTACAGATGCCTACAGGTAAAAAAGACAGCAGCCATGCCATGTATATGTCCCACTTACAGCTACATATATACTATACACACAGATAGTATGTCACACTATGTGTGTGACACCAGCAGACACATATAGAGGGGAACTGGGCTTATTTAGTCTACAGAAGTGGAGACTGAGAGGAGACTTAATAGTAGTCTTCAATTACCTGAAGGCGGGCTCGAAAGAGGATGGAGCTAAACTGTTCTCAGTGGTGGCAGATAACAAAGCAAGGAGCGATAGTCTCAAGTTGCAGCAAGGGAAGTTTAGGTTAGATATTAGGAAGAATTTTCTCGCCGGGAGGGTAGTAAAACACCGGAGCAGGTTACCCAGAGAGGTTGTGGACGCTCCATCCTTGGGGGGTCTGTAAAACTGGGCTAGACAAAGCTTTCGCTGGGATGATCTAGTTAGGGATGGTCCTGCTGTGAGCAGGGGGTTGGACTAGATGACCTCCTGAGGTCCCTGCCAACCCTACGTTTCAATGAATCTATGAGGATTAATCCACTGCTTCCACCTGCAGCCAGAGGAACCTGGGCATGCTACCAGCTTATCTAGGGCAAGAGCAGCACATTGGTAAAACAACAGCTTGGGGAAGTGGGGCAGCTGTGTGTGAAAGTAGCTATGTGAAGGCAGATGCAAAGAGGGTAAGAAGTGAAGCCAATCTGTATGCAATGGCTGGAGAAAGTAGATTTCACACATTTCATAGACATCAGGGCTGGAAGGGGCCTCGGAAGATTATCGAGTCCAGCCCCCCACCCAAAGGGCAGGAAGTCAGCTGGGGTCAGAGGATCCCAGCAAGATAAGCATCCAGTTTACTCTTGAAGGTGTTCAATGTAGGTGCTCGAACCACCTCCGCTGGCAGGCTGTTCCAGACCTTGGTGACTCGGACAGTAAAGAAATTTTTCCTTATGTCCAGCCTGAAACGGTCTTGCAGGGGTTTATAACCCTTCAAGCTCATCATCCCTTGGGGCGCTCTGGTGAACAAACATTCCCCCAGATCCTGGTGAATACCCCTAATAAACTTATAGGTGGCCATCAGATCACCCCTGAGCCTGCGCTTTTCTAGGCTAAAGAGCCCCATGGCTCTCAGCCTGCCATCGTAAGGTCTGTTTTCCTGACCTCTGATCATGCACATGGCTCTTCTCTGGACTCCCTCAAGCTTCTCCACATCCTCAGTATACACTGAAGAGCTGTGCTCACTGCACTGCTGTTTGAAGGCCAGGTGAAAACTTGTCCAGGTGCTTAGGGCATGTGGTTGCAAGCAAAGGTCTTTGTGCATGTGCCCGTGGGGAAGGGGCAAATCTCCACAGCCTGCACCAGCCCAGCCTGTGGGGTATCAGAAGGAGCAGTGTTCATAGAGGGGACTTTAAAAACAGCTTTGCTGACACATTTTTGTAGTCAAAAGAGCTTTTCTTCCTGTGCCTCCTCCCTTCCCTCTGCCCACAGCTGTGTCCTTCATCACTCGGGAACAGGTCAGCACAAACCTCCCTTGCCCTGGCATTATGATGCGCCCACTCCTGAAACTCCACTGCACACACAATGCAGTGATTTAGAGGAGGAACAATGGGGAGGTGGAGGGTGAAGAGCCACTAGGCTGTTTTGCTTAGTGCTGGGTCCGGCAGCCCGAGGTCTGGAGCCTTCATCATCTCATTTTCTCCACAGTTAATTAGGCAGCACTTTCTTCTGAGTCTACACAGAACCAAGCTGCTACTTGCTCTTATAGGGGGAGGTGGGGAGAGAAGGAGACAGAGAAGCATGTGCTGATTGCAATCTCTGCCCAGGATATCCTACGTCCTCCTCCTTTTCACAGAAAACTTCTCCAGTATGTGGCTCCCAGTGGCCAGAGATGCAGCTGGAGGCCTCAGCCAGCAGAGGGCTGTAGCTCCTTTTCAACGGTATAAATAACCTTGTGGCTCACAGTAAATGCACACGGAAGAGTTTCCGCCCCCCTTTTGTGTTCTTCAGAAGCGCTGATCAAAGCCCCCACATACCAACCCTGCTGCACTCTGTGCAAGGAAAAGAAATGCTGGCAAGAGGGGGAGATTCAGGAGGGATCAGCAATCTATTGGCAGCACCCAGTGGAACAGCATGTGCATGTCCTTATGTGCATGTCCAAAAGTCTACACGTTCATGCCTGCTCACATAAGTGTATCTGTGCGCGTTTGCATGAGACACCTTGAATGTCTGCAGGGGAGGCTGTGTGTGTCTGCAGATGCACGTTGTGTTCGTGTGTGTACATGTGTGCATGCAGTGCGTGTGTGAGTGTACACACAGTGTACAGTGGTGTGAAAGACAGTCTGTGTACATCGCTACTGGGGAGAGTCTGCATATTATAAGTGCGTGGGCATGGGTGTGTATAGAAGGGTATACACCAAGTGTATGTGTGTGTGTGTGGTCACTTGAGGCATATCTGCATGAGAAGCCGAGCTGTGTCTGGAAGGACCTCCATGGCTTCTCTCTACCCCTGGGACAGCGCTCATCTTGATCAGGTGCATAAGGACACCGAACTGCCTGGCTTCTATGAATACCCTCCCCAAAACTACAGGAGACCTTTTCCATCACACATTTGATCCCTAGATACTTTTATTGTTTCAACACAGATGTTTAATGCCTTGTTCTAGTAACAACAGCACTTTCCATCTTCCAAATACTGTACTCTGAATTAACTAACTAATTCGCACTACTCCCCTGGAAGGAACGTACAAGCTGTTACAGCTGCTCTACAGCTACAGAGCGAAGCAGGAGAAGTTAAGCCTCCAATTTGGGGATTGCTATTTTTGGGACTCAATTCTAGAATAAAAGGGGCTTGATGTTCAAAAATGCTCCTACTGACACTATGGTCTAGAGCAGCGATCCTCAACCAGGGTGCTTCAAGCACTCTGGGGTACCTTGAGATCCTTTCAAGGGTGCAGCAGGGTGCCACACAAAGTTGGCATTGTTAGGTGTATAAACACGATTCACAAGATTAAACCCAAAGCTTTCAAATAGAAAACCGTAGCTGTGATTCCTTCTGAGCTCTTTGCAAGAGCAAAAATGCTGTATTATTTTCTGTAAGCAAAAAAGAGTAAAAAACTAAGAGCTGGCATTTTCCAAGTGTCTATCCAGGGTGCCTCAAGTCTATCCAGGAGCAGTTCAAGTCGAGCAGAGGTACCTCAAGCCAAAAAAGGTTGACAACCACTGGTCTGGGGAATAAGACATTCAAGCTTAAATTTACAAAATCTCCTACAGATCTCATGTGATGCTGGGCAAGCCACACAATCTAGCGATTGTGCTTCCACTGCCGCTGAAATGGTGATGATATGTCCCTAGCTGAGAGGGATGTTGAAAGAATAAACATGCATTAGTGACTGCAAGGCGCTTTGGTACCAAGATAAGGAAGATCATACAAATAAGACCAGAACCTCTGAAACTCAGCTCCAGCCTGGCTGAAGTCTGGCTGCTCAAAGTCTAAGGTCAGTTTGGAAAATTGGCCCCTATCACACAGCCAGGCAAAAATTCTGTCACAGTGGGGCACAAAGCTCTGAACGATGAAATTACCCCAGGCATACAGAAAAGAGAGATCTTCTGGTGAGGGTGTATGGAAGAAACTAAAATGGTAGCACAAGCTAAGCTCTGAGCCATCTGGGAGATAGAGTAAAACATGAGGCAGATCTTTCAGAGAAGAATTAAGCCTCACAATGTTGTGAGAAGGTCAAATGGGTGATGCTATATCCATAACTCACAGGCTGAAGGTCCCCTTATGTGCTTCATGGATATGTAGACACCTGGCCCCAAATACACAGATCACACTGGATTTAATCAAGGGTAGATTTTGGCCAGTGATGGTGAAATACCAGCCATCGCCCCACAATTCACTTTCCATTTGCAATGCAATCCAGTGAGAAACAAACTGTGGTGAGGTCCACCTGATGCACCTTTCTTCTCTCCTTCTTAATGTTTAAAAGACATGTCATTGGACTTTCACCTGCCATCTCCTTCCTGAATCCCTCTGCCTCCCATACGATTTCCTGGCTTGATCAAATCTCCATCCATAGCAGAAGTTTCAGAGAACTGCTCCCCTCCCCATAATGCACCTGGTTAACTGGGCAAAGATATTCATAAAGGGGTAAAAAAAAAAAGAAATGACCCCTGCAAGTGATTAGCCAGTGCCCTGAAGCATGAGATTTAATTACCCTCATCTCAGCCGGCGCAGCTACAAATGCTAATCATATTATCCAGCGTGGTTACGTTTAGAAAAGTGACTGTGTGTGAAAATGGTACTTTCTGCAAAGATCTGCTCTGATCAGCCAATTTCAATGGCAATGGTAATTTATTAGTCCTACCTCTCTTGCCCTGCAAAGGCTTTGAGGAGGGTAAGCATAATTTGAGTCTGTTGTGTGCATCATTAACATTTTAAAACTAACTTTCAGCTGGAGGATCTTTCTTTCTGAAAATAGTCTGTGAGCACCGAAGAGCCTAGCTGGCTTCCATGTGCATGCTTGAGTCTGCAGGGCTGGCATTTGGAACTACCCTTTTCTTTGTAAACTCAGCATATTTGATCGAGAGTCACTGGGAGACGATAAGTGGGGTGTCCTATTTTTACAGTCACTTTGGAAAAGGTAAGCACATTGTAAATCTCACCCCAGGATCTGTTTCCATGACCCCCTGTACCAGTGAATTATAAAGACTGAACATGCACTGTGTGAAGCAGCATTACTTATTCTACATTTACTGGTCATTAATTTTGAGTGAGTCCCTGCTTCTGTATAATGAGACAGTGTAAAAAGGAGAGACTAATCAGTTTCTACCATGCCCTTCATAATGCTCCGTCCCACACAGCTCCCTGACTTTCAGCGCAAAACAGCCTTAGTATTTGCAATGTCTCAACTTCAGGCATGCCCCTGGGAATGGAAGAGGGGAATAGCCTGCAAGGCTTATTAGCTCACTGGGATCCTGGAATAGGAGAAAGGCATCTGGCTTCGTGCTCCTACTACAAGGAGAGCTTTGATTTGTTGGTGTAACATCAGATATGACCATACCTCATGGCTCCTTCCCTGGCTGGGCTTCTCCTGTCCCTTACTGCAGCCAGTTACAGTCTGACAGTCTCTAACACTGGGAAAGCATTCTTTGTAGCAGGAGTCAGTGGCATGGAGTCATCCTCTCCCTGTGTGGGACAATAAGGCTAAAGGAGAAAGGTGAATGCTAAGAAGGGCCCAAAGGGACAGGAAAGAGTGAGGACCTGAGGTGCAATGACAGCAATGTCCGTGGCGTTGGACAGAGAGGCCCCCTGCATGGTGAGCAATTGAGGATCCAGGGGTCCTCCCGTTCAGACACAGCCCAGTCTGTGTGGGGCAGGGGAAGCTGGGGCTCAAAACTCACACAGCAAGAAAAGCTGATGGTCATACAGCTCCTGCCTAATGAGAGCGTTACAAAGATTTCAGAAGTGAGAGAGCATTGCAAGCTTTCAGATCCTGCCGCTGTCTTGCCAGAGATGTGCGAGTGGCTCTGTGTTGGGAGCCAGCTCCAGTATATCTCCCGTTGTTCATCCCTAATAGGTAGTAGAGCAGGGGGATGTTGTGCAGGATGAGATCAGAGGGCTAACGCGATAGCCCTTTAAGGTCTGGTGCTAAGACGGCACCACTTTGTCGGCACAGGCAACAGCAGAAATCCCTCCTCTGTTGACAAGAGCAGCGAGCTCAGGGTGCAGCGGAAATCCTGAGAGGGAACGCAGAGAACGAGCAAGAGTGATCACCTCTGGCTCCGCGTCTCTGCGATGTGCTTCCTTGCAGGTGTGATCTGCATACGGAGCTGAGGCAGGTTGTACTCCCAGGCTGATGCTCTGAGCCAATGATACTGGCTTTTCAGGGGCTACTAAGCAGGAGGGACGGCCCACAGCTTGGCTGAAGGAGATTTCCAGGAGGTTTCTTCATCGTACGTGCCCCGAAATAGCATTAGCATCAGACAGACAGACAGACAAGGAGGCTTCCTTGTGAGAGGGGGAGCGCATTGGCTGGGAATCAGGCTGAAATTGAAATGAGTTGACGGGAACGTCTGTTCCAATCCCAGCCTGGGATCCAGGCACTGAATATTTGAGGGGGAGGGAGAAGTGTGACAGGAAAGTCAATCAATCAGTCAGTCAATCATTCAACCTTCCTGCTGTCGGCACAGAGAAAGAAAGTCCCTGCACTCTGCTGCCTGCCCCTCCCTGCCACATCAAGAGTACGTGTCAGTGTTTTAGCTCCATTAATAAACAGCCCAACAGTATTCAATAGCTGCTTTACCCCCTTGGTTCAGGGAAAATTAGCATTTAAATTGAGGTATTTCAGAGAGGTAAATCATGAGAGTGCGGGGATCGGAGCATGCCCTAGCTGGCTAGCAGTGCCTCCCGGCACTCGGAGCTTCGTGTGCTTCTCTCTCGGGCGGTGAGATACGAGCACATGTGTGCCTGCACTCAGGTGTGTGTACTTGCTGTGCACGCGATTCCTCTAGCTCTGAAAAAGCCCGACTGGTTTTAAGCTCCATCCTCTGCTGCAAAAGGAGAACCAAGCTCTGAGGCATGGTCATATCCATGCCAGCCTCTGGGTAGTCCCAGAAATGGGCTCCCAGCTTGATCTAGGTTTGGGGACATTTGGATCAGCCAGCTTATATGGACACTCCTTTGGCCACATGGCTTAAAGGAAATGGAAAGCTGGCAGGTCCCTTCCTGTATTTGCTGCCAGGCCCAGCACTGGGGTGCAGGCCTCACTCCTGTGCAGTCCCTCCTGGCGTGCTTCCTGCCTTCGCCTCTCCCAGGGGGTTATCAGAGCTTTGCTATGAAGTTATCTGCTCTGTAATTGTGAGGTGTTGAAAACGATTCAGTCAATCATAGCTGGCGAAATGCCTTGGGCTCTGTCTTGGCAGCTCTTTGATCTGAGCAGTGGAATACTAATCACGCCGCTGCTCTAACACCGCTGATGCCGCTCTGCTCCGCAGCTGCGGGAGGCTCCAGACAGCATAACCTGGGCTCTTCTTCCCTAATAGCATCTGATTTGAGAACACAAAAGCATGGCAGGGATGACACAAGCCGACAGGAATGGGAACGTAAGGGGAATAAAAAAAAAAAAAAAGCAACCGTCCGCAGAAAGAAAGCCATGCTGGAGCCGACAGGCACAATGTTTGCAAAATACATGAGCTGCTCTGCACAGATCAGAGCTGGAGAAACTAGGAGGTTTGCTTGGGAGAAAACCATGGCATCAACTCTCTTCCTGTCTTCTCTTCCACCGACTGCTGCAGTGACACACAAACACAGCAATGGGACATCCTATGAGAAAAAAAGGGGCAACTTTCACTGACACCTCAGGCAAGGCTCCCTGAGACTGGGAGGCCCCTGAGTGGGATTTGGCACTTGCTTTCCATCCAGCCTTATGCTCTTTTGCTGCTAGGTGAGACCTGGAAGGATCCAGCTGAGGCCTGGCAAGCTCCAAGACAAGGACAGGAGTGAAGGGAGAGCCAGCTATCTCCAGGACAGTGCCAGATAGGACAGTGCCAGAGGGAAGCAAGGATACCTGCTGGTCGATAAAAGATAAAAGTGTCTACACAGCAGCTTCTTTTGTAAGTGGCAATTGTGGTAAATTAAAAAGTGAGGATCTTCAAAAGGAGTCCTAATGAAATGCACTGAGCAAGTTAAAAGGACTGCAGATCCTTCCCAAACAAGCAAGGAAGTAAAACACTCACCCAAAGACACCCCTCTTCCCACTCTCATGGCATAACTGGTACAATCCTTGTGAGTGCGGATGGGATACAGACCACTTGCTTTGGGAGAGGCATGCTCAACCTTTTGGAGCAACAGACCAACCTTTCTCACAGACTATCACACACCCTTATCATCCAGTCTTAAACTGAGAGTGGAGGGTGAGACAAATGTGATCAATGGGCCAGCTGCCATGGCCTTGTGGACCACTGACCACAATGTAGAAATGATTACACTATGAGATGGGTCTCTCTCAATCACTCCCGTTGAATGGAGGTGAGATAACCACACCCGAGGTGGGACAGTCATGTTCCAGTCCCTGACCCCGTGAGTATTAACCCATTTTTACAAAATGTAAGAGCAAGAATTAAGAGAACTGAGAATCCCTGTCCCCACACCCCCACCCCCACCCCAAAAACACTCTTTAGCCCCTGCCTCAGCTGCTCTCTTGGGAGATGGGAGTTTGGAAACTAAGTCACGCCAAAAACAGATTTTTTGGGCTGTCCAAATCAGTCACCACGTGATCTTGCCTCATTCAAACCTGGCTTTCCTAATAGTGATCTCCAGACCTTCTTCGAAGGGTGACAGAGGGGTCTGCTACAGGTTTCCAATACACTATGCCATACAGCCCAGTCTCTCTACAGCTCCTGTCCCCGTTCTAATTTCCAGAGCTGTCTTCATGTGGGGTAGCATGTTGCACTGGGCTCCGCTTGTTGTCACCCTCATCCCCACAAAACATCAGTGACCAAGGACTTGCATCACCAAATGATGCAAAACACAGATATATCCCTGAGAAGCCGACAAGAAGCAGTGAGGCCCTAAACACCTTTTGTGCAGCTAAACAGATGACAACAAAAGGGGCTCAAAAAAATTCAACTGAGATCTCCCAACACATGCACGTGAAGGAACTCAGAAAGACATGGCACTCGACCCGGCATCCACCCTGACAGCGTGCCAGCATCCACGGCACTCCACTCTGCAGCAACCCTGACAGTGTGCCAACATCCGCAGGGAGAACAAAAGCCATGGCTGGATCTAAGTAAGCACACCAGAGAGGAAACAAACTGCTAGGAAGGGAGATTGATGCCTTCCCTGGCCCAGGCAGCCTCAAGAGGGCTGCATCTGAATGAGACCGAGAGTTTCACTTAATGTAGGATGCCTCAAAACAAGAACAGATGCCACAACTGGCACCCTTAACCTCAGCAGAGCCTCCATAGGATAGAGCAGACGTTGCAGTCTGAATCCTGGAAGGGACCTCTCTCGAACAGACTGCCCAGTGGGGGTTCAAGCTGTCTGTCTGTACCCACAGCACGGTTCAAGCAGTGCAGTTTCCTAAGTTGCCAATCCCCCATCTCTCCCCAGCACTGCATACACCCAGAGAAATTAGCACAACATCCTGCCACATGCACACACACGCGCGCACGCCCCAAGCAGCCTAGCTGTCCCAGCACTTGCAGTGATGGGTGTGATCTCAACAATGAAGGCAGACTGGCTTCCTAACAAGTCAACCCAACACCCACTTCACTTTTTATTATCTTTTCCCACCCCCCGCTGTTCCCCATTATACAGCTATTTATTTATTCTACTAAACTGTGTCTCCTGTGGGTGAAATCTTGCGGTAGGCTATGGATCTTTCTTCCTCCAGAGTGTCTGTTGGGAACATGCTGAAACAGAGTGCAGAGTAAAAACAGATTCGAAAAGTTATGGTTCCCACAGCAACGCCTTGTGCATATGTAGCATGCGATGCTAATGTATACAGCGCTAGATTTATGCCTTAATTATGGAGTCATGGTTGCAGAAGGAATTCCACGCTAAGCTCTATTTTTCAACTCCTTATACAACTTTTGCAAATATATAGATTCTTCCCTTTGGGGCTGAAATTTCCTAGGCTTTACTGCTGCTCCAAGGTGATTTCTTGCAGGAAGTCTTAAGAAATTCAGACAAACTGGTTTTGAGTGATAGGGCTGTGAGGAAAAATTGACAGGTTTCTGATTAGCAAAAACAAATAAATAAAATAAGTATTGCAGCTTTTATTGTGCTCACCCAGAACTCAGGCACAACTTGTTTGCAAAAGTTCACACCTGTCAGACAGTTAATCCTCCAGACGGGCAAGTGCATGCGACATGGAGGAAGAGGCTTGGGGAGGAAATCAGAACAATAATTAATGGTCAAACTCGGTTAACCTTTCTTAGCTGTAGGAGAGCGGATAATATTATAATGCATGCAAAGGTGGTTCCTTCTTGTTGCATCTAAACAAGCCTCCTATCTATACTGGTTGTGCCCTATTGATTTTGATGGGATTATTTGTGTCAGTAACTACTCACCCGTTTCTATATGGGCACTGCAGTCTGACCCATTATTAGGTATTTGAAGGCTGTATCTTCACTTAGTTCTCTTACCTTAGCTTGGCTAACTCGGGGTAAAGTGCAGATACAGTAACTCGGCCTTTGTCCTAGGTCAGCAGCTTCAGCTGAGCCCAAGCCTCCTTTACAGGCACAACACAAGGCGAGATGGTGCCTTTTTTATGGTTGTTTTAGGCCATGTTAGCTAACTCAGGTTAGCCAACCTCAGCAAACACTACATGTTTGGCAGTGAAGATGACCCCACGGGCTGCCGACTGCCATTGCTGTTTCGGTACTTTTGGATGTAGCTAAGATTCCTGCTGCAAGCATTTGTGCCATCTACAGAGCATGGACTTTTACTTGTACTGAGCCCTGCTCAACTCTGTGGTTTATAAAGCTGTTATATAACTGGGGAAATTTAACAAAGCACCATAAAATTCAATTGTTTAAGACTAGACTGTATCTTGTTTTAATTGGCCAGGCAAGCTAGTAGGAAGAAAAAGCCTATCCTTAACTTAGTCCTAGCTAGATCTTGTACACTTGTCTGGAGCAGACTTGGACCTGTGGGAAACCCACATCAATTAATAACATGACATAATATCCCTAAGAGCAGGTGGTAAGGGAAGGCTGAGTTTGGGGGTAAATGGCTTTGCCGTTGACTGCACAGCTGCCTGGTGGCAAAGGAGAATTAAACTTGGGAGTCCTGATTCCCCACTCACTCACTCATGGGGCAGACCCCAGATGTTTCAAACTAACTGATACGGCTAGTCAGAAATGGTTTGGACCCATTTAGTACTCGACAGTGTACCTGGATTCAAGATGTCTGTCTCTATTATATTAGCAACAGCTGACACTAAAAGGGGGTGACCTTGTCAGCTCTCATAAGCTCAGCACATTTCAGCCTCTTAAATATTTGGACAGGAGACCTACCTTAACAAAAACCCCCAAAAAACCCCAAAACCAAGTCCAGAGAGCAGCACTTGTGCCATTTGCTTTTCAGATAATGGCTGCTCTGAAATGAACCACGCATGTCTGCTTTAATGCCTGATGTAAGGTTATAGCAAATTAAATTCCTTATCTGTGAAAGCGTTTTTTGTGGTGCAGTGAGTCGAAGGCATGGGTCTTCTCATTCAGAGACACTAGGGCAATATTTGCAATTATGTCAGAGGCACATCTCAAGCAACTTAATCACTCAGTGGTCACATCTACACGTATACTAATGCTTCATTGCTACTGCGCATTAAGTTAGTACCTCTAATAGGAAGTACTACATAAATGCACAGTAGCCAGCGCAACTGTGTAGCAGCAAAGCTGCACAGCCTTTCTGCAATGCTTAATGCGTAGCGGACTCATTCGACTGTGCATTAGCGTGGTTTTTGTCGTGATGCACTGATAGGCAGAAGAGTTCGTCTACTGCTCATTGAGCATCTCGGGTAAATGCACCCAGTGTTAACGATCTCCATTGGTCTTGTGGCAACAACAAGAAAAGCTCCCCTGCACTGCACTGGAGCTAAGATTTCCCTTTAGGATCCTGGCAGGGAATTCTGAAGGAGCCAATGAAAATTTGGTGTCCAGCTTGCACTGAATGTTGATGGCGTTTGGGAACCTTTGAAAAAACTCAGCTGCTGTGGAGTTCCCTGTATTGGTTATATTGGTGATGGCAACAGCTATCACAGCTGACACCTGAAGCCTGGCAGCTTCCTGCATGCCCTGCTCTGTGTCCCTGACATCAGCAGCTGTTCAAGGGAAACAGAGAGCCCTGAACTGGGATGTGGGACAGGTGTGGAAACTGATTTTTAAATATTTGCCTTCAAAATGTAAATGCCTCTGCAGCTCCCTGCTTTGCACACACATATTTTCTCTTAACAATTTGAGATCTTAAACATTTTTTTCTCCTTCTAAGCTTCGTCGTTAACCTTTAAGACTGAGATAAGGCATGAGAGTTTGGAAGTGAATAAGAAAGGACTCTGGAAACCAGCCAAAATCAGTGTTAATACTGGGCTACACATCATATCTCTCTCACTTTCCTCTTCACTTCTTCTCCCCGGGGCAACTTGGACTGCTCTTGACTACCACCATGGTATTACAAACTCTAATGAGGTTTAGAAAATAAGAAACCCACTGCAGTGTGGGAGAAACTAATAGAAATTGTTTTGTCTTCTCTCTATTAGTCATTAGAAGCAGAGGAAAAACAGCCACAGGCAGTGGCAGGGCTATAATATCACCAAACATTTCATATGCTGGCACACTGACAAAGTCATTTCCACACTGCTCTAATGCTCCTGCTTTCCCTCAGAACAATGCCTGCCTTATGCCAGAGAGGGCTCCAGAGGTGTGAGCTTCCTTGCAGCAGTGCCTGGGCGCTGCCAGCAAGGGGGAGAGCAACAGCAGCTTCACTGCAGCAGTGATAGGTCCATGGTGCTTAGCTGTCAACCTGGCTTGGTGCCTACAAATAATCAGGATTAGTACAAGCCATTTGCTTCCTGCAGTGAATGCTTCTCTCTCTACACGTGCACGAACACCAACCACTGTGGTGCGTTTCTACTGGAAGGCACACCCCAGAGTCAGATGCACCCGTAGGCAGAAGAAGCCTAGTGTCTTTCTTGGAGCCTCCTGGGTCTTGGTGTCAACAAAGAAGGCAGCACCTGTGCAAGTCAGTGCTCATGAAGTCGGTGCTTAGCTCATATGTCTACCCAGCTCTGTCAGGCAGCCAGACCATATGGTTAATTAGCTAAAATTTGTGACTGCATCTGCGAGGCTGCATTGCTGCGTGTGAAGTTAATTATGGAAGCCATGAAACGCTGTGCTCACCGAGCCAGGGTGGAGGACATGCACCTGCAGCACGGGGAGAAGTGATTAATCCTGCTCTCCCAGCTAAGCTTGGGCAAGGGAAAAGGAAAGATCCCATTGTGGGATGATGTGGGCGTGGGCATGGCGCCTCTGCCTTGGTTTTTGTTCCAGCTCTGCGCCCTGTGGACCTGCCCATTCGCATCAATGTTAAAGGGTGCTGAGCTTCATCATGACAAGTGGCAGGGCCACCTCACCCTCCAGATGCTTGTTTCTTGCCCTCAGGTCATCCTACACCTGGCAAATGGTGCAATCCCCCTAGGAAACAGAGCTGGGGCTTGGAAGGCTCCGTGTTGTCTACCTGCACTGCTGGCCACTGCATCAAGCAGGCTGCTCTTCCCTCCAGGCTAGGACTGGGGAGTGGAAATGAAGCAACAAAGATGCCCTGAGCTTTCCTTCTCAAGGGAGGATGTTTAAAGACCCAGTAGGCTCATGGGAGACTCCCACACATTGTCTGAAGGCAAAAAGAGCTCAAATCATTGCTGGGCAACAGAACATTGACAGGACATCCAAAGAGGGGCTCGTGGATTAGCGGGTGCAACCTGGCCCTGCATTTCTGAGTATGGGGCCAGGCAAGGTCTCACACCTTGTGCATCCACATGTTGTATAGAGGCGTGAGGTATCCTAAGCATATCAAGGTCACAGGATACTGCTATGGCTGGTCCGGCAAGGGGAAGGTTGGGGAGAGTGGCTGACATCTACTGGGTAAGTGTGGCTCAATTAACTCAAGAAGAAAGCCCTTCCTGAATAAAAGCCAGACCCAGCACTTGTTTTAATAACAGCACTGTCTGCATTAAGCTGTCACCAGCATGAAGGCAATTGCATGATTACTTGAGGTGCGTTACAACAGGCTTTCTACTGCAACCACGATCCCACCACAAGGCACTCGGCAGCAGGTTCAGGCTGACGGCTGGCAGCGTCAGAAATCCCTGACCAATCTCTGTGCAGTCACATTGCCTAGAGCAATGATTCTCATTGCTAAGTAATGCCAAGCTGGGTGAGTCCCTGCATAGGGGACCTCTGAGGACCAACCAGGTAGTGCTGATGGTTCACTTTGTGCCAGTCCTATCTGTGCAATGTCCCTTGTGCTAGTGATGTCACGGTGCTGGAGGAAATGATGTCTTTCATTTGACACACAAAAGCAGAGCCCTCTCCTCACCTGCACTGCAGATCCCTTAGCTGGTTGTTAACTCTTCCTGCCTCACTTCCAAGTTGAACAAATATGCAGGGCCGGATTAACGCATAGACAAACTAGGCACATGTCCAGGGCCCTAAGTGAAGAAGGGACCCAGTTGTGCTTATTTTACATATTATAATTATTGAGTGAAAAAAGTAATATAATATAGTATATTAAAAAGTAATATAATACAGTATTCAGTAGGGGCCCATGAGTTTGTTTGCCTCGGGCTCACTAAAGGGTTAATCCAGCCCTGCTGCCTCCCTAGCTCCTCCTCTATTTTCAGCTGAATATGAGCTTCTCCTACACACTTCTTCAGCTGCTGTGTAGCATTGCTGTGTCCTATCCAACAATCAACCAGACCTTGCTCCAGAAGTGGCTGGGTTCCAGGTGTGGATGATGCCATCTCTTTGTTACAGTCTGCCTATCACTTTAAGGCTATAAAACAGTCTGGGATCTCTTGGGATGAAAGGTGATATATAATTCTGAGCTATTATTATTATATAACCAATTTCTGCCACATCTCTTAATAATGTAGATTAACTATGCAATAATCCCAGGTATAATTAGAATCATAAAAGTTAGAGATGGGAAAGACCTAACAGGTCAACTAGTCCATCCCCAGCCAGAAACTGGATTGTTCCCTGCAGGGTAATGTGGGGAGGGGGGGGGGGGGAGTCCCGCAGATACCTTGGGAGCTAGCGAAACTGAAGCCAAGCCTAAACTGCAGTGGTAGGCACTAAGAGTAAGAGCTGTAATGTGGGGAAGTGGGGAAGGAAATCGCTGAGCCTGTGAGAAAGCAGCAAGGTGAGTCAGAGTGAATCCGCAGAGTGTCTTCTCTCCATCTGTGCCTGCTTCAGCATTTATGCTGGTCCCGTACCTGTGTCTGTCACCCAGTGGTAGCCCAGGAATTGCAGTGCTGACAGTAAAAGCTTCTATCGCACAAGTTCCTGGCAGGTATAGTTGGCTCACACTCTCTTATATAGACCAGACGGCAGCGAGAGACTGAGTCTTCCCACGCTTCTGACACGGGTTACACTCTCATCAGCCCAGTGCCAATGCCCAAGACCATCTCTTATTGCATGTCTCCACCTATACCTGGGTTCATTCCCACAGAATTCTGCCTCATTTGAGTTCACATCTTTTCCTGAAGGTGTGAGGACACGCGTGGTCTACTGAAGACTCAGGGCACAGGGTTAATTATATCCTCCCTTGCCAAACAGGATCTGGAAGCCCTCTTATTCCCCATTACTCTCAGAACGCAGACTGGCTGGGGGCTGGGCTATCTTCCTAGCAAGTCCCATACCTTCCCAAAAAGCTGGATACCAGGAAAAAAAAATAAAACAAACAAAAAAAAAAAAATCAGAGGACAGCTGGGCTGAATAACAGCACAGCCCTCAGAGAAGCCCTGTATTCAGTCAGAATGGCTTCCTCCAACAGCGGGCATCCCTGAACAGCTCAGCATCTTGGATTTTTCTGCCATATACAACTCCCACTTATTCCATAACTGGCCCCTAAACCCATGGGCTGAGTATAAAGAAGCATGCATATCTCTGCCTTGCACACCTGCCACAGAAGATTGAAACCTGCTGCACAGAGTAAACCTGCACAGGGTATCTAACAATGCTCATTCCCGCTCTCCCCACTCCGGGCACACAACATATGCATGATCCCATGTTCAACACCCATTGATGTTCCTATGTTCAACACACACAATCTTCAGCCTACAATCTACTGGGATTGGGAGTGGGGCTTTACTGCATCTGCTGTGCCCTGTATACATGCTCTTCCCCCACTGGAAGTGCAATTAGACAGTGGAAGCCTGCACCTACTTCACTGAGAGCTAAGCTGCTGTGGTTTAGCTTCCATGTTCCACGGGGTAAAGAGCACCCTCACCTCTGTAACTGCCTTCTGGGCAAGCCCAACCTCCTCGATCAATGATCAATTGTTTTTATATCCAAATCCTGAGGTTGTGATGAAGGAAGCTATGGAACGGGGTGAATGCTAATTTATATTCCATGGAATATGCCAGGTCCTGGCCAGAGAAATGAAGAGAGAGAGAATCAAATGCTCCCCTCGCTGCTGTATCTGGGCTCTAGAATGACGTTTCAGAGCCTCCTCCATGCTCCTATCTGTGTTTGTTAAGCACTTGGGGATCAAATCAGGTGTACAGACACTCACGTGTTCAGGGTCATACTAAGAAACTTTATTATGCCTTCCCTCCCTCAGCCAGCACACGTGGGATAACTCCATCCACCACACCTGTGCTGTCCTGGCTTCCACCTGCCTTGCCCACTAAGCCTGGGAATGCCAGCCTGTAGCACCTGTGCCACAAATGGCATATGCCGCCACTTCGTGCCAGGACAAAGCAGGGAGAACACAGGCAAATTAGGCAGGGAGGAGAGAGCAAAGCAGTGGACTGGGCTGGGGAAAGGGATGAGAGTGACACTTGGCAAGTGAGTGGGGCCTGTCTTATGGTACGCCTGCTGAACAGTTGGTCCCACACTACAGTAAGGGAGAGGCTTTACTTTTGGCCACTGTTATGATCCCCCTCCGACTTTCAAACCAAAACAAGGGATTAATGATTCCACGGGCCTTTGTTCTGTCCCTAGCACTCACCTGTTATATGCATACACACACACTTCCCCCAGGCTTCCCTTTGCCTACTTCTGGTGTGAACATGACCCACCCCTGGTGCTCAGTCAGTAAATGCATCCCAACTCCTGCTCCAACCACTACACTGCCCTGCACAGAACAAGGAGCCTGTCCACAGGCACAGACACACACAGACAGATTTCTGATATCTCATTTCCCCTTGGTGTTCAGAGACATGCCAAGTGGAAATCACTTCTGTACCTCCCACCCAGGCCACCCACACCACCTCTGCTCATGTTTGTGCTGTATGGAGCAAGGGAAGCATTCACTGCTCCGCTCCTGTCTGCGTGGGGTGTTCCCCTTCCTTTGTGGGTTGGTGTTCTGCCCAATTAGTGCTCGGTGGGTGACAGGCTCTGTTTGTGCTGTGTGATCATCTGTGGAAATGCAAATCCGAACTTCCTTCGCTGCAGCAGCTAACAAGATAATGAATATTTTCATCAGCTGCAGAGAATACAAACATCTGCGCAGACACTGAACGTGCTATCAGGGCGGAGAGTGGAATGGGCGTGGGTGGAGAAGGTGGGGGGATGGGGGGCAGCTTCTCAGCATTTCGGGATGGGGAAGAGGCATCTTAGCTGCCTCTGGAAAAGACAGTTCTGCAAGGCATGGGCTGAACCAAAGACCATGAAATCAAGAGGTTTCCTTCAGCCTCACTGAATTATGAATCAGGATCCTGGACAGTGCTTCAAATACACAGCTGGTGTGCATCTGGGTGTAGTCCTCTGACAGATTCCAGTGACTCTGGACAGAGCTGCAGTTAATGGCTGGACAATCCCAGGACCGTCTTGCACTGGACAATCGTAGTCCAGATTGCACTGACCTCCCATGCTCTGTGCAACAACACCACTTGTCATCCAGGAAAACTTGAGGCCATTTTCATTCCTGTGGGTGCACTACCTGAGCTCAGCACAGGGCCACAACCAACTTGGGTTTTCCATCTAGCTGGTTCCTTATTATGGCCCTTAAGATGCAAGTGTCATAGTTTCATAGTAGCTAGGGTCAGGAGGGACCTGAACAGATCATCTAGCCTGACTCCTTGCCACAGGCAGGAATGAATGCTGGGTTCACAATACCCCCCAGACAGGTGATCATCCAACCTCCTCTTGAATTTACCCAAGGTAGGGGCAAGGGCAACTTCCCTAGGAAGTTGGTTCCAGATTCTGGCCACCCTAACTGTAAAATATTGCCTCCTGATCTCTAACCTAAACCTATTCTCCATCAGCTTATTATCATTGTTCCTCATCACCCCAGGTGGTGCTGGGGAGAAAAGGGCTCTTCCTATTTGCTGACAATCTCCCCTGATGAGTTTGTAGGCAGCCACCAGGTCCCCCCTCAGCCTCCTCTTGCCGAGGCTGAACAGGTTCAGGTCCTTCAGTCTCACCTCAAAGGGCCTGTCCTGCTGCCCTCTTACCAAATGGGTGGCCAAGCACTTGAGTGTCCAAGCACCTGATTTGATTCTAAAGCGCATAACAAACACAGATGGGAAAATGTAGGGGAGCTCTAAAGCTACACTCCCAAGCTCAGACAGAGAGAGGAGGCCATTTGATTATCTGCATCTTCTCATTTCTCCAGCCAGGTGTTTTCCATGGATTGTGAACCAGTCATCACCCTGCTCCACAACATCATTCTTCAGAACCTCAGGACATGGACATATGAACTGATCATGCTATTAGAGGAGGCTGAGCTTTCCCAGAAGGCAGCTACAGAGGTGAGAATGTGTCTGCTTTTACCCCATGGAACATGGAAGCTAAATCACAGCAACTTAACTGTCTGTGAAAGAGAGAAGTCGGCTATGAAGGTCTAGTTGAAGTTTCTGGGGGGTACACATATGTATATGGCAGTCACTAGGGCAGGGGTAGGCAAGCCCTGGCACAGGTGCTAGAGTGTGGTGCTCAAAGGCATTTTGCTTGGCATGTACATGTGCATCTGCACTAGGGCATGTAGTAAAGCCCCACTCCCTTTTATTCCACAGTGTGCACATCTACACAAGACGCTTAATGCCTATTTGGACTAATTCTACGGTGCATTAGCGCATCATGCAAAAACTATGTTAATGCACAGTAGATTAGTCCAATGGGCATTAAGTAGCATTCAAAAAGTGTTCATCTTCACTAATGCACAGTAGCACCCATTATAGCGCATTAAGTTAGTACCTGTTATTACAGGTAGTAAACTTAATGTGTCATAATTATGGCACATTAATGAATGCGTAGACATGCCCAGTAAATGATTTGTATGTCTATATTCTAAGTTAGACAAGGCTCTTTGGGTAAATTGGATATCTTTTATTAGATTAATTCAAATATTTGGAAAAATTCTTCTTTGCAAGCTTTCGGGTATAAATACCCTTTGTCAGGCCCAGGGAGTGTCTGCAGTTGGTGTGGGCTCTTCCTGGATGGAAAAAAACGAAGCTGATATTCACATGGTGGCACAGACTACTAAAAAGAAAAAAAAAAAAACTAACAGAACTACAGGTAAACTAGTATGGTCTCTACCAAGTCTTGGCATAAAGGTGCCTTGATTTTTTTTTTGTTTGTTACATGGGTTTGGCTCATGCATTTCAAATAGCATATTTTCTAACAGCATTTAGCACCACCAGGGGAGGGCTGAGAGGGAACAGATGTCTGAAGTTAACCAGGTCCAGCTAGTTTGTTTTAGGAAAGGTGCTAAGGTCTGTCTATATTGCTAAGTGGTGTTTTAAAGTTATGTTAATTAAAACATGCAGCTAATACTTTTTAAGCACACTTTCCCCCCATCTAGGGATAGGCTTTGTTTTATGAGATCTCTTTTCAATAGAATGAAAAAAAAAAAAAATCCTCAAGATTTGGGGAAAAGAAACCCAGAAGAAAAAAACCCAAGTATAGACACAATCCCCCGCACCCTCCCATGTCTGCAGACAGTCTTGGAATAATAGCTTCAGGAAGTGCAATCTGTTCTCATTCTTTTCCACGGGGTGTTAACTTTGAAATGCACATGGAGCTGAATGTAATATCCAAATAAAGAACGGGGGGGCTGTGCAGTTTGCATTGTTTGTTTACACATTTAATGTGAAATCTCCCCGCTTAACCTGCTCCCCACAGATGCAGAACTTCCCTTCTGGGACATAAATCCAGCTTGCCACAAGGTACATGGTGCTTCGCCTCCAAAACCCACTGCTGCTACTGTTACTGTAAAAGGCTGGAGGGACTCCCAAAGTACAATGTGCCGTCTGAACTGCAGCAATGGCCCAGTTATTTGGTGATGGGGAGATTTGTGCATGGGAAGATAGTGAAGAGGCTCAGTTCCTAGCTCTTCCCAATAAAGGCTGTGCACTGTGGGATGTCAGAAGGGAAAGGAATTGGTTGGGCTGTGGTCAGTGGTTTTAGAATGAAATAAAGGGGTGTTGCCACCATATCCAACCATCTCCCCTGTCATGGTCTGCAAAGGAGATACTAATAATGAATAAGCATTAAGCAAAGGACCCTAAACACACTTATACAGCAAGCAGAGCTCATCACACAGCAGGGAAGATATAAGGTTAAACAAATGGCATGCTTGTTTCATCCCCAAACCCAGCCACACATCAATTCCCCACCCAACAGCAGCACGTGAGCACCTGGGACTGAGAGTCACAACCCCTCGGGCTTGGCTTAAACCCCATTAAACTCAGACTCCAATATTCAGCACCAGGGTCCTGAAAGCTACCCTATAAGCCTTCACTTTTAAGCCAAAAGCCAGAGGACTTCGGGTCAGGGGGTGCCTGGGATTTACATTTGGTGGGACAGGGGGAGCTCTTCTGGTGCAATTCTGTAGATCTGCTCCCCCTTTACACATTTGTGATGGTGCAGAATCAACTTCACAGACCCAGGGCTTACCTGGCAGCTGCATCCACAAATGGCTGGTTAATTCTGTGATCACCAGCAAGATCTGCAGCCATGAAAGTTAGGATGATGCAAATAATGATACTACAGGGCATGTGGAACCCATCAGAAAATGCATCCTACAGGCCCTTCCTACATGCATGCCAAATTCAACAACAACATCAATCCCCAGCTCAAACATTGTACTTTTCATCCATAGTACCATATAAAGGATTTCATTATTATACCCATTTTACAGATGGTGAAACTGAGGCAAACCAGGGTGAAGTGATCTGCCCAAGGTCTACCAGCAGATCTGCAACTGTCTAGGTGCATTACAAAGAAGGGGCTAAGCATGACCACCCACAGTGCCGTCAAATAGGACCCAAAGAACACTATTTTGCTTGCTGACATAATCGAGCCTAGGCAGAGATGGTGCGTTAGTGCTGCGCCTTTCTGATGAGGGGGATCCATATCTGCTCACCTGTGTTCTAACTGGATTGGTGGCAGGCAGACGGTGACATAGCTTTGTCTGTAGACAAAGCTGGCAGGCAAACAAGATTATCATCTCTCTATTAGGTAGCCATGGCAGTCATGAATAGTAGGGACTTACAAAATGGCTGGTGGGGAACAGACTCTGCTGTGGGATCACAGAAAGGTGTTATTTCACAAGCTCCTTCAAATTGTGCAGCAGGAGGCTGCACAGTGAGTGGGACTCAATCGAACATCACTTTCAACGAGGACGTCACAATTCTGTTAAATTGCTAAAGACTCAGCTACCAGCTCCAGTTGGTCCAATCCTTAGAAACTGTGCCTCAGGCATTAGCCTGGCTTGGAAAGCCATCATCACCTCTACACAATATATCTGAGACTTCAGAGTTGTGAACAGGTAATAGAATCACAGCAACAAATAATAAAGGGAATGAAATGGAAGCCAGCCACCAGAAAGGAGCTCTATCCATTATCCAAACCTGAAGGGTAATAGGTAAACAAGCCGTTTGGGGTACAGGGAGGTGCACAGCTCTCTGGCACAGGAATAATAAACAGCCCAATTATAACCTCCACACTCCGATGTTTTAAAAGACGAAAGAAAAATCAATGAAATTAATTTAATGTAGTTACTGACTTTACATTTATTATGCTGCTGGGGCTGAGGAAAGTGCTCACGGAGGAGCTGGCACGTGAGCCAGCCGTGCCTGCTCCAAACCCCAGTCTGGGGACCTGAAAGCACTAATGAAATGCATCTTGCTCCAGCTCAATCATGATGAAGCACATTGGAAGGATGCAAGGCCCCCACCTTAGCTGTGTCCTACTGGGTGTGCTATTGCCCTGCATTCACACACTGCCCTCCCCTGGCATCCTTCAGCTTAGCATTTAGATGGCCCCTTGGTCCTCTACCCTTTCCCCCACTTGCATACTCATATAGGAGCTGAGGACACTCTGCCACACACTCCTACATATGTAACACAGATACTCAGGTGGAAAGGGGCTCAAAAGATCTCGACTCTGCCCTTGCTTCCATCACTGACCTGCTTTATCATCTTTGGCAAATCACTGAACTGCCTGTTTCAGATACGTGGGGCTGGGGCTGCCTCTGACAACATGTGTATACAACACCTAGTCTCAGCTGGGGTGATACAGGTGCTCCTGGGAAGTCAACAATGACCATGATGGGTCCCAAAAGGCCATCAAGCAACAGAGATGCTGGGTCAGGTGGAGTCTGCTTTCACCCCCAATAACCAGCTCCTTTTAGTCAACTCAGTTCTGGGGAACTGATGGCTGCCGTCTGCTGCAGCTTCCTCTAAACAGTTGTGACTCCCTAAAGAGGCAACTGCACTCATGCCCTGAGAGGGTCAGACACCGCTGATGACCTGTGCCATGCCCCGACAGCAGGTTACAAATACATCTTCTGGCAGAACAGCTGGGAGACAAGGAGCAATGCACATCTATATAGGCAGGGAGAGAAGCGAGTTCTCTGCTCAGACTGAAGGGGAAGCTGGGAACTGTGTAGGAGGTTTGTGGGAGGCCATTAAGGAACAGGAATTGTTTCTTATGAGTCTACAAACAGGACTTCAGGACAACTGACAGCACAGCAAAGGATATACCCCATGCCTGGCACCCGCCTCACTGCATGCTGAGCTGGAAGTGTCGGCAAGCTCTCTGCAGCCCTTTACTCGGCTAGACACCGTCAGTGAAGCTGCTGGCTCTTTACCTTAGTATCAAGTCTCAGGGCATTAATTAAAAAGCTCTTGGTGACCTCAGATATGGCAGAAATCTTCAATGGGTTTCCACACCCAGCCCATCTGAACCGATCCCAGAGAAAGCAAAGAGCTCCAGGCAATCCTGGGTATGGTGACTGGGGCTTTATCATTGTGAGAAGCTCATTAGGAAGCTATCCTATCCTTCAGAAAATACAGTGTTACTTCCCAACATTACAACACCCTGCACCTCCACCCTCCTCTCCCTCCAGCCTCACTGCAGCAGTCAGGCTGCCAGAGCAAGGAAAGGCAGCCAAGGAGAAAAGGTGCCCCAACCCCCTGTCTTTGGGTACCTAAACCCTCTATTTGTATTTAGCCTGCATGTGAACACATGTACGTTGCAGGGCATTAGAAGAGGAAGGACATGAGCCCTGATGGGGAGGTGGGGGAGTTAAGGGGAGAGCGGGCAGCCTTTTCAGCAGGCTCGAGTCGAAGAGATCACTCTGAGCTGTCAGCAGAGCCCTGCCATCACTGCGGAGTTTTATTAAGGAAGGAAAGGCAGCTAGGGGAAGGAGTGACAGATTTAAAATTAACTTGCCAAACTCCCTATCAATATTATGACAATTCTCCACATTGGTTCAGCAACCCAGCACACTGCCTGACAATATTAACATAACTTTGTCGAAACAAACCCTTCACCAGGTCCTCCACTTTGGCGGTGGCAGCCACTATTATTTTCCAAAGATGAAAACCCCTCACTCTACCTCTTCTTTTATTAATGGTCCGCACACATGCACACGGCAGGGCTGTACCCACAGGAAGAAACGCTGCGTGTGGAGATGTCACTTCCTCTGCCCCCCGCATTCTGCAGATGGCCAACGGAGGCACAGAGCAACAGCTCAAGGTCACAGAGGAAAGCTGAAAGTTCCCACAGAGATGCGGTTTTCTGATGCCCTGCCTAGTACCTGAGTCACTAGAGTGCATTTTGCACTCTTGGGGAGCTTCTTCCTGCGACCACTATGTTCATATTTTGATCCACCAGCAAAGGCTGGAGCAAGGCTCTTCACGTCCTGTCAATGACCGCTGAAGCACCGTGGGCCTGGCACAGAATAAGCTTGTATCTGCTGGAGGTGTTGTTTGCTCCAATGCCAAAGGCATACAGAAAGCCACTTTCCAGATTTGGCAGTGTTGCTACAAAATCTAGTAGTAATCATCCAGATGCAAATGACTCCCCCTCGGGCCAAGACAGTGGGAATCAGTGGCCTTAGTCTCTGCAAGCATGACATTTATGAAGATAAAATGGGCTACTGTCTCACGTCTCTAGCCTGGGAATATATGGCGCTGCTTGGTGGGTCTAAAAGGAAGACCGTATCATAAGACTAACCGTTTGGTGCTAGGTAATGGAGCTCCCGAGCGAGGGGTGGTCTCCCATAGGTTTTGTGAAAGATAAGCAGTGAAAATAAAAGAACTTTCAGCCCCCGCTGTGGTAAGATGGCAGCAACTGCAAGTGCTCTGCCAGGCATATGTGTGCACATGTGTATGTACAAGGATGTGCATGTCCATACACACACACACACTTCACATATGCTTTGGTGCCTTATAACACAGACAGGCAACTCGCATTCATCATACGCTGTGCAATGACTAAGCAGCATTCAGTTCCTCAGGGAATCAGCTATTAGAGCTGTGTGAAGCATCAGGTGGTGATTCGATTTGGAGTAGATTTGGCCCAATTAGGTGACTGAATCTCCAAATCCAAATCAAATCAGGGGACCAATAAAAAGGTCTGAATCGATTCAAAGCTCTCTGAATCTTCAGAAAAGATTTGGAGAGCTTTGATGATTCAGACAGCCTCCGGTGGCTGCAGCAGGGAGCTGGAGCCAGACTCACGGCTGGTAAGTAGGGGACAGGGGAGAAGGGGCTGGAGGAGGGGGAATTGGACCATGGGGACACCCCTGTCAGCCCCCATTCCCTGCCTGCTCCCCCTGGCCACCCTGACTCCCACCCGCTCCCCAGCCCCCCTTCCCCCTCCCAATGGGTTCCCCAGGGCTTGGTCCTCAGGCCCACACTATTCAATATCTTCATTGCCGATTTGGACGAGGGGGTGAAAAGCACCTTGTTCGCAGATGACACTAAGATGTGGGGGGAAGTGGGCACGCTAGAAAAGAGGGACAGGCTACAACTAGATCTGGACAGGTTACAGAGGTGGGCAGATGAGAATAGGATGGGTTTCAATATGGACAAGTGCAAGGTGCTGCACCTGGGGAGGAACAACCGGCACCATACCTACAGGCTGGGGAACTCCCTTCTCGTCTGTGCAAAGGCAGAAAAGGATCTTGGTGTCACTATTTATTCTAAGATGAACATGGGCTGCCAACGTAGGGATGCCATCAGGAAGGCCATCTGTACCTTGTCATACATCCATAGATGCATCACAAGCAGGTCCAAGGAGGTGATCCTCCCCCTCTATGCGGCACTGGTCAGGCTGCAGCTGGAGTCCTGCGCCCAGTTCTGGGCACCGCACTTCAAGAGGGATGTGGACAACATGGAGAGGGTCCAGAGGAGGGCCACCCACATGATCGGGGGCAGCAGGGCAGACCTTACATGGAGAGGCTTCAGGACCTGAACCTGTTCAGCCTCCACAAGAGAAGTCTGAGAGGGGATTTGGTGGCCATCTATAAACTTGCCAAGGGGGACCAGCAGGCAATGGAGAAGTCCCTGTTCCCCCAAGCACTATCGAGGGTAACAAGGAACAATGGCCATAAGTTGACTGAGAGTAGATTCAGGCTAGACATCAGGAGGAGCTACTTCACTGTCAGGGTGGCTAGGAGCTGGAACCAACTTCCAAGAGAAGTGGTGCTCACTTCTACCCTGGGGGGTCTTCAAAAAGACAATCACCTTGCCGGGGTCGTTTGACCCCAGCATCCTTTCCTGCCATGGCAGGGGATTGGACTTGATGATCTCCTTAGGTCCCTTCCAACCCCACCGACTATAAAACTATGGCCGCCCCGCCTGCCCCAGCTCCTGGCTCTTTAAAAAAAAAAAAAAAAAAAGCCCCCACTCACTGGATACTGCCAGTTGGGGGGCAATCCCCGCTACCCCCCACTGCATGGGGGCTCTACACGAGCTTCTGACCCACACGCCCCTGCTGTCCCGGCCCCCTCCATGGCTGCCCACCACCCATCCCAGCTCCGGTCCTTTAAAAAAAAAAAACAACTAAAAAAACCTTGAGACTCACCAGCTCCTGCAGCAGCTTCAGGGTTTTGGGGAGCTTGTGGAAGCCCCCCATGTAGCAGGGAATAGCAGTGATCACCTCCCTGCTGGGGTGAGTCCAGGGTTTTGGGGATATTTGTTCTTAAATGGCTGGAGCTGGGGTGGGTGGGGCCCCCATGGCAGGGGTTAGAAGTGGGGGGAGGGGGGCAGGGGGCTCATGCAGGATCACCGAATCAAATCCCTGTCCCCCAAAACAGCCAAATCCAAATCCGAAGCCAATACTAGCTGTTTCGCACAGGCCTATCAACTATACATTCTGTAACCTTGAGATGCTTCAACCAGATTTTCCCTTCTCAGACAAATAGCTGGGAAAAAAATATTTTCTTTCTTCCCCCAACATATGGCATTTCCTCTCCAAGACTGCACGGACCGGGCATCCTGTCCCCACTAGCTAGAGAGCTCTGTGTTTACTGACCCAGAGACGGAAAAGCAAGCAAGCTGTGGGGCGCAAGCAAAGGCAAGATGGTGCAAGGCATTTTTTTCCAAAGAGCTCAAGAGAGGATCTGACCCAGAGGTACCCTGCTGCTGGCAGACTCGTGGCACACTGCTCTCCACCAAATAGTGTTGTTATGCCACTGTGAGAAAGGAGGGGAGGCGTTTGGTACTGAGTGTGTCTAGACTAGGGACTTTCAGATTAGATGGACAGACCAACCTGGAAGAAAGGAATGAGAAAGTAAAAGGAAGGGCAAGGAAAAAAATCACTCTTAGGGCCAATCAATCTGAGCCCAGCCCTTTCAGTCTGCAAGTCCTTTCAGGACTGCTTTGACATGAGACAACTACAAGTCAGCCTGACATACTCTTTGCTTCCTATCAAGAAGGCAGCCAGGAAACCTTGCTCCATGGGTAGTCATTTGGGGAGATTTTGTTTGGTTTTTTGGGTTTCTGGTGGGGCTGGGTTGTTGTTTTTTTTTGGGTTTTTTTTTTTTTTTTTACATACTAATAGCATAAAAGCAACAATTTGAAATTGCAAACAGCTCTTAAACACAAATCCCTTTTCCCTTGGGAGAAAGAGATGGCACAAAACAGTAAGGAACCGGCAAACAACCCATTTGGAAAAAATCCCTCGCGATATGGGGGCTGAATGAAGTTTGGGCTGAGCCCCATCATGATGCAAGGAGGGGGAAGTCATTCTTAATCTCTCTTTAGCAAGCTGGATCCATCACTGAGCCTCCCAGCTAAACAGAGAGGCGTGAATGGAATATTTTATGTATATGCAGGAAATCAGATGATGCTTGTTTATTAATATTCTGCAAATGTAACTTTTTTTTTTAATGTAGTTTTGATTTTGTTTCTTGTCGTCCCAAAGGAAAGCTTCAATAAGAGGAGAAAAGCGGATTGTTGGAATGTGATTAAGGAGCCTTCATCTGCCGCCCAAGCTTTCAGCCCAGGGAAAGAAAGGGAGTTTGTTGTAAAAATGTCATATCAGGGCACTGCCCGCAGCTCTCTGAAACACTCATGCTAAGGCTGCTTCCTAGAAAAACAGCCCCATAGCTCATAATCAAGAACTTGGCAGGTATTGTTCCAGATGTGAAAAGCAGCAGGAGGATGGAGAAACTTTATATCTGCTCAGCCCCTATCAAGGATGCCCTAGCTCAAGTCTCTACTAACTAGATTTGTCAGTAGAGGTGTTTATTTAGGATGATATCTCCTTCCTCACTCCAATGAAGAAGCAGTTTCTCCCATATTCATGCATGCTCAGGGTACAACAAACCCTATGAAGCATTTGTTTTAAAAGGAAAATATCCCGTTTTCATGAAAACCCTGAGTATATTCATCCAGCTCCCCCATCCCCAATTTTCCAACTTCCCAAATATCACACAGATCTTGCTGTAAATTCACTGAAGCAGGGACCTCACCTAAATATCATTCACACTCACAGGGCTACATGAATACGCAAAGGGCTGTTAGCTACTGCCTTCACCCAATGGGTATGCACTGGGACGTGGTATTTAAGGATGCTGTCTCAGGATAGAGGCTTGGCACAATGGACAGTATAGAGAAGGCGCTATAATATATTTTTCAGAAGAATAATGTACCTTTGGTTTGCCATTTCCCACACTGGGATAGTTGGAGATTTTCAGCCTGAACTCTGGCATACATAGCTGTTGTATGAAAATGGCAAGAAATTTGAGTTTTATGTGAACCTGGGAAGGAAAATGTATGCATGAGACCATAGCATGCGACACTAACGACTTGGGGCTAAGATCTCACACAAAATCTTCCCAACTCACTCACTTTGCTGCTGAAAGCAGGGCTAGTTTGTAATGCCATCACACTGTGAAATGCCTTGTGGCCACAGGAGTGGCTGCGACACCCCCTAGTGGCCCTGCAGCTCCTGCCTGGCTCAAACTTTAACACCAGTCTCCCGAGATTGCTCTCCTGCCATGCCTTATTCTTAATATTAAAGGTTAGTTAAGGGAGGCTGCCAACAAGCCTTAGAGTGAGCCTTGATCTTAATACTTTCCCACTGGGTCTCAATCCAGCCTCAGGCCTGATGGATCCCTCTCAGCTTGACAAGGTCCCTGTAGAGCAGCTGTAGCCTTAAGGGCAAACTGCATGGCTCCTTTTCCTTCCCTACACTACACCCCAAGCCTCGCGGATGTTACTATAATGGGGGGTCACCAGGCCCCTGGCCCCTGTCTACCAGCCTCCTGGCCCCCGTATGGCTGTGCTCCTCTTGAGTGCTAGGCCCCCTGGCCCTTAGCTCGCTGTGCCCCTTTTGGGCACCGGGCCCTTGGCCCCTGTATGACTGTGTTCCTCTTGAGCACCAGGCCCCTGGGCCCTATCTCATTGTGCCCTTGCAGTCCGCCCCTCTCTGAGCTCAACAATAGTTCAGGCCTTGGGCCTGCCCCTGGCAAGTCTTGAAGCTATCGCATTCCCCATGGGTACTAATGGGACCTCCGTAACTTCCCTTTACAGTCCCAACCCAAACCATCAGTTTAAACAGTAACATAAGCCATAAGCCCCGGAGCTATAACGGAAACACAAGCAACAACAGAAGCAGCCCTCTGCTCCTTTAAGAGGGAAAACTTTTCTCATCCCTCAGCGGGCATACCTTCCAGCCCGGTGCTATACCCTAGCCTATACACTCAGCCTCCAAGGGCTCTCGGGCCCTCTGGTCATGCACACAGCCCCTCCTCTGGGCTTTCAAACCCTCTGGTCCTGGCTTGCAAACTGCCCCTTCTCTGGGCTCTTGGACCCTCTGGTCCCATATACAAAACCTCCTCTGGGCTCTCAGACCCTCTAGTAGGCACCTCAAACCCTCTAGGGATGTACATAAAACAAAGGCCACTTGCTTGTAATCCAGCCTTTCTCTGCTCAGGGACCGTGTCTCTGTTCCCTAGGCCTGCAGAAGAGTTTAATTAAATCCAGGTCCCTTCAGGAGCCCTGTTACCCTGCAGCCAGGAGCTCCTCACTTCACAGTTGCTGGGGAGAAACTCTGACCAGTGCCAGCTTTGAGCTTATACAGCTCCAGCCTGAGCCCTCTTCCAGTCAGGCAAGTCCCTCATTAGCTCCCCTCTGCCACCCAGACGCAGCCTCTCAAGCTGCTCACTCTCAAAGGAGTGCCCTGCCCCACACACTATCTACATAATCTGTGTTGTGAAGGTGGTCAAAGCACATCCCAGTCTTTTGAGTTTGCACGATCATGCAAAGAGTCTCCTCTTATGTCCCTTCTGTCATGCTAAGCAGTGTGTGGAACAACATATCCGGCATAACCTTCAGTAACTAAAGTAGAGTATTGGGTGGCAGAAGAACAATTTTAGCATAAAAGGGTGGTCTGAGCAGCTACGTAGCTTTTATCATTATATAATGGAACTGTGACTGATGGGAAAACTCTAGGCCAATACAGAGGGCTTCTGACAGCACAAAGCCTTCCCCCTAAACCATACTGATGTACTTGGTCAACTGAGAATATCCTATTTATTAAGGACGCTGAAGATGCAGCAACATGGGAAGCAGGCCATATTTAAAGGACTGTCACATCTGCACAGCTAAAGGATCCCAGCGGTTATAAATCCCTCTAAAATACTCAGCCCCTTGTTCTGATAGCAGGTTCTTGCTCCTACTTTGCAGAAACAGGCTTTTAATCCCTGGAATTAGGCAGCTTCCTGCTATGTTTCAAATGCACCAAATTAAGGGCTTCTCTAACAGCTGGTGTCTTAATGCTCAGAGAGGTTCTTGAATATCTATGAAAATCAGAGGCAAATTACATCTTTTAGTTAATAATTTCTTCTCCATTAACCTCCTTCTCTTTTCTTGTTAGGAGATGATGTAATGGTGTTTCTACACCATAACCCTCTGTTTACACCAGAGAGAGTGACTGAAAGAGAGAGCACTGAATGTGTGTGCACACATGTGGGGTGTCTCATTTTTAGCTAATATTCCTGGAACAAACATACTAACCTTAAACAGGAAACAAAGCTGGCACCAACCTGAAAGCCACAGGGAACAACTTTTAAAGCAAAAGGCATTGTCTTCCTCAGCACTGGGAACACTGCGTAGTATAGGAGTCATATATATTGCATAACATTATAGAGGTACACAGGATAGTACAGTACAGTGGAATTCCCTGCTGCCTTTGCCCACACAGTCGTGCCTTCCTGTAACTACTTCTCTTTTCTGTTCTCAGTGGATATTGCAAAAACCTCTTGTTCTATTCAGAGCCCACGTGCCAATGTGACTACCCCCCGGAGACTCTTTGGTGTAGTTTTGCTGCATGCTTTCATCTCAGAGCCATTTTGTTCCCACCCTATGCAGTGAGTGGGCCCAAGCCAACCCTTCAGCCAGTATCAACTGACATAGCTCTATTAGTTTCACTGAAGCCAGGCTGATTTATGCCAGCTAAGGGTTTGGCCCTCTGTTCTTAGATCCCTGCCTGCAAGGCACCTGGCCAAATTTTCCAGGCTTGGATATGTACTAACCATCCCTGCCATTATGCCCCAGCTAGGCTGAGGTGAGAGCTGTGCTGGTAAAGTGGGCATGGATACTTGGAACCTATATGTGCCCAAAACAAAGACACAAAGGATTTGCACAAGGCCTCTACAGTGTTCATGTCAGTTGGAGAATGTGTACATAAAGGCTTCCCTCCCACTACTCGCCCTTCTCTACTTGGTGATTTCCAGACTAATTCCTGCTACAGGACCTGACAAACTGTCCCCAGTAAATGGCTTTTTGGACTGTGACACCTGGTAGGGTTTGAGAGAGGTACAGATGCACAAGTGGAAGAAACAAATGAATGACAGAAGCTCAGAGCTACATCACCTGGATCCTGTTGTGTTTCAAGCTACCAGGTGTGGAACATTTCTACAGAAGTGAGAGATATTTCTGTAGCACATACTTGGGTAAAGTCCTCTGTGGACTTCCCAAAGCACTTGGGATGCCCAACATAGTTTTCTGCACCTTTCCTTTCTAGATATGACCTTCTAATTAGGAAGGTCATTAGGAAAAGAGGTACAATGAGCCTGCCTGAGGGAAAGATTGATTTGGGGCTGCCTGTTGCTGACACTGATTGGGGACCTGAAGACTCTCCAAGTGCACAGTAGGTCTACGTCATGTCTCTGAGGTCTTGGAGGACAATGTTCTGAGAATGCCCTGCCTTCCTGCTCCAAACTCACACGCACCAAACCTAGAAAGAAAGTGGGGAAGCTGCTGAAGTACACCGGAGATGGAGGTGGCCCCCCAGCATGGCTCACTGCTGCATTTTTTGGTTTGGCTCATGCCACTTGGAGTGGGAAGGCAGGACATATCCTCTGACATCCTTGAAGGCACCAGAGATGCACCCACAAAGTCCCATGGCTGGGTGGTCTCTTAAATCACTTTGGGCTATAGGCAGCTGGCCACTGAAGCCAGGAGTGAAGGGAAGTGTCTCCCAGAGTACAGCGGAGTTGCAAAATCTTTTTTTCTGACTGATACTTAGCTTGCCTGGCTTTTAATCCCACCCCAGAGTGAAGGACACTTGGCATGGTCAGATAAAGGAGGCCTGGGGCTTTTTAGGTTTCATATAAACCAAAGAGCTCCAAACAGCCTGAGAGCCATGCTGAGATGGGGAGGCAATTCAGCCCCTAATCACTTGTGCATGTTCCACTTTCTAAAAGCATCTCTCCTGTCAGAATCCATCCCTGGTGCCGCAATGCTGAAGGACAGAACACACCTGTCTCAGAGTCCCTAAGCCCTGCTCACGAGACGTGTTTGCTTTCAGGCAGCAATAAACAGGCCCTTCAATCAGAGCACTGTCTGTGCAAGGAGAAGGCTGCCTTCGACAAATCCCTCAGCTCCAGTGCAATGCAAGGAAAGGCCACTCTATTAGAGGAGCTGAAAAGGAAATTAAAGCTCCAGCAAGAGGAAGCCTGTAGTCTGGAGACTGACAGTGCAGGCTGGGGCTGGTGATGATGCGTGGAGAGCTTGAGTGAGATTGTAGCAGGCACACAAGGGGCTTTTTAAGCTGGTGGGTTTCATGAAATTCCTGGCCTCTCTCAGCCACCAGAAAACAAAAGCTTACATCAGAGATTTTGGATGTACAACCCTCCCTCTGTTCTGAAGGCTATGCCAGCAGTTGTCATTGCTATGTGGTACAAAGGGAAATTAAAGGCGAGTGTGTTACAAAAATTGCTTTTGTGTGTTGTCAGTTCTCACTCCTGGTAAAGGCTACTGATCTGCAGACTCCTAGCTGCCAACCAATGAAGGTATTTGAGCCCTCAGTTTTCTACTGCCTTCATCCATGCAGATAAGTAGCAGTAGTTATAGAGCCTCCAACAGCACGGTGAAAAGCCAGAATTCAGTACAATACACTGCTTGGGAGATCTTATACTCAACTGGAAAAAAAGCCCCAAGTCCAAGTTTTCACACATAATTTCCACTGAAGTCAATGGGAGGAACATGGCCTCAGCGTCTTGGTAAAAAAAATCAAGGTACAAGAGATACCTTGTAAAAAAAAAAAAAAAAATCAAGGTTCACCTGTAGTGAGCAGGCCTGCATTCAGCCTTGACATGCTTTTGTGGGATACCAACTGATTACACTTAGGCCAGATCCTCAGTTGAGATAATCTCAGCACAGCCCCTTGAAAATCAACAGCTGATAACCATGTCACAGCATGTGATACTGTGCAGAGAGAAGAACTTCACAGGTCTCGTTCATCCTCACACTTAAGTGAGTTACCACACTTCCCTATGGGCACATTCAACACAGAGCCCCTCCTCTTCTTGCATTTGATCCCTTGGTGTTGCAGTATATTCAAGGTATATCTGACAAATACAGTGACACGACATGACCAGAGAAAGGTTGAGGAAGTACCTGAAAGTCATCTGGAACACCTGGCCTTGGTTGACATGCTGGCTCCTGTTGTTATATCCATGAAGCATCTCACCAAAGAGGGTGTCATTAAATTTAGCATCCGACTTCAGGCATTTGGGGCCCTCACAGATGTCGGACAACATGATGCAGGATTTGCCATCTGGGGCCAGCTTGTACTCCTCCACGCAACTGAGAAGCAAAGAAAATGATGTTAGGCAAACACACACATAGCAAGCACCAGGAAACACAAAACCCTTAAACAGAGTGTAACATAGACAGAGTCTTCTCAAGGGAGGAAGCCAACATATTAAGCCTAACTGAAGTGAAACAAGCCGGCTGATTAGGAGGAAGAGATAGGGATCTGGAAAACTGGAATGGAACAAGCTACATAAGGGAGCCATAACACTTTAAAATGTACCAACCAGGCACACCCCACATGGAAACCTTATGAAATATGAGTATATAGTGTTAGCCTTGATCGTCTTGACTCTAGGCTGGGGACAGATCCAGTAGCCTAACAGCTGCAGCTTGTTAGTCTCGTAGCATCAGGGATGATGCTCTTCAGCACCACAGACAGCTGCAAGCCCTGCACATCGCCCCTGCGGTCTACTCTGTAGACTCTACAAGGGTCCATGGGCAACTAGTGCTAAGGCCACAACACAGCGTGTTGTACAAAACTCAGTCAGGTGTGGGCAGAACAGAAATCAGCTTAATATTCCTACCTACCCACTGTGTGCATGAAACAGTGGGTTTCATGCAACAGTGGGTGCATGAAACAGAAACCTATTGCAGTACATGCCAAGAAATCAACATGAATCATGTTGGGCTTGAGGGCGAACTGGGCCTGAGGAACAATGTCTATTTAACAGCATCTCAATCCCGCATACATCCTGCCAAAAGACACACACAGGTACAGACGTGTGCACTGGTGCCCCTCCAGCAAACAGTAACAGTAAGTTCTGAGATGCTGCCCCTTTTTTATTTTAGCCCTGCCAGGTCTGAAACATATGAACCAGCTCCAAGTGTTTTGTTTTGTTTTTTTATTATTATTCCTCTCTTCCCACTGCCCACCCCCCATTTTTTTTAACATTACGCCCAAAGTGCTTCACAGAAGAGTATCACTGTCCCTGTTTTACACTTGGGCAAATTATGCCAAAAAAGGAGAAGGAACTTGTCCAAATGCAATTCAGCAAGACCACCCACACCGTCAGGAACAGAGTGCTTACCTGGTGGTCTATACCTGCTTGAGTTTAACAACTTTTTCTCTTTATTCCAATTTCCCTTTCAGGTAGCCTTCCTAGCTGCTGTTCCACGTTGACGAGGGTCTGCTGATTCTACCATTTGGCCCTTTCTCCTCCTACATGGGCCTCTCACATGGCATTCTGCTAGCCCTCTCCTCCATGTCCTCTCTACTCTGCTGCCCTTCCTGATTTTTTGCTTTTTTAGTTGTGACACTTCCATTCTTCCACTGTGCTTTACCTTTCACTACCCTGAGAGGAAAAAGCCCCCTATCCAAGAGACAGCAATCCCACCCAGGGGTTAATCATCATAGCCTTATACCCATTAATGGGGAGAGAAACTAAGGAACTGAGGGGTGAGTTAAATTTAGGATTGTTCTTTTCTGCTGAACAAACTCTGACAGATTCCTTGAAATCTGGAAAACACACAGGACTACAACCCTGCTCACCACATTTCTGTACTTCTACAAGCTAATTTTGTGGTTGAGGAAGTGAACTGGAACCAAGGTCAGCCACAGACTCCATGTGACCTCATGTCAGCCACTCGTGGTCCCCGTGCCTCATCTCCCAGATGACATGGAAATAATAGCTCTGCCTTCCTCCTACTCATTTTACTAACTTGACTGATATTACAACTCTGGCTAGGGACTGTTTCTCACTACACACTCCCCCAGAAAAATGAGACTGATTTTTGGCTGGGTGCTGGAAGGATTATACAATCTCTAAGCCAACACCTTGCCCTGTCCCTGTCACTGTGGAGCCTGTCTGGCCTACCTAAGCCATTTCCCCTTGCCTTTCCCTGCACACACAAACACATTCTGTTGGAAGGAAGAACTTTGCTGACCAAATCTTCTGCTGAACCCACCTGGCATCCCGAAAAGCCTGTGCTGGAGCTGATGAGGCTGTGTGCTCTTGCTTTTAATAACCCAATCAGCCCAGCCAGGAAAGGAAAAAAGAAAAAGGGGTGGAGTGAGGAGAAACTAGCTGACAAAGACAGTCCCTCTGGGGAGTTGTGAATGACTGGGGCTCTGCAAGGTCTCTGCTGTCTGTGCACCTGGATGTGTCAGAAGCTGACAGAAGTTCCTCTGAGTCACTTTTAGGATTCTGCTTCTCTGCAGCACAAGCCATGACTCATGTGTCCTTGAAGGTCAAAGTGCCCTTCTGAGCAGTAGCAGCCACCAGACAAGAAGCAAACAGCATCCAGGATGTTCCAGAGAGCCTGCTCTACAGTGCCTATACTGCCCTTTCTGCCTGCTGGAGCTGGTGGGTGATTTGCATTTGGGAACCCCTGGCAGAAAAATAGTGAATGCTTGGCTGGGTGTGCATTGCCATTCAATAGGTATTTTGAATGTGCATACAAAGATGCCCCTTGCTTCTCTGGGCACTGATGGAAAAGGGATTTGTGCTGCGTGAGTGGGACCAGAGGAAAGGAATGAGAAGTGGGTAAGGCGTGTACACCACAGGTGCCTGAGGCCCAGTCCCTGTGTAGCTGAAGTGACTCTAGGGCAGTGATGCATGAAGGATTCCTGTGAAATGCAGCATCCAGCCTGACAGCAGCAGGCTCCAAAGAGACAGGAATGGGGCGGGGGTTGTTTTCCAACTCTCTGAACCAGACGGGACCTACCAGATTCTGGCTGGATTCAGAAGCACTGTTGTTGCAAACAATTGTAACCTCCCCTCCCGCTTCCAGACAAGGTTCCTTCCATTAAAAAAGCCCTTTGGAGCAACTGTTACAGATGTATAGGGCTGCAGCTGCTTCATGTCATTTACTGAGCAAAACGCATCTCTCACTGATGGAGAGACCATAATGGCTGCTAAGGCCTGGCACAACAGGAGCCTATCAGTGAACCCAGCAGCTTCTGTTTAGGGCGATGGCTTTGCACTTCCTGAATGCACACCCCTCTTCACCAACATAGTTAGCTGTTTGCTACATGCTGCCATGTGCCATGCCTATGCATGACCCAGCGGGTGCTTTGTTTGCCTATTTGCCTGGGAACCACTGACTGCTGGCCTTTGCCTTGCTTCAGGATGGGGACTAAGACACCTCATGTTCCCTGCTTCACTGTTCTGGTTGCTTACTGTAACTGTGTCTAGTATGGGAAACAAGCAAGAGGAACTTACCCTCCTGCTAGCTAACACAAGCCTGGACATAGTGGGGTTCACTGAAATGTGGTGGGACCCAACGCATGACTGGGCAGTGAATATCAAGAGCTATAGGCTGTACAGGAGGGATAGGACAGGGAGGAAAGGTGGGGGCGTGGAGCTCTACATTAAGGAGGAATAACCATCCTTGTCAATTAGCAAAGACTCAGAGGAAGGGCACTCTGAAGTGCTCTGGGTTAGAATACAAGGCAGTCGAGGGGAAAGGGATTTAACTACAGACCACCCAACCCAGGGGAAGAGCTCGACCAGGAATTCTTAAGTCAGCTCACGGAGGTAGTTAGGTCAACGGACGTGGTCATCATGAGCGACCTGAACTTTCCAGACATCTGCTGGGAAGAGCAGTCAGCCAGGTCTGACCGCTCAAGTAGGTTCCTAGCACAAATGCAGGACCTCCATCTAACCCAGGAGGTGCACAGCCCCACCAGGGGAGATGCCTTGTTGGACTTGGTGCTGGCCATGGGTGATGACCTGGTGAGGGGGCTGCAGGTGCTCGACCACCTGGGCAACAGTGATCATCACCTGCTGGGATTCACCATCCAGCGCAAGGTGGCAAAGGCCTGCAGCAAGGCAGCAGCCCTAGATTTCAGGAGAGTGGACTTCAATAAGCTAAGGAAAATAGTCGGGGAGGCACTGAGGTCCCAGAGCGGAGGGGAGCCAGGTGTCCAAGGAGAGTGGTCGCTCCTTAAGGAGACGATCCTCCAAGCCCAAAGGGAGGTCATCCCAACACGGATCAAAGGGGGCAGGAGGGTGCAAAAAGCCCCCATGGCTCACCAAAAGCATCCGGGAATGTCTCCTAGCTAAAAGGAAGGTGTACACCCAATGGCAGGGAGAGGCCATCCCCAGGGAGGACTATACCATGGTTGCTTGGGGATGTAGGGTGGGCAGTCAGGAAGGCCAAGACAGAGATGGGACTGGGACTAGCTTCCTGGATCAAAGACAACAAGATACAAAGGGGGCAAAAAGAAGGTACTCGGTAACACGGGGCCTCTGTAGGACATGTTAGGAAATTTGGTCATCACACCAGACAACAAAGCGAACATATTTAACAATTTCTTTGCCTCCATTTTCCTGAGCAGGGACTGAAACAGTCCCCCCCCACTGGGTCCCCCTCAGGCGCCAGGAGAGGCGCACCTAGGCCAAGGGTTAGTGCGGATCTAGTCAGGGAACTTCTGGAGGGACTGGATGTATTTAAATCAGCTAGTCTGGACAATCTCCACCCTCAAGTACTGAGGGAATTAGCTGAGGTCATTGTGGGACCCCTGGCACAGCTGTACGAGCACTCGTGGTGCTCTGGTGTGGTGCCAGAGGACTGGAAGAGGGCCAACGTGGTTCCCATCTTCAAAAAGGGGAGGAAGTAGGACCCGGGAAACTATAGGCCAGTTAGTCTTACCTCGATCCTGGGCAAGCTTTTTGAGAAAATTATTCTGGCACATGTCCACGAGGGGCCAGCAGGGGAGATTATGCTTAGAGGCAATCAACATGGGTTCATTCGAGACAGGTCCTGTCAGACCAACCTGGTGGCCTTCTATGACCAGATCACCAAATCCTTAGATGCAGGGGCAGCAGTGGACATAGTCTTTCTGGACTTTAAGAAGGCCTTCAACGCTGTCTCTCACCCCGCTCTCATTAAAAAACTGGGAGACTGTGGTGTCGACACCCACACAGTCAACTGGGTCGGCAACTGGCTGGAAGGCCGCAGCCAGAGAGCGGTGGTGGATGGGTCATTTTCGACCTGGAGGGATGTGGGGAGTGGGGTTCCCCAGGGCTCGGTCCTTGGCCCCACACTGTTCAACTTCTTCATCAGTGACTTGGACGCGGGGGTAAAAAGCACCCTGTTCAAATTTGCTGATGACATTAAGATGTGGGGGGATGTGGGCATGCTAGAAGGGAGGGATATGCTGCAATCGGACCTAGACAGGTTACAGGGGTGGGCGGATGAGAATAGGATGGGATTCAGCACCGACAAGTGCAAAGTGATGCACCTGGGGAGGAACAACCGGCACCATACCTACAGGCTGGGGAACTCCCTTCTTGTCAGTACAGAGGCGGAAAAGGATCTTGGAGTCATCATTGACTACAAGATGAACATGGGCCGGCAGTGTGGGGATGCAGTCAGGAAGGCCAACCGCACCTTGTCATGCATCCACAGATGCACCTCGAGCAGGTCCAAGGAGGTGATCCTCCCCCTCTATGCAGCACTGGTCAGGCCGCAGCTGGAGTACTGCGTCCAGTTCTGGGCGCCGCACTGCAGGAGGGACGTGGACAGCATGGAGAGGGTCCAGAGGAGGCCACTCGCATGATCAGGGGACAGCAGGGCAGGCCCTATGAGGAGAGGCTACGGGACCCGAACCTGTTCAGCCTCCACAAGAGAAGGCTGAGGGGGGGATCTAGTGGCCTGTTACAAACTAGTCAGGGGGGATCAGCAGGCACTGGGGGAGTCCCTGTTCCCGCAAGCACCACCAGGAGTGACTAGAAATAACGGTCACAAGCTGGCAGAGGGTAGGTTTAGGTTAGATGTCAGGAGGTGCTACTTCATGGTCAGGGCGGCTAGGGTCTGGGACCAACTTCCAAGAGAAGTGGTGCTGGCTCCTACCCCAGGGGTCTTTAAGAGGAGGCTGGATGAACACCTTGCCAGGGTGGTTTGACCCCAGTACTCTTTCCTGCCATGGCAGGGGGTCGGACTCGATGATTTGCTCAGGTCCCTTCCGACCCTACCAACTATGAAACTAGTTTATGTGTCCCAAAATGGCCTCAGACTTCTTTTGGGTTGGGACTGTAAATGCTGCCTCCCCTGTATAGGAGTCTGCCGTGTGCCTTTTCTTTCTTGCATGCGATGGTGTGGCATGCATATAAGGAACTGTTCTGTGTGGACACTCAGATCCAGTGGAGATAAGTGCCTCTAGCTGGCTGGATGAACCCACTGAAAATAATTCAGTGCATTCTTTTCAAATCCTTCTTGCCCCATAAATTTTTGCTCCTCTCCAAGGTATGATAAGGCTCAGATGTTTCATTCACTGTGCAGTTTCTTTCTCCCTCCCTGGCTCTTTATCACCTTTTACTCTGAAGCTGCAAGGACTGAAGTGGGTTAAAGGATGGCATCTTGAGCACATGTATATACAGATGTGCACTGATAGGGTGCTACCGTTTGCACAGCCTCTGAACCATGGCAGTTCTTAGGATGGCTCAGGTAATGGATGGCTGTATTTTGCAGCTGTGCACTATAAAGCCAGATAATCACAGAGCTCCCTTCTATAGTCGGGGAGATTCTCCTTAGAGAAAACGCTGAATTGCAGAGGATTACAGGATCCTGGCCAAAATCTGGGATGAAACTCTATTTTAAGAAATGCATAAGAAAAAAACATAATAAAAAAGCACAAAAAGCCCCAAACAAACAAAGCCTGCAAAACTCAGGAAGAAAATGTTTTGGGATTTATAAAGCAAAGATTAATTGAGATACATCCCCCCACAGAGGAGAAAAATCAGACGGGAATATTCTGTCCATATGCATTCACTGTTCTCATGTGTACATCTATGTTGGTGTGGTTTGCTGCAGGCCAGCATGTGCATACATTTGCCCTAAAAAATTGTAAGCATACCTGACCATACCTGCACCCCTGTGAAAAATGCCCGCTTCCCAGAGGCACACAACATGGACAATAACTTGTAACTTGTATAAAAAGAGGCAAGCTCTGGGCTGCACATGTTCTTGGGACACAACTATAGTTATATGTAGGCTAATTGCATCATATGTGCATTGCTGTGGTCCACTATATTTCTTGCTACTCCCTCCATGCCACACATGTCAAATTACATAAATGGAGAGAGATGGCTATCCAGATACAACTCTGACAAACAGAAATCCAAGGAAAAGGAAAGATATGGAGAGGAAAGCAACGATCCAGTCGAGTTGATTCACGGAAAATCCCAGAGAAAAAGCTTTTGCTGTAACCGTTCTAAGAAACTCACCCACAGAACATGAAGATTGTGCTGGATGAGGGATCATGCGGCAGAGGAAGGGTCTGCTGGAGACACAGCTGCTCACAGCCACCATTGAAACCGTCAGAGCAGTCAATCCCTTTGGAGTAGTCATAGCAGCCGGTGCCATCCTTCATGGGCCTCAGCTCCTCTGGGCACTGCAGTGAGAGAAAACCTGGTAAGGTAGTTGGTGTGTTTTACCCTCAGAGGTCCCAGGACCAGGGCCTAGCATTTTCTCTGCAAGACACATGGAAGTAACCAGTATGAAGGAGATGGCTCCATGTTCCCTTGTAACTCTTCACCCTAGGGAGCTAAATTCCTGACTGGGGTAAGCAGGCTCAGCTCTACTGGAGTCACATCTCCTTACATCAATGGCACATTCTTCCTGTCATCAGTGTAAAAGGAGTCTGTATGCAACCTTGAATTCAAGTCTCCATGGGTTCATATACTTGAGGAGTCAGCAGAGCTTCATGGATGGAAACAAGCACTGCACTTGGACACCTGAGTTCTGCTCCTGGTCCTGCGGCTGAGTTACCTCTTGCAAATCATTTCACCTCTCTGGGCCTCAGGTGCACGAGAGAGCTAAAAGCAGGCACCCGCAATGTGATCTGACCAGCACAACTGGAAAAATCTTCACACACATTTCATTCATAGCCTGTTCTCATGAGATGCTGAGTTCCCCCATCTCACATTGCCATTCTGCATTGGGGGCATCTCCCCAGAAGGCCTCCTAGCACTCAGGAATGAGAATTTTGATACTAAAAAAGATGGGAACATGGTGTACCAAGGGAATCCCAATTAAGAGGCTTTGAGTGAATTGGATCATGGCTCTACTGAAATCAGGGGGAATTTAGGCCTTGTATTAGTCATTCATTTAAGCTCACACATGTGTGCTTATCATTACTCCTATTAATGATCCTCAGCCCTGCTTTTTAAAGGAAGCATTTCAATGCATCTTTGTAGCAAGCAAAGTTGTGCAGAGGTTCTTGCCACTGCAGCACAGCCCCTTCCAGGTTGTCAGGGAAGATGGAGGACTGTAGGAGAACAGATCCTCGACTGATGAGAACTGGAGTCACTCCAGCAAAGTCAACAGAGCTACGCTGATTTGCAACAAGCCAGGGACCTGGTTCTCCATTTTAATTTCAATTCTCCACTTGGCTTTTCCTGTCGCCAAAGATTAAAACAAGTGAGCACCAAATGCCATCAATTAGCTGTCACTCAGATGAAAGTGTTTTCCCATTCCACCTTTGTTACTTAATTATTTTCTTTCAGCCACACATGCCCCCCCCCACACCTTCCCAACACACGCACATACACACCCTCCAAACAAAAAAGGCAGGTCAGTCCTTGGGAAAAAAAAAAAAAAAAACACCTTGCCTAGGAACAGCTCACAATTAAAAATGCATTAAGGCGTTCTTGAAGATGAGTTAGACCCCAGCTTGTACAGGTAGCAATGAAGGCAGGTTATAAATGGCCTCTGTCAAGCAGAAGAAAGGTTATAAAACCGCTATACTTTGTGCTTAAAAAAGAAAATCAATTTTCCATGGGAGCAAAATGTCGTACATATTAATAAAAGTTCAGGAGATCACTGTTCCCGCTTTTGCTTGCCACCGGGGCTCCTCTCCGGATACAAGCTGCCAGGCTTGACTGATGGCTGGTCATCAGGCTCTTAGCTGTTCAACAGGTGAACTCTGACTGCAGAGACAAATACCAGAATAGTCCTGGAGCTGCTCAGCTATTTAATGAGATGCTCCTGCCCTCTGCCCTAGCCTTCCCCCCTCCCCCCCCCCCCCCAGTTGCTAGCTTCTCCAAATAAAATGTCATTCACTTGAGTGGTTACTTATAAATTCCTATGCAGGTGAGGAGGTGCAGCCTGCCTGCAGGGCAAATGCAGAGGTAGCAGATGGTAGAAGCCATGAACTTCCAAACAGTTCTCCACCCTCCCCTGTGGCCTTCCCTGCAGCTGAGCTGTTGAGAGAGAGATGGACACTTGGCTTCCTCTCTTCTGTCCCTGGAGAAGGGGCGGTGCAAAAAAAGTGCACCGAGAGACAGACCTCCCTATACATGGCAGCAAAGGCAGGGGAATGGCACTGGAATCTGAAACCTTCTCTGTCCACAAGGCAGGGAGGGTGAGGACAAGTCCAGTGGTGGGGAAGGAGCAAGGACTGGAAGCGTTGGCAACTGCAGGCCTCTGTAGGCACAAGGAAGCAGAGAAGGAGGAAGATGACGCAACGAGCTGTTTTGGTCCACACAGTGACAATAGATGCAAAGGGAGAACGCCTGCCTCATGCGAGTGCTACGCAGTCTGGAAAAATAGGCTCAGAATAATTGTGTGGTGTGGCTGTGAGAGAGCGAATGCATCCCCGCACCCCCTTTCTAGTTGCTCTGCACTACAGAGAGAGTAATAGGTCCTGTGCAAAGAGGTATAAAGACAAATACTGTACCTGGAAGGGACCAAAGGGTTAACTGAGTGCAGTGGCAGGCATGTTGAAGCTGCAGAAGCCCTGGGTTGATCCCTATATGCTAAGCTTCCTTCTTTAGCTCCTCTCTCCCTCCTGGGCAGGATGAATGCTGATGAGCAGGAACGGTTGAAACAGAGACTCCTAACTATAAGGTCTGAACTGTTCCAGCAGGGCTGTGAGCCATACCCTGCTGAAGTTAACAGGAGTCCTTCCACTGACCTCAAGGGGCCCTGGGTTACATCCTATCTGAACTCTTGCCTTAGGATCACACCTGTGGAGACTGCAGACTCGTTCATGAGCTGCTGCCTGCTGCCCTCACTCCTGAAGCAGCAGTGGTGACTCTGAGGAAGGCAGCGCAGTAAGGAGGTAGGAGCCCTCTCTCCTGCCTATGCAGAAAGACTCTGCCATCTTCCCTGAGGCTGAGTTAGCTAACAGGAGGTTGAAGTGTTGGAGGTTCACCCTGAGGCACCTTCCCACACACTCTCAGCTACTTTCTGGTTGGAGCCCGCTCCTCAGAACATTTCCCCAGCTTGATATTTTAATCACCAGGAAGCATGGTTTGTGTCTATTTGTAATTATGCCTTCTAATATGCATTAATTATGGAATGTAAATAGCTTGCTGTGAAATTTCTAAAATAAAGTCCCTCCCTCAGCCTTAGCCCTGGGCTCTGGGAAGCCAGCTCACAAACCAGCTGTTACAGTACAGCAGGAAGTTCTCTCAGCAAGGCACAATACACAGGCTTGGGGCTTTGCGCTACAAGCACTGGAGATCATCTTCTCTGGATACAGAATAGGTGAGGCAAGGACCAAGGGGAGATGGCTATCTTTGCCCAGGGGGGCAGAGAGGGAAGCAGCAATGAATGCAAGGCAAAGAAGTGGGAATCTTGGTTCCTCTATGTAGATCCGTAGTGATATGTTATTGCTAAAACTGCTGATTTAGGTACACACGCACACACACACACACACACCCTGTATATGGAAATGGGTCAAGGGATCACTTTGTAAAGGCAAGGAATCTCTTAGTCCCTTCTGTACTTTGTGGTGAGGGTAAACTCTGCCTGGGGTGGGGTACTCTCCCTCATGCTGTGATGAACTACCTGCAGGAACTGAGCCTAGCTCCTCTGGGTCTAAACACAGGAGATGCTGTTGACCAAACTAATGAGCCAAGTGTTCCAGGTAGCAGTGGGCTCCTTAACATCTCAAGCTTTTAAAGTGGGACCTAAACGTGTATGCTACTAATGGGGGATACACCCATCTACCTGGGGACAGGCAACCTTCATAGTCTCTGCCTTCATGTTGGTATCATGATGAATTAGACCAAATCCCAGCTGCCAAAAATCCCTTCACTTCAGTGGAGATGTGTCACTAGTTTAGACCCGCTGATGTGCCACTAGTTTATACCTGCTGACGTGCCAGCCCCTTGGCTCTTGCAAGAGAGGCCAGGGAGGGCAACCTACACTGGCCACAGGGAACGTGGATTACACCTGGCAGTCCCAGGCCTTGCAGAGTCCCAAGAGCCATAAAGCTACCACAAGCTCCATGATCCACTTTCACACCAGGCAAATTTAGCTCTGATGAGGGGACATAGTCTCCAAGAATTTTCTTGAGATTTTCTCTTGGTCTCTGTCCCAAGAGATGGGAGGAGCAGGGCTTCCAAAGGATACACAGAAAATAACCTATGTTCTCCCCCTGGGAGTGGGGTCCTTGGTGTAAGGCAATCTGCTATGAACTGGATGGCTGCCTAGGCAAGGGACTGCATTTATCTGAACTACTTTCACCCGTGTTAAACACCACCTCACTATTATACAAGGTCTAATCCGGAAAGGTACTGAGCATCCTCATCTTCTGTGGAAACATTATGGATGTTTCTCTGTAGTCAATGGGAATTACTCAGCGTCTCAAGGGATTTGGCCCCTGTAAATGTACTTGCATCTTCCTTGACAGATACACAGAACTTTGCTGGCTTGTCACTAAAGTCTGTGGCTGGTCAGATTTGCTGTTACCCTGTTCACGCTGCCTTCAGCCAGGGGCTACCTGGAAAGGGTGGCCATGGGTCATATGGTTATGAGCCCCCAGGTTGCACGTGCATGTTACAGACAGCTCTAGAAGGTAGGTCTCTGCTCCTGGGTGGGCTTATACACACACAGTGCTGGATGAGTATTTTCTGAGCTTTAATAAAGAACCATATCCGTTATTGCTGACATTGATTTGCCTGGCTTGGGCAACAGCGAGCCAATAATTACTGTGAGTTTTAATCAATCCCACATCAATTCAACCGCAGTTCAATCTGTGATCTGCCTTTGCAGTGACACGGGTGGGGGAGGGTTGCATATGAAAATGATTATAAAATCAATAGCCCACTCAGCCAATATTTCTATCTGGGCTATCACTGGTGACACAACCTTTACCAGACCATCCATAAAAGCCAAGCTGCACAGGGTAGGAGTAGGCAGGGTAAGGCACCGTAACCATGCCAGCCAGCTGACTTCATGCAGTAACTGTAATACTAAGAGCATCTACTCTATTTTCTCCATATAGGTTAACAGTTTCACCAAATTGCTAGGTAGGTTTCTGAAAAACAATGATCCAACCTCTGGGACTAAGTTAATCAGAACCGATAGGACCAAAAACCTCCGAAGTTCAAAGGAACACTTGAAACTTGTAGAGAATTGCTCATCCAAAGATCCAAGATAATTTTATGAACAGCTAAAAAAGGTAACCCTCTCCACCCAGATGGTGGGGCAAGGATTTGACCCATTTTACAGGGAAAGAAACAGCATGGAGAAGAGTTCTGTTCTGAAAAGTGATGGTCAAACTGGTAACCTTGGGGTCCACGTTTATTGTCTCACAAGTCTTCTCAATGTAGATACCGAGACATGTTTCTTTCCATTCCTTGATCCCCGGCTCTGCAAAATCTACTTGGGAACTCAGAGACGAGTTAGATTCCTGCTTCCCTGCTCATCACCTGCCACCAGAAATCTTCTGCAGGCTAAATCAGACCCACATCCACAACCATGCAACTCCACTGCCATCAATAGGTTTGCACAGGCGGAACTGATTACCACTGTAAACATTTCTGCTGATGATGCACAGAGTGGAACAGACTCCAGCTCATTCTGCCTTACCCGCGTTGGCAATGCAAGACTAACAGGAGTAAAAAAAGGGACTCTATTTTTGTCACTACAGTCAGCAGAAAGGGCTCTGAATATGCACGGAGAGCAGATATGCTGAATAAGAAAGTGCTATTTTTACCTACTGGTAGTTTTCGGAATGGAATTGCTGTTTTCAAATGACATTGCCCAAGGTCACATAGCGAAAGGATGGCAATGCTGGGAATTGAACCCAGGACTCCTGCCCTTGCATCACCTGCTTGGCCCTCTAGACCAGTGGTTTTCAACCTATGTCTGGGGGGTCCTCAAAAGATGACTATGATCAATCAAAAGTATATGAATACCCATGTTTGCAATTCAAAGGAGTACATGCCTCCATTAATTTTTTTTAAGGATCCACAAATGACAAAAGGTTGAAAACCACTTCTCTAGACCACATGAACCACTTGCACTGACATATCATATTGCTAGCTTTCAAGCAAACAACAGCAGCAAAAACGCCCATTCATCGAGCATTCGTGAGCTAAAACCACATCAAGAACAAGGTCTGACTGGGCCCTTATTCAAACTGTCCGGTTCCTGCTCCGTGGTCCTCGGCCTCACCAATAAGCCAGGAACAAAGTGACTCTGCCTAGACTCACCTCCATTAACTCCAGGACAAAGGAGGCACAAGGGGTCTCTTTTAAGGAGAGATTAAAGAAACAGCAACTAAAAACCACACTGGGTTGTTTCTCAGAGGAAGGAACGAGCTGACCAGTCCCTGTTTATTTCAGTGAGCTAAGGCACACTTTTCCGTCTGCACTTACAAAGCTCATTAGTGATGAGATAGGTGAGGGGGTCACTGGAAACATAAGAAATGCTTCATTACTGACACAAATCCCGCTGATGAGAGGAAACTAACTCTCTAGCTAAATTGCCTGACAGGGTTTTTCCTTTTTCTGTTATTAAGTTTAAAAAAGAATATTTAATAAACTGGTTCTGTAAAGAGTAAACTGCCCGATGTTATGGTTCTGCTGCATTTTCTGAACATTAGCAGCCTCTTTTGCTGGAGAGACTGAAGAGATGAAAGCACAGCTTCTCCTGCAAAGCACTGGTAGCTGGTGCTGAGGAAAGGTTGTGCCAGCCCTGGAGGCAGTCAGCAGCATGGATGTGAATCCAAGTCCTCAGTTACTTCTTAAAAACCACATGGGAGAAACCTCTGTCCTCTCTAAAGGCCTGCATTTCTGTCCAGAACACCTTAATACAATACTACAATGTGGAGAACTAGACAAATTCTTCTGACAGCTCCACATTAAGGAATATTTCCACAACGAAAATGAATCTAATTCCAACAACATTTCATCCTTTGACAACATTGAGGAAAAGATCAACCCCCCAAAAAGCAAAAAAAACCCAAAATCAGATTGGACAACTCACAGTGGATGAAATTCAAACCTTGACCCTTATATCGACTGCTTCAGGGAAAGAACGAACAATGGAATAATCAACAACACACAATGCCATATCAACCTCTCCCTCTCAGGGAAAAGGGCCACAGAAACCTCCAAGATCCAACCACCAAACAGTAATCAAACCAGCAGATAAAAGGAGGAGCTGTAGTTATCCTTAACTGGGAAGACTACATAAAAGAAGCCAACCGACAACTCTCTGACATCACCTACTACAAAAAATTAGAGGAAGATCCGACTCCCCTTTTCACCTTAAAACTACCGTGAAATCATTTCCATCTGAACCACAAGAAAAACTACAAAACTTGATCCCACCACTACCTACTCTGGGGACTTCTTACATGCTCCCTAAAATCCACAAACAAGGGAACCCAGGCAGACTTGTATCCAACCAAGGAACCCTGACTGAGGAAATACAGGTTTCAATGAATCCATCCCAAAAACTCTCATCACCCAAAAGGGCACATTTTGTCCAAGACGCAACAGAATTTCTATGAAAACTTAAAAACATGGACCTTCTTTCCAGCAACACCCTCCTAGCCACCATGGACATTACCAGTTTATATACCAATATCACACACCAGGATGGCATCCACATCTGCCTTACACGTCTACAAGAGCAAAATTACAACTCCGAGTAACGATCTGAAGATATTACTGAACTTATACACTTCATCCTCACACACATCAACTTCAATTTAAATAACCAACACTTCCTCCAGATGATGGGCGCAGCTATGGGCACAAAAATGCCTTCACAATATGCCAACCTTTTTAAGATCCACCTGGAAGAAGAATTCCTCAAGGACGGCACCATCAAACCCATGCTATACTTAAGATATATCAATGACATCATCATAATTTGGACTGAAAACCTGCAATCTCTGATTGATTTCCATCAGAAATTCAACAATCATCACCCCTCCATCAGACAACCTCTTGAATACTCCTGCAGCAACATTTCCTTTTAGACACTGTGATCACTATCCAGAATGGTAAAATACAAACTACCATATACAAGAAACCCACAGATCAACAAACATCTCTGTACAGAACCAGCAATCACCCTAAATACACCAAGAATGCTACTATATGCAGCCAAGCCCTACAATACCACTGAATTTGCACTAAGGACAATACCTCCAGGTGTCACCTCACAAATCTCAAAAGGGCTTTCACCCAACAAGGACACTCCTCCAAAGAGATAGATCACACCTGAATACCATGTGAGGAGTTGCTGGAGTACAAAAAGAAAATCCCCATGAATTACACACTGTTAGTTATGATGTACCACCGCTCCCTGGAACCTACACGGAAAATTCTCAAACAATTGCAACCCATACTAGAAGATGAGTGACTTCTTAAAGAGATTTTCCCAGAACCACCCAACCTTCCCTTTAAACAAGCACCAAACCTGGCCAAACTGATCACCAGAAGCAAACTTCCTGTGGCCCAAAACACACCAAATGGATCCAGACCATACCATAACAAGAAATGTAAAACCTGCCAACACATCTCCATCATTCCCACAGTAACTACACCCTGCAACAGAGCCATTAGCATTCCTGGATTTTACATCTGCACCTCCACAAATGTTTTATATCTCACCCCGTATGCAGTGCACTAAATGCCCTGATAGAAAATATGTAGGAGAAACCAAACAACAACTGTGTACCAGAATGAATGCACACCGAAAATCCATCAAAGACAAAAACGTACAACTACCAGTAGATGCCCACTTTTCACAAGATAATCTCTCCCTCTCCAATCTCTCCATTCTAATTCTCAAAGGGAATTTACAGAACACCTTTCACAGACGAGCTTACGAACTTCACTTCATCAACCTCCTGGATACAACAAATCATGGATTAAATATAGACACTGGATTTATGGCACATTATAACCTGCCTGACATCTGATATCCCAGGTAACCTCGCTACAATGTACCAGCTACATTTTATCACCAGGTCGCCATTTCCCTTCCCCCACCCTCCAACCTGTTTCTCACCCATTGTCTCTCACCCTCTGACCCTCACTGCCACTCATTTGCATTTTCACTGATCTGCATTCTTGCATACTGGCTTCCCACTTCTATCCTATCCAGGAAGAGCACAAAACCACCGCAGACCCCCTTTAAGTCACTGAGCAATTCTAGCTTGATCCAGTAAATCACTTAAGCATCCACTTAATTTGAGGCAAAGGAATATAGACCCACTGGCTTCAACACTTAAAAGTTAAGCACGTGCTTAAGCATTTTGCTGGAATATGGCCCTAGAGGACCTTAAATAAAAAGCCCAGAGAAGTCTGAGTTTATGGATGCAGCCTTGAAATGCATCACAGAGCAGGTACAAACTAGATAGTAACAGGGCAAATTTGCCTCATTCACCCATGGATGGCAATGGGAGAAACAGGGGAAGTCATCTATCTGTGAGGCAAACCTAGACTCTTTCTTACCCAAAGCTATAGAGGAGGGGAGAGTATAAGTGCCTTTTGTGCTGGTACTTTTTGTAATGTAGGTACTAGCCCATTGCAAGCTAGAATGGGGCCACCAACTTCCTATCATATAGGCCACCAAAGAGCAAGCACAAGATAACTACTTTTGATCACTGCCTCAGATTTGGTCTTTGGTGAAAGAGTTAACAACCCCTGAGCTAATTCCTAGGTATTATGCCCACAGGCATCTAGCCCACCACATGAACCCCTCCTTAGTTTGAAATGAAAGCAGAAGTGCTGGTGTCAGGCCAGGGAATATTATTTTACTAAAATTTGTGCAGTGGCAGTGAGTTTATCTGCTTGTTGGCTCTGAAACAGGATGCAAATGCATTAAATATGTTTGTGTGTCTAGATATATTTAGATAACACATGCATAGTATATTTTTGCTATTTTCCCAGAAGACACATGTTGGAGAGCATTTTTAATAAGGAGCTTTGGAACCTGATAAAGAAAGATCTGTCACTGGTTTTAGTCAAATTAGTTAGAGGGTGGTCAACGGTTTCTCAGTGCCCTATCTGAAGTGAACTGCTGGTCTCTGTCCATTTATTAACATAGTAAAGGCAAACATTTTTAGCAGGGATACCACAAATTAGCCCTGCACCCTCTCTGAGTGCTTCTCCAATTCCTTTCCCCTGCTGGATCTGCTGCTCTGAATTTTTCTCCCTGCAAGCTCCTCTGCTTTGCTTGAACAGCCTGATCTGTTGCTTTGCTTCCTGCCTTGTGCTCCCTGTCTGATCTACTGCTCTGCTTTCTGCCCCATCTGCCCCTGTGCTTCCTGTCCCCTCCCTGATCTACTGTGTGCCACACACAGAGGCTGCCCATGCCACTTGTGGCACATGTGCTGCAGATTGGCTACCCTGTTCTAATGGAGAAGAGTCCACCTGGCATCAAAACACCACCAAAGCTAGCACTGCTTAGCCCAATTCTTGATGGCCTCTGAAAAGCCAACAGGGGAAACTGAACTAACTTCTTATGAAAAATGGTGGTCCTATAGGGCACAGAACCGCCATGCTGCTGACAAAGCTATGTTGTAGACGGGCAGAAGTCAGTCTTGAAGGAAAGCCCCTTTTGGCAGCATTAAATTCACTAAATGAACCCAGTAAGAAGAACGTGCAACATTGATTTGGGACTGTAGGTGCCCAACATGAGAAACCACAAATAGGCCTGTAGCTGTGGCATTAGGTGCCCTGGGTGAGGTTTTTTAACATGGAAAAACATCATCGCACAATAGGAACACCTTGCAAGGAGCACTGTTTTGATCCCGTCTGGCTAAGTCCTTATACTACAGTCATCTCTGTAGTATCTGAACAACTTCCACTGTGAATAATATTTGTCATGTGTGGATGTCCTCTTATCTTCTCCCCACAGGGACAGACCTGCCAGGCGGTTTGCTTTTCTGCTGCTGTTTTTTAATCTATGTACTGCTCTACGTGCACATCAGAAGGCTCCATACCTGGAACAGAAGGCAGATTGGCCTATGATAGTCTGCAGGTCTTCAGGGAGTGCATTGCACCATCTCAAGCAAGCTCCTGAGAAGTTCCTGCCTCTGGAAGAAATCAGCTTTCCCATTAAGAGTCCCACTGGACCGAGAGAACAGGGTTGCTGGCCACCATCACCCTCCGTGATGCACAAAGAGCATTGGCTGTTCATTGGAAGAAATGCCAAAGCCAGAGGAGTTGTCCTCCAGAACGTGGTTGGAATTGGTGCTGTGAGGCTGAATTTTAGCATTCCAAAACTCCTGCCTCCTTCTCACGCAGCCCAGTTCTGTTGAGCACACCTTGCAAACTGCACCTCTGCTGTCGCTATCCCGGGGCAGCAGAATTCCATGCACTGGCGAGCTGCAACGTGAGGAGGTGAGATGTTGAGATATTTTAGAGCCAAATGTTGAACAGCCTCCCCATTTGCATGAGCTATGAAATACAGGCCCGGTGTTGCAGAGATGCAATGCACAACACTTAGGCATCAAGCTGTCTGACAGCACCTGCAGATTAGGAAGCCGGACGTCCCGTACCTTCATTTGTGTCTACAGTCGACTGCAGATATGACATTAGAAGCCAAGACAAGGCCCCTGTAAAATTGCAGGCCTATAAGTCATGTAGGCAGTATACAAGGGTAAAGATTACTTTATTAAAAAGAAAAATCCCCCTAATGCGAGAGAAGGGACAGTGTCCAAGGTAAAACGCTCCAGAATTAATCAGACCTCATTTTATATTTAAGATGCTACTAACACTGAAATGTATCTTTCATCTGTCCAGAAATGCTTTGAATTCTAGTTCGTTAGCAGAGTGGCCATCAGAAAAAGCACAGTTTTACAAGTCCTCATTAAGGTTTGTTTTTTTCAAGTGCCTCTAAGGCAGGACTTACTCTGCCAGAAAGGTTTGCAGTGCCTTATGGGCTTCTGTCCTGAGAGAAACACGTCTGTCACCACAGACCCCGGTTATTTACCCCTGTACACTCACTGCTTGCTGCCTTTGCCAGTTTGCAGAGCAGCTGTCCTCCATGTTGCTCCCCCATCCCAAGCCCATCCACAGCCTATTGCAGGTTGTGAGCCAGCAAAGCAGTTCCCTTGCAAATGAGAAAGCCAGGATGGCCTTGGATCATTGTGCAGGTGCTCCAGCTATCACTCAGAAGCAAACACAGGGGATATGGGGCAGAGACCCGAGGTATCATGGGGCATGGGTTATATATTTCAAATAGGATATTTGGGGGACTGGCAGCTTGCTCAGAAAAGGCCATATGCAACCTCTTTGTTTCTCAGCTCTGTACTAACACCTCATACTCTCAAGGGGAGAGGTCATGCCAGTATTTTCCATCCTAATTGCATCTCTAGTCCTTCTCTCTCCAAAAGCCCTTTCTCCCCAAGGATCTCCAGCTAAAAAATGACAGGCCACTTGCTCTCTAGTCTCATCACTTCTGTGACCCAGTCATTCAGACCTCCTCTGCCTCTGGGCTTCTCATCAAGAAAGGAAGCTACTCAACACCAAAAAAAAAAAATCATTTGCATCTCCCACCTCTGTGAGTGGCACCCCCACTCCATCCCATCCCATCCTTTCTCCCTCTTCACAGTAATGATGTCTGCTAAACTCCACAGCTGGCTGTTGCTGTGTTGTTAGCAGCTTTTACACACTAATATTCAGGACCCCCTGGAGGGTAAACTCGTTCCAGAGGGAAAGATGTTGCAACTGTTTTCTCAAATAACAGCCATTGTCTTTTCTTACTTCTTTCCTTCCCCCACCCTCTTTCCTTTTTAAAATCATCAGTCATTATTTTAGCTTTAGATAATCAAATCCATCTGGTTTTTAGGCTTCTAAACATGAATCACAATATCTCATGTTTTCCGGCATACTCCCCCATGATGACAATCACAGGGAGATCAGTAAAGGATTTGGAAATGAAACAGAACAATGGATTCCCCACTTGCAGGACGGGTCTGCTATAAATGTAGGCATGATCTTGGGAAGTCAAATCTTTTGTCCCGGCACCTCAGTTTTCCCAAATTCAGAATGAGGATACAAGGGCTTGCCTAGCTCCAACATCTGTGTGAGGCTAAACGAATCCATGCAAATACCCTGAGTGGAAGAAATTAGGCCAATCTGAAATCCATGGTCAGCTTTCCTCCCAAGGATCAGAACACAGTCCATTTAGATGTTACAAAGGCAGCTGTAATACACCACGGTGCGTTTCCATGCCACAGAGACCAAATTGGTGGACAGACTTAAAATCCCCATGAGGATGCAGAATCCGTCCAGTGAGGCACCCTGATTTCACGTGCTTGAACCCTGCACAAGGATGCATGGTGACTTCTGCTGAATCACGCTGACCAGCAGGTCCAAATAACTGCAATCAAAATGTGTGTATGGCTGCAGCCTCCTTTGGGAGCAAAAGGAAAGATGGTCCGAGCCAGACAGGCCCTGCAGGGGCTCCCCTTGGGAGAGCTGGGCTTGAGAGAAAATATTTGTTGTTACCATTTAAATTGTCAGTGAAGGCTGAGCCCGGGAGGGAGGTTTGCTGGGGCTGGTACAGCTTCTATTAACTCTCTAGACCAGGAGGGAACACAACCCCCACCCCCACATTTTCCTATATTACTAAGTATTTATTTTTACTTACGCTTAAATATAGTTAAGTTCTTTCCTGAACCAGCACTGGGGCCCACATCCTGCAATCCCACTGCACAGCTCTAAAATGTCACAGAAGCCAAGGTTAAACTCCCCACCTTTATCACATCCCCACTGCATCACGAACCATGCAAGACTTGCTCTGGGCTTGATGGAATATGCCAGCCTCTGCCTTCTTCATCTGCCACTCACCCCCGTGATGACAGTCACTCTACTCATCCATCCAAAGAGCTTGTTTCCCCTCTCCTCTTTGCACATGTAATCTCTCGTTAATGCCTGCTGCTTTGCATTTCTTGACTATTCTGAAAAGTTTCCAGATACTTTTGGTAACTCTCCACTGGTTACTGCTAACCCTACTTAGATACTTTTCTCATCAGTTCTAATATCAGGGGCCACTCAGAGTAATACCAGGAATCAAAGTTTACAGACCTTTTGGGGCAGAGACGATGTTTTTGTCCTGTGTCTGGACAGTGCCTCACATGGTGGGACTCTAATCCAAGCCTGGGGCTCTTAGGGCATTTTTACACGTACTCCGGGAGGTGTGTGTGTGTGCTAGTGAGTGGGGAGAAGGAGGACTTTAATTAGCACACCTCTGAGAGCTGCGCTAATTAATTAAAAGCACCCAGAGCGTCACGTGTATCAGTGTCCCCACGCTGAAAAATAGTGGTGGGGCGCTTTGAACTAGAGCTTATTGAATGAGCCTTAGTTTAAAACACCTGACTGCCATTTTTCAGCGTGGGGACCGTGATGCATGTGATGCTGGAGGCTGCTAGAGTGCATTAGTTTCCAGGCTTCAGTAGACACGATTAATCGTGTACATATATAGGAGCCCTTCGATGCTACCACAATACCACTAAATAGTATTCTTCTACTTAAGGTCATCAGCTAAGAACTACAGGGACTGGGAAGAGTCTCACACATATATCTCTATAAAAATGGATGGGTGTTTTAGTACTAGAGCTGGTGAACCAAAAAAAATAATCTTGACAAACAGCTTTCAGAAAATGCAGATTTGATTACATTGAACGTATCACTAGGACACATTGATCGGATGTAATGTTTCACAGGGAAATCAATAAAATGTTTTGTTTGCATAAAATCCAACCATTTTGTTTCCACTACATTTTTTTTTCCATTGTCATGTCGTATCACGTCGTGCCGTGTCATGTCAAGTTGTGTCGTAATAACAGAGTGCAGTATAATGAAGTCTAAATGATATCATGGGGATGACATTTTTTTATTTCATTGAAATTAAATGTTTAGTCCTTCACTGAGATGAAGGATTTAGAAAAAGGAGCTCTGATAGTTCCAAAATAAAATATTTCGGAATTGTCATTCTGTAGTAAATATTGAAATGTCATCATTTCATGCTGATTTGCAGTGAAAGGAAATTCTGAAATGTTGGACTTCCTGCACAATAAAAATTCTGTGTTTTCAGCTAGCACCTTTCTAACTATACGCCCCATCTGCTTCCATCTGAAACACCGGCTTCTGGCTTGTGTTGGAGGTCAGAGACCAGATGGATGGGCCAGTGGTCTGGCCCTTATTGAAAACTCTGTATCTATATGCAATGGTTACAGTCTTAAATTGAGTCATTTTTCTGCATTGCTTTACAGCAGGTCAGGAATACACCATCATCATGATGTGGAAAAGAAATGAAAGGGAAGGATTAGCTCAAGACAGGCTGAGCTAAGGCTTAAGCGCCTATTTGGAAACGGTGGCTAATTTTTCTTCCCCCTATGTCTAGAATGGCAAGACTGAACTAGTTTTATAGCATAGAGTTTCACAGCACGGAGGCACACAGCTCCTTTTCCCACTTAATAGCAAGCCAAACAAACCCATTCCTGTTGATAATCACATGATGTCCCCATGGTAATTACAGAGATTGCTTACAGGAATAATTAATTGATATCTGCAGCTCTCTCTAATATGATGTAACAGCTGGAAACAAAGAGGACAAGCCAACACCATATAACCAGGCATTTCTCTGTGTCTTGCTAATAAATGGTCTGTGGACCCCAGCTTGGGAACTGCTGGGTTAAGCTATTTACAACAATGTTCTGCATTGTTACATGGTTGCTCTTAAGGCAGCTACAAATTAGCTAAATACCTGGGCCTAATGCTGCCCTCCTGAGTATCAAAACTTTTCTTTAAAAGGGGAAAAAGGATTAACTGCCCCTGAGTCACTAAGGCCAGAATCACATGAATAGGACGATTTGGGGAGGGCGGCAAGAAAACACACCAGGGGAGAAAAAAGCACAAAAAACCTATGACTACACGAAGCCAAGGTTTGGAATAGACTGCTGCTGGAGGTGGTTCAAGCACATATTTTGAATGCCTTCAAGACACATTTGGATGTTTATCTTGCTGGGATCCTATGACCCCTGCTGACTTCTTGCCCCTGGGGCAGGGGGCTGGACTCGATGATCCTCTGGGGTCCCTTCCAGCCCTAGTGTCTATGAATCTATGAAGCATCTCTTAAAATCAGGTGAATCTGCCCTAACCCAGGACATTTAACCCCAATTACCATCCCAGTTTGTATGCAGTTGCCCATGGTTAGTTAGCTCTGGATTTAAGTCCAAAGGCAACTCTGTCCCTGCAGCCTTGGCCTGAAGCACATAATATATTTTCTCTTTTTTTTTCTACCTTCTGCAGATCACTCTCCTCTGAGGCATCTGCAGCTCAGGTGGCTATCTTTCAGTCTCTTTACCCCAAAATTGAGTTCTCTAAACACCTGAGCACATTTATCATTCTTCAAGTGCCAAAGCAATGTCTCGGCATCTTTCAGGTTGTAAGATGCGCCTAGCACAATGTTCCAAGCATGGTTTCAGCAGAACCATGCATTACGTACCTCCATACCTTCCTGTTCTGTGGCAAGACGGCTCTGGGTATGGCATCTCAAAGGTGCACTCACACTAGAACCAGCAAACAAGAGAGACTATTTCCTTGGTACTCCATGAGCAGCGTAGACAGTCCCAAATTGCACTGACCTATTAGGCTGCCAAAGTCCAGCACTAGCTGCATGAAATGGTATGGCTCATACTCAACTCTGTGACCTACTTCCAAGTTGCAAGATATCAGTTGGCTGAAAGGTTAAACTCCCTACTCAACCCGTGTCCCAAGAGATGATTTATCATCTGCATTATAACAGTTCTGAGACAGCAGATCAAAACCAGGGTCCCATACACATGCAAACAGATGCACACATATACTTGCATATACTGTTGAGCTATAAAGAGAGATGATATTTGTATTGCAGTCATACATATAGATATATATATACATACATGTATGCATCTGAGAAGCTTTCCGGCCCCAAGCAACCTTCCTCAGGTCTGAGCACTTAATGACCAAGAGAAATTCCAACTATAAAGTTTGTCCAATAAAAGACATCTCAAAAACCTTCTTGCCTCATACATTTTATGGACTTTCACTCCAACCCTACTCCATGTTTGTGTATATGCATGTGTTGTGCATATACATGTCTATACCTCACACATGGACAAGCATACACTCTGTTCCTTTTTTACTCTTTTCCATGGCAATGACCCATATGTATAGATGTTTCAACATGTTAGCTTCCTCTTGTAACTGAAAACTATGGGGATCAATACAAACACTTGGGATATATTCTCTGAGGAACATCACCTAAGCTAAACATGAAGTACTGGTTCCCCAGGAAGTCTTACACACCTGCAATTCATGAGTGGATGAAACTGCCTTTCTTCTCACAAGCTGAAGAGAACCCCTACCAGGCAAGAATAACTAGACTTTTTAATCTGCAGAGTGGCCCATTGTACACTGGGAGTGAAACAAGATCAAGAAATGGGTGGGAAAGCTGTGATTCTGTATGAATGCTTGGTGGGTTACTGGTATGTCCTTGATTCTTCCCATAAAGTGCAATTCACATTTTTATCCTAAATCATGACTTGCACATCTGTCCACCTTATGAATCAAATATGCCATGGATAGTCTGGTGTGTTTCTTTAGTGTGTCTTTTATCCCAAATGGAAAACTGTACATTTACCTACCCAAATATGTGTGCATGCATGATCATTTGTCCTTTCTTCTCCAATGCAATGTTTTGCATTCTGTGCAAATCAAAGATATATAGAACTCAAAGGGACCAGGATCTACTAAATACTGAGTGACCATCAAAGACCTGGTTAGCAACAATCAAATAGGAATGATATGGTACAAGAAGGAAATGGAAGGCAGGATAGATATGCACCTTTATAGACAAACTAAATACAATACATATGTAGAGAGAGATCATAAGCTTTCATGAATCCAAGTTCACTTCATCAGATGCTGTGAAAGGACAATATAGAGAAGAGTATAAAGCAGAGTGAGTGACTGGAATGTATTAGAAAAGCAATAGATGGGAAGAAAGGAAAAGCAATACTGCGAAAGAGAAGCTCATCACCAAGGATATCTGAAATAAAGGGTTTCAAGGGGCAACCTCAATTATTAGCTTGGGTAATCTAGAAATAGGATCTTGAAATTAATCAAACATTAAAAGCCTCCGATAAGAAAATGATTATACCCTGACCTGATGCCATCTACTGGATAGCAATGGAAGTAGCAAAATAAGCATGACAATTGAAAGCTGAGAGCAATTTGGAACATGTCCAATGAAAATGAGAAGGCAACCACCAACCCTGGTCAATATTAATTGCTTACACGACTGCATGAATAAATTATGTTCAATACATGCCTAGAACCTTAGCTGAATCTATATTTGATTGATGAACCTTTGATTATATACTTACGTGGTTCTTAGAAGATTATTAAGTTGTTGATTGGGTAAGAATTAGTGCACTGATTTAAAAAAAAACACAGTCCAAGGTAAAGGTTGCCCTGATAAGCACCTGGAGTTAACATTAGTAAGAGAACTCCCCTTGGATTCAATTTAAAAAAATGTACCTCCTTAACTCCATGCCAATTCTGCTGACAGTACTTAACAAATTGTCAAGCTTAGTATGCTACATTTCAGCCTGAAAATCTGATTGGCACCCGGGCAAATCCATAAAAATAAACCTAAATTTCACTTATTTTTGTAAAAAGATGTCTTAATCTCCCTCCATCTTAAGAACCACATGGAGAAGGCAGAGAGAGGAAGCAGCACTATTCCCATTCCACCTATGGGGACTGAAGGCTGGGTCATAAGGAACCTGAATTCCTCATGATACGCCCATCCCTTCCCTTCCATGGCTTCACCCCGAGAGGTGTGGGTGACTGGTACAGGATGTATAGGTTTGAGTCTGGCAGGAAGGGATTATTCCTGGGATGCTGTTCAACCTTACCTCCTCTACTGCCTCAGGAAGAGGGGAAGCTAAGTGGAACAGAAACCAGAGAAGTGATTATTAGAGGCATCTCCCTTCTCTCAGCTCTGGATCCTCCCACAGCCTGGTCATCATCACCCCCGGCCCTTCCTTCTCTCAGAGATGATGCTCTGTGGACGCTATCAGCAGATCCCATTTTGGTGCACCATTCCCAGAGGCTGGCTTAGTAAAATGACTGTCAAGTGTTCTTGGGATGAGCCCTTCTTCAGCAGGGAATCAGAAGCTCTGCTACTCTATGGGGGCTGCTGCTGCCTTAATTACAGCGTCAGCATGAAGACAGCCAGGCCCCCCGATGTGGACACAACTGTGCTAGCAGGAGAAGTTTTTCAGCTGCCTGAATAACATCCTGTCCTCCAAAGAGCAGCAGCTCAGCTGGGCAATGGTGGCTTCTGCCAGCAGAGCTGTGGCCACAGCAGGGTTTTTGCCAGCAGAACTACTCCAGCCCTGGTGTGCGAGCTCCACCAAAAGCATCTGCAGTGCACACAAAGCCTTGCACTTCTTCTTCTTGAAGAATCCTCCCCGGAGACATGCACAAACCCCGATGACACGTTATTCCTGATCACAGCGTCAACCATGAGCGAATGTTCACTTTAGCGGCCACTGACTGACATTGTCCCTCAGTGTGTCTGACTATGGAGCTTAGCTTTCCAGATCATTCATCATCTGATATCAATTTGCCTGCTCATTGAGCCAGCTTTGATTTTCCTCCAAAATCCCAAATCAATCTCCCATTGATATTTAAACAGAGAAGAAAGACGACAATTTCCAAAAGGTTGAGGGAGCAGCAGTTTGAGTAACAGCTCTCCCAGAGGAAGGGCTATAATAACTCTCCTGCAGTCATCCCAGGCCATGATCAGTCCTTCATTCCCCATGCAACCAGCACAGTGGTGTTCATGCCAGGCTACAGCTGAGGCCTGTGAATGGAGCAATATGGGGCTGTCCACAACGTCAGCCCTTCTCCTAGTATAGCCACCATCACTCATTAGGGAGCTCTCTGGGCACACTGGGACTGGAGTTGCTTCATAGCCCAGCAGGGATTCCTCCCCTTTCAAACACCGCAGGACAGCCTGGGATTTTCTATTTATGCTGCTGAGAGAGAAGAGAAAGAAAAGATGAGAAGCAAGGGATGAAAAAGAGAGAGAATAAAGGAGAGGATGAGAGGGAGAGATGAAAGCTTTGTGAGCTCACACCGTCTGTTACAGCTATCCCTGCTCCTTCTCAGACTGGCAAGGAAGGGGACTGGAGGGGGCTCTTCTGCCTGTCCAAGAGTGGCCTGGATCCTGGCAATTCATGGAGCCAACTCATCTCCTTTCTCTGCTGCAAGGATGTAGACTAGAAATCAGTAGTGGTCACATGCCTGCATAAGTGTGTGCATGTGTACACACATGAGTGTTTTTATGTGCATGTGTGAAGGTGTGCAGGGGTGTCTGTGCCTTGAGAAAGCCTGAACAAGCAAGTGCCCAGTGCCTCTTGGCAGCCAGGGATTTCCACCCATGTGGAGGCTGCTCTATTTCTCCCCCACAGCCATTAGGGAACAGAAGGCACACCAAGGTGATTTCTTATTCCTTCTCCCTCCGCTCCCTCCCCCAATTCCCTGTTCCTTTCCTGTTTTGTTCTCTTCAAATACAGCCTAATTTAGTCATTATCGAGTAGGGAGGGAGGCCTCGTTTTCCCAGAGTGACACAGATTTCAATTTCCGCCGCTCCATGTGCCGGCGTGGGGAGCGCCAGGCCTGTAATTTATTGACAATTTCTATCTTAATACATCTTGACTTTTAAGAAGAGGCGTCTCAGTGTCTCTTCCTGGCAGCCTGCAGCAACCACGACTCCAATGGGCTCTGACAATATCTGGGAGGCATATTCATTGTCAGGGCAAAATGGCAAATGGAACAAAACAACAACAGGAAAACCCCACAGAAAAAAAGAGTGAGAGAAGTTGAAAGGAAGAAAAGGGGAAAGGAGGAGTGGGAGGAAACCATCGTGTAAGGATACATTTTGCAAAGTACGGCCTGCAACACATCAGCGCCATCCGGCTGCAATACTAAATGTCCTTACCAAGCACTTGGAAATGGGGGATAATGAAAAAGCCACCCCAGAGACAGCATCACTCCAGTCTGACCTTTCCAGGATACTGTACATAAACATCTTCAATAAGTAAAGAGACACTTAACTTCTGCCTCTACAGAGACAAGGAGGGGGAACAGGAAATACTTCCACGCTGAATAGAGTGGCTTTAGGATTGGGGGAGTATGAGGATGTTAAGGGGGCTGGAAGAAGAGAGAGCGTGCATGTGTGTGCGCATGTGGGTGTGTGTGTATTGGGTTTGTGCACATACATGTGTATGCATGCCAGAAAGTGAGCAAGTATCTGGTTGTGTAGGAAGTATGTGAGCACAAGAGAAACAGCACAAGTTTGTGTGAGCATGTTTATGACTGGATGCAAGAAGGTATGTACAGGAAAAGAAAACACAACCCCTAACAAGTGTGATTGTAGGTGAACATGCAGGAAGGTCACAAGTACAGTTGTGGCAGCCTGTAGGTATGTGTGCAAGGGATACATAACAATGAGAAAGGGAAAAAGCACAAGCGTGCATACCTGCATGTATGTACAGGGCAGAGATATCATGGTTGGCAGTCTCATTGTCTGTATAATGGGCTGGGATGGGTCCCCTGTGACAGACACTCCATACTACTGCTTAAAGCATGTAGTTATGCCACCAGACTAGAGCCCCGTGTTAATTTGTTTGTTGTTTTCAGGATTGTTTTACAGAAAGAGGAAAACTAATTGTGAAAATCAAGAACTGACTCGGCTTCACAAAGCTTTGCGCAAAGAACATTTTTCCTGACATATGCACACCTCCAGAGTTTATGTAAAAACCAAACCTACAGCAACCAACACCCTCTTGTAGAAAGCTGTTTTGTAGGAAGCTGTTTGTGTTCCCATCAGATGCAGATCAGCTGAAAGGCCACAGGTGTGCTGTGCTGAGCACACCATGAAAGGAGCAGCAATGCTTCTTTACACAATGAGAACTGGAGCTGGCAATAGAGCTACTGCATGAGACGCAGGGCTGCACACCGTGGCCTGAGCAAAGTTGAGTCGTGAGGTTAGGAAGGTTTCCTAGGAAGTGGGTGCAAAGGAAAGGGAGTGAAGAGCTTGCTTGGAAAGCTCTCTGCATGTGTATGGTGAGCAGGGAAGCAGCAGAAAGCAAGAGTGGCAACCATGGTCCAGGGCAGAAGTTAAGAAACAGGACTTATTTTTGGCACAGTACTTGCTCAAGAGGCAGACTGGGTATCTGAGCAAGGCCACAGCCTGTTGCTATTAGTTTCTATGTTCAGGTAAACAGGCCTTTGTGAACATCCAGGGTCAATAACCAAATCCCATCAAAAAAATACCTGACTCCAATCACCCATTTCCCTTCCTAATGACAACAGCTAGGTAAGACAACATAAAGTGGCTTACTGTTCAGGCTGAAAGGGTCACAAGGGCTTTAACTCGTTCATCTGTCCAAATTTTCAGACAGCAATCTCATGTGTTATCCAGTGTAACCAGCAGGAATGGGGGGCATTTGCCTCCTCACCATGACCCCCTCCTTGCAACTGAAATGATTCTACCAGACATGTATGGAGATCCTACAGGACACCCAAGCATGTGGGCCAGAAAAGTTCACTCTCGCCTAGTATAGCAAGCAGTAGAGAAGAGGAGGGCTAAAGGGACAGACCAGCGATCCTCTACTTGACAGCGTGGATTGCCTTGAGATCCTTTCAAGGGTGCCGTGGGGTCCCTCACACTCAGCACTGTTAGGTGTGCAGACATGATCCACAAGATAAATTCAGAGATTTCAAATAGGAATCCATAGTATTAAAAACACTCTGAGCTGTTGTGGTCTCTAAGTTCTTTGCAAGAGAACAATTGCTCAATTATTTTTTGTAGTAAAAAATACAAGCAAAAATGCACCGCTACCATTTTCCAAAGGGGTGCTTTGAGTCTAAAAATGATAAAAATCATGGGGATAGACAGATCCCCAGTAATACCTCCCAAAAGGCAAGAACGATTCCTTAGCTTGTATTGACAAAAAGCAAAAAATGCCTCCTTCTGCACATCTCCCTACAACACACACTTTCTCCAGAGCAGTAGCTCTGTGTACATACCACACAGCCCGTGGAGTCCACCTTGCGGTCTGAAACACACTTGAAATTGCGGGTACAGCCGCCATTGTTGCGTGCGCAGTCTCGGACTGGCCCAAAGGAGGAGAGCAGGTCATTGATGGTTTCGAAGTAGGTGGACAACATTGCTTCTTCCCTTGGAGAGAGAAAGACACTGTTAGAACTGGGAAATGAACCAGACTGTAGGCAGCTTGCCTGCAGGGTTGTCCAAGGGAAAAAAAAGAGTCGACTTGCTCAGAATATTTGTACAAAATTTCAGCAACTTGTGCTGTTTCTACAAAGCTGTAATGCTTCATAGCGTTCTCTTGGTTTCCAGGAAGGCTTTGTCAGAAAATTCTTTCTGGTCCCAGGCTCTAAGAAATGCCCCCCTTGTCCTACAACTTGGCACTAGCTGAGGCACGGAGGATCCCATCTGAAGCCCCTGTTTTACTTGATTCCAGGGCATTTGGGATGATGAATTTTGTCTTTAACCAGGCAGAGCAGGACTTGTACCTAGAGTTGCGGACACACGAACAAGGCACTGGAAGGGTAAGTGGAGTATGCATGAACTACTCTGTGGTAACTGCTTGCAAGTACACTCATACCCTGCGGTAAAAAAGGGAGCAAGTTCCTGGAAGGTAAGCTGTCTCTTTTACCGGGGGGGGTTAAAGCATGCACACAAGTAGTTGCTACAGAGAAGCAAACACACTGCAAGTTCACACCTTCACTTACCTTGCAGTAACTTGTTGGTCGCCTATAACCTGCGTTTTCCACATGCTGGACCAACACATGCGCACACGCATCTATGCATGCACACACATATGCACAGACCCATACACACACAAACATTTCAGCATAAGAGAGTGAGAGACATCCTTAGATTCATACATCAGCTGCCCTCTAATCCTTCAAATACTGCTGTTTTCCAGGCAGCCAATAAAAGCACATTTAGAGGAATAAAGCAAGAGAGATGATGAGTGGATTACTCAGTAGGCATGGGCAGCAGGCAGTGGCAGTCAGGTTTCTCAGTACTAGCTGCAATCCCACTGCCCTCTGTGCAAGTTATTCCACTGCTTTGTGGTGAACTTTACTCCTGCAAAACGGCTCCCAGGACAGAGGCCCAGGATACAATCTAGACGCCAGGTCTGTCTTTAGGACTGAGGGGCTTTTGAAAGTTCCTAGATGCTTAAACCAAGGAAGATCACACTCCCACTGGCTTTCAGCGACCAAAGCACTTCGAAGAAACCCACCCTAGCCACTTAGAACCACATAAGGCCATACGGATTGCCATTCCCTGGGTCAGACCATAGGTCCGTCTTGCCCAGCATCCTTTGTCACACAGCGCCAGAAAGTGGATGCTGAAAGGGAGAGCGAACTGGGTACGACCAGGGCTTTTTTTCACTGCTCCTTTTACTTGCAGCCTCCAGTATTTAAGGTATAGGAAGTTCTAATTCAGAGGCTGTATCACTAACTTCTGTGCTAAATAGCTCGTGATGCTCTTTTTCTGCAACAATTTGTTGAATCCGGCTAAACTGTCAGCTCCCACAACATCTAGGGGCAATGAGATCTATGCTGTAATTACATGCTGTGTGAAAAGGAACTTCCTTTGTTAGTTTTAAACTGACTTCCTACTAGGATCATTTTGTGAACCCTAGTTCTTGAGTGGTGAGAGAGAGTAAATAATAAATCCATCTCTTTGTCAGTTAGTATTTTGTAAACCCTTATCATGTCCCCCTCAAGCATCTTTTCTAAACGGAATAGGCCTAGCCTCTTTAGTCTCTCCTCCCATGGAAGCCCTTGCATACCACTAATAATCATTGCTGCCCTTCTCTTGGCCATTTCTAGTTCTTCTGTATCTTTTTTTTAATTTTATTTATTTATTTTTTAAGTGTGGGGACCAGAACAGGGCACAGTATTCAAGGTGTGGACACACCATGGATTTATAAAGGGGCATGATGATACTTTCAGTTTTGTTAACAATTCCCTTCTTAATACCAACATTTTTTTTTTTGCCTTTTTTATAGCTGCTGAACTGACCTGATGTTTTTTTACAAACTGTCCGCAATCACTCAGATCACCTTTCTGTGTGGTAACAGCCAATGTAGAGCCCATCATAGTGTAGGTATAGTTTGGGTTATTTTTGCCCATGCACATCACTTTACACTTTTCAGCTAGGGACAGACATTCAAAAAGCCTGAGCCTGAACTGATTCAATTGTTGCAGGTTAGTCTAACCTGGCTAGGCTAAACCACTTTGTAGTTGTACAGACATCCCAGACATGCAGGCACATGCCTGAAGTGGCTCACCCTAAAAACTTGGGGGGTACTAGAGCAGCCCTCCCTTCCCTTTCACAGTGCTGAGCTGAGGGGGGCGTGGCTAGGCCCTAGCAAGATGCTCTGATTAGGGGCGAGTTTCCCTCCCCCCTACCAGCCCAGTAGGAATAGATAACAGTGTTTATCACCCCTAAGTCAGTATTGATCAGCCCATTAGTAAAACAACAAGGGACATTACCAGCTACCTGTTGGTTCTCCCTTTGTCCTGTCTGCCACAGCATGGATTGTAGCCAGCATGTGGTCTGCTAGCTAATACACAGACACCTCTCCACAAGGTGGAGGGGAGGGGAAGGAGGAATTGCTGCTTAGCAGGGAGTTGGGGGGTGGGGGGGAGAGCAGCCTGCAGTCTCTGCTGGAGCTGTAGCCAAGGAGCAGAGGGGAGGAGCTAGCTGTGGGGGGTGGAGCCCTGCTGTGGAGCAGGGAGCCCCACCCAGCCCAGAAAGCATGCCAGGATGGTGGGGGAATCTGTTTTAACTTGAACCAGCGAGGGGGTTTGGGACAGACATTGCATAAGCCAGTTTGACCCAAATCAGTGAAGTCTGATATTACATTCAACTAGGTTCATCTCAAACTGGTTTCAGCCATTTTCAAACTGGTTTATATGCACTGAACATCTGTTCTGTTACAGGTTTAAACCAGCTTCTGATCACTTAAGCTGGTTTATGTGTAATGTCCATCCCTAGCCTTCTACGCTGAATTTCACCTGCAATTTAGTTGCCCATTCACTCAGTTGTGCCAGATCCTTCTGGGGTTCCTCACAGTCCACCTTGGTCTTTACCACTTTGACTAATTTTGTGTCATCCACCAATCTAGTCACCTTGCTACTCACCCCCTTTTCCATATAATTTATGAATATGTTAAACAGGTCCCAACATAGATCCCTCGGGGACCCCACTATTTACTTCTTTCCATCCTGAAAACTTACCATTCATACTTATTTTTTGCTTTCTATCTTTAAGCCAATTTCTAATCCATGAGTAGACATTCCCTGTAATCCCATGACTACCTAAACTGGTTAAGAGCCTCTGGGGGTGGACCTTGCCAAAGGCTTTTTGGAAATCCACACGCACCTTGTACACCTAGTGAAGTATTCGGAGCAGAGTTTTTTCTTTTCCACTGGATTCTACCAGATTCTTATAAGGGGAAATGCAGGATGGAAGATTTGTTAAGAGCTAAGTACCCATAGTATACTTTGTTTTCAAAGTGCTCTCTAAGCACAAGTAATTGTCACAACAGATCTGGCCATCTTACACACATGTCTAAACTGCCTGTCCACTTTCATCATGGCTAACATTTCTCAGGTTTCATCCTCCAGCTAAGGAGCTGGGTTTGCGCTGATGCCCTTCCTTTTTGCTGCACTTGCTGTATGCCTCAAGCTGAAGTTCCCTATCGTATTTCTTGGCAGTGCTTCAAATATGTGTTGAGACACTTTGGAGTAGTCCTGAGCTCTCACTAGGCACGTCTACATGTGCATCAAGGCACTTTTCCTAATGTGCATTATATTTAGTACCTCCAGATATGTTTACACATGTAAGTAGCACAGCACCAGGCACTTTGAAAAGCACACAGTGCTGCGATGCTTGCAGTTGTACAAATGGCAAAATGCATGTCAGCACTGAGAAAATGGCGGTGTTTTAGTTCAAAAGCACACTGCCACCATTTTCTTCACAGTGATGTGCATTTTACCACTTATTCAAGTGGCTCACCATGGTAAGCGTCAGCTCATGTGCAGAGCAGACTCAGTAAATTGAGGCAATTTATTGAGTCTGCTCTGAAACGGCAGATCTCCGGCATGTCACAGGACGAAAAAGTATGTGTATAAATGCCCTTCAATGTGAGGTACTAAACAAATGTGCATTAGGCTGCCTTAATGTATAGTAATGAACGTGCACTGTTTTTAAGTGACACTTATTGCACAATAGCATATTTTCTGCACATTAGCATAATCACAAAGTTTTTATGTGATGCTTTAATTTGCAGGAAAATAGAATACTGCTCATAAAGCATAGGTGTAGATGTGCCCACTAGGGTCTGCATCTCCTCCCAAAGGAGAGAGCATACTACAGCTAAGTAAAGTTTCTTTGGGGAAGAGCTTATTCAGTGAAATATGCAGTTTGTAAAGGATGGGAGCAAAGCTGTTCATCAAGCTAGGCTGAATAAAGTGCATAACTCTGGACAACCATAAACATCTTGTCATAAAAGACAAACTGATGAATTTTGACATTTTGGAGGCATTCACCTTGATTTTCTGTTTCCAAACATCTCTGTTTTGGAAACTGCCAAAACTGAATTGAAAAAGGTTTTTAAAAGTTAAAAAAATAAAAAACAGCAACCCAAACTACATTTTTCTTTCACCAAAAAAAAGCAATGGTTTTCGTTCGCGGTCACTGTGGGGCTGACTGATTTTCTTATGTACAAACAAACCACAAAGCTCTGGTGCTGTGTAGCTTTAGCATGTGTACAACAGGAGAGGAATCCAGCTTTAGTTCCACGGTGTTCGCCTATACAAGCTCAGCTGCAACAGGGACCCCCGGGCCAGCTCTGCAAGTGTAAAGCGGAGCAGCCCTGAGAACTGAAGAGGACCATGCACAGCGCGGATCATCCTTACAGCATGCTGCACTTCCACAGTGCGGCTGGAGGACAGGCTGAGGCTAGGGAGGGGAGGGGGAGCAAGTCTCTCTTTTAATTAAAACTGGAAATACAGAATGATAAAGGCTTTTGTGCCTCTTGAACAGCTGATTATTTCACCCGGCAGTGACAGGAGAAGGGTGGTAGGGGGAAGAAACCTTGCTCTCTGAAATCACGCCTGCTTGTAATGGATCATTGCTGACAAAACATGGACAGGGGCTGATGAGCCTGAACGAGCCATTAAGTGTATTAAAATATTAACCTCCTCAGAAGATGGGGACGATGGAAGAAAGAGACAGACAGAGACATTCAAATGTCACCGCTGAGAAGAGTGGGGTGACGGCACTGTCTCCAAGCAGAGAAGGGCTGTTAGACTTTGGACGGATTGACTCTGCATAAGCATCTGTTACATTATAAGAACATTACTTAAACACAGAGACTGACAAGAGGAGAAGTCACTGATGAGAGGACTGATGCTGACCTCAGTGCAAACCGGGAGCAAATTTTGCTTTGTGCCTCCCAAAAGAGGCTGTTCAAGGTGTCAGGAGCCAGGATCTGTGCTCACCAGGCATGTCCAAGGCTTCTTTTACCTTGACATTCACAGCTCTTGTTTTTAATTTGGGGGGTGACTGTGAGCACTCACAATATCTAATTAAATTCTTTGCACAGCCAGGGCTCAATGCTGGGTACATGACATGGATCACTCCTGACATGTGTAGCTCTGTCCCTGCACCTCAGTCCTGAGCTCCTTGCAAAGCCCTGCCCGTGCCTCCCCACCCTGACCTGCAGCACCTCCTACTCTTCCACATCACAGCTCCTTACCACCTTTGCTGATGCACTTCAATTCTGCCCTGTCCCCAGCTATTCCAGTCCTCAGTCTCTTTAATGACGAGCAGTCTGCAAACGCTCCTTATTACTCCAGCACGTTCTGCGTGGCTGTGCTGAAGGTTTTCATGGTCAAAGCGATTCGCCCTTTATCACTACCTCATCTTGACCTATTGGCCCTTACTTCCCATTTCCCCCCTGCTAAAACATACCCACAGCTCTGCCCCTCAGTTTTGATCTGCCATCCTTCCCCACTCAAATGGTTAATGGGCTATACTTCACCAAGTATCACACAAGGGAAAGAGAACAAACAAACACCCCTGAAGAAATCAGCCGAGGATTTCAAATCCATTCTTTCCATGAGCAACAACAGCATGGTTGGTTGGGTAAGGCTGCAGGCACAAAAATTGGCATGCTGAGTCTCATTCCTGGCTCGGACCACAGCATGCTGAGGGACCTCAGGCAAGGCGGTCAAGCTCTCCGTAGCCCAGTCAGCCAAAAGGGGCAGGTAATGATGCCCGCCTACCTTTGAGAGCCGCAGCTGAGAACACACTATCTAAATGCTAAGTGGGCAGGCCACTGGGAGGCGAGGGGCGAGTGCACTGACACACCGTACCGCTCAGCCTCTTAATAAAAATCCTGCAGACCCCAGCAATGACGTGATGCGTATGGAAACAGAGTGATCTCTAAATGTCAGTGGTGATACACCACTGGGTATTAAATGAACAAAAAAAAATCCAGCTGGTGGGCTGCCAAGGGAAGCCAGTCAGATGTCTCCTGTTTGACTGAGATTTAGACCAAACAGCCTCCAGTCCCCTCAGCCTCCAGCTGATTTCTGGAGGGCGCATACCTCGCCCGGGTCCCATCTCACTGTCAGTTTGAGCTAGCTGCTTGGATTTATGCGGGGAATAAATACAGCTAACAGATGCTGACAAGTTCTACCATTCATATGTGCCCTTTCCGATTGCTGCATTATATGTCATCACCATGCCTGGCTGTCCTACGTCACACGTTGAACCCAATGGCTCCCTGCTTGTGGTTGCTCCTGTCCCACACCTGCTGGGGGAACAAAACATCAACCCTGCCTTGCCAGGGTGTTCAGCGCTCTCGGTTTTATCGCTGTTGACCTCTCGTCAGCACCCGGAGGGTCATGGGGACACTGGAGTCACTTCAGATTGCAACACAGGGTTATCAAGTCCCATCTCTGGTCTCCAACACAAATAGTTCATTGGTCTCCAACACAAATAGTTCATTGGATACCAGAGGAAAGAGAGTTTAGCCAACTGTGTATGGCTGGGCATTAGGGAGAACATACCTTGATCATCTGAGGTTCGGAAGCATAAGACTGGACTGCCTTTGAGGTTTTGGTTGGATTCCCTACATCAGCCAGCTTCCTTTAAGAAAAGTTTTAATTTGTTGTTCTACTTTTCTCTGCAGCTAAAATAACTAAGTGACCCACTGGATCCATTATGGCAAGACAGGATATACAGGAAGGGCTTCTCAGCATCAACTCAGCCTTCAGAATGCCAGAAACTTCAGGCCAATCCCTTCTGGCTCTTCCATGGCCTAGGCTACATAAACCTGGGTTGGGTAATCACTTGATGGCCAACCGAGCTGCTACTCAAGCCCTAACCATGCTTTGAAACACCATGCCCGTGCTGTATCCAAGCTCCCAGAATATTAAGCTTATGGGAGTAAAAATACGAACATATTCTGTGGGTCAGAAATGCGTGATTTTGGATCCTAGCAATGTCAAATGCACATGTACACACACAGAGGGAGACACAAAATACATCCTGCTCACAGATGAGCTCTGCTGATTACATACCACTGCAAAATCCATTCGTCTGACAATTTCCACTGTAATAAATTATTTGCATGCTACATAAAGATACTCATTTCCGTTCAGGCTTCCCCACGGTCCTTTAGTGAGACGGCAATGTCCATTATTTTCCTGGCCATGCATCATCTTCTACTGCCTGCAGTTGTTTTGACTAGTCATTTGTAAATATTCTTCTCTTCAACCTCCCCACTTCTCTCCAACCTCCGCCTTTGCTCCAGTCCCTTCATCAATAAAACAGATTCTGTGACAAATGTTGCTGGGGGTTATTTATTCATGAAATATCCATGCCATGCACTTCTAAAAGGTTCCAAACCATTCATCCTGGAACAAGCACATTGCACCAGTCTTCTGAGCTTTGCAAGGAAAGTTTCTCTCAGGCTCACTCAGGGAGAGGATTGCTGGGTGTAATGCAACTCTTCTGCCCTCTCTTATAGCTGGCAAATGGTAGAGACTTATCTACCCCCCCGCCCCCCAAGTTCTACCCAACTGGGCAAATCGCTGTTGACAAACCACAGAGCCCCCAGTGATATCCCGCTATCAGCAAGTGCTGCTCTCTGATTAATCCGTGTTGCACACTGAATATTAGAGAGGGGCACGGAGGGCAAGCATTATTGCCTGTGAGCTTCCATAGACAACAAGAAACAACAGCAGATGGCTTTAGCTGATGCTGTGTGAACATCAGGTCCTCCACTCTGGGCCTCCGCCCTCATATTTCCAGGAAGAAGATGCCTCTAAAAATGTTAAACAACAAAAGGTAGATCTAAACACACAGCTCTGACCTCTCGGTAGCATCAAGGTTGACATACCTAGACTCCCTCGATTTACAGGGCAAAACTCTGCCCTTCGCCTTTGGAATTGCCTGCACTACAACATTTGATCATGTTGAAAATGCAACTGTGAAAAGCTGAGTTAGGTAAAATGATGCTGACCACAACATTATGGTCAATGCACAGGAAGACAGATCACGAGCAAAACTGTTACATGGTCCTGATGAAACCTGCAAAGCCCTATTGGCATAACTGGACTACAACTGGTGTAACCAATTCTAAAAGTGTCTGCAATGTAGCCTATGAAAATGTGTGCGTGCACGTGCCCACTTGCATACAAATGTAAGGCACAAAAAAACTGTATTAAAGGAATATCAAGGTTACAAAACCATACATTTGAAAGTTAAGCAAATCTCATAATTACAAGTTGCCTGTGAAACTTGACGTTAGCTTCCTTGATGATATGTATTATGATACAACCTCAAGTTAGATGATTACAGGATTTTTTTTTTCCACAGGCCTGCTCCCTCATTCAATGTGCTGCATGGACAATGCTCACTCAGTTAAAGAATACTCATTCTCCACTTTATTTAATCTTCATCGCTTGGCCCTATGTCTTGTTTACTGCACATTATTTAAACTCTGCTCTGAATACAGACACTCATTCCCTCATGGTCCTCCACCTCTGTGCCTCCCCCTCATCCCCATTGCGCTCGGTCCAGTAATATGTGCCTCATGAACATTTTCTGAGCTGGAGGAATCATATCCATTTAGATATGCAGAAGCAAGACACAGAGCAATTAAGATAAAACATACTCAGTATTTTTAAGCAAACAATATGAAATTCCTAAGACTTGGATTTTCAAATACTTAGTATTGTATGACACTTTATCTGTTTAAAATACAGCTCACATTAACTTCAGTCAAGGCTGTGACTACTCCAATCCTCTGCAAGTTATAATCTCGAAGTCAAACACTCAAATAAGGATGCTCAATAAGCGGTTGCCTGCAAAAAAGCATGGTTTAAGTAACTCATAAAATATTATGGCTAGGGACAGAAATTACACATAAGTGATGGGAAACTGGTTAAAGTTTCACCTTGCTGGGGTTGTTTGATTCCAGTACTCTTTCCTGCCATGGCAGGGGGTTGGACCTGATGATCTGCTCCGGTCCCTTCCGACTACTAATTATGAAACTATGAAGTCTGTAACACAACAGAAGTTCAAGGCACATAAACTGCTTTCAAAATGGCTGAAACCGGTTTATGATAAACTTGGATGGATAGTATCAGACTGAACTGATTTAATTTACATTGGTTTGTTGAACTTCTGTCCCAGATCCCCTCCAAATTCAAGTTAACTCATAGTCCCCCAGCATCCCAGAATTCTTTTCACCTTCCCTACAAACCCACCCTTGCAAGGTGGGCAGGCTACCCTTGACTCAAGCAGTCTGCTCCAGCCAAGCAGGAAGGAGTGTTTTAGTGGCCCCCAGCTTCTGGACTGGGCTACTGCAGGCATACAGCTGTATTTCTTGAATCCAAAGTGAATGTCTGTTCATTTGCTTATTAGTTCAATCCATGCAGCTTAGATTAACCTGCAAAGATTGAATAAATTCAGCCTCAGGCTTTTTGACTGTCTGTACTTAGTCTACATCACAACTCTATGGCTGAGGTGGGGATAAACTCCTCTTATCCAGGGCATCATTTCACTGTCTCACTCATGAGAGCACCCCTTCTGTCCCTTTCATTCCTCTGCTTGGTTCATTTTGGCTTTTACAATTGCTGCAACAAAAGAGGCAGGCATCTAAGAAACCAAAGCCCCCTTCATTGCATGGCCTTGATTCATCCCCAGAGTAAGTGCATTCTGTGGACTGAATGAGACACAGGGCCTGTAGAAAAAAATTGTATGTCATTATGTAAGTAAAGACTGTATCATAGTGCATATGCCAAAATTAATTGACCAAATTAAGATTGCACAGGCAAAGTAAACTCCAGCTTTTTCTAAGTCAGAGTGTTTGAGTCTGCAACCTAGTTAAATTTCTTAAAACGTATCATTTTTTTTTCTGGATGGTGTATGTACAACCTGAGACTCGTTGGGTCTGCACAGGCAATCCCCAACCATTCTAATGGTGTTGCGAATATCCTAGGTGGTTTAAAAAATGTCAGTCATGCAGGCCATATTCCAGCTGGGGTAAATCTGAGTAGTTGCACTGACTTGAAGAACAGATTTCCATGGATCTGGGTGTCCCAGATGAGGCTTCTTATCAACTTTCCAGTGTATCACCATGTCTTCTGGTATTAAGTATTATAATCTGTTTGCAAATCTTTTTTTTAATGGTGGTTCAAAGGTGCAAAAAAGAAAAACAGAAAGAAACACTGCCTTTCCCCCTCAAAAAGTCTGCAATACCATGTTGGTGATTCAGTAAAGCTGGTGTTACATCAGCTGTATTTTGAAGCTTATCTTTGCAACCAGAAGGGCCAGAAACTTAAGAACAAAGCCACAAAAAATGGTGGTGGGAGGGTGGGGATAAAAGACATCTTCTGGAAGAAACATTCGGTACAAAAACAGATCATTCTATGAGAATTTTGTCCTTGGAGAATCATGCCATCTATAGAGGAAAATGTTCTGCCTGGCTATCCAGGGATGAATCCAATACAGATCTGCATGCAGAACTCCCATCCAGCCTGTGACCTATTTCACAGTAAGGTAACACACAAAAGGGGATGAAGGTGCATCATGTGCAAGGCTTGTGGTCTTGGATGTGTCGTATGCAATGGGCTGGGATCAATCAGTGATGTCATGTGCGACTTAAGCAACTCTATATTCATTTTTCCTTTATTTTAGCAAAGAAACATGATCATCTCTTCCATTCTCAACAAATCAAGTGCAAACAAGATGTCCTATCTATATACTGATGCAAACCTGGTCTCCTAGGCAACCTTTGCTAGAGGAGATTTAAAAAGAGGCATATGAGCTCTAATATGGAGGATAAAACACATTCAATAAGATCCTTGTAAATTATATGTCTCAGTTCCCAGTTCACTGAAGCTCTCACGGCTCATAATTATTCTCAGATTCTGTGCATTTGATTTCACGCGTGGTGGCACCTTTAAAAAAGTTCATGCTTTTTCAAGAAGTGGCACTTTGACAATAAAACGCAGGACACTTGGTTCAGAGCACAGTATGGTCATGATTGCAGCAGACTAAAAAAACAGTGTTAATCACATCAAGACATGAAGGTGTGGAAGACAGAGATGGGATTTCAGCACCTTTTTTCCTCTTCCAATTCACATCCTAGAATGCATACATCCCCCAAGATCACAAACACTTTCCTCTCCAGAGCCCTCACTTCAAGAACATTTTGTATTGCCAAAGGGGTATAAACAAGGATCTAGCCCACTGGTTTTCCAGAACAAGAGTAGCCATACTTGATGAACATAAGGGGATTCTTAGAACAAAAGGGTTTTCTTAGAATTCAGTCTTGCTACATTTAAATAAGTGCCACTCTTTCCTCTCTAATAGTGCTGGAGGACTTTCTGTTTGCATGAACAGGGCCTTAGGTAGCATATGATTCAGGCCAGGTCACAGCTCCCTCAGTGTTTGAAAACGTCCTAGCACAGGTTGGGTATCATCACAACCTAAATATATTAAAGAAGTTAATAACCCCAGATGGTAGGGCAGGCTTGCCAGCTCTTGCAATTTTATTATGACTTGTGATATATGGTGTTTCTTAAAACCTCAGCTTCCGGAGTCATGTGATTGAGTGAAAATCTCTGCTGTCATCTTTTTAATAAAATATATCTCCATATGATTGCAGAAGAAACCTGTTTAATTAAGTTCCTTAAATGTGAAATAAAGGAGGAAAAAAAGAAAGAAGTGCTGCAAATAAAAAGCTCAGAAAAAAATATTTTAAAAATCTTAAGATTTTTAAGCCAATTTCATTATTTTGGATCTGGATGCTTGTACACTAGCTAGTATAATCAAGCCCAGGGTCACTGAGAAGTGAAAGGAACAAGTGGAAATAGTAAAATACTTGCTTATTCAAGCCACTTATAGGAAAGGATTCTGCGTGGCCACAAAATTAGTAGTAGCAGGGGAAACAAAGATGTGTCCGCTCAACAACTAATTGTTAGTAGTAATATCAAGTAACTGATAGTAATTGAACACTAATTAACTCATTTACAAAATAATGCGTTTATCGAGGAAAACATATCACACTGTAATGACAGAGGGGTTATTTATAATTTGAAGCAATGCATAATTAAAAAAAATGCAAGTGAAAATTACTTAGTGATTTCTCTTCGCTTATTAATATTTTTATTAGTATTACACTTGCCAAGCAATTCCGCCTACCCTATCCCTTCAAAATATTAAAGTTAAGACCAGTAAAGCTTTGTAAATAAGGTGATTTTTTTTTGGCTTGGATTCAGTAATTAGAAAGCATTGTGTATTTTTTCCCCTGTGGTCTAGGCACTCAGATGATATAGCGATGACTGATGAGGAAGGAACAGAAACCTGTATTACTCGTTGCATAGAAAGAAATGTTGAGTCCAGGGTAGGCCATTTGATGCTGGCAGAAGGCCCTTTGTGGGCTCCGGTGACCACTGCAATAGGCACCAAAGGGGAAAAACAAAGTCTTAGGAATTAAAATTAACCAGACATATTTGTGTCTGTTGGTGTTAAGTCCTGATTCCAGGCATCTGCAATGAACTGACCATCAGCTCAGACTCTGAACCAGGCGAAAAACAGGCAAACAGTTAGGCTTGACTAAGGATGTCAAAAATAAAACTGCATCCCTCCATAAGCATCAGGAAAGATACGGACACCTATCATGCAGTGCCCATTAAAAGGCAGTCCTGCACAAAGGTGAAGAGGATATGCACAGAATCACACAAAGAAATATACCCCCACAAATGCTATTAAGGTTGCAAAGTCAAATATTCGAAAGTTAAGAAAATGCTAAGACTAAGGGGGGTCTGTGCAAGCTTTATTTGTCCCACTGGGTAACTGCATTACGGTATGGTCTTCGATTACATGATCGCATGAGGTTTTTCTCCCAGGGCACAGAATGCACAGTACTCAGTCAGGGTCATTCCAGCTCCTGAAATCAATGGGCGTTAGGCAGGTAGGTGCTCCAAAACCCGAATCTCCTGCCTATTGGCAACTTTAGGCATTGACATTCCTTGAAAATCCTTGCCTTTGAGTTTTCAGCTATTCAATATTTTGCTTTCTCCCAATTGGTCAATATGGCTCCAGGCCTCCTGTTCTGCCCAGTGTTCAAACTCTGCCCTGCATCCATAATTTTTCATTTCATTGTTGACTCTTATGATACTATTCACTATGGCCTGCTTTGCAAACAGCATCTAATTTATATTCACACCATCCCCAGGAGATGAAAGGGGACTATTATCCCCACTCTTGAGATGGGGAGCTGAGGCACAGAAAGATCGAGGTCAAAAGTTCCCATTAATTTAAGGTGTCCAGTGAGAGACATTGGGACCTGATTTCTTCCAGAGTATTTAGCATGAAATGGTACTTTATCTTTTCAAGGCATAACTCCCATTGAGTTTAGCTGTAGTTCTTAGAGCTCTGAACTAATGCAAATTATCTCTGAAGCCAGTTCACCCAGTGCACTGAGTGAGGCAGAGGTGGAGAAAATAGCATTCCTTTATGTCATTAAAGCTGGTGTCACAATGCAGTCGCACAAAGATGCCCAGCTAGAAGCTGCACAGACAACCTAAATTCTGACACATCTTAATTTTGAATACTTGCCTTTGCAACCTTAGTGACACTCTTCATACACCGGTGCTGGTGGTGATGTTCATGTTATATCCAAGCTTTTAAGGGAATTGAAAAACAAAAAAAATTGGTCACGTGGGATCATACTGACGCCCACACTGTTCATTCGCAGGCGTAAACAGCCATTATGTGAACTAATGGAGTGACTAGTAGTGATAATAAATGGTTGCCATCCATGTAGACTAGCACTTGTCTCATTGCTCTACTAAACCCCTTCCCCAGTCCTATCCTTGCTCCACTCCTAATTCCCTGGCTCAGTTCCACCCTCACTTTGCTACCTCCCGCCTCCTGGCTTCTCATCCTAGCTTGGGTCTTAGCTGCCCAACCCAGGTTTCCACCACAGTCAGGCTTCGTTTTAATGCCTTGTGCTTTCAGTCTCTCCCAGTCATTTTGCCCAGTCACTTCCAGTTCTCTCCTCCCAGATTTTCATCTGATCACATCCTTCAGTCTCCACACATTTTTCCACTAGTGTCAGTCATTGCTCCAGTGGCTCAGTGAACCTTCCCGGCCTCTGCACTTATCTTGTTCTCTTGTTTGCTCCATCCCCAGTCTCCCCTCACCTAGCAGGACCAGTCTCTGCCCAGCCAGTTCCAACTTCTGTTGCTCCCAGAGCTCCTAACCCAGTATTTTCCCAATTAGTACTGGCACTCCCAGTCAGTTTCCAACCCCCATCGAGTCCCAGTATCACCACACTTCAAGTCCCAATTTCCTTCTTTCCCTACCAATGCCAGCTTTTGCCTCTTATTTCAAATTATTTAGCTCAGTCCTCATCTTCCCACTAGCTGCTGGGGTCTGCCAAGGGATCACTGAAAGAGCAAAGGACAGACAGGCTCCACACTCTCAGTCCTGATCCCCAGCACTACTTGGCCCTGATAAATGGGAACAGCCACTACAGGGAAAAAAATCCAGCTTCAGCCCTTTAGTCTCAAGATGGAACGTGGTTACTCCGAGGACGGCAGATAGTCAACAAGGTAAGTACCAGAAACAGAGAGGCTCAAACAGGCTTCAGAAGGGCAAAAATCTTTGGAGATTTTAGCTACTAAAGTCGAAGTCTACATTGAGCATCTGCAGACCGGTTGAAAGGCTTCGATCTTGGCCACATCCACGTGGATTTTCACAGTAACAACCTACAGCCCGGCTAAAGACAACATCAGGTCCGTTTTCTACAGTGCAACGGCAACTAGGACTTTTCAAAGGAACTGGGGAAAAAAAATCTCACTTTTTCAAAATGTGGTCAAAACAACTTTTCTCATTGCTTTCTCCTGCTTATTTCCTCCCCCCCTCCTTTGCCTTGCTCTTGGAAATGAGCTGAACAGCTTTTGCTTAAAAAAATAAAATTCAGCCTGAGGCAGACACCTGGCAGAACGTATTTTATTCCAAATGGTTAAAGTTTGACAAAGTTATAAGCAACTGAAAACAAGGTCTTAAAATGGGAAGTGTCGGGCAACCTTAATAACAGGCAACGCCACCAGCTCTGCCTAGAATAGAATGGAATAGATCCAATCACACACCGTGTCAGCTCTATTCCCATTGTAGTTCAACAGCAAAAAATCACATCAGTGCCAATGATATAAGACGAGAGCCTCAGACTTGTTCACCGATGCTGTCTCACGCTCATCTGTTCCTGACAAAGCCACTATTAAATGGGTGGGCACTGGAAAGGGCTTGATCATTGCCCCCTCCCCCTTACCCCCCTGCCCCCCCAAATTCTCAAACAATTAGCAACCAGCATACCCAAGATCTAAGGTCACTACTCATCCGTCATCCCAAAGAAAGCTTTGGTGATTCATTTCTCTCAAGCTAATGACCTGCTTTCTCCCCTGCAGAAGGCTCTCTGTTCTTTCTGTCTAACGCTCCACCAGCCCCCATTTATTGTTCAGCCGAGGCTGGGACAAATTAAGCATTCTCCTGCCATTTTGCATACTGCCCTGCTGTGGATTAATGTGTAGTTCATGCACACATAGGTACGGTCCATACTGCTGCCATGGTAACCACATCAGATAGTGTGAACAAACCACATCTGAACAAAATACATAAGAAGCCCACTGTGGTGCACTGGGCTTCAACCTGATTACGCTGATTAAGGGCCTCCCTACCTCGCCCACTGCAACAAAGCTGAACTCTGCATGGGGAGAAGAGGCAGTCTAAGGAACGAGGAAGTCGCAATAAGGTCCAAAAGTAAGTGAAGCATTCTGGGGTGAACTTAAGGGGAAATAACTGTTTAAAGACCCAGGTGTGCTGTGACCGCTTCTGACGAAGAGGATGCAGGTCTTGAGAGACCTGGTTCTACTTGCAGTCTCTCACTCAGTCCTGTTCTCCATGTCTGTAAAATGGGAACAGCTGCATTTTACCCACCAGCGTAATAAGTCTTTTTTCGAGCTGCAGCTGAAGAATAACAGGTCTCACTGCAGACTTATGCTGAATATCTGCTTCATGCATGAGTGAGTAGTTGCTTTTTCTATCCTAGTTTTCCTGGTATCTCCTGACAAAGGCATTAGTCAAAAACTGTTCATTTTAATGGGCTGTGCTGTAGCTGGCATCAGAGCAACTCACCTGAAGGTCACAACTGAAAGTCAAATGTAGTAAAGAAGGTGCCAGGGGGACTGTTTCCCCCACTTTTCCCCAGTTACTTGGTTTCTCTGTTATCCACAGAGATCAGCTCTAGCCCGGCCAATTCTCATTATACTGCTGTTGTTTTTCAAAATGCTTAGATTTAGTGGTGATAAGCACTTTAAAAATGCCAATAGAATTGGATTAGATAAATAGGAAACGGCCAGTGCTGCAGGATCAGACATCTATGCCATGATTTTTCAGAGTTGTTGAGCACCTGCTGCTCCTATTGATTCCTTGGGCACCGAGGGGGCCTAAGCACCTTTGAAAATTGGGCCACTAGTAATTGCAGAAAGTTCAACTCCCTGAAAATAGATTCACTGGAGCCGAGCTTGGTTCCAGGGTCCCAGTGCTGCCTCTCGCTCACCTGCGGCTCCACAAAGCCAGATAGAGAGGAGATATGCGTTCTGATTGTGTACTTCGCTTCTCCCTCCCCGTAAGAAGACATGTGCAGTGCTGCAAAAATGTCACCTCTCAGCAGATGGAGCTGCCCTTAAAGGAATGAGCCCTTCAACATTACACTTTTCCCTGGGATTAGGTTTCCCTTCAAGCTAATGGCGAAGCCTGGAGCAGCACTGGGCAAGCTGTGCTCCAAAAGGTTCAGCATGCTACAGTGGTAGGTTCTTCTCCGTCTGTCTGAATGCAGCGCGGATAGATGCATCTCTCTGCAGCAACCATGGTTGATCAACCCCCTGCCCCAAATTATGGCCCCTTCAGGGCAGGGAGAAGAAACAAAGCCTTAAGCCTTTGGTTGACCTCTGTATTTTGCAGAGCGTGCAGCTGTGTGGCTCTTACTGACCTGCTAACACCCAGCAATCACAAGTTCACTCTCATTCACCCTCTGCAATCAAGAGACCCCTTGAGAGCCAATTACTTTGAAAAGGGTGTCTGTGGCTCAAGAGTAATGCAGGGGGAGTGCATAGAGTAGAGGCAGAAGAGAAATGAGGGTTCAGGGATGAAACCCTGAACGCTGCTTCTGAGAGAGCTTTCAGATGGGGTCGCAAAGGAAATTGATAAAATAAACAGTAGCAAATCAGAGGGGCCTGATGGCATTCACCCTAGTGTCCTGAAGGACCTCCGATCGGAAATTGCTGAACTCCTAAGTGTAATATGCAATGAATCACTAAAAACAGCCTTGCTACCAGAGGACTGGTAGTTTGCCAATATGATTCCCATATTTAAAAAAGGCTGTAGAGGGGACACAGGGGACTACAGGTTGATGAGTCTAACTTCCCCCTGGCTTCAAGCCTGAGCCACTGCAGGGACATGCCTGAATTTCTGGGATGTCTGTGCAGTTACAAACTGATTCAACCTAGCTAGGTTAGACTAACCTGCAAAAACTGTGTCAATTCAGATTCAGGGTTTTTGAATGTCTGTCCCTAGGCCAGGGTACTGGGAAAGATGGGCCTATGGTCTGAGCCAGGAAAGGGCAGTTCTGTTCTTTCCAAAATGGAGTCCCTGGGCCACATGTGGCAAAACAACACACAAAAGGGCTCATCTATGCAAATAAATGTACATATGCTTTGGTCCGACATAGTATCTTACATCAGAACAGCTCAAAGCACCTTTATAAAGTGAGTACAAATTTTAAAGGCCAGCTTAGCAAAAGAGCACAAAACCCTATGCATTGAGCCCCTTGGAAAAATCTGTTTGAAAACGGATGATAAGCTCAACTCCACCCATCAGGGTCCGAACTCTCTAGAACTGTCTTGGACTTCGACAATGGCTCCTCCCTCTCTCTGCCATGGGGTCTTATGCTGTGGACATATTCTCAGTATGGAGGCGAGTGCAGGAAAGGCAAGAGACAGGGGTATGGTCCGTTGAGGAAGGATGACAGGACATGATGAGCAGAAGATTTTAGCCCAGAAACTTAGAAGAGGTTTTAAACTATAGTATAGGTTGGTAGAGGGGAAGTAGGAATGAAACTCATCATAGTTCAGGGGAAAGACATCTGGGGACAGTTTACTGGAGTTACAAAAAGAGCCCCAGGGAAGGACGGTTCACTGGATGACACTAGTCTGGGACTCAGGAGATGGTTTTAATTCCCAGCTCCATCACAGGTTTCCTATGTGACCTCTGGCAAGTTACTCAGTTTTGCCCTCCCCCAGTTCCCCATCACTAAAAGAAAGAGATGCCTGGGTACACACACATGCACTCCCCCGCCCCCCAGAAGCTTCACATCCATCTGTTCAGTTTGCTTACATATTTTCGCTGTTATTTAAAAGGATCATGAAATGGGCTTGGCTGGGACAGACCCTCGTACCTGTATAGAGCTCCAATAATTTCAGCAAGGCTGTTAGCAGCTCCATGGAGTTTGCTACTAGACAGAGACCGCAGGGTTCATTATGAAAAACTGCATTTTTCCTTGTGCAAGCAAAAAGCCCTCAGTTCAATCTGGACAACATCTTTAAAATACCGACGTCAGACCTCTGAGAAAGCAGCAGTTTCAAGTGCCCATAAAACCCCAGATATGAGTGCTTCACAGACAAAACTCAGCTACAGAGATGTGGGCACTGCTGACCATAGGGATTTCCTTCTGTGTAATGAGCTGACCCTCAAGCTTGCTCCTGGCTATCCCATTCGAGGCGTAATTGCTGTACATTTTTAACCTTCCCTGCAGCCATACTGTGCAGCAAATGTTGCGTAGTTGCATCCAGGGCCAGGTGTGTTTAAAAAAAAGATAATCAGCATTAAAAAATATATATATCAGGAGCTGAATTCTGTTGCATCCTTTTTCACTTCTTCTGAACCAAATTGGCTGCCATCAAGCCAGATGGCAGATGAAGAAAACACTGACTTTCTGTTTGGGTCAATAAACAAGATAAATTGAGTGGAGAGCTGAATATGGAAAAGTGAAAATCATTATTTACCTGGGGGAAGAGAAAGGGTTAAAGCAGACAGTAAAAGAAGATAAGAGCCAGCGCCCAAGTGTCAGTGCTTTATTTGCACTCAAAAGCTCAGTTTGGGGGCTTGAGAAATTTCCAGCTCAGACGAGGACTTTGTTCTGTGCTGGAGCAGGTTTTTCCAGGCTTTTAACATCAAGCAAGAATGCTAAGTCATTATGGCGTAAGGGGCCAAAAGCAGGGACGAGTCTATGGGAATCTGTGCAACTTATACCTCCCTGTACCAAGAGCATGCCCATTGCACCAGGCACAGGTCACTTGGGACATAAGCTTTGAAAAGTTAAAATCAAGGTTTGGTTACATCTATTTTAGCTATTTAGTAGGATAAAGCCATCAGCCAGTTTCACCTCTGCCAAAACTGTCATCCATGCAGTTACATGGGGGATGAATTTAGCCTAGAGAGGAAGAGGAATTATAAGCTGGTGTAAATGACTGCATCCTGATGGTGTAAATCAGGAGGACTCAACCCCCAGCCCATGGGTTAAATCCAGCCCATGGAGCCATGCCATCTGGCAGCAGGGGTCCCCATGGGTCTGAAAATTTGGCAGCAGAGGCAGAAATTGCCCCTCTCATGCTGCCAAATGTATGGACCCATGGGGGGCCCAGCATGTTGGATCAGTTCACTGCCACGGCCTAGGGCCTCATCCAGGCACACAGCAGCTGGCTGGAGGTGGTGCTGGGCCTGATCCTGTGTGAAGCTGAGCAGAGGCAGAGCGCAGCTCAGATCTGATAGTGTGGGGCCCTAGAGAAGCAGCACAGATCCATGGGAGGAGCACAAAACCCCAGGGAAGAGGTACGAGTGGTGCAGACCCCTAGGGAGGCAGGGCAGAGTTCAAGGAGGAGGTGCAGGGCCTGATATTATGGTGAGGGGCAGATGGAGGCAGTGTGGGGACCCATCCAGAGGCAGGACAGAACCTGATCTTGGCTCATGGAGTCCTATCCAGCCTGCAGCCAAGTCCTACAGCACCTACAAGGTGAGCATCACTGGTGTGAGTGAAAGCAGAGGGGCTAACTCTTCTCTTTTCTTTTTCTTTTGTCTCACCACACCCTTGTGTTCTGGCCTCTCCACGTAACTCAAAGTTGATGCATTACTGGCAGGGCCAGCAATAAACAGGGAGGGCCAAGTGTTACTTCACTGCCAAGGTCTCTAAGTGCCACTTGGGCAGTCTCCAGGGTTCTAAGGCATCTCACAAACTATTTGACTGTGTTCGTAGCCAAAATCCCATTAAGATGTCTACATTTCTTACCCACCCATATTTTGCCCTCTGTGACTATGTTTGCCTTACTGCATATGTTCAGAAACAGTTCAGACAGCCACAGTGTCCTCCAACTCCAGTCATGCTCCATTGCAATTATTTCCCTGCAATTATTTTCCTGTGGAGGTACAGAAGTGCTATGCAAGCTTCCCAGGGAACAGGAGAACCAGGTTCAAAGCCCATGTTCCCTAAATGGATTTTGCACACTGAGTTACAAGGCTATAGCCTAAGTGTCAGCCCAGGGTTCGGCAGGGCAGAGCAGGGCCTCTAGTTGAAGCTAGACCACTGGGCAGCCACAAGGGAAACTTGCCTTGGAAAAGAGAAGGTGAGTAAATGAAAAGGAGCCTACCTATGGCTAGTGCAGTGTCCATGCCCACTAGGAGGAAGGGAGTTGGTACTTGCTTTCCATGCTTTTTGTGCACTTGCATTACAGTCTTTTGGGAAACTCCATCTGCTTGATGGGTGGGGGGACAATAGGGAGGGAGAGGGAGGGAGGGAGGGAAGGAGAGTGGGGGTATTGGCAGAGATACCCCAAATACACCATCTAGAAAGCTTTCTGGTGGGAGTCCTCATTATAGCATTTCTTCATGCAGGAAAGGCCTGTTGGAAGGCATGACTCAGAATCCTTAACAGAATCCTAGGGTGCCTATGACCAGTGAGAGGAAAAGAGAACCTGGTGGATTGGTAGTAGCAAACCTCAAGGTCTCTGACTTTTCTTTCAAAAGAAAACCCTGCATGCCTGCAGTATTTCAAATACTCCAGCCCGCTCACCTTCTGGGACACCAACCTACGCTTGCCACTGTCGAATCTCTCGTGGAATCACACTTCTCCGACACCTGTCACCACACATCCACCTGACAATGGTGGACCAGTCTTATTAACAACTGGGGATCCACTTGCTTTCAGATAACCCTTTGCAGTGCAGACCAGAGTCCCGTCTCACTTGCATTCATGCAGTCCTTCTGGGCCAGACCCTGCCTTGCACTACTAAAGTAGCAATAGCATTGATCTGGATTACACAAGGACACTACTCCAGATTTACACTAGCGTAAGTGATGCAGTGGCAGTAAGCAGTCATTAGGTAAAATGCATAACCAGATTGAGTAGCAAAGTAGAATTCAGCCCGGTGTTCACATGGCTAATGTTGTACAGCTTGATGCTGATGGGCGGGCAACTGCGTTGCCCTTGATGTAGGCCAAACCTGGCCTTTCCAGAATGCTGCTGTTTGCAACACAGAGGGGACCTCTTAATAACCAGTTTAAGTTGCCTTCAATCCTTGCAGCAGTGCAAATCAGCATGCACTGCTGTGATACATGGTTTGTACCACTGTATTACGAGAAACAGAAGAACAGCTATTTACTGGGTCAGGCCATAAATCCATCTTGCTCAGTATCCTGTGTCACACAGTGGCAGTGACTGGATGCTGAAAGGGAGCATGAACTGGGTATGACCAGCGTTATTTCCACTGTTCCTCTTTCACTTGCAGCCTCCAGCATTTCAGGTCTAAGACGTTCTAATTGAGAGGCTGTCTCCCTGCTTTGCAAAAAGAGAAGTTGCAACCGCACAAATGCACATGTTGACACCTTGTCATAGGGTGAAAAAATATAAATACAAGGTGAGTACACCTCAACCACGAGAGCAGATGCCATGGGAAAAATGACACTAGAAGTAGGGATGGGCTTGTGCAGCCAGATTTCCAGGAGCTCAGCAACCTCAAAAAAGGATGGTCTTCACACAGGAGCTTGCTATTCTGAAAATCTCCCTGCTTTTGGTTCTTCTAACCCAGAGTGGGGATGAAGCCTAAATTGCCAACAACTTTACTTTCAAACAAGAAAAAGCAGTGCCCCCCCACATACAAGCAGGCACTTGTTTGAATAAATTCATGCATGTAGCATTGCAGAAGAACGCCTTGCCTTGCTAGATGATAAACTATGATGCGCACCAAGCATTATTAAGAATAACAACAACAACAACTAAGATGATGATGATGATAGAATTAATTCATGCATTTGCTAAGAGCCAAGACAGAGCCATCCCCGCACCGGCACCATCTTCCCTGTCCAATATACACACAGGACAATTATATCACAGCAGTGGATTGTAGCTGTGCGGGGGGCTGGGGTGAACCCTTCCTCTTACCAGGGCCAGTGTTCAGCCATCAGGTTCGTTTCAGTCAGAGGTATAATTGTGAAGGATATTTGGTTTGAACTGCAATGCACAAGGGAAGACACTGGTGCGTGGGACACGGTCATCGTGTCCCTGCCTGATTAGATCTGTCAAAACACATCAGACAGAACCGTGCCCTGGAATCTGCTCTCCAGTGTCATATCTAGCAACAGGCATCCGATCACAGGGGGAAAAGCCTTGCACTGAGATTGCTGGGTCTCTCTCTCTCTGTCACAGTCATCCTCCCCCAGCTGCCCCCATTTTTATACCTACTCTAATTAAAGGAGACTCAAAAAGAAAGGCCTCCGTTCTAACCCAAGGTCTGGCTCCCTCAGGGCTCATGAGGACGGGAGGAGGAGAGCACAGAATACACTGTGTTTCCTTTGAAAGGTACTAGAGAAATAAATGCAAAATCCATTGTCAGGGCTGAGAAGGCAGCAGCAGGAACGGAGCTCAGTACAAAACGGGCATTTGTAGTAGCGCAAAACACTTAGCCATTTTAGTAAGATATGGAATGAATACAAAGGAGATTAGAAGCATTCCTGAGGAATCAAACCTAAAAGCACTCAGCACTGAATACTGATGAACAGCTGAAAGCCACCAGCCAAAAGCCTGTATCACCATGTTGAAAGGACAGCGGTTCTCAGTGGACTAGCCGCTCTCATGAAACCAGCAGGCTGAAATGCCTTGAGGATGTGGGGCAGGGGCCTTTCTGTATGCCTGCTGATGGGTTTGGGAGTACCTGAAGACTCAGGGTGAAAGCCTGGACAGGGGATGCTTGCTGGGTGTAGCGCCGTGCGTGGCGTTTAGAACGGATGAATTCTGCCTGCGCAGTCGATACGGGTTTTGGGACGATTGATTTCTGCTCGGTCAATAGAATTTGGAACTGATTTGACCTGGAACACGAAATATATTAATAATAAAAAAAACCCTGTGAAACAGCTTTGGAAGAATTTGGAGGGTATAATCTTTCAAAAATGACCTTTCCTTGCCCTTTCCAGACACCTATGATTGAAAGGTGCTGAGGGCACTATGCGGCGAGTCTTTAATCCAAACACAATCGTGGATCTTGTTAAAGTCAGGGAGGAGCCAACAGCCTTTCAGATTCACAGGCAGAAAGGATCAAGGTCCTTTAGACACCAACCACAAAGGGAGGGAGAGGGGAGGAGGGCAAAACCCAGTGTTCATGGTTAGGGAGCTATTGAAATTATGACTGCATGATTTTTGTGGAAAACATGATTCCAGGCATGCCCTGTGAAAAACAGTGGGCTCTGTGATTTTGGTAGGCTCACTGCAAAAAAACCCCCAAAAAGCAAACAAACAAACAAACAAAAAAAAACCCCTTACCAGCAAGCAGTGAAAAGGCCCAGAGGCCCTGCAGTCTTGGAGCATGGGGGGAGGCAGGAGTGACTGGGGCGTGGGATGCTGCCCCCGTGCCCCAAGACTGCAGGGCCTCTGGGCCTTTTCTCCGCTTGCCGGGAAGTTTTTGGTTTGTTTGGTTGGTTTTTTGCAGCAAGGCTGCCAAAATGGCAGAGTCTGCCACTTGGGAATGGCTTGAAACCACAGCTTGAGTACCCTGATTAAGTCTGGGGAAGCCATTACTCCATGCTTAATAACACATGCATTAATGCCTTCCATGGACTTAATCAGGGTAACTAAGCCACAGTTTTGGGCCACATGGCAATTTGTGGGAAGGGGCGAGACTGCCAGGGTGCTTTGGCCAGATGTGCGAGAAGCCCTGCCATGCTCAGCCCGCAAAAATGGCAGCTGGCCCTGGGATCTGCCCGCAAATTCCTCTTGCATGATAGTGAAAGAAAAGCCAGGACATGCAGCTGTGGGTGCTGCCATGAGAGGAAGCAGAGCAACAGGACTCCTTGGGCGTGGAACTGGAGTGGCAGACTTGACGATTTCCGAAATTGCTTGCTGATTGTTTTTGCTGTTCGGGAAAACAGGACTCTGCATTCTCACTGAGCAAACCTGCACCAAGATATCTCCGACAAAATTCACCAGTTCCTCATCCTAATGGAAATGGCCCTTCAAAGCCCTGAATACTGGCTAATCAGTCAGGCCAAAGGGCAGCAATTTTGACTCCGGATCTGTGGTATACTGGGGGAGTTCCTATATCCACCTACACTGTTTAAGTGGTGCGCACAGCTGCCGGGGAAGGCACAGGCTCGAGCAGTGATTCTTAACCAGGATGCCAGGGCACAAGATCCTTTGAAGGGCAACATAGGAAGTATGAGGGGATAAGCACGGTCTGAGGAGATGATCAAATAAAGACAAGCTCAAGCTTCAGGTATAAGGCAATAAGCAGATACGGGCAGGCTCAGGTGCTTCCCTGCCCCCTCTGCAAGCTTGCAAGGCCTGTAGTAAATACATTCATCTTTGAAATGGGGTGCTGCTCAATTCACAGCTATGGATGGGGTGCCTCAAGTCTAAACAGATGCAGAACCGCCGTTCTAGGCAAAGAGCTCTTGAGGGGCCTGAGAAGTCTCCAGGGTGCAGTCTCTTACCCATGCAAACCCAGTCCCGCTGTCAGAGCTGAGCTGAAGTGACCATCTGCACAGAAGTGCTGCTGTAGCCTACGGCCAGCCCTGGACATCTATCTGCCTGCAGAACCACAGAAAACAAGAGTTGGAAGAGACCTCAGGAGGTCACATCTAGTCCAACCCCCCAACTAAATCATCCCACCCAAGACTCAGTCTAGTCAGGTCTTAAAAACCTTCAAGGATGGAAATGCCATGATCTCCCTAGGTAACCTGTCCCAGTGTTTTACACTCCTACGAGAAAGTTCTTCCTCCTATCCAGCCTGAACTTCTCTTGCTGCAACTTGAGACTGTTTCTAACCAAAGCGGCACTCCAGACAGCAGAGACAACGTGCTACCTTGACAGAAACACGGCACCCGTTTCAAGAGAAACCAGACAACACTGGCTTCACTTGCACATGAGGGGTGTAGGAAGGGAATCAGGGCAACTCAATCGGGATGCCTACAGCATGAGGAGGATGTTGATCTGGATAGCCTGACAGGTCAGACGCCTTATGGGATTCTCTGGTCCTTATTTCCCTGCTTTCCTTCTCTTCCCACAGAGGCACTTGTTACCTCCAGCCTTTCCCTCCCTTCCTGTGCACCCAGATAGCTCTGTTGTAAAATAGGCAACTAGAAGACAGGTGTCTAGAAGTGAAGCTCAGGCCTGGGAGTTGGGGATTTCTGGATCTAAATGCCAGCTCTGACGCACGACCTTGGGCAAGTCACGTGTCATGGCTTCAGCTTTCTCATCTGTTAAACAAGGACAGCGGTTCCCTCCCTCCAAGGTGCTGTGCAGTTTAATTAATATTTGGAAAGTGCTCCGAGATGCTGAGATGAAAGGCGCTGTGCAACTGAAAAAAAAGTTATTATGATGAGCAAGGCTTCCACTTGTTCCATTAAAAGTGAGCCTCAAAGCAGTGCTACCATAGAGATATTGTGTATTGTTCCTAGTGGCTTTATTACTGCTGCTATTCACAGTGTTTTGACTGTGGATTAGAATGCACAAGCTTTGAAAGGAAAAAGGGGGAAAAAAGGAAAGAAAACAAAAAACCAACAACTCCTCCTCTGCATTCTCAAGGAGACGCTATGCAAAGCACCCAGACACAACATGCTCTAAAAACAAGGCAGAGCACTTAGGAGCCTGGGGACTAAAAACTAAACACAGAGCCATCAACTCCTCTCCCTTCTGTTTCAGGGCTTTAGAATTCACAGGTTACCATCACCCTGTCTCCTGGTCATACCCCACCGCAAAGTGCCACTTAACTGATACACGCTAATTAAGCCACGATGTTCCACTTCGCATCTGGTGAACTTGTTATCTTTGTCTGCCAGATAGAGAAACTGGGGCACAGGGAAAAAATAACTTGCAATGCAGCAAGTCAGTGACAGAAGAAGGTATCCGGATCACTTATGACTGTAAGCATTTTGCAACAAGTAAAGGGCTTTTTGTCCTGTGTTTTTGCAGCTCCTAGCACATGGCTTCCTGATCCGCTATGGGGCTTCTTGCAACTAAAAAAATGCAAACATTACAACTAGTTGCAAAACCAGCAGGAGGCCTGAATTCTGAATCTGTGCCCTCACCCCCAAACTGCCTACCGTGTGCCACAAATTATTCGGTGCCAAGGATTTTAGAAATACAGTGCTACCCAAGCATCAATGGGGTGTGCTTCCTCTACCAGCCTTAGTGCGTCAGAAAATTGGATGATATCAGTGTGATCTTACAGGCTTCCAGTTTGTCCTACAGCTTGCAGAAGAGTAGGGCCATCCTGTGAATCTTGGTGGTGCAGACAGGAACAGCTCGTGAGATAAATGCAGTTCTTCAAGGGAGTTCTGCAGGGGCTGACGGGCTGTATTCAGACAACCACAGAAGACATTACACATATGTTAAAAAACACGGAGGCTGCATTTGGATGGTGTCACACAGCAACTGTACAGCTCCCTTTGCTAGACACTCTTTGGGCTTCTGTGCTTGGGTTTCACAGGCTGAATTTGCAGGCTCTTAAGAGTCCCGTGGTCTCAACAGGCTGCAGCGCTGGCTTTCTTTGGCCTCCCTGGCATGCAGCACCATACCTAGACTCCTGGCTGCCCCAGGCGAACTTTTAGTATCGGGCCCCCCTTTGCCAGAAATAATCATAATCGTAATTGGACAACAGAAAAAAAAACACAAATGACCCATTTTCAGGCCCCCTTTCTGTCCAGGCCCGGGCAGCAGCCTGGTTTTGCCATGCTTGTGCCTGGCCCTGCTGGCATGTTTCATGGACGAGACTCTTCATGAGTTACTCCTTCACTGCAGTGCAATAACTGCCCTTTAAGACTGAAGAAGTCACAATCTCTCCGTGGCTCAGCTCTCTGTAACAGAGGTATAATGATAGCTCCTTTCTCCCACCCTGCCGTTTCTTTGGCTCTGAACTCTTTGAGGCAGCCTCTCTTTCTCTTTGAGATATATAGGACCGAGGCCAAGAGGGTCTTCCTCTGAGCCAGGACTGAGAGGTGTTCCTGCAACACAAATACCAGCGATGGAGTCCTGTGCACCAGATGGGTCTCTGCCCTCCATCATCGCTGTGTTTTTGCTCCTGGACCCTGCCAAACCTCAAATAAGCCCACCTGCAGAGACGAACTGTGATGCAGTACATTGGGCTACTGCTACTTCTGATAGGTACCTTTTCATGTCTAATTCAGGGGCTAGTTTAGTTAATCTATTGTTAAATAATTCATCTTTTCCATCTTAATTTTGGTAGTTGTTGAAAATCCTTAATAAAACATTTAGTGACTTTTTCTACCGCAGTACCGGCTTCATTTATTTCATGGAATCCAGATCTTTGATGTCTGGCCTTCATTCCCCCCCCACAACCATGCTTCAATCTTGTTTATCGCTGTGCTGGAGGTAAGAGGATCTTGTTGAGTTTTGTAGCATTTAGATGCTTGGTCCTTGTTAATAATTCAAGTACCCCACATGGCTTGAGCCAACCATGTAACACATAAGGCTCTACCTTTTATCAACAGACTTGCCTCTGCTGCAGAAGAACTTGACTGTGGCAGGGATAGGTACAGCAGGAACCGGGCAGGGTTTCCTGACCGACGCGTGCCTGAAGTGTAAAGAAAATATCACAGGTGCCAACTGCATTGTTCAAAGAATATATAGCCTTTTATAGCACTTATATTTCATTCTCTACTGCCAGAATGGAGAAACATGCTGGGTTTCTGCATCCGTAATTGGAGAAGAACAGATGGTGGAAGCACAGTTGGAAGTAATACGGCCATTAAAATAATCTATACTGCTCGTAATTCTCCAGCATGTGAGAAAGGGAGTGGAGCCTGTTTCGGCTGGAGCTTCTGGCCACGTCATTCACCATGCTGCAGTCTGGGCGGGCGTAGTGTTTCTCTGGCTTGGGAGCCCATGAGGTGTTTTGCTGGTTTGCTTTCTAAATAGACCTTTGCAGTGCACCTAAGGGGAAGAGACTGTAGAAAGAGGCCATCTGCACGTCTGTCCTTTCCAGCTGATGGGAGGAGGTAACAATGACACTGTCACCTGCCTCTCTTCAGGTACTGGCACGGACCCTGCTCCCACAGCATGTTAATGCCTCACAGTGTGCCTTGTATTTTTCCGCCCAGTGCCCCCAGAATGGAAGAAAGTGCTATCTTCCCCTTTCACTGATGGGAAACTGAGGCAAAGAGCAACTAAGGGCCTGTTTTTTCAACGCTTTTAAGGTTGCAAAATAGGACACTACAGAAGAACTTTAAAAATCAGGCCAGAAGTGACCTGTCCAGTGTCACATGGGAAGTCTGCACTCAGATCTTGCAGGCACCAGATAAGCACTCTAAGCATTAGACCAGGGCTGTCCAACTGGCAGGCCACGGGACACATGCAGTCCCTGAAGGGTTAACCTGACTCCTAAGTCCAGCCGCTCCCCTCATTCATCTTCTTCTGCTGCTAGGGTCTCTGAGCTCCCAGGGGTGGGGCTCAGTAGGGTGGATGGACCTAGACAATCCTTCCCCTCCCAAGCAGAAAGGGAGTCAACCTGCCATGCAGCAAGCTCATTAGCTATTTCCCTAGTTAGTTTGTAAAGGCCAGAGCTGATCAGAAAATGGGGGAAATTATTTGCAAACATTTCCTGGAAGGGATTTTCAGAAAAGCCTAATGGCGCCTATACACAACACGTAATTACAGTGTGTGGGAGCAGACTCAATTACTCAAGCCTGCTGGAGTGTGGAAAGTAGTGAGCTCCAGCAGACTCCAGCATCTCGTGTGTCAGCGTCCTGGTGCTGAAAAATGGTGTTGGGGCAATTTAACTAAAGCTCATTCCACAAGCTTGAATTAAAGCGCCCCCACCGCCATTTTTCAGCACAGGGACACTGGTACACAAGATGCTGTGGGCACTTTAATTCAAGTGACTCTTGCAGCCTTTCTAATTAAAGTGTCCCCCGCCACACACACATACACACACACACTTCCAGAGCATGTGTAAAAATGCCCTAAATGCCTAAAAGTCCCACTGACCATAAATAATACTTGGGCTGCTAAGTCACTTGGATTCTTTTGGATATCCCACCCCCATTTCCCATTTCTTGTCAACCTTTTTCCAGCCAGCTCAGGTACACAGGCATGCTAGGGTAGAGTGACCTGAGGAAAGACACTTAGTGCCCAAAGGCTTATCTAGTATCTCCCCCAACTACACAGCTGGTTTAGTAAAAGTATATCACCAAAAGCCCCTTTCTTCTCTCAGATTTTCTCGGCAATCACTGCTTCATCAACACTCAAACACTCCATTAGGGTAAGAGCTTCCCTGTGAAACTTAACCCTTCTATTATACTTTAATGGCAAGAATGGCATATTGGGACCTCCTTCCTTGTTAGGAAATAATCCAAGAGGCTCCCCCAGCATGTTGTACTGAAAGGCCTGGGACACAAGGAACAATTCTCTTTACCAGACGATCTCAGCAGTATGTGGTGTAATAAAATAGATCAAACCAAGGCAGGTGAATGGAGAGAGCTGTGGAATAGGTAGCCTTCTCTCCATCTTCTGCAATCTGAGGGTCTGTTTAGCACAGAGCTTGACAGAACAAAAGAAAAGCAGGAGTAAGAGGCTCTGATCACTCGAAGGAGAACAGGAACAGGTTCAGTATGAAAGTGTCCTGATCATTTTCCATTACCTGGAGGCATTTACAAACATCACATCCCTCAAGTCCCTTGTGGGACAGCCAGGTTCTGCTCCTGGGGTCAGGAATGTTCTCTTAAGGGTTTTTAATTGGGAAAATCAAATATACTGACAATGAACATGCCAGTTGTGATAAAAATTCTGAGCCAGAAGAAAATATCTGATCAAGATGGGAAAGTCAGTAGAGGCCAGTGAGGTACAGTACTCACATGGGATATGAAAGATTATGGTTTAAGTCAATTCACTCATTGATTCAAACCAGCGGGTTTCCAAATTCAGTTTCCCAAATGCCTGATGACTGCCATGGCTACTGGTCCAGTGGCTATTCTGTGTGGGTAGGGTTCCTCCCCAAATACCCCCCCCTCACTCCACCCCATGGAAAAAAAAATGTACACAATCGGTGGGGGGGTGGGATTGAACTTTCCCAGTTTCATCTCAAAACAGAACAGGGCCATGTTTGAAACACTGGGCAAAAAATAACTGTTTCCACCCAGTTCCAGAGGTAGATACCAGCAACCTGATTATACAGATGAGGAAACTGAGGCACAGTAAATCAGTAATAACACGAAGAAGCCAACCCAAGCATCCTGATGTGTCGACTCCTGCTCATACCCCCAGGTCATTTTGCAAATCCCTTCCCCCCCACCTTGGCTACAGAGAATTTTCCTGTAGGAAACATGAGCCCAGGACAAAGCTCCTCTCTTGTATCTGGCACCCCCCACCCTGAATGTGCCGGAGCCAGCAGGACATTACCTTGACAGCTGGCTTTGCTTTATGGAGCTGTAAATATTTTTTAATAGGCTGGAAGCATGAGAGATGTGTTCCAGATTTTACAGTGTCCAAAATTAACTGAGATTAATTTAAAAAAAAAAGTAGGGGAAAGCAAGGCTGAAGCCAGCAGAGTATAAAGCTCTAAAGCGATGGCTGCAAAGCCAAAGCACGGTTGCCTTCTGGCTCCTGGAAGAGAGATGGAGAGGTCAAGCGACATCAAGCTGAAGTAAACGTCATTGAGGAAATTGCTCCGGGCAGTGTTTATGGATGCGGTCCAAGCCTGTGATACCGTATCCCCCCCAGCTCCCCTCCTGGAGAAAACAAGGAACACCTGATGCTGCTTGGGACAAAGGGTGCCATAGCCCTTCGGTATCTGGGAGACATTTGGGCTGCATCCTGCTGGACATTCAAAATATACAGAACTACCTGCTCTACCATTTTAATCAGTCGGGCCCAGCAGCTCTAAAGATATGTTTCTTAATTAATTACATGCTCAATTAATTACATGCTTAGGCTGCCACGGTGTCTGACAACCTCCCAATGGTTCAATCTAGTCATCCTCATACAACCTCATAGAAGTAGGGAGTTGCTACTTTCAGAGGATTTGAACCTAGGCTTTCCCAGTTGCAGGCTAGTGCCCTAACACTAGACTATCTCCCCATGTGCATTTCCAAACATAGACCCCCGTGCCAACAGCCAGAGACGCACCCAGTGCAGCCTATCCTAAATGATGCTCCATCCCTCATCTCTCTCTTTCATGAGCCCTTCATTTTGCTCTCCACATCCAAAGACTTCACCTCTCCCCCATCTTTTATTGCATCAAAACCCTCCCTCTACATGCTTTCTTTAAAGGGAAGGAAGTCTGCCCGATCAGAAAGCCAAGGGGCAGAAAGAGGTCACTTCTTACATCAGTGTTGCTTTCAAAAGCCCATTTGGAGTACTTGATACGATGCAATCAGAGTTCCTCTGTAAGCGAATGCCAAAATGCTTTTATTTTATTTCTGATGGTCTTATAACAGCACCCAATCAAGTGCTCTGCTACCGTAGGGGTCTATCATAGCCAGCAAGCAGAGAAGCTGCCTAGAGCACAGTAACATTGATTCAAGTTTATCCCTGAGTTGATTTCACTAGAATTACTCTAAAAACTTTTGCCCAACTTATTCACTCTGTTCATGCACAAGGGGTTGGGCTGGTAGCACTGGCTATATTTAGGTTTTCATCACTTCCCATAAGTACTTGTTTTCAGATACTTTACCAGACTTTAATTGCTTGAGATGAGGAAACCAAGGCAGAGAGCAGAGATGTGACTTGCTTGCTCTTCAATGAGTGTTTTACAGCACAGAAGCCCCAGCAGATGGTCCCTCCATCTTTGGTTTAATTTGACTCAAAGGAAACATTGCTCAAGAGATGAGACTCCAGAGTGGAAGCCAGGGTGCCCGGGCTCCACTTCTAGCATATCCCTTGCCACCACTGTGTTTAGACCGTGAGCTCCTCACACCGTGAACTGCTCCCTTTACTGGGTCTTTGTACATTGCCTAGGCCCTGATCTGGTTTGGAGCCCCTATGGGCTGCCCTAACCCAAATAATAATATGCCCTTCCTGCCTCCTCATTTGGGAAACAGTCAACCACTGCAGAAAAAAAAAAAAAAACAGCAGAAGCCTGAATGCAAGAGAGATCTAAAGAAGCCTTTCAGTTCACCTTTAATGCCAAGCAAGCTTACTGCATCACATGGGAATGACAGAAGGGAAGGACGGCACCTCTCATTAAATGTTTACCATACGGGTCCTGATGGTGCCTCATCTTCCTTCATGTGCCAGGACATTAAGCCTGACGTTCTTTCACTAGCCCCGTGCTGCTCTCCGACGCCTAATTTGACTAACCCTTTAGTGACTAATTTAATTACCCCGGCCCACAAACTGACAGACAGCTGTTAAAAATGGTTATTGCATTATTAATACGCTCCAGTAATTTCCCATTAAAACTATACTGTTAATAATTTTTTCCCTGTATTTCTTCCTTCTTAATTAGTCTATTTAAAACTTTGAAGGAATATTCTCTTCATGCTAAATGGGAGCGTCGAGCAAATTACATTTTTGATTGAATACTTCTGTGATAGGCCAGCAAATAAGACCGTTGAGTTGTTAATTATTGTCAGAGTTCCACACGATGCTTGCTAATGAGGCAGTCAATCTTCTCTGCCATTCCCAGAATATTAATGGAAGCCTTTGGTATTGATTTTATCATTGGGAGAAACCGGGAAATCCTCCCTTTCTTGTGTAGCGTGGGGTGTTGGGGGAAGGGTTGCAGGAAACCTACCTTAAATGGTTTGGTGGGTACTGGTCATATCAGCATCCTACAGGCACTTTCTATTGACCAGAACGTGGATCCCAACACTGTCATACTTCTCCCAAAAGCAGAGGCAGGGCTGCATGTACTAATGGGAAGGTTAAGTAGGTAACGTGATTCCACGTGCCATCTGCACTCTCCCTGCATATGTGCCTGTGGGCTGGCACATCTCACAGCATCAACAGACACGAAGGAGGCTGTGGTTTCTTTGGGGCTGAGAGTCAACCAGAATGTCATGGTGGATGAAAATTGGCAAAGCACAGAATCGTTTTGGTTTTTTTTCCTCTTTACCGCTATCAACGGAGCTTGTCCAGCCTATACAATGCACACAAGAGCAGGCATGCATCCAGGAGAAGGGCTTCTCTTAAAGATGTGTTAACAGGCTTCTCTTGATCTGCTAACACATATTAAAGTTAAAACTGCCTTGTCCACGTAAGGATTTCACTACAGTTTGGATATTAGTTTTGGGGATCACTCAGGCTGATCAATAGACTGTCTCGTTGTTTTCTTGTGCTCTTTTCCTTTGGCTGTGTCCAGCTGTTGGCTCCTACATTTATCAGACTAACCTGATTTTTTTTTTTCCTTTGATAATACAGCTGATTTCCCAGATAAAGAAAATGCAGATCTGCACTTCAGTGATGCATTTGAGACAGAGCTATGTGGGGAATCATTAAACGGGAGGAGATGGACATTAATACAAGAATTAAGGGAAGCATAAGGAGTTGGCTGAAAGGAGACACAACAGGCTGGGCTGAAAGGCAAGGATTGGGTTGGAAGGAGTTACTAATGGAAGGGCTACAGTCAAGGAAAGACCTTGGGACTTACATTTTAATATTTCCCTTAGTGACCACAATAGTGCTAATGAAATCTATAAATGAGATAAACCTGGGAAGCATCATCCATGTAGAAGAGGACAGGGATATCAGACTGAAAGACCTGGATGACCTTGAGGATGAGAGCAATAGAAGTGGAGGAAAATGTAATAGTACAAAGTGCAAGATAATGGATCCAGGGTCTTCTTTATAAACTGGAGCATGTCCATTTGAAACACCCCTGGGTGTATGAGCTCACCGAGCTAGAGGGAGTTCAACTCAGCCCCCCTACAAGCACAGCTCAGTCTCCTGAGTGTACTTCACCACTGCACGCCTCTGTGAGGCAGGGTATTGCTGGCCACATTGTGCAGAATAGGAACTGAGGCACACAAAGACTAAGGGCTTGTTTGCACAGCCTCTGTGATGACCACTGGAGTGCGGCTGAGAAGCGTGCCCCACACCTGCACTCCCACCCTATGCATGCCATGTCCCAGAAAGGGGGTAATGCAGCTGCACTAGACTGTCATGGAGCATACCGCCGCCTGCCCTTCCCCCTACCCCACCCAAGCCACTCTCCAGCTCATTGTACGGAGGTGTTGATTGGAGCAAACCAATGGCCACATTAAAGCAGCTACTTTGCCCAATTTCTGTGTTTTAGCTGGGGCAATCCTAGCTTGAGACTGCTATCCAGAGATATCATCCTGACCATAAATGTTAGAGCCATGCAAAGAGACTCTTACTGAGGGGGTGGTACACAGAACATGTGCAATAGCAGACAACACTTAGAAAGAGTTCAGGGCCTGGGACAAAACCCACTCCTCTCTAGGATGAAATGCAAACATAGCAGTTACTGTATTGTTAGAGGGAGGGTCTGTGAGGCAGCATCCTCAATCCATGAGCAGAGCAGAGAGTTTGACTTGGATTTTCTAACTGGGTCATACTTCGGCATTTCATGCTCAGCTTCATCTTGATAAATTTGCTTTGAAAAACTACCCGACTCCAAACACCAAGCTGTAAAAGATCGATCACCTTGTGCACAGATTTGCCACCCTCCCTGGAACTGCCCCCCGCTTCTCCTCCAGTTATAATTCATCCTGTTTAGCTCTCTGTGCTATATCCTTCTTCCAGCCCCCATCCTGAGATGAACCCTGCAGCATGCCTCAAAGGTCCCTGAATCCCAGCTCTGGCAGATGATGTACAGATGAGCAATCAAATTGTCACAGCTGCCAAGAGAGGCCAGAAGTTCGGGAAGTTCATGCTGTATAATCTCATAATATGGTTATGCTCCTTTCAAAAAAGAATGGGCTCCCTGCAGCACAAAACTCTCTCACAGCATCTGTCAGACTCCTGGAACTTTTTGGACTCAAGTACTGGGAAATCCTTTGTGTTTGATTTCCCCCAAAGAGGCTGTGGACTGAACAAAGACAGAAGCCGTGGACTGAACAGGCTGCTGACTTGGACCCCACACCTGGCAGAAGAGGGTAACATTACCTCTGTGCTATGAGAGCAGAAATAAGGCAACACGGAAGAAAAAGCCAAGAGCTGGTAGTGGTACAGCAGTTCACAACTAATAATGATGCCTCAGAAGACGCTTTCTTCTAACTGGGGCATGCTCCTGTTGCAATCTCTGCCCTTCGATGTTCCTTAAATAAACAGGAAGATGAAGAGTGATAAGGAATGGACCCATCGCTTTGTATTTAATTAGACTGAATGAGCTGATCTGGGGAGTGGTCCAATTCTGATCTGTCTTGTGGGCTGAATAGGGAGACAAAAACAGGATTCCTTGCAGTGCTTTTCACCTTAGCATACACACAGCCTCACAGGCTGACCCCCCACAGAGATCCTGAGTCACTGCAGGCAATGGCAGCATACCAGACACAGCTCAGAGTCTCTCTCACATCGACAGTAGCTTGTCGTTTTCTGGGTCCCTGCAGCTGCATGGTTTGTGAATCCCTGACCCTAATAGGGTACCTATCAGGAAGCAAATCTTCAACTTTGCGATGAAAGCCCCATTTCAGGGAGTCCTCAGGCACACAGCCTTGAAAGCAGGACTCTTTCTGAAAATCCAGGACAGTCAGTTGCTTTAAGCATATCACTGCCATCAGACCCTAGAGAAAGGGCTCCCTTACAGCCTATGACACACAAATCAGGCAAGAAAGATGTGAGTGAGGCATAGACATACAGGAGACAGTGACCCCAGAGGGCAACAGCTGATCTCCCTCCAAGAGAAGGAAGTGTCACGTGCAGAGATGCTGTTGCCAATCAAGAGCTGCAATCTATCAGGCAAAAGGATGCCAGGCTTCTGCCTTTAACTCCCCTCTTCAACTCTGCCACGTGCAAGGGAACGGAGTTTACAACTGGCATGCACGCACACGCAGAGCTCTCTAATACAGGCTGCCAAAAGGCTGGCAAGACAGATGTTTAACGCTAAATCTTTTCATACTCCCTTAAACCTCAGCAAAGCCACAACTGATGAAGCCACACAACACAGTAACGGGGTCTTCGCAGCCCCTGCTTTTGCTTTTGCATTTGCAGCCTCCCTTGGCTGAGCAAGGGGCTAGCAACAATTCCAATGCTCTCCTCCAGCAGGGATGGGGCAATATAGTTAGGCTGATGATTCCTGGACATACCTCCCCCTGCTACGTCTGCACCCATCACCCCAACATGCTGCCCAGAGTTGCTGGGGTTGTTAATGATTCACATATTAATCTCTTTGCTCTGAAACTTTCTTTGGCTTAGTCTGGGCTCTGCTTACATCTGTTTTATTTAAACCACCCTTAACTAAAAGATATCCTTCCTTTCTGTAGTTAAAAGGAATGTAAATAAACACATCCCAGTGCTACTGAGCTGGTAGAAGAAGCGTAGCTCACTAATGCCTTTAAATATGGTTATGTGAAAATGCATTTCTTTATTAATTTCCCTGCTGGGTAGTCAGGGATGCAAGCACCAATCCATTTCTACAAGCGCCTGCCAATAAGTCACCACTCTGCCCTGGAGAAACCATTTGTGAGGGAAGAGGAGAGTTCAGTGCCCCTCGAGCTCACTTAGCGAGACTGCCGATAAAGATTTGTAGAGAGGACGCCTGTCTGCTGTTAACTGGACTCAATGCACAACCGTCCCCCCCCCCCTCCAATCAAAATGTCCTTTTCCATAGACACCTGACTCCTCTCATGATGAGGGCAGTATAATAAGCTACATAGAACAATACATCTAACTGTCAGAAAGGAAATCACTTCTGAAACAACTATTTATAACAGTCAGGACTTTTGCAGGTAACCGGTTCTGGGGTATTTCTCTGACAGATCCTTAGTAGCTGCTGTTGCATCAGCAGGTAATGCCACCAGCCTAGAGGATTCAGCCTCAAGAGTCTGGGATCTGCCAACATTTAGGAAAAATGCTCAAACACAGATTTATTTGGGTAATGATTGAGCAGGCAAACAGAAGACACAGGAGTGGCAAAATATGACAAACCAAATAGCTGGTTTTGTGTAACCCACGTGAGTCTCTAGTTGCTTAATGTGTATCCCGTGCAGTGTGGCTCTGAGAAGGCTTTGGGATGATTTCCTCACAAGAAATCAGTTCAATGTTGCAAGAAAAAGAAAACAGAATAGATGATCACAGTGCAGCAAAGTGCTCTTCCTAACTTAGCTACCAAGAAGCCTGGGCAGTCTAGGCACATGCTGCGCTTTGTAGTCTCAAGGAGGAACCCAGAGAATTTATAACCTAGCCCTGGATGTCCAGGGTGCGGTTAAGGTGATGGCATGCACAGCTGTGCTTGGAGGCAAAAGACAGTTGCTGAGGCAAAGGTGCTGAGCCAGGTGCCCTAATAGCACTCAGAATATCAGGTGCAAACAGAAGAGCACTTTGCAAGTTACAGTGATTCCTCAAACCCAACATACGTTCAAGGTGAAATTTGGAGTGGCTGGGAGGCTGCAGCCGGTCTCCCCTAGCCCCACTCCTCCCCCCCAGCCTTGACACTGTCTTCAGAAAGGGAGTGGGGAAAGCGAGCGGAGGGAGCCCCTCTGGGGTTTGTCCAGCCAGCCAGCACTGGGGTGGGTGGGTTGGAGGCTCCTCACCTTGGGGGAGAAGGGAGGGCAAGACGGCTCCAATCCACCCATGCTGCCCTCCAGTGCTGGCTGGACAAACCCCAGACCCAGCTTCCACCTGGCCCTCCCCTCCATACCTATGCTGAAAAAAGCACCAGGAACCAGGCTGTCAGCCCAGCCCTGCTCCCAGCATGTGCTAACACATGTTAATTAAAGTGCTTCATCTGAACCCTCATGTAATGAGGGTTCAGACTCTCAGTGGGATCAGGCCCTTTCAAAGCACTCTTCAGCTGTGCCCTTCAGTAAGGGCACAGCTGTAGAGTGCTTCAGGGGGCCAATCTTGCAATCAAATGTCATGTCACTTCTGTCAGCATCCATATCGCTCAGCTCTGATCCCTTAGAAACTTTAACCTGTATTCCACTGAATTCAGAGAGTCATAATCCAAGTTTGAGTTACATTTATGGATTATATAGGGTTAATGCATGCTTAAGAGCTTGGTTATATGGAGAAACTGTTCCACGATTAGCTAGGATATAACTAGAAAGAGCAATAGTCATTTCACACTAACTCCCTGTGTAGACTTTATCCTGCACCAAGAATGCCTATGCATGGGTGAATTTAATCCACTTGCAAAATGGACTATGTTAGAGGTGAATAAGAGTTTCTACACAATAAGCTAGTGACAACTGTTCTGAAATAGTTTTCCTGGGCTACTGCCTTGTGCAAACAACTCCTAAGAGATCTTAAAAGTGTATTACAGATGTAAGTATTGTATTACAGAGAGTATAAGCAAACTACAAACTTTTGGACTGTCTGGCCCTGTACTAAATCATTTGTTAACTAATCAATAATCTGTTATAAATTATTTATAATTGTACCCTCGGTAAGAAGTATAACCAAAGGGAGTTTGGGCCGCAAATCTGAGCTGAAACCAAAGCCTCGGATTTACAGGGTTTTTTTTTAGGCTGGAACCTCCTCTCTGCTTAATACATAGCAAATGGGGGAAAAAAAGTGGATTGAACTGAATAAAAGAGCCTTTTCATTGCAAAGGCTCAGTACATATTTACTTAGTGTCCTGCCTTACTTCTCACATCATTAATGTCATTTTAAGCCTTCTACATTATTGAAGACGTATTAGTGTGTGCTTAATTCTTTGTCATTGGGTTCAGCAGGACTTCTGAATATCTGGGAGATCTACTCCATTTGTGCCAATGGGTACGGGGCAGGGCTGGGAGGCCATGATGGAAGGAAGAGCTGGGGAGGAGAAAGAATTAGGCAGAGTTGCATTAAAGGATCACAGTAAAGGAAGAATACATATGGGGACCTATTATTATTTATATTACAGAAGCTCAGTGGCCAGAAGCTGTCATCTGGGCTCATTTGCCAGGCACGTAGCAAGAGAGATGCCCTGCCTCAGAGTTTACAACCTACATAAACAAGACAAAGAGTGAGAGAAAGGAAGTAGTAGCCAACTGCTATAGATGTGGGACTGAGGCACAGAGAGCTTCTGGTTCTGATTCCCAATTACATTAAGGCCCACTGACACAACCCTGGCAGTAAAGGGTGGTAGGTAAACAGAATTCACCTGTTTTACACTAAGCAAAGAGGCCGTGTGAATTAAGTTCTGTGCGACTTGCCTGAAGTGAATAAGAAAGACTATGGTTGTACCAGAAATGAAACCCGAGATCCAATATGCTAGTGACAGAGGTGTTCGAGGAGTTACTCATCCAACACAATAACAACATCCTGCCCATGGGGAGCACCCTGTACTCGAGGGCCTCCAGCTTTGCTCCAGCCTCAAGGACTTCTCATGTGCCAGAAGCTAAATAACACGGACAGCCTGAAAATAAACTGTGCCTGACTTCAGCATTTAACTCAAGTCATTCATATTTGCATGATGGGAAAGGCAGGACTTCCAGGGGGTGCAGAGAACCCACATCTCCCGCTGGCTTGAATTGGATGGTCGGCACCTCTTAGAGAGAAAGAAAGAAAAGATGGAAACCAGGCCTTGCACAATTCACCCCAGGGAGCACCGAGTCTGTGGCCCAGCAGGGGAGAGAACATACAACTCCATCCCAGCCAGAAGCTATGGGCTTGTTCTGCAGGTGTTTGAACCTAAATGAACATAATGCTCCACTCCTGACCTTAAAACCTGAGTGTCTCAGAACTCCCTACATCCAGTTCTGGCCTCTAAACGTCATTCATACTTCCCCCATGTTCCCCCTACACACACACACACACATGTACACATGCACACATACAGACACACACACATGAAACCACACACACTTGAGCTAGCTTGACAGCTGTTCCTGAATGACCTTCTTTCAAGCCATGGCACAGACGGGGCTAATTCTACAAGCGACAGCACTCTTCTTGTGCATCCACATCACTCCTTCCTTTTGTCATTCTACTTATTTCCATTTAGTTAACAGGGTGTCCTCCTGACTCAACTCACAGACTATAAGGAGTCCCTAGAGGCAGAGTGCAGTGTCTGGCATACAGTTTGTGTTGTTCCACAGCAGTAGGTCCCACACGATGCTGATCTGTATTATGATAAAAGGCATTTGGTTTAAGCCAATAGCAACTCATTATATTTAAAACACCAGAGGAAATGTCTGGAGTTGAATTGATTAGTGCTCAGTAATTCATCAGGCAGTGAAATCAGGACAATTCCCAGGATGGGATTATTTTTGCTGGGTTTCACCTAGGGTTTTGTTGGTTTTTTTCCAATTTCACCAAGCTTCTCATTTGATTTTGCTTTTTTCTAAACAGCACTCTGCTCAGTACCTGTCTGTATACTGCCTGGAAATTCATACCAATCACACTCCCCCACCCCATCATCGCACAATGATATTTATAGTAGCCTGAGAGAGTTTAGCAAGCAAATTAATTCCTCTGCACCCACCAGAGCCAGACTGGGCAAAGGGGAGGGGGGTCTTGTAAGATCATATCAATTCCTTGAAAAAACAAGACAAAATAAATAGAGAATACAGTGAAACCTGAATTGGTGAAGTATATGACGTACACCTAAAGCAAAGCACTTTGGCTGTGCTACATCTACCAACAGTTACAAAGCAGCTGGGAACAAGATCCCAAAAAGAAGTGTGCTGTGTTACACAAACAGCTTATTTTAAATGCAGATTATTTTAAGGGCACCTGACTGACAGATCTGGAGCATAAACCACGCTCCTGGACAAGGCAGACAGGGGCCCTGCACCTTCCTTCCCCCAGCCCAGTCCTTTAGGAGTTCATGCTCATTCTGACCTGCAGAACTGAAGGTCGAGTCAAGTCTCATCGGGGGGAGAGGGGAGGGCATCAGTGCATTGACCCAGATGCCCCAGCCCTGCCAAGTCCACTTTGAGCAACTCAAGGGGCAAACTGGATGTACGCTATCCGGAAAGGGGCAGCAGGCAATTTCTTCTGCATCATGGAAACTGTTGTTATAAAGAGGATGGGGAAGGAATGTGGACTCATTTGATCCAAGCCTCTGCTGGCACTGAAGGATCTCATGCCAGTGGCAAAAGCTTAGATCATGGCCAGAAAGCACAGGACTAAGGGGCTCCAGCTAGATCACAGGCAAGAATTTGGCCTTGGCCTTCCTTGCTGAAACTGTTCAAGGTTGTGTGTGATGCAAACCCAAGTTCACCAGGAACTAGAGGGAGACTTTCCTTTCATTTCACCCAGGCCACCACAGAGCTTATGATGCGACAGTAATCTCTACCCACTGCTAACTGAGATGAGATTTGAAGTAATGACCTGGGGCAGAGCAGGGCTACATGTGAGGCCCGATGTCCACCTACTGAGCTGCCTAGCAGAGTCAGCAAAGCTGCTCTGAAAATGCAGCACCAGCTCTCTCTCAAGGTACAGGGAAAAATCTTTCCCCCCAAATAAATCACTTCAGGGCAGTGGGTAATGCCCCAGCATGGATTCAATTCCTCTCAGGAGCAGGAGGAGTGGCAGGCAATCGTGAAGCACTGTACTGAATCCACCAGAGTCAATGGAAACATCACCCAAGCACCGGCTGCTCCAAAGCAGAAGCTGAAACTAATTAACTTTATTTGTCTTTGGAGACCAAAGCCTCATCGGTTCACTGCCTACAATTGTGTCTGTCCCAAATCCAGGCCTCGTTTACTCACGTTCTCAATCGGGCTGTTTATCTCAGTGTTATGAGGCCTGCAATATTACAGAACAAGTCAGGGAATGCACTCGTTCCATCCCCTCCCCTCCACATTTCCTCTCTCTGCACTGGACTCAGACCAGCATGTCCTTCTCCACTCCCACAGCTTGTCATCTCAGAAAAGCTGAAGTTCTCCACTGGATGCGTATCATACCTATGGTTACTATTACGATGAAAGCACAGGCTGTAGTTAAACATGAGCTGCATCCATCACCTCAGGCACCTGTTGTGTATTTAATTTGTCTGTGATGTAGGGAAAATTCAGCGCATCCTCCCTGAGTTTATCAAACCTATTCTCTGAGCAAAGAATGAGGTGTTCGGTAAAGGCAAGGCAAAGTGTCAATAAATCTGTGAACGAAAATGCCCTGAAGCAGGTGCATGAATAAAGTTATTCAGCTGTGATAGCCTCTACCACACCTGGAGGCCTGTTCCAGATGTTCAAGGGATGGTCACTGTCCTCAGCAGCTGATGGACCTAGCACAGACAGGCACAGATTTCAGAAGACAGAGATCATCACTCACTGCCCTCTCCCCTTCCTCACCCTGCAAACCGTGTCTGTCCTTCACACAGGCAGGGTGTTCACCATAGAAATTTACTGAAACTCCTAGAAAGTTTTGTGCCTGACAAGTGTTACTTCTGCCCTCTGGCTGTCCGAGCCCCCAAGGTCTGGAACAGTCTGCCAGCGGAGGTGGTTCAAGCACCTACATTGAACACCTTCAAGAGTAAATTGGATGCTTACCTTGCTGGGATCCTATGACCCCAGCTGACTTCCTGCCCTTTGGGCAGGGGGCTGGACTCGATGATCTCCCGAGGTCCCTTCCAGCCCTAATGTCTATGAAATCTATGAAATCTATGAAATCCATTACTTGTTATTGGAGATAAAGACTGGTAGAGAGAAACAGAGAGTGTCCAATTCAGACACTTCCAGGACAGACATTCCCCCAGCAAAGCCCACCCGGAGCTGGCAGTTCACAAGATGCCAGCTTTCCCTAATGAGAACTTTAGGAAGTCTGTGGGAGAACAATGCCTTGAATCCTGGTCTCTCAAGTCCTGGGCTAGAGTACTGACCACTTCACAGTCCTTCCTCTCTTATAAATTGAGATAAGGTCTATGCTCTGAAAGAGGTGGAGACCCTCCACTCCACGATAATGGGATGGGCCTGTTTCCTGTAGGGCCAAGCCATTGAACCAGGTGCAACCATGTGCCTGGCTCAGGCCTCGTTCACATGCCAATCTGCCCCAATTTATATGCAATAAGTAACTGCAGTGCAAATCCTTCTGTGACTTAAATCTGGTTTAGTGCACTTTCCAGGCAATGCCATGCAGGGTCGGACTGGGAAAGGCTAGAGCACAAGCTGACTCTCCTGCCTGCTTTGCACTGATTGCAGAAACCTAGTGCAGCATGTGCATGTGCCCCAGCCTGTCCTGGTCTGGCTGTGCAGCAGGCATGCAGTGCACCTTTACCTGGAGGCACTACCATGCACCTGAAAGGCACGGACCCAAGTTGACCACAGTGGTTCACAAGCAGGGATGATGCCAAAGTTGTGGAGGGCTGGGCTGCTAGGGCTAAAAAGGTTGAGAATTGCTGGTTTAAACATAGTGTCAGCTACTCCAGAGTAGCAGTTTGTATGTGAGCTCTTGCCCTGTGTTAAATGTGGCTGACTTGCCCCTCTATGAAAGTGGGATAATCTACCTCACATATACTGCATGAAAAAAACATGCACGTGGGCAGGTACCACAGACACACTAAGTCCCCCCCGCCCCCGGCTTACTTTGGGCTTGCTTGCCATCTCCCAAGCCTAGTTTAAGCTGGAACAAGAGCATCCATTCAGCTGTTCACACTGGCCTAACTCAATCAGTTATAAATCATGCCTTTAATTAAAGCAGAGCAACACTGTATGCAGATGAGCCCTGCTGATATGTTATCTTCTAACACGCTCCTCACCCCCAGCTTCTTTGTGCCACCCCTGCCGATGGCTTGTTCAGAAAGGAAACCGCCTCCAGTTGGCATCCTCCTCTCCACACGATTACACAGCCAAGGGGCAGAAAGGTCAAGGATGGAGGAGGTTTCCAAGGTCCCATTTCCACTTGCTCTGTCCTCCTGCCTATGTCTACAGACGTCAGCTGTAGCACCCACCCACCGTCTCCTGGCTGATAACTATTGCATCTCCACCCCCACGGACTTTTTTCATTGCTATTATTTTCATATAGTTTTAATTCAGGTACCTTTAAAATGATTTTTCCTTTGTTTTCAACACCTGCTTAGAAACCTAAGAACAAACATTTAATTCCTTAACCATTGTAGCTATCTCCACTTCAGAAGCAATGCTTCCCTCCCCCAAACCCAGCTGTGTTTTGCAAGGAGCTAAAATTAACATTGCCATTTTTTTTCCCCCTTTATATCTCATTGCTTTTCCTGCCAGCCTAGCTGCACCTTTAAGCCATAGTCTCACAGTCTGAGAGGGCAGGGGAAATAAGAAGTTTCCACAAGGGTCAGGACCCCCCTTGTCTTTTCTTATAGCTGGATGAGTGAAAGGATCCTCCTTATTTTTCCCCTTAGTCTTGTTAGGTGGACAAATGGTATAAAATTGATCGAGAACCACTGCATTAGAAGGAGAGGCTTCAACCAGCTGCTGTCAAGAGAGAGAGCAGGGGAATGTTTATAGTTCCTGAAAAATAGTAGAGTATATGATTGTGCATGCAAAATGGTGAGCAGGGGGCGCAGAGACAACACATCCTGTCTAAAACAAGAATTAGGACAAATTTTAGAAAAAGGCAGGCATGTGTTTTACATCAGACTTTTCCACCAGAGAGGTAATATCTGGCATCTCAATGACTTGAGACCACCCTTTTAAAACCCAACAGAGATGGGACAACTCCCGCAACAGGGGAGAAGATTGATTCAACCGTCCAGCTCCGTCCTGGTGTGGGGAGCCGGTCACATACCCTGGACTAGATGAACTCAGTCGAGCTTGCACCGGCAGAGGATGTCGATGGCATCAAAACTCTAGGCACATTCCAATTACACAAATACTTTTTAAAATCAAACGACAGACTCGGAGTTTTCAGCAGATATTATCCAGCATAGCAACAACTTTCACCCCTGCTGGAAACATGACCTCATTCATTTTGGAACAAGAGTTTCATGCTGAACAATCAAACACAGGTCACGTGGCGTAACACTGCGGCGTGGTAACACCGCACAAGTCCCAACACAATTTGAGGGCTTGTAGGTGTACAATGAATTGTATTCATAGGATCCAGAATTGCTTGGCTGACCCCGGGGCAAGAAAAAAAAAATACGGATAAGTGGCGAGGAATACAGGCAAGTGACATTTGTGCAGGCAAGGAAGGGCTGGAAACCCATTACCAGTGGGGCAGCTATAGACCCAACTTTGTGATGCCAGAAGGGACATGCTCCACAAGAATCTGCCTATCTTGGGAAGAAAATGAACAAACTCATCTTTTCTACCCATAATTTCTACAATTCTGTTCACAGATCAGTGGTGGTCACACTGGCAGAGTTAATAAACTTCAGACAGGGGAAGGATAAAAAAAAAAGACAAAAAGAAAATACTATTGCAAGTCTCTATAAATAGAGGTTACAGGGTATGCATCATCATCCTTGAACGGGCAGCTATAACACACACTCTGGATCCTGTTTAACCAAAGAAAATCCTGAGAATAAAATAAAATATCAAAGGGGAGGAGAAGGAGGGGAAAGAAAAGCCACATTGCAAGCAACTGGTTCTAGGAGTGAGCAGTCTGGCAGTGCCCCAGCTGCTTTACCTCAGCATTTTATAAAGGCTCCTCTCCTGCATTTTTCCCCTGATGCCTGCAGGACCCTGTTCAATCACCTCACCACAGAGCAGGAAGGTCCATGCCAACAGGCTGTTTGAAGGCAAATGAAATCAGGACTTTGTAAAGTGTCTGCACAGAGCCTGGCAGAGGGGGGCCTGCTCCTGTCTGGAGCCTCTGGGGGTTGTCACAAGTGCCCATTGTTGTTATTAATCACAAACGCTCACAGACAATCTCCCGCATGTCTTTTGAAGAGGTGGGATAAAAAAAACTTGAATTTAGGGAAGCTTCAGAGAACGATAACAAACAATCCTGTTTTGAAAAATTCAGAGCAAATGAAAGGGAGCGTTTCCGGTTGGCATCAAGCATTCTTATAATTGGAGTTTGTTTGTTTTTTTTAATTGGTTCAATAAACATATCAATAAAATCTGGTTTTCTTTTCTCCCTTTTGCCTGGTTGTGATGTATCAATCATCCCTGTCCTGCAGGAGTGGTCAGACTCAAGTAAAACTTCAGGGTGGTTATACACGTGCTCCAGGAGTGGGGGGGAGTGGGCGTTTTAATTAGAGCGGCTCTCAGAGCCTCTCTAATTAAAGCACTGCAGCATCTCATGCATCATATTAGCCTCCCCTGCTTCAAAATGGTGGCGGGAGCGCTTTTATTTATGCTCTCAGGTTCCTGGACTTGCTAAAACTAGGCTCCAGCCTAGTTTCTACAGTTTTCCTTGGGGTGGAGCCTGAGAGGGACCAAAGATATCAGGTTCAAAGTGACAATAATAATAAAAATAGTAACAACAATAAAAATAAAAACAAAAACTCTAAGAGCTTTGGAAGAAACATAAACTCTCTTACTTCAGGATGCTGATGACTGGGGTCAGAAGAAACTTGCCCAGGATCCAGGTTATTTTGTAACTGCTTGCTACAAGGGCTCTCCATGCTTTGCCTCGACTCAAGTGATGGTGCAGGGGCACTGTCTGATGCAAGAGACTGACTGCCCTGAACCTCAGATCTGATCCACCTAGACAATTTTAGGATAGTGTTTGACTTACTTTCTTTCCCCTCCTCACTCCTAGTTACCCTGCTTTGCAAGATCCTAAAAAATTCCTTTCCTCCTCTGGCATTTGTACCATTCACAACTTTTTTGCAAGGTTAGGTCTCCACTTAGTCATCCCTTAGCCAAGCTAGACATATCTGGCTCTGTTAATCTGCTTTCATAAATCAAAGTGGGAAGCAGGGACGGAGGAACGATTCCCAGAAGCAGCTAGGATGATGATGAGTTTACAAGCACTGGGCTGAGGCATATTCCTATCTGCCTCTCAGCAAAACATCTCCTCCAGCTTACATGCCTTGGAGGTTGTGCCCAAGGACAGTCCCAATCCTGGCTTTTAAAAATGTGGGGCTCCCCTTCTCCACTGCCTTCATGAAGCAAGAAACCAGCAGGGTGACAAGAGCTGCTGGCCAGTGCGGTGGGGCTGTTCTCTCTGGCGACAACACGGCTTCCGCTTCACGCAGGGTAATGAATTGCCCTCTCTTCAGAAATGAATAAGATGTGGTTGGTGATGCAATGATCAATTTGCTCCATCATGTTAAGCTGTCCATTCATCACCGGCACCTGCTGTCAGGGGCTCAGGGCTGCTTTTATCGGCGCCGGCTGCTGCCATTATCGACAGAGCAATAGCCTTTGAAGGTAGCTCTCTGCGGCTCAAGGCTACCATTGATTAAAGGGGCTGATAAAGGACTCGCTTTATGCTAAACCATTCCCCCTCCCAGCAGAAACTGGTTTCTTACAGGATGGGTGACTGCCACAGAGCCCTCTTCCAATTTGGTGCCTGGGCTGTCCTTAAGGGAGGGGACACACTTCACAGAAGGGACCCACTAGGCAGATCTTCAATACAGAAGAGGAGAAGGGGCTTGGGAGTCGCTCTTGGCATCTCCTGTGACTCCATGTTGTAATAAGCACTACCATGAACATCTCTGGTCATTACAGGCTCTCTAATCAGCTGCGTCCATTCCATCCATCCATCATTGCCACGCGCCATCCAGTAACCCAGGCTCCGGCACGGCGCCCAGCCAATCTCGTTTCCTTGAAGTTCTGTAAGCAAGCAGGTGGTGCCGCGATGAATGAATTCCTTGGGCAGAACGGAGAAATACAGAACAGCATGCGTGAACTTGGAGAAAGAGAGAGAGAAACAGAAAGACTCTTGTATCGAATCAGGTGGCACTTGAGAAAAGCAGAAAACTCATTCTACATGAAATAGGAGTATGGGGCGGGGAGGGGATGGACTGATTTATAAGTCATTGGTTTAGAAGTGGGTCTTGGAATCGGTGTCTGATTTGCTGTGGTCCGGTGGAGAAGTAGCTGGGTCGAGAATCAAGAGATCTCATTTATCCCTCACTTCCCTGTGTGACCTTGGGAATGTCGCCTCCCTTTCTGTGCCTAGTTATACAGTCCTTGAGTAAGGTAAGGTATTTCAGCTTGACAGAATGGGGTCCTGGTCACTGACCTTCAATGCAATTTTGACTCCAAAACACCATAATCCCCTCTGAAAGAGAGGCTAGGCTCCTAATGCACTTAAGCGCTTCTGACCATGTTACTCTGACTAGCTCAAAGGTCGCATCACAAGACAAGTGCAGGGACAGAAACCCCTGGGGAATTGCGCTCAGAAGCCAATCTCGGCATTCAACTGCACGTTTCCCTGCAGCACTCACCTCTCGTACTGGGGCAGTTCAGAGACGGCAGACACAGCTTTTTTGGGGGGTTTTTTCTGTGCTGTTCTGCTGAAAAGCAAGAAGCATGTGCAGCAGCGAGAGAAGCGTGTGAGGGGGTGGAACCTGTTGATTGCATTTTGCCAAAGAATTCAGGCAGCAAAAGGGCTCGCTTGGGAGCAAAACGAAGATGAATCGACAGAGAGTTCAAGAGAATTCATTCTTCCGCTGAACACTTGCCTCTCCATCAGGACACCTCAAAGGCTTGTCAAGCAAAAGCAGGGCTTTTATTTGTTTCTATGGTTGCCATAACGATAAAGCTATAAGTCATGTCAGCTGGCAGCTGAGGTTCTGCTCCTCTGATTTATGTCTGCTCAGGCTAAATGATAAACTTTTCTTTGGAATCGGTGACAAAGCAGGAGTGCGTGAAACCTCCACTTTGAAGAGAGGAGCAGAGATGAAACTGTCAAACGCAGGTGAGCAGCACAGCCGTAAGTGAGAAAGGGTGTGTGTGTTACACTCACCAACATCCCTAAGCACAAACCCAATGAGATCAGTTCAGACCCCACCAGCCCCCTTCCATCCTTGGACCCCAAACCAGACTGTAACAAGGCCTTTAAGCATGGATGGCTTGGGGGTGAGGACTAGTCTTCGGTAAAACTGGGAAGATTTGTAGAAGCCGCCGAGACGGCATCAGCTATGCCATTTGTGGGCCAAGGTAGCTGGGCTTGGATAAAGGTGAAAGGCTCTATAGCCCATTCTCAATTGCTGTAACCATGCAGTTTCTGCTCACCCATGCCCAAAGCACAACCCATTCAACTACTCCTCTATGGTTTCATTGTTACATTTTCCACTTCTGCTACCGATCAGTGTGCAGCAGTCATCCATGCACACGGGTGTCTCAGGCACTGCGTGCCTTTATTGACCGGTGACTTGTTTAATAACTACAGCCAGGTGAATCTGATGCAGCAATGACACTGTTATAGAAAGCCCTTGCGCACAATATGCTTAAAGTTACCATCTAAGAGACAGAGTGAAATGATAACATATACTGAGAGGTATCCAGGTTGTAGCCATATTGGTCTCGAGGAAAAGGCAATCAGGACTCGTAGTAGAAATGATATCTTTTATTAGACCGACAGGATTTTTGCAAAAACATTTTTCAATTAAAGATTTTTTCTTGCAAAAATCTTGTTGGTCTAATAAAAGATATCATCTCTACTATGAGTCATGATTAACATATACCGAGAGGCACATAGAATGGAATACGTTTTGTAATTTGTAGGTTCATAGATTATAAGGCCACAAGTGACTGATATGGCAACCTAGTCAGGCCTCCTGCACAACACAGACCGCAGCACTTCTCTGAATTAACTCCTGATTACACTAGAGGATATATATTTTCCCTCTTACATTTCTAAAGCAGCTTCTCAAGGTCCACATTTGAACTCAGACCTGCAGAAGCAAGGCTGCTGACCTGCTTCACCAGAGACACTGCACGCAGTCAGCACCCGCAGCTGACCGCTGCCATGCCACTCAGCGGCACAGCACAAGAACAATATCGCCTCTGAACAACAGGGCGAAGCAGGAGCCAACACTTAACTGGACAGACACTGAAAGGGAGGTCTCTATCTGCCTTTTTCACAGTCTCAAGCAGCTTCATAAAAGCTAAAGGCCACCCTCAGACCCTTACCCTTTGAGTTCTAAAGACTTTGTATGCGTTTTTCTCTCCCTCAAAAGCAGGCTTTCTGCAATTTCCGTCCATTAAACTTTTTGGTGCATGTGACCCTTGGTCCAAAAGGTGACTGACTAATGAAAGTCTGAAGGAACATAGCATGCTTGTTATTAAGGACATGAAAGGAACACGGGCTGAATTGCTGCTACAACATTACACTACAGCGAACAGGAACCTCAGAGGGCTCAGATGGCTGCAACCGCTACAGATTTGCAGAATAAGATATGGGAACCCCTGGCACTGGGTCACGACAGTATTAGAGAGAATGCTTCGCCGCACAACCAACGGGAACTTCCACCATAGGGACATGACCGTATGACTCCCATTGCACTGCGGCTCTGCAAATAGGAACTTCCAGGTGCAGCGATACAATAACAATGCAGCTACTCCATTGCAGTGCCCGAGAGCCGGGTCATATATTGGAAGTCATTACTTCAGAATGACACCCCCGAGAGACAGTTGCATTATCTGTCCACCCATCCAGCTATAACATAGTCCAGATAGATAGAGTGAAGAGATCAGAAGAGGGTGTGTTTGATTATTTACTGCAAAACTGAACTTTCAAAGCAGCGTTTTGGTTACAAAAAAGCACCTCAAAACTTCCAGCACTGAGACAGGACAGAATCCGGCCTGCTGAACAGCAGGCACTATGGCATCGCCTATTCTCAGCATTGCAGCAAATGTCCGGTCCTGGAATCTGCCTGTCTATCTGCCTTTGAAACTTCAAGGGACCGAGCTATTTTGTATGAAGATTTCAAAACAGCAAAAAGGACATTCTGATTAAAGGAAAAGCATTAAGGATGCTACAGGCATACTTTTTAAGATGGCATTTCAAGAAATAGCGTCCCTTCTGCTTTGAGCTTCTATACTGGGGCAGGCAATTATTTTTGGTGGACGGCCACTTATTGAGTTTTAGCAAGCCCTTGAGGGCCACATGACAGGCAGCCAGGGGTAGATAAATATTAATTTTCTAAAAATTTGAGGTGCCCCACAGGCCAAACAGAATGGCCTGGAGGGCCACTCCCAGCCCACAGGCTGCATTTTGCCCACCCCTGTTCTATATGCACATATATTAATGGCAATGCCCTGATGTTTCCTGTTTTCTACATGTGATGCACTTTCTAGCTTTTTGAGGAATTAAATATTTATTCTAAGTCACTAGACTCTACATACAGAAAATCTTGGTGAAACTTTATAGCCTATGATACACAGGTGGCCAGACTTGCCGATCCGATGATCACCGTGGCCTTTATTTCTATGAAACAGCATACTGTTTGACTACCCTCCATCCGTTACGCTCAAAAGCCGGCAGCACTAAGCTATGACTGCCTTGGTTTTCATCCATCACAGGATAGCCAGGAACCTGAGCTGACAGCCTGATCCCCGCTTGAGAAGTGTTTAAGTTCTAATGCAGATATAATAGATGGTTTTTTGGCTTGCACTGTATCTGTGAAACCTTCCATAATTCAACATCAAATATTTATTATTACTTTTATTAAAGTTTTAATAATTTAGCACCTCCTGCATGTGAGATACAAGCTTGGTGAACTGCTCTCCCTTTATTCTACCTGGGTCACTCCAATATTTATATCTGAAATTCTAGATTCAAGTCTCATTTACCAGGGAGTAGGCGATGTTCTCAGTTTCAGAAGCCCCACGCCCACCCTCCTTGATGCTTATCCTTTCACCCCCTTGCCAGGAGCAAGTGATCCCAGGAACTTTCTATGAGGATCACTGTCAAAAGACAGTTACTGTAGCCAAGAGGAAAGTGAACTTAATAGACTTTGCCTTTATTAAGATAGCTTGAACTAAAATGCAGTGATGGGGGAGGGGGGTGACATATTCCTGGCTCGGTGGGGTGGGAGACATTAAAAATGCAGCAACACACTGACCCTTCCCCTTGCTTTCTAGCACCACACCGTGCTTTGCAAACAGAGTAACACTCGCTACAGTCCCATAGGTAGGAGGTGTAATATGCAGCTACTTGTTTTTGTTATGAAGGGAAGAGCCAAAGTTTAGTACCAAAAGCACTGAATGGCATCCTGGCTCTGCTGTAGACTTCTTGCATGATTTCGGTCAAGACGCTTAAACCTCCTCCCCAGAGTCCATGTCAATCGGTTAAATGTGGTTAATGCATTCTTGTCTCACAGAAAGCTTTGGGTGGGATAAAAAAAAAAAAAATCTATCCAGGGGATCTGAGCTCCATAGAGTTAAAGCACTTTAGATAGCACACATTGTACGGTTTACACTGGGGTGGCCAGGTAGACGAGAGGGAATAGGTGCAACTGATACACAGCAATCTGGAGCAGAATATTTCTAGTCCAAGAATACCCGCAACGCGTTGTGTGATGTATATATACCCTTGAAGCCCAACTACCATAATATCTTACAGCACAAATGAGAAAACTAACACACCAGGGGGAGAAGGAAAAGGGACAAATGCAAAACAGGGCATTGTTTTGTCCCCATATTTGGGATTTATGTTCAGTAAATGCCCAGCTATTATCCCTGGTAGCCAAATGGTAATGGCTACACCACAGCACGGGCATCTTGGAGGTGTCATGGTATAAGGTGAACTTTAGTTGGGGAAGGTAGTAGCTCTCCAGACAAGCCCAGGGAGGAGCACATGCAAAATACAAGGTGAGGAGAAAGCAGGTGCAAAACTGACTGTGAGGAAAAATGAGAGGGCTAGCACAGCACAGGGGGTAGGGGCACTGCAGAAAGATAATGGGACCCAGAAGTGCTGACGCCTAGCTGCTTCCTCCAAATGCTGCTCTCCTAAAGCTGACTTTGGGTCTAGCTTGCTGCTAACATAAAGGAAGATAGGAACTATACCAACAAACTTACTCATGCTATTGAGTGCAGAGAGAAAGAGACTCATTGGAGCTTACCACCCAAAGAGCAGTGTCGCATCAGAGACAAGGATACACAGGAGGCCCCACATTCAGGGGAAAGGGGAGCATGTATCTAGAACAGAAAGGCTAAATAGCCCAAAGTTGCCATACAGCAAAACTCAAATATTCTCTCAATCTCCGCCTGATTTCAGAAATGCCAGATGGCTGGGAGAAGGGGTATAAGGAGGGAGCTTGTGCTGTGAGAGGATATGTTAAACCTTCACATATTAGGAAAAGAAGGGGGTGTCCTGCACCTCTGCTACCCTGGTGCAGCTGATAGCCATCACAGCTCTGCTGCAGCATGGTAGCTGGGTCTCCCTGAAATCTAGCTTTACACCCAACTGTGCAGCAGGTACAGGGTGTACAAGTGACTTGCCTTTGGTAATGACTGTAAGGCAACCCCCTGCCCCAATACTTCCTACCCACTCACACTCTAGACCATACAAGCCTTCTCCACAAGCAGAGCTGCTTTTTCTTCTGCCTACACCCGTTGACACAGCTTCCAAATTAAACCCAGCACAAGCCAGATGGCACCTGGGGAAAAGAATAGCCCAAGTCAGGAAACCAAACAGAATCCACTGGGTTTTCAGAGAAACACCAGGGGAAAAAAGCAGCTCAAACAGAAGACCGGCAATGTGCTGAAGGCAGTGTATATGCATGTTTCTCTTCACCCTTCATTTCTGCCTGCAGCTAGTGCCTCCTGCTGTGAAAACCAAGAGAACTATTTCCTGGGTTCAGATCTGTTGACATTTACATAAGTGCTTCTAAAAGATAATCTCTTTGCCAAGCAACCAAGTATTCTTTCTGACATTGTTCCCTATACCCACCCTGGACCTTGCAGAGACTCCATTTTCCTGCTTGTATGCATTAGTGACATTTGCTAGTTACCTGAGCTGCTGACACTTCTGACCTCTTACTCTGCCTTGGTAATAGCATCGAATGCAAGCCACACCACCAGAAGCCAGGTGTGGATTGCTTTGAGGGCTCCACACAGGATCTGCATCAGTATAACTGGATTTAAAAACATGCCTTTAGGTAAGTCCAAGCAACTGTATGTGCAGAGCTGGCCTATGTTCCTCAAAACTAGACAATGGAACAGCTTCATATCTAGAAGCTGCATCAAACGTCTCTTTGCAGAGGTTTCCACTAGATTAACAACTGAAGTGGAGCTCTATCACTTCAAACATGAACAGAGACATGGGAGGAGGCAGGGGGGCATAGCAAATGTGATCTTCTTTGGGAACAGACTGATATAGGAGATGCCTTATGGCAGGTGAACATCCAGCACCTATGCAGATTCACTGCTGATCCCAAGCAACATGCTGAAAAATGACACTATAAAGTACACCAAGGAGCACTCAGCCTAGAAGAAAAGGAGCCCACCAAAAGGGTAGGACATCTCATCTTTTTCAGAGTTGTCTCCGTGAGAGAGATGCGTTTCCTACCTGACATCTGCTGGGTCTTCTGTCACCAGTACATCTGTCTTGCAGCTGGCAAGAGGATTGATGGAAAGCTCCACGGGTGGAACCACAAAGCTCTTACTGACCGGCAGCCAGAGCCCCTGACCCAAACTATAAGTGGACCTAAAAGGAAGACAAGAGTGTAGCATAAAACCAGGAAATACACAGCAAATGCTAGGCCTTTCTTCAGTATCTGACTGTCTGGTAGTTACAGCACCAGGGGCTGTTTGATGGCATCATGGGATGTACTACAAAGCCTCTGGGCCTCTCCCTTCAGAAAGCCAAGCACTGGGAAATGAGACAGGAATAGAAAAGAGGAGGGGTAAGGGAGGAACGGCAGACAGAGCACAATTTGTGAACTGTCTGCATTTAACCCACAGAGAGGAAAACACCAGGACGTTTCTGTTCATGCGTCCTTCTGTGCTGATTCCTGAGGATGGGGACCACAGGAGAGAAGGGGCCTTGCTATCCGTCAAGAGATCAGCAAGCAGCAGTACAAGATGGTGCCAGGAGCTACCGATCACAAAGCCTATCACAACGGTACCCAAACAGGCACTTCCCCCCCCAGCCACGCACACCGACACATCGTTCAATATACCTGAGTATTTTCTCTGGCGCTTGCTCTCCTGTGACTAAGTCATAGCCCCTTTCAAGTGTTGTGTAGGGCCAAGGCCTGAGAAACAAAGAGGGAGAGTAGGTCAGTCAGCAAGGAAAGGCAAAACACTGAGGGTCAAAGGCACCAGTGGTGCCCAGAGCTGGGTTTACACCTTACTATGCATGTTAGCAATATCTACAATAATGTGCAAGGAGGAGATCAAGGGAGAAGAGCACAGCTCCAGCTTTTCTATCTGAAATTTGGTAGGTTTTCTCCCCACTCACCCTTCACTGTGTCCCCAATCACTACGCACACACAGATGTCGATGCACTGGGTCAGGGGCATAGCCTTCATGGCAGCTGCACTCTCCTGAAAGGGAAACGAGAGAGAGAGATTAAACTTCTGTCTGCAGGGAACACGTGAGGAATCCCTGTGTAGGACTTCTGCAGCCTGCCATCCATGCCCCTGCTTATCCACAGATGCCAATACTAATAGTCCTCACACTGCTTCCTCCCATGCGTTCGCAGTGGGATCCAAAACAGCTTCAGACTGTTCCTTCATCTTAGGGTGATGAGCTTGAGAAAGGTAAAGAGACGCAATAAGCTTATGAAGGGGATTATACGATGCAACACTTGTGATACCAGGGCACTGGACTCAATGAACCATTCCCTCCCAGTTCTCTGTTCCTGTGACTCTCTGCAGCTTTCTCTGACTTTCAGCTAGCCCCCTCCACCTTTTATAAAAGATTACCCCTCTGCCTGGTCCTGCCTTAAGTGCAGCTACATTGCACTTCAGGCAGGACACACAGGAACAAGGAAGAGATTAAAGGAGACTGAATACTTTTGGGGCCGATTCTTCTGTTAGAGACAGACCATCCAGTCAGCACGAAGTTCTGCGCCTCGGTACCTCCCACGGCTCCATACAGGACCCCCAGGAAGCAAGGGTGCTCAGCACGGAGTAGGGTCAGGTCATCCATCTGCTCCCTGCTACAGGCAGAAGGAGCATAAAGTGCAGCCTGGGCCTTGCAGCACAGATAAACACAGCACTCAGACACAGTCCCGGAGCCTTCCTCTGTCCCTTGAGGTGGCACACCTTCTCACAGACTTGGCCTGAATCAAGACTGCAGGATGTGGCCCTAAATGAGTGCACTGAGGAATCTGATTTAGCAAGGCCAGGATTTAGCAGAGTAAGATAGCCAAGGTAATGGCCCTCAAAGTCAGGAAAGACTGACTTTGTCCCTGCGGCTCTCCACGTTTAAAAGTTATTTCCTCCCCTAGTCCATGCTGGGCCCTGCCCCGTGGCTGCAGCTGGGCTCCGTGAATTGTGCACACACATGTGATGCTATCTGTGACCACCAGTTCATTGCAACAGCTTCCAATCTCCCCATCAGCTGGGAAAGAGTCACACTAGCCCCCTGAATAATAAGGTCTCCGTTATCTCCTCACCAGTCCTGCAAGCCACCCAGCCTCCCCTGACAGAAGTAATCTTGACTCATTTCTCACATCTCACTCTTTCCTCCCTAAAACCTTGGACCAAGGCTTGCTCCTAATGTGAACAGTCCCCAGGTACGCTTGCAGAAAGGCTCCACTCCCATCCCAGGCTCATAGATGTGATGAAGACAGCAGTCCTCCTCCCTCAAAGGAGATGCACGATGACAACAACAATTTTATTTGATCTGTTACTCAGTTCTGCCACTCAACCCTTCTCGCTATGGTCCCCTTCCTAGTTGGACTTCCAAACCGCTCTCCTCATCCCTCTTTCTTCTTTTTCTGATCCTCCTCCCCATTCTTGCTGCAGAGGGACTGAAGGCATCATGAATTTTCCATTCCAGAGACCTAACTTTGCTTGGCCCAAATTGATTCTGTGTTTGAGAGAAATACATATCCTGGAGCAAGAGATGACAAAATAAAAAATTAATTGGATTTGCACGTGTGCTTGTCGTTAAAAGCTTGTGTTGATTTTTCCACTCCTCTCCCCACCTCCTTTTCCCCTTCAGCTAACGTTTTCACCTAGTAGGGCTCTGGGCTGAGTTTTAAACACAGTGAGAGTCGGGAAGGTGTGCGTGCACGTATGCACCATGTCAGGGAGTGCATTTAAACCAGCTTCACTCCCTCTGGCCCCAGCCAACAGGGTGTAGGAAAGACATGATGGGAGTAAGAGGAGAGGGAGACACCCCTGACAGAGTTAATACACACTGTCAAATATTAGTGTTTTCTCTCCGTTCCTACGAGACCTTAAAATGTCTCATGGGGATTAATGTAAGGAGCTTTGTTATCAGAGGGAAAGGAATCGGGGGGGTTCAGCTGTGAAGATTTGGAGAATTGTCAGCAAAGTGGGGAGACAGAAAAAAAAAAAAAAAGAGACAGCTAATGATGTGCTAAAATGCAACAGCACCTTCATGAAATATTCACCGCCTTAAACACGTCTAATATTAAAGATTAAATGTCCTGGGATTTGTCCTAGTGACTTCGAAGTACTGATTTACGATCTGCCAGAAGCTGCTAACCTCGTGATTCATAACACGAGAGGTGGAAGCGCCACCTCTCCAAAGGGAAGGGGCCCGGGGAAAGGGGGAGCAGTTTTGTCCCCTGCAAGAATGCACATGCCAAGGGATGAGCCTGACTGTCCGGAGGGGCTGTGGAGGAGGCTTCTGGTTTTCAGGAATGGATGCGCCAGCCGAACCATCAATAAAGCAAACAAACAAACAAACACCAGTTATTTTTTCTGAGTGCTTAGCAGGCAAGTTTTCTCAGCTGCTGCGTGGATCATTAATTCTTGACGCTTATTACATAACAAATGTGTGTTCTGCAAATGAGAAGCTTCTCAAAATGCTTGCAAAGCACAACTGTGGGGAACTGGGGGTGCTGGCCCACCATCCACACTGAAGCTCAAACCCCCAGGATTACAGTAAGTCCCACTGATGCCAGCCACCTGGACACATGGAGCTGAAAGACGCCTGGTCTCTCCTTAAGGGTTAGCATGAGGTTGATTTTACCTAGTCCCTTGTTACTGCTAAGTGCAGAGGCCAAGACAGTTAACCCTTCTTTTGTACAGCACAGCTGCTGATTTTGGCCTCTGGTTTGTTTTCTGCTGGGTCACTTTGGTGTCTGAAGCAGAGCCTCTATCAACCCACAGGAATACTGATTTCATTGACTCTAGTCCCAATCCCAGCCTTTCATTGGGAGGTTTATTTCAGTAAAGAAAGATGGCAACCTCTGCCAACTGGCTGCTTTCCGCATTTGAATATTAAACTCTTTTTAGACAGCAGAGACATATTGAACCACACTTCAGCGGCAGGAAGACCAAGGCATCTGGAATCATGGCAAGGTACAACTGATCTGCTTAATACCAAAATGATGCAAGACGCAAGAGAATTCAACATATAAAGTGTTAAGATTTTTAAAAATCTGGTACCCTGACAATGGGAAGCAGCCGGGTAGTGCATTGTTTAGAAAAATCAGGCCATTGACACTCTAGGCCAGAATTTCAAGCACATTTAGGCATCAAAAGATGCAGAAAAGTGCTCTAATGGGGTATCTGAACTGCTTGAGCAGGTTATGGTACCTAGCTTCCATTAATTTCAGTGGGCTTTTTTTTAAAACCCCATGAGGCACCTGTCTCTAGCTTTATAAAACTGCCATCCTTGTTTCAGCAGTTCCAGCGCAATGCTGAGCTCACTCCTATTTTGCATGAGTGTTGTAAGCAGGGCTAGTCAAAGGAGAAGAGGGAGAATTCAAGTTGTCCCATCAGTCACAAGGGAAGGTGACCTCTGCCTCCACCTTCACTTGTGAAAGACCCTGCATTTTCTGCATTTCAGATTTGAGCAAGCTGTAGAAACACAACTAAAAAAATCACAGCTTGAGCCACTAAACTCTTGTGTGGTTTCAAGGTAAGGTGATCAGTCATCTCAGAGTCACCAGAGACTTGGATTAGGTTTGGGGCTTGCCCACAATTTTCAGCCAGTCACAAAACTTGAGAGGATGCAAGTTGCATCCAGCTTCCGCTTTAGTGACAAAGGTTTTGCAAAGCTTGTGCTGCGAGGAGACCCAATTAATTAGTGTTTAGAGAGTACTTTGAGAGTTACAATATTTATAAAATCACCCAGAGATGCACGTGCGCGCACACACACGTCACAAACACAGACATCAGGGGTAATATATACTTCCCTCTGCATTCAAAGCCCACCAGCCAATTTCTTTAACTGGCTTCTCTCCACGTCCAGTCCACAGAGACTATGAAACTCTCCCAGCGCCTTGCTCCTGCAGCTGAAGCTACAGCAGTTCTTGGTTTTAACAGCAGGGGCACCCAGTGCAATTCCCCAATGTCAGGACAGAGGAGTGACCCTGTCACTTTAGCTACTAGGTTACAGCTCACCTGTATGCTAAGGGTTAGGCCCTTCCTTACACAGAAGAAAAGGACTGAGATTCTGTTATTTCACCAGAAAATAGTGAGAGAAAACCTTAGCTGCTGGGTAAGCCAAGGCTGATTAACCTAAAAAAGGAGTACGGTGGTTTTACAAGACCATAAAGGGAATTTGACGGGGGAGCTGCAGACTAGCAAAGGCAATGAAGCCCTTCTAAAGTTGTACAGCTGCCAGACCAGACCTTTGCTCTCTGTCCAGAATCCTCTAGGGACATGTCATAAGCTGCAGTGTCTTCTGAGCACAGAAAAGGGTAAAGAAATCCAGCTCAGCTGGGTGGATGATGACTGCACAACCCCACTCCTACACAGCGCTGCTGAACCAAGAGACATCAGCAAGGATTTCAAGGGCAAGTCCTGCTCTCACTCTGAAGGACAGGCTTCTAGTGCTCTGACACCTAGAAAAAAATCGGCTTCTTAAAAGTTTCCTGCACCAGTAAGACCTGGCAGAACGAAGGGTAGGAGGTGGCCAACGCAAGAGCTGGGCATTGAGACAAGCATCATTATTCCCAGGGAGGGAGGGGGAGCTCTTTTTCACCTGTGTTTCTTCCTCCAGATGCTTTTCCCTCCTGCTGCTCCTCTTCCCTTGGAATCGCTCTTCTGCAAAACCCACTGGATTTCCTTTTCAGTTGCTGCAGCCTATGCTGCCATTTGTCCTCTTGTCTGCTCTTTGCCTTATTTCACTCTTGACCAGCTTTGAGTCCTATGGTCTTACAACTAATCTATCCAGTTCCTGCTAAAGCTCTGCATGATGGTGTTGTAGTATGACACTTTCTCAAATGCAATCAGAGCAGCAGCAAGCTGAAAATCTCAACTCTCCTCCTAGCTGAGCAGGGGGAAGTGTCAACTTTGAAGTCAACTCTCAGACTCTTTTGCACACCCCAGAACAGCTGACCTTCCTGGATTGGATCACCAAGCACATGGACAAAATCTTAATGATCAAAAAAGGAATTGATCTCCCCCACCCACCCTTACCCAACAACACTTGTGCCAAAAGCCACAATGACCTTGCTTCACAAAAGGCCGCTTGCACCTACACTGTTCAGAGCTGGGAGCAAATGCTGACCGTTCACTGCCTCCTCCTAGCAGGGAAGCAGGGAGGAAAATACAGAAATGATCAGATATGTCAATATTATTCTGACAGCAGACTTTTCAATGAATTAATTTACCTCCTTGGTATCTAGGGGTAACCTCATTCAGTTACACCTTGGGTCAGATGATCACAATTCATGAGGGCTTGAGGTAACAACCATGACAACCCTCCAGCGTCTAGTAAAAGATGCCTCTCCAGACAAAAAAAGATGCCTATCTTCAAAGCAACCAGGTAGATGGTCACTATCCCTGGTGCTCACAGTTGAGATACTTTCCCTGCCAGTAAACTGTCGCACTGAAAAACTCCAACTTCGCTCCTCTCTTCTTCCCTCTATCTCCATGCCGATCTATCTCAATGCTTCACCCTATTTCCCCCCAGAAGAGGGCAAATATCAGCCATGTGCTCTGCATATCCTCTCCTCCTTCCATTTAGAAATGTCCAACACAACCTACAAAATGCTGAATTTAAAATGTGAAGAGGTTCATAGCTGATGTAACGAGCTGAAAAAGGTTATGGCCCTTAATCTCAGCCACAAGCGACTAACTGATGCCAAAATTCTTGGGCACGAGTAGCAGGAATGCAGCGATGATTAGCCAGGTGCAATCCCAAGAAATACGAACAAACCCATGACTAACTCACCACCTCATGGATTACCAGCATGTCCCACACCAGGCGAAGGTGGCAACATGCTTTACTAGCATAATAAGTACTATGTAGCTCATCGCCAGCATTGAACACGCTGGAGTACATCAAGGAGCTCTACATGAGACCCGGGAATGAGGACAAGGGAAGACCAAGCACACAAAAAAGATTGACTCTCAACATCACTGGAAGGTGGAAGGGTTAGTATTTCTATCCAGTACTTCCCCCAGTACAGATGCAGGTATCTGGGACAAGAACAGGGCAGGATGTGTGGTTATCTACACAATCCAGCCCTGTAATTTCAGCCTGCCATTGTAATCCTGCCCTCTCTAAGGCCTCTTATATTCCTAATGGAAAAGATACAAACCCTCCTCAGCTCCAGGTCTACTAGAGCCCAATGGCAGCTCCCTGGAAAGCTCCTTCTAGTCTGAAGAAATATGGAAGTAACTAGCTGACCTGCCAGGGGCAGAGCACAGTTGGCACAGGCTGCTCAGCTGGTTCCCCTCTGTTACACTCTCACTCATAGGCTCCACTCCCCCCTGGGTAAGGCTGGTTGGGAAGGAGTGTGTCCCCCTCTCACTGCTTCCCCTCAACTGGCTGTCCCTCCCATGCAGGGAATTAGCATCTTGCTTCCTTGGATCTAGCATCAGCCCTTAATTTGTATTACAGGTGCATCTAGAGACTGTTGGAGAGCAGCCCCCCATCGTGCTAAGTGCCATGCAGACTCATAACAAGATAGCCTGTACATGCCAGATGTCTAAATATTACAAGGATGGGTGCATTAAGTATTCCTGGGAGCTGTTTTCTCTGAGCAGGCTGCATCTTCCACCTCCAACCCCCATTGCCCAACTTCAGAAGACTCCATCAAAGACCGTCATGCTCTGAGCATCAGTGGATAATTATAAGCAACACAGAAATCTCTTGGTTGGTTTCTGCTTGTGGGGATGCCCCTTTGCCTCAACCAGCAGGACACATGCTGATAAATATTAGAAACAGGCTCCACTGGCTACCTCCCTTTTTCTGTTATGCCTTTAATTTCCATAGTTGCTATCTATGGAGACTACCGATGGCTTGGATGAAAGTGCATTTATGTAAAAAGAAGCCGGTGCGGCAAAGAATGAGCTGCTGCCTGCAGTGGGAAGAGGAAAGGGTGGACTGACATCCAAGCACAGCCTCAAACAACTGGGCATCTTTGAGTGCGAGTGGGTTGCAGCAATAGAGACTGGGGCTCTGGAGGAGCTTGTAGAGCTGTGACAGTAACCTCCACTGGTTGTTTAGGCAACTGTCCTCGGGGCTAACAGTGCCAGGAAGATGGAAGGTCATCATGACTCTCCTGGATGACCAAGGACAAACCAGTAGGGAATCCTTGGGAATGGGGAAAAACACTAAAGATAACATTGCACAGACAACTGTTGTACAGTGTAGAGGTATCCCAGAAACCTCAGCATCTCTATACTTTGCTGCAGCCTACAGGTGCAGCCATACCTTAAGGCAACAAGCTTTTCTTGTAGTGCAAAATAGCTACTTTAGCTATTTTTAATGGAGGAACAGAATTCCAAGCCAACAACAAAAGACGTGAAAAATTCTCACATGCCCCAAAAGGCAACACACCTGACAGACATGGTGCAAACGCGGAGTGCGGCTGCCGCCCTGGCGCTGCCTGCCATGGGCTCTTCTGAGGCCTCCACCCAGACGGAGCTCACGGCAGGGTCGATGGCCCCTTGCTCCTGTCTGGGGGGGCGGGGGGGGTAGTCCCCTTGCCTGTCCCTCCTGTGCACGACTTAGGGCCCTGGAGGACCAGGTGAGGGAGCTCCAGTCTGAGGGGGATCAGGGATGCAGAGGATGAAACTGATGCCCATTTCTGTTCTCTGCAGGCCCGGGCACCCACTGTACAGCCCCACAGGAGACGCATCCACCACAGGAGCGGCAGAAGGTGTCCAAATCCAGAGCAGCTAGGCCTAGAGTGGTGGAAGCTCCCCAGGTTCACCTGGGAAACAGGTTTGATGCCTTGGCAGCTGTGACGGAGAAAGACAGAGAAATTGCCTCCGGTGGGGACGATGCCACTCCCCATATGACAAGGAACGGGAAGAGAGTGAACACCAGCAAGAAGAAACACCGGGTCCTTGACATCGGAGGCTCCATCCTATGAGGACTGGAAGGTCCCATCTGCCGGCCTGACCCCATGATGTGAGAGGTCTGCTTCATGCCTGGGGCTCGGGTTAGGAAAACCATGGGGAGGATCCTGGCCTACATGCGACCGGCAGACCAGTACCCCATGGTTGTCATCCCCGTGGGAACAAATGACATGGCCAGGGGCAACCCTGACCACATTACGAAGGAATTCAAGGCTCTGGCGGACAAGCTTAAGGAGACGGGGGTGCAGGTGGTATTCTCCTCTCTTCTTCTGGTGAGTAGGCGGGGACGGCAACATGGGGCCTGCACTGGCGAGGTCAATAGGTGCTTATGCAGTTGGTGCTGCCAGGCAGGCCTTGGGCTCCTAGATAATGACCCAGGCTTTCGGGCAAGGGACTTGCTGGGGCAGGATGGGCTTCACCTCTCTCCTAAAGGCAAGCGTGTCTTCTCTTCCAGGTTGTCTGATCTCGTACGGCAAGCTTTAAACTAGCCTCGCCGGGGGGAGGGGGCCGCAGGAAGACAAGGAGACACCACTTGAGCAAGACAGGTGACAAATGCAAGGAGTGCCCAGGTAAGAAACAGGGGTCCAGATAGTCTCCCAAATCGGGGGGTGGCACACGCAGCTAGGCAAGGCCTTAAATGCCTATATACCAATGCTCATAGTATGGGGAACAAACAGGAGGAACTCGCCCTCAGAATAGCCAGTTCAAACCCAGACATAATAAGGCTTACAGAAACGTGGTGGCATTCATACCACGACTGGGCAGTTAGCATTAGGGGCTATCGGCTTTACAGGCGGGATAGAGAAGGAAGGAAAGGCGGGAGTGTGGCGCTCTATGTCAAGGAGCACTACACATCCTCTGCCAGCAGAATGGGGTCAGAGGAGGGGCAAGCTGAAGTGCTCTGGGTCAAGATACAAGGGGGCTGTGCGGAGAGGGATTTAACGGTGGGGGTCTACTACAGACCCCCCAACCAAGGGGAGGAGCTGGACCGGGAATTTTCGGGCCAGCTTGCAGAGGCACTTAAGGCAAGGGATGTAGTTGTCATGGGTGATTTTAATTACCCAGACATCTGCTGGGAGGAGCAGTCAGCCAGGTCAGACCGTTCCAGGAGGTTCCTGACTGAGATACAGGACCTCCACTTAATTCAGGAGGTGCACGGTCCCACCAGAGGAAATGCCCTGTTGGACCTGGTCCTGGCCACAGGCGACGACCTGGTGAGGGGCCTCCAGGTCCTCGACCACCTGGGTGATAGCGATCATTGCTTGCTGTAATTTACCATCCAGCACAAGGTGTTGAGGCCCTGCAGCAAGGCGGTAGCCCTAGACTTCAAGAGGGTCAACTTCAACAAGTTGAGATTAGTGGGAGAGGCGCTGGGGTTCTCAAGGGCAGGGGAGCTCAGTGCCCAAGAGGAGTGGTCGTTCTTTAAGGAGACAATACTCAGGGCCCAAGGGGTGATCATCCCAACAAGAAGCAGGTGGGGCAGGAGTGCCTGAAAGGCCCCCGGCTCACCAAGGGCATCCGGGAATGCCCGAATGCCAAAAGGGCAGCGTACACCTGGTGGAAGGGGGTGCTATCTCCAAAGAGGAGTATACCTCCTCTGCTCAGGCCTGTAGGAAAGCTAGGGCAGACATAAGAGCTAGGACTAGTGTCCAAGAGCAAAGATAATAAAAAGGTATTTTTCAAATATATAGGGAGGATGAAAAAAGCACCGGAAAATGTGGGACCCCTGCAAGATACTCTGGGCAATCTGGTGGTTGCGCCAGAGAAGAAAGCAGACCTCTTTAACCAATTCTTCACTTCCGTTTTCTTGTGCAGGGACCGGGACTTCCCCACCGTGATGCAAGATGGACTCGAGGGGAATGCCTCCAGACCTCAGGTTGAGGAGGAGTGGGTTAGAGAGCTTCTGGAGGGGCTGGATGTGTTCAAATCAGCAGGTCCAGATGCTCTCCACCCCAGGGTGTTCAGGGAGCTAGCAGGGGTTATTGCAGGTTGCTTGGCGCGGCTTTACGAACTCTCGTAGTGCTCGGGCCAGATGCCGGATGACTGGAAGATAGCCAACATGGTCCCCATCTTTAAAAAAGGGAGGAGGGAGGAACCAGGCAACTAAAGGTCCGTCAGTCTTACCTCAATCCTAGGGAACTCTTTGAGAAGAGCATCAAGGAGCACATCTGCAATGGGCCGGCCTCAGGGATGATGCTCAAGGGCAACCAGCACGGTTTCATTAAGGGCAGGTCATGTCAGACCAACCTGATTGCCTTTTATGATCAGGTCACAAAAGCGCTGGATGCAGGTGTCGCCGTGGACGTAGTCTTTCTGGACTTCAGCAAGGCCTTTGACACCGTCTCCCACCCCATCCTCATGAAAAAAAACTAGGCGACTGTGGCACTGATGCCGACACAGTCAGATGGATTGCAGATTGGCTGAAAGGCTGTACTCAGAGGGTGGTGATGGACGGGTCATATTCGACCTGGGGAGAAGTGGGCAGTGGAGTCCCTCAGGGCTTGGTCCTTGGGCCTGCACTGTTCAATTTCTTTATCAGCGATTTGGATGATGGGGTGAAAAGCAACCTGTTTAAATTTGCTGATGATACCAACATTTGGGGTGAGGTGAGCATGCTAGTAGGGAGGGAAAGACTGCAGCAAGACCTGGATAGGTTGCAGGGGTGGGTTAACAAAAACAGGATGTGTTTCAACACTGACAAGTGCAGGGTGCTGTACTTGGGCAGTAGTAACCAGCAGCACACTTGTGAGATGGGAAACTCCCTTCTCGAGAGCACGGAGGCAGAAAGGGATCTTGGAGTCATTATTGACTCCAAGATGAACACGGCTGACAATGCGAGGTCAAGGTTAGCAGGGCTAACTGGACCTTGTCGTGCATCCACAGATGCATCTCAAGCAGGTCCAAGGAGGTGATCCTCCCCCTCTATGCGGCACTGGTCAGGCCGCAGCTGGAGTACTGCGTCCAGTTCTGGGCACCACACTTCAGGAGGGATGTGGACAACATGGAGAGGGGCCAGAGGAGGCCACCCACACAATCCAGGGACACCAGGGGAGATCCTACAATGAGAGACTGTGGGACCTGAACTTGTTCAGCCTTCACAAGAGAAGGCTGAGCGGGGACCTGGTGACCGTCTATAAACTCACTAAGGGGGGACCAAAAGGGTTTAGGAGAGACCTTGTTTCCCCTAGTGCCCTCTGGCATAAGAAGGAATAATAGCCACAAGTTGTTGGAGAGGAGGTTTAGATTAGACATCTGCAAGAACTACTTCACTGTCAGGGCAGCTAGGATCTGTAACCAACTTCCAAGGGAAGTGGTGCTGGCTCCTACCCTGGGGGTCTTTGATGCCTACCTGGCTGGAGACATCTCAAACCAGTTTTTCTCCTGCCCAGGCAGGGGGCCGGACTTGAAGATCTACAAGGTCCCGTCCGACCCCACTTCTATGAATCTATGATTCCATGACACCAGCCACTCTTTCAAGCTTAATGACAGAAGCATGAGCACGTATTAAAATTGTATCAGTGTGGTTACTGGGTGATCCCCCTGTACCACAGAGGCTGGCACTTATGTCTGCGAGCTGCGTTCCCATGGAAGATTTTCCCTTCCGCTTCAGTTGCTGACCAGTGGCTCTTTTTGAGACCATACCACGATTTTCCTCTCTCTACCGAGAAACTGGAGACCTTGCCCCACCCTGTGGGTTTTTATAGCTATATGCATGCATTCACGATTCATGTGAGCATTATACATATGCTCTGCTTGGGTGTCTCTTCTAGCAGAAGACTATGTGACTGCCTGTGGTGAGCTGCACACCCCGGTTACCACAGCCTGTTCTTGGCTCTCTGGGACAACTCTGGGCTAGGAACGGGAAAGCAGCCAAAGAGACGTGGCTGAAGTATGCACAAGGGGACAAAACGAGAGAAAATGCCTTTCCCACCAGACCATGTTTCTGTGCCAATCAGCCAGCAGGAAAACAGCCCTGGAAATTAAATAGGCCACTTCCCTGTGGCTGTCTATTCATACCCAAATGCAGCTCCAGCTGGGTCTTCCCCTTCTCATGGAGCCAAGAGGAGACAGGGCCCATTCTTGAATGTCATCCTCCAGCCCCTTCGCAGGAACACAGCTGACCCTCTAACACTGCCTCTTGCTTGCCCGCCTCCCCCTTGCCACCGTCTCACCCAAAGAACGAGAGGAGAAAGACAAGGCAGGAGGGAAGAGCTCCTGCTAGAGTGAAAGGCCCAGCTGTAATTCGAGGGCTGAGGTCGAGCATTATTTAGTGAACAGAAGCACCCTTTCAGTGCCCCCATTTCCCAGACGGAGCATGGCTGACTGCCCCCACTGTCTGTGACATCGCTGGCACAAAAGCAAGCACAATGCCCTTCTTTTCTGGGTGAGCTGCCTTTAGTCACAGCGATAGGATCTGGATTGAGAGCGGCAGGCGCTTTTCTGTGCTTGCTCTGAAAGGATGACTGTGGTTACAATCGCTCTCTGATAAGGCTCCTCATTCTGGCTGGCAATAGGGATTCTCAGTCACAGGCGAGGCTGGCACCCCCGCTGGCCCTTTCACTGGCTGCATGTTGCAGTGATACAGAGGGATGGAGCCTGTTCAGTGGCGGGGAGCCTGGGGCTCCAGCTTCTGTACCAAGGAAACGCATCCCTGGATCACTAGTGCTGAAAAGGCCTTCCTCCGAGGTGGGGAACCTGTTGGCACACCCATTCCCTGGGCGAGTCCTGCCTACAGATAGATTGAAAGAGGTCTAGAGCAAAGCAAATACCTTCTTCTTTCAGAGAAGGGGAATGCAAGAGCCCTCTTCTTCATTTAGCGATGCAGCCCACTGAGAAAACAGGCCCTAAGCTTGAGGCTAGTGAAAAGAAAGGTAGATGGAGGGGGTCTCCATTTTACACAAGTTAAAGGCAGTGTTTGGCATCCTCCCAACTGGCAGCAGGGCAAACTGCATGTCCCTTCCTGACAACAGCAGAAGTCATTGCCAACATGGCCTGGCCTGGCCCAGGGGGCTAATGCCAGAGCAGCACCAGGAGCACCTCTGTCTATTTTCACAACCAGCCCTTACTCCCCAGGCACACAAGACACCCTGTGTCACCACCATATAGGCTTAGATGTGCCATATAGGCTTGGATATCACACCCCATGGCCACTGAAATCTACAGGAACGTAACTAGTCCTGAACGACAGCAGCACAGCGAAAAGCCCAGAGGAGCAGCGGTAAACAGGTCAATACGACATACTCTGCCCCTAACAGTTACTAACACTCCTCTCCAATAATGAAGCCTTTGAGACCTCCAAGTTTTATAAGTGTCCAGGGGAAGCTGCAGATTGATTTATTCGCCGTGGACATCTTCTAAGCTTCAGCTGAAATGCTAGAGAAATAATTTCTTAATCCGGTGTCCTGAACAATTTGAAAACGGGTGAGACAAAACCTGCTGGTCCTTCCTTCTTCTAGAAGCACAAGTCTGGCCCCATCAACACTTCATTTATCTGTGCTATTGGTTGTCGCCTGCCTTTTTATCAATAAGAAGAGGTGACGAAGTGATGGGGGCAGGGGGAGGGGGAAGAGAGGGGTGTCAGTTTATATAGCAGTAACTATCAGTGCATCTCCACCATGCTTCCAGTTGCTGGATCAATAGTTCAGGTCATTTGTTAATGTCCATTTGTCTTGGCTAATCTCTGGTTTGAGCATTCCCTATTTCAGTCCCACCTCACAGCTTCATCTGGATACGGTATTCTTCACTTGCTCCCTAGTAGCTCTGGTAAAAGGTGCCAGCAGTGCTGTGTCCCACCTGTCCCTACATCTTTGCCACTGAGGTGGCAATGAAGAGCTCCCTCCGGTCACACAGACTGGGTCCTGAGGCCTGTGAAAGGCGCTCTAAGCGGACACTTAGGTAAGGCTCTGTTGTTCCTGTGTCACCGGAGCTGCAATAATGTGGAGCTGCAGTAACCTAGTTGAGGACCAGGAGGCACTGGGGACCAACACTGGAATACCTCTCGTAGCTCCCAGGCAAGCAGGAGGAGCCTGCCCTTATTACGCCTTTTTGAAAGATGCAGCATATGTTCCCAGGTGCTTAGCTTGAGTTAAAGTGATGCTTCAAACCTGAGCCAGCCGTCTCTTCCAGGAGTGGGGTAGAAGTCTGAGCACAGCTCATCCATTAGCAAGTAAGGGAGTGGGGATGTCTCAGCTCCAGCTCCAATACCTCATCAGCTGCTAATCCTGTCATGCTACTGATGCACACAGTCTGTAGCTTGAGGGTTGTTTCACAGCATGGGATCTCCAATACAGCTAGGCTAGATGATGTAGAGTAAGGCCAGGATGTGAACTCAAGTTAACCACTGCAGAGAAGACAAGTGTCTGAAGCTTGACAAGATCAGTGTGAAGCGGTCTCACTTCACGCCTTCTCTCTATAGGTGGATCCCAAGCCCAAAAGTCACAATCAAAAGGATCACAATCTGGGATCAGGGAGGTCTCAAGGAACCTGCCCTCCCTGTCCCCCATAACACTGCAAAGACAACACTCCTTAAATAACATGTAACACTACTTAAACAACTTGGCCCTGGCTAATCCCTAGCTAGCTTTTTTTTTTTCCAGAATATCCCCTACCTGTTGTAGCTCTGTAAGAGCAGGAGCACTCAGACAGATTGCCTCCTGGAATTTAACTTCCCTGTCTCAGTAATCCTCCCTAGAGGTGGGCTGGATGACCAGCTGGTCCTACCACCAGAACCTCACCCCCTGTCTGCACTAACGGCCTCGTTGGAGGAATGACACACATGCTGGGCAATACTGTGAAATGAAAGGAAAAGCCACTTGGCCCAGATACAGACATTACACTTATACTGGTGTAAGTGATCAGAAACTGGTCTATACCTGTAACAGAACAGAAGGTCAGCATACAAAGACTTGTTTAAAAATGCCAGGACCCAGGCTAAGATTGCCCCCCTCCCCTTCCCCATCAAAAGGCAAATATGGGTTCTGTTTGCTACCAGTCTAAACTAACTACACCATTCACAGCAAACCATGTAACTTAGATCGGTTCCACCTCGGGCTTTTTGAACGTCTCTACCTTACCTTGGAGACAAGGCTGGAATATAAGCCTCCATGAACTTTGATGCTGAGACATCTGATTGTTACAGAGTTTTGTTAGGTTGTGCTGATGAGAGGAAGTAAAAAGAAAGAAAAAGTCTGTCTCCATGGGACAGATCTGGGAGCACTCCCTGCCAGGTGGGAAGTCTCTTGTGAAGATGGTGATTCAAGGGAAATTAAATACAACAAGCAAGGGTGAAAAAGATCCTTACAGTCATTAAATGCCTAACTTCAATGGGAACATGCATCTGAGTTACAGGGCATGATCTTCAGAGAGTTTGTGCTCAAGAAAGACATAGCCCCAAGCTGAGGTAGCAAACAGTTTAGCAAATGAGTACAGTGGAAGCAGCTGCTTCAATTAAGTTGCTCAACAATTTCCATTCTAGCTCATTGCTATCCACTGTTTCTTACTTTGTGGGATGACAATTTCCAGGCCTGGTTTCTGCCCTTCAAGGACTGGATACAAGTTTGGGGCAGTGCAGTTTAGTTGTTCAAGGATAAAGAGAATGAAACAACTAGTATTCTTTGCTATGATGTTTTAAACAGGTGGGGATAGAGAGTTAATAAAATTAAGCAGGACAGAAGCCCTCAGGGAGCATTTGACAAAACTGTACTCTGTGGACGTCACCTTTTATGTTCCTGAAAGCACTTATGCACATGTTGGACTTTCTGGATGTACATCAGTCCCGTTACAGTTTTCATTTGCTTTGCTTAGCTCTTACACAGTATATCTTAGGACGGTTGCCATTGGCATGTGTGTGGAACTAACAACCGAACAGCAGGTTTTGTGAAAGCTCATGCCAAATGAGGGACAGATTCTTTCACCGACTACTTCCTAAAGCCATGACTCTGAACCAGGGTGCAAGGAGATCCTTAAGGGTGCCAAAGTGGTACCATACAATATTAGTACTGTTAGTTGTGCAAACACCCACACGAGTCGCAAGATGATCAGCAACTTCACACAGAAATTCATAGTACCAAAAGCATTCTGACCTGCTACAGTCCGAGTTCTCCACAACAGAAGAATTGCTCTATTATTTTTCTGTTGCCAGAAAATGAATGAAAGCTAAGAGCATCATTTTCTGAGGGCTGCCTTGAGTCTAACAAGGTTGAGGATGACTACAGTAAAAGATGCCCTGATCTTAAAAGGTTTATAGCTAAGACCTTACACCTCATCACAGTCCCTTATACAAAACAAGTTCCCTTTTAAGGACTCATCAACCTTTTTCCTTTACACAGACCCAGAAACTCGGTGGCTAGGACATTAACAGCTGCAGGCTTCAACATGCGAACTCTAGTCAGTAAGAATGTAAGGGCAGCGCAGGTAAATACCTTAACTCTGTCCTCTTGTGTGCATGCATTTTTATTGTTGCTTACACACACATTCCCCCTGCCCCCACATGTAAGCGTGAAGCTAAGTAGGCTTGGGAGTTAACTGCCTTGTGCCCTGAGCTGCACATAAGGCAAGCTGTACCACTGGATGCAAAGGAATCATATATTATACGGCTATTGACCAAGTTATTAAAATACATGCCTCCGAGAGAAGGAACCTCATCACATAAAAGTCTAAGTCAATAAAGATACTGGACTGTTATGACAATGAAAATAGCAGTGGTATATAAGAATAAACAAACATTGCTCGATACGGCAGGAAAGCTGTATGATATTAAACTGAATTGCTTGAGAAGCAGAGATTGCTTTATTATACAAACACCCAGAGTGGGCCGGTTCCTGATTGACATGTTCCACCGTGCAGGCTCAAATGTCTCTTAAGAAGCAGGCTTGGTTTCATTTTTAATAGGTTATTTTTTAAAATGACTTTTCCGAGCCTCCTACTGACTTGGAGACGGTAGTCTTCTCTGTGACTCCAATACCAAGGAATGATCGCTGTGACAACATGGCAAAGAGTTGCACCACCAAGTTAAGAGAGAAGCCTCAGCACTACTTGACCTCCCAATTTTGTCCATCAAATGTGCCTCCAGTTTTGTGGGTGTGCGCTGGTGTGGATGCGGATGTCAGAACACGGACAGATAAATTCCTGATTTATGGGGTTAAAATAAATAAATAAATAAAGCCATTTCCACCTGCTAATCAAGGTAGCTATCCATCTCATTTATGTCATTGTACCAGCAAGTCTGCCAGCACAAAATCAGAGGCTTTCTTTTTCTTTTTTCCTACGGGACCAATTCTCCAGCAGGCCTCTTAAGCTGTGCCCACAAAATGTGTGAGTGAATCATTTTTGTGCATACAAAGCAGGTAATTGTGCTCACAAATCAGAATTTGCATATGCCACAGAAAAGGAACACTCTCATAAATGTTACCGAGGCTGATAAGGCAAGCTAGTGAAAAAGCAACACTCATTGATTTTATGAGAAGGTATCATAGTGTGTAGTACAAATAGGAGACTTGGCAAATGAAGACCAAATGCTTTGAGAAAGAGACAGAGTCAAGTCCAACTTCACACACACACACACACACACACACACACACACACACAATCCCTCCTTATTCTCAACCTAAACAGTGTGCAGCCATCCAGTCCTGAACGCAGTGAGAATCTGCCAACAAGATGGGGCACCTTGGCACGCAGCCTCTTCAACAGAGCAGCAGCTCTTCCCGGTTTAGGTTTCGCTGCACAACGGGCAGTGTCGTCTTTCGGAAGAGGGTGCAAATTGCCACAACTGATCCTTGTGGGCATCTTACAGGCAGCCTTGGAGCCAGTCTCCATCTCAACTACAGAATATTCAGAGATTGGGGTGGGGGTGGAAGAACTTTGAATTTAAGCTCTCTGAAAGCAATCCAGCTCCCCAAAGCACGTACGCCATGTGGCATCAGCCCAGCAGAACAGAAGAACCTCCCCGCTCCTACCCTCCAACTCCTAACATCAGTTTGGCAGTAGCCAATGAGTCTCCTATAAAATGCGTGACAACCCCAAACTTGGATGCTGGAATATATTTATTGTTATAGGCAGGGCTAGTTTGCCTTCAAAGTGAAAGCTGTCTGACTTTCCTTTACACAATACCGTCTTCAGTTGCTTTGCCAAAATTTAACAAGTCGGAGGTGAATTTCTCCAAGCCAGATGCCTGTCTCAGGCTGGCTTTATTAGTTTATTTTCTCCTTGAAACATTTCAGCCCAACCATTTCCAAGACCATAAGCTGGGGAGAAACAATATCATTTTCCTCGTGATAAGGACCCTGGTGATTTGTTTTTTTAAGCCTTAGCACCTACATGCTTGGCAGCACAGTCTTCAACCGTGGCAGGGGATGGCTTGTGTTTTCTTTTCTGTCCTAGTGAACAGCTGTGTGGAGTTAGCCAAGTTGTAAGCACCTGGAAGATGATGGTGAGGATATGCTCAGAAGAGTTGTCCTCAACCCTAGCACGTATGTGCTCTGAAATTTCTATCCTTATGGAGCATGCTCAGCCCCTTGCAGGTCTCAGCACTGACCATGCTGCATGCACGCCAGCCCTGCATACTGACAGCAGTCTCCCACCAAGGGTTACAGAGGCAAAGCCAGTCTTCTCCCCTTCGCAGCTGCTCCATGCCTGCATGGCACTGGGCATGGACTTGAGGGCACGGAGCTAGTTTCAATACTGCCCTCAGTGAACTCTCCACTCTGTCCCCAGCAGCGTGGGGGAGAAAGCTGCCTGTTTCCCATGCAGAGGTTACTAAAACCAATCCAGGGAGGAGGGAAAGCCATTACTTGAAACAGGGAGACTGGGATTGCAAGGGGGAGGGAAATGGACTGGTTGTTGCTGGAACAGAGACTGGAAGGCTGGAGAACGGGAACAGAAGGCAGGAGAGACAGGGCTGATAAGCTCAAGTGAAGTGACTTGCTGGGCAAAAGTCTGCAAGGAGTTGGGGAGGGAATGGGATTAATGAGAAACCTGCAGACAGACCCAACAATTAGCAGCCAGTGTGGGAAGAGAGAATAAAAACCAGATCTGGTGGATATGATAATGTAATTTAATACTACAGCATAATGCACAGGAGGGCTGAATCAAGGTGGCACAAGCAAACTAATGCTGGCATTTCCTAAAGTTTCAGGGCTTAACTCTGCAATCGGAAGAATACTGATTGTTCTGTGCACTTCATTATATGTACTGCCGCAGAACTTAACCCAGTCCCAGCCATGGATCCAGACTCTGATATGCTGTTCCTGGGCCAAAATGCTGGCCCCTAACCCCAAAGGCTACCGGGACTTGAAATGCACCAGCTAGATGCAAGTACACTGCTGTCCTCTGCAAGATGGACTGACAGAGCTGCTCATGTACGTGTGTCCCTTAGTGCTGCCACAGCTACAGGAAAGAGTCGCCCTTCTCTCCTGTAGAAGAAGCCTCTGTCTTCAGGAAAGAAGAACCTGGACTGTGTCTCTGCATATGAGCAGAAACAATGGGATGGGGCAAAAACTATGATCCTGCTCTTCTATTCCAGGTTAGGGCTTCCTTGGACAACAGCAAGGGAAGAGTTCAGTCCCAGTTCTTCTACTGTGTTATTGTGGCTCCTTGGCCCAAACTAACCTCTCTTCACTGCCTCAGTTTCCCCATCCATGAAGCGGAGATGACAGCACCCATCTCCCACACAAGAAAGATTCTTAACAGATGCCTGCAAAGCACTTTGTGACCTTCAGAAAAGAGTTGCTGCAGAAAGGCAAAGTGGTATCACTGGACTTGAGGCTCCCTCACGCAGTGTGGGACACACTCCCTCCTTCCCTTATATCTAACCCCCATTTGCTAAAATACAGCCCTGTCTCACATCAATTCCCTGTATGGTTTGAAGAGGACAGGATGGAAGAGGCTTCCTGCAAGCCATCATTTAGGATCCAAGCAGTTTATAAAATCCCTGACCCCAAAAGGTTGAAATCCAGGCAAGATATATATTTCACAGTAAAACACCAGGACTGTCTTGCAGTAATAAAATGCCAGCTAAAGGGGGTGGTGGCCGGGAGGGAGAAGAGGACGGAACAGGGCACAACAGCATAAAAACTAGGTCTTCTTCCATATGCTGGTCTTGAAACCCTTCCTCAAGCATGGACCTTTTGGCTGAACAGCCCTGTAACAGCAATATTGTGCAAGACTGATAGAAGAAATAGGGGCTCGAGTTCTGGGTGGGCCAACCTGAGACCTTAAAGGGGAAGGGGATGGAGTGGGGAATATCCTGACTTTCAGAAGAGTGCTAAGCTCAGACATCCTGCTAAGATGCCTCAAAGTCACTCTCAAAATCACCAGCCAAGTTTCTCAGCCAGTGTCTTTCCAAAACAGTCCCAACTCAAACCCCGATTCTCTAACTGGCGTGGACAGGAGACAGAATTTGCACTACCACTTCTCATCTCCCCTGGCTGTGAAAAAAAATGGAAGAGAGAAGCTTGATTTAAAAAAAAAAAAAACAACAAAACTTGAGGTTTACAACAGCAGGGCCCAGATCAAGGCAGCTCTACACTTAGCTCACTTCACTCTGCCTGCAGGATGCTGCACTGAAAACCAGCTCATTCCAGGGCCCTGGGGAGACAGCATATGTGCTGCAATATGTAAGCATAGTGGGGCGAGGCAAGAACAGCATGGGAGGTTTAAGAATAGCACTCGTCTCCGTAGCAGGTCCAGGTGCTCAGACACTACACGCCAGGTCTGTTCCCTCACTCTTTCTGGCCGAACCGCTCCCATGTTTTCACAAGCATCCCGCGATTCAGCTTGACAGTATGGGCAAGGGCTGAACTGATCCACTCCTACAGACCATGTCTAGGAAAAGCCTCTTCCAGGGCTCTCCGATGGATTTATTTCTACATTCTTTGCTTCCCAGATCAGTAAACCAGCAAGGTACAGGATAGAAGATCCTTGGATCAATGGGTCCAATTGATGTCCCCCACTCCCCAGCCCCCACCATGGATGTCTACCACCCTGTCCATTTTGGATGGTGTGTGAGTGATGTCCTTAGCAAAGGACTGAGAGGCAGCTGGTAAAGGGGGAATACAGCATGGCAGTGGAGCAAAGCCCCACCCCCCCCGAGATAGCATGCATCGCATGTACAGAGCAGGCACGGCTCCATTCCTTGTAATTAAGTTTTGTCTCATTCTGTTAAAGCATGGGGCATCCAGCAAGGGGAAGCAGCTGCTCCAACGAGCCAGAGAAAAGTGGGATGCAGCAGCTGGACAGATGCAGCATGTAGCAGTCCCTCGCAGCAAAGACTGCTCAAGGATTAAACTAGCCCTTTTGATGCCAAGGACAGCATGGAGCTTGCAAATGGAGCTTCAGGGCTCCTTCTGACAGGGAAATCGCATTCTGCCTCCGGAGGCTCTTCCTGAAGTCTCAGCAGGATGCCAGGGTCTTTACTTTCTCCTCTGAACAGCCACGGCAGTGTCAGCAGGGTATTCCCAGGGAGCTGCCTTCCCATTGCCTCTCCAAACCTGGCTGTGCTGTGCTGCTCGCTGTACTGATCTCCGTGTACAGTAGTGTATGGAGGGGACTGGGGTATTTGGAGAAAACAATTACGTATCAGTTTGTTACATACCAGTCCTTTTACTATCTCTACATTTTGGTGGTGGGGGGAGTCCCGGGGGGTGGAAGAGGTAGCTGTTCACTCCCTTCTCCCTGGAAATCTGAGTGATACTGAGCACTTGTCTACCCAAAGAAAATGACCAGCATAAATTATTCCAGTTTCTCCATGCAGACACCTTGCTGGGGTTATCTCACCCCAGCCATCTTTCCTGCCCGGAGCAGGGGGGCTGGGCCCGATGATTTCATGAGGTCTCTTCCAGCCCTAAACTTCTATGAAACTGTGAATCCCTGAGAAAGGGTACTTCCAAATGAACACGGTCCCAAAAACAGCAATGTATCTATTCAAACAAGTGTGGCATCAGCATTTCCACTGCCACCACAACCCCAGAACCATGTGGGGCAGCAACTCCTTGAGAAAGGAGAAAAGCAAATGAACATAAAATAGCTCCACTCCAGTTCCCCAATGGATGAGCAGAGCTGAAAATTCCCTGAATACAGGATGAAGCTGTTCCTGAACCCTAGACACTTCACTTCGGGGGTACCAAAGTAGCAGCAAGAACTCAACGGACACTCTGCAGCAGCAGAGCACTGGGAAGTGCCCTAAATTAAAAGCTATTTGATAGCTAATGCAAATTATGTCTCCAGATACAATACACCCCTAAAACAGCTGCAGCAAAAATCAGTACTAACCACATGCAGCCCCTCTGCCTTACCCTGTGATGAGATTGTCTTTTATCATGGTCAGGCTGGGGTGATGGGAAGATTAGAAATTGCACCAGCCCTGACAGACAGACACAGCCCTGTTCAGAAAGGGAAAACAAACTAACCAACCCTTGCTTTGGAGAATCTCTGATGCTGAGTCACAGGGAAAACCTTTAGAGGCTTAATATAGATGCTAACAGTTTAAAATGTCTTTCCTCCTTGTGGGTTGCAGTTATAGGACTGGGTGGAGCTTCAGCAAGGCTTTCAAAATCCATCAGGTGTCTCTCCCTTGGTCCTACCAGCAGAAATGAGAAAAGAAATGCCTTTGGAGCAGCTGCAAATTTTCACATGTACCAAATGAGCTCCCTCACTGCAAAGGAGAGCAGGAGCGGGACAGAGATGGTGTGAAGCTTCTTGTCTGGAAAGCCAAGGGTTAACATATGCAAGTTATTTCCCTGCTAGGAGTCAAGGTCATTTGCATGATCTTTAGATGTGGTTCAGGCAGGAAACTACCAGCACCAAGGCTACTTCCTCCCACAGGAGCCAAGAAGGCACCCCAGGGAGAGATAGCAGCTCTCTCTGAACCCTGTGGAGGGCACTGCAGGCCCCCTCATTATGAAAAACAATCACAGCCACAAAGTCATCTTCACATGCAGGGCCCTGCTCCCTCATTACCTCTGCTAGCAAAGGAGGTGTCAAGGAAAAGTGACCTGATAAGGAGTTTTCAGTTGGCCAGGTCTACGGATTTATTGGCTCCAGGGTTTTTTATGACATTTTCCCCCATTCCTCATCTCTTTTCCTTTATCCGCTGGTTGCAGAACTTTCTTTTAAATGTATGGCTAATGCTAGGCTTTGGGACCAATTTTTCACTGTACCTTGGAGCAATTTGAGTGGACAGAGTATGATTCTGAAAGCTTGTCGCTTGCTCAGCACTTCCGATCTGCAACCCACATCCCAACAGCAGGATGCAGCGACAGTCCGATGTAGAAGTCTATTCAGATGCTGGACAATTCAAGAGCAGCGTGACTCTTTTCTCAGGTGCTAACCAGGACAACAAGTGGAGTTGCCCGCTGCAATAGGGAACTAGCCCTGGACTATGACTCCTAGGCAGCACTGCAATATAAGTGATAAAGTGGACCATTTCTAGCTTAGAAAAGCTACTGCCCCTGTCCCTAGCATGGAAGTAGAGAGATGCAAGAGAGATCCTTGCTAGATTATATCACTCTTTAAGAGTAATGCCAAACCGATGAGCTGGTACATCAATCATTATGGCTTATAAAGGTCAGCATAACCACTGGCACAGAGCCCTTTAACACCAGGCTAAAGTGTAGGTAGGCAGAGCATGCTCCACCTTGTGTAGAGAAACCTCCTGCATTTGTCAGATCTCACATGAAGACCACCCTTCCCAAGCATTCACTCACCAGTCTCTTGATCACAAAGCTGCTCACAGGCATCTGTAGTCCTCTGTCCACAGAGATCTCTCACCCAAGGTGACGTGGCATTAATCTGATAGTAAAGGGACAGCTTGGCTGGATTTAACCAATCAGAGATGTCCAGGTAGCTTCCCTCACTCACAACAAAACTGCTTCCTGGGGTTAAGAAAAAAAAACAAAAATGGAAAAACTTGTTTAGTCAGAGGTTATACGGACTTCATGCATTTCAAGCCAAGGCCTGGGCGGGAGGATCTCCAAATGGAAGAGGATGAGACTCCTGAAAGATGAGCGTGGACAAAGCATCATCAGACCAGTGTGCAGTTTAAACCAATCACTTAGACAAGGCACTCTTTTGCTAAGGGAAACTCTTGCAAACGCCCTGTATATTATGGCAAATGCAACTGTGTTAGAACAGCTCCTTTTATGTCAACACCAGAAATGACCCATGTTATCCCCCCGGGGTTTTTCAAAAATATTCTGGCCAGGAATACTTTCCAATCCTACTTTATGTTCCCTTCCATGCTACTTGCTGGAGGGAAATACTTGCCCTAGTGAGACTGCATGCAATATGTCAGATGAGCAGAAGACAATTCCCTTTGCAGCAATGTTCATAAGACTGAGGGAAGAGGGTATTTTCACTTTACTGTACCAAATTCATCAATATTAAGACCCACCCAAAGAATCTGAATCAGCTGTGAAGCTCACCTCCATGTGAACACATCCATAAGAGGAAAGGTGACCCAGTATGTAGGATACTACCCTGGAACTCAAATGATCTGAATTAAATTCCTGGCTTGGGTTGAGAAGGGACAAACTATCCACCGTGCTTCACCCACTGCCTGCCTGTAAAATGAGTGGTATGTGTGAGCACTTCAATTAGGGTGACATGGACCTTGTAGCAGTAGCAGTTGTATGCACCCTTCTCCTTGGTCAAGGTAAATCTACTGGCCCAATAAAACACATCCCCATAGGAGAAATCTAGATTCAAAGAAACTTCACTTTCTCTCTCTTCCTCCTGAGATGTAGAAGTGATTTCCTGCCAAAACCTTTCTCAAGAAATCTGAGATTTCTTTATTTTTTAAATGTCTTTTTCCCCCCACTGCCTGGATGGAATATGCATCATCTAATTAGCCAAATAGATTTTCAGTTCAGCCCAATCATTTCCTTATCTAACATCTGAAGCCCAGCATTGCGTGGGGGATTTGCCGACACAGAGGTCCTCATTAACTCTGATCTTCAATTACATTGATTATAAGACTGCTGCTGTAATCGTGCTGCACAGATCAGAGGTGAGCTCAAAAACCTCTGCCAGGAAGTGGCATGTTATATGTTTCTGGGTAGAAGCCACTAAAAACAGGTCATGGAGGCCAATGGGAGAAGACACCTTCGAAGAAAAATGGACCCTGAGGACTGTATGACAGACCTCAAGCTAATCTGTTCTTCCAGTGTTACCTTAAAAGATGGAGGACAGGTTATGAACCAAATATTCATAGCATTTGTAGCTAAGTGACTAAGCAGAGATGGAGCGACCGCAGCCCCATGGTTTACTTGCAGCATGGAAGACTCACAAAACGTAGTACCTGACCCATCCTTTGATTTTCTAAAATATTGGGAGGTTTTAATCCTCTCATTTCCCATTAGCCCTGAAGGAAGTCAAGTGATTAAAACAACTACCCCACATGAAACTGCTTGAAAATTAGAAGTTTATTGCCATTTACTAAGGATCATGAAGGATCAGTAAGAAGCAACTAAACCTCCTTTCTCTTCATACCACACAGCCAAGATTAAAAAAAAAAAAAAGACTAAAAACCTTAAACACCTAAATGAGTGGCCTCAGTTTTCAGCACCTCCAGCTCATCTAAGGGAGATTCTGAAAAGTCAGTTAAAAGATCTGTGCCTATACTTGCACATTGCACATGATTTTATTTATGCATGCACTTGTTTATATATTCATATATGCATTCCTAAATTACTTTATTTTCTTTTCTTTGAATGGTTGAAAGCAAGGTAGCCTGAGAAACGCACGCATGTTTTGCAGGAGAGTTACACATACAATTCTCCCTGCTCCAAATGACTGAGCAGCAAAGTGGTGCACTAGTTTGTGGTGAGTCACCACTTCCACTTAGATCTCCACCTACCTAAATTTAAAATGTAGTCAAACCAGTAATGACAGAAATTATATTAGAATACAATAAGCTGAGCAATAAGCAGCCAACTAATCAAGAAGCACATCAGAAATGATGAGGCACAAAAAGCTTCATTTAATAACAATCCTGATGATTTAAAGATTTACAGGTGTGCAATCAAATGCTGGGGAACGGTGGAGAGAAGAAGGATGGTTCAGAGAGCCCGAATGGACTTAGGAGCCCAATGCCAAATTTGAGGCTCCTTACTGGAATTCAGCATAAAATTATAGGCATTGTGTTGCTGTTAGGATTATAAAATGCAGCATAGGGTTGCTGTTCAGAGCAAGCTAAAAATAAATAAATACCAGTTTTGCATTCCCTCTACAAAGCAGTACTCGACTCTGATGTCAAAACGAAAGTCTGCCAGACCTCTGATCCTGCAAGTGATAGCACAGGTTGTTAGGTGCTATTGTGTTCACTAGAGCTGGTAGAAGTTTCCAGTGAAAGTTATTTTTTGTAAATACAAAATAAAATAAATCAGGTTTAGGGACAATAAACTGCAACGTTGCCTTGGCTTTGCTGAACTGTTTGTACTAGGGGGGAAACCCAACATGATAACTGAAACAGTCTAAATAGTCTAAAAGTCAGTGTTTTCAAAGTGAAATATTTCATTTTTAAAACTCTGAAATAAACCTTTGTTTAGAAACATCTCCTTGATGATGGCTGAATCCATAATTAAACATTTTGTTCTGGGTTGAAGCAAAGCTTTCATTTGACCAGAAATGAGAAGAAATGGAGGAAAAGGTTCTTAAAACCGGTGCAGATCTCTAGCATGCAAGTCCATGCACCTCCCTCGCTTCCCCCTTTTTGACTTTAACTCCTGAAGTCTATAGTTCCCACAAATACCATAACCCAGGTGTGAAACCTTGGATCCAAAAAAGTCAGTGGCAAATCTCCCCTTGATTGCTGTGTGGAAAGGGAATTCATCTTAAACATTTCCCCATTCTGCAGTGGTAAACACCAGCACTCCAACAGACTTAAAATGCTTCCTTATCATGGGGGGAAGGAAGATTTATTCAAGAGTTCAACTGAATTCACCCTGTAGGCAGAATTTTAGGACTCAAGACGAGTCATCCATTAATACTACATTGTCTGATTTCATAACAGGGATGGGGGGGGGAATAAAAATATAACAGTTTTGAAGTTGTGTGCACAGAAACTCAATAAATCAAGTCATAACTAATGTGGCTAGACTGCTGGCTGCATGAGATAGAACGAGAGGGAGAGGCAGAGGCAAAGGCAGCAGTGTGGGTGGCGTGGAGCATTTCATCATGAAGCTACATACGTCTCACAGCCCCAGACACAGCTGTTTCTCAGTTCTACAGGGTCCACAAAGACTTCAGGCTATTGTTTTGTTTGGGATTCTTCCCCTTCCTTCTCCTATTCTGATCAAAGCTAAACTGGCTAAGACAGCATCAAAAGTTCACATGTCTCATCCAGAGGTCTCCTTCAAAGTTCAGCGAGACTGTTTAAGCTTTGACAAAAGAGGCTTGAAGTTTTGACATTTCAGAAATTATTTTTCCAGAACAAAACAGGATAAAACAGCTCAGAACAGATAGCTAACAAGGGAAAAGAACAAAGTACCCAAAAGGCAGCCAAAAAAGGGCTGGCTTTTTTTTAACTTGCCCTCTTTTTTTTTTTTTTTTTTGGGTAAGAGAGAGATCAAAAGTAACATTTTTTTAAAAATTTCAACTTCAGAATTCATAATTTCCCCCCCCCCTTCTTTGTCCCCTTTAGCCTATTTGCTATTTCTTGGTTGGGCAAACTCCTTTTGATCTAAAATTAGCATTTCTTGTCTGAATGCCATGACAGTTCATGCTAACCTCCTTTCTTACTGCATCTACCCTTATATGGCAAGCCCCTGTATAGTATAATTAAATCTCTGCTATGGAATTCTGAACGACGGTATAAAGGAAGAGAAAAAAATAAAAAGAAAGACATATAGATAGGATCATATACCCTGCTCAGTTCTATAGCTGCTAAGAATAACTCTGTTAAAGTTCTACAGAATCCTATTATTTTTATTCCTACTCAACTCTAAAGGATTTCTCCCATAAGGACCACTCCAGCCACTCTTCACTGAGCAGCTCCTCCTATGCTGATTTCAGAGAAACAGCCAAATAGATTCTACTTACGTGGCATAAGTTGACCTTAGAGACAAAACCAACGATAAGAGGGAAAAATATGTCCACAAATTCACTCAGAATAAAATAAAATTCCCAACCCCACTAGCACATCCTATCAATGCTAAAGCCAAGCAAACATGTGGCTATTTTCAATTCAATGGCAAAAGTAAAAATACACAGCCAAATATCTAAGGTCAAACAAAACGTTTTGTTCAGTACCAAACATTTTCTCTCTCTCTTGTTTGTCCATTTAGTTTTCATTTTTTATACTTTTGGCAAATAAATAAAGTTGCAATTCCAAAAAGAAAGGCAAACCATTTCATTTTGGAAAGGCTGACAGGAAGCATTGTAGCCTCTTTGCTTTTTGGGGTTTGGGAGGGGGGCAGGGTTTTTTTTCCTTCTTTCATCCAGAACTGATTGAATTTGACACAAATTCCCAAATAGTTTCAGCAGAACCAACACCGCAGTTTCCCCACATATCCAACCTTTTGCCCACTCCTAATCATCACCATCTGGAGACAGCATGTCAGTTCACATGACAGCTTCCTTGCCCTTTTCTGAACTTGGACCCTTTCTCTTCCTCGAAAGCTTCAACCCATCCCCAGGGAGATACTTCATCCTAAGAGTCACTCCAACTCTGGGGCTTTGACCCCTGGGCAACACTTGTGTAGGACATAGCCGTTAATTCTAGACACGGGCCCAACTGGAATGGCTTGGCCTTACTCTCACCCCACTGGGTGCTTGCCCATGCTTCACAAGCCAAGCTAGCAGCCTGGCATTCCCGGCTGGGTGGCTTGCCCAAACTCCTTTCAAGACAGGATGGGCAAATTGGGCTAGCAGAAGAAAAGAGAACTTTGCAGAATCTGAAGCCTGTCAAAGGGATGATAAAAACATGATGTACTTCAGTCTGCAGAACCTGATAGCTCCCCATGCAAAAAGTGTTTGTACTGCAAAGCAGTCTTTGAATCCCTTTGATCCACGCTGAGACAGCTTATAAACTGATGTTAATATTTAGAGCGAGCACCTTGTAACACTGCAACCATTTGCTTACAGTGTTTTACAAGTCAGTTGTGCAGGGGCAAAACTAAGCTCTGCTGCAAAAGCTAAGATGGCTTGGTAATTAAGAACTGGTGTGTAACTTCCTTGTTCACAGAGATGCAATAAAATTAAAGACAATCAACAAAGGTCATCCCTCTGTGTGGTCTTATGAACAGAAAAGTGCACTGTCCAGGTCACTTGGTATCCTGACAGAGGGGAAACACTGCTTCCAGTGTAGGATGAACACAGCATTTCATGTGAGTAAAGGCAAGATCTGTTTCATGACACTGTTCCACATGCAGATATTATCTAATGAGATGCCTAATGCAAAGTCGAGTTGGCCCTTCTAGTGCTTGCACTGGGATTGGGATAAGGTCTAAATGGGGTCCCAGTTGACAAAGAAGCAGATCCCCCTAGCAGGTGCCGCTGGGGGCTAATCACACAGCAAGACAGCTATACTAAGGCTGAAATCCTAAACTCCATTTTGTTGGTGTAGATTTTATGTTTTCTGAAGTCAGATTATTCCATATTCCTCAGATTGCAGTCAGTGCTAATGCCAAAGGAGAGGCAAGCAGCTCTGCAGATTTTGGATTTAACATTTGATATTCATTTTATATGCAACTGCATGCACTGGGCATGTTGTGCACACAAGAGTGAATGTCTGAGTCTGGGTCACCTCTCAGGGCTGCGAAAGACAGAGAGAGAGAGATGTTGAAAGCAAACAATTTAAAGCAACACATTTAATTAAAAACAAAATGAGAAGTTGTTGCGAGCCCAACACTGCAGCCTGCAGAGCTCAGTCAATCTTTGGGGGAAATTAGCAAGAGCTACTAATAGCAGCATCCAATTCCATGAGCATCTTAGAGGAGAAAATCATGGGGGAAGGAGATAAATAATATTCAGATGAAACAATTAAAGATCAGCTGCATGACAATCAGAGAGTGAGATCATTCAGGAACAGGGGGAGAAAGCTACAGCTTAAATTTAACTGCTGCTATCCTCAAGCTGCAACTTGGAATTCAAAGTGCTGGCTTTGCCTTGAAAAGTTTCACATGGGTTTGATCCCAGGTCCCACTCTGTAGCACTGCAACTGCTGAAGCCAGCTGAGCACGTGAGCTAGCAGGCCGTGTCCATGTTGGCAAGCTGCCCCTCTTTTTAGCCACCAGCACAACTGCTCTGGGGCAGATGAGCAAAGTGGCAGCATGCCCTATTCGGAGGTAAAGCCAAACCAGCACAGATCATGTTGATGGACGCTCAGTCAGTCTCCTGAGTTGTATATCAGGAGCAGCTACACTGGTAGCCGAGGTCAGGTCAATTCCCTAGTGAAGGTGAGGCTTACATGTACGGGAGGAAAGGATGCATGAAGGATGGACTGTCTTCCTCCCTGAGTTCATGGTGGAAAGTGTAGAGAAATGGGGAGGGGAGGGCAGGGAAGGAGAAGGGTGGGAAGAAGCCGGGGCTGAAGAGGAGGCAGCGGGTCCTCTGAGCTATCTGTAAAGCGATACCATCTTCACCAGGGTTTATTTCCCTTTCTTTATTCCCCATTCATAAACCAACGACTCCTCCGAACTAAACACAGCTCCCTCCTGCTGTCTGTGTGGTGTACAGATTCTCACCCACTTCTCCCACAAAAATATCCAGATATAAACAGACGGCTGCACCGTATATAACCTCTTTGCAGGTTGTAAAAATGGGAAGCTTTAATTGATACTATATTTCAAGCTGTTGTGCAGCAAGGACGTACTCTAGGCAAAGTCCTCTAGGGTATTTTTCTCCAGCCTGGGTTTCTCGGCAAGCAGCTCCCTGTATCTCTACATTTTAAATGATTACCTACAAGAAAGAACTATTGTGAGAGCATAACTGAGGAGTGGCTAACATATTCAGAGGGGATTTTATCACTTTGACAGAGGGGTTCTTTCTTGCTATCTTTTTTCCCCTCAGCTTTGCTGCTGCTAAATGCTGCTTTAAATAATACGTTAAGGGTCCATATCCTCAGACAATCCTCTGCATAATTTTATACTTCATAGCCTACTCTGAAATCATAGCAATGCTGTCTGTGCAGCCCGAGGTGAGGGTGTGGGAAAGGGTGCGGGAAAAGGTGCCTCTGAGTTTCCAGTGGGGTTGGCTGAAAATGTGAAGCCTGGTGGCCGCAACATGGAGGCAAATGGGCAAGAGGGAGGAGGGAAACACTGACTAGGAGGTTCCCTTCATGGTACTGCACCCAAATAATTTGGGGAGGAGAAAGTGGAGCAGCTGGAATGAATAGGAGTGATCCTATCCACCAAATCCCAGGGCTAGGGGTGTGGAGGGGGAGGTATCCACCGCTCTCCCCCATCTGTCCCCCTCTCCCCCAAAAATCCACTGAGATTCAAGGAGACACTTGACAGCCTACAACTTCCCTGCTGAATCCACGACACCCACCCCCACCCAGCACATTTCCCTTGGAGAGATCATAGGAGACTCTCCTTATGACCACAGACAACTCTGACCTCCCCACAAGGCTGGGGGGAAGGATCATATCAGTTATCGCTGGATCTACTTTTATTTGCCAACCCATCTGCAAGGCTTAGGCTGGAGAAAAAAACGCCACGTTTGACCTGGGTGCTGGACTTCCTAGCCAGGGCTCCCAGTATGGCAAGCTGTGGAGAGCAGGTGAGGGGCTTCCCTGGTGCAGGAAAGGAGAGATTCTCCATCCAGGCTTTCCCCTCTCACCCTCCCACCCATTCCTAACCAAATTATTGTAATGCAATTATCCATGCCCTATCATTGCCTGCACCCTAGAGGGTTGGGGCAAGCCCAGTTCTGGAGCCAGTATGTTGCATTTGACCCGACTCCACAGAATGTAGGGATACAAATAAAGTGCCTAAAAAGGATGGAAAAAGCAGAAAGCTGTGAAGTGCCCGTGTGATGACCCCTCTGCCTGTCCTTGCCTCACTCAGCAGGCTTTGAAGGGATGGAGACAGATCACACTGGGGTTTTACACTAGTTGTCTGCCCCATCAAAGTAAGGGTTAGCAGCTGTACGAATCAAGCACTAATTGTTCTGAGAAGGGGAAAAAGGAGCAAACAAGTGAATGTAAGAAAGAAAATGAATGCAGAGAGAAGGAAGGGCAATAAAGGTAACTGGGCTATTAATCCAGCCTGGTGCAATGCATTTGCTCTCCTTCGCTTTCATTCAGCATCTGTTTCTGCAACTCCCTACCTGATCACTGTCATTCCACTTTGCTTTAGTGTTTCTCCTTCCAATGCCACAGCTTGCTCTGCAGGGGAAAGCTGCTTATGTCTGAGGTCATGTGGCCCTTGCTGCTCTGCTTTCATGCAGGTTGGCTCTGGAACTGGGTAAAGTGAAGTTGGCTCACATTCATTTAAAGTTCCCTTCAAAGATGTGTCTTCATCTGCTGTGAAAGGATTTTTTTCTTCAGCCTCTGCCTTTGTTTGTCTTTTCCCAGAGAGGTGGGGATGCTTGTAACTTCCTTGATCACTGGCATCTACTGAGAAACTGCGCTGGCCTAATAAAAGATATCACCTCTACCCGGAGTTCTGATTCCAGATGCTAAACAAGGGCACCTTCATCTCGCACCTGGAGCTGTCTCCAACATGTTTCCTATCCACCCCTTGATCAGAGGGACTGGCTTATTCCCATGCAAATACCAGAAAGCACAGCTTGAGAAGACCAAAGCATTTATGTGTGTGGCAACATTTAAAAGCTATCAAGCATACAGTTATGGGTCATGCAATAGGCTGCTTTAGCACTGATCAAAGCTCTAAAGGCTTGTTTCAACTAAGGAAATCAGATCCAGTGTCATGCTCTCCATGTAGGAATGGCAGCACAAACCTCAAATACTGATATGTGCACCAGCTCAGGAAAGGACCTTGCTTCGCCTAGTTACAATCAGGGTAAGATCACATGAGTGCAAGTCCCATCTTTCCCAAGTTTAAGGCATCTCCTTGAAAATTCAAATATGGCCTAATATAGATCAGGCCTCACTATGAGAGGTGCTCTCCAGTTTCCTTTTAGACCCTCAGTGCATTATTCGCTGCTTCTCTGTTCAGGTTTAGCTGGGAGAAACAGAATGAGAAGCCTTCTTCTCTGGTCTCCCCTCCCTCTGTTTTCTGTAAACACATTACAAGAGCTGCTATCCAAACAGATAAATCAGCCTCCAATTCTGAATGTCAAACTTGGTTATTCCCTTTGTGCAACACTGAAATTAGCAACAATTCATACAGGGGAAAAGCAAAGCCAACCACACTTTACTGGGCATCATTAGCATTTCCAGTCCTGGCTTAATGCTGTGATCTCCTTAAATGTTTTATAATACTTTTCTGCCAGGCTGGCGCTACCTGGGGATTTGTTGTTATTTAAAGGAGGGAATGGCTCTAAGCACTTCTCTGTTCCAAGACAAGGGGCTCTGAATGCCAGTGCATCTAATGATGAGATTTCAGGAAAACTGATATTCACTGCAAATTGTCTTTGTTGCTTCCGATTCTGCCTCGAAGCCTTTGACTGTGTTTCTCTTTTTAAAAAAATATAATAAAAAAAATGCTTCACAGTTTATAATTATATTTTACAGTTTCATTACAAATCTCATTTTAATTCTTTTTCAAACCTTTTCACCAGTCCTCTCACCACTTTCTCTTTAGAAAAGTCATTAAAGGCAGGATTGGAGATCATCCCATTTCCCCCAGTTTCAAGGATATTAATCAGTTTTATTGGTATTTCATTGTCATCTCCGCTTGAGTGTTCTGGGTATTTGCATAATTTTCAGTGCCACCCTCTTTCTAGAGACGGGAACATAACTGGCTTCCTTTTCACTTTAATGCTATGGAGTCACATTAGATTTTGTTTTATTTTATTTTTGAGGACACAGTGACATCCGTTAGAACTGCAGCCTGAAAGGCAGGACTCCTGGGTTCAATTCACACCACTCACTGGCTAGTTGACCTTCAGCAAATCAGTTTAGCTTTTAGTGCCTTAAAATTAGCTAGTTGTACAATAAGAATAATACTCCCTCTCCACCTCCCCTCCTCCCAGACCTAGGGCCACCAAGAATCTTAATTAGTATTTAGCTATTTTAATTGTAAGCACAATGAGCAAGACTCATGTCTGATATGCATTTGTGCAGCACCTGGCACACTGGGCTGCAGTCCTCACATGCTACTCCTGGATGCACCCACAACACCAAAAGTAAATAATAATAATTTGCAACTAATTTGTGAATGATCTAAGTTTTGGATGCCACTGCACAGCAAAAGAGCGGTAGCAACTGCCTCCTTAACACTGCAAGGCTTCTATATTTTCTTTTCTGTTCACCAATTACTCCTCAACCGTGTTTGGTAAAAACTCCAATAGTATTCATGCTATTCAATTTCTACCAGGATTTAAAATAATAATAATAATTTCTAAGGATGTAGGTAAGTAACTGGGTTCATTTTACAACCATGTCATTTCCTGTTCTTAATATTGAGATTTCCTCCCCCCAGCTCCGTTTAAGATTCCAAAATGGAAACATAACCAACATAGCTGACAAGGGCCAAATGTTGGATATAATACAATACCCAACATGCACTAAAATTCATTTTGTGATTTTTATAGGCTAAGATTTAGGTAGCATCTTTGAGACCTGTGGAAAAGGTAACTTTGTTCCTCAATATGATTTTTTCAGAAGCACATTACAACCCAGCCAGTCCCACAAGTACTCTTGTGGGTTCCCTAGCTATACATGCAAATCTTATGGGCATCAGCCTCTAGGGTGGTTTAGACAGGGGTGGTTCTACCTGGAGTAGGCACGATCCTTTATCATAATAAGGTTCCTTCCAACCTTTTTTTTTTTTTCCTGCTCCTTTGAAACATTTTCACTCAGGTCACTGGAGTGAGCAGGGCACTTGGTTTTCGAGTTAGTGCAAATATCGATAGCATTGATAAATATTAAAGCCAAAAAAGACCATGGTTGTACATCCAGTCTGATGCCAGGTGATCCAAGTGAGTAAGTTTTCATCCAGTTCTTTGGCTGTGACTTAAAATCCATCTCACCATGCTTGGTCCCTCCGATTTACTCTCTCCTCCACACTAAAGCTTAGTGCCTGCCCAGCACTACTCTGACAAAGAGCACAAAAGTAGAAGGTCCACTCCTGGAGCAAAACCAAATGCCTACCGGTGCGATATGCAAGCTAGCGAGCGATAGACTGTGGCTACCGCATACCTAACGCTTGTTAGTGGATGCTGTGCACCGCATTTCTTTCAGAGGAAGGCACACCATCAGCCTGCCCCAAGCAGTACGGAGAGCGCAGGAGCTGAAGAATTGGAACAGACTAAATAATGGGTCCCATCTGCAGGAAGAAAATGAAATTTGCCCTCATGTTGCTGAAAAGTTGCACTTGATGCTCACTGCACATTATATGGAAAAGGTCAGTGAAACACAACAAACACAAGGAGCCAAGCTGGCGAAAGCAATAAATAGTGACAGCAGCCCTTGTCTAATTCTTCAGAGCCTCTCTCGCTTTGCTCCAGTACTAGCAATTTCACTTTCCATGGAGCAGCAAAGGCTGGAGATAAACAGCTTTGCTCCAATGGGAGGGAGAGCATGAATGTAGCTTCCCAGGGCTACTTGGCAAATCCCAGCAGTTGAATTCAGGGCAATTAGGATTTTCAGCTGGACAGGGGATTGTAAATGGATGCGATAAGAAGATTTCTGCCTCCCCATCCTACCTAATTTTGCTTTGCTTTCATAGGGGTGGCATCCCTTTGTCTCAAATGACAGTCTGCAGAGACATGAGTCAGCTTCACAGGTGATATCAGGCATGGTATGGGGTAGGTTAGAATCAAACCAGCTACAATGCCCCCACACAACCAATCCATAAATTCCCTTCAGTGTCTTCCTCTCAACCTTCCAGCTCCTTTTTCAAAACAGTTTAAGTGAATGCAGGATTGGTGCCAGATGACCAGCACCTGAGATTGAAACCCCCAGCTCACCCACAGAACAGTGCAGCTCATGCAGCAGCAATGCATGCTACACCTGATGCTACTGCAAGTGATGGGCCAGTGCTTGAGAGATCCCTTTAGGAGGGGTGGGAGGAAAATGCCATGTTTTGGGCCTGTCATCTTTTTCTTCTTCCTGCAGAGACTGCTAGCATTTGGGGAAATGATGTGATGCGAGGATGTGAGGGCAGGAAGTTAAGGGCTCTATAAAGTATTATAGCCAAGTATATTTCGGAGGAATCCCCTCTGTTAAGATTGAGGGGAGCAATTTTTGGAAGAGATCTAATAAAGGAACATTTCAGGAGACCTGCACTGGCTGAAACAGATCTGGTATCTAATGCACCCAAGAGCTCAGAGTTGCTCTCAGGGCCTTACCATCTGCAATGAAGTGCTCAGGAACATGAAGAGTCACCTTCACCGTCAGTGGGCAGGACAGCTGAGTGCCGCATACCATGGCCAAGATGCAGGAGCTGATTGTGATGAGAGTCAGAGCCGTCTTGTTCACAGGACTCTTCACAGAACCTAGAACAAATATATACATAGGTTATATACATAAAGCCTGATGTCAAAAGCCTCATAGGGTCATTTAATCCAACCCCTTGCTCAAGGCAAGACTGTCCCCAAATAAACCATCCCAGCCAAGTATATAGGATCATAGGAAAGTACGGCTGGCAGGGACAAAATGCTTCACAATCTCGAAAGGATTCTGCCTTTTTAAAACCCTTCTAAGGGAGGGAAACATCCTCACAAAAGGACTTGAGGCACAGGATAAATAAGTGACTCACCTCAGAAATCACACTGAAAGCCAATGGCTGAAGTAGAAAGCAAAATCATGATTGCCCCATGCAACTGCCTATTGATCATGCTCCCTTCTCATCCATTTGGCTCATCCCTTCCATTGGGGGTAACATCTATCAGCTCAAAATGCGGCTGTGAGCCTAAATTCATCAGTAACTTAGAAGGTTAAGCAAGTGAAAGTATTAGATTTAATTGCAAAGCAACCTCAGCTAAGTGCATCTCCTGAAGAAGGGCAGTGCAGTTCAGAGCAAACCATGTTTAAGAAAATCAGTTTGATAGCATTCAGGTTGAAGAACATTTCAAGGGTCTACCTGAATTTTTTCATTCATTCATTTTCTTTTAAGATTAATTCAGAGTCTAAGTGGCTTGGGCCACTGGGGCCAGCCCAGTTCTAAAGCCCATCTGTTTTAAGTGTGATTTTTTTCAGATGTGGCTGGTGACTCTATATGCTTCAATCTTCTAGTGCTCAACTTAAGAAAACTTAAGGGACCTAATTTTTAGTAGTGATGTCTAAAGACTTTTTAAAAATCTGTTTCTTTAAAGCGCCTGGAGCCCAAGGACTGAGTGCCCTGTACCCAGGTCACCACTCATTTTCTAATCTTTCAACCTAAACTTTCAAAACAACCTATAAAATCAATTTTCTTCAAACTTTGCTTGCTTGACTGATTGTATTGAGACTTGCTGAGTCTTAATAATAATAATAAGAAGAAGAAGACGACGACAACAACGACAACGACCAGGTCTGAAGGCCTGTATTATGCTAACATTAACTACATGCAGTGTCACAAGAACTCTACCCATGTACAAATATTTCAGTTGCAGTAATTAGCAAGTGCTATCTACTAATTGTTAATACTGATACCATTTTAGGCATTTAAAAGTGACTTCAGTCAACAACAAAACAAGCTGTGCAAACAAACCAGAGTCAAAACAAGCATAAGACACTCCAAGCAGAATGCTTTTGCCAGTCACAGAAGCTTGTAACATCTCTCAAAGCACAGCTTGCAAAGGGCTTTCTTGCTTGTGTTAGCTCAAATATTTTCTGACGTTAGGAAGACAGCTTTCAGTGCAGGCCAACTCAACTCTAAAGGCTCCCCATCCTACCCTGACACCAGAGCGATGTGTGGGTCATACCAGGCCTTCCTTCTTCAATCTCTGAGGGGCATCTGTCTAACATCATGGATGATCGAATGCTGGCACCTCAGAAATAATTCAGTAGACATGGGGCCTTTGAAGCTAAAGAGCTCCCTCATCCTCATCCCTTCACAGCTACCAGGAACAGTGTTCTGCTGGTGGACTCGGAACATAATCCCTCAGCTTCAGCAAAGGTTGTTTGATGGTTTTTTTAGCAAAGGGAATCAAATGAAAAAAGAACTTGATCATGAGCAGCTCTGTACAGAATGACACAGGGAACAGGATTCACCGAGAAACCCTGGTCCATCACATTACATTATGGAAACCAAATTAGACCAGTGCTCATTCATATTTCACATTTGCATTTCGCCAAGCAGCTACACTATATAAAGAAAGGAAACAGAAACAGTAAGTTAAGATGGAGAACTGTCTCATGGGATCCAACAGCTCCCATTCAGCACAAGTCAGTGGTAGCATCTGGTGGCTGCACCATGGAAAGAGACTGTGGTCCTCACCCTCACCCATGGCCCACTAAACAGGTATCCACTGCCCAGAACTGCACCATCACAACTGACATGCAACGGTTGTAACCTGAAAATTCAAGGCATCCATGGGCCATCGATAATAAATTACCCTCTCCCCCACAGACAGAGCAGGGTGGGTTGGGTACAGATATCTGTACTGCTGCTGTTTGTGCTGCATCTCCTCTTAGTTACAAAACTTCACTCCCCAGGTGTACCTACTTTAATACTTTGCATCAGCACTAACGTGTACTTAAAACTAGTGAAAGATGTACTGTCTTTAGCAAAGGAAACCCTTCTCTGACACTGGGGAATCAGCTCCATGCCAGGGGAGTACAGTTTCAGGAGTATGAAAATGCATAAGACAGGACACGGACCTGCAATTAATGGGAGCCACCACTGAATGATCTATACGGGTTCAAGAGCGATTGCTGAATTCCCATCAGGTCTGATCACATCCTTCTCTGAATTCCCAGCAGACATATTTATTTATTTCTGGAACTCAATCTATTTCCCCCCTCCCCACCATCACCCCCAATCTCATCAGCAAACTGAGGTTTAAAATGCATTCATTTGAAAATTGAACAGAAAAGACATCCAGCAGGTTAGCACTCCTGCGCTTTGCTTTATAATTTGATCATTTCTGCTACTAGATATATTGGCAGGGGAGCAAGGAAGTTGCATTTGAGCTGGATCCAGAACACGAACAACATTTTCAATTAAAAATAACAGCTGCACCAAAGGAAAAAAGTCTGAGGGATAAAGGGACTACAGACCAGGTAAGTGTGGCTGTTGGTTAGTCTATACAGTGAAAATCTATCCTGCCTTCTACTTGACTTCAGACTAACATGGTTAATTATGTCTCTTGTGTCTGGCTGACATACAGTGCTTAAGAGGAGGTGCTGACCTGCTGGACAGCTCCTTCAAGAACCAAAGGGATTGGAGACGAGAGAAAAGAAATATTTGTACAGCGCTTTCCAAATTCTTTGTGTCCATAAAGTATTGCACACACAATCCTCCCTTCAAAATACTCAATTAGCCTTATTCACACCTTTGTCACTGATTTCCTGTATGACTTTTTCCACTTTGCTGTGTTCCTTTTTCCTTCCCACTTATTATCAGACTGTGTGCACGTGTGTGTGCATGTGCACGTGGTGCACAGTACCATACTCTTCCTCTCAATTGGGGCCTACCAGAAGGCAAAAACAAACAAACTGGTAATGGGAATATTCTGATTCATAACAGCCTTGACAGCCCCTATTTTCCTCATTATAAACTGACATTCATTCCAAGATCTTAAAGCTCTTTCCAGAAGTTAAACTTCAGGTCCCTTTTGCATTCGACAAGGGTAATCACCATTTTGCAATGAAAATGAGTCACAGATATGATGACTTGTCAACCACCATGCAGAGAGTCAGTGACAGAGATGGAAAGTGAACTCAGGGTCCCTTCTCCCCATCCTGTCTTAAGCCCCTAAGAACAAACTCCACTCCCCACCCCCGCAAAAAAACCCAAAAAACAAAACAACCCCCCGCAAAAAAAACAACCCCAAAATGGTGCAAGATACTGAAAGCCTTTTTACATCTGAGCTCACTAAAGATAGGGACAGATATGTGAGGCCAGGGTGATTTATAGCAACTCTCATAACCGAGGATGACAGCTCCCTGCCCCAACACCATTTCACTGTTAATTTTCATCACATGCATCTAATTATTGACTTCCAGTACTGCAAACATATTTCACCAAGTGCTGGCAAGCAGGGAGCTCTGATCAATGGGTGATGGGGCTCATGTTGGATTTCCAGTTCAGCCTTTTATAGCCTCTGGCCAGTTTGCTGCCAGGATCTAAAAGACACCACTGGAGACGGCATATCCCTCCCTCATCATTTAAACACAGGGACATTTTTTCTTCTTTTCCACCCCAGAGCCTGCTCTTCAGACCACTAAGGATTCAGCATAAGTCTTCTTGCATTGTGTTTAAATGCCCATCTGGAAACAAATGGCTTTGTTCCAGACCTCTAAAAACACAGAGAAATGGATGCTTTATGACCCATTGCTAACTAAACAAATCTCAACAGGTTCTCAGGGGTTTCTCTGTCAGTGCTAAAGAAGGGAAACAGAAAGAACAATTCTGTTCTGGCCCCAAGGGTACCCAAATCCAGCTCTCAGCAGGTACGCCAGTAACTGCCAGGACTAATTGAATTGCCTTGTTAACCCTGCTTAGGCTGAAGACCCAAGCTTTGCTGCTCTGAACCTTTGCTCTCCACTCCCCCTTCCACCTTCTGTAAGTCCTGGACTCCCACTGAGATATCTGCACAACAGTTTGCAAACCAAGTAAACTGAATGACTGACACCATGGCTGATATTTTAAGGTCAGGAAGAGTGGGAATGAAAATTCCTCAGGGAATAAGGCTGAGGGTTGGGCAGCATAAGGTCTGAGAGGGAGGGTGTGTGTGGGCATGGGGAAATCCTCCCAGAGGAAATGGCTCCTGGACCTTTCCTGCCTGTCCCAAGTTAGGGGCAGAGAACAATCTGTATCCCAGTCTCACAGCCCAGTCCTAGACCCTACCGTGCTCTGATGACAGGCGAGCATGTTCCTTCATCCGCTTCACAGAGCTATTTACTTCCCTTGCAAGCTCAGTCAACTATTCTGGCTACAGAAGTAAAGGGAACAGCCAAGCTTGGCAGCATGTGGCCTAAAGGCCAGATCTGGCCCACAGGATCTGACCTATGCAGCTGGAGGCCTTTGACTGTGCCCACAATCATGCCAGGGCAAGCCAGCAAGCAGCTGAGTCACTGCTACTTCTCCCCTCACCTCCTCCCACTCTGGCTGCAGCATGGGCACAGCTTCCAGCCAGTGGGGAGCTTCCAGCTGCATCTGCATTGCAGCCAGGAGGCAGGGGTAGGGGGTACAGCATGGACATGGTTTGCTGCTGCCCAGCCCCAGCACAGCTCCCCACTGGCTGGAAGCGGTGCTCACTCCCCAACCAGGGAGCCCAAGGCTGAGAGAAGCAGCAGAGGTGCAGGAGCAGCTCCAAGCTGCCAGGCCCTGGTGCAGTTGCAGAGGGGAGTCCCCTGCTGCTGCTGTGTTATTGAAGCCACCCAGCCTGCTTTGGACCAGGGCCAGGTTGTTCTGGCCTGCAGCTTCTTAAAGCTTGCCAAATGCCAGTCAAAGCTGTCCCTACTCCCCCTCCACCTGTCCCCGTGCTTGTGCATGGCGGAGGCAAGAAGCAAACAGCTCCTACTCTGATCGGAGCAGTAGGGCCATACTTGGAGAAGAGGAACGAAGGGGGAATTGCATCCTTGTGTGGCCAAGGGGAAAATGGAACGTGTAGCAGCCAGTGCTGGGAGGGTAGCTGGAAGGGGAGAGGGTCAATGCTGCATATTCAGATATGTGAAGTCAGGGGGTGAGCAACGCTGGGGAAGAGCAGTGTCTGCAGTACTCTGTAGGGCTCTCCACCCCACGGTCTTCTAGTCACACTTCTGCAGTCAGCCAGACCCAAGAATAGGCAAGAAGAAATCAACCCCCCACCTTTCCCCTAAAAGATGGCTAGCAGGTGAGGCCAGAGAAGTTTGCTTCAGTAATCCCAATCAATATGAATAAAAATCAATGACTCCACAGGAGAAACGCCTTGCCTACAGCTCATCTTGGCTGATGTATCTCAGAGCTTGGCAAACCCCTATTTTGTTTGACTGCTTGACGGCAGGGGGCGGGAGGGGGAGTTACCATTTGAAATGCTAGATTTCCTGGGTAGGGGGGGTTAAACAAAATGGAAATAGATTTTAAGACAAAACATTTTGAATTGAAAAACTGAGATGTTCCATTTAAAAACTGTCAAAACAAACCACTCTTCAGGATTTTCTTTTTTCCGTTTTATTTTCCCCCCTCAGCCCACTCAGTTCAGGAAGTTTAATGGGAATTCATGAACTACTCCAAACATTCAGATGTCCATTTTGAGACACAAAGGGGAAGTTCAGTCTTAAAACAATTGCCACAGCTCTAGTCTCCGGTAGGTAGGAAGACGTAGGGCCAGGTTTGGCAGCCAAGCCTGATTGAATCTGTAGAGAAGTAGGGCTGGAAGGGAATTCTGAAGGTCATCTAGTCCAACCCCCTGTCTGAGGCAGGATCATCCCTATCCAAGTCTTCCCATACAAATTGCTGTCTAACCTATTACTAAAGTGACAGCATCAACCTTGTCACACAACCACAAGGTATATACAGCACCCTAACCTGCCACAGGTAACGCAGGAGGACAACAGCAGTCAGTGTCCTGATGCTGCAAGGATTGTGAAAATACACTTGAGAAATCCAGAGAACAGGATCACACCCCTGCACTGCAGAGAAAAGCAAACTGTACCCCGCACCTCCGATACGCACAGTCTATACCAATCTGACCACAGGGTAAAAATCCTCCCTGACCCCAAATGCAGTGATTAGTCTGACCCAGAGTGGACGGATAAGACTCTCTAGCTAGGAACCTCCAGGTTTTAGTCATAGCAGGAGCACTGGCACACCCCAGCCAAAAATCCCTATCCATGGCTATACCCAACATCTAATTCTTCTGAGGAAGTGGGGAAAAAAAAGAAACAACCTGACATATAGGCAACAAGAGCGTTCAAAACAAAACAAAACACCTTTCCAGCCCCATGTGGCACCTAGCAAAGCCCCAAAGCATGGGCACTACCCATAGTATAGCATAGGTATAACTACTCCGAAGCAATTCCTATCCAACATCATCCTGAATACCTTCAATGATGGAGATTGCACCGCTCCCCTAGGCAGTCTATCCCACTGCTTCATTGCTCTAACAGTGACGATGTTTTTTCTTGCTACAGCTTCAAGCCACTGACCTGTATCCTGCTGTGCAACAAGACAGAGAAGGTATTCTCTCCCACTTCTTTATATAAGCCCTACAGATATCTGAAGACTGCTATCATGTCCTCTTAAGTGCCTTTCCATTAAGCTGAAAAGCCTGTTTCCTTGCGCCTCTCTTCCTATGACTTGGAAGAAGTATCAGGAATTAGAATGGGTATCAAAACTCCTGAGCATTGGCCCTTATCCCATCAAAAACGTCAAATAACTTGGGCAAATTACTTTGCAGCCCTGTGCCTCAGTTTTCAAACCTGTAAAGTGGGAGCTAATGGGTTACGAGGGGTTATGAGCTGACAGAGATGCATGCGGCTTTGTGGAATCAACTAGTGTAATCTGTCTGAGCTGATCTGGTTGGGGATGCCCTCTAGTCAGACTGGAACCAGAGCCTGATGTCCTTCATGTCCCCATTTTAATATTTTCAACCACAACATTTCATTAACTTAGCTTTTCTTTGGTATGGCAGAGAAGAATCAGAGGGGAGAAAGAGCTGTCCCCAGTGCAGGGAGAAGGAAGATGAAAACAGGAGATGAAGTGGTAAGGAAGGGAACACAGGAACCATGAGGAGGCTGAATAGGAGGACAGAATGGATTCCTACTAAATAGAAGGAAGTGAGAAACCTCTTCTCCTGACCTCATATTCCCAGGAGACAACCAAGGAAAGTGAAAATAAAAGCAAACCAATCAGTTAAAGAGTTCTAAACTGTATCAGAGTTTCTTCCTGCTCATGATCTAATTAACTACACTTTAATTAAGACTGGAAGACAAAAGAAGTTCAAAAATAAAAACTCTCCTTAGAAGTCTCTGTCCCTAACCATGCAAGCAACCACTGCTGTGGGCAAAGAGCCCCTGCCACCATGTGCCGTTGTGCTTAATATTTATTTATTTCTTACACAGGTGCCAATTAGCTTTGCTCTGGCTCGCCTGAACCCCTCTACGGAGTCAAGAAACAGCTTGCAAAGCACCGAATTCCCCTAAAGATTTTGCACCTGCTGCAAGATGAAGATAAATTCAAAGCCACCAGTGTAAACACTCTGCAAACAGACACATTAAATATACCATGTCTCATCTGAAATTTCATTTCCTCATCCTGCTAATTACTTGCTGCTTTGGTTGCCTCTCTCTCCCCACAACCCCAACCCACCAAAAGGGCAAAAAAAACCTCTAAGCTTGTCTCTCTGGCACTGAGAGCACTGCCTAAGTCAAAAAGGTACGCACCAAACACATATGGATTTACAAGAAACACAAATACCCTGTGCTTGCGGTAATATGATGTTTCTAAATCAGGCTCATAAATACATGCTTGGGAGATTAGTCTATAAAAAAAAATAAACTTTAATTACTCCATCTTTATCAGCACATATCCCATAGCATTAGCCATATGTGAGTGTTAAGTGCCAAGTGCTTTGCAATTTCCCTCCCCCTCCCCACAGATAATAGTATAATACATAGTGTTTCAAGGCTATTCAAATATTAAAATGTATTTCTGCCTCCCGAGAAAGATGGGGATATAGAAATCCACCTCAGGTAACATCATGAGCCTGAACTGCTTAGCAACACATAACAAATCCAGCAGAGTGTGCATCAGTGTGTTGCACACACAGGCACCTACTGCTGAGAAAACAGTGATTCTAGCATAAGGAAAGTATGTTGCATCTCAGTGCGGCAGCAATAAAATTCAGCCACTTTTGGGGTGGAGGCCAGGCAGACCTAGACAGAGTTCTGAAATGGTGACACCACCCTGCTGACTCCTGCCCACCAACAACACACCCTGGGACACTTCTACTTGATCACATGGGAGGACTGCTTCGAAAGCGCTTGGCTGCCCCATGCGGCAGAGTTCACTGCCTCTAATTATCCCCCTTTATGTCCCAGCAGAGACTCGTTAATACACTACAACAGCATTTCTAGGACACTCTCACACAGAGAAACATCTCAAGGTGTTTTACAAGCAGGAGATCATGTTAAATCAAATCAAATACCAATTAAAGATTAGCAGCGGCGCTGGATTGCTGCTCTCACTGTAGATCATTGCTCACTGGGAGGGAAGAACGCTGCCTAATGGCTGCTGGCTAGCAGGCTCCTGCTCGCTCCCCAGGTCGTCTTCACCCTTGCAGAGCCCCTGATCAACTGGGCAATCCACTGGTACTTGGACAGGGCAAAAGCCAACCATTCCTCCCCTTACCTCAATAGCTAGACCACCTCCTTCTCCTTCCCACAGACCTGACCAGGGCTCATACTCCATCTTCCCAGAGGTGTAGACCTACCCTGAGCCAATCTCTTAGGATCTGGACAGTCCTTTTTCAGGCGTGATCTGAATTTATGCAGGGACAAACAGCCTGCTTTAAGAAGGTTCCTGCCTGCCTCCCCATCCATCCTGCGCAGTCTGTCCCAAGCGGACCCTCTTTACCCAAGTTCCAACCGACTGCGCACAGTCCCTTCCAAATCAATGCCCCAGCCAGATGCTGCTGCAGGTGCAGGACAGCAGACGGCGGGGAAGGAGCATCATGTACTAAGTCCCATGACTCGCATCCAAGTCTTGGAGAAGGAAAAGTTTATAATCCCCATGAAACACTGTGCCTCTGCTTTTCTTCCCCATCTTCCTTTCCGCCATCTTCTCCCTTGAGCATGCCTTCTCCTGTCCTCCCAAGCACCTTAGGCAAGCCCAGCAACCCCACCTAGGATTTGAATCTGGATTCAAGTTTCCTGCCCTTGCCACATATTTCAGTGTTGTTTGGACCTGAGGTTTGGTCCCAAGTCCAACTCTAGTGTCCCCGTACAGACTTTTCTCATTAGCAGAATGGATTGGACTTTTTTCTATCTGCCTCAGCATTTGAATCAGCACTATGGCCCTACAGCTGGTTTTCTCTCCCCTCATCAGCCAACCTTCCATCACAAAGACCATTCCCTTCACATCTCACTGAGCAGCTCTGGGGGGAAGAAGACAAAATGGAGAAAGAATAAGACAGGGGAAGGACTGGATGCGGTTTTATTTCTTGGGAGTTTGAGATGCTTAAGGGCACAGCTAACAAGACTGGTAACATTAACATGTACAAATAACATCAGTCTGTCAACACTTCCTACATTAAAATAGCTTGGGCTATTTTAACTTGTGTTCACGGAAGGGGTTATTGTGTTGGATGGAGGCTGGAGAAGATACCACAAAAACGATCCCATCAGCTACTGCAGGAGGATCAGACATGCTTCTGTGTACCTGATTAAGGCTCCTCAGGTGATAATTCACACCAGAGGTCAGGGACTCAGCCAGCCAAGCTCCTTCACTGTGCAGCCTGCATGTTCCATTCAGCTTGAAGAGCTCTTGAAGTCTTTGTTAATCTGCTCCTAATAACCTGAATCTCAGTGGGTTATATCATTTTGGTCAGTGTCCAATACATTAAATAAATATCTTTACTTAGTAAAATTTCAAGTACTGCTTCTCCCTCCCCCCTTCTCCTCCCCATCTCCCAGAATTCACTTATTTGAAATATGGTGCCTGCAATTTGCAGGGAGATATTATGCAGACAAGTCTGACTTGTGACAAGAATGAGAATGGGAGGGTAAGAAAAGAGAGGAAAATGAATGGCAGGCTGGGCTAACGAATGGAAAAAGCAAAAGGAGGAGAAGTTAAACCTGATTAAAATTACAACAATGTCATGACAGGGAGCATGCAGCGGTAACAGTTGCATCCTAATCTCTTATACTGGTATCACGTTACAGCAATTGTTACATCTGCCTACATCCTGCCTGTGACAGGAAACCTCAGGAATTGGACAAATGCTGTCTGAAGGTAATGCAGAACATCAAGGTTAGGGACCGACATTACACATAAACCAGATTAAGTGATCAGAAAATGGTTTAAACCTGTAACAGAACAGATGTTCAGTGCATATAAACCAGTTTGAAAATGGCTGAAACTGGTTTGAGATAAACCTGGGTAGTATCAGACTTAACTGATTTGGCTCAAACCAGTTTATGCAATGCCTGTCCCAGACCCCTTCCTGATTTAAGTTAAATCAGTCCCCCAGCATCCCAGATGCTTTGCAACCCTGAGCAGGGCTCTGCTCTCTGCTCCAGGCCAGCAGGGCTGGCCCTTCCCCTCTGCTCCCTGGCTGGAGCTCTGGGAGACACTGCAGGTACAGTGGCATCTACCTGGCTTCCCCCACCCACCACTCTCTGCTCAAGCAGGGATTCCCCCCTCCCCTCTGCCTTCCAGAGACACCTCTCAGCATTAGCTAGCAGACCAAATCCTGGCTATGGTCTGTGCTATGAGAGACAGAACAAAGACAGATGGGACAGTGTTGGCTTTTTGGAGCTAATCAACAGGTAGCTGGTAATGTCCTCCTGTTCCTTCCTTGTAAAATGCTGTTTAAGAAGAGCTTGAACTAATGAGAGAAAATTTTGCTTTGTTTGATGCACTGATAGAAGCTAACAACTCCCTGTGTAACTCCCTGCTGTGTAACTAAATCCTCTGTTATCAACAGTGGTGGAGGGACAGGACCCTCCCTAATCAGAGTGTCCTGACAGGGCTGGGCCACGCTTCTCCCAAATGAGCACTGTGGAAGGGATGGGAGGGCTGCTCTAATCCCCCTCCATGTCTAGCCTGAGCCACTGCAGACATATGCCTGAATTTCTTCAGTCCAGGGGGAATGTCTGTATGATTACGAACTGGTTCAACCTAGCCAGGTTAGACTAAACTGCTAGGACAATCAATTTAGCCTCAGGCTTTTTGAATATCTGTCCCTATCTCAAAGCATTAGACATTCAGGTATGGTAGAGGCAGCTGCAGCAGACATCTCCTTTGCATGAGACCATGCCAGAAGGAAGAGGTCCAAATGATTCTTTCCATCTCAAAGTAAGAACAGTATGGCAGCCAGCGAATCCTGAGGACACTGGCTTTACAAGGTACTGAAGAGTAGGTACTGGCTGATTTGCTGTCAAGTCCAGCAATCAAAGCCGCGGCAGCAACACTAACTCTCTAAGCACAGGCAGGGTTGGCACTGACTGAACTAGTTGAATTTCCCCCTTATTTTCAGTGAGACTGAACTCCAATTAGTTTACTCTGCAAAAAGCCCTGTATGCCTCTGCCTGGATGTGGGCCCAGGGTTTCATGTTGAGTGTTGAGAACTTGTTCTTTTGGAGCCAGACTCAGTGAAGGTATGGCTTTTACTTCACTGGGCTATTCAAGGCCCAAGAGCTTTTTACCGTCTGAATAATTCATCAGGAAGACATAGGAAGTCCCAATCAGCATAGGGTTCTCTCCACATGCGAAAACCAAGCAGCACAAGGGACACTGGCTATTCTGGGGTTCAGCCATGTCCTGTGACTTCTGAGTGTGAAGTGCCAGCATCCACACCTCTTTCCCAAACGGCCATTCACAGAGTCCAGTCCATGAACACCACTGTGAACACAGGGGTCAGAGAAGCAGCTATTGACCACGTTCCCTGTCACCCAAGCTATCGCCAACTGAAAATGGTAAATGGGATTTTCATTAGATTGGACAAATTCACTCAGGAAGCACTGCCCAAATGCATTCCATCATAATAAGTGGGGCGCTGTCAACTTGATCACATATTAGAAAAAAAGTCCCTACGCCTGTGTTACTAAAAACACCTTGGTGCATTCAACTGGAAAGAATATTCATGAATCCAATTTCTCTTTAGCTAGTTATGCTATTTACTTTTTTTGCATTCTCTTGGCATGGACAATTAAAATCAATGGAGTCAGTTTTGCTTTCATGTTCTCGGCACTGAAACAGTAGAGATGCAGTCGCATTAGGGAAATGGTTACATGTTTAAAAGAAAGACTATTTGCACTGGAATTTTCTTTCATACAAATCAATGGAAACTCTTCTCTTGGAATTAACGTTTGAAATTATAACACAAAAACAAACAAACAAGCCCAAAACCATTCCTCCAAACCCTGCATTTATAAAGCACCCACATTGACTCAAATGTGAATCGAGAGCTTCCTTTTCAGGGCAGAAGACAATTTCCACTCTGAGTATAACTTAAATCTTGTCCCAAGGGAAACCTGTAATTGCTCGCTATAAAGTGTAGTCTGGAAAGTAAAAGGGCAATCAGAGAAGTTACTTCCATTTAGAAGTTTGCAAACAAATTGGGGCAGATGTCAAAGTGTTGGAGAGCTCGATTAGAACATGGCACAGAAAGTTGTGTGGGTCCCACCTGGACTCCAAGACTACACCCGGACTCCATATGCCCCATTATAATTTATTGGGCACCACCAATAGGATTGTGCATCAAGGCAAACCAAATTTACCATTGCTGTAATATCTTGGCACCTCACAATCAAAGATTTCATTTTCAAAACACACAGGGAGGCCTTAGCTCAACATTTGAGAGGCAGATCAGAGGGCCTTTTGGTCACACAGAGACAATGGTAAAGGTCAAAAGTGAACCCAGGTCTCCTTAGTCACAGAGCAACCATTTAAGCACAGGGCTGTATTTCCTCTCTTGAGCACTCTGGCAGCTGTTCTACTGCGGCTGAGCAGATGTTGCCCAAGCGCAGAACTTGGAAAGCCGGACTTCTAGTTCAAGCTCTGCCACTGGTTTGTTGGGTGACTTCAGGAAAGTCACTTCACCTCTGTGCCTGTGTTTCCCCACCTATAAAATGGGAAGAATGCACATAAAAGTGCTATTTAAGAGTTGAGTATTATTACCATTACCTTGTAGGTGTGACGTATGTCACTTTGCATTTCCTCCCCATTCTCTCTGCTACAGCGAGAAGTCTGATTGATCAGTCATGGACTTGCTGACCAAGCAAGTTCATGCGCATGCCTATTTTCAAAGCACCAAACCTCACACCCCTTCTGCTTGCATCTAACAACGTGTTTACATTATATTGGCTGCGAAACAAGAGGCTTGTTACCATGCGGAGGGCGACAGCAGAGCGATTAGTGAAATTTGTTACCCGCATGCTCCCAACAAAATTAAATTAAAAGTGCCGCTTTGCTGTCAAGATAAGGGCCAAGCCAGAGAGATAATTTTTCACTCTCAAACACTCAATTACTCGGTGAGGCTGTATCAGATACAATCAAGAAAAGCACTGCCTCCAGGAACAGATGTAAAAGCCGTTATCTTTATCGCAGTCCGAGGGAAGTTAAAAAGGCTGCTGGTATAGCTGCAGCATGGCTGGCCTAATTGTGACACCCAGGCAGAGGCTCAGTGAACTCCCCTCTGATTTCATCATCTTCTGCTTAATGCCCATCTCCTTATAATAGCTCCACGCTCCACTTTCCAATATTCTGCAGCCATTTCTGGTCTCCCGTATATGAACGCACACACACATGCGCGCGCATGCCTCAGGCCTGCGCTAGTAAGGTTCTGCCTCGGGTAGCTATCTCAGCTCATCTATCCAAACCTTAATGCCGATACACCTACCAGCAGCATGAGAGTGGCAGTGCCAACCCAGTTTATGCCAGTTTCATGAGCAAAATAAGCTTGACTGGCAAAAGCATGTTCTGTATGTCTACACTCATGTTTTTGTCAGTGTAATAAAAAAGCTGCAAAATGCTCTTCTCTCAGCGACTTTGCTAATCCAGCAGTGGACTATAGTGTAGATCTGCCTGCACAAGTGCTGTCCAATGGTAAGAAGGAACAGCAAAGGTGGAAGGCAGATCTCAAACTTGGTGGTGCAAGTATCTGGGGGTTTTCCATCCATTTCAAACCAGAGTTTTTTGCCTTGACACTACTCAAGTTTTACAGGACTTGGATATGTTGCAGGGCCCTGGCTGTTCCTTACATTGTTTATAAGTGTTCTGTCTTGTCCATCTTAAAGCATCAGAGAGTCTGATGCTCCCCAAGAGAGCTGCCCTCAGCCCAGTGATGTCTGTCTGTGTAGTCTGTGGGCTAAATGTTACCGCAGGGCAAGGGAAGAGCACCTCCAAGAGCTGACAGAATAGCTATTTCCATTCACGCTGCCAGCTGGGGAGTCCCACCTTGTGCCGGGCAGACTACGTAAACAGGGAGCAGTGCCCGAGTATCAAACTCATCCCTCTGGGGCAGAGATGCTGCTGAAGAATTTGGGGTCTTTAAATAGTGTCTCTGGGTCTGCACTTTCTTTGCTCTCCAGTTCAGGCAGCAAAATGCTACCTTCTCTCTCCAGCTTAGGGCTCCAGGGTGGGCCCACAGAGCGAGTATCATGTTCTAAATGCGTTTTTAGTTCAGAATCAAAGTTAAAGGGGAAACTGGATCCCTTTGCTCGAGGACTCTGTGCAAATGTTCTGCCCTGAGCAGCAGGACCAGTGCTGCCAACTCAGGACTCTCCGCAGCTGCAAGACTATTTTCCGGTTGCCTGCAAGACCAGGAAGATATGCAGAACTCAGATGAAGACGGGAGGGAAGGGTGAGGGGACTGAAATGAGTCATCGATAGTCCTTTCGCCATCTCTCATCTGACATCCACTGTGAAAGCTAAATTACATAAAAGGAATTAAGAGCCCTGTTGTCAGCGATACAGGACAGCCTCAATTCTGCTTACTGTGAAGCCTATGCAAATACCTCTGTGCATGTATCCATGGTGGATGTAAATTAGGAACTCAGGAATCCCCATGCTGGATCAGACCCCTGAACCACGCAGCCCAGCATCTCATATATGACACTGCCCAGCGCCCACTGCTCTGTGGGAAGGCACCCAGCGGTAGATGGTTCTAGGATTACTTGCTCCCAGGGAATCTAATTTTTGTAACAACAATTATCAGAGACTGGCTGATGCTTCTGAATAAATGTCTGCATGAGAAGTATCAGTCAAAGCAGCATTGTTCAGCATGGAGGGCAAATGAGACAGAGAAGGGGAGAAATAATTCACTGAGTTGTGTGTGCGCTGGGGGCGGGGGGAGACCTACGAAGCATAGTTGAAAAGGAGGCGAACAGGAGAGACTGATTATCCCCTCTTGCTAGTGTAAGCAACAAAAAACGACATGTTTGGTTTATCTCCTTTTGTCTCCTATTTGATTCCTGACAGGCGGCTCCTTTAGTTTGAAGCCTGCTGCTGTCAGGGAGGCAAGCTGAACTGGAGAGCAAAGAAGGTGCAGACCCAGAGACACAATTTAAATACACCAAATCCTCCAGCAGCGTCTCCGCCTCAAAGGGGCCGTGTTTGATACTCGGTGACTCGCTTTCTTTCCGCTGCTCCCTGTTTACTTAGCCCTGACGTTTCTGCGGGTTTCGGCGGAGAAGGAAGGGAGAATGCTACCCAAATTTCACTCCACGTTTCAGTTAGTTCCTCATGAAATAGTAAGTGTCTGTTGCCTCCGGAGACAGGAGAGGATCAAAGGGAAGTTTCCTCATATGTAACAGATTCCGAATACCTAATTTTCCCTTATAAAAGGCCTTGTTTTAAACACCAAATACAGAGGCAGATCAAAGCCCAGCTTCTCATTTCTCTAACAGCCCTCAGAAGGCTCTGCCAGCCAGCAAGACACGCTCGCGCATGCACACGCATGCAGAGGTTGCTGCAAATACACGGCAGATAATTGGGCTCTGCTAATTTGTCTAAAACACTGCTGCAGACTACAGAGACAACTGGGCATCTCATATGCCTAGACTGCCACCCAAAGAACAGGTTGTAGGTCGAGTCCCCTCCTACCCCACTTCTGTACCTGAACTCCATCATCCCCCAAGGTCCACAGCCCCCAAAGACGAAAGCTGAGTGAACTGGGACATCCTTATCTCAGCAAGGCAGCGTAGAACTTATCAGCGGACAAGAGGAACCCAAATCCCCAAGGTCTTAATTAGGCCATAATGGGCAGACTGAGGTGTTTTATGAGGCAGTAATGTGTCTCCTGAGAGGCCAAAGGATGACTAGGCTGTGTGTGTTACCCTGATGATGGAGCCAGATTATTGTGGCTGGGAAGACAGTGCTTGGACATAAGCAATGCAAACAAATAGCAGTGCATCCCCCCTCTTCTCCCACCACCCCGTCGTCCCACTTTTAAAAGGCAAACAGAAGAGATTCAGGGAGCTACTGATGCTCTGCTCTTGCAGGGTAGGGGGGCCAGGGAAAAGGATGCTGGCACAGGCAGATGCTTATTCACAGTGGGGTCCATGGGGAGTATGTACTCAAAAGCAAAATGTCTCGTTAAATAATTTGCATGCTAACAGACAGGTGAGCTATTTAGTTTATCAAGGCTATTTCCCCTCTTCAGGTGCCATCACAGCCCTCATCAAGTCATCATTATAGCAATAATAATAATACTTTGCACTTATATTCAATGTCACGGGTCTGATTTCATCAGAGAGTTTCCAGGAACATTACGAATTTAACTTCTGAGCGGCAGATACAAATCCCCTCCATGTTGTAGTTGGGGGGGAAACGCACACAGGGGTCCATGGCTCAATTCCAGGACATGTCACATGCCCACCACTCTAGTGGGACTTGGCTATAGGCACAGGGGGTCAGCACCTCTGAAAGCCAGTCCCCAGGCGCCTCCAAGTGGGTGCTCCAAACATCCATGGCTGCACGACTGAGAGCAAAGCAATGGAGGAGAAGAACGCACACAGACCTCTGAGAGAGGATGGCTTAGGCTGGAGTCAGGCAATTCAAGACCAGTTCTGGGCCCCAATCACAGATTCTTGCAATAGAAGGGACCCATCACTTTAGCCCCTCTCTGCTTCCAATCCAAATGGGTCCAGGCCCCGCTGCGACACTCATTAAACCTAACCCACACTCTAAGCTCCTTTCGTGACCAGATGCTAGAGGAGGGCAAGTTAATTTGTTTTACTTCCGTGTCTACAAAAGAGGCGCTCAGAAAGGCCAAAGCAAAAGCAGGACAGGGTGAAACCTTTTCGTGTCTCGCCATCCACTTTCCAAGAGACTCAGTAGATGCACTAAGCCTATTTCAGACATCACAAACCACAACATAACCAGAAGATACTGCTCCCCACCTCTCCTACCTCCAAGTTTCAAGAAGCCCAACTCAGCTCCGAAATCTCAGCCTTTTTTTTAAAGGTATTTGGAGGGCGATACAAGCAAACGGAAATGCTCAGAGCAGTTAGACCAAGTCAGAACTGCAGCTGAATTGTATTTCACTTGGCAGGTGGGAAGAAGGGCTTGGGATGAAGCCAACTGAGAGCTAAAAGCAGCTGTTCTCAAGAGCAAGGTGGGGTAGAGATAGGGAGCAGAGGAGCATGGAGTAAAGGTGGATTTTGTTTTGCTGTATGAAACAAAACCAAATAATTAGTGGGAGAGAACCTGGTAGGGGGGGGGGGCGGTGTTGGTGGTAGACGTGTTGGTCTAAGGACACAGGCAGGCAAGGTTCTTTGGGTGGATGTGATATCTTTTATTAGACCAACTAAATTTAGTTGGAACCTGATAATAACGGATTCTGAAACCTCCCATGATGGGCAGCTGTGGAGGCGGATTAACATCTCCGAAACACTGATAGCTCTCTTTAAGTGAATTTAGCGCTGGGAAAAGGTGTGTAGATTGACAGCCATAAAAACAGGAGCCTAATCCATACCCACAGATGTAACAGAAGCAGCCCAAGCTCCTCATAGCACCCTGCCAGCCCTTAGCCAATGGCAGTGAGCAAGGGTGTTTCTTTCTGTGGCCCAGGGGAGTTGCCAAGGGGAGTACAGGTAATTGCAGCAGTGGGTCTCGATGCATTTTTAAATGGATTTTAAAAAAATGAAATACACACTCATCACTACAGTATCCTAATATAGTACCCAATGAAGAGAGGCAGTTAATATCTGCCTTAGGCCTGGCACAATCAGATTCCTGATACCAGCACCCTGTAAGTCGTCCATCCTGGTCTGTGGTTAATAAAGGACAGTTTATCTGAGGATGCATCTGATTTCCTGCTGAATAAATCTTTAAGAACCCTAAACTTGAAGACCGGCTTGATGGTGAGCACAAGATGCTTCATGCTTGCCTTTGGAAGGGTGTCGTGGGACTCAAAATCAAGTCTGTGCTGCTGCCTCCTGCTCCACTCTGTGCAGCTGCCAATAAACGTGGCATGCTAAATGATCCTAGCTCTTGCTAAGCGCTTCCCTGAACAAGGAGGCTCTGAGATGATGGACGCACCACTAATGGCTTAGCAAAGCCCTGCTAGAATGGCAAATGGGACTGGATGATGTGTAGGGGGTTGGCATGGGCTGTCCCCCACTGGTGGGTTAGGAGATGGAACTCGACATGGTGCACGAGGGCTATGGCTTTCTCGTCAGGACCCAAGGATGGAGAGCTGTGTCAGTTCACCCTGCAGATGAGAAATGCATAAATAGTCATGGCCACTAGGTCTTCATTTGAAAGGAACAAAGCCTTTTGCCTAGCAATCAGTGGAGATCTGCACATACAGTAGCTGCTACTCAATTCTCAGGTTCAGCAGTAGGTTAAGGCTGGCCCACAGGCATCATACAAGCATGCACATGCCCTACCACAAGGATGAGTTGATGGTTGTTACCAGACCCTCCAGCACAGCTACTAAATACATCACTGATGTGGTCTGACAGAAAGCACACAATTCGGAGATGAGAGAGAGGAGACTCCTGAAACATTATGCAGTCTGCACTCCTGACCAATGTAGATTTATCTACAACTTTGTTCTCTATCTAGACTAGTTTTAATCAAGCAGTGATTCTTTCACCCCTCCTCAACAGGCCACTCTAGAGTCAAACCTCATTGGTAGGAATTTCACCTCTCTCAACAGTTCCCTGTGCATCCCTTCCTGCATCGTACTTGAGTTGCTTGGAGACGAGCAAAGCATATGGCCACCTCACTAACTTGTCTTGACCAAAGCACAAAAGAAAAACAATGTAACTTGTCATTTAAAGGACAATCCAGACAAAAGTGGTAGCCATTGTGCATATTATAATTAACAAATCACACCCAGTGAGAATTTGTCATCCTTTCACCCATGATCTGTAACGCTTCATTAAAATGGTCTATGCCACCTCATTAACGTCTTCTGCAAAATCTGGCATTAGAAGAGAAATCACCATGAAGAGCTCTCGCTGTGCCTAATGATTATCTCATTGCACCTACAATGACACAAATCCATTGTGAAATCAATATTAGAACATCATTGCAACAATTAGCTCTATCTGACTATGCATCCTTCTCTATTGGAATTATGACCCTGTCCAACTATAGATCTTTGTTTTAGTGGTAATTATAATTTTTGCGCTGTAACTTACTGCTAAGCTAGTGCTTTCTGTACATGAGGGAGCTAAGAGTCAATGAAATGATAATGGAAAATTATTTCCAGAAAGTCATTCAAGGCAAAGTTTTGCCATACTCCAGGTAAAAGCAGCCAGGGTCTTTAAACACAGAGCTTCATTTATATATTCATTTAACAAATAGAAAGGGTTAACAGAGAAATAAATAGTCAAACCCAGGAACAGCTCAATGGAATCAGAAAGCAAGGGATCAGCTACTCTCATTAGAGCATCTAGTCTAGATCCCCAGCTGTCACTGCCACTTTTCCAAGAAGCAACAGGTAGAAGTAAATGCTGTAGAAGCCCTATGTTCCCGGGTTGGATCAAATGGCGCTGCAGGCCAGACCTACCCCACAGCCTGCAGGTCCCTGACCCCTGCTTTAGAGTCTAACACTATTTTCAATGCTTGGCAATCTCTCACCCAATTGCCTTATGCATCCCATTCATCATGACCTACAAGCTGAACAACACTGAACTAGTTCATGGGTGTGTTTTTCAAAAGCACCTAGACTGACTTCAAAGACCGAGTCCTGTTTTGACAAGCGATTCACTGGCTGTGGGCAGCTGCAACTTTAAATCATGTAAAGATGAAGACAGATTTTCTGCTTGAAATCACACATCAGCTATAGTGTGTTATGCCACTACTGTACCAGAATAAGGCAGAGGTTACATTTAAGACTTGATTAATCTGTTAACTATGTGTAAAATAGTACCCCAACCACAGGTTCAGGCAATTAGTGGCATGACAAAATGAGAAACTGGTCACAAAATTATTCCATAACATGTAATATTTTTGTGGTTGGTTTCCATTGCACCTTGAATTGAATGTTGCAAGATTCCTGCCAGGAAGCCTGATGGAGGTTGAATAGTGAGGCTTCACTGACGTCTCCCCTGTATATGTAGCACAGCCCTGAATGGGGCTACACCCTGCTGCTATCAGGGTGCTAAGTAAAGTGGAGCTCATCACTTGGGCTGTGGTGCCAAGTCACAGGGAGCCGCAGGGCTCCCCGCAACCCAGCAGGTTAACTGCCTTGGCCTATAACTCCCAGAGAACTGCAGCGCAATACATGACACATCCTGGCCACAGGGACCCTGGGATTGGGGAGAGGTTCCCTGATCCCAGGGACCATGAGTGCCAGGACCTTAAAAAAAATACATGTGCAGCTGAGCTGCACACCAGACTTTCTGACATCCCAGTGCATGGGACTCCGAAACTGTCCCAGTGCAGTCCTGGAGCTGAGACTCACGATCAGCTGACCGTCGGTCCTGGCTCCGGTGTGGTGCTGGGGCTGAAACTGACCATTGGACGGCCCCAGGATCAGAACTGCATCAGCTCACAGTTCATGCTGGGCTGCGGGCACCCAGCTTTCAACTTGCTGGTACAGAGGAGCCTGGGATCATGATCCCTGGACCACTGACCCCACCGCACTCGCAAGTAGAAATGGTGTGATTGGGATCTGATCCTCTATCCTGAAATCTTTCCATGTACAGGAGGCAGGATTGTTGGGGGTGGGAATCAGGTCCCATTGCACCATTAGATGAACACATGCCAGGAAGCCTAAGTGAGTTAAACTGATGTAAGTGCAGACTGTACAGCAGTACAGAAGGGAAAAGACTACACAGTTATAACAGAATAAAGCTGGTTTAACTTTTATGTCTGCCCATGACCACAGAAATGCAGAGAGTTGTAAGCTCCTAAGTGTCTATGTTAGTTTTAAAAACTTCAACATTTAAGTCACTTGGACAGTTTTGAAAATGTCACTCCCTGTGTCTGCCAATGCAGGATTGTGTCCTAGATAGCTGTTTGAAGAATAGGAACCTCCCCACATGCCTACCAAAAAAAAGCAAAATCTCTGATCCTATGATCCCATATTTACTTTTAAGACAATGTCTTTGCAGAAAGCCTTAACTTCTGAATTCTTTGAGCCTTTAAAATCTCAAGTATAATCCAGTAGGAATTTCTGTAACCCCGAATTTCCTTTTCTCCTAAAAGAACGAAAAGAAAAGAAAAACACCTGAATGCATTCTCAGCCTAGAGAAACGAATGCAATATGTGTCTGTTTATTCCAATGTGCAATCAGTGAGCCGATCATAGGTGTAGAGGTAATTTCACATTGAAATAAACATGTTATGCGCATTTATCTGAATGCCTAATCATTGAAATAAATAGAGCTGCATTTATTTTGCTGGGTGCAGGCATCTATCTGGAATGCTGCACTCTGGCTATGCTTGGCTTAATAAAGAAAACAAGCGTAGGGCACAGACCCACTGTGCAATCTTAAAATCGCTTCCAAACCTTGTTATTGCTTAACAGAGATTTTTTTTTAAAAAAACAGCAATAGCAGCAACAAAAATCTCATGGATCCCCGCAGAGAACGGGGTACAAAGATAATCTGAGCTTTTTAACAAAGTCATTTTGGTATTATTTGAGTGGGGAAACTGTGGACACTTGTTTTAAACCTTAGGCATTTCACTTCCTTGCTCCTAGAACTTACTAAAAGCCCTGCTGGAGAGGGTTTTGCGCAAAAAAAAAAAAAAAAAAAAAATCCCTGCCCCAGCCCTCATTTTGTACTTGTTTCTTTTAATTGTCTTTGTGTTAACAGAAGGCGTGGGGCATTTCAGTTTAACTGGAATTTTGCTGACAAACATTAGACAATGATAGAAAATAGAAAGTTGGGCTTTATTTAGCTGGAAGGATTGCTACAGTTACTGTTACTGGTGGCTGGATCAAGACAGGGGCTGTACCAACCTAACTCTGTAGCGTAGACAGAAAGTTGTTGTATATACTCATTCAGTTTATGGCAATCTATCTCAGGGTATATCCCATTTTAAGAATAAGACATACCCACCTAGCCCAGTTTCCTATCTCTGATCATGGTGAGTAGCAGATGCTTTAGATGAAGAAACCAAGAAAAAGCATGTGTATAGTGATCCATCTTCTATCTTGCCCTCCCGGTTACCAGTGGTCAGAAATTTATATCTCTCTATTTATGGCCCCGACTGATCAATCCTCCATGAATCTGTCTAGTCTTTTCCTAATCTGGTTATATACATGGCAGTTGCACATATTGACAGAAGGTGTTTGCATCAGTGCAGCGATGCTAGTGGTGAGCTTGCTAGTGGTGAACTCCCACCTGGCCACATTCTGCAAGAGCAGCAGAAGAAAAGGGACCCATAATCATTGATCAGTGCTTCCTAAATCTTTAACGTGACTGATACTGGGGATGAGGGAATAGATGCTAACAAGCTACTGAGTCAATTGATATAATCACTACAAAACATTGCTAATGTCTCCCACCTCCCGCTGGCAGAAAACAGCAGTCCCAGGCTGGGACATATTTATCTACAGGTTGATTGTGAATTACTGAGAGCAATGATCCTTCCTCATAGACTAAGTTAAGGTACTTCAGCCATCATACACCAGGGGCAACACAAGGGGACACAAGCTGAAGGGGTTGTTTCTTCTGCCTCTTAAGAGCTCCTGCTATTTTATTTTTACCTTTGCTTCGCCTCCGGCTCCTATACTGCTCGGTGTAGAAGGTCAGTTGAGTTTCATCATCTGCCTCAGAGCCAGAGTTTCCTTTAGCACGTCCAAACCCGATCCCGCCTGCAGGAATGAAAGAGGAGCGTCAGCACTGCTGTCTTGGATGCCTAATAGCAAAACTGAGCTGTGAGCTCCTCACCAGGAAAGCACCATCCAGCTGCCACCCCTCCCATCTCTTTAAAGCCCTGACACAAACGCATAGTGCCATAGCGCTCTGTTTCTCCAGTCGTGGACCGAGACCTCATTGTGCTAGGAGCTGTACAAAAAGAAAAAGAAGACCCAGCAAGTCTACAAATGAAATATCTTTGAGAATCCTGAATGTTTAAGCTGCTTTCCTATAGATCCGTGTACAGTGAATGCCACATAGATTTGTATATTGGACTCACAGAGGCACAGAAAACACAGGTAAAAGGCAGCATGGGATAGGGCACAACACTGAGACCTGTTTTTCATTCTTGATTCTCCGATGGACTTCTGGTGTGACCTTAGGTAATTCATGTTCCCTTTCACAATGCCTGTTCCCCTCTCACCCTTTTGTTAGGTCTTTTTAGGTCAGCAACTTATTATGGCAAGAACTGTTTCTCATCATGCGTCTGTACAGTACCTATGTCAATGAAGCTCTAATGTTCACTGCAACCTCTAGGCCAGTGGTTTTCAAACCTTTTTAGACTCAAGGCACTGCTCAGAAGATACCAGCTCTTAGCTTACACTCATTTCTCAACAATGGAAAAACAACAGAGCAACTTTTCAGTTGCAAAGGACCCAGAAAGGCCACAGCAGGTCAGAGAGTTTTTGATACCATGGGTTTCTATTTGAAATCTATGGGTCTCTCATGAACCATATGCAAGTGTTTGCACACCTGGCATATTGCAAGGCACCCTTAAAAGGATCTTGTGACACCCTGGTTGAAAAGGATTGCTCTAGGTACCATCATAATACAAATAACGGAGGGAAAATAGCCTCTTCCCTCAGGTCACCCAGTCAGAATCATCCTTCTGTTTGGATTTATCCAGCGAGCGACAGGCAGTTTCTGAAAGGTGACCCACTTTGTTAAGTAGGAAAGAGTACCCAAAGTTTAAGGTACTGATGAGATGAGGAACACCCAGAAACATGCATACTCATTCAACCAGGCAGTTCCTCTCTATAACAGCTTTAAATGTCTAGGAGCCCCTGTGTTTAAAATAACCCAATGATCTAGGAACAGAACTGGCACAAGCCTTCCACCCTTTCGGAAAGTTAAAAAAGAAGAGGCCTCCAGGGGTTGACACTGGCCCTTTAAATGGCCATTAAAATATTTTACTGTTTTAAAACTCTTTTAGTCTAGGAAGAAGTACAATTCACATGCTTCTTGGCAAGGGAACAGCAACCGAAAGTGCCACCTTATGCCCTGTGAAATTCTTAATCGCCTCAGTGAGGCCAGGGTAGAAAGAGTTGGGGGAAGGCACTGAGCTGATGGCTCTGAAGCTCAGAATCACGATCTATCAGCAGAGCTGATACGATGCAAGCATTGGCAGAACTGCCTGGATGCCCACACCAACCTGCCACGATCCTGCTCGTATGGGACATTTCAGACCTCGGCTTCTGAACTACGACTGTAAGCATGGATGGGGGGAAAGGGGTGTCAAAGTTCTGCAAGCCAAGGAAGCCCATTAGACTACCACAGTTATGGCATTTTAGTATCTGTAAGCAACAATGCACAGGGCAGTGATGTAGCCAGTCACATCCAGCTCCTTTGATGCTCCACCTGAGTGGCCAGGATCCCATTTACAGCAGTGCTGTCTGGGACAGCTTTCTGAAGCAAGACTCAAACCCATGCCTCTACAATGAGCTTTAATTAGCTCTAAAATGAACTTTAAGCTTCTTTCAAGTCTCAGAGCAGCAGAGACTTCCTATGCCTGAAGAAGGGTGATTGCACCCAAAAGCTCGCAAAGAACTTTTTTCCAACTACTCAGTTGATCTAATAAAAGATCTCACACCTACTCGAAGAACCTTGCCTGTCTATGAGACACTTCAACCACTATGCCCTTGTGCCAATGATGGAGCAAGGGTTGTAAAGGCAATACTCACAATGAAGGAAGAAAACTCATTGCACACAGGGCATTCCATTGCCTTCAGAAGGCCACCGACCAAGGCTGCATTCAGATCAAAGGTGAAGACTAGGGATGGGCACATTTAATCAACTCTGAGACATTCAGTCCCCTCCAAGGGAGAGGCACTGTTTCTATACATTTGCTAGGAGCCCAACGTAGAGAAAAGAAAGTAGTATGGTCAGTATAGCTGCAGTCTCTCTCTCCTACAAAAGTACAGACAGGCCAAAGTCAGATGCACCAGAAAAGCTACAGATGGCACCTCTATGGCTATTACTTCTGTCCCAAGTATTTGTTTCATCAATAAGCAAATGCAATGCCTTATTCAATCCATGCATGGTGTAGCAGGAATGGAACTGAAAGTAGGCACAGAGGCAACTACAGCAGAAACCCAAGGAGTGCTTCATGAGCTGTACACACAAAGATGGACAATCCCTCTACCACAAGGGAACTGAGAGGTAGGCCAGACACTAGCTCTTATTCTTCTGAAGACAGCCAAAAATATGCATGTATTTAAGGTTAGACAGGGCTCTAAGTTTTTTAAATCTCACCCAAAGACTGACCTTCTTGGCAAGCAAGTTGACGACTTGGCAAAGAACGGACTGAATCAGGCCAGCTGTTGTTTGAACTCCGAACCTTGGTATCTCTAATGTGGCAGATAGGTCACTACAGGCCAGATTTCACCCCACCGCATCGCAACAGATCCCTGATTGTGGAAGCCTGCCAGCAGAGCAGGGTCTCAGGCTTTGGAAGGGAAAGGAAGGAAAAGATGAACTCTGGTCAAGAAATAAAAATCACTGCTTGCCTGGGGCCTCTGGCCAGGATTGAGCAATACCAATAGCTGTGATTTGCTGGTGCTGCTCTCCCATGTACCCACTCCCTCCCACAACACCCAGGCAGTCAGTGGCTGCACACTTGTTGCACAGAGCCGCAGCTGGCGCCGGAAGGCAGATATTAATAAGGCAAAGCTTCTCTTGGAGTCTGGCCTCGTACTCAGTGCAGGCTAATGCAAAGGCTTCCACCTGTCTCCGTATGGGGCAGAGCATGGCAAGCAAGCTGCCTGGGAGTTTTACCCCAACCGTCTCCTTCCGATTAATGTGCTCACTTAAAAATGACAAACATAGACCGATAAATACACACAAACCAGTCAACTCCCCACTCTCGCAGCAACATGTAGGACGGGCTGCTGGTCACCCTTCCTCTCTTCTCCTCAGTCTCTATTTCCAAGTCGCATCTACAGATGCCACGGGTGATGCAAAGACAAAAATCACTGTGTGCTTTGCCGTCAGGGGCCCTTCCAGAACAAGGCTTACCAGGGGGTGCTGAGCATCCCAGGGGCAGCCCAGGAGCATAGGCAGGGAGAGGTGGAAATCAAGCAAGTGTCTGATGGCGGCTCTCAAAGGCAGACTGAATGGAAGGGACACATCAGAACCGGCCTTGGAAGCTCCAAGGCAACCTGGAGGCCAGAATGACCAATTAAGCCCCCTGCAGTGATTCAGGCTGCTGCAAACAGTGCCTGCTGCTTGGCATTTTACTACTGTGTGCGATTTAGGGCACTAAAGTGCAGTCATTAATTACCCAGCACTACTTGAATATTTCCATTAGGGTCCTGAAAGATAGAAAATGGCTAAAACGGGAGAGCAATAATAGCAGAATATCAGCCTGCTAGAAGGGCTTTAGAAACGGCTCTGAGTCTGCAGGCCACCCGCGCTCATCAGTAGCATGGTGTAGCAGGCTTTGAAAACCATACCCTGAGGTTAAGAAAGCAGATCCTCAGAGCTGGTAAGCCATATCACCTTCATGCCCACTTGACATTCGGCGTCAATGCCAGGCTGCCACAGAGACACAGCACAGGACTGGTGTCAGACATACTTATACTACAACAGTATGCACCAGAGACTGTCCCTACAAACTCGCAGGCCAGCTGGCAGCCACATGAAAAGTCAGCATTTGTTTTGGGGAAAGAAAAGGGCAGAGGGATTTTGAGATGAAAGCTGTGCAAGGGGCAGGTGCAGGTCTGCAACAAAACAAGGAAGTGAGTGGAGCTTGGTAAGTTCAGGCCACCTAGATGCCTGGCACAGGGACATCAACATGTTTGTCTGGACTCCAAGCCTTAGCGCTTAGGAGCCCAGCTTAGAAGCCTAAGCCAATTTTTGAGTCAGGAGTTATCCCGGCTTTGATTCAGAGCAAGACTCAAACACCTGAGAGAGACTCGGGGCAGCAAGAATCCACTTGGATGGGGAGCAGAAAAAAATGTGACACACACCAACCTGGAAAAAACAGTCTCTCCCAAACTCACGGCTGCTGTCATTCTTAAGCCACCTGGCAAGGGGTTAGGAAGTTCATTCCTGGACTAAGTACCCAGTAAACCCCCTCAGGTTCTGAGCTATAGAGGGAAGCAGCACTGATCTCAGCTTTTTCTTTGGCACCCCCACTCCCACCCAAATTCCCCAAAGTAAGTTATTACGCCACACACATCGACCACTGGAAAATGGGGCTGTCCATGTCCAGCAAGCTGCACAGGCAGCTAGTGTTCCAGCCCCCTTTAGCGGCTTTTCGTTTGTTTGCTGGTTGCGTCTCCATGATGGATGGTGCTGACATGTTAAATTACTCAGGCTGGATGTCTTCAGAGAGCTGGTGACAGAGATATTGCATTTTCTGATTACCTAGAACTGCGCAAGATGTATTAATATGGGACTTGAGAGACCTGTGCACAGGTCCCCAAGCTAGAAAGGAAATGCCTCCCCCTACCCCTCAAGAATTGACAAAGGTCATCCAGCTGCCAAAACAGCTGGGCAGGAGGGCAGGCCCCCTTTGAACTACCCTCACATATCCACAAAGACCTTGATGATGCATCTTTCTGGTAACTCAGTGGCTCTGCGTTTCCTGCTACAATATGCTTCTGCACCTAAGAGCCTGGCAGAACCCAACTGAGGTCACTTGTAGGGAAGAGAAACCCATGGTAGCAAGTCTGACTCCAAGGAGTGTGGCATTATGTATCCCAGCTGCTAGAGTCTTGCCTTAATTTCCCATCCAGTAGTTTAGGATGTGGGATTCTCTTCCCTATCTTGTCCCAGGACGAATCCATCCCCTCTCACCCATTTTTTAATAAGGGGATGCCTTGGGTTGGCGAGATAGACACTGGTATCCCAGCTGGACTCATCCGAGCAGAAGCAGCTGTCAGAGTGAGAACAAGGCGACCGCCAGATTAAAGACAAGACAGTCGCGCCTCGTCAGCAATTCCTTTAGTTCTCTTAAAAGGGGGAAGAAAAACTGTCGAGTAATAGAAAAAAAGATTCTAATCATTGCAACCAATTACAAAGCAGAGTAATCACTTTAAAAAGAAAGAGAGTCTGATACAGCAGCAGGAACTTTGCAAAATTATGTATTGATAAAGTATAGTATACCCTATGCCTGGCAGAGCATGTGCAGTGCTGCAGAGATAGCTGGAATACAGTCCTCTCGGCTCCGGAGAACAGCACACGCTCTCACACTAAGAGTCATGTCGAGTAGCCATCATTAGCAGAACCTCCCTCCCCCTAAATTTTCTTGTAGCTTAGGCACCCCCCCATATATACATCATCCCCTCCCTCTCCCAAGGCACAGACCTTCCTTCTCTCTGCCCTTTTTCTCCTGCCTAAAGTCAACCTCATCTCCATGACTTTTTGCTATGTTATCCTCTACAGCAAAACTTCTTACTGTGTGACCCAAGAGCTACAGCACTGTCTCTCTTTACCTTCATTTCTCAGGTTTGTCTGTGAATCCCACAAGCACTGCTAGACCCTGTTAAAACAAAATGCCATCACTTGGCCAGCAACAAAGTCATCCCCCCAGAATTAAGGCTGATGCTTTCTAAGAAGCTCAAGGGAGTTGGGTATCAGTGAATGTTGTTGGAAACTGATCTCTCCCTCTCTCTCTCTCCTTTCATTTCCTCCAAATGTCCACAGCCTGCAGCTGTTCAAGGTAGGGCCTATCTCTAGGTTTCCCAGTAGGTTAGTGCTTTCCCTCTCTGTTTATGATAAAAACTCCCCAGGGCATGGACCTTTAGCTTTGTACTGTACTTGTTGGGGCTAAGCATCTGAAGTGCCCTCGTATCCCACCTATAAGACACAGGGCATTCTCTTAGTTTGCCCATGTCCCACATGACACATGGCAAAAGCACAGATAAAACCATACTTAAGCACACTGTGTTTTTGGTGCACATGCGTGTGTATATGTGTGTCTTCTGTGTGGGGGAAAAAAGCACACTGCATTTTGTTTTAGGAAATGGGAAGAGTGAAGTGCAAGCAAACCCCTCCATCTCACTCTGGCACCTACCTGATTTCACTCTGCAGAGATCTCTTTGATGTGTGCTCCCAAGATCAATGCTGACTTTGTCACCCCACCCCACCCCCCAGCCCATCACACACAGAGGTGACATCCAGGGCTGCTGCCCCAGTCACCCTCCCTCAGTTATGCTACTGCAAATATTAACTTCACATCTTTATTTAAACTTAAGGGCCCAATCTTGCCTCTCTGGGCAGATGCATCTCCATGGGGACTTCTCCAGACTTATGCACAGACTCTAGATTTGGGACCTCTGACTCTGGCCATAAGAGTGGCTAAGGTTTGGTTTGCCTTTGCTTGCTTCCACCACCAGACCCTCCAACAGCAGATAGCGGCTGCCACCACTAAGCTGACAGGGCACATGCCCACTTCTGGCAGCTCCACTATGCACGAAGTGCCCTATGGGAAGGCACTAGAGGCTGACTGGACCACAGAGACGAAATGAAGGCCGAGGAGCATCCACACGCATCTCCTGCAGCTTCTCTGGAGGGCAGGATGACGAGATGATGAAAACGTTACTCCTGAAAAGGTTGTATTTGGTAGCTGTGTTGGTCTGAGACAAAAAGAAATGCAAAACTCTAAAAACTCTTGGTTCAGAGAGGAAACCTTTTATTAGATCAACTAAGAGTTGTTGGTCTAATAAAAGATAGCATCTCCGAACCAAGAGTTTTTAGACTTTTGCACTCCTGAAAAAAGGCACCTCTTGGCAGCAGAAGGCAGGGTCCTTCATATTGGCTGCAAAGGTGTGAACGTACTCAAAGCCCGGCCAGCAGCCCTCTGTTCTGTAGTCAAGCCATCAAATCACTCTGAATTTGAGGGTGGAAAAAATAGGCAGAAATCACAAAGTGTCCTGGGGAGAGGACTGGGAAGGATTCAATAAGCTCCCCATTTCCCCCTCACCCCACTGAAGGCAAACCCGGAAACAGCCCTGCTGAAATCCTCCGGTGAGCCAGATGTCTCAATAAAGGTGCTCTTGTTTCTAATCCTGTTTGAAGATTTACAAGCTCGTTAATCCACTCAAACAGATCATGTGTGGCTGGGGCAGGGCTCTCGCAGTTGGTTTTGAAGCAGATGTTAATTCAGACAGTGAACGAGGCAGGGGTCCAAGGAAAACATGTTATGTGATCACGTAATTAAAGAATGCATCATAATGCACACGCCAAAGGCACCAGCCTTAACACTGTGCAGACAACTTTAATTTGGGCATGACCTACACCTTAAGTACCTGAACTTATACCCCAAAGCCCCAGCACTGACTCCTTTCTTCTGCCTCCTCACCTCTGCTCTGTTTCAGTCCTGGTCTCATCTCTCCCTCCCAAAGACTCATATCAGTCTCTGTAACTAGCCAGTTCTCTGATCCCCTGAGGGCTCCCCACCCAACTGCTGATCCCCCATCCCAGGTTTCTCAACCTTAACTCAGCCTGCTTGCCCACTCATCCCCAGCCCCTCCAGTCTAATTTTCTCTCTGAATTCTAGTTGTCCAGCTACCCAAAATGATCCCCGGGAGCCAGTAGAGGAAGCCTGGAGAGCAAAGAGGAGGCCATCTTCTGCCTTCAGTTCGTGTGCCCACGTGACATAGCAGCCCCGGCAGAAAGCCCAGTTCCTCGTCTGCAGGTCCAAGCGGCCAACTCTAACAAGTCTCTACTGAAGGTCTGTGCAACAGGGAGCCCTGGCCCTTTTACTGGAGAGTAGTGCAGCCCCATTAAAGGCACAGTTTTTAGAGCCTACCTAGCCCGGTAGTCAGGTCAGCTGAGTGGGGGCTCACATGACCAGAAGTGGGCTCAAGCCAGAGCTATATAAGCCCTGGGATTGACCCAGTCAAAGAGGGCCAGCCCTGAGCGTGTGAAGTGTAGCGCTCCTGACTCTCCAACAAGGTTAGAAGAAAGCAGCTCTTCAGGGCAGGAAACAAGAAAGAACCACCCAGAGAGAGACACACACACACTTGATAAGTAGGCAAGAGGTCTTAATTTTTTTTTTTTTTTTTTAAATGATAAGGCTGGTGGTTTGGGACTAGAGGGGTGGTTCAGAGGTCCCATTAGTGTCCTAGGGGCATATGCTTGTCTTGGGCCTTGCTGGGGGCAGGTTCAAGGCAGAGTGCAGGCTGGAGCCCAGAAGCCAGGCTTAGAGCAGTGGGCCTGGGTTGCAGAACTAGCCAACGTAGAGGGCAAGGAGCCAGGAAGGCTAAAACCCCAAGAAAAAGGATAAAAAGAAAGTCCTGAAGATAAAAGGGACAAGTGTCCCACTCAATTGGTGACTCAAAATCTGTGAGGCATGGAGCATGGAGCCGTGCAATTAGCCCTTAAGGAAAGGAACCACCACCTCCAGGTATTCCTTAGACCAGATCTGGGAAGCCATGGGGCAGCCTCCCTTTTATAACCATAAGGGACATCAAGACATGGCAAATGACAAAGAAAGACTGTTTCTAGAGTGGGCAGGGTAAAAAGGGGAATTGTGGGCCCCTCCAGGGGTTTGCAGCCACCCCTGGGCATGGTACCCTGTTACAGTCTATAAAATGGGATTTTTCAAAGATACATAACTTGACTAAGGGCAGAGTAGAACACACCCTTCTTTCCACTCAACAGCTCTAGAGATGTCCAGGAACTTTTCTTCCTCAAAGCTACGTCCTGCTAGCTCATTTGTGGAAACAGGCAAACGGCTTTACCAGAAATGTTCCAAATAATTTCTGCTCAAGGCAGCAGACATCCAACCTAGAAAAAAAATCAGCTCACAGGGGTCAAGTTTAACAAAGTTATAAGTGAACAAAGAAAAAAAAACAAAAAACGAGGGGTCGATAAGGCCACGTTGCCTGGCACTTCAACTGCAGGCATTGCTACCTGCACGGCATGGCCTGTTGATATAATTAGCAGGCCATCATTATGCAATGTGCCCCTCTTTCTGCAGGCCACACACCAGGTTTCTGAGCACAGTGTCCATCTGTTTTTTTATAAATCCACCTCTTCCCCCCACTATTCTGTCTTCCAAAGCAAAATGGCTATCACCATCTCTCCCCTCCCCAGGGCCTTTTAAAAAAATCCAGTTTAACCATCAAGATTTTCAAGGTAAGCTCCACGGGGATTAGCCCTTTTCTTTCTGGAGGGTCTCCAGTAGTACCTGGCTGAGCTAACTTTTAGTGTGGCCTCTTGGAAGAGGGGAGGAGAGGGGCAGGAGGCAGCAGGAAAGTTAGGAGAAAAGCAGTGCAACAGGGGAGAGATAAAAGCCCCTCCTTTCTCCTTCTGATCCCCGAAGCTGGCAAAACAGAGGCGGACAGCTGCCTGCGGGCTTCAAAAGACACCTTCAACGCAGGGCAGAACAAAAAGAAAATGCTCCTAAGGCTCCAAGAAGGAATCAAAGGCAGAGAGGCAGAAGAGCGGTGTCCCAGGGAAGCAGGGCTTAGTGGCTCACTTGTCTAGTCATGCAATTCCAGAATTACCAGCTAAGTCTCTGTATGATTCCCCTCGAGGCTCAGCAAATTACCTGTGTGCTCCTGCTGGATCCCCGAGCCACATCAATGATACCTCATGGCAGTATTTCCCAGACTGTGGGCCATGCCCCATGTGAAAATCACACAGCTACCAGTCGTGCCCCCCGCCACTTCAACTGCTGATGACTGCCAGCAAATGGAATCAGCTGCAAGGGAAGCGGGGGTGCACGTGTATGCACGTGCATGAGTGCACGCGTGTGCCTTATGACAATAAGCCTACAAACAGAACATGCTCAGGGACCACCTCGTATTCGCATTCCACACACTTCCCAGGCTTGCTGGCCCATGGGCTGCATTTCAGTTTGCTTCTCTTGCATCCACCTCTCCCTTGGGGTTGTTCTTCTTCCCCACGGTGCTGTGTGGGGCAGAAGGAACGTAGACAGACCCATCATTGGGTGGTTCTGAACCTTAGGATGCAAAAGGGTTCAAAACCACCTAATTCCAAATTCACAAATGCCCAGCACAGGTTCAACTTCCAAGCTCTGCCACAAGCTTTGCCTGTGGCCTTGGGTATGTCAGTTAGTTCCCGAATTTGTTTCCCCATTAGTAAACTGAGGATAATAGCATTACCCCCAAGGCTGTGGGGAAAATGCATGCATTAAAGATTGTGAGGCATTAAGATACTATGGTATCTTGAGGTAGGGAGGCCGTAGCATTAGAACTGTGCAAAACTTTTCCAATAGGCTTTTACCAAAAGACGTGCAGATTCAGAATAATCAAGCTTATTGGTAAAGTCTGCCAGACTCACCCTGTCATTTCAGAAAAGGGGGGGAGCATGCAAGCCACCTATAAAAGGGAAGAAAAGGAAAGAAGGAAAAAGAAACGTCACAACATTTTGGTATGTTTTAAACCATTTTTTGTTTCAAAATGTATCTAAGTTGAATTTGTTTTAAAAAAAAGAAGGCTAAATACAGAATGAAGGGCCTGACTGTTTGTGTTGGCAGGAAAAGTGTGTATGTGTGGGTGCAGATGGGGGTGTGCACACGCATGGGCGACTCAGCTGGGGAAAAAAAGCAGAACAAAAAATTCACGGTTCAAGGAGGTCTACTTATAACAGCCTTAAAGAACATCTTTGCTGTCCTTTATTCTCAATGAAGGGACAAGGACAAACTAGGCACAGATGGTTTCTAAGCTCTAGCATCAAATCAACAAACCCCTTAATAAAGAACAATTAAAAGAGAATCAAGTCAAAAGCATGCAGCCATCTCAGTTATAGGAAAGGCTGCATTTGGAAGTAGGATACAGGAATCTGCCTGACAAAAACCAGGTTCACTGAGAAAACTCCTACTCCTGGATGCATGCAGACGGAGACAGACAAGGCTTTGCCAACACACTGTACTCTGCAACACATCAACGCCTGCCATGCTGGGGATGGAAAGCCAAGGGGGCTACTGGCAGGAACAGGTCCCCAAGGGAAACATTTGACCTAACTGCAATGCTCTTTTCTTCCTCTTCTGGGTCTTTAATTCCCCTCCTGGCTTGTGCAGCAGCAACTTTTGGTAAATTATGGCACAGTGGAGACCTCTAAAGTGCATTAAGATACAGCTCTGATCAACAATAAATTATCTCCAGGGCAGAATGATCTATTAATCACTTATTTATTTTAAAAGGGAAAGGCGCTCATTTAACCTTTTTATTTACCTTTGGCAGTTGAGATAAAAACCATATTTCAGTGCTGGCCTTTATCCACCAAGCAGCTTTAGGCTCAGGGAACAGAGTTCTTCAGGTGCCTATGGTAGATTTCACTTTGATTTGGTTCCTCCGTTCTTTTTTTTTTCCCCTAAGGTATCAAGAAGTTTGTCAACTCCTGTAAGAGCTGTGATGCTTTTAAACATCTGCCCCAGGAGAGGGCACCATACACCCCTCTTTAAATAAAACCAACTCCTGGTTGGTTTTCAGCCCTGTGTTCTAACGACCGTATCATAGTCTTCCTCTGTAGGAGGTGCTGTGCTGTTTCAGCTCAGTTAAAATAGAGGCGTTACTTTCTCTCTTCCTAAAATCGGCCACGTGCCTGAATGCATATTCGACTGAGCATGCATTCAGCTTTCTGCTTTAAGTCACTACCTAGTAAAGAGATGTATTTTATTAAAAGACGGTATCATGGTCTACCCCAGAGCAGGCTCCATTTCTCACCAGAGGCCAAATCTGATAGGAATCACAAATGCCCAGTACAGGAACAAAGCCCGTAGTTTGCGCTATGTCAGGATGCAATGACCTGGAAAGTGCTCTGCATGTGTGTGCATTACACACACGCACACACACTTTAAATAGGTATAAAAGTACAATTGGAAGAGCAACAGATGGAGAATACTCAGCAAGGAGCACTGATTGTGCTACCACCTACATGGATAGCCTGAAAATAGTAGGAGTTGGGTGAACCCAGATGGAGAGGTTGCTCGGATTAGAATAGCAAAGAGCAGACATCCTTCAGATGGACACTGCTAACTGAACTGAGCCAGGGAGTTTTTAGTTTGGCACCTATATTTAAAAAGTCTTTTCTTCTTGAAGTTTACACAACAGGCACAGGGGCCTACAGCATGAACCAAGCGTCACTTAGACTTAGGCCAGGTCCAGACATTATACTTTTACAGGTATAAGCTATGAGAAACTGGTCTATACCCATAACAAAACAGAAGTTTGGCATGTGCAGACTAGTTTAAAAATGACGACACCCAATCTAAGATTTGCACCCCTCCTCAACCAACCAAAGGCGAATATGTGCTCTGTTTGCTAAACACTTGCAGAAAACCATGCAACTTAGAGCGATTCTGCCTCAGGCTTTTTGAATGTCTGTGCCTAGCCGTAGAAAAGTTTCAGTACAACATAATATGGCAGTACACCCAGACTGCCTTCTTCCACACTCCAGCACTGATGCCCTAATTAGCCCATCATTTTTGTTTCGAACTAAGACTACCTACAACAAATTGCCATGGATTAACCCCGGATGACTTTGGCGCTCCTCATCTCCCTTCTTGTTCCTTTGCAGACCAATCATAACAATACCCGGGGGTCCTAGAGCACACGATGCTTTATAAAAGTTCCTCTGTCTTACACCTGGGGAAACAGATATGGAGGGGTGGAGGCCACACGACAGGTTCCTGCCAGAGTGGGAAACAGGCTTCCTTTCTGACTGGTTCAACGGACTAGCCACTTCTACTATACCCATAATGCAACAGAGCCCTCTCTGCAACAAGTACAATTTTGAACTATTTCCTGGCCACCTGGTTGTCTGCCCAGCCTCTGCCTACTTTCAACCATCAGGAAAAGTATCCTTTACTCTATGTGTTCCTCCTGTGCCTATACTCCTAGTATCCTCTCTTTCCTTTTATTTATTAACTCTAACTGTATTTCACTAGACAAATGTGTTTGGGGAGAAAGTTTGTATGAAAAAGGCATTATACAAAATAAAGTTATATTGTACTGTAAATGGAGAGGATTTTTTAAAGTAGATCTTCTCAGCAAAATATGACCTTTCCCAGAGCTGTTAGAAACACTTAGTGCAAAATCAGATTTAACGACAAGCAATAGGCAGTGGTTTAAATGCACTTAGTGTAGGGATGGAAAGAAAGAGAGGCTTATTTGTGATTTGTTTTCATTGGGTTGCACTCTTCCTCTCTCTAAACTCAGGCATTTGGAGTCCTTTGGAGCCTCTCTCCAAAGGAAGAAATCCTTTTGCCATTAGCAGTTCCTGCAGAGAGAGCACTCCAGCTGTAGGACTCTGATGAGGTTAAGCATTAATTAAATCAAACTGCGAGAAAATAATTACACACATGCATCCATCAGGCCAGTGTCACTACCCGGTAACAAAGTTGGATGCAAACTCCATCAGCGGAACTGTCACGCTGTTGTTAAAAGAAAATAAATGCATCCCAAACCGACAATTTCATTTAGGGGGAGGAAAAAAAAAAATCAGATTGCAAAGGATTAATGAGGCGAAGGGTTTGTGTTTGCAATTGGATGTAAAATGCAAACATAGTAAGTTGTGATATCATCATTTAACCTTAATGCCCAATAGCGCTCCAATCGCTAACGTGCCAGAGGAGCAATTAAATGCAAGCCGTAAAAGCAAACGTCCTAAACTGGAAAGGAGCTGAGGGAATGAGTGGAAGTGATCAGTCTAATGTAGCAGCATCATGGACCTTCTGGCCACAAATTTCACCAATGATTAAGAGCGTGAAGAGGGAAGAAGGTTGAAGGGTGCCATGGAGTCCTTGATTTTCAGGGGTGAATGCTCAGTACTTTCTGAAAATTAAGCCGCTAATATATACTGACTTAGGATCACAATACAACAAAGGCACTCTAAGTCACTAGCCCCTTTTGAAGATTGCAGTGTGTAATACACTAAACTAGCATGCAGCTCTCCACTGAACCCACACACATGTGCAATTATGGGAGCAAAGGTTTACAGGGGGCATGCATTGCAAGAAGTTCCACACAAAGACTCCTCCCGACTGCAAGGAAAAAAGAAAACAGCAGAAAAGAAAACAAGTGGAAATGTACTATGCAAGGCCCTTCAAGAGGCTGGGAACTGAAAGGAGATAGATCATTCTGCCTTCCACCAAGCACCTCACAAGCATTAATGAATTGAACACACTTCTGAGAGAGGCATCATCCTCTAGATATTATGACCGAGGGAACTGAGGTTCGGGGGACTAAATCACAGCCAGGAACAGAACTCAGCCACCCAACGTAACCCCAGACTGCATTTTCCATCTCCTACGTTCTCCTTTTAGTTTTTTAATCACCGTGTGGCTCATGTACTGTATTATAGGCAAATGCTATCCTTACTACAGAGGGGGGCTTTCTCTATAGTACAGTCCAACAATCCTTTACCCCGACTAACAAGATACAAGGAACAACAGATTGGGAAATCACAGAATGCAAACAAATCCCCATGTTCTGCCTCTCCACATGGCATTGAGCCAGACCCTTGGGCTAGGGGCAGACACAAACTGGTTTAAGTGATCAGGAACTGGTTTAAACCTGTAACAGAACGTATGTTCAGTGCACATAAACCAGTTTGGAAATGGCTGAACCCGGTTTGAGATAAACCTGGTTGAAGTATCAGACTTAACTGATTTGGGTCAAACCGGTTTATGCAATGTCTGTCTCTTGATGGTTTAAATTAAACCAGACTCCCCCAGCATCCAAGCATGCTCTCTATGCTCTCTGCTCCACAGCAGGGCCGGCCCCACCCCTCTGCCTTATACAGACCTCTCAGCATTAGCTAGCAGACCACATGCTGGCTTCAGTCTGTGCTGTGGCTGACTGGACAAAGGTGGAATCAGCAAGTAGCTGCTAATGTCCCTCTGGTGTTTTCTTAATGGGGTGATAAACACTGAGTTATGGATGAAAAACACTACATCATCAATTCCCTTCTGGGGCTGGTCAGAATGGGGGGTGGGGACCTCTTCCTAATCAGAGCATCCTTCACAGGGCCTAGCCATGCCCCCCTGAGCTCAGCACTGTAAAAGGGACGGGAGGGCTGCTTTAGCAGCCCCCAGCTTCTAGCCTGAGCCACTGCAGGCATGTGCCTTCATTTCTGTGCAGTTACAAACTGATTCAGCCTAGCCAGGTTAGACTAACCTGCAAAGATTGAATCAATTCAGGCTCAGGCTTTTTGAATGTGTGCCCCTAGCCTTGACGTTTGGACACCCACAAATCCACAAGGATCACATGCATTTCTGCCAGCTTATAACAGTAGGTAGGATGTTGCTTCCAGTCTACTGCAATCCTAAGCAGAAGTTAAATTCCTGCTCATAAGAACACCCAGTGCCTTAGTGAACCCTTCCCCCTTTTCCTTTCTACAATCATCTGCCATAACTACCAACTTGGGATGTTTGCTTCTAAAGCCAAGATAGGAACTTGTGAGGACCTGCTTGGTGTGGCTGGGCCAGACAAAGCCTGCTGCTGAAATAAGACACACAACGTATTTCAGATGCACACCCAAAACTCCCTGAAGGAGACAGACACTTTCAGGAAAGCAAAATACTATGAAAGCATGTCAGGGAAGATTTATAGACAGGCAGCTGTGCACACTGGTTCCAAAGCAATCCTATTTCGCTAGCTGGGTGAAGCCAGGGTGCACAGAGCTAATGAGAGAGAGAAGCCCTGAGCCAGACAATATCCTCTACAGAATATTAAGCTGGGTGGTAGAAGATGCTATCTTTCTGATAAAACGTAAAATTAGGGCCCCGGCCATACATGGCCATAGTGGCTTTCATGTGAGTAAGGCTTTAATGGCTCAGGGCCTTCTCAGCAAAGAAATGCCTGGGTTCCCCAAGGAACTTTCCTTAAGACCTTCCTGTCAGAAGCAGCACAAGTGGGTTGTGAAACAGAGGAACAAAGTGAAAAGGTTAACTTCGATCTGGTATTAGAATCCCAACACTCATCTCAAGCCAAAATCACAAGCACATTCAACCTGCTAGTCTTCATCACGCCACGGCAATTGCATCCAGAAGGCCAAAACTGAGTGTAGATGCTACATGGGGAGGAAGGGTTTAACGGTTCAATAGAGAAGCTTTCCTTCCTTTAAGCAGGCCATGAATGCAAGCGTCCAGAAAGTTGCAGATTAGCACCCTCTGGATGCTTCCTTCACATTACAAAGTAGGTCTAACTGGTCCAACAGTCAATTTTCAAGAATGGCATGTACCAGTCAGGGAAGGGAGCTTATTGATTAGAGCAGGGTCATAGGGGTGTTCATGAAGCAAAAAGGGATGCAGTTAGGAAAAGGATATGTTAGGCTGAAAAAAGGGAAGATCTGCCTCAAAGGCAGGCTCTGTAAGTCTTCAGAGACATAGCATAGTGACCCCAGCTAAATCAAAGAAAAACTTCAGAAAGTAGCAGAAACCTGCGACACTGTCAACAAAGCAGCCCAGCCAGAAGATCTGGATTTGCAGCTCTTATTCCTGTCCTAAGGGCTGCTGGGAAAAGCAGCTTAGGTTTCATTTCAGGGGTCTGGGTAACTCTTCATGCTTGTTGACTGACACCCCCCCACCCGGTCAACCCAAATGAGATGCTGGAAAGACTGTATCTAGCTTTGTTCTACAGCGAGCAAACTCATCCCTTTAATAAGAAGAAAGGTCTCCTGCAGGGGCTTGGAAGTGGATAGAAAGTAATGTGGACGATAAGGAGCAGGGAAGGGAAAACAGCATAAGTATCCCTGCGTGACCCCAAAAAACACCCATTTTATCCTTACACCAAAATGCATATCTACATATTTGAATAACTGCAACAAAATAAACCAAATAATTTAAACCAGTTAAAGAGTCAGAACATTTTTTCCACACTAAGTGAATAATTTATGGCCAGAGCTATAATAAAAAAGCCCTCTCCAGACCTGTATTGTAAGAAAATGTATCCAGAATGAAAGATCACATTTCAGACTCATAAATAAATGAAAAATAAAACCAACTGTAAACAGAGAAGGAAAACAGTTCTCCCCTGGTTTTCCAGCTCTGCCACAGAAAGACTTGCACTGTGCTGGGCATGAGCATGCAGTGTGCTGTGGCTGGAGGTCTCATCCAGGCCTGCTCCAGGGAAGGTTTTCTTGTGGGATGATGCCATGCCACTTCTACACGACTATCAGCAGGGTACAGACTCTAGACCTTCAGCACTGAGCCATATATATCTACTGGTTGTGATAAAGGAGCAGCCCCTTTAGACAGCAGGAATGGTAGACTGCAATCCTATGATGCCTACCCATGAGAGGGAGACATGAATCAAAGCTTTTTTTTGTTACAGAGACACTAGACAGCAGAGGCAGAGTTTCCATGGGCACTAGAGAGTCAAAGAAACCCACAATACCCTCAATAAAGAATTTCCTTCTTAGTCATTATAGAGCAGACTCGTCTTCTCTCTCACACTACAGATAGACGCAGTTTGAGAAAGAACGCTGCTCAGTGTTGTACTGCACACAGGAGCCTTAAGGCTAGGTAGGAAGCAAAGGCTTTGAAAAGAGCAAAGGGAAGAGACATGTTGGGGTCTTAGAGATCAGCATAGAAACTAAGCCCTGAACCACTGTGGTCCACATTTTTTTTTTAATTTAATTTGTATCGGAGGCCAAATTAGCCAAAACTAATTCCAAATCCAAGAGTCCAGAACCAGAAGTGGCTCTCCTACCAGCAAACGTCCTTCACTCACACCTGGGGCTTCAGATGTTTCCAAAACCTTTGGCAGGCATCCGACTTGCAGGCCCAAGCCCAAAGGCTTGGGGTTTGGACGCCCCTGAGTTTTGCTTGCCCTTAGCCATAAGGCCCTCGGAGCAAGCAAGGGAAGAGACTCTCATTTCCATAAACTGAGTTTAAAGCTGCTGCACCTTGGCAGGTACTGAACTATGACAGAAGAGCAGTTCTCCTGCTAAGCGGTTCAGGAAAACTGCCTTCTTGGACACAGATACATGGTATTTCCCCTGCCAGGTTAAGAAGCCACTATGCTTGATATGAGCCTTCAAGAGGCCACAACTAGTTGTTAAGAACAGAAATAGGCTTCAAAATCTCCAACATGGTTTGCAGAATGGGAAAACTGTACCCCAGCTTCACTTTACCTATTTCATGGGAAGGCACTGCAAGCAAATCTAAGACCTAAATGCATCCAAGGTCAACTGAAAGTGGAGGGAGATTCCTTCTCTATTAACTACTACATGAGCACTCTGCTTTTTAGAGCTGGCCCTTTACCTGACCTGGGAAAGCAGGGAACTTCTAGGTGCAACCCAAGCCTATTAGCATGGTGAAAGAGTGTGCCCACCTGCCAGGAGGGCAAGGTTGTATTTATACAGTTCAGAAGCAGGAAGGGATTTTATAATTTTAGTAAACGTCCATGGACATGAGAGGCCAGCTGATAGCCCACCATGTTGCACTTCAGCAATACTCTACCACTGGATTACGACTAGCTCTATGCGGACCATATGAATGGTGCTCCACAAGCCACCACAATACAGCCATGCCAATGAAGAACAGCATCTCCTACATTAAGCATAAATCTACCAGTATGGGGGATCTATGAATCCGATCACAGTCTAATCAGGACATGCAACAGCTGGGTAAAAAAAAAAAAAAAGAAAGAAAAGAAAAGGAAAACAATTGCCACAAAGCAACCTATGCTTTCAAGCTGTATCTCATTGGGTTATAAAACCAGATCAACATGCTGGATTGCACTGCCAATTCTCGCATGCTGGACTGCACTGCCAATTTTTGCATTATAATTCTTGTTATAAAAATAAATAAATAAAAATTGTTTCCCCGCTTTGGCTAAGTCATCATCCAGTCCAATCTGCTCTAGTGCAGGTAAGAGGTGTGAGCCTATATTCCCCAACTCCATTCTGAAGAGCTCTTATTTATAGATGTCAAAACCCAGCAAGCTTGCAACAAGGAGAAACTCCAGTGATGTGATCAAAGATTCAATTCTGCTTCCAGAATGGAAGATTTGCATAGAAACCCAAATTCATTTACATGAAACTTATTACTCAGGAGAGGGCAAGTATCCAGGGATGAAAATTTAAAGGAATAAAAGGGCTCAGTCCTGAAAGGTGCTAGGTGCCCTCTGGTTCCATCCAGCTCTAGTGGAAAAGCGTAACATGAACCTAAAAGTACTGTGCCAAGAACTTCCCTAACTGAGATCAAGCTGAAATATTATTAACTCTCCTTGCCCCATCCAAAATGTATGATGTTGTCCAAAAAGTAAAACATCAGGACAATTTTTGTTCCAACCAGAGAATGACTTTAGGGCACCAATTAGCTACTGTCTTCTGCATGGTCAATTGAGAACCAGAGTCTTTTTGCTTATGAAGCCACTCTGGTTATGCTACTGGGCTGTGCATTAGCCTCTACAAAGCAATGTCCCCTGTATCCATGAGCCGTTCAGAGGTGTGAGAAGGGGAGGGGAGACGATGACATGGTGAAGGATGGACTCTTACCTCGGGGCCTGCTCCTGCGTTTCCGTCTCCCCACCGACGTGCTGCGCAACGCTGGCTGGAGCTGGCCAATCTCAATGGGCGTGTTAGTGCGGAAACTCTCTTTGAACTTTTGCATCAGGGACTCCACTGTCTCCTGCGTCACCTCGGTGGCTGAAACGTGGGCAAGCGGAATGAAGGTTAAAAGATGTGCGGACACCAAGCACCGCAAAATATCCTAGACTGGGCCAGCCACTGGAGCACTTACTCCCCTAGGCAGCCTTGCACTGTGTCAGGGCAAGGGCATGACGTGCCATTACAAGGCCCAAGGGGTTGCTATGCTTCAGCCAGGGAGCTGGCACTTTCCAAGGCTTGCAAGAAGTATGGAATTGAAATGAATTAAGCTGCACTTCTGAGAAAATCTGACCATGAGCATAGACACTTTTGGTCACTTGTAGCATTCACTCCAAACATAAATCTGCAACAGGAGTTTAAAATAAGACATACACTCTAGCAGAGGCTCCTGGCAGCAATGCACTTAACTTCAGCACACCATTGACAGCTCCAGAGAGCATATCTTCTGGAGAAGGTGGCATATGCTCACCCTCTTCTGCAGGCCTGAGCAGCAACCTCAAAAGTTGCCCTCATCTCCCTCTGACCAGGTGCTTTGGAAAGGCTGTTGCCGCTTTCAGTGCTAATGCTTCAGAGTCTCAGCACTATCCTGAGCACAACGACTGAACCATACCTACCTCAGATGGGAGAGGCTGAAGAAGTCTCCCTCTGCTGCCTTCCCTCTTATGCCCAGGACAAAGTGGTCATGAAACCACCTTAAGTGTGTAAGTGTCCTCAGTGCTGTTCCATACCCTGAACTCTCCTAGCACCAGTCACTGATGGGACAGCTGCAGGAAACCCAAAAGGGGACTGCACTTGCCCAGGCTGAGCCCAAAGGCTTGCAGGCTTTTTGGAAAGACCTGGGCCTGTCAGCAAGGTCTGGGAGTTAGTTACAGACTTGCAAGACCATGGATGCTCACAGCTTCCATACTCCAACCTCACAAAGTACATGCAGCAACCCAGGCTGCTAAACTCTGGACATCCCTACTGGATGGCATGGAGGAACAAAAGCTTCCCAAACCTAGCAGTGTGTCTACGCTTACACTTAAGCAGAACACAGCATCCTCCATCAAGCACTGGATGTCTTCAACCCTACATTACATCTGCAATAAGTGAGAACTGAGCTCAGAAATTGAGGCCCTTTAATGCCCCAGGCCAGGAAGTCAAGTCTCAATTTTTAAATGATCCTACCCATTCTCCACAGGTGGCCACCGAAGAGCAGTGGGAGGGGGGGCAGTGGAATGACTGCCACATCATGCACAGAGCACCTCAGGAGAGAAGCATGCAAGGAAACAATGAACATACAAAGTACAGTTAACTTCAATACCCACCAGGCCCTGGCTGGAAGGGTCACGAGAGTCAGTCTGGTTTTGCCAGGGTAGGCGTTCCCTATTTTTTCCTTACATAGGCTTCCTGACAGACCACTGGCCTCTGCTCCAGTGCCACTCTGCATTTCACAAAAACGTCACAGAATTTGTTCAAGCCACCCATGTACCCCCTGGCTTTTGCCAGGCTTGGAGCTGGCAGATAGCATAAACCCTAGAAATAAACTGTCCATGTAAAGCTCACATACAGGAATCATCCCTTGCTAAGCAGTTTGACTCCCTCTTCCCTCCTTTTGCACATTGGTTTTACTACTGCAACTTCCCATCTGCTGGGCTGCTGTGCACACGTTCATGGCTGGCAACCCTTACTGAAACTTTGTCTCCCACTTCAGCTCTTTCTTTAATCATTCCCTGGTGCTGGGTTCTCCCATTTGGCTACCACATACTATTCCTTCTCTCTTGTACTACTCCTCTCACTTTGGAACTGGGCTCTCAGTGTGCCCACCACATGGCATGTGCCAAGTTTATTGCTAGGCAGTGGGGCTATTTAAGCTTCACCTACACCAGCTCTGCCCATCACACCTCCATTCCGGCCTGAAACACCCCTTTAACTCCCTCTTTACCACACAGCTGTGCTAATCGCCCGCATTTCTGCAATCAGCCACTTCGTAGCCCTGGTTTTCCCTCTGCAAGGAAGCTGTCAGTCATGCTTAAATCAGCCGTACTGTGCAGCGGGTTTGCATTGTGGACGAATGTCATTTAGGAAAGTGGCTTGGTTAAGCTCATTCGGGCTACTGACTTAGCCAGAGTCCATACTGGGCAGTCAGGATTAAAAGGCTAATGCATTCACTCACTGCACCCCCCCAGGCCCAGAGATGCATTAGATACGTGTTTTAACTGAAGATACTCAGGTCCCTGGTGAGCCTGGGATCTACAACAGCTACAGACTACAGACTCTAATTCTCTTGCCAGCATGGGGCAGGCTCCATTTGAACAGGAAATAGGAGGGTGACCATGCAGGACGGAGGAGCCTCTAAGCCTAGATGAGAATTTAACTTAAATGCCGAGACTCCCATGGAGACAGAGACGGCATTAAAATTAGTTGTGCAGGGGGTACCGGGGAGGGCAATGAGGCGGCCTGTGGCATTAGTTTCAGGTTCTTTCCCTGCGTGCAATGTGATCTACCTAATCCAGCCTGTGCCACGAATCCTTCACCCTACACGTGCCTGCACAAGCGACCACAAACAACTCCGTCAAGCAGCAGAGTGCAATTACGAGGGAAGCAGGAGCTGATAGTGGAGGAAGGGAAGGGCAGCGGGGAAGGTCAAGAGAAACCAGGGAAGAACTGGAAGCAAATGAGCAGGAAAGCAAGACATGCAGGTAGGCACTGTCATTCCAGTCCAGTCCAGTGTGGTGACAGGCTGCTCTCTCCTGTGTGCTGATATCATCAGGGCCTGCTTCACCCTCCCTTTGCTGGCAGTGTAATTTCACACTCCGCGAGCCGCTGCCAGAACTATAGATGTCCCTAATACCATTAGGCTGCTGGACATGTCGATGATTCCCCGTTCCTTTGAAGGGGTTTCACCAGCACCGGAGATAATGCACCTGAAACTTCCAAATACTAATTTCTAAAGCACTCCTGTTACAGTGCAAGCTTATCAGTGCAGACAGACCCATCTCCACGACAGGCTGGTATTCAGTAGGCAGAAGCTGCAGTGTCTTGAAGGGACACAGGATTTCCAACTAGGAGCAAGCAGCTCCAGCATTACACCTCCTAGATATATTGCTCTGGACAGAAAGAAACCTGCTGCAGGACAAAGCTGAGATGTTAGAACAATCAACGAGCCACACACTTATATATGCCCTTCCTTTGCTATAACTCCCAAGATCTGTGTTTTGAGTACTGTGAGCACTGGGCCAAACTGGGCATAACTATGCTCGGGTGACGTTGCAAACCTAGTGCACACCAACCCCATAACATACCACAGAGAAACCTTATTTAGAAGGGCCCATTCTCCAAAAGGAGCCACAGACGCTTGTCACAATCCTAGTTCTGCCCAAAGGATCTCCTTTCTTACCCAGTGCATCAAGTCCCTAGCATACTCCCAAGCAGAGAGGGTGCCTGAGACTAACAAATTCAAGCAAAACCTCAAAGCATCTCTCGTGTCTTTCAAAGGAACTTTTTACTGCCTCTAGTGTCAGTCTCAGCACATGTCTGTAGGCATGGGTGTTAAAATGTGGCCTCAGGTCCCTTTCTTGGACAGTTCAGAGAGTTTAGATGAAGGAGGGACACCTCCCCCTTTCCATAACAAGCATCCTGAAAACTGCAGGATCCCACTGCCAGCAGTACTGATCAGCTGTGATGTGCTTCACCTGTTCCTTCTCCCACCCTCAGTCCAAGCAAGGGCATCAGAGAGAGCAGCTGGCCAAGGAGTTTGGTTCAGCAATGCACCACTGGCTGTTGGAGTGGTCGAGGATTAATTTCACTGCTGGTGTAAGTGGACACAACTCAGCAGAACTTAAGAGAGCATCTGGCCTGAGAGATCAGGGATCACCAGCTACAGCATGTGCATATTAGCCTGAAGCAAGGCAGCATCCTCCAAGAAAAACTGGTAGGAAAGTCTTCAAGCTGTGCATCACAATACAGTGCTGCATCAAATGCACAACAGCACAGCCTCTAAGAGCAATGGACCAATATGATAAGGAGCCCAGACCGGCTCCCTATGAGTCTGCTGCTGCCTATATAGGTAGAGGAAGACACTACATTGATGCACAGGCCATGGTGCCTGTGACCGGGAGGGACAGTCTGGTGCTTTTGGAGGTACCAGTTCTTTACTCCAAGTTCTCACCTCCTCTTGCAGCTGTGCAGGGACAGAGCTTGTTGTAGCAGGGCCTACCTGTGAACAGATGGCAATTTATTTGAACCTTGGGGCTGTGTAATATATAACATGCGCAAGTACGTACAGTGATCTTAAGAGCTGTGTGGCTGAAGCTTATTTACTGAGAGGCCAGGCAAGAGTACAGAGGGAGGAGGAGGGGATTGGGGGGTGGATTTTCACCTAGCTAAGAAATGTCCAAGTCATGACCCTCTCACGTCCCTTGTTCAGTTGACAGGCATCATTAGTGAGACTATGATTGTGCCCCATCTGGGCACTATACAATCTTGAGGCATCTGTTTGCATCTTTGTCATCACAGTGGATGCCAAGAGCAGGGAAGTGTTAGCCTCACAGGAAGAAAACCCTAGCAGCCACTGGCTACTTGCATGGGCACAAATATTTGCTCCAACCTCCAGGAAAGGGGGAAGAAACCCAGCATGCCTGGAGAGTTCCTCCACTCATCATTGAGATGCAGTCAGGCTCTGCCACTGCTTGTGTGATCTCAACAGCTGGAGTTAGATTTGTGCAGCATGGCAGGAAAAAAAAAAAAAAAGCAGCAAAAACATGATAATCAGGGCTTGCAGAATGGGGATAGTTGTTGACAGTGGACAGAAAAGAAGCAGACAAGAGGATAGTAACACCTAATAATAGAGAGAGAATTAGCAGCCCCTGGGTAAATTGTTCCCCATTTAACAGGAGTCTTGCCAAGTATCCTTTACACCTGCACAGGATAACGGGTTCAAGCTGCACCCTGTCGCAGACGGGTGATGATGTCTGCTGCCCTCTCAGCCACACCAGGGATTGAATCAGAGGCCACCACAGATAAAAGTGTGCATCTCTACCACCTGAGCCAGGCTCTGCAGTCGGCTGGACTCCTGCCCTGTCTCACTGGGACTGAGGACAGCAGTGCATGCTGAGAATGGGTTACACAACAAATGCTGTCCCATGTTATACACTTCACCACCTCAAAGCTGCCAACCATACAGTATGTATAAACTCTGTGAAGACTATTCATATTTCTAGAGCAGGTTTCAGCTGCTCATAAAGAGGAGACAGTTAATGCTAGAGCAGAAGCTAGGCAAACTCCATTAGAATAAGCACTTCTGTTCTGACTTAAAGCACCTGTGCACTTAGCATGTGGACCCCATTCAGGTCCAGCCCCGCGTCTCGACTCTGACCTGCACGACCCATTACTATTTGTGTCCTGCCCCTCTCCCTCAGACAGCTCAGTGTCTGCATCACTAATGTTTAGTCATAAGCCTTTCCTAACCGGATTGCCAACAATCGGTCAAAAGGGAGGTAGCCACAGAATTCAAAATAGCTGTCAACTCACATCAACCCACCAAACTTCAGCTCCAGATTTCAACTACTTTCTACTCCAGGTTTCCAAGGGTAAGGAGGTAGCCCTGGAGAGCTTAGGCCATGCACATCCTTGCCATCACCTGCAATGGTTTAAAGTCTAGCCGAGGCACCCATATTGTGTGACTGTCCTTAGTCCTTAGCAATATAACCACATACACTGCTGAAAACTGGATACATATGATGGTCTAGTGCCCTCTCATATAACAATCTTTGAACAATAAAACTAACTCCTGAGCAGGGCAACTAGTGTCCCTGGAGGCAAATGCAGGTTCTTCAACCTCTGTATATCATCATTCAATCTCCCTCAATGGCAAACTGCTTCCAGTTTTCTGTGCTGGGCTTCCTAAAATAAGTTCAGTGGTCCTGCTGTATACTCAAGTCTCTCGATTCCTCCATGAACCAATTTTACTAAGTCTTTATCCTCTTTGGGTTTACCTCGTTTCTACAAAAGCCTCATAGCAAAACATCAGGAACATAGTCTGTGGTTTCTCTCTCAGGCACAGGTTTCAGTAGGGGAAAAAAGTTAATTCTACCCCCCCACAAGTGTCAATAAAATGTAATGAGCTTGGTTTGGTCCTGGGCAAAACAGTAGCATAACTATGATAAGAAATGGCCCAGAATCATCTTCGGCACAATCTCCTTAGCAGACCGGGGACTTGCACAAAAGCTGCATTTGGCTCAACATATTTAACAAACTCCTACCCATATGCAGGATTCATTTGCATCCTTGCAGCCTCAACAGAGTACAGCAGATGTGCTGCATGGGAGAGGCAGGTCTGACCTTCCGTCATTGCTTAACCCAAAGAAAAAAACTGGCTTTACACCTCTCTCTCTTGTGCTGCACCTGCCTCTGGATAGGACTGAGTCCATTAATTGGATGGAAGGAATGTTGCACATTAGTCTTTTATTAATGACAATGTAAATAACCTCTTCTGATTAATGGAAATTATTTGAGCTAGAACCAGACTTGCTGCCTCTGCAGACCCTGTTAGTAAAGCAAAGAGAAGGGTGCCCCCAGGCTCACTCAGTGACAACAGGCCCCTGTAGTTTTCAGGTCCCTCTTTCCAAAGAAACCTGTGTTCCCAGAACACAAATATGTTCAAAAGCCCAAAGCAAAGATCAAGTACCTGCAAAACCACTTTAAACATGCTTTGGGCCATAGGATAGTGGTTATGAAACAAGGTTTGGAGGGGGCAGTACCCAGGCCCCTAGGGAACCCCTTTTTCCAAGCCCTGTAACAGCATCTCCAGCCTTGCCTGGATGCCTTGTGGGCAGCCCCAGAAGACACAAGAGTGCCTGCCATGCTGGATATGGTGGGGCTGTCTTCACCCAGAAGCTGATGGCTCTCCCAGACACAATCAAGCACCTCGCGATGCAGGGGAGGGCAAAATACAGCCTGCAGGCTGGATCTAACCTGCCAACTGATTGTATCCAGGCTGTGGGTGGACAGCCACCAAATCATGGCAATCAGATACCATGTGGTGCTGGGAGGGTGGGCGGGCAGGACTGTTTCTGCTGCACTGGGTGGGACTGCCTCTATCCAGTGCTGGGTGATCACCCTAATCCCCACCCAGAACCTGCCAGCTGGGTCCACACCTGATGCCAGTGTCTGCCCAGGGCTGTTCCCACCATGCCAGGTGGATGGCGGCATAAGCTGTGGATAAGGCTGGCAGGTTTTGGGGTATGCTACAGCTCCAGGTGGAGGGGAAGGGAAGGAGGGAGGGAGACAGGATGGGGATTACGGCATCCTACATCTCTGTACAGAGGCTCTGCAAAGGACATCAAAACTCATTAAGTAGCCCTCAAGCAATATAATTGCCCATCCCCATCTTAGTTCTTCCCCCTTTGGGACCTTGAATGCAAATCCCCAGATTCAACCTGAGACTGCACTGTTACCAAGCATGAGCTGCTGCACTATTCCCAGAATGGATGGGAACAATTGAGAGGCCACGTCCAGAAAGGAGGCTGGTGTTTGGAGAGGGAGAGCAGGGGAAATCTGTTTGGAAAGCTCCCACTGCACCAGAGGGAGGGAACCTCATGCGTGCACTGGGCAAAGCTGAGGACATCAATGCTTGCCAGGCAGAGGCAATTAGGAAGCTGCAGAGCTCTCAGACATTAGGAAAATGCAATCAGTCTAGCAGGGGCGCTGAAGTCAGTGCCCAAAGGCAGCAGACGCAGCCTCAGGGGCAGTACTTGGCCACCTGGTTTCAGCCATCTCTTGAAGTCTACCACCTCACTGCATTGGCACATGCCCCTGTGGATCTGACATGAATGGGAACAGGCTGCTTTAAACAAATGAATGAAGAAAAGCTACTAAGTAGGCATTAATGATTTCACTCCACTAACCTTCCTTTGGGCTTGCTTCAAAAGCGGTGTTAACTAACAGAACGGAAACGTTAGCCAGGATTCCTGGGTCCAAGAATTCATTCTTTCACTGACCATATGAGCTGGGCAAAACACTTTGCATGTCTATGCCTCAATTTTCACTGAGGGCAAAACAGAGCTATAATGTTTGAAGAGATGCCAACTCTAGTCAGTTCACTGTGAATCTAAAAATAGGTGGCATTTTTTCTTAAGGCCTCATTTCCTGAAATCACCAGTTTTTGCTTTGTTGGGGTTTTTTTGTTTTGTTTTTTTTGGTTTTGTTTTTTTTTTGGTTTGGTTTTTTTTTAGTTTATATGCTTGATGGTTGCAGAAGGCATCCTGAACATACAGCTTGGGCAAACTTTACAGGTTCAGAATACAGAAGACACAGAATCTTTTTTTTTTTTTTTTTTTTTTTTTTTAATATTAACGACTTTCAAGGCAATATCTTGATTTTTGGGATGTCTGATTCAAGATTTTTCGATGTTTATGATTAGCAATACTCTGCAAACCTCCATGAGCTATAGAGAAAAGGTGGCATGGTATAATTAAAATCTGGTCAGCTGGACTGTGTTCTGCTGGAATGCTGCTTTGCTGAAATAAAAATGTTTCCTGGTAAGGTGTCAAATTCAATTAAACTTCCAATGGAAATGTGTGGAAGCAATTAGAGTATCTTGTTTCATGCGGGCTTTTATACATACATATTAAATATTTAAATGTTTGTCCATATTTCAATTAAGGTTTTAGATCCATTTGTACATACATTCAATGTAAGATTCATATTGTGGGGACTGGCCTCTCATGGCTTGGGGCTGCCGGCACGCTGCCTCAGTTTCTCTCGAGCCCAGGCAGGCATATGCCACACACCCCAGAGCTTTGGAAGCAAGTCTCCCACCTGTGGGGTCTAATTTATTCAGCTCATTGTGCAAAATGCAAGCCCTTTTAGTCCCCCAGATCCTCCTTCTAGGAGCCCGCCAGGCAGCTAAGGTAAATTTCTTCTCTTAATTCAGGGGCCCGCTGCCCTGCCTTTGGGATCTATTGCATCTCTAGCCCTGGCAAGCCCAGCCCAGGCAACCTCCCTCCTGACCTACTCCTCTGTTGTCTCTCAAACTCACTTTCTGCAGCGACAAGCCACAGACTGCTCCTATAGGCTTCAAACCCAAACTAGGCAGGGGGCTTCCTTTCAGGTCACCTGCCCACTCCCCATATCACTTCCTCCAGAGATGCTCCTGATAACACAAAAGACCCGCGCTGGGCAGCAAGAGGATGGGGATGGTCGACTGACCCATTCAACAGGCTCCCATCCCAGGCCCTTAAAAAGGCACCTGCTTTTGAGAATATCCCACCCACCTGCTCCTACTTGTACATACCAAGCTCCAAAATGCAGTAGCAAAGCCATCACAGGGCACATCACACAGCAAAGCTCCACAGTTTCTCTCAAGCACATGACAAGGGATGCCCCAATGCAGATTCACCCCCACATATTAAGGTCTGGTGCACACAGGGCAAGGCATGCCCAAGAGCAGGACATGATATGGACACATCCTAGAAGCACAGTAGTTTCCAAAACTTCCCTTTTCCCAGGCACAAACTCCTTTCCAGGACTGTCTTTCCCTCTCCCAGTGATTGCTTCCAGCATTTTTCAAACCATCTGCCTTCCTGAGCCATACAGAAAGGATAACTAAAGCCAAAAGAGATGATTTGCAAGGCTAATAGACCTGTACTCCATTGCATATAGATGTGTATGCATTTATAAATCATGAAAAGGTTACACATGAATGATGTTCACACTTGGTTTTATAATTTTTCTATCAAATCCAAACTTTTCATTTTGCTAAGGTTGTTGTGATAGTTCTGATCCAAACTGTTTCAGACATTTTTATTCAGCAAAATAATGTCAGGAGTTTGACTATTTCTACTGATTTGGTGAAGGGGAAACTAAATACATTTCAGACTGTTAGACACTGCCTATGGGATGGAAATTCTATTTTGCAACCAACATTAAAAATCAGTGTTTGCTTTCTGAAGCACTCAAGAAGCTACAGTATTTGTTCTAAAAGGATGAAAGCGGTTAATTTTACAAGTTCCACACTAACTGCATCAGTGACCCTTCTGAAAAAGAGGTCAAGAAACCAGAAATCTTCCAAACAATAACTAATTAGGCCTCCTAGCATGTTGGGAAGTGTCATTATATGCACTTCAGAGCTAGAAAATAAAAAGAACATTAGGAACCAAGTGACTTGCCTAGAGTCGCATAATAGGTCAAATGGCAAAGGAAAAAACCTGATGAAGAATGCCGTTCATTCAAAATCTTCTCAAGCTTTATCCCAACCGTACACTTGGTCCAACAAAAGGTATCATCAAAAAAAACCTTGCCTCAATGCTAAAAACAGAATCCTAGAGTCCCAACCTCCACAGTCCATGTCCAACCAACATACATCTCTGCCTTCTTGCATCTTCAGCGAGAACGCAAAATCTCTGTACAATGATCCCAGCCCACTTTTTGCCATTCTCAGTAGGTCCCTTGAGTAAATGAGTGTGTAGATTTGAGAGATGCTGCAAAGTTGCTAGATACACAGCAAAGTAATCATTAAAAAAACCACAATGAAACAAAACCAACCAAACTTAACCATGTGTTGTAGCAATGTGGAAGATACTGATAGTTTCGGAAGTACTCACATCTCCCACTGTTCCTGTATGAATTAACTGGGTGAGCTTAAAACCTAAATACGATTTGAGATCTTCCCAGCTCTTCTCCGTTTCCCTGTACTCCTTTCCCCAGCCTATCTACCTGATTGATAAGCAACAAGAATCAGAGCAAATCTATGCAGCTTGGAGAAATTATTTGATGTAAATATACTTAGCTCATCACAAAAGCAATATTAGATCCACAGTGCTTTAAAACCTACTGTTGAATCTCTTGTTTTTATTGACACTATCCCCTGCTTTTTAAAAAAAACATTAAAAAGAAAATGCATAAAAACTCATTAATAGATATAGCTGGGTAATTTTAATTGTAAATTCTTTTCAGGGGCAGTGGGGAGAAGAAATAAAAAAAACCCTGCATTTAAGATGATGTCTCCTTTGAGGGGAACTGAATAAATGTACTCTCCTCCTTCACATATTCATGAGATGGCTGTGCCTCTACCCTGTTCCCCTCTACCCTCACTGTTCTAGGCTCGGAGCCAGCACAGCCCTTATCTGGTACCAAGCAGGAGAAATCCCTGATAGAATCACAAGTTTTCAATAGTTTAACAAACCTGGGGGTGGGGGAATGATGTTGGTTGTTTTTTAATAGAGGTCAGAGCATGTGATGTTTAGTAAGAAGGGAAATGCTTAAAAAGGTTGGCATACAGGTGCTCCAGTGTAGGTGGGCTTAGTCATCACATCACCAATATGTATGCACATGCATGTGTGTGTGCATGCACACACACACCACACAAATTAGGGAAGGAATAATGGAGATAGCTACGCTGGACATGCATTTGTCAGGCAAGGTTCTTTGGGTAGACGTGATATCTTTTATTAGTAGTTGGAAAAAAGTTCTTAGCAAGCTTTTGGGTGCAGTCACCCTTCGTCAGGCATAGGGAGTCTCTGCTGGTTGAAACTCATTGAGTGAAAGTAAGACAACCCTTGGATGGGACCCTTAGAGAACATCCTTACACAGGACTGAGCCTGGCTTAAAGTAACTTGGTTTGCACCCAAGTTATAGGTGCAAGGTAAACTCGTGTAAATTGAGTTTCAATCAGTCTTAGTTAAAGTGGTACAAGCCCTTCCGTTTCATCACTTTCCTTACCAGCTCCAGCTGCATGCAGAGCTTGAACTTGATTTCTCCCAGAATCTGAACCAGGACTGCTTGGCTGTGATGGCCAGAGCCTGATTTGGGGAGTTCCTCCAGATATGAGTAGCCTGATTCTGCAAGGATCAGTCCAGAAGGTCTACCAGCAATACTCAGCAGCACACCAAAGCCCACTTCTGGATGGCCAAGTGGGTTTCAGAGACATCAGTCTAAAGGGTCTGGTTCTAAATGGCCAGAAGCCTGGCTCCCTAGTTCTCTTCACCTATTTTATTCCTGTCGTGTTTTTACCCCAGTGCAAAGCTTCAGACTCATCTACTCCCTCATGGATTCCAACTCCAGTTGTGGAGAGAAGTAGGTGTAATTGAAAGCCGTTGTCCTTGTCCCAGTTGCCAGTCGTACCGGTGAACAAAACTCAGGTGGCCACAAGAGGCCAATTTCTGGTTTACAGGGAAGACAAATTTCAGATCCAGAACCCCAGCGGTGCCCTTGCTGGTTGTTGCACGCCCTGACCCTTCTTCATCCTCTCTCCAGTCACGGCGCTCAATCACTTCCCAGCTAATTGCCTCCACTCATGTGTGCAAACTAACCATTTACTGGAAAACGCCACGGAATGTTAATTTCATTTGGAAATGGGTAATTGTGAGGCGCTTCCATTTTTTTATTATACGAAATGTATAAGCGTTGTATTAATAGCACCATTTCCAATTATGACCACAATCACAGCCATACCGACAAGCGACTGCGGGTTATTTTTCACCCACAGCACTTTCACTGTGTTCCTTCCCTCCTCTCCCTTCTTCCTGTCAGGGTAATTAAGATAATATGGTATAATTATAAGCACACAGTGAAAGATCAAACACTTGAGAGCTGTGGTCCAGCAACCTGTCTCTGACTCGAGCCTTAGCTGGGCAAGCACCACTGTCTGCTCTCACGGCAAAAAAAGGGCCCTACTGCCCCTTCCACAAACACAGTAGGGTTGTTGTGGCCTCTCCCCATCCCACAGGGCATTTCAGTGAGGGTATTATTTGCCATGCATTGGATGCGGTGATGGGAAAACTCCCTTGACATTCCCCGCAGCTGGCGCTGTGGCACTTTGGTGAGGAAGCCCTGAAGGGGCGCTGCTTCAGTGAAGCTTAAGCTACCAGAACCCGTTGCTGGTCCAGAGGTGAGCAAGCTCATAAAAATCTTTCTACAGTTCCCATAACTTTCCCATAATGCTCATAGCAGGGGTGGTAAGACACAGGCAGCAAAGAGATGGGAAGGTCCCCCCAAGGCTGCTGCAGGAGCTAGTGAGTCCACAGGTTTTTTGGTTTTGTTTTTTTTTTCTTAAAGGGCCAGAGCTGGGGTGGGTGAGGCAGCCAATGGGGGTGGGGCTGGGGGAGCAGGCGGGGGTCAGAGGGGCTGGGGTAGCAGCAGGGGTTGGGGCCTGGCAGGGTTTCCCACGGTCCCTTCCCCCCTCTCCTACACCCTACTTACCAGTTCCAAATCCGGCTCCAGTTCCGTGCTGCAGCCACCGACTGCCCGAATTGTCAAAGCTCTCCCAATAAGCTTTCCAAATCTTTTCTGAATTGATTTGGAGAGCTTTGAATCAATTCATACCTTTTTACAGGTCCCCTGATTCAATTCGGACTTGGTGATTCGGTCACCGAATCAGGCCGAATGTCCTCCAAATCAAATCAGCACCCAACGCTTCAAACAGCCCTAATATCCTGGCTTCATGCAGTAGCAAGTCAAGATTTGAGGATTAACACACCACTTTCCTCCTACCAGATTAAGCAATTTACCCTCTTTAATGCAGAAAGTAGTCAGAAGCTAATGACCTTTAGCAGCATCCACAGGAGGAAGGGGTGGGGGTAGGTCACCACAAACTTTAAGCAACCCAGCACTGACTTGAGAAAGCAGTTCAAGCAGAAAGTACCAGAATCTGATGCAGGACTTTTCACAACCAGGGAAACAATGATGCTTAGCTTAACAGCTTATTTGGACCTCTAGCAGTACCTTTAATAATGCCTGTGGGGGGAGAAATCCAAGTTGAGTTTCTATGTCCCAAGTTACTAGTTGGAAAATCTCTCCTTGGGGCTGGATTTTAATGTTCCTCCTGCACCCACTCCCAACACCTCCACAGCCCCCTGCTTCCACTCCCTGTCCAGCCCCCATCCCAAAGGTCATCATCCCTGGTCTTCAGCCTCCAGTCCCATGTAGTTTACTTCCTTCCAGAGAACCCTTCTATAGTCCAGTGCAGGATGATGTCTCCCCCATCCCTTGGTGTCCTAAAGAGCCTGATGCATTTCAGACCATGCATCTTCATTTCATATTCTCTGGGGATTCTCCTGAGCAAACAGGCTCGTGGTAGTTTTCTCAGAGCACGGACAACTTGAAAGAAGTTGCCATTCTTGGCCCATGGGGTTGATGCCCAGCCTCTTGTATGTGAACCAAAAGGGACAACGGATAACTGACACCCAGGAAAGAGTCAACCTGCTTAATGGGTACTTTGCGTCAGTGTTTCATCAGCCCATAGGGACCGCCCTACCTAGCATGATGCGGGACGGCCAGAGTGGGGGCATATTTTTACCCAGCATCAGTGTAGACCTTGTAAAGGAACACCTTGAGAGGCTGGACACTTTCAAGTCAGCTGGTCCTGACAGATTGCACCCTAGAGTACTCAAGGAGCTGGCAGGTGTCATAGCCCAACCACTGGCAAAAATATTCAAAAACTCGTGGTGCTCACGTGTTTGAAGATTGGAAGAAGGCCAATGTGGTCCCCATTTTCAAGAAAAGGCAGAAAGTAGATTCCAGGAGTTACAGGCCAATCAGCTTGACCTCAATCTCCGGTAAGATTCTGGAGAAAATTATCAAAGAGACCCTTCTTGATAAGCTGGCTGATGGTAACATCCTGAGGGACAGCCAGCACGGGTTTGTTGTGAGTAGGTCTTGCCTGACCAATCTCATCTCCTTCTGACCAGGTGACATATCACCTGGACAGGGGAAAAGTTAATGACATCATAGATCTGGACTTTAAAAAAACCTTTGATCTGGTGTCCCATGATCTCCTCATGGAAAAATTGGCCATCTATGCCCTCAGCTACACCAGAGTCTGCTGGCTGGGAAATTGGCTCCGAGGTTGGACCCAGAAAGTAGTGGTTGATGGAAGCGAATCATTATGGAGCTCCGTGACCAGTGGCGTCCCCCCAAGGCTCTGTCCTTGGACCGGTTCCCTTTAACATCTTTATCAATGATGTGGACATTGGTGTCAGAAGCGCACTGGCCAAGTTCTCCGATGATACTAAACTTTGGGGTACAGCATTCACACCTGAGGACAGGCTAGCGATCCAGGATGACTTGGATAAACTTAGTAAGTGGGTAGATATAAACCTGATGACGTTCAATACCGAAAAAGGCAAGGTACTCCACCTCAGGGAAATAAACCTGCAGCACGCTAATAGGCTCAGCAATGCTACACTCACTAGCACCATGGCTGAAAGAGACTTGGGGGTCATGACTGACCACAAGATGAACATGGGCCACCAATGTGATGTTGCATCTGGTAAAACAAACAAAACTCTGGCTTGCATCCACAGATGCTTCTCAAGCAAATCCCAGGAAGTCATCCTCCCGATGTACTCGGCCTTGGCGAAGCCACAGCTGGAATACAACATCCAATTCTGGGCTCCGCAATTCAAGAAGGATGTGGAGAAATTGGAAAGTCCAGAGGAGAGACACTCATGATTAGAAGGCACGAGAATAGGCCTTATGAAGACAGGCTGAGAACCATGGGACACTTCAGCCTGGAGAAGCGCAGGCTCAGGGGGGACCTGTGGCTGCCTATAAGTACATAAGGGGTGTGCATCAGGATCTGGAGGAATGTTTGTTCACCAGAGCACCCCAAGGGATAACAAGGACCAACGGTCATAAACTCCTCCAAGACCGTTTCAGGCTGGACTTAAGGAAAACCTTCTTTACTGTCCAAGCCCCCAAGTCCTGGAACAGACACCCCCCAGAAGTGATACAGGCACCTACTCTGGACTCATTCAGGAAACATTTGGATGCTTATCTTGCTGGGATCCTTTGACCCTAGCTGATTTCCTACTCCTGGGGTAGGGGGCTAGACTCGATGATCTTCAAGGTCCCTTCCAGCTCTAATGTCTATGAAATCTATGAAGGGCAACTCTTTTCCCAACAGCAGTTGGAAGTTGTATATAGGGATAAGGCTGGGAAAGGAGCTTCAAAAAGGAAAAGAAGTGCTCGAAGGGCTACAGAGACCTAATGAAGGCCCATCCAGCTGCAGAACAGAGCTTGACACCATGGCCACTGAGAAAAAGAGCTCTGCTGGTCAGCTAAATCAGTGCTGTCCCAGGAAAGCAAGGAGGACTTGTCTGGAAAGGCATTCCTTTGGCAGAGTCCAAGAGGCAACATCAGCATGTGCGAAAACCTATGTCTTTATTCTGGCAGGGTTCCACCAAAAAAGCTGGTCCAGGTAGCTGTCTAAAGTCCACTCGCAGAGTGTCTGTAGAGCCTACCGATTCCCGAACATGCCTGGAAAGCAAAAAAAAAGCTTTTCCTCGACTGGTAAGGGATAAGAACACAACCAAGCAGCTACCTGTGCCAGCAAAAGCTGTGAGCATCTGGGCTTCGCACCCCAGAAGGACCAGCCTCTCTGCTTCAGGGACTTTCACAATGCTTCAGCTTGCCAAAGCCTACAGAGAGCATGCGGCCCTCTGCCCTGTTAAGGAAGTTGAATGACCAGAGAGATAAAAAGTAGATTCTTGCCTTGCTGCAAGAACTTTTTGTGCAACTATTGGACCCTGATCAGACATCAGAATGAAATTTTCTGGCCTATGGTACAAAAGAGGTCAGACTACATTATTACAACAATCTTCTTGGACCCGAAAAGCTTGTAATATGAATCCATAGCTTGATATAACTGAAAGCAGTCATTTTATTCTTGCTGCTTTCCCCAAACCAACAGAATTGATGTGCACCAGATGACTTTTAACAGTCATAAAACAAAAAGAAACAAAGATCACCAAGACACAACTCCTTCCTGCCACATTCTTTACTACAGATAGACCTCAAGGCCTCCTTCCTCCTCCATCTTTCACACCATCTGCATGTGTCTAGATCCTTCCCCTGGATCCTCATCAGTGCTACAAAACACGTGGCATGCTGCCACTGAGGCACCTCTTGCTTTAAAGCAGAATGCCACACATCTGGGAAGAGAGCCCGGCCAAGGAGGAGAGCCCTCATTTTACTAACAAGTTGGCTATTCAGACTTTCAGATTTCCCATACGTTGCAGCAAAATTAATGCCAGCCCCATTCCCTAGGAAAATTGGCCTGGTGAAAGATTGAGCTGCACAGTGAGCAGTTAGCTAAAAAAAGGTGCACTCAAGCACGGCTAAATATCAAAAGGGAAACAACATTATACTGCAAAGTGTTGTTTCTCTATCATACTGTGGCAAAGACTTTGGGGGCCGAGTCATGGGGACACAGTGTCAGACATGGTACAAATACAAAAAATGTTTCAAAATCTTTATATGCAGTTCAAAGTGCAAAACCTCACAAAAAGGCAATGAAAAAGGGTCTCAGGCAAGCAGCCATTTTTTGCAACAAAAGAAAAACCCTGAGCTGCTTGCTGATTTGGTGAGACTTGGTGATCAGGGGTGGGGCTCTTGCTTAGAAAATGGCTGGAGATCCTAGACTCAAGTGCAGGTTGTCACATACCTTCAAAATGAATGTATGGAAGAGAGAGGCTAGATATCACAGCCAGCTTTCCATTGACAGGGCTGGATTATGCTCTCAAAGTGGAGGGGTGAATACCTGAGCAGACTGGTGGAAGCCACATGACTCCAGGGGCTTAGAACTACTCTTGTAGAAATACAAGTATGCAATGGGGAACAAGTTGGCTTGGCAGAATGAGTGGACAAGAAGCCTGGTGTATTTATCCAATTTATGAGTTAAAATGTAGCAGACAAACAGCCGACGAGAACATGGAGCTGGTCTGGCATGCTTGCATTCCTTGGTTGGATGCAACGCCAGGGAGATCTTCTCCACTAGCTGATGCACCTGAATGGTCTTCAAGAAAAGCCCACTGGAAAAGACAGGTTATACCTTTCTAGTCTGGAAGTGCCAGGGCCATGGATAGAGGTCCCCATCTCAGCAGACAACATGGCCGTCTTGTCCACCAAGGTACTTCTGGCTATTTCTGTGACCCAGGAACCCAAGAACCCAATACTGGAAATCTGGACAGCCTGAGCTTCTATACTCTCAAAAAATGTCATTGCAGGTCTTTGCAATTCCTCAAGTTACTTCCCCCTATCAACTCATATCAGGTTCAAGTAACCAGAGATCCTAAACCTATTAGGGTTCATTGAGCTCCCTAGCTCCAGAAGACATCTTCAAGAGAGCAAGGAAGCCACGACGGCTCTCCAAGCTTGTCTAAAGAAGAACGTTCTAAGCAGCGCTGCAGCCCACAGCACCTTGCATCTGGAGCTGGGAGATTTTTTTTTTTCCCCCCCAGCGATTAGCAAAATGTGCAGGAAAAGTGTTTCAGAAAAACAAACCATCTTCAAATACGGGTCAGAGTCTGCAAACAGTTCCATCTGAAATGGGGGGGGAAGGAGGGACATGTTTCAAGAACGTAAAATCATGTTTTGTTCAATTATGTTTTGTTTTTCAATGAAATGTTTCATTTGAGGAATGCCAGAACTCTTTGTTTCAGTATTTTTCAAACAGACTTTGTTTGACAGCTTTGAAAATGATTTCTAAAACACTGACCTACGCTTAACGGAAAGAGGGGGAAAAGTGTTCAGAAAGGTTTAAATAACCCCAAAAGCGAACAAAATACTTCATTCCAAGTTGAACAACAATCTTTGTTTCTATTATTATCCTTATCATTATTATTTCCAATAAAAAACAAACTTTTTTTCCTGTCAGGTTTCTCTCCTCACCCTCTTTAGTTTAAGCACCAGCCCCAAAAAGTCATTATTCACCTTACAACCTCCTACACGGCCCTCAGGCCCATGTTAAACCAGAAGGGCAAGAGAATGAATGACGCTCTATAGGAATTTACCATAAAGAGACTTCATGGAAGAGCTTTCCAAAAGAAATGAGTGAAGGCAACTTTTACCAAGGCTTTTCACCCTGCCAGGTCCTTCATGTAGGTGAGTGCGTCATGATAAATGGCAACAAAAGCGGTTGGTAGATTTAATAACAGCACAGACATCTGTCCTCGATCTATCATCCTTAAGAGCTAGGTCAACTGACAGGGCTAACACTGCCTCGGTGCTAGACTGAGGCAACGCCTGACTGAAAGCAGGAGGATATACAGAGGGAACAACACAGCAGCAGCTGGACTTGCCTGTCTTCTCCCTTCCTCCAAAAAGGGTTGAAGACGAGATGGCTTCTTAAATAAAGGACAATCTGCAATGTGTTTGAGTTCCTGGTAACCCAGTCTCCTAAGAAAAATACTGATGAGAGCAAGGGAAAGACCAGTCTTTGTCTGGAAGGGATCCTGTTCACACATGACAAGTGTGACTACCACCCGCACGCTCCTCAAACCCAGACTGAGAAGACAGGCACAGCTTGCCCAGAAACATAAGCAAAACCAGAAAAGCATAGAGGTAATCATATGCCTTTGAAACAGGCCATGGAAACAAACTGTTTTATTACAGCAACCATCCACATGGCCTTGCTGCAGCTCAAAGACAATTAACCTCCCTTTGGAATGAAATGCCCAACGCGTTAAATGGGAATTATGTGCTGTGCAGTTCCTTCTAGCAGCAATTGGAAAATTGCAAGGTGTTTCTCCTCTTCCCACCCCCACACCCTCTTGTCTTTCATTTCAGCAAAAATTCAAGAACCAACGTAAGATTTTGCTCAACAGTGACTCCACCTAGCTGGTTAAAGCACAATGCTTGGCAGTCCTAAGAGAGGCAAATAGATCAGGGGTGGCCAACCTGTGGCACATGTGCCATCTGTGGCCCAGGCAGTCTCTGTATGACAAGCAGCAGACCAGGGAGGGGACAGGCCACACAGTGGCAAATAGTCAGGGAACAGAGAGGCAAATCAGGCAGGGAGCACAGGGAAGGGCACAGAAAGCGGAGCAGCCAACCAGGCAGGAAAAGGGGATCGGATTGGCACTCAGGAAGGGTGTGGGGGTAATTTGTGGCATGCCTGACAAAAGGGTTGGCCCCACCTAGAAGAAGGTTGCTTTAATGATAAACACTGTGCAACAGGAAGATTATTGGAAGAGGAAAAGAGAAGAATAGTCTAAATTCCCTAGAGGGGACAGAGGCCCCCTGGGCAAGATAAACAGCTACCATTTTTTAATTTATTTTTTTTGTTTTAATATTTTTTGCATAAGACAAACATATCTCCAAACCAATACTGGTCAACAATCAGCCTACAACTTAGCTAGCACCAGCAGCATAGCCATAAATAATTTAAATGCTTTATCAAACATTCATAGTTATGTACAAAGTGATGAACAATGCAGGCCTGGCATTTAGATAAATATAGTTCCTGATGGCTTGTTTTCTTTGGACAGCCAAAATTTCACAGCTTATCTTCCGTGCACTTGCGATTTCGCCTGGATGAAAAGCATTTTAGACACCATGGGAATTCATCGCTATCACACAAAGAGCCACCATGACTTCCCAACAGGCATCAAGAGGTTGACATGACCCCATGCAAATAGATAAACCCCAAATTAAAAGAGCTGCCAATTCAATCGGCAAAAAGTTCCAGGGCTTTGGTTTACAGGGGTTCATACAGAACCTTCTCTTCAGATTCAATTAAAGTGTCTGCTCCTAGCCCGTGACTGTCATGTACTATCAATGGAAAAACAGACTGACCCAGGTCCGCTTGGATGATCTGCAAAACACAGTTATAAATCATTTATACCGTGGCACTGCCTGTGCAAAGCCCATTTGTGCAAGGTGCTGTAGCCAGCTGTATCCAAAGAGCATACAATTGTTTCATGGAACTTGGAATATTTAATTTGCTGAAGGACGTGAAAACTCAAAGAGCCACGTAGTTGTGAATTTATAAAGGACAGTTTCTCCTAGCTCTACAGCTGACTTCTCTCCACAAATGCAAACGGAAACTCTTCTGAGCTCCCGTAGACCAGGCTGCTCACACATGTGCCAGCACAATCAGAGGTGAGATTTCATACACATTCAGTCAAACCACGGTGACTCTTGTCCACACATATACCTACTTAAACCTATACAAATCCGGATCTAAATGCAGGTTTATGTTAAGGTAAATAGTCAGTTAAAGTGTAAAACCAACCCCTGTTAAAATTAAAGTTAAAACCCATCACTGTTCCCTGTCAATATACACTTTCTGGCACAGCACTCCCTTCCAGCAGAAGGAAAGTAACAGGCAACACTGACTTGCAGAAACAAGAGTCAGACAACTGTCGCCTGCTATATGGACATCAACCAACGCACCATTGTCTCTCATGGAGAAATAGCTTTTTGACCTCTACCATACCATTGACCATATCACCAGAATCAGCCAGAACTAACCTCTGGCAAAAAGAACAGGAGAAACCAGGTGACAAAGCTACCGAATTAACCCCAGTGAGGAGTTAGCATCCAGCTCCAACTACAAATGGGCAGGGCCTGCACAGATTGAGAGTGGGTCTCAGCAGATGCAACTTTCTCATGAAATCATGGGGCCTGTACACAACCAACCAATGTGTTTATCAGGAGAAGCAAACCACGGATCATCTCCTGAAATGCCCTGTAAGCCCACAACGTACCCCATAAGATCTGGCAACATCAACCCCAGAAGCAGTGGCCTGTGCAGAATATTGGGAGCAGACCACATAGAAAAGTTGGACTGGAGACACGACAATGAAGACGTTGTTAAAGTGCGTAACGGTTATGCACTTTAACATAACCTGAAGCTAGCCCCATTGCTACAACCTTTTGAGGGGATATAACATATTTCACGGTGTACAAGTGAACATGGCGTATAAGTCGACCCCATTTTTCTGATCCAAAATGTTAGGATTTTCTCCCTGGTATAAACTGACCTAACTTTCTGGATCAGAAACGTCAGCCCGTGTGCCCTCACTGCGGGCCTGGCATCCAGAGGGTGGACACGTGCCACAATGTCTCTTGCAGGGGATAGGGCCGGGGGGATGGGGCCAGGGCTGGACTCAGTGCCTGGCCAAGCAGCATCTTGATGTTGATGGCAAGGCCCACAGGCCATGAGCCCCTGTGAACCCCAGCCTGTGGGCCTTGCTGTCAGCATGGAGATGCTGCTTGGAGGGGCACCAAGCCTGGCCCTGTCCCCATCCCCTTTGAGCAGTGCTGAGCCTGGCGCTTGGCTGGCATGTCCCAGGCAGTGCCACTCACAGGGGATGGGGCCGGGCTCGGCACCTGGCTGAGCAGCATTTCCATGGTGAGGGCAAGGCTCACAGACTGTGCTCAGGCTGGGCCCAGGCCCCACGGCCTCCAGTGACAGGGACACTGTCGGTAACTGAGAAAGGCTGGGTTGAGTCAGGGTAGAAATTTAAAGGTAAATATTTTGGCTCCAAACCTTGACTTATACACTGTGGAATATGGTAAGTCCATGACCATGCCCACCCTTTGGCGAGAGAGGCAGCGAGCTGCTGGGAAGAGATAGCCTCCATCTCTCTCCACTGGGGAGGAGGCTTTTCTCAGCCAGACTGGCTGACCTGCTCCACCGGGCTTTAAACTAAGCCTGCCAGGGGACAGGGGGACTACCGCCACTGCTAGCCCACTGAGCAATCCTTGCAAAGCCAACAGGACAAGGCACTTAAGGGATCCCTCCCCTGCCCTGGTACAATCTGTGGGCAAGGCAAGGGCCCCCAAGGGGACACTTGCCTGTCTGTACACAAATGCCAGGAGCTTGAGGAATATGCAGGAGGAGCTCATCTGGTGAATATCAAGGGCTACAGGCTGTACAGAAGGGACAGGATAGGAAGGAAAGGTGGGGGCGTGGCGCTCTACATTAAGGAGGAATACACATCCTCATCAATTAACAAAGAGTCAGAGGAAGGGCACTCTGAAGTGCTTTGAGTTAGAATACAAGGCAGTCAAGGGGAAAGAGACTTAACAGTGGGGGTTTACTATGGATCTCCCAAACAAGGGGAAGAGCTTGACCAGGAACTCTTAGGTCAGCTCACAGAGGTGGTGAAGTCTAAGGATGTGGTAGTCATGGGTGACCTGAACTTCCCGGACATCTGCTGGGAAGAGCAGTCAGCCAGGTCTGACCGCTCACGTCGGTTCTTAGCCAGAGTGCAGGACCTCCATCTAACCCAGGAGGTGCCCAGCCCCACCAGGGGACACGCCTTGTTGGACCTGGTGCTGGCCATGGGAGATGACCTGATGAGGGGGCTGCAGGTGCTCAACCACCTGGGCGACAGTGATCATCACCTGCCGGGATTCACCATCCAGCACCAGGTGGCAAAGGCCTACAGCGAGGCAGCAGCCCTAGATTTCAGGAGGGTGGACTTCAATGAGCTAAGGAGAATAGTCAGGGAGGCACTGAGGTCCCGCAGGGGAGGGGAGCCAGGTGTCCAAGGAGAGTGGTCGCTCCTTAAGGAGATAATCCTCCAAGCCCAAAGGGAGGTCATCCCAACACGGATCAAAGGGAGCAGGAGGGCACACAAGCTCCCACGGCTCACCAAAAGCATACGGGAGTGTCTCCTAGCTAAGAGGGAGGCGTACACCCAATGGAAAGGAGGGGACTTCACCAGGGATGACTATACTGCAGTTGCTCGGGGATGTAGGGGGGCAGTCAGGAAGGCCAAGGCAGAGATGGGACTGGGACTAGCCTCCCGGTTCAAGGACAACAAGAAGTCCTTTTTTAAATACATAGGGGGCAAAAAGAAGGTTTTGGGTAACGCGGGGCCCTGCAAGACACGCTAGGAAATTTGGCCATCACACCAGACGACAAAGCCAACATGTTTAACGATTTCTTTGCCTCCATTTTCCTGAGCAGGGACCAGAACAGTCACGCTCCCGCAGGGCCCCCCTCATGCCCCAGGGGAGGCACATGTAGGCCAAGGGTTAGTGAGGATCTAGTCCAGGAACTTCTGGAGGGACTGGATGTATTCAAATCAGCCGGTCCAGACTATCTCCACCCTAGAGTACTAAAGGAATTGGCTAAGGCCATTGTGGGACCCTTGGCACAGCTTTATGAGCACTCGTGGTGCTCTGGTGTGGTGCCAGAGGACTGGAAGAGGGCCAACGTGGTTCCCTTCTTCAAAAAGGGGAAGAAGGAGGACCCGGGAAACTATAGGCCAGTTAGTCTTACCTCGATCCTAGGCAAGCTGTTTGAGAAAATTATTCTGCCACATATCCACGAGGGGCCAACAGGGGAGGTCATGCTTAGGGGTAACCAACATGGGTTCATTAGCAGCAGGTCCTGTCAGATCAACCTGACGGCCTTCTATGATCAGATCACCAAATCATCAGATGCAGGGGTAGCAGTGGACATAGTCTTCCTGGACTTTCAGAAGGCCTTCGACACTGTCTCTCACCCTGTTCTCATTAAGAAACTGGGGGGCTGTGGTGTCAACACCCACACAGTCAACTGGGTCACCAACTGGCTGGAGGGCCGCACCCAGAGAGTGGTGGTGGATGGGTCACTTTCGACCTGGAGGGACGTGGGCAGTGGCGTCCCCCCAGGCTCGGTCCTCGGCCCCGCACTGTTCAACATCTTCATCAGTGACTTGGACAAGGAGGTAAAAAGCACCCTGTTCAAATTTGCTGATGACACTAAGATGTGGGGGGATGTGGGTACGATAGAAGGGAGGAATAGGTTGCAATCGGACCTAGACAGGTTGCAGGGGTGGGCGGATGAGAACGGGATGGGATTCAACACGGACAAGTGCAAAGTGATGCACCTGGGGAGGAACAACCGGCACCATACCTACAGGCTGGGAACTCCCTTCTTGTCAGTACAGAGGCGGAAAAGGATCTTGGAGTCATTCTTGATGCCAAGATGAACATGGGCCGGCAGTGTGGGGATGCAGTCAGGAAGGCCAACCACACCTTGTCATGCATCCACAGATGCACCTCGAGCAGGTCCAAGGAGGTGATCCTCCCCCTCTACGCGGCACTGGTCAGGCCGCAGCTGGAGTACTGCGTCCAGTTCTGGGCGCCGCACTGCAGGAAGGATGTGGATAGCATGGAGAGGGTCCAGAGGACGCCACTCGCATGATCAGGGGACAGCAGGGCAGGCCCTACGAGGAGAAGCTACGGGACCTGAACCCTTTCAGCCTCCACAAGAGAAGGCTGAGGGGGGGATCTAGTGGCCTGTTACAAACTAGTCAGAGGGGACCAGCAGGCATTGGGGGAGTCCCTGTTCCCCCGAGCACCGCCAGGAGTGACCAGGAATAACGGTCACAAGCTGGCAGAGGGCAGGTTTAGGCTAGATATCAGGAGGCGCTACTTCACGGTCAGGGCGGCTAGGATCTGGAACCAACTTCCAAGAGAAGTGGTGCAGGCTCCTACCCTGGGGGTCTTTAAGAGGAGGCTAGATGTACACCTTGCTGGGGTCGTTTGACTCCAGTAATCTTTCCTGCCATGGCAGGGGGTCGGACTAGATGATCTACTCAGGTCCCTTCCGACCCTAGAAACTAGGAAGCTATGAAATAGATTTAACGGTGCAGGGAGACAAGGCTTTCTTGTTCCTTTCTCAATCAGTGAAGTACTTTGCCTTAAAGGATCAAATGACTGGGGATAAAATCAGGAAAAAAAAATCTGTCCCTCTCAATCGCATCATCCAGCCCATCATCCCTGACTGAATATTGCCCCATCACATACCAAGGCTCAAAATGTCCTGAAAAGTATTAGAATCAAAAGTTCTCCCCAGTTGTCTGAGAGAGATCCCTAAAATGTCTCATGCCCATGGAAACATTGGAAATGCCCCATGTTTCTGCACAGGTGAGCGCAGAAAAGCAGCAGATATGCAGGTATGACTTAGCTCACACTTGGGCTTACCTGAGGGCTCAGGTCCACATGCCAATCAATCAATCAATGTTGTGTAGATAGCCTTACTAGGCAAGGGCTATTGCAATTGGCTGCTCTTCCAAGAAAGTAAATACATTAAAATGTCCCCTTGCCCATATTCCCTGACCTCCCCCTCTTGCCCAAAAAGCAGCATTGGGGGGCCAGCCTTCCACCTGCTTTTTGCCTAATAAAATTAGCAAACTGTATCTGGGAGAGAAGGGAGAAGAAAAGCACACCAGGAAATCAAACCTCTGAGCATTTTCACTGCAGCATCTGTTGTGGGACAGAGCAAGCCTCAGTTGTGCTCTGAACCACTCCAGCCTTAATTATCAGACCTACACAAGCACTTCACAGTTTGTTTCATGGACAACACTAGCTTTGAGGCAACCCCAAAACCAAGCTCACTGGAAGCCTAACAGAGGATACTTTGGGTTTCCCAGGGCCTCCCGACACCTCCCCAACCGTGCTGCTGCGACCAAAAGATGTGAAGTAGACTAAGGGCACATGCCTGCTTCCAGCATGCTCTTCCTGAAAACTCCCCCATCTTGATGTGCCTCGCTGGGACCCCACAGGACTCCAGCACCAGCATCTTTGGGGCTAAGGGTCCTTAACCTTCTTCAGAGCAGCTCCAGACAACATGACCACACACAGAGCCTGTCCAGAACTACTGGACTTTCTTCCCCCATTCAACTCCTTCCAGAGGAGAGGGACACCAATGTTCCCCGCATCAATAATTCTGCTGAGCAGAGAGGCCCTTTGCTATCATCCTGCTATCAAACAAGCTTTCTTCAGGTCTCTCCCTCCATCTACTGTTCTTTTCTTCTCACTCTTCCTCAAAAAGCCTCGGGTATGTTGCAGCAGAGGCAGACTTCAGGTCGAGTGCTGGAGTTGCACCAACTCAATAGAGACCCCTTCAACCCCTTCCCTCCCCAGGCTGCTTTCTCCCAGCTGTGAAATGGAGCCACTCTTTACCTGCTGCTCCAGGCTACCTTGGAGGATACCAATTTCACAGTTCATGCCACTCTCCTAGCACCCTGCTCCTGTTCCCCTGTGATTAATGGATCACTGGGAGAAGCAAGCAAACATTACCCTGCTGTACTAACAGCCCACAGGATCCCTAAGAGCTCCTCTATAATAGCATGCCTCATTTATATTCAGAGGTTTCTCCTCCTGCTTGGCTTCTTTAAATTTTTTAAAAATTTTAAACAAGAGGAAAAAGGGAAAGAAAAATCTCATTCTACCCAATCCTGCACGTGGTTTGTTGAACTTGGACCCCTCTCCAAGCTGCACCCCATGTCCCCACGGCAACCCAAATTGACAACTGAAGCAATCAGCTTCACAAAATGGGGTGATCAAAGCAAACCCCAAACCCCAGTGCGGGAGCTGTCCAGTCAGAGCCTAAAAGGCAATTAATGCATTAATTAGGACTGTTTATGTCTCCAGAAAGCAAAGATTTTCCCCAGCATGTGTTAAAAAAATGACAGCATTAAGTCACAGCAGGCATCACTACAAAATTACAGGACCTGACGGCATGGCATATACATAATAACCCCAGCAATTAAAGCCCCCAATTCAGCAAGGCATTCCTATTCAGTAAAGCACTTTAGCACTCGCTTAATTCCCATTGATCTGAGTTAAGGACATGCTTAAGTGTTTTGTTAACTAGAGATGGAGTTAAGCACTTGCTTAAATGCTTTGCCAAATTGGGGTCTATTTCTTAAAGTGCAGAGTTTTGCCTTTTCTTTTTTTTTAATTTAAATTTGCAATGGGACCTTTCAACCAGGAATCAATATGCTACTTGGAATATTCTAAACAGCATCCAAGTGGACACTCTCACTCTATTTTTAATAGGCACTTGTAAAACATGAGGAGCTTGCAGAGATCAGACCCAAGGCAGGCACAATCAAATAAAACTGAGGCCTATTAAGGGGAGCCTCCAGATATCACACTGAGGCTGTGCTTCAGCTTAACCTCATATTGAAGCAACAATTTGAACCAGCATTTTTTCCCCCCCTAAAGGTTTCCAAAGCCTTTAATTAATATGTTGACTCCCCATTTCACTTCACCTTCTCGCACTCAGCAGCAAGTCTCAGCTGGAACCTGGGTGCACTCAAAGTCTATTCTTACTCCACACTTTTGCCAAACTCTTCCTCATGTAGAGGCTTTCTATACTACTGGAAATATGCCACATTATACGGTAGAGAGATTGGCCCCCTCTGCATGTCACCCCCAGTTACTTGGCTGTTTTCCCAATGCTTGTTGTCTCGCTTGTACCCACTTGAAGTGTTGCTGCATGGCTCATTCCCCTAACCCATCACTTGGACCAAATTGCCTTTCTCTTTGCATCCCTCCACTGCCTCCAGCCTTTTTCACATCAAGTGCAAGTTCCTTATCTGCCCTTCCAAGGCCCTTCCTAACTTATTCCTACTTATCTCTACCTATTACCTTCCATTCATTATCAAAAGGCAGACACCTGCCTCCAACCAATGCACAAGGCTTGCCACTTCCCACTTTTCAAGTAAACACCTTGATGCTTTCTCCTCTGTGGCCCCCCATGCTTGGGAGAAGCATCCTGTAAATACCTGCATCATCCCCCTTTATATCCAGCTTTAGCACCCCATTTTGCTGTGAAGCCTGCAGAAACCTGAAAGCAGAGAAGCTGATGGCATGTTGAGACTCGCTGATTAGCACAGCAACTCATCCGGTCTCACTGCTCCCCTGTATGCCTGTCTGTATCCCTCTGCTGTCTCTTGCCTTATACTTCAATGGCAAGCTCTTGTATAGAGGAACTGTGCTCCTTTTTCTGTGTCTCTATAGACCTAGCTCAATGGGGTTTAGGTACCACAACAGCAGAAGCAAGAATTAATAAGGGTGTCCTATTTTAATTCCTTTGTGTGTACAAGTGTCTATCATTACTCTAGTATTTGAGCTCCTCACAATCTTTGATGTGTTTATCCGCACAGCACTTCCATACAGAGGAAGGGCCATGCTTGTCCCCGTATCTATAGATGGGAAGCTGAAACACAGATTTCAGCTTATCCCACCACCACCGCCACCAACCCCCGCCCCACATACACGCCTCATTGCTGAGGGAAAGAAAAAAAGTCTTAAACGAGGGCTGCTTGACTGCCGGTGCAGAAGAGGAACGAGAGAGTAGAAGTTGCCGTGAGAAACTTGACATGTCTTGGTTTTTCTGTTCCACTTGATTTAAACATGTTTCTCCCTATGCCTATTACAACGGCACAATGAACACGGGTGACATTATATTCCAGGGTTTCTTCAGTAAACCAGCAAGTGACAACAGACTTTTGGCAGAGGAAAATACAGATGAAACTTTTGAAATGAATTTAAAAAAAAAATGTTTCTGTGCTAAAAGCCCTTCCCCCAAGTCTAAGTAAGAGGGCATTCAGCCCAGAAATCTGAAGATAACTCTATTTTCAATTTTGCTTTGCAGGTCACCTTTGAATTCACTTAAACTTGCTTCATTTCCTCCAGCCCCTTGTAACTGATGCCGCTTGTCGGTAACATCCCTGGGCCTAATAGCGCTTCCAGAGATGGGCTGAACTCAAAATTCGCTGCCACAGAGGACTTGCTCCACAGGAAAAAGCAGAAATATTCATTGGTTACCACCTGAATGAGCAAGGTAATACTGACAAAGAAACACAATGCTCCTGCTCCTGCAAGACAGGATGTTATTGGTAAAGACAAGAGATAAAGGTATTAAAAGATACCAGCAACTAAATTAGGGATTCCCAGCGGGTTGCAGCTTTAGGCAACAGCTCTGAAAGGGGAAGAAAAGCTGGAAATCATAAGCAGAAATCATCAGCAATGCTGCTTCTCATCTACTTGGAGAGATGAGTTACAATCCAGGATGGAGATTGGTCACAGAGTTACAGAAAGAGATAGGGAAGATGTCAAAGAAAGATTTGAACGCAATCTCAGGTTGAAGGGAATAAAATGCCCCATAACCTAAGTTCACCAGACACCTGAAGGGAGCACAGAGCCCAGAGAAGCACAGTCCGCAAAGCCACAAATCAGTGCCACAGCTCTCAAACCTACAATGCAAAAAAGAGTGGAGATCATCCAAGCCTGTTCTCCTCCTAAATGAGGAAGATGGCAACTCAGTCCTTCCAATGCAGACTCTGAAGACCCTATCCCCAGCCCATCAGGAAAAGGTGCCTGGCTAAAAGGTTAGTTAGCACTTCCAAAATACCCCTTCTTAAAACCAAACCAAACCAAACCAAACCAATCCCTGCTTATTGTTCACATTTTCCTCCTATAAAACCGTATGCACTGGATTTTCTTCTGTCTAAATCATCTAGTCTCTATGCAATGTCACCAGGTCAGTTCTTTTCCTGCTACAATTCTAATTTAGTGTACTTTAGGTTTTCTGCTTTTTTTTTTTTTTTTTAATCAAAAATGATTTTGCTTAACAGCAATAATGTTAATGAAACTGGTACAGTGTATCCAGATTACAGTCTGCTGCTTGGGAAAAATAAACATCTCATCTTTGCCCTGCTGTTTATCTGTCCCTGGCAGAGCCTGGTATCAGGTCAGAACCTGTAATTTCATTAACTTTATCACTCAAATGCGCTTGTTGCTCTATGTCATTATTCAGTGCATTGCTCCAGTGTTTGTCTGAACTGGGCTTCAACTTCAGCTGCTCAGGTAACACAGGGGGAGCTTTTTTTTTTTTTCTGCTTGCTGTCAAGGTGCTGTCTATCGGGGTATCTTTGGTCTATTGTGTTGCATTCACCTATCATTTAGGGGAATGGGCATTTCTAAATAGCACGCAAAGCCTGGCAGAGGATTCTCCATTGGCCTGAACATTGTATGCAACCAGAGTCCTCCATGAAAGGGGCCAGCATGCCTCCCCTGCCTAATCAAATAACTGCAAAGCTCCACACAGGGAGAAAAATGCTACTGCTCATGGGAAGCACAATCGATCCAAACAGCTTGCAGCTGTACCATGTGGCGCACAGTTTCCTAACAACAGGAAAAGCTGCCACCAGCTTGCGGCCCCAAAGCCCGACTGGATCGAAGGCAGCACCCCTGGGTCAGAGTTCATTGCGCTCAGCATTCATCAAAGCCCTTATCCCCAAATCAATCACTCTTGCACCGCACATTGCTCTCATTGCATGCCAGTGTGCATGTGAGAAAGCAGCAGGAACAGCACACGGGGGCAGAATAGGAACACCTGAGCTCCCCCCACAATTTGCTATCTCCAGCAATTAATGCGAGGGACTGACACTTGAAAGAGGCTTTTGTGACAGGCTCCATGTCAGTGTTTGTAGCCTATTGGCAAGTCCCCGCAGATACCTTATTAGTGCCGCATTGCAAGAACTCCAAGTAGCATCTCCCTCTCCACCTGAGATCTGGAAGAGCATCACACGCAGACAAAGCATGACAGTTTGCTTGCTACAAGGTAGCTTCAGGGAGCAGGGTGAGCGGTGAAGAGGAAGAACAGGGGACCAGCCATACTAATGCACAAAGACTTTCCTTGGTCATCCAAACTCCAGGAGGGCAGCAATATCTTCCCTATGCCACAGCATGAATCAGTTAGTGAATTCAAGGATCTGAGGATCTGGGGAGAATAAAAAGTTCTACTGAACATGTTCAGAATAGCCAGAATAGCAAAACAGTAGATAAAACTGGATACAAAAATATCCCTCTAAAGACTCAGGCTAGGGTATGTTGAGTGTTTGCCACTACCCTGGCAGTTAATGAAGTAAAAAGAGTAAAATAAATTGATCTGATATTGGGCCAAATCATTATGTCTGGGACTATCAAGAGCACCACTGCATCAACGGGCATCTGAAGAGATGCAGAAAGGCAAAACTGGGCAGCTCCAGAGATCGTCTGACAGCTGAGAGCCGAGACACTTGATTCCAAAGTGCCAGATGGGCAGGTAGCCATGCCATCAATAAGGCCAAATGGAAATGATAACAGTACAGTTTCACACACCCCTGAATATCTTCCCTCGTTCTTCATCAGCATCCTCAACTTTGGCAGTCATTTTCACGCTAACTAGATTCACAGGTATTTCCATTTAAAATGTGTGAAAATCTACATAACTTCTAGGTCTTTCCTTCCCCCAACTCTGCTATTACAGTTTAAGGCCACTCCACTGGGTAAAACATGGAGGAGGGTAATTTAAAACAAAAGTTTATTACCTTAACTGAACCAGTGGTAAGATCTGTTTACATAACCCAAGGCGGCTAGAAGTCTACCAGCATCTCTAGCAATGAGAACAAGCTATTAGAAGTCATACATTGGGGAAATTCTCCAGTCAATGTAAAAGGTACTTTATCACCGACTCCTGAAACCTTAGTAGAGTTTAATATTCTGCCTTATATCTTGTTTACTATTATGTTCTGAAGAGTATTGAAAATTCAGTTATTTCTGTCTTAACCAACTCATACAATCCTAAATAATTCATAAAAAAGCAAAACAAAGAAAAGAATGCTACAGAATAAAACAAAACAACACAAAATAAAATAAAATAAAGCAAATTCAGGCATGCAAAGGACTCTCAGTGCAAAAGACTGGGGAATCATTATGTGAGCACTGCAAGTCCAATATCAACCATGCGCACCCAACTACAGGTGCTTAAGAGCTGCTTTGATGATACCTAAGTGCCAATCTATGAACACTGGGGCATCTACAGACTCATTTGAACACCATAATAATAATAACGCTTTGCAATCAAAGTGTTTTTTATGCCGGATTATTTAAGCCTCAATTGCTCTGTGGACACTGTGGCACAGAGTTTAGAAGCCTGATTTGCAGAGAGCACCCACGGCTCTCCCTACTTTCTCAGCATCTCTGAACATCTGATCCTCAGTGTTTTTATCCAAGGCAACACAGCAAAAGAACCAGACCTAGGACTCAGACTTCCTAAATTACAGCCCACTGCATTAGCTAGACAGCACGAAGTGCTTAGGTGATCTAAGACAGTAACTGAACTCCTAATGTATTAAAAGTAACCCTATGCTTTACTGGGTTCCCTGGTAGATTGAAAGTCTATCCACGCCCTAATATTTTGGAAAAGAAAAAGGTGACCTCTTCATTTGAGAAGCAAACCTGTGCAGCATTATCATCTACTCCTACCCTAGCTATCTCTGTAGTCACTTAGCAATTACAAATAATGTATTTTGGCTTTTGTTTATTTGAATGCATTTTGCAGTGTGTTGCAGGTTAACAGTACTAAATGTTTTCTAATGACATTTCAATAAGCGGATGTGGGTGTTACAATTTTGGAGAGACAGACTTTAAAAATGCAGGCAATCAAATGTGCATTAGCCTAAGCACTCTGGGGAAAGCACTTTCCTTTCTGTACAGGAGAAACAAATCCCACCAATTCTGCAATTTTGCAAGGTCCACCTTCAAACAGGTAATGCCTCCAGAAAGCACACAGCCAGCAGGAGAAGGGTAGGGGCAGGGTAGCTGGCTTTGAACTCGTCTCTTCCAAGCTTCATTTCTCCCACCACAGGAGCAGAACTGCATGAACTGGCAGTGCGAGCTTTATTTTAGATTAAGAGAGCAATTAAATAAAGAAGAGCCAGTCTATTCTCCCCTATATTGGTTTTTATATTGCCATCATGACTGGAGTGCCTGAGCGCCTTCCAACAGTGTATTAAGAGACATCACTAATCTCTGTCATGTGTCTCTCTCTCTCGTCCTCTTCCCCAGAAGTCATAGACCTTAACACCAGATACCCTGCTGTTCCCATCTCTTTGGCCTCTGGATACCCTCAATAGCTAGCAACAGCTGCCTAAAAGCTCTTCTTCTAAATGTACAGAAGGCAGAAAGGCTGCACCCAATCCCATCACACTCAGATGTACCCATATCAAGCCATTCGCTGGTGACTGCAATGTCCCAATCCATACCTATATGTCATATAAAAGGAGCCATCACAAAGAGCTTTGACAAAGATTGCAATGCCCCAGAACTCTCCGTTTTGGCCCTTGGTTCACCAGGGGCGTCATGTCACAACCGGATCTGTCATCCACAAGGCCAGCAGGAGACTGGTCCAACTTACAGCTCCTGAGGGGCAGCTTTACTTTGCTTGACTCTGGCCTCCTACACCACAGCTACTTTCCTCTGGGATGCAGAACATCTGCCCCAATTTGCTTGTGTAGCAGACAGAGCTCCCTTGGCAACTGTCAATCCATGGATGACACCATGCAAAGCCTCTGACAAGCATGAGCCTCAGCACCTTCAGAAAGAGATGTACAATACACTGCAGCCTTCTTGCCTGCCCAGAACAGCATCAACGCGGTGCGTGCGAAGAATAAAATAGGAAAGTGCACAATTTAGCATATCCCTGGCAGAGGAAGGAGTGAGGTGCTGACCTGAGACTCTGCATGCCTTACTCTGCAACAAGTCATTGTGTGAGGTTGGACAAGTTATTTAGCATCTCATTCCCATCTCTAGAATGAGGATAGTAGCACTGACCTGCCTAGGATTAACATATCCAAGACTATGATCTGATCCAATGTTAGACAAATAGGGGCCATAACCAAGCTAGAGAGCTATAGAGTGGTAACAATTCCAGGAGACAGATTACCATAGGATCTGGGTTGGGTTTGGGTTTTTTTGGAGGGGGAGTTCAGGGGGCAGATTGTTTATTTGTTTGTTTAAAAAACAAATGCTGGGTTGAAACCTATACCATGGCTAAAATAAAATAAGCCACAGAAAGGATCTCACTTTCTCAAGTGTGCCAGTGCCCCTCTAGCTGCATCTGTATTCAGTTCCACAACACACTTCTGAAATGCTGTGTCTAACCTCATGAAGGCTTTTTTTGTATTTATTACATTTAGAGTCTCCTAAGCTGGCCCTGTGGCTTTGGCTGTGGGTGGTGACAGGGTTGTCTCAGCAGCCAAGCAAACAATAAGCCCAACCTATTTTGCTGCTACTAGAACATGCAGCCTGGTGCAACAAACCCACCTGGTATCATCAGGGCACAACAGGGTCACTGAGCCACACTGGACCATAGGATGTATCTGATAATCCCTTTGTTAGATGGGTGTAACACCTTTGGTATAGGAAGAATAAAGTTTGGCCTAATTAAAGCCTCTGTGCTGACACCCAACCGAGGTGGGAAAGTCGCACATCTTGTGGTGCTATTGTTTCTGTCTATCAGGATGCAGAATTCAACAGCTGTCTCCGCACTGCCAGACAAGTGTAGCACTGTGCCACCAATGGCACAGCTCCAGCAGTATTATCATCAGCATTATTATTTATAATGCAGAAGTGCCTGTGGCACACCTTCCTAGACCAGGGCAGCACTGCGCTGGGTACTGCACAAACACAAAGCAAAAAGATGACCTCTGCCATGAGGTTGGTAACCTATGGCATAAAAGGCGAGACAAGATCTCCATCTGCATTACAGCTTCCACCAGAACCACCATGTTACACAAATAGAGTTGCAGCTACTAAGCTCTCCAACACAGCAAAATTGTCTGTCTGTTAGATCATGCTGTGAAGGCTCTTAAACTCATTTGGAATAGAAGGCTTCAGACCATCTTTTTTTTTATAGAAACCGATGCAAGAGAAAATATAGTAAAATCCATAAAAAGCCGCAACTCTGCAGGCCACCTACACATTCTGGTGCCTTGCTCTACTTGCAAATCACATGACTACTAAACAGAATTGGTAAGCACGTGGAATTAAAGAACCTGGTTACCTGAGAGCAAAGAGCTACAGCTTTATTCCTGGCACCCACACACACATCATCTCTACCCTAGAGAAAGGTGCCTCAGTTTCCCCATCACTCTCTGTGCCTCAGTTTCCCCATCTCTCTCTGAAATGGCACTATCATTACTTACCTCTGTGTATACCAGGGGTAGACAATCCCTGGCATGTGTGCCAGAGCATGACACGAAATACCATTTTACTTGGCACTCATGCCTTGGGAAGGGGCTGGGACTGCACTGCCACAACAAGGATAGGGGCCCTCGCTGCTCCCCTGCCACCTGCCCCTGGCACGCCAACATCTTACAAGTCGTGGCTGTGGGTGTTTTTGGCACTTGGCCAAAAAACATTGCTGACCCCTGTTGTAGATAGGTTAAGGAGGGCATTGCTTGCAAAGTAATCTGAAGCTGAAAAGCTTTGTAAAAGGTTAATCTGTGTTAGTCAACAGCCTGCCCTTCTAAGGGAGCACCCTGCAAGCACTATGAAGAACGCGAGGATCGGGCTAAGTGACAGAGGTTGGACTCAGGCTAAATGACAGCAAGCCTGACATTAAGGACTGAGTCGCTACAGAGAGGATATGCTACACAGAGCACAGAGGTGCTAGCACGAACCACAGTAGCAGCAGAATCAGAGGCTCAGGAAGGGGGCCCCCCTTCAAAGCCAAGATCAGTTAGAGGCCCAAGGTGGAAACAAGCATGATCGAGCAGCCAGGCAAGTAGTGGCTCAGTTCTCTCTCTCTTTCCATAAAGCATTGCAAGCTCAGTGCCCTGCACTGTAGGTGAGTGAGAAAAAGGAGAGCAAGGCCATACAGGCAATGGCTGCCATCCAGCACCACTGCAATCAGCTGCCTCCTTGCTCATCCATCACCTCTTACTGACCCCCCAGTGTATTCGAGGAGAAGCCGCACAGCCCACTAATGTTTGCAGGAAGGGAGGAGGGGCTAAGTAAGAAGGCAAAACGCAAACCTTTCTTCTCGTAGTCAGGCCTCTCCTCCCCGCCCCTGCCTAGGCTCTCCAGAGTTCGGGTCACTTGGCTGCCAAACTCATCCTCCCGGGTGCTGGACTCTGCCCGCCGTGGGTTCTCATCCTCGTCCTCGTCCTCGTAGTCATCCAGAATAGGGGTCTCGCGGATGGGCATGCCGATGACAGAGTTGTGGGCTTGCAGGCGGGAGTTGCGGAAGCTCTCCCGGGCCTGCGGCCCCAGCAGCACTGAAGGGATGTAGTGGATCTCGTGGGTGGCCTCGGTGCTTGCACTCTTCTGGGGGATCCGGCGACGCTTGTGCCAGCGCCTCTGGGCATACAGCGCTACTGTGAACACCAGCAGGAGCAAGAGCAGAGCAATCAGGCCGCCCTAAAGCAAAATGAAATAATAGGAATTAACGGGGGCTCTGAACCTACATCACTGCCCTGTCCCAATCCACAGGGGACAATGACAGCAGCACGCAGGAGACCCATCCTCCCACCCCATTTCTGGAGCACCCTTTCAAGCCTGAGGAGCATACAGCACTTTGCACACTGCATGCTGTTGGGGAAATGCTTCCCTACTCCTGAAAAGCAGCCACCTCTGGGGTGAAGACAGGAGCCGGGAATCTAAAGTGCACAGGGCACAGAGAGGGGATGTTCAGCCAAGGACAAGTGATAACTGTAGTCAAAAGAGGGTGAAAGAAGTTTGAGGTCCCAGCAGGACAGCATATTGTCAAAAGAGTTCATTTAAAAGACTGTCTCACTGCAAACAGCAACACACACCACTAAGCTGTCATGGGACAGAGGCCACATTACTACAACTCCAGCCATCTACTCTGGCCATTTGGACGCCACAGTCACAAGTGCTCCTACTCAAGCCAAGACACAACAGAACAATAATCTAGGAGTACAGCAAGACAAAGCTGTGGCAAAATGCCAAACCTAGAGCAAGCCCCCAAATCAGATGTACGACCACTGCTCTACAGCACGCTGCCTAGCGGCGCTGCACTGCGGAGATCACCTCAGCTATTTCTCTGGTTCCAATCACTTCATGAGCCAAATCACATTTCTTCATATATTTAACCCCATGCCATCCTATCAGGCAGGGCCATACCAGCCACTCCACTGAGAAACTGAAACACAAAGGCAAGGGGAAGTCTCTCTACCCCACAAAAAAAAGTTGGCTTTTCAGCTCTTAACTAAAACAGCAAGGAAGGCAAGGAAGCCTAGGTTTTAACTTAGTTACCAGCTCAAGTTCAAGCTGATAGAGTAAAGCTGGGGTTGAACTGCTGTATCTACCCAGGGGTAAAAAAAAATAGTTCACCACTATTTTAAGGCAAGGTTGCTAACCCAGTGCAAAAACACATTCTCTTTTTGCAGCATTAACATGTCCACAGTGACTTGCTCAGGGCAGCCAAGGGGTATGAACACATCATGACTGTGAAGCATGCCATACTTGATCTTCAGGTGCTAAGGCCCCAAATGGAGACAACACAGCCATCCCACAGCAGTACTAAGCTTCTGCTGATAAGCAAGGCCAACACAGTAAGATTACTGTCACAGGTCACACACTGCTAAGGTGAATAGAGCAGGCATGTGTTGCTTCCCTGTGCTACTCCCCTCCCCAGAGTGGCCAGGAGGCATCCATATGTCCTCACACAAGCCCAGAAAGTCTGCAGTAGAGCAGGGAATTGAACTCAGCTCATGACATGGCATGCTAACCACTGAGGTACCCGACCACCATGTCATCCTTCCTGCAGCTGGTCCCCGCACTACACAGAGACCCTCCTGCGCAGTTCATGGGTCTCATTTTTCTCTCTCCAAGCCAACAGCGAGCTTATCCATTGCATTACTGTTCTTTAACGGTGCTGACAGATGGAGGGGGGCAGGGGGAAAGAGCACTTTACTGGAAGAGGAACCGCATTAGTTTGACCAGGCTCCCCAGTCTCTGTATAGCTGATGCGCTTCAGCAAGGGTTTTGGTGCTTTTATCTAATAGCTGATTCAATCAGCCATTATGCAAAAGTGACAAAAAGCCCCACTAAAGCATGTGAGCTATACCGATGCTGGGCAAGCCAGGTCAAACTGGCACGATTCTCCTCTGGGTATACGCTACACTCAGCCCAGGGGCACACCAAGCTGAAAATAAGTAAAGAGCTCAGGTTTTTTTTTCTATAAGCACCCCATATACTTCTTTCTTCTTGTTGTCACCACAGTGTCTGAGCACCTTGCAGACATCAGATCACTGCTTACAATGTTGCCTGAGAGACAGGACAGCTGTGGCAGCTGAAAAGTATGTATGTGTGATAAAAGTGCTTGCTGAAGGCTCTACGAAGATTAGACCAAGTGGGGTTTTTTTTCTGTATTTGTTTAGATATTAAGCTATAAGTTGCTGCTAAAAGCCTAATTGTTTAAGATGTTGTGAGGTCTTGTATAAAGTAAGGCCTAGTAAATTTAGCAAAGCCTAGAAGTAGTAAAGCCCTGTGGCACAGTTAAAATTACCTTATCAAAGGAATGCAAGGCGTGTACTGCTATTGGTCAGTTTCAGGACAGTTGAAGAAAAAGGAATCTAAGTGGTTGTACATCATCAGTGTCTTTCAGAAGCTATAAATTACCTGAAATATCTGGAAACCATTGAGAAGGAAGATGCAGCTCTGTGAAAAGGATTAGTTAGCTGTTGCCTGGATAAGTGGGCCCATGGGCCCCAAGGAGCCCAAGAACTGCATCCCAGAGTCCTTCCCCGGCACCCCTCAGACAGCGTTGTTCGGGGACACCTGACCTCGTTGAACTTTGCAGAACGAGAAGCTTGCTGTGTATCAGGCATCAGAGGGACTGCCGATAAGTTGCCGACATGAATGGCTTGTGTCTGTCATCATTTGTCTTGTTACTACGCATAGTTGTGTTTTTCTTAAGTCAATAAATCTTTCTTACCTTTCTACCCCAACCACACTCTCAATCTAAACCCTCCACGGGTGGCCAGGACAAACAGCAATGCTCCTTCTTGCAGATGAGAAACTGAGGTACCAATAAATTTAAGGTCACACAGGGCAGGTACAGCTGGTGAATCCAGCTCTCCTGCTTCCCATTTCAGTATCTTAGCCAGAAAGCAACCCCTTCAGAGCTAGGTCATGTGTAACCTGCTGATAGCACACACTATCTATGCCACTGCTTTTAGGAACAGTGGGATAAATTAGTGTAGCTTGCTCCTAAGGCAGGCCATTGCTTGCAACACAGCCACTGTCAGTCCTCACAGCTGCCAATGTGTTGCAACCCCAAATGCTGTTTGCCCCACCACTGAACTGCCACTGATATGCCCCATTACCAAACTGCTGCCAACATCTTGGCTTCATGGGCCAGGTGGTATTGCCAGGCAGGCCAGATGCAGCTTGCAAGTCATAGGTTGCCAACCCCTGGTCTATCGGAAAAAATAACTGTCTTCCTGGTGTAGTTACATCCCTAGCATGAGTCTTTAAGTCATATGGAGAAGGCAGGACCAAAGAAAACATACGCTACCACTCCCCATGACACACTTATTCTAGAGGTAAATACCAGCATGCTCTCTGAGGCCGAGAGGAGACATGTGCTTGGCATTTTGAAGCCGCTCTGAATCTCTCCGCAGTTCACAGACAATTTCATACTGTGGCGGACAAGTAAGCCAGGGTATGTAAATCTGGAGTGGCGTGAACAATCGAGGCTTTGCAGCGTGACGTGTAACTGCCAGAGGTAGGGGGGACCGTTCTTTCAGAAGAAGTATGCCCAAATCCAAGAACTTTAAACAGTGTGGAAGAGACTAACACATATTTCATCTGCATTCCATGCAAAAGCACTGCACGTGCATGGAGAGGATCTGAGACTCAAGAAGGATAATCTATAAAAAGCTAGTGTCTAAAAACACGATTCACGAGAGGAGTTCGCCTGGGAGGCAGCCAGTCAGCCAATGGCAGCTGGATGGATTCGGCTGAGCTGGTTGCTGCGCTCGCAGAGTGCAATCTTTGCATGCGCTGTGAGCAGGTGCCATCATAATTCAGTCATGCTCAACTTAGAAAGGCACCGAGGAATACGCGCCAGAGCACAGGAAGCAGATGGCAAGATACTGTGTACAGCCACAAGCCCCACACACTCGCGCGTGGCAGATCTCTGGGGGGCACGCACACCCCCTGCACACTCGCTTGCAGTGTGGCGGTGTCACTCCCGCACCCACAAATTCATGTTCTCATATGCATGGTACAAATGTCCTGTAGGTGGGGAACTGTCCCTTCAAGAGGTACTTGTAAGTCAGTCAGAACCACCCATACTGTGGCTCAGAGGTTCACATTACAACCCCGATCACAACTCAAGCCATTAAATAAAACAGTCCCGAGTCAGACACCTTGACTCTGAGTAACTGTAGAACACCACACTTCACTCACTAACCCACGTGGAGGACCTCTGGAAAACACCCAAGGAGCTCAAATATGTGCATGTGTATGGTAGATGGTGCTTGCACTGTTCATCATATCCAGCAAGTCATTTGAGTCCATGTACACCTGCAGGAGAAAGGTCCATTCACAGCTCAGGAGATTTGCACCTCCACAAGTTGCACCTGATTTCTGGAGCCCCGTGCAATGGAAATTCTACTTGCCCCTGAGCTGGCAAGAGAAATAGAAGGCCAGGGTCCCTTTTAGGACAGAGACTGAGATTACCGAGCTCCTGTTCAAAGCCATGGGATGCAGAAAAGTGCCAGGAAGCGTTGGTTTGGCTGGGAAGGGTGTGAAACAGCTCTCGTTGGCCACTCAACTGTTGGAGGCTCTACCCACATGAAGGGGGTCTACCACACATAGATCTTGCCATGACTCCAACAGCCACTTGCCTGAAGCAAGGAGGTGGTGGGGAAAGAAGGGAACAGGGAGGGATAGCTTCCTCAGCCCAGCCCAGCTGCAGAGGCCTCCAATTTTCTGTAGAGAATGACTTGGCAAATGCAATATGGCATCTCTCATTAGGATTCCCTCCCTTCTCCCCTCCCCAGCCTCATCTGTTTTCTCATTTGGTCCCATAATTGACACTAATAGGAAGAAGGGCTCAGGGAGGCGGAATGACTTTGCTCAGTTCGACTTTCCCAATTTAGCTGACAGCTTCTGTCAAGAAACATAACACTTTAGTGGCCAGGCGAGGCTCTGGGAGCTCCGACTGGGAGATGGGCACACCAAGGGAGCACTACCGACTTCATCATCATCATTACTATTTGTTTAACTGTAGCTCCTAAGAGGATTGTCACAGACCAGGAGCCCAGTGTGCCAAGCACTGTGGATGCCTCTTCCTTGCTTAAAATCAAGGGAGACTAAAGGCCTTCAAGTTTTAAAGAAAGGAAATCAATTTTCTGCTTTGTCTGTGCAGCCGTGAGGGATGATAAAGTTCTGGGCAATACTACACAACGGGCAGCAATGCGTACTGGGGTAGATTTCTGCAAAGCCATTTATGAGAACAAGGAGTTTACATCTTGGGACTTGCTACAAAGTCACCTGCAACACCTCACCAATTTAACCAGGTAGCTAAATGGATTCCCATGGCATGACTTGCAGGAATAGCAGGGCAGTGACACTGTGAAGAACTCCAGACATACAAGCTCCACATTGCACAAGACAGAAACCCTGTGTATCCTGTGGTCATACAGATGCAACAGTGGTAGCCTGGGAATACTTCTAGAGTCCTTCCCACTGAACTGTCTGACTATAGTATCACACAGTTTTTCCACAGCAGCTCTCAGCCTACAGGCTCAGAGTGGCCCCTAATGTGCAATGCTCATTCAGTCAGTTAGGATAGCAGGTCAGGAGGCAGGAAAGGAGGGGACACTTTCCTGGTAAATAAAACAGAGCTGTGAGTTGCCTGAGATGGGAGGGAATTGTCAAAATAGAGCGCTCCCCTAACCCTTCAGTCCCATAACCAGCCTAAAGCATGGAAAGCCCAATACAGCTAGCATTAACCTAGGTCTTCACCTCATGGTCTTGTTCTGAAGCATCTTCCATTATCTTCTGGAGATTTCAGTCTGGAGATCTTGCATGGCAGTTCAGGAAATGCACAGAAGGAGCTTTCCATTACCCCAGCTCTGTGTAACAGCATGTGCATGTCTAAATGCTGGTCCTGGAAATCTCCAACCTGCCGCCCCCCAACTGTTTTCCCTCCCCACTCCCACACGCACACACAGGCAATGCCAGTTATTAGCTTAGGAGAAAAGATATCATCTGATCAGAATCCAGCTTTCCAGTTCCTTGGCTGAAAAACTAAGCTGGGAAGGTAGGAATGGGGCTGCTACGGATGCTTTAGGCTAGCAAAGGCTCTGAACTGCTCAGTTCCATACCAAAGCCTACTTTATATTAGGGTTTCCCACTCTACCAGCAAATACTCTAGGTGCAAGTATGGCTTTTGCCAGGAAAAAAAAAACAAACATTATTTTGCTAGTTTAGTTTGTGCCAAGCTTTCTGAATGGACTTCCAGTAGTGTCCACACTGGGATTTGCCCTGGTATAGAAAGGCCTTTAGAAAAATAACTCATCTACATCACCCAAAATTACTAGATGAGCAGAAAAAAAATTAGTGTAGACATTCCTCCCTCACTCACACATACCTAGAGCATTAATCATCCAAGTGCATTTGAATCACCAAAGGACACCTACGTCACAGAGCTTCCATGTTTGCTCCTTCATTTTCACCGCAAGAGTAAGCAATCCCCCATGTAAGGAAAGAAGTCACTCCCTCTCCTTCTCTTGCCAACACATACATAGACAAACTTTCCTTCTCCCTGCCTATGGCTAAGTACAGACAATCTAAAAGCCCAATTCCATCTTCACAGGTTAGTCTAAGCTGCATAGACTGAACTGATAAGCAAGTGAACAGACATTCACATTTGATTCTGGAAATGCAACCACACACCTACAGTGACCCAGGTCAAAAGCTGGGGGGTGCTAGAGCATGCCTTCCTGCTCAGCTGGAGCAGAACGCTTGAGCCAAGTCTAGCCCACCCACCCTGTGAAAGGAGGTGTGCAGGGAAGTGCAAAGCATCCTGGGATGCTGGAGAACTGCAAGTTAACTTGAACTTGGATGGGATCTGAGACAGAAGCTCAATAAACCAATTTAACCTAAATCAGTTAAGTCTGATCCTACATCCATCCAGGTTTATCTTAAACCAGTTTCAGCCACTTTGAAAGTGGTTTATGTGAACTGAACTTCTGTTGTGTTACAGATTTGAACTGGTTTCCAATCATTTCCACCAGTTTGTGTGTTACTTCTGTCCCTAGGCCACAGGTCTGTGACAGAAGGAGGTCTTGGCAATAAGAGGACCCATGGACACAGGAATTCCTGTCACTGAAAATGCTCTTGTCAACAGGCCCCAGTGAAGGAAGGAGGGATCATATGTGAAACTGAGCTGAACCATAAGTGGAAGAGAGACTATGCTGAATACATCCTCCAAGTCCCTCTTCCCACTACACCTGCTCCACCACACTGTAACTGAAGAGAGGAAACTTAGCCCCAAAGGCTAAGATCCACGATCCGTGGTGTTAGTAGCGGGAAGAGCTGTCCAGAACCAGCATAACATTTTCTCCCCCTGTACTTGGAATAGCCACTGCCCCTTGCACTACAGTACAATATACTTGACAGGCTCTCTGGGTTTTCATGACCTTCATGGCCAGGCTGCCAGCCCCAAGTCAGGCTGGTAGGGATGAAACTGCTTCCCTGTGGGCTCTGCATCACGCAGGTGCTGGAAGCCATCCCATCTCATGCCATGGGAGCAGCACAGAAGCAGCCTCTTTCCTCACACCGCTGCTGCTACCTGTCCCCCTCGCTGAGCAGCAAGCACTTTCAGAAGGACGGCTCATTTTCAACTCGTTCTCTTCGTCCCTGACCCCTGTGCCAACAGCCGCTTGTTTAAACACAACGCACACATGCAGAGAGATCTTCCTGAAGAAAAAGTCAAACTTAGGAGGCATTCAAGCCGGCCTCATTTTAATCTATTTTTCATGTTAAATTATCCAACTGAGGGAGCGGGAGAGAGAAAGGGGAAGGGAGGGATAATATGAGAAATGTTTTATTTGACAATGTGTCATTCGGAAACTGATTATTTCTGTCTCAGGGCTTTTTAATATTCCCAAACAATGGCCGAGCCGCAAGGGGATTTGGTATTCTAAGACTGGATTTATAATACTCTGTTCTGCAGTGATAAGAACACGGGCCTTTAATCCTCTGAGCTGTGAACATGCATATTCTCCTGCGTAATGTCCTTCTCACTGCACTCCTCTGTGCCCCTGGAGTCAGCCAAGCACCAACAGGGACTGGCAGAGCACACAGGCTCACAAGTGCCAAGATGCACATTGAGCTCGCTCCTTGGCTGTCCAACCCAAAGGGATTACAAAAGCCTTCCCAAAAGCTGCACCTGACACTAGCTCTCTCCTCTGCTTGATGCCTGAGACAAAGGTGAACGTGCATGAAGTCATAAGGGACAGGCTTTCAAGTCAGGCCCCAACGTGTCCAGGACATGTTGAGTCAAGCCATGTGACTCCACATTACCAAGACATAGCAAGAGTGGATAAAAGCACTGCCTGTCACTTCAGGATACTCAGAAATGCTGGCAACAAACTGAGTTCAACTGGGACAGAGGTGTACAGGCAACAGGATTTGAGAGCTGGGTTCACCAGGGGCATCTTAGAAAGGGTGGACGAAGTTATTCAGATCAGCACTGGGAAAGGAAAAAAGTGAAGCCCTGCAGCTGTAGTCATCCTAAAGAAACTTAGCCCACAGTCATTTTGAACCTGATAAAAGGTTTCTCCAGCAGATGGTTGTTGGGCCACATACAAGAGAAGCCATGATATACAGAGGTTGTGACAAGGGCAACCAGAATTTAAGAGGGCAAAAGCTTACCATGTACACAAAATGCAGCTTTTATCAAGGCTCAGTAGTGGATGGAAGAAATGGGAGCAGATCCCCAGTCCAAATGAGAAAGCAGCAACACTTCCCAAGACAACCGGTGAGAATATGGGCATACATCTCCAAAGGGATACTTGAGAACTGCCCAATGGCAAGGTGATTCAATAGCAAAGCCATTTTTAGAAACACTACAAAGATCTAGACAGATCAGGGATACAGCACAGTTAATCTTAACATAAGCACCATAAACATGTCCAAAAGGAGCACAGGCCACCCACGCATGACCTGTGCCTTGGGGTTAAAGGCTTTCCTTCTCAACAAAGGAGGCTTTCCTTCGCTGAGTCAACAAAGAGAAACAGTCCCTACAGTTGTGCGACTTGCACTGAACTCTCAATCTATTTTGCGGGGAACTGAACCTTCAGAATAGGAGCGGGCACAAATTCTCCTTGCAGGAAGACAGTATTCAAAACAAGGGACTCAGCAGAAAGTTGCTCCTTCCCCACCCCACTTACACACTCGCATGCAATGGGATGAGGTGGTGTCAGAGCTCTCAGAGCAATCTAGGCATCCCCCTTGTCACTCAAGAGTGACTTCCCTGTTGCGTGCCCTGGGCCTCCACTTCACTCTTCCTCAGACTCTGCTGATCTTTGAGCAGGTCCCTATGTTTAACATCCCTTGTTTGTATACCATAGCTCCTACAGCAAAGCCAATTTGGCTGGGCTCCTTGCAGAAGCCTTTTCTCCCAGGAGCTTTGCAACTAGACAATGTGCAACAGCGACACGCTACTGCCTTTTCAAAACAAAGTATTATTTATTTGGCAAGCAAAGCACAGTAGTCAAAGGAGCAGGTTACAGTAAAGAAGATGGCCTGCACGTGACTCACACCTAAACTTCAATCTCACTTTGCAAGTTGTGAGTAAGTCCCGCTAAGCCTGGATACTCCTGGGAGACAGAAGAGCCCCTGCCAGACTCGCTTCCAGTTGCTGCTGCCTGCTCCGCTACTCTCATTCCTTTGCAAGCAAGAGTATTTAACAGTTTCAGAGCTCTTAAATCTCAGGGCTCAGGCAAGGGGCAACTAGCCTGGGTGTCCTAGTGAGAGCCAAGAAGGCAGGCATTCCCCAAGAACTAGCTCCCTCCAGCTTTCAGGACCTTGGGTAGTTTCTATAGAGTCATCTTCCTTGGATATTATTTCCTGTTTGTTTCCTTTTAAACTCTATAGCATCACACAGAATAATGTCAGGCAGGAAAAGTCCCTACGTCGTACACCTTGGCTATTCTTTTGCTCATTTTAACTTACTGTGTACCCCTCTTAATATCACACAACAGTTAATACCCTACTTTGTGCTTACAACCAACCAAGAAAGACAGGTAACCAGTTATTTCACCACCTACTCAGCATTTGGCAAAACTGCACCATCCCACTTCAGGGACAGCCCATATCTCTGATCCCCATTGGTCTCAAAGGGCTTCCACAATATCACACAGAAGGGTAATCAATTCCTGTTACCTGGTGTTAACTGATACAATTGTTAATTCTGCTGCAAGCACTCCATAAATACTTGCTCCAGCAGCAAATGTTTGTTCATGGTTGTGATTCAAAGGCTGAGATGTAGGGGAAAAAAACCCAAAAAACTAGAATTAAATGTTTAGAAGCTTCTACACTAGCATTTACGACTGCATTCAGTGGTAAGTGATCAATTATCTAGACTAAAAGCTGTGATTAAGACCAAACCTATGGAGAATGCATATCAGTTTCCTGTTTTTGACATTGTACTTCTGCATGCATTGTCCCCAAAATTACATCAACTTATCTGTTTTCACCCCTTAAATGTCCTTCAGTCTCTTTCCTTCCCAGGTCTTGGCCCAGCTGTGCCTACATTTGCATCTTTATTTTTTTTTTTCTTAAATGCCCCAACCCCTAAAACTCCTTTAGCCCAGAAAGAGCAGGAGAGTCTATCCCACTACTAGTCCTTCCAGACCGGTGCTCCCCACAGCAGTACCACTGGTAGAGCTACATCCAGTGGTAATTTCAAAGAAAAACATTGTAAGTTATTTTTGTCCAGATCCGGTGCATTAATTCACATTTTTATCAGGACAGTTATGTAATATGGGATTCTCTACCTGCACTGGCCACCTCCTTGGGACCCTTTTGTATTACTGCTTTGTTTTCCATCTTTGCTGCACCTCTCAATGTAATTTCTTCTGCAAAGCTTAATTAAAGTGCTGTTTGCTCCTTCCTTCAGATCATTAATGATGATAAATAAGATGGATCCCTGCAAAAACCTTTCAGGCTGCTCTTTCTCCTACACACTGCCATTTATCATGACCTTCTTTGCACTCTGTCATTTCTGTATCTTTCTGGGTGTAGGAGATTCGTATTTGACATTAGCTTCCTCAAGCTCTAGAGAAAGAGCAGGCCAAGGGAAAAAGATCCAATAGTGTATTCTTCTCTTACAGCTGCCTTTTGAAATTACCACCAGACCCTCAATGTTCCCATGCCATGACTCCAGATCATGACACCGAACAGCATGGAAATACATTAGCAGCACACAACTGTTCCCAAGACTAACAACACTCTGCCCTTCTGCAACTTTTTTCACCTAATGAGCTCACAAGAATTTGCAAACTCTACATTTCACTCCCCCTGCCTATTTAGTACCCATCCATATAACATCAGGCAAATGATGCCATACAGTGAGTCAAGTCAGAGAACAAAATCCAAGTCAAATGAAAGACTTATTTTCACCAAGGCTGTGTACAAGGGAAGAAGCCAGACTATGGGGCAGGATTTTAAGAAAAATGGAGATGCCAGTGGTACAGAGGCAAGAAGAGCTAGGTGCATCAGGTGCAATGAGCTGAGTACTTAATGGAGTTCTGACAAGCCATCTCCAGACTTGGTATTGTGCACACGCCAGAAGATACACACTGCACATAAGGACTGGCAGCCTATTTACAGGCAACATGAAGTGGACCAAGGTAGACTGTAGAGCTCATTATCCTCTTATGCTGAAGGGCTGTAATTACCTTAAATGGCTCATATCCACTGTGGCCTTGAGATAAAATAGCAAACTAATCCTCATTATTTAGTACATTACAGCTAGGGAAACTGAGGCCAAGGATGGTGATTAGAGCAAGGTCACAAAGTCAGTCTGTGGGAAGGAAAGAGAAAGGGGTGGGGATGGAGAAGTAAAACCTGGGATAAAATAAACCATAGGAGTCCCTGATACTAATCTGGAACTCAGTCCATTATGGAGATAGCGCGTCTACACAAGACACTAAATGCGCAGTGGCCGAACAATACTGCACAGTAGCACATCACAGCACCAACAGTGCTAATATGCTACTGCACAGTAGTATCACTAAAAAGGCATTTGCAGGCACTACTGCACAGTAACTCTGGTTACTGCACATTTGTTTAATACCTAATTATACAAGGACTCAATAAACGCACAGTAACCACTGCACAGTACCATCTCAATTAAACGTGCCCAGTATTCTTCTCAAAAAGACACCCCAGCAAAACACGACAGCACAAGTTAGTCCACCTATATACCAACACCCCATGTAAGGTCTGATTCAGTAAAACACATGCATGAAGTTAATCATATCATATAATTCTCATCAAACCTTATGAGTCTTAAGCAAATGCTGAAATGCTTTGCTGAATAGAGACGGTTTATTGATTTGCAGCCTCGGAGAGGACTCTATTTCCTTTCCCATGCATAAGTTCTTATTATAACACACCTAGACTCATGATGATGTTATTATTACTATTGTCATCTCCACCATGCCCAGAGCTGACAAGTAACTACAGATCGCTGTTCTTGCACGGACGCACTCATGCATGGAGGCTGCCGTTGGGAGCCTCAAAACAAATGTCCAGGGGTCAAATCCTTCACTCACATGTATCAATGATTTATGCTGATGTAACTAAGCATAGGATCTGGCACAGGAATTTAAAAGTTCAGGCTCTCCCAATAGCCTTAAGTCCTCCTCTCCTCATATGTATTCTGCACATTGGTATTATATGCTGTGGCATATGTGTACATGCTGTCCATAAATTTAACAACATATACAGTCCTACAAAACATGGCACACACACAATACAGCAGAGTTACAGTTGCTGTGGGAACCATAACTTTAAAATCTTTGACTCTTTTGTATTAAAAAAAAAATGTCAAACGACAAGCCACGTTTTCATAGTTTTGACGCACTGAATTGTGTTATGCCGTTTCATGTAGGCCATCAAACAAACAGGAGGAGGAGGGATGCCAATCAGACAACCTGCGCCATTCAAACATTCGATGTGATGGACTAGTACCGTTTATTTGAATGGTCTCCTTCACACAGCCTGTATGAAGAGACTGACACGCACAAAGCTTCCAGATAAACAGAGAATACCTCTTTGTCTCTGAAGCTGCATGTCTTTGTAGGTTAAGAATTTGCATTATTTCTTCAGAGTTATTACGCACTTGTCTTCAATAGGCTAGAGGGGAAAAAACGGATTTTATTCTAAAACTCTGACAGCTAACATGTTTTGAAATCTGAGCACAGACAGGGCAAACTGTAGTTTTATTGCGCATTTGTTAGTTGCTTCACCTCAACCAGATAACATGCTAAAAATTACAGCCTGCCTCATCTATCGGGCAACAATAAAATACACTAACACTCAGGTGTTAGCTGTCAGATTTCTTAACGCAGCTGGTCCAGCAAAGTGCATAGTCTGGAACAAGACGAAAGCTTTTTTCAAGAAGATTCAATTATCCAAGCCCCCCTCTCCCACTCCCCAAAAACACACCTTTTCATCAGGAACACGTCTTCAAGAGACACGCACTTATTTTTCATACTCTGATCATTCAAACCTCTCACCTGAATTTCAGCAACACTGTATGGGGAAAAAACATCTATTCGAGTCAAGAATTGACAGGCTCCCATTTAAATAAAAAGGGTTTTCAAAGCAACAATAACTCCCCTGCGCTGCACCGATCTGAAACCGTAAGCTCTTTGGAGAAGGGATTGTCATTTATTTCAAGCTTGTTTAGTGACCAGCTGCTGCCTCTAGGTACAAAGACTATACAAATTTATGATAGATAATATTTTAATTACTATTTAAACAGGGAGTTAAATGAAAATGCTTCTTGAGGTGGGGGGAGTTGCATGTATAGGGGTTGTCCCCCTTTCTAGCAGTCTGTAGAGTGGCCATCAGGAAAATACTAGTGTCATCCTAACTGAAGAAAGCCAGCTAACTCTGCCTTCCCGGTGATTTGTCTTTGCAGGAAGGGGACATTCAAAGTTTCTGATGCCCACCCCAAAACTAGTTTCCAGGGGAATATTTTCAGAAGTCTGTTGCTGTTCTGAAAAAGCAGGTGGCAGCGTCCAGGGAAATCCTGCGTCTGCACTCTCTGTTGTGGTTTTTCCCTCCTTAGCTCTGCAAGGTGCATTAAACCGGGTCGCAGCATAGCGGCCACGCTCACCTTCCCTTACCACCCTCTCACCCAACCAAATGAATCCTAGTTCAGACAATATGTCTGAATAAAAGGCCCTTCGAGCTGCTAGTGCAGACTCAATTTGAAAGACATCTGTGGAATCCTTACAGGCTGCACCTCCCTCCCGTGCTCCGCGCAGCAACCCTGACCAGCGCAGAACAGCACCAATTAGGAACGTCTACCCAAGGAGGAAAATACTCACCAAGAACTAAGAGGACTGAAGAGACTGAGGTTGGGGTCACGCAACTTCCACACAAATGGGAAGGAAGAGAAATGAACAGCTCCCAGGTCTGTTTTGTTTTCAGTTCTCCAGCATGGCAATGACTCGCCTGTGTTACGCAAGCAGGGGTAAATTCTTCCCAAAAAGTTATTCTGCTGAGGATTTTGCTCTCACCCCAGGTATAGGATTCTTCTGAGGAGAGAATGGGCTTTCCCAAGGAAACAGCCATGGACCGAGATTAGCATCCCAGAGACTCCTCCACACACCCCATCAGCCCGCACCTATGGGATGGCCTATCCCCCATATCAAAGCAGCTCCTGAATTTCTCTTACCAATTCTAGAAGGTCACAGTATATCTGAGCAGAAAAAACCACAGGGATTCTCTGTTCTTCTGAGTCCATCTTCCTTTGCCCCTTGTAAAAGCTGTCTATAAACCCACAGGAGTCATGTGCTCTGAAATCCCAGCTCCCACTACCAAGACACTGTTGGAAAACCCAGCTGTTACTGTCCAAAGGCTGCTCCAAAGGGAGTTCAAACTATTGTCAGGAAGTCACTGGAAGGAACCAGAAAGACGCATTATGATCACGCCGACTGAACGCAAGCACAATTCATGCCACAGAATTTCACCCAGCGATTCCTCCACTAAGCCCATAAGGCTGTCACTCAGATGGATGCTCTCATCTAAATAAGGATTTTGTGTCTCTTTATAAAGACTTGAAGTGATGAAAACCCACCTCTACCCTTGACCAACTGGCTCTAGTGTACAGAGCAGCAGTGGTACTAATTGTATGGCAGTTAGAGGGGAAAAACTGGATACAGGGCAAAATGGCTAGTCAGTAAATGGGAAACTCAGAGAGAAACTGCACAGCTTCTTCAAGGAACATGGTGGGACACAAGTTAAACATAAACCAGAATAAGTGATCAGAAACTGGTTCAAATCTGTAACACAGCAGAAGTTCAGTCCACATATATCACTTTCAAAAAAGCCAAAACCAGTTTAAGATAAACCTGGCTGAATGTAGTATCAGACTTGACTGATTTAGGTTAAATCAGCTTATTGAACTTCTGTCCCAGATCCCATCCAGGTTCAAGTTAAGTCACAGTCCCCAAGCATCCCAGGATGTCTTGCGCCACCCCTCAAAACCCCTCCCCACGCACAGTGGGTGGGCTAGCCTTGGCTCAAGGTGTTGGCTTCAGCTGAGCAGGGAGGCATGCTCTAATTTCCCCTGGCTTCTGACCTGGGCCACTGCAGGTATGTGGCTGCATTTCTGGAATCAAAAGTGAATGTTTGCTCACTTGCTTATCGGTTCCATCTACACAGCTCAGACTAACTTGTGAAGAATGACTCGATTCAGCCTCAGACTTGTTGACTGTCTGTACTTAGCCTTCTGAACTGGAGCTCAGGAGACCCGGTTTCAGTTCCCAGTGCTTGCACAGATTCCCAGTGACCTCAAGCAAATAAGTTTCTCTGTCCCCCAACACCCAACAAGAACCTTCCTTTCTGCCACCCTTAGTCTTTCTGTTTATACAGTAAGTCCTTCTGGGACCACATCACCTATCACTGGGGGGCCATGAATTCAGCTGCAGCCACTAGGAGCTATCACAACACTAATGATAATCAAAATAATAATTACAGAAGGACCCTGCTAATTCTCTTACCTGGTAATTCACAAAGACAAAACCCAGCAGGTTCTCTCTTCTTCCAAACAAAGATTTAACAGATGCTGGAGCAGGGTCTCAAGTTACTAATACTTCATTATTTTTACAAAAATCTACTACAGAACATTTTCTAGCAAACCGTGGAACATCATAAATAATTAAAAGTAAAGAACACTTGTCAGGAAAATGCATGAAGAACATTTGCTATTGCAGAACTATTGCTTTCTTTCTATTTTTTTTTAGAATAATTGTGTTTATTAGCTTCCTCGCTAATTTACAAAAACCACAGTTAATTCTCAGTGGATCTCCCAGTCATTAGTGTGCATTAATGCTGTTCCTACTGTATATTCTGCATATATTAAAAAAATTAATCTAATAAAAAGACACACATCTCCAGATGAGGGAACATTAACACAATTCAAATGGTGCCTCCAGCGCTCAGATGCTTTTGAATGACACGTTACAGCATCCCTTCTGCTCAATTAGTCAATGAGCTTCCCAAGGCTGTGAATTCTCAGATGGCCATCCTGGGGAGTTGGCAAACCAGGAAGAGGAACACAGCAAAGGGCAGAGAAAGGACATAAAGCAAAGACTCACTTAACAGTTGTATTCATATTACTGGAAATTCACAAAGCAGAGACCCTGTGTCAAACGAGAGAGAGAGAGAGAGAGGGAGAGAGAGAGAGAGAGAGAGAGAGCAAGCACCATTACAGAACTGAACAACAGAGGATGTACAAAGAGAAACTCAGGACAGACCAGAGTGCTGCCCAGGTACCCCATTAATTTTACCTCTAGCATGAGAAACAGCCTAGTGAAGTGCTGCAGGAAGCCTAATTTTGTTCTGCTAAGGCTAGGGACAGACGTTACACATAAACTAGTTTAAGTGATCAGAAATTGGTTCAGACCTGTAACAGAAGTTCAGTGCACATAAACCAGTTTCAAAATGGTTAGAACTGGTTTAAGATAAACCTGGTTGTATATAGTATCAGACTTAACTGATTTAGGTCAAACTGGTTTATGAAACTTCTGTCCCAGACCCCTTCCTGGTTCAAGTTAAATCACAGTCCCCCAGCATCCCAGCATGCTTTGCAGCCCTGGGCCTATCTGGGCTGTACTGTCTGCTCCAGAGAGCAGGGTTGGCCCTGCCCCTCTGCTCCCTGGCCAGAGTATTGAGGGCTGGCTGACAAACAGGGTGCAGGTGGGAAACCTGGCTCAGGACCGCAGCTGAGTCTGCTGGGGCCAGAGTTTTCCCTGCTGAAGCAGAGAGGGTGGGGACATGAGCAGGCAGGCTCAGGCTTAAGGGAGGGAGGGAGATTTAAACCCCCTCTTCTACCTGCATGGGACCCCAGACAGGGGATCAACAGGAGACCAGCAGACTCTACCCCCTCCCACGTCTGGCAGAGACTGAGGCAAGAAGTTTAATTCCCCTCAGCTCCCATAGGCCATGGAAGAGGAGAAACCAGGGCAGAAGGTCCCCTGCCACCTGTGAGCACAGGGCCAAACCCTGCAGGACCAGACAGAGGGAGAAGGGGGGTTGGCAAAGACCTGGCACAATCATCCCATTTATATGCTGGAGATGGAGCTAAGGGAACAGGAGAGGGTCACAGATAGCTTGAGCTAGTACAGCTAAAGAAAGCAGAGAACTACATTTACATTATAAAGCAGAACCTGTACAAGGTGGGAGACTGGAATACCTAAGCAGGGACAAACGACAATGAATGCATGAGAGTCTTGCCAAAGGTGCTAGAGGTGACAAGCATACTCATGTCAAGGCACCCCATGGGAAAAGAGAGTACAAGCGCATCTGTAAAAACCCAAGTAAAGATGAGGCCTGTGGTATCTCCACTCCAACACCTATGACCACCTGCTGATTCCCCGAGAAGGACTTCCTGGAATCCCTGGCTGTAAGGAGACACTCTGACCTCAGGATTATGCAAGACTTATGCAAGGCTTTCTCTTGTCTTTCTGGTTGATTACATTCCATTTTAAGTTAGTCTAAGTCCCATGTGCTCTTGCTGTGTTTTACTGGGCTATATCTTAGCTTAGGCAAAGATTTTTGGTCATTCTTTATTGTGCGCTTGAGGTTGCAAATAGATTTGTTCAATACATGCTTGTTTCAGAGAAAGGGCTATACTTGTTCAAGCTTTTATCAATTAAATGCCACTACCTTTTTCCCCACCCATCACCTCCTCTACCTGGCAGGGGCTGTCCTCCACACCCCCCTCAAATGGGGCCTGACTATCACCCTCTGCTCCAACTGAGAGGGGGGAAAAGCCTTGGATCTTCAGTCCCTTCCCCTTTGGCAGTGGCTGGCAGGCTGGGAGCCATGCTCTAGTGCCCCTGTCAGGCTCCAGACTGAGCCACTGCAGGTGTGTAGCTGCAGTTCCTGAATCAAAAGTGAATGTCTGTTCACTTCCTTCTCCGTTTAATCTCTGTGACTTGCAAAGACTGAATTGATTCAGCTTTGGGTTTTCTGACTATCTGTACTTAGCCTAAGAGGGTTGGCACAGCACCGTGCAAGAAGACCTATGCTGCCTTTGTCCCAAACTAGCTCTGCACATGCTAGGTCCAGATGTCTCTGTGGCATGACTGACTGGAGAACCACAAAGGAGGCACAGTGTGGAGCTGTTTGTGGGGAAGGACAGTTTGCAGGGAAGGATAGCTGCAAGTCGGCCATGGGATCATCCAGACTGATAATTACTGCCCCTAAAATTGTGACTATGCAGGAAGGATTCAGATTACTGTTGTGCCTTGTTCATAAAGCAAGACTCCATTGTGCTAGGCATGTACTCTTTCTCGCTCATATATACATACCATACAATGAAAGCATGAGAGAATGTTAAAAAGGACTCTGAAAATGTATTTATGAACATTTCAAAACAACTTATGGAGCTAGGAGTTGACGGGTAGGTGTGATTGTGCATGCAGGAGCGCAGGGAAAGCATTCTCTTTGTTAGGTTTTCTCTTTTTTTTTTTTTTTGGTTGTTGGTTCTTTTTTTTATTATTATTATTATGGAGCTGATAGCTGGCAGCTGCTTCAGGAATGATCCAGCCGACTGTGTACATATGTTTAGGCAGTTTTTTAAAGTGAAAATATTTCAGCATAATGAACATGCTCCTGAAAAGCAGCAGTAAAAAACAGAGCTCCACTTTTCATATGAACACTGCTTTCCAGGGGAGAGAGGGAGGACACTCGTCACAATGGTAAGGATCAGAGTTGTGTATGCAGTTCCTAGCATCTGGGAGCACTGCAAAGTGGCTTCTTAGTGTACTGAGATGCAGCAATCTCAGGCATGGCAAGAAGCAGTTGACTGGCTCACAGGATGCTGCATGACAGGGGTTAGAATAGGAGAGGGAAAGGGAAACAGTTATGGAAAAGTCACCCAATTTTGCCATAATTGGCAGAAGATTATTCCCAAGAGATGCAAGCACACATATTAGAAGGAAGCCCTTCCTCAGAGGAATGGATGAGCAGACTGCTGTCTCAGAGGTCCAATCTGGAAGGATGGAGAAAGTAGGGACTTCAAACCTCTCTGTACGCCACAGCATGGGCTAAGCATTACCACTGGGTATCTGACTTCTTTTTAATCAAAACTGTAAGAGGTTCACAGTCCCCTTCCATCTTCCTCCCCTCTCCCACGAAAACCGTCTATGTCTAGCAGGTCACTCAGAACCCAATTCAGCAGGGCACTAAATTCCTATTGCCTTCAAACAGGCCTTTAATGCTTAAGAATGGACCACATGCTGTAAGTTAAGCGCAATTGGTGTTTGATTAGGGCCCAGATAGTTTCCAGTCCCCACTTCAAGGTTAGAAGTCTCCAAAAGAAGTTCGGCATTGGGCTGTATGTGAGGAATCCCACAAGGAAGGGTTTTTACTAATACAGCATTTCTGTAATTAATGCTCACACATCTTAAGGCTCATGGATAATTTTATTCTACAACACTTAGGACCATATGCTTGCTGTTACACTCACCGCTATGCCCTCTTGCTGAAAACTCGTAACCTGAGCTCCCAGATCTCTTAGTGTATTGATTGAAAGCCAGTATGATAAAACGAGACTGGAAGAACTCAGCTGTAGTTTGGTTTCCTTGTTTTCAAGTGTGCTTTAAAAGGGACTGGCCCAGTGATCTCATTGCCAAACAAATGAGATCTGAGAAGAGAGCATGGAGCAAGGGAAAAGCACTGCACATCACTACATGGTATTGGAAATGAAACTGCTCCAATAACTAATCTTAGGCATTCATGAGCTTCAGAAGGATCCCACCCTAGTATTTATGTGTATGGTTGCAGCACCTGTGAAATATATTCAAGGTTCAGTGCTCCATGCCTGGCTCTACACACAGCGAAAAATAGCCCTTTCCCCGAAGACTTGACAATCTAAATCATCCAGCTTCATTTGAATGGAAAGATGGGGGAGGGGAGTGAGACCTAATCACTGGGGTTGAAAAGATTTGGGAAGAGGAACACAGACCAGACATCAGAGGGAGAAAAATGAGGGGTTTCTGAATATTCACCTTCCCCACTGTGCTCTTGGAATAAGAGCACTGAACACGTTCCATAGCAATTATTTAAAGGACATTGGCCTTCTTTGGAGAAGTAAGTAGTGACTGAATGCCTGAAAACTAGGCCTCCTTAAGTGTTCTTGAAGTCCTGGAAATCACAAGTGATTTATGAGAAGTCATGTGCACATAAACATCTAGCAAAGATTTAGAAGGGAAAAGCAGGCGCTAGGTGAAATGGCTGTGTTTGCTAAAGAAGCTGCTCAGAAAAATAAAATACAACACTTGTTACCAACAACAGAAGTATAACATTTCACTGAAGCATTTTTGGGTGCAGGATAAGAGAGATTAACTTTTGTTATAGTGCTGGGGGACACTATGGTAGGGTAGCACTGGGCAGTTTGTAGGGGAAGCAAGGCATATGTGACTTGGTCTTAGGATGGTAAGGGAGACAAAGCTAACAGTAACAGAAATTGAAAAGATTTGGCTTAGGACAAATTCATGTTGAGGCCCAGGGTGGAATTTGGACAGGTGGAAAAGGGTTGTGTGGGTACATGAACCAAAAGAAGTTGGTTGCCCTGGCCACCAAACATGGCAGTATTTTACCTAGCATCCAAACAGGACAACAATTTTCAAGCATCCACATGGACTTCCAAACGGAGCTGGCTTTTGTCACTCACAGCAGGACATCAGAAGCAATATCACTCCATTGAAACCACATGCCCTTACAGCTTGAAGGAGAAGAAATCACAGTTTTCCTCCCCTGCTTCCAATTTTGGTTGTAAGTTATTGGGAGAGGGACTGGCATTTTTGTTCTGTGTTTCTACAGTGACTTAATAAGCAGCTTTGGTCCATGACTCTTGCTTCTTGGCAAGGGAGAGAAATTACACACACACACACACACACACACACACACAGAGTTCAATCTACACAGCTTAGACTAAACTGCGAAGATTGAATCAATTCAGCCTCAGGCTTTTTGTACCTTCTGTACTTAGCCCTAGTGCTCCTGCAATATAACAGATCATTTCCAGATGAGTTTCGATGCATGGGCCCAACAAAGGAAACACTGCATGAAATCGTATGGCTTGTGCTGCACTGCTCAGTGTGCAGCATCTTGAGGAGCCCTCCCACTTTAGGACCTGTGACTATTCTCCTCCCACGCAGCACCCGTCTCTGCAAGCTGATCAACAGAGCAGTTCAGGGCTTGGGGTGGGGAAATCACAGAGGATCCCAGGAAGGAACAACCCTGTGATGAGCACGAAGGGGACATGCACTCAGGTGCCAGGCCCTCAAGTCTTCCCTTGTGATTCCACACAGTGAAAATCAGCCATCACATCTGGTGCTAATTACAGCAGCATCCTAGTACAGAGGAGACAGAGCTTTAATTAAGAAGAGCTGGCTAGAGACAGGAGTGTTTCACCGCTCCCGCCGAAGGGTTAGTGCCAGGCTTTTAAAAATACAACTCAAAACCTCTTCACGTATGAGAGCTTTTGAAACTGTCTTGCCGACGGGCCCTGCACAGAACCTGGCACTCAAATGCAGCCCGAGGCCCTTCTGCCCACCTTTGTTATCCCACATTGGGAGTACAGCTCTAAGGGAGCATGGCACACACCAGCCCCTTGAAAGTCACTGATTCAAGAACCTTGCCATGGATAGATTCTCTGCACCCTGATCCAACATAAAAGCAAAGTCAAATCTCCCTCCATTCACTGTGCTAGGATGGAGATGAGGGAGTGGGAACAAGGAAAGACTCTGTACGGTAAAGCAGCCCAATCCGTTGCTTGTATTCTCCACTAAGGCCTGACCTGCAAGCATGTGATCTGCTTTCCCGACACAGAGGCCGACTCAATCATTTTCATTATGTGGGGAGCAACTAAGTCCCAGAAGGTCTTGACCAGGAAGCCCAAGTAAACAAGTGATTAAAGAACCAAAAATAAAGCTGCAGCATTTTAAAGGGCCATTAAAAAAACCTAGGCATCGTCTCCTGCTGTTAAACTTTATATCATGAGCTTTAAAAGTGAAGCATAGCTCAAATCACCTTGCCAGGCTCATCCTCAGTGCTACCCCCAACTTCCCCCTGCTTTTGCTCCACCTCTCCCCACAACCTCCTGCTTTGGTGACAAATGCCACTCTGTCCCACACAAAGATATGCTTTTAACACAGCCAATGCCTCTGCACTCCACTGCACTTCGCTGGCAATGAGAGGGAGATGCCATGAAGCCCCCTGCAACAGACACAGAGATAGGGCAAAACAATGCCCCCCCCCACAGCAACAAACATTCCCAGTTCAAATCCCTAACAGCTTCAGTTGCCCTCACAGGATAGGGACAGACATTACACACAAAGTGGTTTAAATGATCAGAAACTGGTTTGAACTTATAATAGGATAGATGTTCAGTACACATAAAACAGTTTGAAAAGGACTGAGACAGGTTTGAGACAAACCTGGTTGAAGGTAGTGTCAGACTTAACTGATTTGGGTCAAACCAGTTTATGCAATGTCTGCCCCAGACCCCTTGCTGATTTAAGTTAAATCAGAGTCCCCCCAGCATCTCGGCAGGGATTTGCTCTCTGCTCCGCAACACAGCTGGCCCCTCCCCTCTGCTCCCTGGCTGCAATTCCAGCAGAGACTTGCAGGCACAGCAGTATCTGCCTGGCTTCCTCCCGATCTCCCCCTCCCCTCACCACTCCCTGCTAAGCAGGGATATCCTGTCCCCTCTGCTTTACAAAGACATCTCAGCATTAGATAGCCAACCACATGCTGGCTATGGCCCATGCTATGGCTGATGGCGATGTTGGCTTAGGGTTTTTTGAAGCTAATCAACAGCTCAGTAATGTCCCTTCCTTTCTTCTTTGTTGAAGAGCTTGAACTAATGAAAGAGGCTGTTTGTTTTCTGATGGGGTGATAAATGCTGATAACAGAGCTGATAAATGTCCTGTTATCAAAGAGAGGGGAGAACCCCTTCCTAATCCTGCTGGAGCCAGCCATGCCCCCCTCAGCTGAGCCCTATGGAAGGGAAGGGAGGGCTGCTCTAGCACCCTCTGGCTTCTAGCCTGAGCCACGTGCCTGCATTTTTTTCAGTCCAGAATGCATGTTTATATGGTTACAAACTGATCTAGCCTAGCCGGATTAGTCTAAGCTGCAAAGATTGAATCAATTCAGGCTCAGGTTTTTTTTACTGTCTTTTCCTAGCTACATTATGCTGGGCTGAGGAAGGAAGGAGATGTTCCCCAGTGGAAATGAAGTCTCCATCAAGGCATGTTTCATCTGGGACTGAAGCCACATAAGTGGAAAACATACCACGTAGAGCAGGCAAGAGTTCAACCATCAGTAGCAGCTGCTGTGGCTCAGAAGATCTGCTCACCTAACAGGATGGGGCATGACTTTCTTCAACGTGGGAGTGCCCAGGCACTGAGGTACAGCCTGCTCAAGCCAGGACAGAGAAAACTCAAAGGACAGCCTCACTCCTGGTGTCTGCCTGGCAGAGGCCACAAGCACTTTCTCAAGGGTCACTACCAACCTGCAAAAGCCCTTCACCTCTACCTCTGCAAAAGACAGTGAAGAATGAGGACACCGGACTCTGCTGAGAACCTCAGGTCACACTTAGACCATAAACTTACCACTCTTAGCAACAATGCTAAACATGCCACGCTGCTCTGCATGCGCTACTCTCTTATTCTCTCCCTCCTCCCTCCCCCCTCAAACCAGAAGCAGTATAGTTACATGCTCACCATACCAGTGGTGGGATACCTGCCCAGACACAGCTGCACTGCTGACTATGGCAAGTTTGCAATCTAGACACCTTAGATAATCCACCAAATATCACTGTCACATTCTAGGGACTTACTGTGTTGCTACACAAAAGCTTAGGTCTACACAAAAGCTTTAGTCTAAAGACAAGGCCCCCACTACGGGGGACTATGCCACTGAAGCAAGTCCTCAACATCCAGCCACCAGCTAGGGCTACATGCCCTCATAGAAGTTTAGTCCTGCCTGGAGCCCCAGTAAGTATAAGCAGCACCGCAGCAAGCCCCGGTTTGTACTAATTTAGCCTGTCCTCATTAGGGAGTTTACTGGAGCCAGCTACATTGACCTGGGCACATCCTTAGTACAGGCAATGCCTGGAGCTACCAATCAGCATTGCTCATCTGCTTGGCACCCCAGCTCAAATACCATTTTTTGACTAATCACATCTCTCCTCTGTTCTTTGATTTTCCCACCTGCACCTACACTCCCCCCCCCAAATACCTTCCCATGCGAGGCAGCAAGAGACAGGGCTGACACTACACATACACGATACAGATCCCTACCAACTTTATTGTACAGGCTGCTCTGTATGCTTTCAGGGGCTGAAACAATTTAAGTCGCATCCCCTTCCTCACTGAAGAGAGCGGTTCTACTGTATCCAAGTGGGACCATGGTGCATGCCTGCTAAGGAAGAAGTCCTTCTCAGATGGGGAGAGAATTCAAGGGCATCACTATTAAAGCTGGTTCACTTCAACCTAGCTGCACTGTGCTGTGACAATCTGTGATGGGAAATCTATGAGATGTAGCCTGTCCCCCTCTCTGTATTTAATGGTGGCTGAGAAGCCGTCCGTTCGGAAATGGGAAAGAATTCATTTCAATTAAACGTGCCTGGCGCTCCGAACAAAACCAATTAATTCTTGCCGTCTAAAAGCTGATTAGCTGGGATATGTGGGCAAATGGATAATAACGGGCTAATAACACCCCCACACCCATTCGGATGCTGCTTTGCATTTTTGACACAATATTGCCTATGTAATTGCAGCATCTGTGAATAATCTTCTTGGAATGAAGCAAGCCACCCATTGCAGGCTGCATCATTGCTCAGAAACAGGCTGCGACTGTACTGCAAGGCAGATTTTGAGTTAGCCTAATCTCTCTTCACCTTGTGACCTCCCTCAAAGCCAAGACTCTTCTTCTGCCCCTCAACATTTCCCCCCACCCATCAACCCCAAAGTATCAATGGAGCTGAAAGCTACTAAAATTGCAACAAGGAGGCCGATTGTTTGGGTGGGAGCATAATTGGAAGCAAAGCAGAGGAGGCTTTTAGAGAGGAGAAAGGGAGCGTGTAATACCAGAGAGGGAGAGATCAGAGACAGTGATAACCGCGTGGAAGAGAAGGAAAAAAGGTAATAAGAGAACGATGCTAGAGTGATAGCAAAAAGGAAAGAAAGATGAATGAGAGCAGTAGTCTCATCATAACCACAGGCTGTGTGTTTATCTGCCTCCGCACAGCTATCCAGCTCTATCTGACCCAGCTAAGTTTATTACTGAATCCAGCTCAGTCATCATAGGCATTCAGAGGTCACATCCAGAATGCCTAGGGAGGTGAAAGCTTATACTCTGCTTTGACTCCTGGCTCTGCCCTGGGCTTCGTGGACAAGCTGCTAGATGCCTGGGCCTGGGCATGGTAATGTTCCAGCCTCCCAGCCTTTCCTCACCACTTGGATCACTGATTTGTGGGGCAGAGACTGACTCTTTTACTCTGTGGATGTACAGAACTTAGCACAGTACAGGATCCAGCTCTTAGCTGGGATCAGTACAACCAATTCACCCACCTTGTTTCCTCTCCAGAGCCCAGGAGAGACTACTTGGATAGTTCTCCACTCAAGTTTGCCCAAAGCATTTTGGTGCCCTTTCCTAAAGTGCTGCTAGTTCTGATTTTTCACCATCTTCCTAAGCTCCACATTTATCAGCGACTAAAGTTCCCTCTACTGTTTGTTTCCACTCTCCCTCAACCTCCTTGCTTCTCCATTCACAATGTGGTATAGAAGCAGCAAAGGGGAAATGAAAGCCCTGTCTGAAGTGATCTTGCAGAGATAATGGACTGTCCCAGGACACAGTCTCTAGGTTAATCTGTGTGTCAAAGGTGCTTCAGGACCTGCGGATAAAGCCCCTCTCCAGCTGCCAGCACATCTCTCCTTGCACACTACTCATTACCGTAAATGAAATTGGAGGCAATGAGCATCCACAATGCACCCAGCTCTTTCAGCAGATTTGACACCAAGCTCCAGGACAAGATTAAACTTCCCATGATTGTAGCATGTGGTGCAGAATCCTCATTTCCAAAAGGTTAAGGATGTGGAACGAGCTGTCACATAAGCACAGCTTTCCACTTCCCCGCAGATCACTAGCTATGCTATACAAACCAATACACGTGTGCCCTAGTTTGATCCCTGCTAAGGCAGGAAGGAAGGGGAATTCCTCCACTCCCTCTCTCCTCCCAGACCCATAAAGCCCTGTACAATCTCTGCCAGGGAGCCCTCTCCTTACAGAAACAGAGGAGCCCACTCAGACCTACACCGCTCCCTTCAGACCGTCTCAGCACCTAGCAATGCTGCTGTGATGCCGACAGCCAGATCTTTAAAGAGTCCACCTAACCTGTCCAAAATCTGAATCAGGCCCCATATGTGTAAGGCTGCCAAGTATTCTAGCCTTGGTTTCGCAGATCACGATGCATGCTGCTGACATGATGAAAACCAAGCACATTTTCATTCTGACTCAGGGAAACAGGGTGAAGCACCTGGACTGAGAGAAGGGATCACTTCACAGGCCTCTGAGCAGCCCACCATTCTCCAGCTCCTCCCCAACCTGTCTCTAAGAACACCCGCAATTAAAACATCCCCCACCAACCCAAGCTAATTATCGCTCCTGCATGTGCAGCTCCTGGAGCTACAGTAAGGCTCTGAAGCTAGTGTCCTTGGTGACTAGAAACAGCTGAACCCAAGAAGTATGAAGGACAAAAAAAAAAAGCTTCAACTACTCTCCAGTATCCTCAAGTCTCACAGCTCCATAAAACATTATTAGCAGAGCTGCTTTCCCCTTTCTGTCCAACCTTGCACCTGTCAGAGGCATGGCCTGGATTCTAACTCTCAAACACTGGGGACACAGTGACTTTCCATCCTCTTGCACTGGTCCTGTGTCTCTTCCTCTTCAGTCACAAGCCACATTAAAGTTAGTCATTCCTTCCACTTAAACCAGGCTCCCGTCTCCCATCCTTCTCATCATCATCAGAATTGTGACATTTTCTATAGTTTCTTCCTTTCACAGTTTGCAGTGAGTTTTTGTTTTTAATTAAAAGTTTAGGACAAAAAGTGGTTCTTTTTATTTTCAAGTCATAAATCAGTATGAAATGCTTGGAAACTTTCAGACCAACCCCACCAAACTGGCCCAATCATATTTATCCTTCCCCCTCCCCTACCTTCAGGTTATGATTTTGTATAAAATTTTCAGAATTCCCCCTCTTTTTTCTTCCTGTGTTCTTATTTGGATTGTAAAAGATGTGTGCATATTCTCCTGGGACAGGAAAAACATTGCCTGCACACATTTAATTAGTTGTCGAGTATAAAAACCCGATGGGTAGGTGACCCTTCCTAGCTACACCACTGAGTGCACTGTTCACTCAGGCCTGCTGTGCTCCCACCCATCTCCTCTACCACCCCCCCCACCACCATTTCTCTCTTTCAACATGCCGTTAGGTAACTTTGGCAGCTGACACATCGCAGACAGATCCCTCTGTCTGCTAAGGGAATAGCGGGGAGGAAATTAAAATGCGCTGAAAGGAGAAATGTTAGTTACACATTATGCACTGTGTAGCAAAGTCCTTCTGACGAACAGTGCCTGAGACAGACAAATCCTTGCCAAGGGTCGTGACAGGGAAAGAGCCTCCTTAATCTTTGATTTTTATATGGGGAGGACAAAGGAGAGGAAAACAAATCTGCCTGCATGGGCAGGATGTATGTATCCAAACAGAGGGAGGAGGATGTGCTGCTGGCACGGAGGGATGAGTTCTTGACACTCCAGCAGCAACTCGACTGGATTCCTAAGCGGACATCTAAATCACATTAGATTGAGTCCATGTGCAGCTTCTGCGTTCAGAGGAGTCTTGGTCTCCGGCTGGAGGAAGAAGTTGGCCTGAAGGGAGAGTGCGTGAAAGATGAATATATAATGCATGTGTTCCTCGGGAAGTTTGTTCCCGGAGTAAAGCAAAGCAGGGGGGGTACGAGCCTCTCGGCGGCGTGCGCTGCCAGGTTGCCGAGGGAGTGCGGGCAAGTGGATTTAGCTCAACCCTCAGAGCCGGGAACTCCGTGATCTTCGTTCTGCCGCCAGCACCGACTCACTGGGCAGTCCTGGTCTGGCCATTTACCAATAGCCTTGCTGTGCCTCAGTTTCTTCCCAAAGAGGAGCAATGTAACATCTGCCTCTGGGATGAGTGCTAAGCTGTGAAGATGTAAAGCTCCCTAGAACAGCATCATCTACCCTAACTTCTTCTAGCTCCCCTTATTTAAGAACATCACCATCACCATTGGATTATCCTCACAGCTGCTCTGAGATGTTAAGACAGTGCTGTGAACCCCCCATTTTTCATGAGGCACCAGGTCACGGAGAGGCTAGGTGACTTGCCTGAAGCAGCTGAGAAGGAGCAGGATATGGAAGCCCCATCTTTCAAGTTCAGAGCTACAGCCCTAACCCTCCAGTTACCCTCCTCCTCACTGTTACCAACAGAAAATACAAAGCCTGCTATTATTTTGCAGGACAAAAAGGAGGAAAGAAAAATCAGCAGTAATTCAAGAGCTTTGGTGTGGACTCAAGATGCATGAAATCCAGTTTGGTTTCTGATCAGCCTCAAGTGGTTTCTTTAGGTGCTCCATTGCATTTAGTGAGAGCTCATCCATTTTCAGGAGGAATGTAAGCTCACTATGAGCCTTCAGCTTGCAATGCATGGAAAGACAGCATTGTCTAATGGGCAAAGCAGCAGACTGGAATCAGAACCCCTGGGTTATAGCCCCAGCCTTGCCACTGACTTGCTGGGTGACCCTGGAAAAGTCAATTGAGCTTTCTGGGCTTCTGTACTCCCTTGCACCCATGAGTTTCTCATGTTGACTTAAAGCACAGTTCTATAAGGCAAGGATGACCTTGCACTGTACATTGATACAGCACCTAGAAAAATGGAGCACGTAACAGGGGCCAAGCTGACACCACAGCAAAGGAACATCTGAAGGGGGGGCTGTTAAGGCAGGATTTTCTAACTAGCTCTAATCTGCATTTGCTTGCAATCCAGGTAAAAAGAGTAGCACGTTCACTATGGAAAACCTTCTGCTTGGCTCAGTATTCCCTTCTATTCACCTCTTCCTTTCACCCCAGTTGTAAAATTAAAATAAATCCTAACCACTGGCCTTCGGCTTCCCAGCATCGGACAGCAGTACCACTTAGCATTTGCCAAAAACACCTCTGATGGCTGAAGAGACGTTTGCTAACATGCTGGGTCACGCTGACCTCAGCCCCCCCACAGAGGACGCTGTGCAGGCTTACAGGGGCTCTGAACCCTGAAGGATTTCTCCATTTGTGAGACAACTTGCCAGGACAACAGACTGTGCAGCAGAGAGGGTAGATAGAGCTGGAAGTGGAGCACCAGCTCAGCCAAGCACAGCTCCAGGCGCACACATTTTGCAGCAAGGTTCTCCAGCTCCAAGGCAGCATGTGCTGCTGGATACCTCAGGTGAGGCTCGGGACAGCCTCCAGCTTTCAAAGAGGAACAAAGAGGCTCTCCGTAAGAGCATGATAAGCTCTCTCTGTGGAACATACTCCATGCCCTAATCCCCACAGCGCAACTGCAAGCAATGCATCCCTACAGCCGCATAATGTTGCCTCCGTCTGTCCTGCTTCTGTCAAGAGCTGCCTATTTTAATAATGTGTTCAGTCCAATTTAGTGCCAGACTCTGTGCTATGGAAGGCAGAGGATTCTGGCAGTGACTACATGCGAGAGATGAAATTGCAGGCAGGTTTAATCCCTCTGTGCGGCATCGTGCACACTAGTGACACTGCACAGCCAGCCATTCACCACCTCCGCAGCACAAAAGCCCCAGGCTCCACCTGCCTTATCCCGTCTTATACTTCATTCTCCTTTCTGTTTTGGTTCTCCCCAGCAGAAGGTAACTGGAACCAGATGTCCCTTTCCCAGGGGTGAGTTAAAGGGCCAAGGCACTGCTATCTTGGGTCTCCCCTATCACACACCTGCCCCATGTAGCACCCCCACAGCCCCTGCCCATTCCTGCTGCTCCAAGGTCACACACCTCCTGAATCGCCTAAGGGCTGCCGCTTCCAGTTTCCAGGTGCAAAACAAATTTATTGTTTTAACATTCCCGGCATCACCTTCGGGCTCCCTGTCCAAACAACACTTGCTCAAGATAAAATCTATGAGACAGCCAAGCAATTGCTGCAGGCAATTTAATGTAATAGCCCCAGATAGCAAGAGAAAACAAAAAGGCTCTCTCAGGAGTAACAGGTGAGTAAAATTACACACTCAGGAGGACTGCCACCCTCTCAACTGCTAACCACAGAGCCAGGCCAGTGGACAAAGACCCTTAAACACATGCAGCAGTGCAGTGCACCCACATGTACAAGGAGGATGCTGAAACAGGGGAAGACCCTCAGAGACGGTCCCTCCATGCTTCCTGCCCATCCAGTGACGGAGCTTGCTGGACCAGCCACGCCATGCAGCATAGGGAATATTACAGGGGCACAAGGAATTTAGCTCTGTTGATGTAACTTTACCTCCCTCATATCTTCCTGTTGCCATTTAACACACTCCAGCCCCATGGCAGTTGCAGGCTATACTCTACACAAGCGATGCTGCAGAAACCCTGGGGTACTGATTTAACTGGAACTTGTTCGTTGCCTGTACTAAACTGTCGCAAAATTGCCATGTGCCATGCAGCAGCCTTCTTCCTATTGAAAGAGGATGCAGTTCAGTCACTGGCTGCATAGAGTCCAGGGTGCAGTCAGGTTAAAGCAAGCTGGGGTAAAAGGCCGGAGACAAACGTAGGAATGTACACTATGTCTCATAATTCCAGAAATTACCTTAAAACTGCAGGTTCATCCTGGAAATGAGTCTCCATAGAATTGGGGGGGGGGGCGTGTTACAAGGTGTAAGGACCACAGTATATTGGCAAAGGAAACAGATTTCATAGATTTGTAGCGTTGGAAGGGATCGATTAGATCATCGAGTCCAACCCCTGCCTTGGGCAGGAAAGAGCGCTGGGGTCAAGGAATGGTAACCCCAGCCAGGTGCTTGTCTAATCTCCTTTTGGACACCTCCAAGGTAGGGGAAAGCACCACCTCCCTTGGAAGCCCATTCCATATGTTGGCATCCCTCACCGTAAAGAATTTCCTGATGTACAAGCTAAATCTACTCTCCTCCAGTTTAAGGCCATTGTTTCTAGTAACCCTTGGGGTCGCAAGTTGCAAGGTAGAGGCCACCATACTTGCACTGCCCCTAGGCAAAAGGGGCCCTCATCTTTGATCATCATTTTGAGGGGCCACCATGGGACAGAGCATCAATTTTAGATTGATGTGCATTCTCACTGCATCTGCCAAGAGAGGCGGTACTATCACCTAACTTGGAGATCTTCAAGAGGAGGCTAGACAAGGCACCTGGCTGGGGTTGTCTGACCTCGGTCCTTTTCCTGCCTGGGGCAGGGGGTCGGACATGATGATCCTTTGGGGTCCCTTCCAACTCTACAGTCTATGAATCTATGAGTCTTATTAATTTGTACTAAAAAGCAAGAATCTCTCCTTCTGAAACGTGCAGCTTTTCCCACTTAAAGCACAAACAGGAGGAGGAGGAGCTCGGGGTCAGGGCACTGGACTTGTGCTTGGGAAACTGGGTTCAGCTCCCAGCTCTGACACTGTGCCTGGCCTTAGACGCATCATACAATTGTTACATGTTCTTGTCTGCCTCAGAGGGAGAAATACCTCCCTGCCACACAGGGCATGGGGAAGATGAGACTTATTCGGGTATGCAAGGCACTCCGGCACTACAACCAAAAGGGTCATACGACCAGCTGGATCCTGGCTCTAAACACAGCCCACGCTCACAGCATATTCTGTAAACACCGGCTCAGCAATCAGAATAATAATTTTTAGATCAGTTGCTGGATGTGACCTGCACAGATGAGAAAGGAGCCCCAAGAAAAAAAGAACTGTAGCAACCAAGGGCACTAATGGATTTGCTGCACAGGGCACAGCGTTCCCTGCCTCCGGCACCAAGTAACATGGTCCCTGCAGGGACTGAACAGTGCAAGCCAGGAGGCAGAGATTAGTGTTTACAGGCAGTACAGTATCTGTCAGATGGGCAGGCAGAACATTATCCTCCTCCCCACTTGGCTCTGGACACTTCTGGGTTCAGGGTAAAAGCAGGAGAGAGCAGCAAAGAAGCTGCTTACAATGTAGCAAGGGGGCACCTTGGCAGGAAAATAATGAAATGCTTAAATCTCTCTGCTGAGAAGTGCCTGGCCTGCTCTGACATATGCTCCCCACAGCGCTCGCTTCTGTTTCCAGGCACCTGTTCTTCCCTTTTGCCCTGCCTGGCATCTCCCCAAAGGCTCAGCAAGGGGCAGATTATCCACTGCAAAAAAATGTAGCGTCATGATTTTTTTTTTCTGGAAGAAAGGTGAGAAAGGTGAGACAAAGTCAAGCTTCCTATTTGCATACCCACGTGCTTAGGCACCTTGCACTTCTGCTGAGGATGCGGCTCCCTGCTGAAGGTAGCTCAGGACATAGTGAGCTTCTACCTGAAAACACCACTTAAAACCAGATAGATAAATACTCCCAAGTGCCCAAGAGTGAGGGAGGAGAGGGCTTGATAAGAAAATGGCTTGGGCACAGCTTCTTTAGGGCTCTCTCCTCCTTTCCTTACTAGCCAGGGCCCATAAAACACTCATCCCTTTTTCTTGCCAAAGGCAGTCTTGATTCCTATATATGCTTCCCCCTCTCTAAGCAGACCTCTAGGCCGTTTCGGTTTCATCATCCATTGCTATTGCATGCTGCACTGTACTTCCCTCTCTTCCTCCAAGCCCATCCTTTCTGTGGCTCTTCAGGGTTGCCAAGGCCCATGTAACTGTGGTACCAGCAGCCTTTGGGTCATGTTGAAACAGCGCTGACCTCGGCTGAAGAGAAGGTGAAGCAGCAGAATTGCTTTAGGTCTGTGGCAGAGGAGCAGAGCTCAACTCTGGGGCCACAGATCGGACACCCAGAGCCAGGCAGGTCCTTGAAGCAGAGCTGAAAGTTTCGAAGGAGCCATGCACAGGAGGAGGTTAAAAGGCATTTTAATTTTTTTTTAAACTGTAAATTTAGATCTCACTGAGGAAGAGAGAAATCTCCACATTTGCAGTAGTGCAGCTTGGGTCAATATTTACAAAGAGCTATATTCTAAGCAGTGTTAAAGCCACTCGCCACCGCGAGGTTTGCTAAAGACATAAACAAAGAGCTAATGAAAAGCAAGTCCTTCATCCCGCAACCTGTAACTTTATTCACAAGCACAGTCCCACAGATTTCAGTGCTCTTACCTTAAAGTTCAGCAGAGACATAAGGTATGAAGAAGGAGCCCCCCCTTCTCCTCATGGTGTAAGATGCACCATTTCAAAACATAATTGCTTCAGTGTTAACAACAAACGGATTTACAAAGTTAGTGCGAGACACAGTTCACACGCAGGCCAAGCGCTTAAAAATAGAAGGCAAAATTCTGATGTCGGGGGAAAAAAAGCCTAGGAACCTACCAGGGCCTTTTCAAAAACAAATCTCAGTTACCAAGAAGAACAAGCTGCTACAACGCCAAACCTCGACCGATGATGGAGGAGCATAAACCTGGCCACAATCAGCTTTTGCCTAAGCTGTAGGAGTTATATAGCGGAGAAGCTGTCGATGGCTGCAGACATAGTGGGAATTATTTGATTGTCCATTTTCTGTTCACATTTGCATTGTTTCCACAGTCAGGATGTTTTGGAGCAGGGATGGCATTTAAGTTTGAAACTTCTTAGAAAACTGTACAATCTGCAATTCTGCAACAATTAAGAAACAAGCACAAGACACCCACTTCAGCAATTTAAGAACAGAAAATGGGGGGCGGGGAGAAGTAAAGAACTAGCAACATATAAATAAAGCTAAACTATGAAATCAGAACCTCATTTTTCCTCTTAAAATCATGGGTTTTACTCTCTGAGTCGAACACGTATCCATTAACCCTTTCTAGGCACATCACAGTAATGTTTGTTTGTCTGTTCCCAGCCCCTTGTTGCAGGTACAGGATGAGGTGTTGGCCAGCACAGAAAGGGTTTTGGATTTGGTCCATCGTTATGGTGGAAGTAGAACGGCTGCAAAGGGAGGAGAGGGGACAGGAAGAGTCTGTCAATGGGCTGACAAAACACTTACACAAGCAAGATAATGCAAGTGCTGAAGATGTTACACAGCTCAAATCAGTGGACTTCACTAACAGATGAAGGAGCCACATGGGAACCAGGACAGAAGCTGGAAGAAGAACAGCATTTCCACAAACAGACCTGCCAATCCCTAGGGTCATGCTCAGCTTTGTAAATTTTAGGGCCTCCAATCCAGGATATGGCCACCTTCCCCGCCCCCCCCCCACAAAAAAGCAAAAAAACCCTGTACTTAAAATACACTGATGTGTATTATACCAGTACAGGGGCATCTGTCCACATCTATCCTGGGGTAGCCAGCTGCTCAAGGCAAGCTGCATGTGAAGGGCAGGAAGAACCAGAGACATCGCATTTTTCCATGGTGTCATGCAGGGAACTAGAATAGAGCAGCCAGAGGTCTGAGAGCAGCACTGGTAAAATCTAGGGTTACCTGGTTAGCTTGCAGTATATACAAGGCCAGCCTCAGCCAGAAACACACCAGGTAGCACTGTTTTTTTTGTTTTTGTTTTTTTTTTGGGGGGGTGGGGGGCTGTAGGGAGCAGAGCTAATTAAAATAAAGATAAATGTTTCCATAACGTATTGCCCTATGCATTTCTCATCAAAGATTGGATTTAATGGAAGTTTCTCTCTGGAGCACAAGGCTCTGGAGTTTACGCTCCAAGAAACTTCAAAAGAAACTAGCAATGTCCGTAGGACACCTACTCCTCTGTGATGTGCGTGAGGGGAGAGTGAAGAGGAGACGTCATCCAGCTGGAAGGACCTGATCAGGATTTACAGACTGCAACAGAAGTGCATTGATGCAGGAGCCCACTCCACAAGTTGGTACAGGGACCCTTGTCTCCTCCACTCTGTGCAGAAGTACGGTGACCAGTAGCTCAGCAGAGAGCTACCACAGTGTTCAAAACACCCCTGGTCAAACGCCAGTGGCTCTGAGTCGCTTATCCCTCTGCCCTGAGTCCTATCCATTGAAATATGCACAAATATCTTTGACCTTAAAGAAGCAAATACTGTGTCTAGTCTTCCATAGGATCAGAGAGCCCATAACCCAGCTCAGAACCGGGCTTCATCTTCCGGGGGTGGGGAGGTGTTGTTTGTTTGCTTGTTTTTACCAAATCACAATAGTATTTCCACTGACACTGGGTCTAGTCCATAAATCTCGTTGGCATCCCTTCCAGCAGGAAAGATCCCATACACAAACACAGGAACACACAGGCAGCAGCCAGGAAAACGGTCCACATTCCCCCACTACAGAGCCGCTTTTAAAAGGTGACAGACAGCAAGCACTGAATCCAGGAGCAGAGGCAGCAGCCACAGCTCAGCAAAAAGACACACTCCTTCCCCCACAGCAGGCACTGGAACACGAGAGTCTGTTTATACAGTCAAAACCAACATCAGCCCCTAGCCCACCCCAACCTGCCACTGCACGGTGCTAAAAAGTCATTAACACCTCCTTGTGCAGCAGTCAGCAGCGTGCAACAACAGACAACCCTGCTCCACCTGCAGGTGGTGAAACAAGTCGTGGCTGAAATTCTCCATCCAGACATGCTGCTCTGTCCTCAAACTGTTCCCCAGCATGACGACATCCAGTTAGCCCAAACAGTCCTGCAGAGAGGCTCAAGAGAAAGCGTAGGGTGGGCAAGTATAGAAGCTCTCCACTGAACCATATGGAATGATTTTTAGAGACAAAGGGCTGATCTATCCAGGGAAGTTGTTGTAGGAGTAAGGGGGAAGTTCAAAGTACTGGAAGCTTTCCACATCTGGGATCAGAATAAAAATATTTTTTTTTCTTTCTTAAACCATTTACAAAACAGACTCCGTGAATTCAGGAAACTAAATAATCACCACAGGCTAAGGCACAATTTACATAAGGCTTCTGACACCAACGTCAGTTATATACCAGTTCCAAAACGGGCAGACCCCTGGCTAGCCAGGAGCAGCTGCTTGCCTTGAGCAAAAGGCTATTGTGGAACGGAAGCAGATAGGTGACCCTTAGGCCAGTGTAACTTAACACTGCTGGATTTTAACTACAGTTCATTTCTGGGGAAATATTATCCTGAATTTGACTGTGCTTAACAGCGTAGGGAGTTACATTAAGTCTGTTTCTTGTTTACACCACTGCAGAGGCTGATTAAACCAGAGTGCATCTACCATGTGTCCCAGAGTGTCCACTCCAGAATACCTATTCTAACAGCTTTCACCTGCAGATGAGCCCCAAATCTTGGCACTAAGGAATAACTCAATGATGGGTATTAGGCCAGGAGTGAGGTATTTGAGAGCAATTAAAACAATGCTATGAAAGTGAAGCTGAAGTGCCCAAAGACACCTGCAGTGAAGAATGGACAAAAATAGCTCAAGAGATCTGGGTTTATTTCCTGGGTCCATCACAGAGTCTGCTCAAGCGTGGGAAGGCTCTTCACATTTCTCCGATTCCTGAGTCTCAGAAAAAAATTAAGACAATTTATTTCTTCCGCTCATTATCTTTCTTGCCAGCTCTTCAGAGCAGGGAATGGCTATTACCATCTGTATGTCCAGGGCCTGACACTCTGAAGCCCTATCTTTCAGCAAGGCTTTTCCAGCTGCTGTTACAATAGCATCTAACATAAGTGGAATTTGAGCAGATTAGAGAATGCCCCAGGACAAGAAAAGATCTGCTGCCCGCCCTCTCAAGCCTGACCTCAGAGCCACCTTGTGCGAACTACAGCTTATCCCTGAAATGTGTGCTTACACATTGTCTGCAGCAGAATTACAGGTATAAATGCAGCATCTCCCGTGTCAAAAACTTGGAGGAAAGGAACATGGCCATGGCAGGCAGGGGTATTTTGTTACTTGAAGCTGGGTTGCAGCTAATGTGAGCAAAAATTAAAAAAAAAAAGACAGCTCCTAGACTTGTCATTGCTCTGACCCCTGCCCTTTGGCTTCTTCTCTTGCCCCCCTCCTTCTTGCTACTGCCAAATCACTTCTCAGGGATATCTTGTCCCTTCCTTTTTTCTTGCATTTATTCTACCTGCAGGGGCACTACAGGGTTCGAGTCCTTTGAATTTTCACTGGGTTTCATTTGCACCATCACGCTGGTGAGACTAGTCTCTTAAATTTGAGGACCCTTTTCACTAAACTCTCCCCAGAAGTTACCATTTCAAAATCAAGTGATCACATAGTCTAAAAGAAGATAACTCTCTTTTTTCAAGTGGCAAATGAACTAAGTGTCAAAATCTTACAGTAAGGAAAGGTTCTCTAGCATGTAACTGTTCAAGACAATACAACTCTCTTTTTCCTAACAAGATGTATAAGCCAGATACGTGTATTTTCAAGGCTGCTCTTCAGTCATTAAGAAAAAGGCTAAATTATTTTTTTGGCAGAAAATGACACTGAAGTTTCTAATCTGAGTGCAAAGCAGGGGGCTAACATAGATCTCAAAAAAAGCAAACTAAAAAAACCCTGCATGACTCTAAGAAATGGAATTTCCTCTGCTGTATCCTAAGATATCTGATGCCAGGATGGAGGAGACAAGCATTCAAAGCCCCAGGCTGCATTTAGGAGCCAGTGCCCTCTCACATACATACCTCCTTGAAGGCGTGTAGAAAGAGGGCTGTTGGCAGCATGGAGCGGGTCTGGGGAGTGTTTCATCCAGCTCCTGTGCTGCATTCCAGCAACCTGATATATTGCCTCTCAAGCAACAGCCTAGGAAAGGATTTTCCTCCCCATCTACTCTATTCAATGGCATGGTACGGCAAGCAGAGAGGCTTGACCAGACACTTGGAAATAAGGTCTATCTTTTCAGAGACCCCGAAACAGCATTCTGCTTGAAGCCGGCTGGGTGGATGTTCCAGGTCACATCATGGGAGGTCTGCTGGGCTACACCGGGCTCCTCAAAATGCCCACAAAACCCGAGGCACCACAGTGAAGTATCTTGGCTCAAAGCCACTCAGTAAGTCGGTGGCAGAGTCAGGAACAGAAACCCAGATCTCCTGATTCCAAGCCCCTTTCTTGAACTATTACACCTTTTTTTCCCCCTTTCTGAAGAGGCAGGTGCATAGGAAAGCTCCTATTCATGGTATGAATTAACACTGATGTTCCTGCTACTACAGAGCTATAGGATACAAACCTGTCCTTTCCCACCTTTCCAGGCTGGCAACTTTGCTAGAGATGAGGGCACACAGGCAAAGGCTTGAGGGAACAGCTGCCTGTCATAGCCTGTGTCATAGACCCTTTCTCCAAAGAAATCTCTAGTTTTATAGTATTTTGACTCCTCCTTGAGCTCACCTAATTCTGCTGTCTCCAAGTGGCCTGTGCAGCCCTAGTCTATCTCTGCCAACAGGAATCTCCGGGTGCCGCAACCTTGGTTCTTCTTAGTAGTTATCTTGGGGCAAGAACAGCTCACTGTGTTAGTCCCGGAGGATGCATCAGGCAGCCATCAATCAACTTGGCTCCTTCATCCCCATCCTGCTGAATGTCACGATTAAGACTGCAGACACCCTATGCCACTTTACAAAATGCAGCCATATCAATCACATCATGGGTCCATCCAGAAGACTGTCAAAAGGGGTGCTTGCTACAAGCACTGCAACTTTCTTCTTCTGCATTTTTACCTCTGAGCACAACAGGGTAGCAGAGAGCTCACCTTCGACTGCCTGATCTCTGCCATTTCCTGGAGCACAACAGACTCAACCCCACCTGTCAGAAGCTTCATCCTGTGCTACTACATGAACAGATCAGGCCTGACAGGGCCAGAGCAGATCAAGCTACCTAGTTGATCAATGTGCAGGAAGTGGACAACAGAGGTAAAGGCAAGGACCAAGATGTTAGTTTTGCTGCACGGCCTTTTCTCTCCAGGAGAAAACTTGGGAGGTAATATTTAACACATATTTCCTAACACCTTCAAAACATCAATGCTATTGGCAACAGGAACTATAGCAATGTCCAGTGTCTATGGCCACATGATTCTCCTTTGTTAGAAAAAGGTAGCAATAAAATAAATAAAGCTAATTGGCATGAAAAGAGCCGGGGTGTGGGATCACCCAACTGCTCCCCACCCAAGCCCATTTGATCAGAAATGAGCATGCGCTGGCAAGCACTGTAGCAACATGTGAACAAACATGTCCTGGGAGAGCTTGCTCTCAGCACAAAAGTACTGATCTGATAAAGCCAGCTCCACCCCATGGCCTGATACCATCATAAGGGAGCCCGGGTTCAGATACTTGACCTGATCTCACAGGCATAAATTGCACTGCAATCTATATAACTGGACTCCTGAGGCACATCTACACTGAACCAGAGCCTGCTAGGGAGTTCTTCTGTAAATGCCTATCCTGTCCACATGCTCATCCCCTGTACACCCTGAATGCAGGGGGAAAAAAAGTTCAATATAATTGTTTTTTGGTAAATGCCAGGTGCTACCCTCCAACTCCATCTTTGCCATCCTTAGAGCAAGTGTTGGGCACAACCAACGCGGCTCCCGTATGTGGCGTTTTTCCAGCATTCGGCATGCGCAAAGCAAAAACAAGCATGCGGGGTGTTGTTCATGGGGTTGCTCTGTAGCACACTGCCTCAGCACAGACAAACCCTTGGTTTTATTTCCTGCTCTGCCACTGATCTGCTCAGTGACTCCAGGTATATTGATTCATTCTGCTCAACATGCCTCAATCTCCCCTCCCACCTCTTCGGCCTCATCTTTTTGGAGTAGAAGCTTTTCCTAAAAGAGACCGTCTATTACATCCCATTCCAGCCCAGAGCACAGCAGCATCCCCAGTTTCAGCTGGTGCCTGTAATTATAGTAACAAGCAAAAGCCAGGTGTGCACTCCTTTGCAAGCATAATTTCTGAGCAATGCAAATCATAACCAGCAGCAACAGTCCAGGACTCGGCCCATCCTTTACACCTGTGCCTTAGCAGGTGTGTCTACACAAGATGCTAAATGTACAATAGACTAATTCTACTGCGCATTATTGCAGCAGGGAAAAACCATGTTAATGCACAGCAGAATTAGTCTACTGCACATTAGCATCACAAAAATGTGTATGCAGGCACAGTAGTGTCAATTAGGGCCTATTAAGTTAGTAGCTGTTATTACAGGCGCAAAATGTAATACGCTGTAATTACAGTGCATTAATGAATGTGCAGGCACACCCAGTGTTAATCAACTGTCACAGTGTCATTTAAAATGGACCTATCTCCAGTGCCTAGGAGAAGGCAGTTCCAGGCCTCTGTCAATCCTCCCACCCACCCCACACTGCTCTGCAGAAGCTAGGAGTTTGCCAGAGACAGTAACTCCAGCCTCAGAAGATAATTAGCATGATCAAAAGTCCTCAAGGCAAAAGGGAAGCATTATTACATGTGGAGCGCTCAGCTGTACCAGCACACTGAGCAGGGATGGGCAGGTGAGTGAGGGGGATTATTTACTAAAAATAGTGTCTCGGAAGGCAATCAGTGCAGATGTTCTGAGCAAAAGTCCTTTTCTTCAAAAGCTGAGGAATGACGCTCATCCATAAATGCCTGCTCTACTGAAGGAATCCCATGAGCAAGATATAGGCAGTGCCCAGAGGGTAGAAAGATGCTTGCAAAGCTTGCTTCCGAGCTCTGAGCAACAGGCATTTGGGAGAAGAAGTCTCTCAAGGAAGGACTCGGGGTTTGAAGTTTAATTGCCTTGTGTGCTGAGAAAAAAAAAGGGGAGGGAGACAGACTGAGAAAGAAAGGGACAGGCACAGCTATCAAACCTCAAACTCGGCATACGTCTCACATCAGGGTCACAGCTTTGATAGCCTTGGAGCCAAGTGGCATGTGCTATTAAACACGACTGTTTTATCTCTGCGGCAGAAAGTGTCACCTCCACTGCACCAGAGCCATGCCTGGCAAGGCCCGCACATATGGGTAAAGTCACAAGACATCACGTATCGACAAAGACACCCAAAGGCAGGCGAAGCCTGGACTGATGAAGTGTGCTCACTTTAAATTAAAGTGATGGCTGCTGAAGGGCTCGTGGCTTATCCATTATTAATGCCGTTCCACCCATCTTCTCTGCATCAGGTTGCTTGACCCAGGCACCACACGCTCAACATTAATTACCCAACTCTGGAGGCTGGAACACGCACTCTGGGTTATAGAGGAAGGGATCTGCAATGGGTTTGCAGCCACTATAGGTCAATGTGTCATCTGACCTCAGGAAGTCTGGACGCCAATCTGTGTGGATGGTCTCAGCCAAAGCCTTAAGGAACGACCCCACCAAAGATTCCCCTTTCAAACAGTAAGGCAGTGTCACGGGTCGGGATTGTTGTACAGGGATGCTTAAGACTGCCATGCCAGAGAGGCAGCCATTAGGAGTGTGCACTAGGTGGGCAACATGTGGGCCCCAACTATGGGATGTGCCAGGGCCAGCCTCTCCAATGCTGACAGCAGAGCCTGTCTGCAAGATGTCCCCAGCTCTGTCCACTCCCTCATGACCCCTCAGGACACACAGCATCAGACTGTCATTCAGGGAAATCAGAGAGAGAGCCAGGTATATCTTTCTAGCTGCTAATGCCAATGCAGAAGTGATTCACCCCCCACCCAAGTGGACTGAAGAACAGCAAGCGTGAGAAAACGGACACTCGCACTAGTGTTGGTTATTCCCCCTCCCTCTGACTCCACCAAGCCCAGTGAAGGGGAAGGCACCTTCCCTACTTCTGCAAGGTGATTCTTCAATGCAGTGTACAAGGGCAAGAGGCAGTCAGTTACTGGAACAACTTGAATTGCATTGTCTCCTCCCCTCCTTCCCCAGACAATGGGAGGCTGAGCAAAGCTGCGTCGTGCAGGCAGCAGTTCAAGTCTGTTTGCTGTGAGAGAGAACAAAAAACCGCTCTTTGCTTGCAGCTGCTGCTGAAGCGGTAAGCGTTGCCCAGGTGAGCACAAGATGGGTCCATGCAAAAAGGGCTAGGATCCTGCACAGAAGCTGTCTTCACAGGGGAAGCTTGGGAAGGCATTTTAGCCTGCCCCCCATAGAGTTTGATACTTCTTAGTCTGATACAGGTGGGAACTCACCAAGTGTAGGGTTTTTTGAGACTTCCCCAAAGCTAGGCTCAAAGAGAACAGGGTGAAAAGGGAGGAAGGGGAGGACAAAAAGAGGGAAATAATGATCAGGGGAGGATTTGCCATTGCAAACTAAGTTTACAGACATACTCCTGGAGGTGGGGGGAAGCTCCAAGAGCTGTGCTAATTAAAAGCATCCAGAGTGTCTAGTATATAAGAGTCCCCGTGTTGAAAAACAGCAGCAGGTCACTTTGAACTCAAGCTCATCGAATAAGCTTTAATTTAAAGCACCCTGCTGCCATTTTTCTGTGTGGAGATGCTGATACACATGATGCTGGGTCTGCTGGAGTGCAGTAATTACCACGTTCCAGCAGACTCAATTAATCGAGTCTGCTCTGACATGCATCGGAGCAGCCTCCCTGCACATGTACAGGAGCCCTGAACTCTGAAAGGCAGGGCTTTTTTTTTTTTTTTTTTGATTCTTTTTTAAACAAACCTAGCTTTGGTTCTTGTTACTTGAGGCTTTAACTGTCCAGCCCAGCCCTGAAAATAGAGAAACTGTGTCTGCACCTCGGTTACCCCCTTTGCCCAGCTCTACCCACTCAGCAGTGGAGCAAGCAGCTATCCCCAGCACCTGGCACTTTGCCATTTTAAGGATTGCTGTCACTCTGCACAACCCTGCACAGGCTTACAGAGGCTCATCCCATCCTGCGAGCAGGTCGCAGAGTTCAAATCATTAATTTCTGTGGCAGAGAGAGTTTGACAGGCTCGATGCTGACATGAATAATGATGGATCTCCAGGAGAGGCCAAGCAAAACCTGCAGCTTAATCATAGAGAGAGAGTCTCTTTGGGGCATTAATGTAGGCCAAGTGCTTTCCATGCAATCAAACCCCATTTCCATTTCATGCTGCAAACTGTTGCCATGCAGCTGCTGCTCGGCACACTCCACCCTACCCAGAGGGTTACCCATCTGTTTAACTTTGCCTTCTCACTGCCTGCCATCCGCACACAATGCTCACACTCCCTCTCCCTCTAGGGTTACACGATGCACGACTGTTGCGACGCTCTGTGGCCTGCAGCATCCCCAATTCCCCCATGAGGCTGTGCACAGCCCCTCACTGCTCTGATGCACCGCGGCACTACAGTCACCAAGTTTCCCCCAGTTTGACTCAAAAGCCAGGCAAAGCTCTACAAAACTAGTGCAACATGAAAACAGTTGCTCAGGTTGGGACAGAAACCAGAACCCATTTTATCTGAGAAGCGTGTATGGTGCTCCAGGTTGTAAACTTTTAACAGAATCCAGACCAGGGGTGGGGAGGGGATGTGGAGGGCAGGGAGGGCAGAATAAATGTACATACGCTACGTATAACCATATAGTATTGTGAATCTGCTTCCTCTACCCTTCCTTTTCTCCCCCCTCCCGTAGCTCCATACACATCCCCAACCAAGATTAAATAAACTAATGATTTTGGGGAAAGCAAGGCCATCTGGCTAATAGGCACAAACTCTCCAACTTCTCCTGGTCCTCGCTTCACTATGGATTGCAGTCTGTCAACATCACCGGGACATGGGCTTCTCCTCCCCGCTAGCAAAGCTGCTTGGAACCAGCCTTTGCTACCTGATGGATTTTGCCAGCCCTTGCTGGGACCACGCTACGCTTTCTGGGGCCAGCTGGAAGAATGATATCCAAGTGTTGATCAGATCTCAGAGCCCATTCACGGCAAATAAACTGATTGTTCAGAAGACAGAAAGAATGAGGGAGGGAGGGGGAATTTGACCTAGTTAAAGGGAACAACTTGATAGAAAAAGAAAAACCTAAAATGAAACAGGTCCTTCTGTGGACTCCTTTTAGGGTCTTTCCCTACACTGACCAACAGCCAAACTTGTAGCTTTCTTTCTAGTTAAAAGAATCAAGTCTGACCTTAAAATGATTCAGTCCTTGCTATGGAAAAGGCATCCAAGCCCAGGCTGCAACCAGTTAGGGGTAAATCTTTTCCTCTTGGAACATTTTACTCATTAAAAAATAAAATAAAAAAATGCTGGGACTTTAAGATAATTGGATTTTAAAATAAATGCAATTATTTTATTCTCTTTGTGGTATGTCTCGAATGCACGGCTGTGCCTCCGAATTCACAGAGACCTTTGAAGGCTAAAATAGACCTCGTTTCTTTTTGTCCTGGGAGGCAAGGGGAGGGGAAGAGAAGGTGGAGTGGAAACAGCGTCAGGTTTAAAAATAACCACGCTTAGCCTGATGTTGGTACCAATTAAGTCAATGGGAATTTTGCTGACTTTCCACAGTAGCAAGATCTAGTTATACACATTTTCGCTCCTTTTTTTAGCACCCACCTATGTTATCAAGGGGTGTGGCAGAAGAGCAGTTAAGGTGCCTCTCTCGGCAGCTCCAGGGGAATGAGTTTGGACCTTATTCTGGATCTGCCAAGAGCTACCCCACTCAGCACAGCTCTCAATGGGCAACTGGACATTCAAGCCAGGGAGTAAAAGGTGGATAAGTGTGATGCTGGCCACACTGTTCCCTTTTGTACCATTGGCTTACAAAAAACCCCCAAAAAACAACTAAAAAACCCCAAACGGTAAACTCGAGTCATGTCAGCCAGGTCTGGTTTCAGGACATTCTGTTTCACAAGTCAGCTTTATGTTAATTACAAAGAATTAGCAAACAAGATAATTAAACATTTTTAGATCCAATAAAGTATTTCATTCCACTGGGAAATGAAAACATATTCCATTTTTTTTGGTTTGGCCAACAAAATGGGCAAACAAATCAATAATTTGCACAGTCCTAATGCAAAATCCTGCACGGTCTCTCCATTAAAATGTAAGCTTGCTTATATCAGTTAATCTTACCTTGAGTTATACTGATACAAGCCAAGTTCAAACTGAAAGAAAAACAACTATTCCAGCTAAGTTTGCTTTGTTTTGTTGTTTTACAGATATAGGCATTTGTAGCCCTCAATCCAGACAGGGCCAATGTAAAAAGACCTTGTTATTAAACAGACCAGTTTCACATGCATGTCCAGATTCAACTGCTGAGCTCATGATAGATTACAGGTTGTCTCTGCTTTCTACTTCCATTAGCGCCGCAGAACCAAGATGGCTAAGAGAGGGCGAATCAGACTGTGCTCCTTCTTGCACCTTTTTGGCACAACTGTCACGCTGCAGTCACTTAGACCAAACACATCTGCTAGCAATAAAATGGCTGTGCAGGTCCAGTTGGGGACATGATTTGGAGAAATAGGAAAACCATTTCTCATGAGAAACTGAATGCATTTGCTCTGGGAACCACCAAAACAAGCAGAACGTCATGGCGCTATTTTCACCGAACCTTGTGTTTGTTTCCACAAGAATATTCTTCCAATACAAATTTCGTTTACTTGAAATACAAATTTTACAAAAGGCTGGTCTGAGAGTCAGGTTCAACCCAACAGCATTTACAAGCCGAATCCTCTATAAATGCACTATTTTAAGGACCAAACAAATCCATGGGGTGAGAACTAGATCGGGGTGGGCAATTATTTCGGAGGGCCGCTTACTGAGTTTTGGCAAGCCATTGAGGGCTGCATGACAGGAAGCCAGGGGCAGCTATATATTAATTTTCTACATTTTTTAGTGGCCCTGAGGGCCAGATAGAGCAGCCTGGCAGGCCACATCTGGCCCACAGCCTGCATTTTGTCCACCCCGAACTAGATGGAGGCAATGGATGCTGGAATAAGTTTGAGATCAGACCATTATCTGGCAAGCATTCACTTCTTGACTGCATTTCCCCCTTCTTTTTAGCCAACACTCCAACTCATTCAGAACTTTGCACAAAGGCAGCCTATGCAAAGAAATAATACTTCATGATCTTTCAATCACATTTTCCTTTCTAGAGCTCTCTTTTTGTTGGTTTTGCTCCCTCCCTCCCATTACCACCCCTTTGGCCAAAATGTTATTTGGGTGGCTGATTCTCTAGTTACAAAAGAGTTTGGTATTACTTTTGGATTATTATATAGAACATCTCAAGTAGTTTTGAGACTGGCAGTTTAAAATGATTAGGTCTAGCCCAGTAGACAATAGTTCTGCCTTTACTTCAATATTTCAAAGGAATCTATCCAATACTCAGGGACTCAGACATAATAAAAGATTAGTGCCAGGCTTTGGCACAGAATTGCACCTGCAAATCAGCAGGACTGGCTAGGGACAGAAACAACCCTTCTGTGCTGGACAAGGATGTTCTATCTACTCCCCCACAGCTTTGGTAACACAGAAAAGCACAAAAATGAAAGCTTTTCCCTTAGCTTCCTTGTGTAGAGAGGAGAGATGCAGAGGAGAAGTTGAGCATAAGCATCCCGAGATACAAACAACAGTGCCCAGAATTGTAGGTTCATGATTTCCACCCTCCGCCCCACCCACAGCAATGCATGAGACACATAAGATTAGAGTTTGAAACACAACATTTCATTCCTAACCCAAAAGGAGAGTCATGTAAAAATGCAGCCTTCACGCTCGCAGCTCTCAGGAGCTCTGCACTACAAGGGGAAAGGTACTCCTAACGAGCGTCCGTTGTGAATCCTCCTTCCAATACTCTCGGGAACCACCAGCAATCTGATGCTCACCAGAGCCTCTGCCAAAATCCTGCTCCCAGTCCTCAAATACCTGCTCCTCCCCGACTCCAACTTCAGCTCTCTCTCACTCATCCCTCCATCTGCTTCAGGAGTTAATCTGTGACAACATTTTTCTCCAAGTGCCTGTCTGTTTTCAATGTACTTAAACTGGGAGATTCTGTTGCTGGCAAGGCATTTTGCACATTTGCTCCTCTCTGCAAAAAATCACATCTCATATGAATGCTTCACACGGCTGGTCTTCCCTTGGGCAGTAGCTTGGGTTGTTCTAGGGATGCTTTGAGAAAGTTGGTTCACTGCCCAGTCCAGGTATATCCTGGTTGGATGGACTAAATTTATTCACCCCTGCTGTATCAGAGATGCAAATTGAGCACTCCAGTTACATATTTTAACATAGACCAAACTTGCTAGACTAGAATGCTGCAAAGCGTTTAATGTATTCGCAGTAACTAAGATAGAAAACATCAAGGCCTCTACTGAGAGACTGGTGCAAAGTTATTAGCATACCAGGTGTCTTTGTCACAAGAATGACACTTTAAAGACAAATAAAAAAAAATGAATTCCCTAAATGCAAGAGCAAATCTTTAATTACACTTAACGCTGGTTTTATGCTGTCTTTATAAAAGGATAGGAAAGAGAAAGATGCGTCTTCCTCCAACTCAGAAGTTGGTTAATGGAACATAATGGAAATTAATCTGAAATCGAGAACATTCCTGACACAAGAACGTGAGCGGATGCTACTGACAGCGCTGCTGGGATGAGACTGGGAAACTGACTGCTTGCTTCGCTCAGCCATGGTGCCAAATTAAGATTTCATCTGCTCTTTCCTCTCCACAGCACAACTTCATTCCCTCCTGAGGTCTGTGGAATGAGCCAGTTATTTCTTTTTATTTCCCTGTGACCAGTCTCATGAAGTCCTCGGTAGAATCCAGCGGAGCAGGGACCCATAAGCGTGTTTTATTCACAAGAAAAAAAAAAAGTCCAGCACTGGATTTCTTTGTCTATGCATAAGGCATGGTGCAAAACCCTCAAGAAAAGGATCTTGCATGAATCCATGCAACCAGAGGTCTCAGCCAAGGTCCTGATTCAGCAGCCTTGTCCTGCAGCAGAGTACTCAAGTGTACGTGTGCAACTTTAAGCAAGTGCTTCAGTCCCTTTGGTATCAAAATACTTAAGTGTTCTTCCACTCAAAAAGGAGAGAAAGAAGAGCTCATACATCCCAACATCAGACACACTGAGCTCCTGCCAACCCTACTGAAGTCAACAAAAGCTACAGGTGCTCAGAGTTGTTGGCAATTGAGTCATTAGTCCCCATTCTGGAGCAAGATCCCATTAGCATTCTCCTCTGGGCCTTCACTCAGCAAAGCAGTTGATGAGATTAACTTAAATGCCCGCTCAACCACTGCCTAGATGAGGATGCTAATGGTCTGCCATTGTGGGGTAAGTACTAACGGCTTGATTTTCAATTGTGCCAAGCACCTGAAGTTCCCATAGACTTCAGTGGGATTTGTGGATGCACAGCCCATCTGGAAGTTGAGCTAAAAGCTCCTTCCCCCATGCTCATTAACTGGGAGCAGGGCCACCGCTGCCACGTGGGGATGGCACGGAAGTGGGTTTCCATTTATTTAAATAATGAATCTCGTTTGAAATCAGTTTAGTTTTTACACATCTCAGAGAAGGAAATCTGCTGCAGCAGCAATTCCCTCCTTGTCCTAATTAATTCCTAAACATCTCACAAGCTGGAAGTGCATGTTTTATGAATCTAGTTGACCTCCTGGTGCAGAAATGATGACACAGATGTTGCGCCTTCTTCATTACCTCATTATTCATATTACACCACTTTTCCAATAGAGGAGGCTGACGGTGTCAGATGTTGCCACCAAGAGGGAGAGAAGGAGGGAGGCAGCAGCAGAGCAAAAGCGCACATTCCCCCAAAAGAGAGCACTACCTTACATCCGTCAGACCTGGGGGGTAGCAGGGGATGCAAAATGGCAAAGCTGGATAGCAGACACACTTCATTTCAGAGCAGCCCCTGCCCACGCCGCTCCTGGGGTCTCCGTGGAGACCTGCCTGGAGCAGCAAGAGCAGGGCGTGGGGCTAGGCAGGGAGCTGCTGGTGCAGGGATCTTGACATGGTGACAGCCTGGGGCAGGAGCCAGGGCAAAATCTATTGCCTGGATACCCCTGCTCATCGCAGGGTGTATAAGCAGCAGGTTGCAGCTCTGCCCTCCCCCAGATCCCGCGGTCTCCCCAGACCCACCCACTCATCTCATTCTGGCTGCTGCCCCCTACCAGCTGCCTGGGTGCACGCTCTGCCCTTGTGGGTCCCAGCGGTGCTGGGGCAGGCAGTGGCAGCCAGAAGCTGCTGGGAAATGGAGTCTGCCCTGGGCCCAATCTAGCCCGCAGACCAGACTTTGCCCACTCCTGCATTAGACCCTTCCCACACTATAGCCAAGGACACCCTGGGGAGACTCCAAGGAGATCAAGCTTTGAATTACATGACTGGGAGAATGGCAACTCCACTGAGAGCCCCTCAACATGCTCAGAGCTGGCAAATAAATGTTGAGGCCTATGAAGGGAAGCAGTCCAAGTTAATGCCAAGAAGATGAGCATATTAACTGTGAAGGATCCTAGATGCTGAGGCGCAACTTAGTTTGAGACTTTACAGAGAATGAATCAGAGCACTCGCTCTGTACTACTGGACTGGCATCAAGTCCAGGAAAAGCAATGACTTATTGGATCCTGACCAGATTTCCCTTTACTCAGCACCTGCCTGCATGCAGAAAGTCACTCCTCTGCAACTTTGACCAGCATAATTAAAGTGGAAACACACACCCCCAGCTGAGACCCAGGTGCACAGGTAAAAATATGCTTATATGAAAAGGTACCTTAATCACTTCTGGAAAGGAGAATATTTGCTACTGCAGGGGCTCCCAACATTTATGTACCCAAGGACACATTTGAATTTAAAAGAAAAAGCAACGAGTGCCAATATGACTATTAAACTCATGGATATGCGTATGTGTATAGATTCGTTTGGGGAGGGAGTAGTAAACGCCACTCCATCACTGCGTCAGTCAGACTGACTCAGTCTCATTTTGGGGGCTGTTGCGTACAGCCTGTGAAAAATGTTTTGAAGTGTTGCTGTTCTGAGTTCAATTGGCAGCGGCAGCATTTTTTGTTGGAATAATGACTTTTACTGATCATGAAAATGTGCGCGGGCACCTGAATAAACCTTGGGGGGGTGCCATGGCGCCCACAGGCACCATGTTGGGAACCACTGCCCTACTGGCACCTAAAAGCATCCATTCCAGGGATTGTACTGGCATAGCTATATTACTAAAATCTCATTACCTAAGCAGAAGTTATACCTAGACAAAACTGTAGATACAACAGACCTTAGAGGAAACATGCAAAAGCCAAGGGGATCCCTCTGTGCTAGAGACTACAAAGCACAGGCACTTGGGGAAAATTTTAAAAAATTAATAAATCCTAGCACTGCTGCACAGTGTCAAGAGGACAGACAGGAAGCCATGTCACATACTTTTTACAGCAAAACTCAAAGCCAAGAGCCTATGGAGAGCTAGGCTGCTCCAGAAAATGCTTGCAGTAGTGGATGAAAAGGTTGTTGCAATACTGTATATAGGTGAAGCAGCAGATGAATGCACCTGTCAGGGAGAGTTGTGAATGCTGGAAGGAACAGCACCTGAAAGGAAGGAACTTCCTCTTTGAAATCCCTCCCCCTGTTTAAGCACATGCTTGCGCTGTTGTAGGAATAAACCCAGGGACCACAGACACAAGGCAGCGAGGTGTGACTGTCACCATGCAGTGGGCTCGATGTTGATCTCACACCAGTAAAACTGGGATGTGGGTGGAGAGAATCAGGCCTACTAGATCTATCCCCAGACTACACTTCAGAGCAGGCAGAAACAGGATGCTAAATCAGAGTGAAGTGTTTAAGAGTGCACTTTATGTCCATCTCAGAAGCTGACAGAACACAGCCCCAATGACTGATCATTAGGGAAACATCAGGATACGTAAGAACGTAATAAAAAAAGTAACTGGTATAAATAAGAGCTGGAAAATCTGCTGGGAGAACTTGAATCCAGCAGCTAACTGGCTAATGCCGTTGACAGCCAGGAGAGTGTAGACAGAGAAAATATCTTATGAGGCTCGTTCGCTTTTTATTCCAGACTCTCTAGTACTCCCTAAAAGGAAGATGAAACAAAGCATTTGCTTGCTACATTTCTCTGAAGAGCCTAGCTCATCCCTGCAATGAATCCAGAGGAGTCAATGGGCAATTTGTCTATGCAAACGCATACCTGCACACACTCACAGTGCCAGCTTCTGATCTCGTATACACCCGCATAATGCCATTGACTTCAATGGACCTGCTCGATTACGTGGGCAGAGGCAAGAACAGAATCCAGCCCACAGAACATTACTAAAGCTCCTCCTGTTAACTTGAAGAGTGTTGAGCCTGCTGCCTCACCAGTGTTTTATCTCTTGACCTTTGCCAGTCCAGTTTGTTGGAGGGGATTTACCCCCAGGTCCCAGGCAGCGAGTTGAGTTGAATCGAGACAAGCGCAGGTGGCGTTTACCTGGAGCACATTCCTTCCCAGGAGCTGCACACCTGGGTGCATTCCTCACCTGTCTCACATCTGCAATGACCCTTTGAACTCTGAACCCAATAAGCACTTCTCAAAAATGCATGATTTGGCCTCATGCAGTGCTCATGGATTTGACCAAGGCTGATTTCAGTCTGGACTTCCTTCTCCCTTCTTCATAGGAAAGTTTTTTCGTTGTTTACCATCGTTTAGGAGAGGGAATCTACTGTATTACTCTAGAATCCACTTCTTAGCTTCACTCAAGAGCTCCAGGCCCTACCGAAACAGAGAGAAAGGAATCCTGTCTGTCAAGTTTGACTTCAAAACATTCCTCACGAGCTTGCCCAGGTCAGGTAATAATTGAAACAACCTTCCTTTTGAAAAGATCTTTGCCTTCCAAATCAAAGACCCTGGAGCCACCTAATTTGTGGGCCAGTGCTGGTTTTAGCAATGGGACGTGCCTGCATGGTAATCAGTGTGCAAAATGGAAGCAACATAGCATAATCTTAGGGACGTCTGCCATGACCTGGGAGGGTTCAAATCTTTGCTCTATTGCGACGCCCTGTGTGCCTGACCTGAGGCAAGTCATTTAGTTCCTGTGTCCCACTTCTCCTCTGTAAGAGGGGAGTAAAAGCACGGCCCTACATCACACTGTTGTGAGGATAAACCCATTAAAGATAGCAAGGGCCTCAGACACTATAGCAATGAGGGTCCATATACATACCATACATAGACAGAATCACTGGGTGAAAGACTGAAAATGAAAAATAACTAGAAATCAGTGATTAAATATCCTCCTTTCATTGGCTCCTGCTGACCCTTCTTCCACCCCCGCTGGGGTCCCCTTTCTCCTTCAAAGGAAGGCGTGATTAAAGATAGCCTTTGGCCTGGACTGATAATGACCCAGAACAGCAAAGGAAGAGGAGAACAAGATTGGGGGGTGGAAATCTCTCTCGTGTTTTCTTTAATTCAGCAACTTACAGGGCAAGACTAATTAGTGGTTTTAACTGTTTTGACACAAGCAGCCCCAATAATCATGATAAATCATATCAGGCATATGCCCAGATCCTTGAAGTGACAGATGACAAAACAGAGTAGTGACAAGATGCTCTATCATGCAGGGAATCATTGAGTTAATGGAAGAATTATTGCTTTTGAAATCCACTCCAGTCCTATTGTGGGGAACATTCCAATTTATCAAAGCCAAATGAACATTAATTGCTGCAGCCTGGTAAGTTTTCGAGCTGCTGTGACCTTCATTGAATTTTAATCCAAAACAGATAAGATTTACTTCCACACAAGAGGAAACAACACAATTAAACCCAAATGACAGCTAAGATTATGGAAAAAAAAAAAAAACCACAACAGGCGTAATGACAAAAATATTGATTCCTTTCTACTTGACACTGCGCAAAAAAGTAAATAAATAAAATCCTGCATTTGCATTTTCCCCCCTCTTTCTTTTCATTTGGGAGACAAATTTCAGATGCTCAAGCCAAGACGAAAGGGGTGGCAGACAGTAATGGAGACTGAATTCCCTTTAACTGCGGTAATTAATGTTATGTCTCATTGGGGAGAGATTAGGGAAAAAACAGTGAGGGGGAAAAAAACAAGTATTATTTTGCTATTAAAGATGCCCTTGAGCTGGGGAATGTTGCTAGAAGTTTGAATCGGGTAATTGTTGCACTGTATCCATGGCTTTTACAACAATGACTCCAATGCACTAAAATACCACATACTGCCAAATCCATCCCCTGCAACAATTTGTAACCTTACAGGCACTGTTTCATGCTCATCTCTTCTTGTTGAGTATATCTCCCTCTTCCCCATTACTGCCAGATCTCAGAACTGAACTGGATCTTCCCTCCACCCAAACCCTGCAAGGAAGTAGCCCACTGTAAACACTGAACACAATTAGCTCAACTTGGAGAATAAAAGCATTCCCCACTGTTTCACTGCATTAACAAATTTTTTTTTTCAAAACCACCCTCTCCCCCCACACGCGCGTGAGCATCAGAAGAATCTAACGGAAGTATAAAGGCAAAATTAAATGTGAAAGATGCCAAGAGTGGTTAATTTGAGGTATGATTCAATCATTTCTGCAGCTCATTTGCTCTTCATCCTTGCGCCCTCCCTCGCAACGTACGCCGTTCCCCAGCTCAGATCTGCACTGCAGCATTACAGAAGTTCCCCTTGCTTTCTTACTTCAGTTCTGCACTGCAGTGCTTGAAGTTTGAACTTGGAGCACCAGTTTCACCCCATACTTCACACCTGTAACACCCAAAACGTGCCAAACCTGAAACTCCCAGTTGCCACTGACCCAGCCTCTGGAACCTATCCTTTATGCTGCTGTCCCAATGCAATGTACACTTCAGCTTTAGAGGGACAGAACAGGTTACTAAAAAGCCATGCATAGACTTTACCAAGGATACGTGTTCAAAATAAAGTTTTCCTAAGGTAGAGTTTTAGGTTGCAATAATATGCTCATCCACTGAAATTTCACCAGAGGACTCCAGTCCCCAAGTCAGAAAAATACAGAAAGCCCACAAGTAAAGTGGACCTTGACACACTGTAATTTAACTGAACATACGGATGCAGATAAAGTGTTATGGTTATTTAAATTAGACTAAAAGAAATATACAGCCTACACATGACAAATCTCTCTTTCACACAGAGGACAAAAGGGAAGATCCTAGCCCTGTCTAGGCTTGGTAAATAGGATCCACAAATAGGACATGTAGGGTAGGTAGAGTCAGTAGCTATTCAGCTGGAAACGACTTCTGGGCAGTGTTAACATGTTTCCAGTCTGCGTGGAGAAGACGGATAAGGAAAACTGGGGTCTGCGGCACAGAGTAAAATGAGAGCAGAAAGGGTGTAGAAGAACCGTGAAGAGGTAAGAAGGACACCATCATTTCAGCTACAGGAACAAGGTAGCATAAGTGATGGAGTCATGCACGGGAAACAAAAGGTTAGCAGTTTCTAAGTTATCTATGAAGTACATCAAACTGGGAGTAATGTTTTAGCTTGTCCCACATGTAGCAAATGATTGGATGACACAGAAGACAGAGCATGGGACAGTAAAGCAAAGCAACATCTCTGGGAGATGCAACATGTCTGTCAGGTTGTTTCAGAGATATAGGCTTGGGGTAAACCAGGGGAAGCGTGCCAAAGGCTAACTGAACAAACCCTGACACTCAGCTGAAAAAGCTCAATTAAAATCAGTTTTAACTAATTGTAAAACCAGGATTTACATGCAATTCTGAGGCCAAAACTGCCACCCCCGCCATTGTTAGCTCAAAATTGGGCCTACCTTCACTTAAAATGAATGACTTCAACAGAGAACAGGGAAGAATTGCAAATTTGTAATGAAGCTCCCAACTTGCTGAGACAGTTTTCACACAACTTTTCACAGACCCTAAAGGCTATTCCACACAGGAACACATCAGGATCAGACCTGTGCTCCCCTCCACTTCAGCCTCTGACCTTCCACAATGACTATGATTCAGCCACTTTGGAGGAAGGTGAAAGCATGGCACAATTTGGGCATAAGGGCATTTCTTACTCTCTCCCTCACTGGTCTGTAGTTGGTATATGTCCCGAACCACAAGCATTCATACTCTTCCTAAGAAAGTTGTGCCATTTAATCTGGCTGTAAATGGTCTCATTGCCCACATAAATGCTTAATTTTTTTGACCTGGAATACCACAAGACTGTAGCAATAAAATTTACCCATGGGGGCAGGGCATATTGCCTTCCACTTCTATTAACGAAGCTCTTGTTTTTTTCTATTATGAGAAGCAGGTACTAGGACAGCTGCTGGCCTTTTTTTAATTAAACAGTTTTCTATCTGAAAATGCCAATTTATCACAACTGAAAGTTTTTGCAAAAAAAAAAGTCTCAAGTTGAATAAGAAGGTTTTTCATATCAAGGATGCCACTTCTAGTTAAACCAAAGGTAACTCTGCATGTTAGGTGATAACTTTATCTACCAACCCTTAGACATGCACTCTCTCTCTGAGATGCAATGAATATTTTATTATTAATAATTAGTAAATAATTACTAATTACATTATTTATGAAAAATGAAATAATTTCGGCAGATATGGCGGACCTTTCAGGAGTAAGTCTCTCTCAGTGGCTGCTCAAATCAATCCAAGTATCTGGCACTCTGCATGTTCCAAGTGAATGCCCTACCTGCAGTTGATATAGGTGGTTGCCATGTTGGTCTAAAAAGCAGAGGCAGGCAAAACTACAATGGCAACGCTATACTGGGGCTTCTGTTTTTCACATACATCATCTTCATGTGAAGTTTGAGATGATCTTGGATTTCTTTTCAGTGCAGTTCAATTCCTGTCTCTATCACAGACTTTATTTGGGCAGTTGAGTTGCATTGGGTGCATTTGGACATGCCATTAAGGTGACGTGGTAAATTCTGGCACAGTTTGCGCCGGAGTCAGCTGCTCCCGGGTGCAGTATCTGCATGTGCACCAGGGACCGCAGCGGTTTGAGCTGGGGTGGAGTAGCCCAGGGCTGGCAGGAAACCCAAGGGGTCAGCTCCAGGCTCTGGGTGGTAGCATTGTGCAGCAGAGGGGCTTGTTGGGGCATAAGAGTGCTAAAGTGCAGGGCTAGGTGGCAGATAGACCCCACACTTCACAACCCTTGTGCCCTGGCCAGCCCCTGTCACTGTCTACATGTGCCTTTTGGCAGATAAATTACTCCACTGTAGGATAGTACTGTCCCCAACAATACTGTCCCTACAGTAGAGTGAATTAGTTTACTGCATCTTAATACCAGTGCATGTGTAGACTGTGACGCTTTACTGCGAAGCCAATTAGTCAATTCTTGGGTAAAGCACACGTATAGACATACCCACTGTCTCTTTGACTCAGTTCTTCATCTCTGAACAGAATAACAGCAATCTCCCCACATCACAGGGTGCTGTGAATTTAACCACACTATAGGTTGTGAACTGCTTAGTGTAAGAAGGGACATATCAGTAACTTAAATGAACAGATTGAAAGGACACAGAAGACAGGAGATGAATTTGAACAACACTGCAAGATCAGAGTTTTGCTTCTCATAGAACAAAATAGAAGTTTGGTCCATAGTTAACGCTCTAATGGGTAGAAATAATCTTAAAAAATACTATGACATTAACATTAATCTCTGTGTATGTGGGCCAGACATCTGTAACGCTAGGAATTATTATAGTGACACCACCTAGATTTCTATATACTGTAAATGCAAAACAGAGGCAGTGGTAGCACCAGTTTCCATGCTCTTTCTTCTTGGCATAGATCTGACCTCCCTTGGAGAGAATACCGTTAAACATAACCACATTCAATCCTCTTCCTTCCTATGCTGAGGCTCTACAAGGATGATAATCAGAAGTGCTGTCATGCTTTTGGGATAGACACATTTACAAACTGGAAACTCATCTTAGACTCACCAGCTTACCATCCATCAACACCACCCTCTCACTTCAATCTGGCTGCCAGCTGGAGTTCCCTCCCAGTTGGTTCTTCTTGCCCCTAGAATCAGTAGGTTCACCAGAAAAAGGAGATTTTACTTACCATGACAGAGATGTGAAGAATGTGCATCTGTTCCTCCACTATCTCCGAAGGCTCTTGGAGGGTGGGCGGCGTAACCCGGGACAGCTGCTCAGCACTGTTCATGGAAACGTGGAAATAAAGGGTACCGTTCTCCAGCCATTGCTGCTTCCAGTGCACCAAGGAAATGTCAGCTACAGTCCCGGACATCTCTGCAACAACAAAAACACCCCGGCAGTTAAACTTCCTGCACTCACAAAGGGGCTGTGCTCAAATGCAAGTCTCACGACAACATGTGCAGCCCTCCAACTGAACTGAACAAGGATCTAAGAGCCAGGACAACTTGGTCCCCTCCTCATCACTCCATCTGACTTACTGAGAGACCCTAGGAAAGGCAATTTGCCTCTGTCCCTCATTTTCTGCACATACAGAATTGAACTACTGTCCCTACTTCCCAAAGGACTGTGTATACTTAATTACTGGCTATTAAGTGTTTTAAGATCTTTGGAAGAGAAGTGCAACAGAAAGCCCAAGCAGAGCTCCATCTTTTCTATATGGCTAAGTAACATAAACCCAATCTTTTTAGACAGCTAGAAGACGACACAAAGTGTGTGTGATTGTGCATGTGCACATGCGCGCACATACACACAATTAGGATTTGCAATGAAAGAAAGAGGACTTCGTCCCCAAGAGGCAAGGTGCCCCATGCAGTAAACTCATAACAAATATCTCCAAGGGATCAGAGATGCAATCCTAGCAGAGATTTTGCTGTCAGTCAAAAGAGGAGCCAAAGACATCTCCTGGTTTGACGTAGAAGCCAGAAAAGCAGAGATCAACCCGCACTCATCTGGCAATTACAAAAAACAAACACTTTTCCATTGCTACCTTACTGCCACCGCAATTATGTTCAGTGCTGAAAATAGCCCCGGTCCCAGCATGGCAACTAAATACACAAAAGTAATACCAGCAGGAGGCAGCTGAATGCAAGCTCCCACTGAGCAGGGAAGATGCTGCAAAGCATTGCCCATCCTCCTAACCCTTGCAATTGTTTTTTTTTTTTTAAGTCTCTCAACCACGGTGTCACAGTTCCCAGCTCTTGAACCTCACTTTATTCTAACTTCCACTGTACACAGCCCAGGGCTGGGAGTGCCTCTTCAAATCGCTCAAAGACACCCCATATGCCTATGGCACCAGAAACAAATCATTAAGGGTTTGGGAATTTCAGACACCTTCTATTCAAAAGCAAAGCCCAAAAACACAGAATCAGTGACAAAACAGAGCCAACAGCTACTGCGCCTCAGCTTGTTCAGTCTTACCTGGCAAGCGCAGCATACCACTAAATGGGGGTCTTGAAAGCTCCATCGCTGCCTATCAATCAGTCAGTTCAAATAACTGATTCTTCCACTTGCACCCAAACCAAAAACACCAGGAAAAAAGTCCAGATTGACTAAACACATTTGTTACTGCTGCTGCTGTTTCTCTGGCATGAAACGCAAAAACGAAACAATTTTGCCTCAAGAAAAACAGAATGTATTGGGAATCTGTAGCGAAAGCAAAGGAAACAAGTGGCATCTTCTACAATAGCTCTCACCGGGACCTGGGCAATAGAGGTGCAATTCCCTCCTGTGCTTGATGGAGTATTTGGCCCCAACCTCCCTTCCGACACTGCTCTTTTCTGTAGACTCTCAGGCAAACGTCTTCCCTGTGGGAGGACCAAGTAAAACTGCTGCGACATTATCACTTCTGCGGTTCTAATTCGATTTGATTTTTTTTTTCCTGCCAGTTGAAACTCTTCAAGCAATTTGCATGAATAAGTGTCTAAACTTGCAATTCTTTTTCTTTACCATTATTATTCAAATAAATTATTTGTCAAAAAAATAAATAAAAACAAACACACACACACACACACACAACTTCCCTCCCCCGAAAAAACCCAAAAGACAAAACCAAAATGAAAAAACCCTGCCAAGGCTTCAGCTCCAAGCAGCAGCAGTGAAAAGAGGAAGTGTTTGGGCAGTCTTGCAGGGCTGTGGTTCAGTAACGCCATTAGCAGCTGCTTAGGCTCAAGAATGGAGGTGTCTAATTCGCACTGCTTTCCATTTGAAGCTCTCCAGCAGCCGTAAGGCGAGAAGCTTGCGCACTTTTGCAGGTGCTCTGATGCGTTCCGATTAGAACATGGTGGAGCAGGCTCGACCAATCAGAACACTCCCGTGTTTCAAAATGGCAGAAGGTGTGCTTTAACTAAAGCTCGTCAAACAAGGTTTAGTTAAAACGCCCTCGTCACCATTTTGAAATGCAGGATGCTGACTGCATGAGACGCTGTGGGCGTTTTAATTCGAGTGGCTCCCAAGAGTTGCTGTACTTAAATGAACCGCCTCCTCCCCCGCCCCACCACCCCAGAGCATGTGTATAGGCATCCTTTAATTTCTACAGAGAGCAATGGATCAAGGCCCCACCATTCAGCAAATAAACTTCTCTACTCTTCAGCGGGGAAATGGATTTTTTCCAGCCCCAAAAGCAGCATGAGCACTGTACCAAGGGAGACTGTCCCTCACAACTCCTTTTATCATTGGTTTAAACCAAGAGAGCCATTCCTTGCTCACAGAGGCGAAAGCAGAATCCTTTCCAAGGAACTAAATTTACCTGTCAGTCAGGCTTCTCCTGCCCCATGGCTGGCTGCATCCCTGGCTGCAGCCCAGCAGACAGCAGAGGCAAGGTTAGGCCATTATTGCAAACTCCTGTGCTCAGCACCTCACTAATTATTCTATTGACAAACCCAAGACAATGGCACTGTCACTGGAATCTAATTGGAGGGCAACTAGTTCCCCACAGCACTCGTTATCTCTCCCTTATACACACAACAGCAGCTAGTTTTCCCAATCACTATTCTGCGGCACATCCCAGTACTTAGAAAAAATAAACTCCTGACCAAGCGCAGAATACGTAAGAGGCCAGACATGCCCCTCAGAGGAGATGCATGAATTCACTGTCATGCCTCTGCCACCAGAATGGGTTTTCTGCTTATAACCCCTTTGCCTCCTGTAATATAAATAGCCATTTCCAGAAGCAAGCTCAAAAAACGGTGCCCCTTGCATTCACCCCCAGCTAAATCAAAAACTGACCCCAGAGCTAATGCTCAAGGACGCATAGTGAGGTAAAGCCTGAGACAGTCTCTAATAAAATAACAGCACCATGTTCTTATAGGACTTCCTTCATCTTTGTAAGTGCCTCCAACAGAAGGAGTTTGCTTCTCCCATAGGTAGACAGTTCCCTTTGGAACGAGCATAGCCTGATACTCCTTTAAAGGCAGGAAATGAAGAACATCCCCACGTCTATATAAAACTGCAGGAAGAGCTCAGGGAAACAAAGCTTTATGCATCAGGAGTATTAGAACCCACCTCAAGCTCAAGCTCGGAGAAGATGCCATGCACTCACTCATTAAGTAGAAACACAGTTGAATATTTGAAAGGCAGGACCTCCATCTGCCCAGAGCCACCCTGAGGCTATTCCATGACCCGAAAGGAAAGCATTATTTACAGGATCCACATGTACCTCTTGCAGCACAACAAGCCTTTCCAAGCAAGCTCAGGTAAGACGGTTCTGTCCACGCATTTTTCTATGCAAGGACGATGATGAAGAATCTGTGCCTGTGCCTCCCGGAGCCCAATGCTAAGGTGTAAGGGCCTTTGTCTTCTGTTAAGGAAGCACAGAAGTGACTCCAGAATCAACCTTTACCTAGACTGCCTCTGTCTCCTGGACTTCTGCATGCCATGACTCAAGGTCAGAGCTGTGCATTTTGGGCAAGTTTGGAGGTTAGCTGAAATACAAGACTCCACAATAATGAGCCAAACTCCTGAAAAAAGGAAACAGGGCCTTTTGTAAAAGTTTCCTCCCAAAATGGCTTAAGCCTGGAACTTTCAGTTGATGTTTTATTGCACCGTTTCAGTAAAAATCGAATCCTGAGACAATTTCTGATAAAGATCAAACACGAAGTGCCACTTACCACAAATGCATAAACCTTTGAACAGCTTGTTATGCCTCAGCAGCGCCAGTGTCCCCACAAAATATGAAGGCCATAGAAGCTTCTTGCCCCACGGCTTTGCTGGAAAACCTGCTACTTCCATCAGATGAGTTGCTACAGTAAAAACAGATTACAGACTGCGAGAACAGAGGCATTTGGAACTGAAGCCCTGGGCTGTATGAGTGCTGGCAAGTTTTCCAGCTTCACATTTGAGCATACTACTATGCTGTCCTGTGTTTCAGTGAACTCATATCATCTTTACACTATCTACATTGTAGTTACAGCAAACTATATATATATATATGTTGTCCATCAGAGAGTGTAATAGCCTGCACCATCATTGCTTGTTATCAAAGCTTTCAAATAACTTCTGAACAAATTAACAGCATTTCAGCACTGAAGAGAATAAAATACTGCTAAGGCTTTGAATGGGCAGTAATGAAAAAGCATTAAGAGTCCACAGGTACTTAAAAAGAGTGTCTAGAAGACAGGAGAGTCTTAGCCTAGGTTCAAACATGTCTTCAAATTCTATCCTAACACAACTGAGTGTGCAACAAAACACCACTGGCACTAGCAAGGGAAACTTGCTGGCAGGCTGCCTCTGCCATTTCCTTGTCCTCCCCTGCCTGATTACATACCAAGCAGCTCCCACAAGGGAATGGAGTCTCAGTCTGGAAAGACAGTGGGCTTCACATGCACTTCATATGTCTTAAAGATACAATGGAGGATTCCTCTGTTATTCCCTACCACCCGATAGACCCCCTTCAGGACTCCCAAAACCAGCTAGCCAGCTGTGCATTCATTGCTTTCCAAGGTAGGAAAAGTAAAGGGAGCATCTTATTCAGGGTTAGCAGGGATATGCCTTTTCACTGTCTACACCCAGCCTCCTTGCATACACTCTTATGATTTTCCCTTCTTGTGCCTTTCATGCAGGGTAGCTGGGACCTAGAGTAGCTAGGCTCATGATCCCTAACCGTGCCTAATTTAAGGTGCTCTTCGCATCTGATTCCTCCTCCATTCACCCCTCGCAGAGACCACTGACAAGGTCCCTTACTATCTGTACCCTCTCTGCTGAACTTCTGGGTGGTCTCCTTGGCCATCCCTCACCTTGAATCCCAAACCCTCCCTCTTGTCCAGCCCCATGACCACTTGCCTCATCACCTTCCGGAACAGCCAAAAGGTTTGCGCAAAAGGTCCCTTCCTCTTCTCAGATCCTACAATACCTTCCTTTAACCCCAATTGCCTTCAGATGTTTTCCATCTTTCATCGTATCCCATTCCTCTGCTTCACCTACAGGTGTCACACAAATCTTCCTTCAACCCAGTGTCTCTTCTTCACCTTCCCAGACCCTAACTTCCGTGCTCCACTTTTTGCTCCTCACCTGTTCAGCTTAATAGGTCCCACTACTCCCTCATACGCCAGCACCTTCTAGCTCTTCTCACACAAGCTATGGTCTTTAAGCAACTATTTTCAAACCCTTTTCTTTCAGCAAACTTGATCTCCTCACACCATCCATTTTACCGAAACTCTTTTCCTGGAACTTACCTTTTTTAGGGTGACTGTATTTGAATCTTGGGGAGCACTGGATTTGCAGCTGAATAAAAAGGCTATAACCTGTGGCCTAGCAGAGCTGCTAACCACAAGGCAGAATGGTATGTTAAAAGTAACACTGCAAGATGCTTAGGCAAACATTTTCCTAACAATATAGTAGTCTTGTGGCTCATTGTGTAAAAGAAACAGGATGCAAACCACCAGTTATCGTTGGAAGATAAAGCAGATTTTGCTTATGAATGCTTATGCTAAGTAGCCATTCTAACTGTGTCAACCATTTTCTGAAAAAAGAAGCAAGTGAGTCTGTGTGCTGTGAATAAGGTGAAGTCTTAGGGATGTGGAAATGGTGCAACGTGGGACTGAAAAACAGACTGAAATGTGAAAGACAACATGTAACTGGTAACAGAATCCAAGATAATCATAAGCCAAAAGGTGAATGGTGACTGGTAAAGAAGCCTCCAAAAGCTCCCAGGCTTTGGTCGAAGTCCGCCCAAGCGACCGAGAGAAGTGGGGTCAAAGGCTTAGACATGCGTTCATAGCAAAAAGACATGTAAATAAGTGAAATACATAGGCAATTCCATGCTAATGAAACAAACAGTAAAGACAGGTGGAGCTTAAAATGGGAAGGACTAAGGGTGGAACAAAGGAGGGACAACAGTGGGGTAAATGTTAATGAGTATAAACCAAGGTGTATAAATATGGAAAAAAATTAATGTTCGGTGCAGCTCCCTGGTTTGTTGGAGCTAGTCTGAAGCTGTCTCCATTTGGAATAAAGCTGCTGATGAACAACGTGTACAGGTGATGCATGATAGCATCGATCCGTTGTCTCCTCAGTTGTTGGACGTCGCATGGAGTCGAGGTCTAACAACCTTCAGTTCACTTCTTCTACCTTATAGCAAAGGCTCTTTGGTGTGAATCTCAGCCTTATAATGTGAAGTACTAGGTACATTAATGGCAATGCACAAGGTGGTTGTTTCTTCGCTTGCATTTCGTTTGTTTGTTTAAAGAATAGCAATGCATCCTTCTCCCGGGTTAGGGATCATGGCCATTACAGTAACAGGAGGTCAGAGAAGATGATCCAATGCTCCTCGATGGCCTTAAACTCCTTGATTCTAAGAGAAATCAACTTGCAGAGAAACACAGCTGTTACTCGCCCTCCAAATATACCGTTTCCTCTAGTGGATAAGCACAGAAAACTCGAAGTAGTCTCCACATCTCTGTCTTGGAAATAGTTTCCAAATGCCTACACCAGGAACTGGTGCAAAGCCAGCCGATAGGTCGTCTGTTCATGAGAAAGGTCAGAGGGAGACAGGGAAAGCAGTGGAAAGACACCAGAGAAAGATCCCTTCTGATTGATTTTGTAATTCCATTTTCTCTTTGCCATTTCTACAGTCCTTATGTATAAACATTTCATTGAAGTCTTCAACTCATATTACAATCAAACTTAAAAGCAAAAGGGCCTAAATGCATTTGGTCGGGAACCAAGACGATTCCCATAAAAGCAGATTATGCTGACATGATGAATATAAAATGAAACAGCAGATATTAAAGTTGGAGAATTGTAACTTCATGCCTTCAGGCTCCAGGCCGGCTCAGCCTGCCCCCACCTTCCTTCCCCCCCTCTTTGTTTTACTGAAGGCGGAAAGCAAGCACTGATAACCTTTTCACCCTTCTCCCTTTTCCAAGGTAAGCTGCAATTCTTGAAATATTCAACAGCCCAACCCGCACTTGCCCTGCCACCCCTCATCCCCCTGCACAGTTATTTATCAGTTATTCTGGAGGTTACCAGCCTACTTTATCTGTCACCGAGTTTTTACAAAGCATGTTTTGTATTTAACTGGTTTGTTCTTTCTAATCTGTTGTGTATTTTTATTTAATTCCTGAAGGTCATTATTAGAATAAGCCATACTACTGATGGCAGTTCATTTCTGTAACGCCTCCCCCATGAATAACCAAAATGTTTCTTGTGCTTCCCCCACCTTTATGCACAGATTGCTGGACTCTATCAGGTATGTTTACAGAAAGAAATAGTCCTTGGGGACGGGTGGGGGGAGCAGGCAGACAGCTCTAAGGAATTTGCAGCATACAGACCATGCTTCTCTTACCCTTAATCTACCACCTGCTATACAACACCAGGCCTGGGTCACGCCAAACAGCTTTAATGTCTCTCATCTGGACAACTGAGCATTTTTATCTACCAGAAAGACCAAGGAAAAAGAAAAGGAGAACGAATCTGGGGAGTACACTGTCTATAATATGAAGCTAAAAATATATAGATTGTTCTCACTGTGACTGTGACTAGTGGAGCTGACACTAGAAATTGCTTTGTATCATACCCTCCTGCTACTGGCCCCAGCCTCCTTCCCCACGGAGGGTCCTAGGAATGCTCTGACTCCTCATTAAGTATTAGTTTATAGAGGCTTCAGAGCTAATAATCCAAAATTATGCAGAGAGTCGTAAACAGAGCGCCCTCCCATGCCCTTGCCAGCATGGAATTACTCCCTATGGAACAGATTACAGCGCTGTACTCAGATGAGTTGCCAAATGACTGAAGAAATGGGGCTTCCCCCGCGTTCCCTAGAGGTATTATTCCCCGGCTAGACAGACCGAGTTTTTAGGACTTGTTTTATCCTGATGACCTGCTTGCCTTTTCCTTTGCTGAGTTTCCACACAACCTTATTTCCTCGGGGGCCTTTCTACAAACAGCACTTCCAGAGGGCTCTACAGTTTTATAGGTATAAACACAGTCAAAGCTGTGAAAGGTAAAAAGATCAGGAAAGAAACTCAAAGGTTTCAGAAAGGGAGAAGCTGGTGAGAGAGCCAGTTTTACCCCAGGACTCCTCATCACCTCCTCTATGTATACATGTAACCTTCTTCAGAGACACCTCCATCAGCTCTAAGCTCCCTCATAAACAACAAGCACTTAAACTTTAGCAATTAAAGCACTGGAAGAGAAAACAGGGACAGATCCCGAATACAAAGACAGCCAAGAAATACAAAAACTGAGCTCCTTTCTAGGGATGCACCAACAGAGATTTTTGGGGCTGATACCAATAGCCTTTTTTTAAGGAGATGTATCAGCTAATACCAATCCAATTTCTGATATGCAGCCCAGCAGCTTGAAGAGCTGCGTGCAGCTGGTAAATCTGGTGTGGTGGAAGGGGAAGGGGGAGGGAAGGAGGTGTGGGGGGGCAGATCAAGCCCCCGGCGGTAAGGGAGGGCTGGGACAGGCACTGCCCAGCTGGGGAGGGGCGCAGGATGGAGCCGTGGCCTATCTACGGGTCATGGAGGGAGGTCCCACTGCTGCATGTACCCCAGGAGGGCACGGGGGGGGGTGCCCCCCGGATCTGCATGGGGTGGAGAAGGCTGCAGCTGTGAGTTGGGACTGGGGGCAGCACTGGCCTCTTCCTGGTGGGGGCTGGGCTGCACTCGGGGTAGGAAGCAGTGGCATCTGAAGAGAGGATATGGGGGGAGGGGGAGAGAAGGCTGCAGCCACCCCAAATTCATCATAGCCCCCCTCCCAGTGCTGCCGCTGTCCACCCTGAGTGCAGCCCTAGCTCAACCCCTCCCCCCGAAGTGCTGCAAAGAGCCCAGCACAGCCCCGACCCCAGCCCACAACTGCAGCCCTCCTCACCCTACGCCGCACAGATCCAGGGGCACCCCCCCATGCCCTCCCGGGGTGCGCAAAGCAGCAGGAGCTGCCCCCTCCTCCCCACACCCCCCGAACGGGCCATAGTTTTGTCCCACAACCCACTCCGTCCCAGCTGGGCAGCATCTGCCCCAACACCACTCTCTCCCTCACCACGAGGACCTTGTTCTCCCCCCCAACACCTCTTCCCTTCCTCCCACCCCTTCTACCACAACAGACTTACCCGCTGCATGCAGCTCTTCAAACTGCCTGACTGTGCTCCTCACCATCTACGTGCTGCGCTGTGGCTGAGCGCAGCACAGGCATTTATCGGCCAAATTAATCGGCCACATGAAGCCGATTTCCCATACAATAAATTTTCTTTACATCAGCGCCAATCTGATATCGGCCCATTGTATCAGTGCACCTCTACTCCTTTCTGTAGATCCAAAATAAGTTTCTTGTCTCAGCCCACAGAGCTAAGTTTTCCGCCATGCCTTCAAGGTTGACCGGTGTTACAAAATGAGTGGGAAGGGGCGTGTTTGACCAATTAAAGCTGCCCTCTCTTTTAAATGAGCATTGCACCTAGACTATTCAGAACTTTATATGGAACAAAAAGTCTATTTGAAAGCCAACATGTCACAGTGCATTCCCAAATCACTCCAGGAGAAAGTGGTTGGGGATGAGCCAGACAAACCAGAGAAAGAAGTAACCATCCTACCTCCTGCCTTTATTTATTCTAGAGCAGGAGTTCTCAACCTTGCCAGACTCAAGGCACCCCTCGGAAAATACCAGTTCTTTGCTTTCATTTTTGACCGCTGCTCTACATAATTTTTCTGTTGCCAAAAAAATGAGACATACCACCACAGGTCTGAATGTTTTTTGACACTGTGGATTCCTACTTGAAATCTCTGCTTTTCTTTTCTGAATTGTGCATGTGTTTGAACATCTAACAGTGACAATATAGAGTGGCACTTTGCAGCACTCTTAAAACAACCTCATCTTTAAAAGAATCACTGTTGTAGAAGTATCTGGAGATCTGTTAGACACCCCAGCCTGTTCCCAAGTGGCACATGGGTCAGAAAGTCCCAGTTCAAACAGCTTCTGGGCTGCTAACATAGACCCTGACATATCTCCTGGCTGCTTCTCCCAACCCTCCAAAGTTCGTCTTTACCTGGCTTAAGCCTTAACGACTTGCTCTCAATACACAGCCATGCTCTTTGAGCTCTGAAAATGGAACAGTCATAGGATAACACAAGCACAGTGTGCATTTCTACTTGTACTTCCTTCGTAGGCCTTAAGGCACAAGCTAAGAAGCATCAGAACATAGCCCCAGGGTAGCCCATGAGACAGCCCTCGGGGAAGAATAATTCACCTAGTATTACCCTCTGGGATCTCAGGAGGAACAGATTCCCATACCAGAAGTGCAGGTAAGTCAATACCACTTCACAATCTACAACATCAAAGGCAGCAATAGAAGATCTAAATGTCAATACGGCCAATCTGTAACCATCCTCAGGAGAGGACATTCCCCTCAAATACTTCCTCCCTCTCTTTGGTTGTTTACGCCCTTCACACACACCCTGCAGTAGCCTCCTTGCCAAGCCCTCTCCCCTGCATTTCTCAAACAGTCCGTCTGGTTGACAGTATCAGAGGCAGCACAGCGAATGCAAGGAAAACATGTCATTCCACCCCTTACAATGACTTTTTGCCAAGAATCCTTCCCTTTCTCTACCCAGGCATTTTGGAAATACCAAAAATGGCTTTGAACTTGTATTCTTTTGAGCAGAGATCACCCATTATGCTGAACTATTAGGTGCTTCAGGCAACAAGTAGCAATCATGAAACACCAAGCTTGTTCTCACTTGCAAACTATGTGAACCATAGTTCTGTAGATAGAAGAGCCAATACATGCACGTTGTGCCATCAGAGCCCTGGGTCACAGGGGCCTTACAATAATGTTTTTCAACCATAATCCATGGACCCCTGGTCCATGAAAGAGGGCTATGATTAATCAGACGTAGGCGAATACTCACACTTACAAATGAAGGGGATCTGCACCTCCGTTTGAAATTTCCAAAGGGATCTGCACCTCCATTCAATTTTTTTAAGGTGTCCACAAATGAAAAACAAGATTGAAAAAAACTGCCTTAAGGGATTCCAGCACACCCTTTGGTCAAATTTCCCCTTCAGTCATAAATGCAATGAATAGGAGCTTGATCTGTGTATAGCTGGGGGTGGCATTTGGCCATGCATTCATTCCTACTAACACATTCATTCAGCCTTTGGTTCTCCAAGTCAGATCCTGGATTCTGCCCTAGACCTGGTGTGACCACCTTCTGCAGGGATGAAGGTTGTGGCAAGGTGACAGAAGCTTGTCAAGGCAGCACAGGGGGACATATGCAAAAAGAGCCATCCTCCCTGTCAAAATGTTTCATGGCCTCGTTAGGAGAGAATAGCAGCATTATACAGCTGAATCATCTATTTCAGAGCTTCTAACTGAACAGTGATTGCTCAGCAGACAGCTACATTAGCACAATAGCGCCTCAGCACGTATAAGCATCGACTCCTAATTCAAGCCTAGCCTCTCTATGGAAGTCTTATCTCTCTCGGACTGATTTTATACTAGGAAGGCCCACTGATGTCACCAGAATTACTTCTGATTTATGCTGGGGTAAGTGAACTCAAAATGAGACCATGAGATTGTGTTACAAACCTATATTGGGGCATTTTTTTTTGTTCATTTATTCTATATACATTTAATTAAAGGGAAATTCAATGAGAGATCAGACACTCTGTCTTGTAAGTTTGGATCCAATCTACAATGCAGGGTTGCGAACGAAGAGATTTACAGGAGGTGAAGAGAAGCAAGTCACTCTGTGTATGGAGAAGCCTCCTGTGCCGTGGAACCGTGCAAGAGCACTGATGAAATAGGATGTTCCAGTTTTTATCCTGCACTTCATACTCAAATCCCACCAAAGAGCCCTGCCTCCCCGTTTCCCCTTCCTAATCAAAGTTTTCGTGGCCCCCGCTGAGTGAGTGAGTGAATATTGATTTGCCTGCACTGCACTGCCTGCAGATCATAATCTGATTCTATATACTTTAAATAAGCTTGGTGCACGTTCCATGTTCTTATGGATGCGTTGCCTGTAATTCAGTCTCTAGTACATTACCCTTATTTATAATGCTACTGCTTGAGCATGGTGCCTCAGGCAATCTAAAATTATTACAGGGCCCTTTTGACTTTCAATTCCATTCCATTCAATTCCATTTTTATTTGTCAGCAGAGACTCCCACTGACCGAAGACTTGTGCATAGTGGAACCCAACCGCAAACAGGCAGGCTGCACAGCCGAACGTTAAGTCAGCCCTTATAAAAATCACTCCCACACTGTTCAACGTGATGGGCTGTCTCTCTTCAAGGGAGAGACCTGGAAACTTAAATGAGCAGGTGGCCTCGCAGGTCACACGTGAGGGTCACTGACATCTTTCTCAGGGAGACGAAGCTGGTATGGATGGTCTAAGTGCCTGGGATTCAAAAGGCAGACAACCTGATCCATGAGACAAAGATCAGAGAAGAAAAGTGTGTGAATGCACTGCCCGAAACACCCAGGGTACCCCAAAGACCCTCTTGTGTGCCTGCTCCCCAGTTTTACCCCAACCCCCAAACAAAAGCCAGATTCATGTAAACCAATAATTCTCAACCTTTTTGGACTCAAGGCACCTCTTCCGTAACTGTTGTGACTTGAGTAGCACCCCATTTCAAAACTATTTTATATACTACTGTACTTATCTCCTTGCAGAGGGCCAGGCAGTGGGGTAGAGGACTGTCTAGGTAGGGATAAGCCTGAGCTTGTGTTTATCGGCTTATCTCCTCACATCTCGGGGGCACCCTTCAAAGGATCTAGCAGCACATTGGTTAAGAGTCACTGATACAAAGAGTCAGGATTGCCGTGTTAGCATTTAACTACAACGATGCCCAGACTCAAAGCAATCCTGGTGTTCTGATAAATCCTCACCAGTAAGCAAATAACAAGCAACTGCACCATACAAATGGGATGTTTACCGCTTGAATCCTATGCACTTTAACCACCTGTATGGCTTCTGCTTTCTGAGATGCTGTGCGGATCTGACATTTCAGGATCCGTTAGGAACCTAGCATATAAGGTCGCACTCCACCAGCTAGCAACCGAGGGATCGTCTTGGGAATCCTTCTGATACATGCACAGCAACTGCAGGAGCTTTGCTCCCCATCTGCCTGGGATTTTCCAATGGTATCGCTGATGTTAGGTATGATTCCTTTGAAAACACTGCTGACAAATTCTCGCTGCCCATGTACTCAGACATCCAGTTTTACTCAGGTCCTGAAGCACTTTCAGATGAGCCATCCAGGTTTACACGTATTAGAGAGAAAAGGAGTAAAGTCCACGCCAAGGAGTTGGTAGTCACGTGCTCATTTGATTAAAAGATTCAAAATCTTGTATTCCCAAGTTCCCGATTCAGTCATTCTAGATGTCATTTATGCAGCGCTTTTCAAGATGGCATGAAGAACAAAGGGCCAAACCTCCTCCCCTGCAGGTACACACAATCCCAAAGACAAGAATTGCCAAGAGGACAAATGTTCATTTAAAAGTCACCAGCATGACCTTCCAAAGCTGCAGCAGCGGCATGTCAACATGACCGCTCTCCTTGGAGTGAAGCAACCCGTGTGCGTCACCACCTGGAAGTTGACCACTTGCACTTGCAACCAGTCAGAAGCCAACAGATCACCCAGCAGACGTCTTTACAGTGCATGCTGTTACAAAGTGAGTTCTGATCGTTTTTGGCCAGAAAGCTTGGAGGAGCTTACTGACAGATGTGCCAGGTTGAGGTATCTGAAGATAATCAGGGCCACTGACGAGACGCATGTGCCTATTCACTGCCCCCTCACAGTAGACAAACTTCATCAACAGAGGGGGAAGTATCTCCATTAGTGCTCCGAGACCTGCTGATCACCACGACAAGTTCATGGATATCAAGGCAGGTGATCTGGAAAGGTTCATGATTTCACACTTCGCAGAAGATCAAGACTCGCCATCGTCAATGAAGAGAAGATTTCTGTGTTCAGGACCACAGTGGACATTCACAGAGTTGCATTTCCCTTTCTGGGAAGTGTGGTAACCTGCTCTCCAACTTGTGAAGCTTTTGCTGCACACCCGGACAGAAGCAAGGAGCTGACTAACTATGCCCTCAATAGCTGCAGAAGGATAGTAGTGTGTGCTTTTTGATGGATGAGAGGGAGATGATGGTGAGAAATGAAAAGCCTACAGGCTGGTGAGCAAATACCTGCCTCACGTGACAGCTGCTTGCTGTTTCTTTGGGATTTTGGGGAGGGTTGTTTTGCCATTTTACCTCCCCCCTCCCAACCTCCCCTCCCACCAAAAAGCCTAACAACACTGCACCTGAGAGCTCAAGAGAGAGTGCCTCATCACCGTACAAGGTACAGAGTCTTTTGTAATGTTATAAGCCATGAGTGAGGCGACTTCTGCAAACAGCAGCAAATAGCCAGGGCCACAGAATCACAATGCCTGTTTCAAGGATAAGTGTTGAAATGACTAGCAGGTATGTTTCTAATGTTTTGTCCAATGATTTCATGAAATCATTTTATTGCATTTTATTGCATATGGCCAGCGTGATGTTATTGAAATGTATCAATAGCAACCTTTATTGAACAAATAGTGCAAATAATAAAAACCTTTATTGAACATTAACTGAGCAAAACTGCACAGCACACTGTGGATGTGACACATGTCCGCAGAAGCCCCCACGTGTGCATCTATTCTCATTTTAACAGTCAGTTTCTGCCCGTTGCTCTTCCTTGGGTGTGAAACGGTGAGAGACAAGCCCATTGCCTGCAGGAAGGTGAGATCCCAGAATTCTCATCGTCTTCAGGCGTGGAGGGGGAAGGCTGCAGTTAGGGTGGGGATGCGTCCTGCCATTTTCAACAGGCTGCCATAGAGAGTTTGAGATCACAGTGCTGGGCACAGTCTTTACACCAAAATGTTCTCCACAGGATTGCCTATTACATCAATTCCAGCAGCTGTTGTGGCATGCCTTTGTCCCCATATACTTTACCTTCCTTCTTTGCATAGGGCCACCATACCAAAACTGAACTCATGATGCACTGATGTAGGGTTGGGTTGACACAGAGGATGGGCAAATGTGCTTCTGTAACCATTATATCGGAAGACTTATAGATGGTAGGGTCAGAAGGGACCTCAACAGATCATCAAGTCCAACCCCCTGCCTAGGCAGGAAAGAGTGCTGGAGTCAGATGACTCCAGCTAGATGCCTATCCAGCTTGTGACTGATATCACTAAAAGCAGAGAAGAATCTTCTTCCCAAAAGGCAGATGTGCAGACCAGCAAGATATGCAGGGATGACACTTACCCAGACTATCCTCCCTACAGCTGCTACAGGACTAGAAGGGCAATTTTCACTATGCAGGTGACCTCAAGAAGTCTGCATTGACTTGCAAAGTTCATGCCAGAATAGTCACTGGTTTTTGTCTTAAAATTAGCTTTTATAATAACAGTAGATCAGCACAAAGTGCAGTGCAGAATAAAGCTTCTGCACTGGCTGTTCAGAATCCAAGAAGTGGGAGTTTGATCAAAATTAGCCAAGTGCTTTCTAATCCCCATACATTTCTTTTAAATATCTCATTTGGGGAAATAAACCTCAAAGAGAGAAGGTAGCCGATAGCTAACAGCATTGCTCGACCTGTGATGGCAAGTACTGTTTTTATCTATTATATTGCTTGCTTTCTTTGTCTGCCACTCCAAAAACCATGTACACTGCAGGATCCTCATTTTACTTTTGTGGTGCCACCAGGTGGAGTGTGAAACAGAGAGAAAAACGTTATTATTTTGGGGGGATGTTGTCTGGTTCAAATTCCAGTGATGTGAAGACCATGCGGCAGATGCAGAGGGTAGGGAAGGAATTATCCTCTACCAGGAGGAAAAAGGAACATTAAGTGGGACAGAAAAAATGGAGCAGGGAGGGTGGGGCTGGAATTAAAAGTGGTTTTGTAGCTAATGTCTGTAGGATATTAAAAAATAAAGTTGCTGGGAACCTTAGATTTTTCTAGTACAGGTACTACTCTGAGCATGCAGTGGATGCATCAGAGTCAGGGCAATAAAAGCCAAGCAAGACTAGAAAATCTCCTAGCTCATCTCTGCCCATAATGCCAGCAGCCCTAGGCACTGAAGTTGGTTTAAATCCCTGACAGCTGCATTGTAATGCAGCACACCACACGTACCGGAAGGAGTTTCCTTCCAAGCCCCATTCGATGAGTTGTTTGCTTTGGTTTTACAACCAACTTCTTCAGGACCTTGCTTGAAGAAAAGGATCTTAGCTCCTGGCATAAGTTATCTCCCCCTCCGAGTTCTGGTCAGGGTTCACGGTCTCAAGCTGCCTTCAGGGCTGTCAGCTAAATACCCAAGTTCTGTGGCAGCCTCCTCGAAATAATCCAGTCCAACTCATCACAGCAGCAGCAGGTCCTGGGATCACTGCCAGAGGTCCCATTATTAACCTTTTTTGTATATATTATTCTGCCAATGCTCCTTTCCCTTGTTGTAGCACTGGAACCTGTCCCGGAGTGATTGCTCTGTCACTTGCTTCATATACTTTGGCATTTCTATGGCTTTATTTAAACCAGGCCAGGACCATTCCCACCTCAGATCAAGGAAAATGCCTGCATGGGTCCAGACAGAAGTACATGGCATAGGGTGCTGTGACTTTGAGAAGGGTATGCAACTTTAGGGGAAAGAGTTTAAAAACACATCTCACTTGACCATGCCCTTGCATTTAAACAGGGAGAGGACACCAGGTCAACCACCACAGAGCAGAAGGCACTGATAAACAGGAAAAAAAACATTAATTCAGACGTGAAGCAACACAGTGGGAGCGGAAGGACTGCCAGACGCAGAAAAGTTCATTTGAAACCCAACTACATCCCCATAAACCTTTTCCTGAACTAACTCATCCTGAAAAAATTCTCACATTCACAAGAAGCATCCAGATAATTTGAACAGTTATGTTGTGCGGATACGAGGCATTTTAATATGAACAACAAAAGGTAATATGAGCCCACCCGACTCCCTACACACCATATAACCAAGCCAAACCCCTCAGAACCCCACTTGTGAGGTAAATGATCCCCATTTCACAGGTGGGTGCATTGAGGCAAAGAGATTTAGTGACCTGCCAAAGCCACAAGTTAGGCAGCGCCCCAGACCACTAGATAACAGTCCCATACTACAATGGGCAGGCAGTGAGGAAAGAACCAATACTCTCAGAAGCCACCTGGCCAACCTCCCACCTGGCATGAGATGGGATCCTATTCTAGGCTATCAACATTAGACCTCAAGAAATACTTCCCCTGCAGGTGTCACATTGCACTTAGTGCTCCACTTTGCATCAGCGACCAGCTTCTCCAGGCAGCTTCCCTACACCGCGTGTCAGTGACGGGCAGGTGGGGGCTACTGCACTGCCTGTGATTGAAGCCTGTGTCTGTTCAGCAGCCCAGCTGTTCCAGAAGCTCAAGGGAACCATTTCCACCAAGAGTTTTTATAAATAACACATCTGCTTGGTGGCTGGGGAAATAGCGCACGCGTGTGACAGGAAAAGATACCCACTCTGTTTGAAAAATGTTATATGACTTGTCAGAAATGAACCCCATGCAAGAAATAAGAGCAGACTCTTGGCTCATAGGATAATATTGCTTGGCTGCTACAGGAGTAAGCTAGCCTTTTACAAGTCCCCACTTCCTGTGGCACCGTTCGCAGTGCCAGCAATGAACCATGCTATGGAGAGGGCCTAGCTTTTGTTTCTGCAACCTGATGCTTGGGTTGTGTATGAATGGGTGGGGAAAGAAGATGCAAGAGTCACTGAACCCTATAAAGACAGGGAAGGAATTTAGCCTTACATTCCTTCAGACCTAAGCAGTTTTCAGCCACCAGACTTCCATGACAGCTTTGCCTGGATCTGGATGTATCTGGATATGTACTACTATCCATAATTCAAATCAAGTATAGCACATGCTTCCTGGGAAACCTCTTCCAATGTAGGACATGGAATGGACCCTTAGATGGACACGATGGACCTCTGACCCTTATCCTTCTGCTATGGCCTGGCACCTTTCGAGAGCAAGACTCGGGTAAGCACTGTTGGCAGGTTTCCTCTGAGGAAGAAACACAAGGGGCCACTGCGCTCTGTGGCTTCTGCAGATTGAAATGATCACACATCATAGGGACTCCCTGCAGTTCATCCCATAAGCTCTCTGACCGCGACGCACCTATTTCCCTCTTGCCACACAAGACTTCATGCAATTTGCCCAACTCCTTCAGCCCTGAGGCTCTGATCTCCCTCTCTCCCTCCCTGGCAGCAGTATTTCTCATTCTGTCAACTATTCCAGCAGCTCTGCATGCTCCCCAAGCCCTCTCATCCCCATTCAAAGTTTAAGATCATGTCTAATATATTCCAGAAGAAAACCACCAGGTCACTGGAGGTGACAAGCTGATGCATGCACCCACTAAAGAAACCATTACTCTATACCCACAGCACAATTTATTTGGAAAGAAGAATGCGCTCTGTATTAACAGTTCATCTGTAGGTGGCTGACCAGGTATTGAGGGCCCTGGGAGGGTGGGAAGATGTGCCATAGAGGGAGACGGGTACGTGAAAGGGAGAAGCCATGCAGAGTATTTCTTTTTTTGATACACACACAAGGGGCAAAGGCAGGGGGAATGAATCCCCGCATCCCCCTCATTAAGAGAAGTAAGAAAGATGGCTTCTGCAAATAGTAATTGATTTCTAAATTTATCCCCTAATTAAACAGGTTCCCTGGATGGAAGCTGCATGCAGGCTGCAAGGTAATGATTCAGAGCCTGGCTTCTTACGGGAACGCACTGACATGTGTTTGCAAATTGCCTTTTTCCCAGACTCAAAAGTAGGGGGACTGTGTCCCTGCACCCGCACGCCGGTAGCTGACGCAGCCTCCTCTTGCCACCTGGAGCTTTCTAAAAGCAGGCAATGCCAAGCATTTCCCTCCTCCAACCTGGTTTATGGCACCACATGTGGGGGAAGGGAAAGGTTTTCGTTAGGCATCTTGCTGCTGGTCCTGTGCTCCAGGCCACATCCAGAGGGCTCTTTGGTGGGCTGAAGTACAGGACCAATAGCGAGGAGGAGGAGGACTATTGCTCCACTGCAGTGTCTGCGTTTCCAGGTGGATGGCACCCTGGGGGACAGGCTTGCCACACAGAAGCCAAGCAGTTAGCGTGGAACCGGACTAGCACTGCTTCAGTTCAGCACAGAAAGGGAAAGGGGAGACACATTCCCTCCCAAACATGCTGCTGCTCTCAACATCAATTTCTTGGCCTGCCTAATCACTGTGAACCTTTCCCACAGGCACCATTCAGCTAATAAAACCTCAGAGTTGGATAAAGCTAAGCTACAAGCTCCAGGAAAAAATAATAATAAATGCATTTATCACTCTTCTGTGGGGAGCTCGGTTTGGAATTTGGAGATCTCAGACGATCTTTCGACAAGCAAAGACATCATGAAGAAGCAGGAGTGCCACTGTGGCTTAAACAGTGATGAGTCTCAGGTCTGCTGCAAGATCACACTCATTTATTAACCCCTGCAGCCTGGGAGATTTTTCTACCAACCTGTTCTGCCTTAAAGCCAGGGACACAATTTCAGGGTATGTCAGCTTTAAAAGCACCCACCATTCATGATAGAAAGCTACTGAAGCTTCAGTCTTCCTCTCTGCATAGGCCAGGTTTTCAAAAGCTCTCAGATCGGCACCAAAATAGCTCACCACATTTTCAGCGTAGGATGAGTAATTTTGGAAATGTGGCTCTCAGTTGCCTTGTCTTGTTCTCTTTTCCTCTGGGAGTAGGAAACTAGTTTGGGTGAACATTACCAAGAGCAGTCCCAACCACTAATTTGTATGTTCATCGAGAGGAGCTTGACCTGTGGCTTTCTGGCTTGAAATAGCTCAGCATGCTTAGCAGGGCTGCAAATTCAGTTAAGCTTTGTAATGGCTTGATCTCCTTCCCAGAACAGCACGAGCACTTGCTTTCGTGCCTTTTCAGCCTGTGCAGCGTTTTATACATCCAGGACATGTCTACACGAAATGCTTTACTGCAGAGTTGACTCATTAGCTCCACTGTAAAGTATCGCCATCTATACATGGGGTGTTATTAGGCTGCAGTAAACCAGTTAACTCTGCTGTAGGATAGTACTGCCTGACACAGGTACTTTCCTACAGCGGAGTAGTTATATGCAACAAAATGCTCGTGCAGATGGTGACCAGGATGGCTGCGGCATGAGGGTGTTACAGTGTGGGGGATGTCTGCAGGTTAGCCCCACACTGGAGTCCCTCGTGCCCCAGTTGCCACTGCCCCCCTCCCCCCCCCCCCCCACAGCATGTTGAGCTGGGCTGGAGCAGCCTTGGGCTGTCAGACTGATGCCCAGGGGCCTCTGCCAGCCAGGGCTGCTCTGCCTCAGCTCAATGTGCTGCAGTCCCGGGCACGTGTGCAAAAGCTTCTCCCAGAAGCAATAAATTCCAGTACAAACTGCACCAGTTTATTACTGCATGTTAATTGCACGTGTGGACATGCCCCCAGAGACCAAATGTTCACCAACATAGGTACCAGAATCCACAGAACGTGCAAGGAAGATTTCAGTCCATTGCTGCATTACAATGTTTCCCTCTACAGGAAAGACGGCACCTTCCTGCATCTGTACATAGCCTATTCTCCGAAGAGAGGAGAAACTGATTTATGAATCAAGAGTCTGACTCAGACTACCTGGAAGTCCTGAGAGACTGAGCCTAAGGGCTGATTTTTTTGCAGATCTTTTCAACCTCAAATTCTTATAGCTCCAAGTCGTGCTAACAGTGACCCAGGCAAGTACTCCCTACCTGATCAAACAGTCCCATTGGCTTTGATTTGATTACACAAGCTGACTCTTCAATGAGTGTTTTTATGACTGGGTTCTCAATACATCAAAATAATAAAGTACCTATGCAAAACAGGGAACTACTTCATGCATGTATTCAGAAAGGGCAGACTGAGGCTGTATACTCTAGGGCATAGACAGACACAGGAATCTGGGTTCACTTCCCAACTCTGAAGTGGGTTTTCTGTGTTATGTCAAGCATATGACTTTGGCTCAGTATTTAGGGGCCTAAAAAAGTAGGTGAGCACTTAGTGGGATTTTCAGAGTACCTCGGTAGATTAGATGCCTCATTCCCATCATGCTGAAGTCACTAAAACTTGGCAGAAAACAAGTCTGGTCATCCCACAAACCCTTTTTTGAAATCTCAAAAACCATCTCATTCAGTATCAAGATGAGACCAACAGATTTCATGAAATGAAAACCACAGCACAGCCCCTCAAAAGTCCAGGTGTTAGGGGCATGCAACCAGAATGCAGGGGAGAGACTCTACCTGATTCAGGATATTTGCTGCCCTGGGTAGGAAGGTGGTTTGTATTTCCTCTCTAGTTATGAGCCAAACTTCGCACTAGAAGCAAAAACGTTCCACTGAAAAAAGCTGGTTTTGACCAATCAACATTTTCTGATGAAAAAAAACTTTTTATTGAAAAATACGTAACTGCCTGTAGATCAGTACATCAAAGATCAGAGCTAGGCACCTTGCCTGCTTCTGTGCTTTTGATCAGCCCACTAGGTGCTTAAATACCTCTGAAACTGGCTGGTAGTCTCTTTGCTTCAGTATCTGCAGCTACAAGACACCACTCTTCCTTACAAAATGTTTTGTGAGCTATGGCTCTGCTATATAAGAAAAGTGTTATTCATAGTTTTTGTTTGTTTCTTTCTTTTTTAAAGGAAGTGAACTAATTAGTAACAGCTTATAAGTTTGCAAAACACAACATTTAAATGAAGCTGTTTTTGGGAGGTTTTTTTTTTTTTTTTATATTGCGGTGCTAAATCCTTGGGCTGCTGGTACAGATTCCTTTCCCAAAGACATGTTGATGCTCACCTCAAGCATCCTCGAGGCAGAGAAAATTCCCTTTGAAACCAAAGCAAATCCATAATCTAGCTCTCTACCTGTTACCAACTTGAGCACATTAAAACTCCGTTAAAAGCTGAGCAAGATGAGTCCTTGAGGTCCTACTCCCCAAGGATGCGTACACATAAAGCAAGGAAAATGTGTGGTTATTAGAGTTTAGCTTTATTGTTTTCATAAAACACACTGAAGATTGTGTTTATGATTCTGGAGAAAATAAAACCCTCAATCCAATTGTTAAAATAATGAACACAAGATACTCTAGTGACTTCTAACCTGTCATCAGACATGCTGGACTTACACAGCACCTTTCAACCAAAGAAGAATATTAGGTTTGCTTTATAAAGGCTACAAATGAGGGGCAGGATCTTACCCTGTATCTGAAGGTAATGGAACAGGCTGCTGGTTACAGAACATGCCCACCTTCAAGAGAATCAGGATGGGATTTTTCCAATGCATGGTTTAAAATGACTTAAAACCTGGCTTACAGCCTTTTTCAGCACCCACTGACATAGCAGAAGCCTTTCTGCTGACTGTCGTGGACCTTGGATCAAGCCCATAACAGCTTAAGTCCTGCAGATGAGCATTAGGCTCCTATATCTTTAGTCACTTTTGGAAATGGGATTTTGGCTACTGAATCTCAAGGGCACATGTGAAAATTATAGCCCTGTATTCTATTTCTGGCTCCGCTACAGACTTCCTTGGGGCCTCAAATAGGTCACTTCACCTCTGCACATTAATTCCCTCATTTGTGAGGCAGGAATAATACTAGTCCTTTGGGGTCCTTCAAACAGAAAGTAATATAGAAGCTCAGCACTTCATTGGCTCTTATTTAAGCCCCACCAACATACCCAGGAACAGACCTGGGAACCCAACTCAGTCATTAACTACTACTGCTTCCCAGCAGTTTGCTGGAAGGAGATAAATGCAAGATCACACCTCCCCATCCCACTGGGAGTTTTCCCCTCAGAAGAGCAGCTTAGAATAGTCATGGGAGGAAGAAATAGAGCAATCGGTTATAAGCAAGGATCCAGGTTTTCCGTTTGCCACAGAAAAATACGGTAAAACCCAGATTTTCTCATTCTAAAGGAGAAAAAACTAGATTTTCTCCTTCAAAGGAGAAAAACGTGGGGAACGATGGGTTTCCCTTTGCAGACTGGCAGAGTAGGAGGAGGGCAATCAGCAAGGGGCACCATGCATGCATGCGCAGGTACATGTGCATGGCCACCAGGTAGCCTGGAGAGCAGCTTCTGCAGGTAAGTCGGGGGGGCGGGGAGGGGGAGGAAGAGGCAGCTCCCCGCTGCTGCATGCACTCATGGGAGGGTGGGGGCATAGGAGGTACATGCCCCCTGCCCCAGCTTTGTGCATGGGGTGGGGGAGGATACAAACTACAGGCTCGGGCTCCCTGCCCTGCTACCTTCTCTGCAGCCCAGTGGATGGGACCCTGCATGGCAGCATAGTGGGGTGGGAAAACCCAGTGCCGCTGCTGGGACCCCCACGCCACTGTGGGGGCAGCTGAACCCACATCCCGATGAGCAAAGGAAGCATGGGGGACTCTGATCTTTCATGATAAAAAACCCAAATCAAGCACCAAAATGTATAGCCATTTAGAATGCATTGTATTATAGTGACTGAGGTACTAGTAGGCTTCCAAACTGCTTTAAAATTGAAAATATATCAATAAAATATTGTGTTTGACTGATATCTACCTACCTATATAGTGCCATCTCATTTTAACCACAGAAAAATGTAGATCTTGGGGGTTTTAAATCAGAGAACCTGCAATGTTTTCTTTTTTATCAGAAAATTTGCAATTTTTAAATAGAGAAAACCAGGATCCCTGGTTATAAGCAGAAATCTATTCCTTCCTATTGCACCTTCAGACTGTCCAAAATGCTTAAGTCATCTAAGCAGCATTTGATGCCCTTCCAAACACCAATCCAGCACAGAGTACTTACTCCTTCAAAGACATCTACCTGCACTGCATGCCGGTTACCTTTCAGGGCATCTCACTCTGCTTTGCGAAGGGGATTTGTACAAATAAATTGCACTGCTCAAGGGACTTAGTGGCTTCCATTACTTCTCCTCTTCCTCTCTTGGCCTGGAGGAAGGACAAACCACAGGTTTTCTTTTTTTCCCCTCCCTTTAAATATGATAGAGGCTCCATGGGGTTATGAATTATTGAACGAGTGCTGTCTCTTCCATTTAGCAATATGATGATGGAATGGAAATGCAGACCTCAGAAGGTTACTGTCCCCAGCACAGCAGACAATATGCATACATAACGCCACCCAAATGCCCTTCCCAAGCCAGCTCCCATCAGGGAAAGAGGGGAGGGGAAGAGACAGGACAGGCTAGTTACCAAGCCACTTAGTTGTCACTGCCTGCCAATCAATGCCCGACACTTGCCTGGCACCATGGGCACTGTGCAAACTGAAAATTTAAAAGGGAGAGAAATGTGTTTTCCATGGCCAGGGCTGAGAAACAAGGTGGGCTCTCTCCAAGTAGGTGACCCTTCCACACTCTCCAGCTTCCCCTTCCCTCCCACTTCTGGGGCACTAAAAGAAAAGAAGCTGTCGCCATGCATTTCTTTCCCTGCCATAGGAGGTAGTGACAGTGGTGACTCAGGCCAAGAACAATGCAGCCATTTCCTCTCTAAGGCTAAATACAGACAGTCAAAAAGCCAAAGACTGAATCAATTCAATCTTCTCAGATTACTTTAACGCAAGTAGACTGAACATACCTCCTTACCAAGCTGGAGCAATCTGGAGGGGATCTGGGATGGAAGTTCAACAAACCAATATAACCTAAATCAGTTAACTCTGATACTACATCCATCCAGGATTATTTAAAACCATTTTCAGCCATTTTGAAAGCAGTTTATGTGCACTGAACTTCTGTTGCATTACAGATCTGAACTAGTTTCCAACCACCTACACCAACATATGTGTAATTTCTGCTGCTACACCAAGTTTTGCCCTCCCAAAGTCTGACACCACCGCACGAGTAAGTGTTTTAAAGGAAGCAGGAGTCTGGCACCTCACTCCCATGGACTTTCACTGCCTCACGTTCATTGAAGTATCTACCCCTTGGATCCCAGTCCCCAAAAACTCAGTGCTAAAGGGGAATAAAGCACAAGCCATGGAATAACAAAGATAATTTTCCTTTAATCAGGCCAACTCACTCTCTGCTAGCAGTATCTGGCCCTCAACTCAACAGCTGGAACTGCAGTACTGGCATACGCAAGCATTGTATAGGACTTCTCCAATAGACCGCAGCTTTAGGCAAGGAAAGCAAAGTGCTAGGGTGGGCTAGGATATACCTTCAAACCAACAGAGCAGTGTCAGGGCTTAATGTCTCAAAAGCTTCTCTCATACTTTGGAAGGGTTACTGAAGGTGACACAGCCTGTTAATAAAGCTTTTGAGGTTTGTAATAAAAACAGAAAGGTTTTTTGGGGGTGGGTTTGGTTTTTTGGGGTTTTTTTATAACATCAAGTAAGATGGAAAGGACTCAGGAAATGGACAAACGGATTCCAAGTCCTCTTTACCTCTGCTGGACAGAGGTCATTTGGAGAGTAACAGAGACTGAGCTGTATTTATGCATGGAGCAGGTGCAGCAGGCTAAGGTCCTTTCCAAGGTACAGGTCCATCCTACCAATGGTGCGTGTCAAATACAGAAAACTGCTGCTACAGACAGTGCTAAAGCATCCCTGCAATATGGGTAGTGGTCGGTTTTAACCTGGGTCTGGTTAGTCCAATCTGGGTTTGATTAGTTGAGATTTGATTACATCAAAACAAGCAGGGGAAAGTTGTTTACATCTGAAGCATAAATGGCACTTAACTTGAATTAGCCACAAGTGTTAAATTTGAATACTGCATGGGTATTTCATGTGGAACGAGAGGTTTGTTCCTCTGTAAATTCTAGGGGTTTTGAGAGACAAAAATGCTGAAATCTGAATCAAACCAGTCATCGTTTTTAGCCTGAGTCCAGCAGCCCCTGAATATTAGATGTTTCATCTGAGCAATTGCAGTTTCTACACACTGCCCTTTTCTTACTGATTCTCAGGCATTAGAGGAGATGAATAGCTTGATTTTCAGAAGAGCCAGGTAGCCATAACTCCATCTGAAGTCCTTGATAGCTGCAAGTGCCTGACACTTCTGAAGGTCAAGCCCTGATGGTTTATTGCCAATGCATAGTAAATGCTCCTTTCAATAAACCTCTCAGGCCACACAATTGGCTCAGTTATGCTGTACCACATTATATACTTTTCCGAGATCTCCCTGAAACGCCTAATTGTGAAATGCTTTGATCAGGTAGTCTCAGCTAACCAAAGTATATCCATGTCCAAAGGCAGTCTGGAAAACCAGTTCCCAAAGTTTATCCTGGTGTAAAACAGTATTATGCCAGTGTAAAAGGGACAAACAGATGATGTAAGCCTCTAAACCAAGGTAATATTGGCCAATCTAGTTGGAGATTCATACTCTCCACTGGTCCCAGACAAATCAAGACTAAACCTTTATTAACTGGCTTAAGTTTCATCTTTCTGAGTCCATCCCACAGCAGCCATCTGTCAAAAGCAAATCAGACTATTACCTATTATTACCTGCCAGTGAGGTGTTATAATAGCCACCTATTGTGTGAACATATAGATGCACATCTCCCCATCTAGATCCTAATTTAATTGACCACATTTCCCTGATACGACTTACGTTGGTTATGTGTGTGCGCATTTGTCTGCCCATGCCCTTTGACTGCTCAAGGAAACAGCCTGGTTCTCTGTTCCCAAGAAAGCCTCATTGACTCTGCACAGAAGGCTCTCCCCCTCCTCCCTTCATAGTCTGTGTGATGCTGTTTAATTATTAAGAAAGTCTCATGAAGCCCACCCTAATTACTACTGTAAAGTTGCCCTCCTGAAGGCTGATAAGGGAAGTAATTAGGATGGACGAGCACAGATTAGAGTTTTAAATCGCTTTCTTGTCAAGATAACATTGCTGCCCAGCCTTAAAAACGACAAATGAGTCAGTGAGCAAACATTCGACAGTGCCAGAAAGCGATGAGGAGAGGCGGGTGGCCCTGTCATAGGGCTGGGCTCTCACAGGGCAGAGATCTGAGAGCAGTATTGCCATCCAATGCCTCTTCAGGGACCTACTTAGAAAGGACTGATGATCTCTGGCCAGTGCCAGTTGGCTAAGCCTGTAACCATGAGGCACTCCCACAACCGGTCCCCTAGGTAGCAAATCTCAGCCAGAGTCTAACACAGGGGTGGGCAAAATACAGCCTGCGGGCAGGATTCAGCCTGACAAGAGATTGTATCAGGTCTGCAGAGGCTCCCTCGGCCCTGCCTGGTCCTGGGCTGCAGGGTGTGCAGTGGGTCCCACTACCCCCAGGCATGCGGCAGGGTGGGGGCGGTGCAGCAGCTTGACTGTTTCCCAAAAACCTGGTGGTGGCTCCTTCCAGCTTCTGCTGCTAGTGTCTCCTCCATCGTTGCCTAATCCAGCCCTGCTGCCCAGGCACTCTGGCCTGTCCCCCCTGTACCCACGGTCGGGTGGCATCAGATGGAGTGGGCAGGTGGGGTCTCCACGAGGATCCCTGTAGGCAGCGAATGCTCAGTCCCATCCCATGTGCCTGGCTATGCATGTGCAGCCTGCGGGGGTCCCAGCCGATCTCCATGAAGACCCCCCTACCCACTCTGTCCAGTGCCCCCTGCAGTGGGTGTGGGGTGGATGGGCCTGGGCCAGATGGTATCAATTGCCACTTCCCCTCCACCCATGGCAGACTGGGTGGAGGGGAAGTGGCAACAGCTCATCCAAATATCTAAAGTGGTCCTCCAGTCAAATAACTGCCTACCACTGGCCTAACTGGTCCCATCCCTAACCTTCAGTGCTCCAAGACCCAGAAGGAAAACTGAGTGGACATGTTAGGGCTGGCTATAATAACCTCTGGTCTGAATGAGGTTGTCAACATCCAGGGTTATTTGACCAGCATACAGAGGAAGACGACATCCAATTCCTCTGACCACTCAGTAGAGGTAAAATGAATAGAGGAGAAAAAACACGCCCTGAACACCTTAGTAAACCTTCCAGTATCCAAACAAGCAGTTGAATACCAAGGCATCTGTGCCAACTCCAACCATCCCTTTAACAATAAGGGGTTACTAGGCCCACCAAGTGCTGGACTTGTACTACACTTGCCCCATACTTGTACTATGCACATTTACGCTTCATTTTCATGGAGGGGCATTACACTGGATCCCCACCCGTCCAAGTCAGACAAATGAGGATCACTATGCGCTACAAGAAAACGTGCATTTGGATATGGGTTTCCTCCCACTTCTTTATCTGATCTCCTTTCACCTCCCAAGATTCAAGCTAAAACGGGGACAGTTCTCAAATGCCTGGACTGGATAGAAAATGACAGCAACTCAATAGGATTGTCAGGGGATATATTCATCCCTATTAAAATAAGGGTAAAATGTGACATCTATGATGCCAGGGGAATACAGAAAGACTCTGGAAATCGGGCTATTCCAAATGGAAGCCTGTGGCTAGGGACCTACCAAGAACAAGTCTTGTTCTTGATCAGTCACTGTTCCTCCTCTGATGTAAAATGTTGTATAACTCTTACCTGCCCAAATGAAACTGTTCATATCGATAGGACACTGGAGTGGGACTCAAGAAACTGGGGTTCAAATGTAGCCGCAGACGCTGAGTTTGCGTTACCTAGTGTAAGTCCCTTAATGCCTCCACATCTCTGTTCCCCAGCTGCAAAAAAAATGCATCGTTTCCTTCTGTCTACTTAGGCTGCAAGCTCTTTAGGACAGATGCTGCTTCATACAGAACCCACCAAGCCTCACTCTATCAGATGAAGCCTTCTGGCACCACTAGAGTACAAATAAAATATCCATACGAGTGCGAGTCTCGGGGCCCAGGAATGCCAAGCAACTTACTGACAGTCAAACACTAAATCAGGGCAGAGCTGGGAAAAGAACCCAGGGGCGCCGACTCCGAGTGTGCCCCGATTTAAATCACTGAAGAATTACTGACACAAGGAAGCAGTGTTTCACTTTAGACTTTCATGTACAGCCTGCATTTCACACACACTCAGGATTACATCCCTGTAACAATTTCAGAAATCCTGAGCTGAAACATTTATAAGCAATACATATCCTAATGTTCCTGGTCACCTGGGACACCCAAAACTTTCCTGACTCATTTGTCATTTGTTATTCCTTCTTCCCCTCAGGCCAGTCAAATCAGTCCAGTTAAATTTCATTTCCACAGACGTGTGAAGTTGTCTCAAGGTCATTTATTGGTTGCTTTTCAGTTTCAAGTCTCAAGGATTTTGCAGGATTTGGAATTGAAGCTTCTGATTATCTGCTGCATATTGCAATGAAGCAGGTGTTGGCTGAGAAGAGACAGTGATAGAGCGCCCCACTGACACCCAGGTAATGAAGGAGGAACAAACAACTTGGTAGGGCAGAAGCAAGTGTGAAATTCATGCAAAGCTTTTTATGCAAGTAGGGGAGGGGGAAGAGAAATCAGAATTGATGAAAATATGTTTCATTATACATCTTTTCTCTAACAAAGGGGCCAAAATGAAACATTTTGGAGACACGCCATTTCAATGGGAAGGTTTTAAGGTCCAGGACAGACTCTCCAGTTGCTTCTGCTGGAAACAAGGGCATGGAGGGAGAGATAAACCCCAACTCAAATGCCTTCCTGAACATTACAGTCTAAAAATGGACATTTAAAAAAAATCCAGTTTGCAAAACCTTCTGCAGGCTTTGGGGTCATTCACAAAAAAAAAAAAAAAAAAAAAATTAGAAACCTTGAGAGTTGTCACAAAACAGAACTTTCATCCTCTGGATGGCTCTAGAAATGGACGTCCAAGAAATTATTCCCTTGTGAATCTGCAAAAATCCCTGGCAATTTAACTAAATGCCTGTTCTTTCAGACTAGTGACAGAAAGTGACTGGGGAAGGGTCAGTCAGACCTGTGCACTGCCAACCGCTGCATACCGTCCTCTAGCAAGACAGACCAGCAGGTGGGAACTCAAGTGTGAACTCCCAGCCTGAAATTCAAATGCATCAAAACTTTACCTTAAAAACATGTTTATTAAAGGTTTCCAATATTTTAGCGGCTGACTGAATAATACAACTCAGGTTGTTGCGCATTTGTGGTCTACAGGGACGTGGCTAGAAGGATAGCATGTTTTTGTGTTCTGTTTTGTTTCTTGCTTTCATACAGAAGGATAAAGATACAAAACTAGAAGCTCAAATAGCATCTCTTCTCCAGAGACAGGGTAAGGTAATTAGTTTGTGCACGCTAGAAGCATCTCAATACAGAGAGCTGTTCTGAAATCCTGGCACAAACTGCTCAACATGATGGATGTGGAGCTCTTCTGAATATCTGACCCCTGATTGTGAATTGCTAGCATTTAAAAATATGACCGTGACCTCTGAAAATCTGGCCTCCCTCTTCTAACATTTCTTTGCTATCTGAAAAACTCCCTTCCCTGCTATGTTCCACTGCTATATACCTCAAGACAATCAGGCCCCACATCGGAAGCACAGTCTCAGTGATGCAGTTTCTCCGCTTGCTTTTCTTTGCAATCAAAAATGTGAAGTGTATTTCTGGACAGAAGGCCGTTCTAGGCAGTGTTATGGAGACAGGGAGAAAGAATTACTGCCTTGATACCCAAGCATCTGCACTGGCAGTGTTTTTTGAAGAAAGTCATTTGCCAGCTTGATCTAGCCTCAGTGTCAGAGGGAAAAATGTCCCTATGTATTTTAAGGAGAGTGAAATAACAGGAATAAATCAAGAAACAAAAGGTCCATTTGCATCACTGTAGAAATGGGGCTCTGTGGCCCCAAACTCCTTAATAGCCTCCTGTTGATATAACAGGGTCATAAGTCTTAAGGCAGTGTTATCCTTGCCCACAAATACACGCGCTGATGTGGAAGCCAAAGGATAGAGGGAGGTCTGTGGCAATGCCCGCACTTTAATCCTTCCCCACAGATAGCCCATCTGCCCTGCGGCACTCTTAAGCAGCTGTTACTCAGTAGAGCCGCAGCCGCTTCACATCTCCAAATGGAAATCCAGTTTGGAAACATCGCTGTCATTAGTTCTCTAAATGCAACATTAACAGATGTGCAATGGAACAGGCCAGGCACTCTGTCTTCTCGGGATTAGGGGATTCAATGAAACTAAGCTTATAGTCCACGTGGGCCATTTAGCTATGTAAACTAGTCAGCTTTCAAATAAGCATAGAGCAGAAGGAGGAGGGGTGGTTATTTTAAAATTTAGGCCTTTTTGAACTTTCTCTCAACTGAAACAAAACCAGACTTTTCTTTTCTAAAGCCTTCTCTCCAACCTGCTTCCTCTAAAAGAAGATTAGGGATAAGAAGTCTACTTTGACTCAGGTTGACACATCCCACAGCTCACTCCACCCAAGAAGTTTAGGGAGACCGGAGTGGTAAGGAAATAACACTGTACCTATTTTACAGCTAAAAGGGGAAGGAAAAAAAACAGTATGAGCAGTGATTAGAGGGAAACTAGGGAACACAAGGAACCCACTTGCCCAGTGTGCAGGACTGAACTGGATGGTGTTGAGGTTGCTCCCAGCCTCACCTTTCTAGGCCTGTGACATGGGACCTTTCATCTTGAGGTTACTGTTGTTTCAAATCCAGCCCAAATCAACATTCGGCTGCGTTATGGTAGCTTGGACTTTTCCTGGTGCCCAAACTTTCCACTTCAGAGCCTGAACTTTGCTATTCATTTGCAATTAAGTTATTTCCTCTAGTCTTTATACGCCTGAAGAAAAAACTTTCAAAAAGTGAACCATGCACAACACGCAAAAATACTGGCTCGAGTCACACACTGGAAACGATAACGTAATGCTGTGAACTGTCCTGTTCATCTACACAGGAGGACAACTCTGAAATCTGATGTCATTTTGTTGCCATCTAATGCTCCTGAGAAAAACAGGGGGCAAAAAACAAACTAGATGTACACGATCTACTGTGACAGGTGTCTCATTTTGGCACCAAAGATGGAGTTGTTAAAATAGCTCTATTTTCTATTCGCTGGAATTTCTGAAGAACCTAAATAAATACAATATAATTTCAGGCTGAAATTTTCCCTCCAGAAGAAACGCTGGCTTCGGATAAAAGAGATATGTTACCATCCCACCCCACCCTTAGAAAAAAATCAGAAAGATTACACAAAGAGGTTCAGCCGACCCAAGTCTGCATTTCTGAGGAGGGATGGGAAAAATCAGTCATAAAATTGCACCCAGCTTGAATCAGAGCTGGGAGAAGTCTGGTTTGTGGGCAGAGCCTGGGAAAGGACTATTGCTCGCTGTTTTCCAGTCTGACTCTGGTGAGTAGCACCTCCAGGCTGTCACCTGATGGCCCACATTACCCAGCTTTATGAGTGGCTTCACCCCACAACCTGTGGCAGAGGCACCAAACTCTTCAAGTGCCAGGCCCACTGAGCTGTGATGTCTAGAAAATGAATTCAGAGATTTGATTGTAAGAACCAGCTTGTAGGTAAAGTACATGTTGCATTAGAGCAATGGTCCAGGGCAACAGAAAGGGTTCATTGTTTCAAAAAGCCTACTTGCCACAGTTTTCTTCAAGGCAGACACCATGTCTGAGGCCAACAGGCACGCTAGCTGGGAAACCGAAGTCATATGTTCCATATAACTGAAGACACGCTGTTCCATAACATGACATAAGGGACTTTGCTGCATTGGCCAGGTCATGGTGATCAGCTGCAGAGCCCTGGGACTTCCGGTTTTGGTGGATGGACCGAAGTAAGATGCCGGTAAATGACCAAATTAAGATGTGTGCATGCGATGGGTCTGTTGAAACAAAGAAATATGCTGACAGGACAGAATGTGGACGGTATGATGACCACAGGGAGACTAGTCAACAATGCCTGCAAATGAAGAGTCATCAGAGGAGAAAAAGGATACAAAAGGAGGGATCTCAGAGCAGCAAAGGGTCCCCGAGAGGCGAACCTGGGGCCACCATGGACTGAGGACACACCACCAGCCCATCTCACCCACCCCACAGGGAGGGGAGGGCGGCTCGGCCTTTAACCTCCAGGCTTCTGACATTCAAGAAAGAACTGCAGGGTGGAGCTCACATAATGGCCAGACAAACCTTCCCCTCTGTGACAGCCCTAGTACTGGTAAGTATAGAATCAGGAAGGTTGTTGGGGGGTGTATTTTGTTTGCCTTGCCTGCATTATTCTTATCCACTATCACTGTGCGTCAGTAAAACTTGCCTCTTTTCAAATGGAGAAGCCATGGTTGATCTGAGGGTTTGAGCCTGCCCAGAAGGTATCTGGGTCATAAATCCAGTGTCAATAAGCTCCCTCTTCACATTAACACTGTTCCTTCCAGACCAAGGAGTAATGCAGTAGCTTGCAGCGCTGCAGCCTATATTGCACCCCACGCTGTGAGCAGTTTCAAGGCCATGCAAGAGTCTTCACTAGCACTGAATTAACATTGGCTGCAAACCCCCACATTCCTGTTCTCTTGTGTTACCAACTAATCTTGCTGCCTGTAGGACAACTGGGATAACTTTCCCCACAGCCTGCGACTGCATTCTGAGCATGTGCTGCTGATCACTTTCCAGCTGCGCCTTCTGTCCATGTGCATTTACTAGTCTGCGTTTATGTATGGGGATCCTGGCAAAGCAAGTTTGCTAATGGCGGGAACTGCTAAAGTGCAAAGGCATTATAATGACTCCAGCCTTGAAAAACAGCTCCCTAACATTCTGCCTGCTAAGCAGTTTGTTTTCCAAGTCACTGCATTCAAGGACTTCATTGTTTAACGTTCATGCAAAACTCTTGTCCCCCGGCAGGTCAGGATCAATTAGGTGCGTGCCTGTGCACACGTGAGACTGGGATACACAGAGGGCTCCCCACAGTGAGTTACAAGATTAGCTGTGGTTGATTAGCAATCAAAATTTAAAACAGCATTTACTAATTTCAAACTGGGGGAGAGAGACAGAAGAGCCATCTGCTGGATTATGATGTAAGAGAAAGAGGAGGTCAGCTTTAAACATGCAGAAGATGGATTTAGATCAACTCAGTTCACTTGCTGCCACCCTTTGGCAGTGTTGCCACTATGTCCATGTATCTGAATGGGCTATTCTTTTTTTGTGGTAGTTGCTATCCTTAGCCGTGGCATGAATACATGCATACACAGATGATCCCTACCCTGGAAGCTTCACAATTTAGAATGGTTTAAAAGGAAAGTCATTGAAAAGCTGTCACATCTTAGAAGCCCCAGAAGTGCTTGCCATGCCAAGTGCTCCTCGGTGACACCATGGTTTAGTAAAGACAATAAAAAAGCCCAAGCCTGAATTAATTCAATCTTTGCAGTTCAGTCTAATCTGTGTAGATTGAACTGAGAAGCAAGTGAATAGACATCACTTTTCATTCTGGAAATGCAAGCACATGCCTGCGGCGGCTGAAGCTAGAACAGAGGTGGGCAAAGTCCAACCCACAGGCCAGATCCGACCAGCAGTCGGCTCTATTTCCCAGCAGCCCCTGTCCACATGGCTGGGGCCAGCTTCCATGGAGATCCCAGTAGCAGCCATGCTATGATAGCATGGGACTGGGGTTTCCATGGAGACTGGCCCCAGCAGCATTGGCAGGGTTTAAGGCAGGGCAGGGAGCTGCTCTGGGGCCAGGCTGGGATCTTGCAGTGGTGACAACATGGTCTAGAGCCAGGTCAGAACCAGGATCTGCAGCACGCATGCTCTGAGCAGGGGCATGCAGGCAGCGGATCGCGGGTCTGCCCTAGCTCCTTGCAGCAGTGACAGCACAGTCCGGAGCCGGGGCAGAGCCACAAACCGCTACCCAAAGCATGCAGGCTGCAAATCGCAGTTCTCCCCTAGTTCCAGACCATGCTGTCACCGCTACAAAATCCCAGCCTGGCACCAGAGCAGCTCCCAGCCCTGCTGGGACCAGTCTCCGTGGAAACCTGGCCCCATGCTATCACAGCCTGCTGCTGGGGTCTCCATGGAAACCGGCCCCAGCCACATGGGTAGGAGCTGCAGGGAAAAGGATCTGTCATTTTGCCCAACCCTAGGCTACAAGCTGGGGGACGCTAAAGCGAGCCCTCCCCTTTGGCAATGGTTGGAAGAAAACTGAGCTGGGGGGGGCTTGGCCAGGGCCCAGCTGTCTGTGTACGACTGGGGAGGGGTTTAAACCCCCACCCTGGCCTGCAGGGATCCCAGCCAGGGTGTGCCTGCAGGTGGAGGGGGCAAGCACACCTTGCCAGGCTTGTTTTTGGGGTGGGGGGGCGTGGCCAGACTCCAGCCCCAGGCTAGCACCAAAAGGTTGAGCATGAGTGCGCAAAGGCATGGCTAGACCCCAGGCCCACATCTGAGATGAAGGGGGAGAGGGAGGGAGGAATCACAGAGAAGCAGGGCTGGCAGGGACCTCCAGCAGTCTTCCTGCGTCTAGTCCAACCCATGCCTGAGCCTTGGCCAGACCCTCTGCTACAAGCACTGGAATCTGAAGAGCGGAGAGTTTGCTCGCCGGGGGGCTCTGTACTGCTGGGAAAAAAAGCCACCAAGGGCTTCCTGTGGCTGGTTCCTCCCTGCCCCACAGTGGGCCCCAGCGCTGCACCCCTCCAGCTCTACATTATATCCCCAGCATATCAAGGAATGCTCCCAAGCATGACTGACCCACCAGCTCTCACCACTGCCCTATTTCCAGGTTTAACAGGAAAGCTGTGCTAGGTGAATCTAAAGCCCCTACCCCAGCTATACTCAAGTATGCTGGAAACACAGGAAGAGCAATCACAAGGGGACATGCCCCCAGGGTGGCTTCACTGACATATTTCCAGGGCTTAACATAGGTACAAACATGGTATAAATCTAACCTCACAAGGGGATAGAAAGTGCAGTCGTAATTGTTTTTAAAAGCTCTAATCCTTCACCCTCATATACATGATTTGTTCAAAACCTCCAACTCTAGGCAGGGTTTGCACAATTCCTTCACCCCTGACAAATAGAAACATGTTTCCAAGTAACACAAAGCAAAAGAAACCAAGTCAGTTTCTACAGTAAAATTAAGTTTTAAATTTTAAAGTCACTGGCTCTCCTGGCCAACACAAGCTGGGCCTAGTCCAGTTTTCTGCCAACTATCTGCCTCCCTAAGTCTATAAAACAAGCGCTGGTGCATCTGCTGCTGCCCAGAGCTTTCCCATCAGCAGCAGGTGTATATTAACATAGCTCTGGTCAGTCCCATCATCATTGCTCACAATGTCATGGCCACCAATGAAGAGTGTCACAAACCGTACCAAGACAATTCTGGTGCTGCCTTGGCACTAAGAACTCAATGGGGGAAGGCAACATGGCAGCTGTGCACAAAGTATATGCAGGAAATGTGCCAGCAGCTGAGCTAGGATGGAAGAGATGGAGCAGTGCACATCTTTACACACTGCCAGTCAGGAGGCTAAGCAAAGGGGATAAAAAAGAAACTCTTCTTTCCAAGTCAGGATGTGGGAAGGCTTCAGATGTAAATCAAATCTTTAGCTAGTTCAAAAGTTAGAAATGAACATGGAATCTCTTAAGGAGAAGCTATTTTTTACATCCCAAATATAAATGTCATCATTCACTTGCCGATAAGGTACCAAGGGTTACACCAGGAGGACTTTTCTAGCAGAATGGCCTTGACAAGCATCCACCCACCCAAACCTACAAACTCACCCCAGCAATATTTAATGCTAAGTTGGGAGGGTCAGAAAGGCTGGGCCCCTTTAAATTCCTGATAACTTTGGGAGTTCAGCACATACAAGAAATGCTCAATAAATAGCCTAATCAAGCCCAGGACACCCAAGTAGCAATTCAGTCAGTAAGCTACACAAATCACAATGGCATGATGCACAATGGTTTAACGGACAGTTCTAGTAAGCCCATTCCTCACTTTTACTAACACACAGTTTGATTCATTTTGAAGTGCTGAGTTCAGATTGCCAATTCATTCTATTAGAAAAAAACCCCACAATATTAAACATTGTACTAACATGGTATTAAACTTGATACTTAGGAATGGCCACCAGCAAACACTGACAGAAAATCTAGAAGTAAAAGTATTTTATAAATCTATGGAATATTATCTATGAAAGACCAAGTGATTTCTATCAAAGACTTCTATATGTAGGTAAGTCTAACATCAAGACTTAGAGTCTTGGTTAATAACCTTAATTTATCTGATATACAGTCATAGTATAGTTAGTCTGCCTCTTCTGCTCAGGAAAAGATTCCTGTTGAGTGCTTTTGTACTATTTACTGCTATTTAATTTCTTACTATAACTTAAGAGATGTGGAAAACAAATTAATAGTAAAGGCTACTACAGAGAAGTTGCGTTTCATTTGAATTTTTGATTCAACTCCCCTAGTTATCTAGCTGACAACTTTACCAAGTTGAGTTTTGGGGTGTTTGGCTCAGGTGTTCTACTATGGCCCAGTGTAGAAGAGTGGTCAGCCACAAAGTTTGGATTAAGATGTACAGGACTCCAAGTTTAGCCATGTTAAGATGTGGGGTTTTGGATGCTGGTACATCACATTACTGTAACATGCAGTTGATTTCAAGACAAAATGATGACTGCTGTATACATTTAAACAAACACCAATAGAAAAAAAGAAAAGCGTGAATTAGATCTAAAGTAGGCACATCTACACATGAGATTTACTATGGAGCTGCCTAATAATCTCCACAGTAAACGTTTCAGTTCTACACGTGTGGCCCTATTAGGCTGAAGGAAGCTAATTAATTACGAGTACCACCCTGCTGCAGAATTTTTTCATGGGCAGCAGTGCACGTGTAGATGCTGACAGGGCTGCCTGGGACATGAGGGTGCTTTAGTGCAGGAGCTACTGGCCAGCTAGCTCCACACTGAAGCACCCTCGTGTCCCAGCCAGCCCATCTGCAGCATGTTGAGTCAGGCTGGAGCAGCCCCAGGCTGGCAGGCTGACCCCTTGGACTCTCTTGCCAGCCAGGGCTGTTCCAACCTTGCTCAGCATGCTGTGATCCCAGGCACTGGAGTTTATTCCTTTGAATTAATTGCACAGGTAGTTGTGCCCAGTTACTAACAATAAAGCCGTCACCAAGTGTCAAGTGCAATTTTTTTTTCTACCTTTATTTGGAGGCCACCTTCTAAGAGATCAGCTTGACAGTCCCTTGAGTGGAAAGCTAAATGTTCACAGTACAGTGAAACTAATCAACTAATACTGAAAAAGACACAAATTTCCTTCTGACTTACTTACCCTGAAATGCTTACGTAACCATGAGAAACAGAAGGGTATGAATTTGATTCCAGGACAATGTGGAAGAGGGCCTTAATCTCAACAGACCCATCTATCTTACAAATTAATATGTAGCAAGTAGGAAGTTTGATTTAAGCTATTTGGACAGAAGTTTGAGGGAATTGGCTGAGGTCACTGCGGGGTGTACGAGCGCTCATGGTGCTCTGGTGAGGTGCCAGAGGACTGGAAGAGGGCCAATGTGGTTCCCATCTTCAAAAAGGGGAGGAAGCAGGACCTGGGAAACTATAGGCCAGTTAGTCTTACCTCGATCCTAGGCAAGCTTTTTAAGAAAATTATTCTGGCACATGTCCACGAGGGGCCAGCGGGGGAGATTATGCTTAGGGGTAACCTACACGGGTTCATTCGAGACAGGTCCTGTCAGACCAACCTGGTGGCTTTCTATGACCAGATCACCAAATCCTTAGACGCAGGGGTAGCAATGGACATCGTCTTCTTGGACTTTCGGAAGGCCTTCGACACTGTCTCTCACCCCGTTCTCATTAAGAAACTGGGGGACTGTGGTGTCGACACCCACACAGTCAACTGGGTCGGCAACTGGCTGGAGGGCCGCACCCAGAGAGTGGTGGTGGATGGGTCATTTTCGACTTGGAAGGATGTGGGCAGCGGGGTCCCCCAGAGCTTGGTCCTCAGGCCCGCACTGTTCAACAACTTCATCAGTGACTTGGGCGAGAGGCTAAATAGCACCCTGTTCAAATCTGCTGATGATACTAAGATGTGGGGGGATGTGGGCACGCTAGAAGGGAGGAATAGTCTGCAATCAGACCTAGACAGGTTACAGGGTGTGCGGATGAGAATAGGATGGGATTCAACACCGACAAGTGCAAGGAGCTGCACTTGGGGAGGAAGAGCCAGCACCATACCTACAGGCTGGGGAATGCCCTTCTCGTCAGTGCAGAGGCAGAAAAGGATCTTGGAGTCATCACTGACTCCAAGATGAACATGGGCCAGCAGTGTGGGGATGCAGTCAGGAAGGCCAACCGCACCTTGTCATGCATCCATGGATGCATCTCAAGCAAGTCCATAGAAGTGACCCTCCCCCTCTATGCGGCACTGGTCAGGCCACAGCTGGAGTACTGCATCCGGTTCTGGGCGTCGCACTTCAGGAGGGATGTGGACAACATGGAGAGGGTCCAGAGGAGGCCACTCGCATGATCAGGGGGCAGCAGGGCAGGCCCTATGAGGAGAGGCTACGGGACCTGAACCTGTTCAGCCTCCACAAGAGAAGGCTGAGGGGGGATCTAGTGGCCTGTTACAAACTAGTCAGAGGGGACAGCAGGCATTGGGGGAGTCCCTGTTCCCCTGAGCACTGCCAGGAGTGACCAGGAATAACGGTCACAAGCTGGCAGAGGGCAGGTTTAGGTTAGATATCAGGAGGCGCTACTTCATGGTCAGGGCGGTTAGGATCTGGAACCAACTTCCAAGAGAAGTGGTGCAGGCTCCTACCCTGGGGGTCTTTAAGAGGAGGTTAGATAAATACCTTGCTGGGGTCGTTTGACCCCAGTACTCTTTCCTGCCATGGCAGGGGGTCGGACTCAATGATCTGCTCAGGTCCCTTCCGACCCTAGAAACTATGAAATCCTTTCTCCCTTGAGATTGCTTGTGAGGTTGAAGGGAGATGTGGAAGAAACTACAAGTTGAGTCAAGATACCCCTAGTAGTTTTGAGATACTACTCATGAGCACAGTTAATACTTGTTGGCTATGAAAAACAATCTTAAAAATCTTTAAGACCCTAAAAGCATATGAATTCGATTCCAACTATCTTGCAATATGAATAGCTGGGCTGAGCCAGTTGCTACAGTAGAAAGCAAACCAGGTTTGAAGAAATCACTAGAAATCACACTGGATGTGTCTAGTACCTGAAAATATTGAGAAAATGTTCTAAGGGGTATGTTATGGCTCCTGCTGCAAAGGTTTTTGAATGGCTCAAGTCTCCAAATGCTGCACAGGCTAGCTGAATAACCAAACTGATTTAACCTGTGCAAAGATTAAAGTCTACAGCAGAAGACTCAGGGGATAGGGACTGAATCCACAGGATGGAGCTGTAGAGTTGGAGGTCAAGAAGGTAATGTTGATGAGCTTGGCAGAACTACAGAAGCAACTGGGGTGGAAGTGCTTCATCCTCCCCCTGATAGCCATAGGAGAAAACCCACTTCTGCTGAATGCTCCCACTTCGGATACAGAGCTGTTCACCAGGACAATCCCCTTGGACTTCTCCTCTATACACTGCTCCTTCATTCAAACTGGCCTTTTCCCAGAGGATTCGAGTCTCTCCTAAGCCCTAGTTTCAAGTCCAGGCTCTGAAATAGCACTGGATAAAGAAATACTGCTTCAGGTCCAACCTCCAGAGCAGTGCTCATCCTGCCAGGCTTGCTGAAGAAAGGAAGGTTTTCATTTTTCATGCAATGAAGAGAAAACAAGAATCTGGCTGACTGGGAAAAGGCAGGAGGAGAGGGAGAAGACATGAGAGAGAAGCAAATTACTTCCACTTACTATAGGGTGGGGAATAAAAGGATTAGATAACTTATATATTTTATTCCAGCTAATGTTAATGCAGAGTTCATCCTTTATAAGTCAAAGCTATTCATTGTGATACCTGGGGGTATTAATTGATCACCATACCAGCTGAGATAAGGAAGAAATTCCCACTGTCACTCTACTAAGTTTACTGCACAGTAGAGGACAGCGTGTTACAACCACTTTGTGCAGGAAGCTAAGATGCAGGACTCCTCGGGTCCCAGTCCCACACTGTCACTACACCATTACAATGGCTTGGACTCAGGTCTGTTACTTCAGGCCTGGTCCATTAATTTCTGAGTCCTTGATCTGATGCATATTTAAGTAGGTGTTCAGAGAGGCCAAATCACCTAGACCTTCAGCAGAGTCATTGAGAGATAAGGGACTCTGCATTTATTTATTTATTTGGGGGGTGGGGAGGGAGGGAAGCAACTCATTTTGAGTTCAGAAACATGAAGGTATCTACAAGTTGGCAAAAATTTTAAGCCTTCACTTTATGCTTCAGACTGACTACTTATGAAGTGGGAATCATGCTTGTATCTCCAAGTAGGAAAGGAAGTTGAGGCACAGAGGTGTCTCCTTGCATCTCTAAATAGGGTTCATACCTAGAAAGTGCTTGAGGACAGTTTGATGCATATCAGAGCAACATACAATTAACATTGTTTGCCTTCCTTGGAGGCACTGAGGCCAGGTCACTTTTACAGTTGGGGGACAAGACTAGCTGGGTCGTGAATCTGTTAGGGACTGGCAGCTCGTAGCTTCTCTAGTGCCTGTTGAATGAATTTCAATTTTTACGCAACCCTTACAATGGAAAACCAACAAGGGGGAAGATTTGCATACAACCAAAGCATGGCATCCCCCTCCTACCCCAGTCAGTAGCAGAATGGGGCTGAGAGGAAAGGTTCAATACATGTGTTCAGGGTCCATATACACACTGTCACTTCACCTCTAGCCACCTCCCTGACCTTGGCTCCATCTGCATAAGCTCTTCACAAGGGGAAAGTAATAACATGAGACCACACATCAATTCTGCAGGAGGGGAAATAAAAAACAGCTACTTTGACCCACACCTAAAATTAAACTGGGGTCACAAAAGCCAACTTCAAAGGCTAATGACTCTGTGGCCCCTGCAGACAGGGGACATGGATAATGGCTCATTTTAAATGCTTAACGACTGCAATTGTCTCACTCTTCCTAAACCAACATTAAACCATTAATAAATAAAAAAAAGTGTGGGGGAGGGGGGGGGAGGAGGTAAGAAGCAGAAGGCAAGGAGAAAACAGCTGGAAGCAGTTGGCCACAAAGAAGTTTCTCCCCTCCCCGTCTGGGTTAACTGGCCAGACTGTGGTTAGTTTTAGTAATTCAAAGCATTTAGTAAAGCCTCGGAAAGAAAAGGCCATTGATCCCTGAGCACCAGGCATGAAATTAATCAGCAGAGGCTATTGCTCACCTAAAGGGCTCCTTTCAAACAAACAACAGGGCCCACCGGTCTGTGACTAAGAAGCACGCAAGGCTGTGGCCCTCTTGGGCAGTGCACACTGCCCAGAACCCAGGGAAAGCAAGCAAGGAAAAGCAGAGCCCCTACATAGCTTCAGGACAGCTGCCCTTGCCTGCCACCTCGCTGCACAAAGTCTAGTGCTTAGAAGGAGCTTGGCGTCATGGGACTAGTGATGCAGAGGGGGACAAGCGACTAGGGAAGGAAACCATTTAAACTGAGCCAGAAGGTCTGTGCACAGATCAACATAAGGCATTAGAAAAGCCCCATGTATCACCATTACACACACACACTGCAGAACTGCAGCAGATAAGACTGACCCTCTTAGCAATACTAATTCAAGCTGAGACCACCATTCCCATGCCCTCTCCAAACCCCTGTCACTTACTCCCTCCTCAAACTCACCCAGAGCCCGATGAAGAGCCCGATCTCACACATTATTTGATATCCAACCATGCTCCACTGATCCACTTTAGTAATTATACTGCTGCAGCAGCAGCTCCATAACTTTAATTAGAAGACAATTTCTGTTATAAGTTCTTGAAGCAGTACCCCAAGCCCAAACCCCTCCTCCCACACTTGACAGTATTTTTTTTTTTAATCTAGTTACATTAGAAGGAATCTCATACAGATAAGTAGTTTTCACAATTATGGTACAATGATAATGTGGAGGTTTCACTTTCATAATGAAATCTAAGCACTGTCAAGCCCAGAACGACAAAGCAACTCCGCTTCTGTAGAACTTCAGCTTATCACATGTCCTCAATGACAGCTACTGCATGAGCTATTTCCTTGGGCTTGTAACTCTTTAAAGGGTTTCCAAAGCTTCATTTCCAAATCTCTGGGATGTTTCTTGCAAAAACGGATTTTTGTGAAAGACCAGGCCCTTATCAACAAACGAAATTAGCATGCAAGCAAAACTTTGCAAACCCGGAGGGCAGGACAATTCCACTACTTGCAAGGTTTGGAAGTACTATTATGTCAGTCTAACGTGTAATTGTCTGCTGCGCAAGAACGGTCATTAACTGGATAAGGCACCAGGAAACTTGGGTTCTATACCCCAGGCTTCAAAACTCACTTGACTTCATTCGGTAAATCACTTCACCTCCCATTCCCTCATCTGTTGATGCAGATGATACCTTTGTGACAAGCTTTGTTATTCTGAGATGGAAGATTCCATAAATGCTGAATTATTATAATCAATTATAATACTCAGAACATCATCTCCCACAGGGAGTCATGCTGGGTGGGAGGAAAGAAAGAGAAGGCACCTGGAGTTTAACTGTGCCATGTCTTATTTTCATGCAATGATGTGGATGCTCTGTGCTTATTGTGTCTCTGTTTTTTCCCCCTTCCTAAAAGTTTGGCTCCCTAGTAGGTCTTTGGGGTGTACATGTCACAAGTATAACTGATGGTTGTTTAAAAAAAAAAAATAAAACAAAAAATAAAGGTTTCATTCCAGACTGGAACCAAAAAATCTCAGAAAAATCTCAGAAATGCTAGAATTTCCATGAAAAAAGAATTCCCACGTGGAATTTTAAGTATGAAAAGAAGTTTGAAATGTTTCCAAATGAAAGACAGTGGCCATCTATCTAAATACCTGAGGACACCCTACACAGAATCAGCTCTGGGGGCTCGGGACTGTCCAGAGACTCCAATGGAGATGTGGCCAGCATGGTGTACCCTTAGTACTCTAGGGTACTTACTGTAGATTGAGCCCCAGGTCTCCAAGGGAATCCATACTCCCTGGCTAGGACACTGAAAACCCCAGCTCTAGAACAGGGTAGTAGGGGCTACCCCCTAGCAGCCCAAGTACCCTCCCCTCCCCTACCAGGCCAAGCAGCAGAGACATGGATGCATTGCAGCTGGGACCCTCCTTGGGGTTTTTTTTGGTGAAAGTTCATCACCAAAATATTTTCATGAGAAGATTGTATAGACATTAGGGCAGCAAGGGACCTTGGAAGATCTTCGAGTCCAGCCCCCTATCCCGGGGCAGGAAGTCAGCAGGGGTCAAAGGACCCCAGCAAGATAAACATCCAAATGTCTCTTGAAGGCATTCAAAGTAGGTGCTTGAACCACCTCCAGCAGCAGTCTATTGCAGACATTGTGGGCTCGGACAGTAAAGAAGTTCTCCCTTATGTCCAGCCTGAAACAGTCATGGAGGAGTTCGTGACTGCTCGACCTTGTCATCCCTTGGGGCACTCTGGTGAACAGATGCTCCCCCAGATCCTGGTGAGCCACCCTTAAAGTTACAGGCAGCAACCACATCACCCCTGAGCCTGAGCTTTTCCAGATTGAAGAGTCCCATAGCTGTCAGCCTCTCATCATAAGGTCTGTTTTCCTGACCTCTGATCATGCGCGTGGCTCTCCTCTGGACTCTCTCAAGCTTCTCCACATCCTTTTTGAATTGTGGAGCCCAAAACCGGACGCAGTACTGCAGCTGCGGTCTCACCAAGGCTGAGTACAAGGGAGAATGTTGTCCTGAGATTTGCTTGAGAAGCATCTATGGATGCAAGCCAGCATTTTGGTCACTTTAGTAGCTGCAGCATCGCATTGAAGGCTCATGTTCATCTTGTGGTCAATCATGAACCCGAAGTCCTTTTTGTCCATAGTACTAGCCAGCGTAGCACTGTCAAGCCTATAAGCATGGTGCAAGTTTTTCTTCTCAAGGTGGAGAACCCTGAATTTTTCAATGGTAAACACTATCGGGTTCTCGTCCACCTATTTGCTGAGCCTGTCGAGGTCAGCCTGGATCGCCCTCCTGTCCTCAGGTCTGGACACTTTACCACAAAGTTTAGTGTCATCGGTGAACTTGACTAGTCCACTCCTGATACCAATGTTCACATCATTAATGAAGATGTTGAACAGTATTGGCCCAACGACAGAGCCTTGAGGAACCCCATTGGTCACAGTGCACCACGACAATTGATTTCCATCAACCACCACCCGCTGGGTCCAACCACAGAGCCAACTCCCCAGCCAGCAGAGGTGATCATGGGATATGAAATCAAAGGCTTTTTTAAAGTTAAGATACATGGCATCAATCTCTTCTCCCTTGTCCAGGTGATAGGTCACCTGGTCGTAAAAGGAAATGAGATTGGTCAAGCAAGACCTACCTACAACAAACCCATGCTGGCTATCCCTCAGGACGTTGGCATCAGCCAGTCTGTTAAGAATGGTCTCTTTGATAATCTTTTCTAAGACCTTTCCCAAGACAGAGGTCAGGCTGATGGGCCTGTAGTTTGCTGGATTCACTTTCCTCCCTTAGAAGAAGAAAGACTGGGTTTGATATGTGTGTGGGGGGGAAGGGGCACTGGATTTGAACAGCCTGTGTAAGCCATTGAGTCTGGAAGTTCTTGATCAGCTCTAGTCCCCACTGGCACCACAGCAAAATTAACCTTTAAGATTTGAAAATTCAGAGTAGAGACAAGCTACAGAGACATTCCCTAAAATTAGCTCTTTGAGCAGGAACATTTCTTAGCTGTCTCTCATTTGGGACTGAACACATAGCTGGTGGTTTATACCCACAATACCAGAATAGAATGAGTACTGGGGAACAGCTACACGACAAATCACCACACATCACCAGCCTACAGTGCTCTGTCAATGCGTGAGGATGCTTTTTTTGGTTATAGCTACGTGTTCTCAGCCTTCAGCACAGGGTTGAGATGGGGCCATTATGTTGCAGTTCAGCAACCCAACACCTCTCCCACATTGTCATCTTGTTCTCCCAAAACCAGGCTTCAGTCTAATTATGCCTGCCTCTGGCATAGCCTGAGAAAGGAGAACCAAGGTGTCACTACCAGAGTGACGTCCACCTAGGTCTGTTAAGCCCAAAATAAATAGCTCTAAGGTGTCATCCACCCCATTTTTTTTTTTTTTTTTTTTTTTTTATGAGAAGCTAACTCATCTGTCCAATGACAACATGCCAAGTGTCAACACCATGTCTCTGCTTACAACGTGCCAGAAGGGAGAGGTTGGATCCTGTGCTGCAGCTCTGTACAAGACATTGAGTGACAGCTCATGTGGGAGGAACTTATTTCAACGAGAGAGCTTGGAAGAGCACCAGTACCTTTGCTCCACAATTTGACTCCAGTTGTCATGTTCCCTTGATGCAGTTAAAACCTCCGTGCCCTCAGCAGAAGGCAGCCAGTCTCCGCATCTTGGAAATGCATGGGAGGAGAAAGTTCGTGAGAGCCGGCAAAATTCAAGCCCAGCTAAGTTAACACTGGCTCATTCCTACATATCACTGAGCCCTCGCCTCAGTTTTTACACTTGTTCAGGAAGAGGCAAAGAAACAAAGCAAAGTTGAGGTAGTAAAATGGGTAATCACTGAGGAAGAAATAAAGAATTAGATTCCCCCAGAAATACAGCCATCCACCAAGCAAGTAAAAGAAACAGCCTGTTCCCAGCTAAGCCAAGCCCCCATTATTATTAACAACACAGCTGTTCCAAGGCCTGTCTGTTTCCATAACTCAGGCAAACAGCCCCGGAAATCTTCAGAACAAACAACACAAAACACAAATACCGTGAGCCTGTAACAACACGGCAATAAGTCACCGTGTCGGAGAGCTGGCTGAGCTCAAGATAACATACCTGGACACCCGGCATCACGGTCCCCTTTGGTACAGACAGCAGAAAAGCAGAAAGTCTCTTGCAACCTGCAGCCTGAAAATCCTTGCCCCAAAGCCGTTTGACAGGTCTCTTCATGTCCTCCCCCCTTGAAGCGTATCATGCAACCGAGAGGGGAAGATGCTGCCTCACTGGGCTGGGACCGAAGAAAGCGCATGTTCTAGTCCTGGCCTCTGCGTTCGCTGGCAGCATGACTTTAAACAAGTCGCTACATCCCTATGTCTCAACCTCCCTCCCACAACTGTCTCACTCCCCTGTTTATGACTGACCATTTTCTGGGCAGGACTGGACTCCTATTTAGAGAGCTCCTAGCACAGTGGGGCCATAGTCTCTCTTGGGATGTCCTCAAGCTCCTGTAACTTGGTTGGAAAGGAATGGAGAAGACAGGTCAGTGAAAAGTAGGCCTGCATGAAGCAGCTTGTATTTGCTTCGGATTCAGCCGATTCGGGGAACAGCTATTCAATTTGGTGATTCAAATCACTGTCGCAATTCTTTTCAGCAGAACCGGCCAAGCCAGGCCCATCGCCAGCTCCTCTTCCAGCCGGGCAATGGCTCCCCCAGCTCCCAGCACTTGTTTAAAAAAAAAAAAAGCCCCAACTCAGCAGGTGCTGCCGGGTGGGGGGGCGATCCCCGCTGCCCCCCCCCCCCACTGCCCTATGCTGCGTGGAGGCTCTGCACAAGCCCTGTGAACCCCACCCTCACTCCCCCAGCCTCCCCATGGGTGCCCCACCCAGGCCAGCTCCAAAAATAACACCCCCCACCCCAAAAAAAACCCAGAATCACTGACCACTGAGGTCTTCCCAAATCATCAAAGCTCTCCAAATCTCTTCCAAAAATTCAGAGAGCTTCGAATCGATTTGGACCATTAAATGGGTCCCCCGATTCAATTTGGATTCAGAGATCTGGGCACCAAATCAGGCCAAATCTTCTCCAAATCGAATCACCACCTGAAGCTTCGCACAGCCCTAGTGAAAAGCATCTCCCAGTCTCCTAAGCAGAGTTAAACGGGTGAGGCAATCACTGTGAAGAAGTGCAGCCTACCAAGCATCTCATCCAGACTCTAGACAAGAGCTTTTTCCATTAATTTTAAAAGAAAAAAAATACGAAAACTTGCTCTTAAAATGTTCTTCCCCCTAAACCATGTCGCCAGAACATGCTTTTCTTAATAAAAAGAAAAGCTACACAATGTCATAAGTGTCAGATTGCAATCTGATAACAGGCTATGATGGGTCTTTAAGAAAAGTATGCCTTGGTTACAAGATACTATATTCCCCCTTGTCACACTGATTCCCAAAGGTGTGTGTATGTGCCTGTGTGTTTGGGTGGGGGGCACAGAATTTCAGGCATAACTGAAATTGCCTCTCTGGGCATTGCCACAACACAACACAGCACCACGCAGAGATGCTTAACCTAACTCAGGGACCAGAAGTGGCATGGCCCTCTACCCAGAGTAACATCTTGCTTCTGGGGGGGCGGCATCCATACTGCTTCCAGTACCCTTGCTACCCTGGGTACAGCTGCATTGCATTATTTTGTACTCCATATATACACACTAGGCACTCCCCACATCAAGACTTCTGTGTTAAGTCTTCTTGTTGAACGGGTTAAAACTAGAAAGCCGAATTATTTAGATATACTCTAGGACGTGGCGTTCTTTTCCATTCTCCCTGAAAAAAAACCTACACAAAAACACACGCAAGTACCCCACTCCATTCAGACTAATTTACACTCTATACCCAAGAGAACCTCCCCTGATTATTCCCTTCAGTTTGCCATCAGATGATTTTTGAAGCAGGAGTGAAGAAATTAAAGATAAAGAGCCCCATGTTACAAGCCACCTCCTTTGTGCCGTGTCTATTTTTGGAGGATCTGAGTTCATTGAAGTTGGAGTTTTTCACTTTAAGAAAATGAGACTGCTTTGAAAGCTTCTTCTGAAGGATAGAGAGCTGTGTGATGCACAGTCTGCTGTTTTAGCCACGCATACGAGTTCTGGGAAGGATGAGGATCCCGGGACAAGAACCACACAAATTATTGAAGCCTTCTGATTCTGGGTCATCTCATTTTGATTCTTTAATCAAATCTGATTCCAAATTTCCAGCTGAGGGAGAGACTTGGAGTTCACCTGAGAAAAGTAAAGCTGTTGCTGGTGGAGCAACTACTGCCTCATTTAATAAATGCCTGCAACATATAGAAGGCACAAAATCAAGTCCCTGCCCTACAGAGAGAAGGGTCTATGACAAGGGATGTACAGACTAAAAGGGGAAGACAACAGGGAAACCCAGAGGGGGGCAGCTCATAGGGTTGCCTCTGGATCACACGCTTTCCAAGAAGCTGTCAGAGTGACGTTCCTATTCATATGGATGCAGTGCAGTAAAATCCAGAGGCCCTCATCAAAGATGCAGGCCCTGATATGATATGTACTGTCTGAACACACAATGGGAGACAAGTCCCTGGCTCAGAGAGGTTCTGATCAAAGCAGACAAGACAGTGGAAAGAAGAGCCTTGTTCAAGTTGCTACCCAGCAGATAAGCCAGGATAAGCACGCAGATCTATAGATCTCTCGACTCCCAGCCTAGTGCCTAGTCACTTGAGCCACACTGCCTCCCCCCGCCTAAAGTCTGATAGCTTTGTTTCTCAATTTGGGGGCAGCCAGTTAAGATCTGATTTAAGCCGAGACTGCCCCAAGACACTACTTGTATTGACAAACCTTCCAAGGCCACGTCACATGATGCCCATATGCGCTTCCGGCTGCCGCATACATCTAGACTGGGCATACTTAATAGCCCTTTGCGAGCCCCAACACAAAATGCAGGCCCCTTACCAGTCATAGCCACTGTGGGACACTGGAGACCCTTCAGTAAGGTGAGAGGATAAAACCACTTACAGGGCTCTGACATGCCCAGGCCTGCCAACCTGTTGTAATCAGCACAAAAAGTCAACTCCCTCCTTATTTTGGACTAGACAACAAACAAGCTACGGCGAGCTGCCATGTTCCCTTTGCTCTGGAAATTCTCCCTCTATCAAGCCACATGGAGCCAATATCTTCCAGGAATTTTTTTTTTTTTTTAATCATTTTAAAACACCAACCACTCTCTTCTCTAATTGAACTTGACACTGACTGAGAAAAATGGATACGGTAATACAGAAATCATTAGTAACAAAATTATCCAAATATTTTAAAGAAGGAGGAGGGGGCATGTTGGGATAGCAAGGAAAGGCATGGCCAGTCCAACACAATTGCAGAAACTTCTCTGGAGGACAAGTGCATGATTAAATATTTATTGATTTTAATGTAGCGATCTGTTCAGCCAGGAAACGGTCCTTCAAGACTGGGAAGCCACCTTTAAAGACAAATCTTAAATCAGCAACACGGGGGGGGGGGGGGGGGAGGGGGTCACAGGGAGGATGCCCACAAAAAGCAGGCGATGCTCCCCAAGAGAAAGTGCTGAACACAGGGCTTTCCCCGCCATCTCCTCCTACAGAAAACATGGGGAAATGCTCAAACTGGCAGCAAGAAGCAAAGGGCAGAGATGGGAAACAGGAAGCCTAAGGGATCACAGAATAGATTAAAATCACAGACATTTTCCAATTAAAACTTCTCATGTGAGGAATTTACTTTGGGATGGCATTTTTATAGTAGGAAAATCAAATGCCACCGTTTAATGAGAAAAAACTACAGTGTTCCACGCCGGCAACAAAACAGTCTCCACTGCCCTTCCAAATCGCAGGGTATTATAGTTACAACAGTCAGCACTTATGCTTCTCGGCCCAAACTTCTGTAGGAAAACTCTTGCCTTTAGATAGTAAATCTTTGCCTCAAGGGATCTGACAAAACAAGTAATGATTTTGGAGACCCAGTTTGAGACTCACCGAAAGACTTTGGCTTTCAGAGGCCAGGTATTTGCTTCTTTGAAATGTCTTAAGACATCTTAAAATGAGGATATGAGCAGTGAAAGCACTCCAAATTGCTAGTTGTCTTTGAAAGCTTTGGTCTTCACAAGATGCTATAAACATGAAATGTGTATAGCTTTTATAGGAGTGAGATCACAGCTCTTTGCAAAATGGCAGCTTTTTTATGGGGAATGCAAATTATTTGTCCCAATTCACAAGAGAAAGCTGCGGAAAATATCAACATTTTTTATGAAGAATTCCAGGAAGTTTTGACACCAGAAGCATCAAAATCATTTGATATTAGAAGTGAAAGGACAATTTTGATTCAGGCCTTTGGACTGTCAAGTCAAAATTTTAAGGGGTTTTTTTTTGGGTTTTTTTTAAATAGGCACATTTTACAAAGGGAAAAATTTGAGTTCAATTAAAAAATGTGTTGATGGAAACATTTTCTGTGAAGAGTTTCCAAAATTTCTAGTGAATATTTACCTAATATTCAAGAAGCTGAAACACTCATCCATTAGTCTTTTAGAGTTCTCCCAAAACAGCATTGACAACCCTTTTATCATAAGGCCTACAATATTTTGCATTTTTCTTAATGCCACAGCTGCTGGAAATCAAGACAATCTTAGATCATGAAAAAAATAAATAAATAAATAAAAATAAAATAAAATAAAAAGGAGGACACTGTTGCCCTCAAGTCTCCAGGAAAAATGAGGAAAACATGTAGCAAAGCAAGCTAAAGGCCAAGATACTAGACAGAAAAGTCAAAGAAATGCAATTTGAAAATCATCATGATTTTTAACCCGATTACTTTCCTTTTGTTTGCTCTGAATGCTTGAATTAGCAACAGTCTGAACCTCAACCATACATTTTTCAAGAGAAAGGATCAAAAGGCAGGTATGCAGGAATTAAATCTCCATCCTCACAAAGACAGACAAGCCCCACCAAAATCAAAAGGATTTGCAAGCATGGGTGAGTGACACCAGTTTCCTGGCAAGGATCCTTCCCAAACACAGAGAAGGGACAGGTTTTATTCACAGCTCCATGACACAGCTGCCAAAACACTTCGGCATAAAAGAGGAAGCACCCAAGACAGCGACTCTTCATTTTATCAGCCGCAGAATGTAACTCCTCTCTAAACAATCCCAATGCAAATCAACAGAAAGACAATTCAATGCTCCAAAGAGGGTTTTTTGTATTCTAAACAGCAATGACAACTCTTTAAAAGTGTGAGCAAATGTGCCATTATTTGGGGCTTCTACTGCCAAATTTATTAGCAGAGAGAGAAGAAAAAAAAAAAGGCGGGCGGATGGTGGTGGGGGGAGAGGGTTTGGACACAAACAAGGAAAACATTAAATACACACACACATTTTGTTCCTGAATTCTCTAAAATGTGACTCACTTTGCTGTATTGTGACAAACTGAAACGCCTCCGAGGAGTTCATTTCACGTCTCATCCATTCTCTGAATAATGGGAAAATCCCTCTTTGTTTCTCTAAGATATCAGCACACACTGTGCGCCACATAGACTCAATTCCATTAGACATAATGGAACAAGATTGTCCCAGAAGTTGTTTTCAATTGCTTGAGTGCATCCTTCATTTAGGGAAACAAGAATATATGAGCTTTTCTACCCAAGCCGACGTGCGGACGCAAGTTTTAAGCTGTAGCAAAGGCTATTTGTTTACTTGGCTTGGGGTGGGCAAAGGGATGAGCATTGCTGTCCTCTCCTTGGAAGGAGTGAGGTGCTCAGGGAGTTGGTCAATGAGCAAAGCAGCATGGATTCTCCACTACCCGACTCAAAGCTCTGGGAAACAAGAGTTGTCATATGTAACTCATCCTGGCATTATATTGCGCATGAAGGTGGAGGGCATGCTGCCACCCAGTGAAGGTCCCCGCTTTGCCATTCAAGGCTGGATGATTCTATTACGCAACTAAACTTCAAGAAACTGTAACATTTGCACTGCAATATTGAACAAAAAAAAGTCACACAACTGTTGTACATGTATGCATTGACCTTATTTACCATTCTGCCCAAAGTCTCCCTGAGCAAACGTGTCACTGTACACCATATAATTTCTACTACTTGTACAGCCAGCACTTGTAAGAAACTCAAATTCATTAAAAATAAAAACCTGTTCGTATGCAATAGAAGAAAGGCTAACCAAGGGAATGCAAGCTCTACCCAACAGTCTATGATTTTTCTCCACTCCTTGGGATTAATGGAAAATTTAGAAGGCTGGGAGAAAACAAGTGCAGGTAATGAGATGGCTCTTCCTAGTAGATTGATATCATCACAGTGCAATTGTGTAAATACCTGAAGCACGTAAGGGAAGATTGGATCAGAAGCCATGAGTAATTCTGTGCAAAGCTGTCCTCTGCATCACATTAAGCAGCAAAAAAAAATGCCATTGGTGGGCAGTGGATTTTTTTTAACCTAGTGCACAGGATTACGATACAGCAGTGTACTATACCTGTAAGCTCCTATATGGCAAAAAAATAAATAAATAAATACATGCTCAGAGCCTTTAGGGAACAGGAATGGGTTTCAACTGATGTTGCAAGTCAAGCACAAGCACTTATGCAAGTTGTTGAATTAGGGCTGGAGCTCACAGAGCCGGAGAACAAGTCCCTGACATTACTGCAAGACGGCAGCAAGGAGACGCTCCCAGAGAGCGGTCTCAACCCAGAGTTTGGGAGCGCTGGAGCACTTCAAGTTTGGCATTTTTCTTTTCCCCCTAAGAAGCAGCTTGCGATCCGAATACAGCTGAAAAGACACCACGATTGTGTCCTAGCAGAAACTGCAGTGTTACTTTCATGTGGTTCTTTTTCCTGGAAGATTTATTTTCCTTTTTATTTACCTCCGAGACCCTCTGGGAAAAGAACAGAACAACATCTGATAGAGTCTACACCAAAGGTCAGTGACGCGAGACTCACCAATAATGACTAAGTGCACCAGGGGGCCGAGGGGAGAAGAGCTAGTCAAAATAAAAGGAAAATGGCCACAAGTCTCTCGGCAGAGTCAGGCTTACACTTAATCAAACCAGAGCTAACAACAGGATGTCCCCTCCGCACAGCCTTCTGGGAGCTGTCCAGCCGCCGCGGCTCCTGAATGTCCACCCAGGATTACCATGGGGTCACATGTGCCATAACAGCAAAGAACTGAACATCTCCGTCAAATATGCTGTGTTATTTCCTTCCCTGCTGAAAGACTGCTTCCGTGTGAAGAAGGTTCACATTGCCCCGAAGGACCTACATGTCACTACATAACCCTGGGTCCTGACTTGGGAAACATGTTAGGATGATGGGCTCCAAGTTACGGTTCAGGCCTGTACATAGAAGATAATTAACGTAATCCAAAGGGTAAAATATCCCAGCCTGGCTCCCTATTGCTCACGTGATTGATTGCTTATTCTAGCCCTGTCCTGGCCTCTAGATCAATGTGCTCAGGGGCTCTCCAAATCGTACTTCTCCCACAGCTGGCACCAGGCCCTCCTATAGCTTCTCCTGGCTGCATTTCAACAGTAATAGGTTTTATTATTATACCTTGCTGCCCTAATTTTCTCCTCACTAAATTTTCCAAAGATGTCTTGGCCCTGCTGCTTAAGTTAGCTGGCTTGAGTCACTGAGGAAGCTGCTCTTACATGTTCTAGCCTCTTTTACAGGCACAGGTTGCTTTGAGGATGAAGCAGGGAGAGCCTCTTATTACTCTAAGGCAGGTATCCATTAAAAAAAAAATGGATAACTCCTTTCATGCTTTCCCAAATTCACACAGTGGGATCCCACATGGGCTCTGTTCAATTACTTGCAGCCAAAGTGAGTTCTACTGCAAAAAACAAAATGGGTTCATTTGGAGATTCAACCCCTAAACCCATCTTCTATGGTCCTTGCAAAAAAGGTAACTCCTAACATTAGCTTCTTGCTGACTCTGTGCTCTCCTGGCATCCTGGCTGACATATTCATTACATCTTTGCCAGTAATCCCAGCCAGATATTATACTTTGGTATGACAAACTCTCCCGCCCCACCCCTGCTTAAGCTTCAACAAAGGTATCTAGGCGAGTAGCAGAACTAAGCACTGAAAACAACAAGTCTCACCTTGGAAATTGAGATTGCCTGCATGGAGCTGGTTGGGAGTTTTTTTCTGTCCCTCTGAAACAATTAGATTCTCGTGGGGGGGTGGGGGGGGTTTCCTTTCAGCAGGTTCAAACACTACCTTTTGGAAGGTTCTGTTACATGGGGCATTGGCACGGGAAATGACCAACTGGGTAAAAGCGATGGTCCAAAAAACAAAACAAAAACATGCAATAGATAAATTTCCATCAGCTCCAGCCCCAGGCACAGGGGTAGTACACCTCTGGTGCAAGTTCTCTCCACTCTCCAAATGGCACTTCAACCCAAACACACATGCCTACTTCACTGTTGAATTTCCAGCAGCCTGATCTTCCTTGTTCAGACAAGCAAACGTAGGGACACGATCTGTGGTGCTTTTAAAGGAAGTACTGGCTTTCATCTCTGAGAAGGAAGGGTCACACTAAGCCATCTGGATCCTTATTCTGGACTTTTCCCTCAGAGGAAAAACAGGAGGGATTGGAGCTGGTATGGCACAGTCTGCCTTCAGCCAGTATGGGTAAGCATGGGTCAAGTCATGATATTCATGGGAGGGGAGAGCAGAACTGGGATTTTAGGGACAATGAAAAAAAACACAGAAAGGTGAATGGACTGAGGAGTGTGCATGTGGGGTGGAGGGAGACAAGAACTCACGAAAGAAGAGAATAAAAATACGAGAAGGGAAGCAAGCAAGAAGGGGAAAGGCAAGGAAGCAACAAGAGACAGTAAAAGAAAAGGAAGTGTCAGGGGAACAGGCTAGAGAAAGAGGAGGGCTGAAGTGACTGAGACAGTAAGGCTAGGGAGAAAAAAGTGAAGGCTGAAGCATTACGATAACATCGATGCACATAGCATTAGTGGGAGTGTGCAGTCACTGCATTCAAGCGTGTAATTCTGTGACCCCAGGTACAACAGATGCTGCTAAACCTTCCTTTCCCTCCATCCACCCCTTGCTGCTTCTCCACCACCTTTCACAACCCTTCTGGACTACATGCAGCAGCAGAGAGGAAGGTATATTTTTTGTGGAGTAATTCTAGCAAAAGATCCTCCAGAATCCCCTGACAGAAAACACACTGGCTCTTTCCCCTTAAAAAAAACTGCTGTCACGCAAGCTGGTGAAAGAGAGGTCACTGCCCCAACCTGCTTCCCAAAGTTTCTTTAGCAGGTGCAAAGAAAACAAGCAGCCAAATAAAGAAAAGCAGTCAGAACATGTGCTCTCTCCTCAGCCCCAGCAAAGACTGAAAGAGGGTTGATGAGCAGGGATCCAGGTTTTCCATTTGCTGCAGAAAAATGCAGCTTTTCCTCTCTGAAGGAGAAAAATGTGGCTTTCCCCCCCTTTAAAGGAGAAAACTGCAGGAAGGCACTTCCAGCCTGCAAGGAGCTGCCTGGGGCTGGAGGGACAGCAACTGGAGGTAGGGGCACCACGTGCACGTGTATGTGCACAAACACGTGGCTGGCATACAGCCAGGCAGGGTGGTGGGAGCAGCCCCAGCAGCTGGATGCAGGTAAGTCTGGGGGGAGGGAGTTGGAGGACCAGGGCTTGGGGACTGTCCAGGGGGCTGGGGAGCACGTGTGCGCATGGGAGAGATGTGTGGTGGGGATAGGTATGTGAGGGGGCGATGGGTGCCTGCCAGCACTTGGGGAAGGTGTCCAGGCACTAGGGCTGCAGCAAGGCATGGAGGGCAGAGAGGAAGGCACCTCCTTCTCCAGTGGAAGAGGGTTGTAGGGGTCTTCAGGGGCAGCAGAGAGCTGCAGGGCTGAGCCAGCAGCACCAAGGCTGGTGCCCATGCATGCATGCAGGGTTGGGGCAGCTGGGAGACGTTGCACCGGGGGGGGCGGGGGCGCAAGGCCAAGCTTTCTGGTGTGGTATGGAAGCCCCAGCCCAGGGCAGGCAGGTGTCATAGACCTCTCCTCCTCCCTCCAGCCCAGGCCAGAGCCAGACTCACTCTACCACAGTCCACATGAGTTTCATAGTTTCATAGTAGCTAGAGTCGGAAGGGACCTAGGTAGATCATCTAGTCCGACCCCCTGCCTTAGCAGGAAAGAGCACCGGGGTCAGATGACCCCGGCAAGGTGCTCATCTAACTTCCTTTTAAAAATCCCCAGGCTAGGAGCCTGCACCACTTCCCCTGGAAGCTGGTTCCAGGCCCTAGCCACCCTGACTGTGAAGTAGCGCCTCCTAATATCTAATCTAAACTTACCCTCCGCCAGTTTGTGACCGTTATTCCTGGTCACTCCTGGCAGCGCACGGGGGAACAGGGACTCCCCCAATACCTGCTGATCCCCCCTGACCAGTTTGTAGCAGGCCACAAGGTCCCCCCTTAACCTTCTCTTGTGGAGGCTAAACAGGTTCAGGTCCCGTAGCCTCTCCTCATAAGGCCTGCCCTGCTGACCCCTGATCATACGAGTGGCCCTCCTCTGGACTCTTTCCATATCGTCCACGTCCCTCTTGAAGTGCGGCGCCCAGAACTGGACGCAGTACTCCAGCTGCGGCCTGACCAGTGCCGCATAGAGGGGGAGGATCACCTCCCTGGACCTGCTCGAGATGCATCTGTGGATGCATGACAGGGTACGATTGGCCTTCTTGACTGCCTCCCCACACTGCCGGCCCATGTTCATCGTGGAGTCAATGACGACTCCAAGATCCTTTTCCGTCTCCGTGCTGGCAAGAGGGGAGTTCCCCAACCTGTAAGTGTGGTGCCGGTTCTTCCTCCCCATGTGCAACACCTTGCACTTATCAGTGTTAAACCCCATCCTATTCTCCTCCGCCCACCGTTGCAACCTGTCAAGGTCAGCTTGTAGCCTATTGCACCCTTCTAGTGCGCCCACATCCCCCCACATCTTAGTGTCATCAGCAAACTTGAACAGGGTGCTTTCTACCCCCTCATCCAAGTCACTGATGAAGATGTTGAACAGTGCGGGCCCGAGGACCGAGCCCTGCGGAACCCCACTGCCCACGTCCTTCCAGGTCGAGAAGAACCCATCCACTACCACCCTCTGGGTGCGGCCCTCCAACCAGTTGGCGACCCATTTGACCGTGTGGGCATCGACACCACAGTCTCCCAGCTTTTTGATGAGGACAGGGTGAGAGACAGTGTCGAAAGCCTTCCGGAAGTCCAGAAAGACTACATCCACAGCAACCCCTGCGTCTAATGATTTGGTGACCTGATCGTAAAAGGCCACCAGGTTGGTCTGACAAGACCTGCCACTGATGAACCCATGTTGGTTGCCCCTGAGCATGCATTCCCCCGCAAGGCCCTCCTGGATGTGTGCCAGGATAATTTTTTCAAAGAGCTTACCCGGGATTGAGGTCAGACTAACTGGCCTGTAATTTCCCGGGTCCTCTTTTTTTCCCTTTTTGAAGATAGGGACCACATTGGCCCTCTTCCAGTCCTCCGGCACCTCGCCAGAGCACCACGAGTGCTCATAGAGCCACGCCAGGGGTCCCACAATGACCTCGGCCAGTTCCTGTAGAACCCTAGGGTGAAGATCGTCCGGACCAGCGGACTTGAACACGTCCAGCCTCTCCAGAAGTACCCTAACTAACTCCTCGCTAACCCTTGGCCCAGGCGTGTCTCTCTCGGGGCCCGAGGGGGGCTCAGCAGGGAGGTGGCTGAACTGGTCCCTACTTAGGAAGACAGAGGCAAAGAAATCGTTAAATATGTTAGCTTTGTCATCTGGCGTGATGACTAAGTTGCCCATCGTGTCCTGCAGGGGCCCCACATTACCCGGGACCCTCTTTTTACCCTCTATGTATTTGAAGAAGGACTTCTTATTGTCCTTAATCCGGGAAGCTAGTCCTATCTCCAACTCTGCCTTGGCCCTCCTGACTGCCCCCCTACATCCTCGGGCGACTGTAACATAGTCCTTCTTGGTGATGACCCCATCTCTCCATTGGGTATATGCCTCCCTTTTAGCAAGGAGACACTCCCGGATGCTCTTAGTGAGCCATGGGGGTTTATGTGCCCTCCTGCTCCCTTTGACCCTTGTTGGGATTACCTCCCTTTGGGCATGGAGGATCGTCTCCTTAAGGAGCAACCACTCACCTTCGACATCCGATTCCCTTCCCCTCTGGGTCCTCAGCGCTTCCCCAACGATCCTCCTTAGCTTGTTGAAGTCAGCCCTCCTAAAGTCTAGGGCTGTTGCCTTGCTGCAGCCCTTTGCCACCTTACGCTGGATGGTGAATTCCAGCAAGCGATGATCGCTGTCTCCCAGGTGGCCCATCACCCGCAGCCCCCTCACCAGGTCATCACCCGTGGCCAGCACCAGGTCCAACAAGGCGTCTCCCCTGGTGGGACTGTGCACCTCCTGGGTTAGATGGAGGTCCTGCACTCTGGCTAAGAACCGACGTGAGCGATCAGACTTGGCTGACTGCTCCTCCCAGCAGATGTCTGGGAAGTTCAGGTCCCCCATGATGACCACATCCTTAGCCCTCACTGCCTCTGTAAGCTGACCTAAGAATTCCTGGTCGAGCTCTTCTCCCTGGTTGGGAGGTCTATAGTAGACTCCCACCGTTAAGTCTCTCTCCCCTGGACTGCCTTTTACTCTAACCCAGAGCACCTCAGAGTGCCCCCCCTCTAACCCCTTGCTAATTAACGAGGAAGTATATTCCTCCTTGATGTAGAGTGCTACTCCTCCACCTTTCCTTCCTATCCTGTCCTTCCTGTATAGCCTATAGCCCTTGACACTCACCGCCCAGTCATGCGATGAGTCCCACCACGTTTCTGTGATCCCTACTATGTCAGGGCTGGTGACAGCTAGGAGGAGGGCGAGTTCCTCCTGCTTCTTCCCCATACTTCGAGCATTCGTGTAGAGGCATTTGAGGCCTCCAACGGTTGTGCCCACTGACCCCCTAGTCTCAGCAATGCCCCGTCCCCCATCGCTTACCTGTTTCTCCCTTTTGACCATTGGTCTGGGCTCGCTGGCTGTTGTAGCCACCACAGCTGTGTGCTCTGGCCCATGCAGGATAGGGGCAGCTGGGGGCCTATGGCTACTGGAGGGAGCAGGGGGACTATGACTTGGGACTGATGAGCACCAGGGGAGGGGTAGGACACTACGGATCAGGAGTGTTGGGCACTAGCAGGGCCAGCAAGCTGTAAAATTGGGATTGAGGGGCACCAGCATGTCTCGGGTGGTCAAGGGGCTGCAGATTGGGAGTGAGGGGCACTGGCATGGCCAGGAGGGAGGATGTGTGTTGGGAATGAGGAGCATGAACAGAGTTGAGGGGAGCGGGCAGTGCTGTGGCTTGGGAGTGAGGGTCAATGGCATAGGTAGGGCTCTGACATATCAGGATGGCTCAGCACCACAAAGCAGCACAACTGGATCCACATCCTGGTGAGCAAAGGGGGCACAGGGATCTCTGATTATCCATGATTAAAAAATAAAAAAAATCAACCACCAAAATATATAGGTATTTAGAATTTATTTTATTATAATGTTTGAGGCACTGGTAGGAATTGAGATCCCACTGGCATGATCTACCTCTTCTTTTTTCTTGTTTGTACAGGATTGCTTATGATAGAGCTTGTGGTCTGACAAAAACATAGCTCTTCAACTCCAGCAGTATTAATTCCATTCCTTCACTTGGAAAGAAAAGAAGAAACATATCTTCAAGTGCATGTCTAACCCACCATCTTCACCTCAAGTCTTCTTCTGAAAGAACACGGTGCACCATATTGCCCGAATCCTGCTCACCTGATCTTTTCAGTATCACACCATACTTGCCTGACTAGCTCATCACGGCCAACAATTCACATTTGCTTGAAGGCCCATGATAGCATTTGTTTGTAGGGTACTTTCAGACTCCAAATGAGGGGTGGCCTACTAGGCAAAAACAGCACGGGGACAGATGCCAGCTAGAGAGGGACAAAAGCATTAAGCTTACAGCTGCCTGAAGAATACAATTCAGAGGGAAGAATGGCCGGTGATTACAATTGGAAGGGATTCTACATGCTGAAAAGGAACTGATTCAATTGTGCTGCAACTCCTGAGAGTCTGTCAGCAATCAAGGCATTCTCCCTACTACAAGCATTGGGGCAGAACATGAGGGAAAAGGGAAAAATATAGATATAACCTAGGTCAGGGGTAGGCAACATTTTTTGGCCAGAGAGCTGGGGGGGGGGAGGGGGGGGGGAATATCACAGTGTCTACCTTGGAAGGTGCCGGAGTGCCGACATGCCAGAGCCTGGAGCAACCTCCCAGCTGCAGCCGGCCCACAGAGCCCCGTCTGCTTGCAGCAGGGCTTGCGGCCTCCCAGCCGCCTGCTGGGAGCAGCCTGGGCTCCGAGGCTGGCAGCAGCTGCTTAGAGCTCAGGCTGGCAGTGCTGTGCCAAGCAAAATGGCCTTGCGTGCCATGCGTGCCAGGGGTTGCTGACCCCTGACCTAGGTGATGGTGAGATAAAATACCAACGTTCCCAGTTCAGGAGTAATACACTATTAGGATCAGCATCCACCATGCAGGAAAGGTGTAGGTGAGAATCAGAAACAGGGTGAGGAGAGAAAGAGGCCAGGCATTTCCAAAATGCTACATCAGTGAAGGTAACAGGCTACCAAAACAAAACTTTGCATGGCAAAACTCTAGAATCGACAATACCTTTGAACTAGAATGGAGGGAGAAAACACACACCTCGTCCTTCAGCATCTATATCCCTAATGTTCCTTTAGTCTCGGATCTTTCCTCCTTGGGCAGCAGCCAGTACATGAAACCTCATCCCAGGCAGTCCCTTCTCATTCAAAGCCCTGCTCTCCTAATCCAGCAGCAAGGGTCTGTTCCAACAGGACAGGTGTTAACTGCAGCCATACGCTATGCTCATCGGCTTACATCACATCACACCAGGTCACACCATCTGGGCTGCATCTTTATCACAAAGCATGAGAATGCTGCCAGCCACTCGCACCAGACTTCTGCAGCCAGGCAAAGCTTCTCACACTCCTGCCTTGCTTTCTGGATTACTTGCAGCTGGCCCAGGATAGGAGTTCCCCACCACCACCACTTTATCCTTACACCAAGGCCATTAGTGCAGACACTGGATGCAATTCAAGACCCCAGCAGAGTTAATGGTTCCTTTCACAGTGAAGCTAAAATTACATCCTCTGGTCTCACAGCTTTGCAACTCATGGTAAAAAGTGGCCAAAATAACACTTTAATGCCTTGTTACACAGGCCAAAAAGCAGATCACAGGAGCTTAATAAGATAGACACGCCCTAGACAGAACCTCTGGGCCATGTTCCCTCATCCTATTCACAATAACCTCCCCCGAATTAAAGAAGAGGAAAGAATAAAGACCTATATATCTGGACTAGCAGGCTAGAGAGCCCATTACAGAGTGGGAGGTCATGACATGTGTGTTCCTTCCACCCCCCCTCCACTTTTGTAATCTAAATCCAATATTCGCCATGCCTGGAGCCCCTGATATTTCAGCACCATAGAGATATCTTCACACCAGTAGCAAGGCCTGGAGTAGGCATTGCTATTTGTGCATATACCCAATTTGCACAGCTGGAAACTAAACTAAAGGAAGAAAATTTGAACTCCTGAGCCAGCAAGGGAGTTTAATTCATTTTAAAGAAAAAGCACCATGCCAGAACTTGGAGCCATTTGCTCTGCCACAAGCTACATTCAGCCACTAATCACAAAACCGAGCCACCAGTGTGTCCAGAGCAGAGACACGAAGCGTACAAATTATTTCATAATTTATGGAGAGTGCTGCATGAAAGTGACTTTTACAGCATCTGCTCTCAGGCAGCAGCCCCAACATATACCACACTACAGAAGAAGAGAGAATAACTGTGCCTTCTAAGCAACAGGCATGGCACGCTTTAGAAGCCCAAAGAAATGCGCCTCCAAGCCGGCAGGATTAACTCAGTCTGCCTTAAAGAAGACAGCTCCATGCAGACTGTGGAAGGCAGATCTTGTAAGCAAGCCCTTAATGTAGCCAGTACACAAATATGCTTTCTCTTCTGCAAGAGGAAGAAAAGCCTCATGGCAGTCATCCTAGAAAGGTAAGCATCTGCCCCAGTTCTTTGATTGTAAAAAGTCTCTCTTCCCCCCCACCAACTCATTGTCACACAACAATATGCACTTGTTGTCAGCCAGAAGTGCATTTCTGTGTTGCTATGGATAATTGGTTTGCAAAAGTCAAGGGAATAGCATATGAAAAAGGCACCATCAAGTAAAAACTGTATCCAAGTGTTAAGCATGTGCATTCAGTCAGCAGCAGCACAGCTACTTAGAAGTTGCTTTGGGATAGCAAGAGGCCAAAGCAAAACTTACGGCTTCCAAGTTGAACCCTGTAGGCCAGCCAGCGGGTTTGATTCTCAGAAGTGGCGCTCATTGCTGAGAAGAGAATTCACTCATTCCAAGACAGGGAAGCTGGCAGGGCCCACGAATAGGACACTGCAGCTGAAATTATTTGGAGTCCTGAGAGGAAGCATAGTAGCGACCAAACTTGGCAGAGGTAGGCAGTGGGGAGCACGCAGCTGGCAAATTTTGCCCTCAGCAGCCAGCATCAGTTTAGTCAGCTAGAAATGCCTGGGATATTGGGAACACGCAGGAGGCAGGAAATGTTGTCCCTGCTCCAAGAAAGCCTCATCTGTGGAATCCAATGGAAAATATGACAAGAACCCGAGCAGAAGAATCCCCCCTGCAGGCTGCAGATTTCACAGCTGATCCACGACGACACATGGGGCTCCCAGACAGACCGGCCTCCCACAGATCGGAGCCAGACTACAGGAACACAGACAGGCTCCTGCAGAGACCATCTCTGTCACATGGTGATGGAGCAGAAATAGTTTACCCACACAAGAAAAGAAAATACTCCCTTTGTTCTGATTCCAAGTTAATTACTGATAGATATTTGGCCTCATTAGACAGCACCTGGCCATGGAGCCTTACCCAAGGAGGAAACCTTCAGACGCAAGCAAATCCTTAAAAGTTTTAGTCAATCCAAATTTGCATCAGTGAAGGAGGGTGCCAGGAGACAGCATGTAGCTGACATTCCCCAGAGATCACTGCGGGTCACCTTGAATGGCAGCGTGCTAACGGCACAGCTTGCTAACTGCCTGCTCCTGAAAGCAGTAACTGGGAGCTCTGCGCTGCATTTTCAGCTGTAGCTTATGTCAGAACGGGCAAGCCAGAGTTTGTTCCTTTGAAAGTAGAGGGAGCTTATTCCCCTGCTTTTGCAAGGATTGTAGGAGGACAAAAAGCCCTGCACATGCTTTGGATGGAAGTCACTAGACACACTAGAACCTGTGCCAAATCCTTTTGCTTGGCTCCATCAGGCCAAAGCAGCTATGAATGTGCCATCCTCCCCGATTTAACCCCCAGAAAGTGAGTTAGTTTAGGACATAAGCCACAGCAGGAGAACGGATACTTCCCCACTGAAAAGTGTTAGCTGCAGTCTGGTGGGCAGAGCACAGGGCCTAGGGTTTACAAGACTTGACTTCTGTTCTCGGCACTTCTCCTACTGTAGTTTGGGCTTAGAAAAAAGTTTCTTCCCCCATTTACCCATTTGAAACACAGAGTGAAAAATATTTTCTAGATTTGTGCAGCTCTGCTAGCATATTAATAGTAGCACTCCAGCAGCAGCCTACAGCAACCTAATATACCAATCTGGGGACTGTCAAGATGATGCAGAAACCAAGTTATCTAGCCAGCCATCTGAAATCTCACCTAATGTGTGCTAACATGTGGACAAAAGGCAGAGATGCAGAAGCCCACAAAGAGACCCTTGAACAAGAGGGCTGGGTGTGAAAGGGGAAGGCAAGGAGGAGTCTTCCTACTTCCCTGAGAGCCCCTTGAGGCCAGTGCCCCCCCCTTTATGATGAGATTAGGAGAAAGTTGCTCTGGATTTCTTTTTGCACAGCTTTTATAGCCATGCTCCAAGGCTGTAACTTCCATTTTACTGTCTCGTTGACATACGGCCCATGCAGTCTAAAATGAAATACCAGTTGTGCAAATTTTTTTTTTCAACAGAATCATACATTTTTTGCTTTATATCCCCCTTCAGAGAATCGGAATCTGATTACATATTCTTCACACCCTGACAGGCTTAAATCCCAAATTATTGTACGTCTTCGCCAGGCCACACATGGTGAATAAATTCTTATTCCCAGAAGGGCCCTCTCCACTATAGAGAGATATGGAGAGGCTGGAGCTCCACTGACCACATGAAGTCTTGGAGCATAGGCTGCAAACCCTGAAGCCCAAGTCATCATGTTATGGCCAACAAGCGATCCCAAGGGAAAGGCAACATAAGAGCTGAGCAGAAAGCCCCGTGAGCCTTTGAAAGAGGAGAAGCTGGTTGCTCTGTTTCCATTCTACTGCCCTGGCATTAGCTTCACCAGGAAGGAGAGAGGCAACTAGGACTTTCTTACAGAATCTTTTCCCTCTTTCTTACATGTCCTTAGAGAAACATTCAGAAAACATGCTTTGCTTCAAACAGGAGCTATTTTGTGTCTTAACACAGCCTTCTGGCACCTAAGCAGTCAGACAAAGAAGAAGCATTTCCTTGCCTACTCCATAAAGAGGTTTATTCTCCCAGACTTTAAAAGCAAGAGAGACCATTGTGATAATCCAGTCCACCCTTGTGCTTAATACTGACCAAAATAATTCACTCAGCAATCTGCACTTTGTTTCAGCCTGAACTAGTCTAATTTCAGCTTGCAGCTTTCCTGCATTGTATAAAAGCTTTGAGGAAGCTCTATAAATCAGGTTTGAGCTCCTTTACAAGTTTGGGGGTGGTGGGGGAAGGAAGGAGAGTTGCAGATTTAAAAAGCAATTTTTTTTTCACAAGGTTAATCAGGGCACTTCTATAGAAACCAGCCTCAAAAAGGGACCTCTCTCTATTCTTCCCAGTAAAAGCACTTAAAATGTAGCCTGGAAAGCAAGTCCTGAGCATAGACTCAGCTGTGCTTAGTTTTCCTCCTGGTCAGGAAAAAGGTGACAAGAACCGAGGAATGAGAAAGGTTCTGCTAAACAGCATAAGCGGTCGCCACCAGACAGAGCAAGCCACTGACCCAGCCCCTTTTGAGATGCCATTAGCAATGGGACAAAAATCCATCATTCAATAGATGTCCACCCAACTGTATTAAGCCACGAGGCATTGACAGGGTTAAATATGTAGTGTGACATTTCAGAAGCATCTTAAGAATCCTAGAGGACAAGTCCCAGTTAATAAGTAAGGCTTCTTCTCTTATAACCCTTAACATTTTAGGGAGGGGGAAAACTAGAAAGTCTAGAAGTTACAGGAGCTAATATACTTTTCCCCCTAGAAAAACTCACTTTTTGTATCTCCTTGCCTAGCTCTTTTCTTCACCTACCCATTCAATACATCCTGCTTCAAGGCATTTTTCTGGCCTTTGGTTAGTACAGGCCTATCCTACCACAGAAAGCAAAAGGAAGAGTGGGAACCGTATTATATTAGAGTAGAGAGTTCAGGGTGATTGGGCATTAGCCGTACCAGTCAACTGTACTTCCCAATCAAAAAAAGCATCAAAAGTCATTCAACACCTCAAATCACTCTACAAATCTTCCTCCTCATTACCAGCTTCTACTATATCCCCTCCCATGTGTGAATTCAAACACGAGGGAGACTGACAAGGATTCACACTGCATTCTTCTTAAATACCAGACACTTCCTGAAAGCCACAGAGTCAGTAAAATGGGGCTTTATTGTGCTTCAATAAAAAACTGCACAGCTGAAGAAGATCCTGGGAATTACAGACCCAAGAGCCCAGTTACAGTAGAGTGAAAACTGATGATGAATCTAACTAGGGGTCAGAAATCTAACATGGGACTTGGATAAGGATAATCTGAACAGGTCAAGTGAGCACTGCCTCCATAAAGGAGGGAAAACCCTGGACCACTAACCTGTTAAGAGTCATGTGAAAAAGTTAATAATAATAAAAAAAAAATAGATAAAGGTGATCAGGTAGGTATAATTTCAGTGGATTTTAAGACAGCGTACCAAAGTACCTCAAAAGAGATTAAGGAAAATAAAGACTGATCAGGTAAGAGGCAAAACCATGTCATGGATTAAAACTGGCTAACCAAAAAGAAACCAAAAAGTAATGGTACCTAAATTAGAGATAAGTTAATAGGGCTGCCTCCATGAGCAAATTACACTGAAGGAGCAGACAGTGAGTTGCAGTTTGCTGAAGAGACTAAATCACCCTAGTTTGCAGAAATTATAAAGTGTTTGAGAAACTCCTGATATATTTGTAACAGCGGGAATGGGAAGATGGGATTCATGTCAGGCACCCTAGAAGAGTCTTAAGCCTCTCCTGATAGATTCTGAATGGACCAGACCTTGAAGATCCACCTCCACCTCTGAGAACGCATGTTCCTCCCTACCAAGGCTTACAGTTCAGTGAAGATGCGCCTTAGTGGGTCACAGCAATTCAAGCAGCAGATAGAATGTTTTTGGTACATTTTCAAAAATGAGAGAGAGAAAATGATATATTGAACAATTAAAATGTTCATCTGGAGTCCTAAAATTTAGTCCTAAAATTAACATACTTCCCTGTGATGAGACACCAAAAATTCAGACTTACCAAGCAAGCAAGGGAGACAAGCAGACAAGTCTTGATTGCTAAGTTCAAGTTTACTATCCCTTTGACAGTTCTGCAAAATGATCAAAGCCACCTTCTAACCCACAGGTAGCCCAAAATATGAGTGGAGAAAGGGCATGTCCAAAGTATAGTGAAAAAAATAGAAAAAAAAAACTGCAGAGGTTTATAATATCCATCCCAGAGAATTCACTGTCACAAGAACTCAAAGCCAATTATTTTGAGTCTTTAAAAAAAACCCAAACAAACAAAAAAAAAAAAGATTATTGACAATTAACATCCTTATTACCCCAGCTAAGGCAAGACATTGTATTGCTAACTCCTGTCAGACATTCTGGGAACTGGGATGAATGACTTCACCTCCTGTGCCAAAGTTTTCCCACCTGCAAAAGTAGGATAAGGCTGACAAGAATATTTAGTGGCTTCATACACATGAAACATCTACCAAACTTGAAAAGAAAGGCTGTCTCTAAGTAAGATGAACTACTTGATCACAAGTTTGACCATTTAAACCAAACACCTGCAAAAACAGAGAAAGCGTGTCCCATTGTTCATAAGTAAGCTTGCATTATGGAAAAGGTAGCAGTCAACCCCCTCAGACACCAGGCAGTGGGACATTGCTGCACAACTGTCTGCTCCAGCAACGCAAGATCATTTGCTCTAGATATCTGGCTCCTGACTCCAACAAATCTCAGTAGACTCCCACCTCAGGAAGCAAGTTTTAAAGGCCACATCAAATGGTCCTGCTCAAGTTAGCCCTTTCATCACACTGCAACCAGCCAAAGAATTTGCTCATAAGGCACCTGAGAGGCAAAGACAACATGGCACGTCCCTGTGTGTTGTCCTGTACCACTTCTGTACTGCCAGAGCAAACTTTGCTTAATTCACTACTCACTCATTTCCTGACAACCGACTGGACATATGTTCTACAACTTCTACTGATACTTGCAGTGCCTCTCCCTCCCCCTGCTTCCCAAGGGCAAAAGGATGCCCAAACTCTAGACATATGCCTATGCAATACTACATTCATCCCTAGCAATGCTTACTGGGCTGTGATCCTCTAACGAGTGACAACAGGATCCTCCACACACACCATTCTACCAAGTTACTGAGCTAATAATCAACAATAAAGGATTGATTGCTTTACCAAGGTCCAAGTAGGTCTATACAACCATCTCAAAGCTACCTGAATCCATGTGCCCCACCCCCAGGCCTTGCTGAAGAACTGCTGTTTCCACAAGGGATTCCCACTCATGCTTCCCATCTAGGGGGGGCCAAAGGAAAATGTGATTATGTAGCAAAGCTAAGCTTTCCACAGTGGATTTTTTTTTTTTTTTTTTGGTGGAGGAAGAAAAACAAAACAAAAAACAAAGAAGTCCCTAAGCCTCTTTTTGGGGGCACCTCACCAATGGCTCTGCAGATGTATTGCCTTGTGTCTCTGAGCCCATTTAGAATGCAGTCCTGGCTGCTTCTGGACAAATATTTGACATATTTTTTTGTTTTGTTTTGGTCTGACAGCTCATGCAAGCAAATTCAATTTAAGGGAAGTTGGTTCAGTGGTTTTCATTAATGACACTCCAAGGGAAAAAAAAAAACGTAATTCCCAGACTGAGGAAAAGAAAAAAAAAAAATTCAGTATGTGAAACTAACACTGAGCAAAATCAATCAAACCCTTTCCACCTCCCTTCCACCCCAGCATGAAAGGATGCATCATTGAACAACACTGATTGTTCCAAGTTGTGATTTCTCACCTCAACTGCTCTGCAGGAGCCTTGCAGAGAGGAGACAAGGTGCCTAAGGTGCTAAAAAGCCATGAAATGTTCCTTGTGTGCAATGGTGTGGGTGCTACGTCATGTATAAGGAAGGCTTCTTTTTGCCAGTTTGAGGATGGCACAATCATTTCTCCTTGGCCATTTGAAATTCTGACTGTCATAATGGCCATAGCAGAAGCATTCACATTGTGGCCTTGACAGATTCCAACAAATCTGCTAAATACCTTGTCATCACAACCTCCGACTCTGGAAAAAACATCTAATTCATTACAAGGACACAAGGCAGCGGCAGCAGGGCCATTGAAAAAAAAATTTCCCCCAGTTAGTCTCGTGCTGGGTTAATGGAACAATACTCAAGACTGTTCTTTATGTACGAAATAAGTGTTTAGTTTGGGATTTTCAAGACAAACTTAAGTGAGTTGGGTCCTTCCCAGATGCCAAGGTTTCATTGGGATGAGGCACATAATGCAAGGTCAAAACACAGGCTGATTGATCTTTGCTATTTCAGTTCCACACTAGGATCTTGAGGAATACCTAATGGAGGTCCAGAGGAGCATAAGTAGTGCAGGCTTTGCCCCCAGTTAACACATCTTCCAGCAATAACTTTCAGAGTTGGGAAAGAGGGCCCATATGCCCCCAGAGCATATTCACACCATGGACCGTTTCCTACAGAGATTGATTGCTTTGGACTCAGATAGGTGGATACTAAAATTCGGCATCTAATCTGAACCCCCCCACGCTTACTCGCCCCAATACCTACCCTTGGGGGGGGGGTGTCACATAGGTCCATCTATACTGTAATAGCCAAGGGGCACAGGATAAATTACTTTGGGTATAGGAGAGAGCTAGATATTTATTTATTCGATTTATTTATTTATTTTACACACACACAAGAATATTTAAATAAAGTCCAAGCTGTTGAAAGCCTGGCTTCAAAAAAACACACTTAGGAGCAGCATAATGAATACCCACCAACATTCAAGTTGGAAATAGCCAGCAACCTACCTGAAAAAGCAGGATGTCCGTGTTTGGTAACAGGGACATGCAAAGTGTTGCAGGCAGGACCGTACTAACTATACGCTAAGAGAGCTGTCTCAGCTTGGACCTTCTTATGCCAAGGCTGAAGTCTTGCACCTGGGCATCCTTTGTCCTAATTAGAGGCATTCATTTAATGAGAAAGAAGGAAAGTACTTTGAAATCTCACTCTGCAGCTCCCTTACAGCTGGAGGCAGCATGCTACAGACAAGGTACATTTGTGCTTCTCCACAAGTCTGACATTCTCGTCCCTCCACAGGCATGGCTAGGGAAGCCCCTTCAAATGGGATTTCTCCCAATTGTTTCCCCCCCCCCCCCCATCCGGTACAAATCTATTTCGGCTGGAGATGCTTGATCTTCTCTCTGTCTGAGGTTCTATTTGGAAAAAGCTCTGGCTCAGAAATAATTGCCGTTTGCTAAAATTGGTGAGATGCAGGAAGGGAGTTTATACAAGTGGAGTCTGGTGCAATTTGGGGAGATTTGTTACGCTTAGCTCACTTCTATCAATTTCAGCAGCTCAGATGCTTATGACCTGTTGCTTGGCTTATTGTGAAAATGGCTTTTATTTACTGCACTTCCATTAAAAGATGAAATCCATGCACAGGGCTCACAGGGCAGAAAATCACAGTTTACGTCTCAGCTTATCTGCCTTCAGCGGCCTCAGCTCATTTTCACCCTGGCTCTCTCCCAGCTGCTCTCAAAGAACATTTCCAAGCATGGTTTGGAGAAGGCAAACCCTACAGCCACCACAGGGTGCACTTGGACTTCAATGCTGCAATAGGTTGGGGCAACTCAAAGCAGCCTCATATACTCCTGTAACATTGGCCAAGTGGAAAAAGGAGGGCATGGGGATGGCCGTGAGCTACACAGGTGCTATGCCCCAGAAAGGTGGCGGAGGCATCCTTATTTCAGCGTGGCTAGATTAATGTGCCACTGAACTACCCTGATACAGACTGGAGAGGGAAGGGACAAGTCTTCAGTACCTTAAGAATCACAGAGAATTTTTCCATCTCATGCCAGGGCAGTGTGCTCCCAAGGAAGGCTGAGGACTGGGGAATAATTTGAATGTCCTTCCCTGTGAACACCTGCAATATCCTGCAACCTGAGCCATTTAAAGGGGGAGAGGAGGGGCTAGGATAAAGCATGCCAGCTCCCCCTGCAAATGTATTTATCCACATTAAGTTCCCTGCAAGAGGCTGATTTAGTGTTGAAAGGGTTCAAAATTCCCTCCAAAGCCGGGTTTTAACTGTGGTCTCCATAGGGAGTCATGGGATAGGGCTGGGAAGTAGTTAAAATGCTAGTTTTCGATGACTCCAAGCTTAGAAGCTTATTATTGAGCTAACTGCGTCTTAGGGGAATGTGTCCTGGGAGCCAGTGTTACGAACAAGGAAGCAAGGAGGAGGGTAGGAGAAAGCGTTACAGAAACAGGATGCCGGGGTCACCGTGAAGTTGAGCGAGCAGCCGGAAATATGAACGGGAGAAATCCAAGCTGCAATGAGACCTGAAGATGGGAAGCTCTCCAGGAGAACCGGCAGATTCCCAATGCCTGAAAATTTATTAGGCCGCAAAGTGCCAAGAAAAGCAGAGGGCAGGGGAGGATCCCATATCAAAAAAGGGAAATGGCAAGGAAGGTGACAATCATCAGCTCCTTCAGCTAGACCTGCCCCTTGCACAGGCTCCCCCGAAATGCTCCAGCAGATGCATATTTGTGCAAAGCAGGCTCAGTGACACCACTACTTGCTGCAGCAGTTTGCAGAAAGACTGGGTTCAGTTTCGTCATTGTGCGCTTACTCTTGTCATCCTGAGACAAGACTCTGAGCTGCATTAGCCTCAGTGTCAGGGAGGGAGACTCAGCTCGAGCAGCAGGAGCTCTCCTGACCCTTCTGAGAGAGGCTGTTTAATACCAGACGTGACATCGAGGGCAGCCGGAGATGGGTTCCCTTCGCCAGTGCAGAGTTGCTAAGGTTACCTTTTCAGCTGCCTAATTAGAGAAGCTGTCACTCTCTGGCAAAGATCAGGAGGAGCCAGAAAAACTTTTTAAAAACGCAGGCAATTTGTACTGCACTACAGCAAGAAACCATCACCTAATAGGGCCATGTGTCGGAGCAATTATACCACCATTGTGACATCGTGCTCCCCATTGCCTGGGCGACTGGTGGAACAGCACGCAGAAGGAGAAAAGGTGGCTGAGCAGGAGAGCGGAGCAACAGCTGTCTCTGTTCAGAGGAAGCAGCAAGCCCTGGTTTATACAGGCCATTTAAACCCCTGTTCTCCCTCCCACTCCCTTTCCTTGCAATGGCCTGGCGTTACACTGAAAATAATCCCCTCTTTCACAGTTCCTTTATATGCCACAGTCCTTTCTAATACAAGAGAAATACAGCCCCACTTCACCCCAAAAGACAAGGGTCTGCTTTAGATGTTCCACCCTGTACCAGAACACACTTGCAGATGGCTAAATTTGCACCTCTAAATTTAGACCTCTAAATTTCGCTCCAAAGTAGTCATTAATCTTGATTTACAGACGGGAGAAAACAGAGGGACAAAGAGCAAGTGACTTTTCCAAGATCACATGAGTCAGTGTTAGAGCCAGGAACAGAATATCACAATGATCTGCATTGCTTCTAGCTACAAGACTCCACTCCCTAAACTGGAGGGTAGCTAACTGGGTTGGGAGTGGAGAGAGATTCACCTCCTAGTACTACACTGTGGCACCTCAGTCACTTTCCCAGCTTACAGAGAGCCTGGCAACAAGGACAGGGAAACAGAGTACGAAGGTCGAGTGTTCAAAATCCCTTTGTGGAACCAAGGAAGATCAGATGGGCCCAGTCACCTGCACAGTGAGAAGGCAGGGTACAACACCTGCAAACTAGCATTTTGTTGCCGACTGGAGAGTCTACCCTTTGCACTTTGTATGTTTTTCAGTCCGAGGCTTGCCCTATGCAGTGATGGAAGAACCGCAGTACAGCCTTCTCTCACAGAAATGGACACAAGTGAGTGATGGCTTGCAAAAAACCCCAAAAAAACCAAACCAACAACAACAAAAAACAAAAAAAAAGAAACCCAAAAAAAGCCAAACAAAAGACAACATTTATTCTCCTTGAGGAGCTTTCCCACAATTCCAGAAGCTGGGGCAGGAGAAAGGAAGGAAAATGTCCCTTTGAGAAGGGCTTAAAACAGGCTACACCTGGGATTATGTTGCCTTTCTCAGCTGCTCCGGTGCCCAACTCTGGTGTCAGCACTGCCAGGCAGGATCCAGACTAGCGTGAAGACATGGGGCTAGGCAACCATTATTAGTTCCCTCTTGGGAAGCTAGCCATGAAGCCGCTTGCATGGCTGTTTGGACTCCTTGCAGTGGAACCCCACCATGTGGACATTATTGCCCCCGAGGAATAACACTCAGGTATCACTGGCATTTCAGAAACACAGGGTCAAGAGACAAGACAAGGAGTAGTTGCAAGAACCCCAGATATGAAACATTCATTCCAGTCTCTCTCATCACATCTTCAAACACCACCCACCCACCCAGGGGCTGTCAGATATGAACAGCAAAAATATTTGCTCTACACCCACCCACCCCAAAAGAAAAACACCCTTAAATAACATTGGAAACTAGAACTTGCAAGGAGGTAAAAGGAGGTGGGAGTGAGGAATTTTTGGAGAATCTTGTCTTTATCAGGAGCTGCCTGACGCACGCACAGCAGTCAGGGGCTCGAGGCCTCCTAACTCACATTTCCGTAGCTGTCCCCCATCCTCATCCTCCCCACCCCCTGCAGATCTCGCAATAAATTAAGCACATGCCCTATAATTAAAAACAAAAGTTTCTATCTACCAGTGTAAAGGGGGTGGAGGGGGAACCCAGAATTTAACAGGGTTGGGAGGGGAGATGGCAGGGGACCAGTATGGCCCAACACATTTAGAAACTGGTTCTGTGAAAGGGTATCTTAAAATAAAAGAGGTAGGCTGCAGGTCAGCAGCCAGCTCCAGCATTTGCTATTCACATCACTAAACCTAAAAAAAGACTCCATAGAGGGCTTGGGGAGGTGGGGGAGAAAAGAGACACCATTAGATAATCACCCATTCTTTGAGCTTGATCTTATGCTCCCGCGGACTGAGGGGCCCCAGCGTGCAAGGTGCTGTACCGAAACAAAAGCAGTCCCTGTCCCAAAGAAATGCAAAACTCTAGATCGCCTGGCTCAGAGAAGATGCTTTTTATTAAACCAACTAAGAAATCACAAAAAAGATATCTTTTTCTGTCCCAAGGGATTCTAGTCTAAATATGCAAGCAGACAACAAGCAAGAAGGGAAGGCGGCAGCACGATGGCATGGAAGTGCCAGCACCAAGATTAAATGACTGATACATACGTGTGTGTGTGGGTCCAACAGACAAGGGACTTGAACCCAGCAGCCTCACTGATAGATCATCCCCCCCATCCACCACCACCACCGTGATACCGGTCCTTTGCCGCATCGCCCATCTGCCTGCCTGATTTCACGTTTGCTTCTTGAGCCGTGTGTACAGCAAGCTGAGATGAACTGCGCAGTGAATGTCTGCAAAGAATGCGAATGGCTAAAGAGCAGGAACGGTTCAGTACCGTGTCAGTCTCCGAGCCACTCTCCTGGGAGCCAGTGGCTGCCTGCTTCATTTTCTTCCCTAGTTCATGATTAAGATGGTGCTGTTTGGCTAATCTATTATGCAGATGCCTACTAAACAGCTGTGAAAAATTTGTTTTCATTTGTGAGCTTTCAGACCCTCCTAACTTTAATTGAAAACAAAAGGCAAGAAGGTTTGAAACAGCAGGAAGTAGAAAAAGGCTGATGGGGAGACATCTGGATTAAGAGAGTACAGAAGAAAACAAGAGGGTTGTGCCAGCATGTACTTGAGAAGCAGGGTCCATTACAGACCCTTGGCTTTATTGTCTTGTACCATATCTACTCCTTACAACGCTTAAGATCTACTGAAGTATGCTGAAATGAGCCCTGCCATCTACAAGAGCAAGCAAGTATGCAAAGCCCCCTCCACTGGCTCTTCCCCTTCCTCTCGAGAAAATGATTTTCCAACATAAGTTTAACAGGCCAGCACTTTTCCTACACTACACATTATACCAGTATGAATGTGTAAACTTTGCATCAAACTACACACTCTGCCCTTACTGTAGGCAAGGCTACTACTGCTTAAAAAGTCAATTAGCTGCATGTGTGAGTTAAGTCTTAATAGGGCTGGTTGAAAATTTGTCAGAGCTGTTCTTTGAAAAAGCTATTTTGGTTAATTTGAAACATTTCAAAGAATATATCAAATTTGCTTAAGTGATTCCAAGAAAAAAAAAATTAAATGAAGACTTTGATAATGTCAAGATACTATGTTTCAACATTTACAGAAGGGAGGATTTAGTTTATATATAACCATTTCAGAATAGACAAAAAAATCCTGAACTTTAATGGTCTAATTCAGAATGAAATATTTTCATTAGTCTGAAATAAAGCTTTGGGGATTGTTTTGCCCCTAAAGAAATATCTCAATTTAATGTTCTCTCCCTTCCAGAACAGAGAAAAGGTTCATAAATCTTGAAATTTCCAACAAAACAGAAAATCAGCTTCTTATCCACACCTGTTGTTTCCAACAAGCACTTTTCTCTTTGGTATGGATAAGCCCTTCAAGTTCTCCTGATGGCTGACACCGTAAGTACAACAGGTTTCTCTCCTCTGCTCATGCCAAATGTGGGAAAAACACCGTTTTCCATTTGGCTAAAATACTAGGGAAAAAAAATAGTCCAGAGGAGCCAAAAATGGAAAAGCAACTTACTGGACTATAAGAAAGTCTACCATAGATGGTCTTCTATTTGCTACTCCAGTGTCCCCATTCAGGGGCCAGTGTGATGGAGTGCCCAGAAGGACCCGAGAGGAGCAGGTCCGTGCAGTCCCTGCCATGCGGAAAAGATCAGCTTACCTCGGCCTACACCAGCACAAGAAGATAAGGACAGCGTCCTCAAGAACAATCCTGTCAATATACTAGGTAAATTTGTATTTTAGATACCACTTTCCAGGACCCCAAGGCACATGTCTGCCACGGCTTAAGATTCATCTCATCACTAAGACCAGCATTATTCATTTCATAAGTAGGGAAATGGGAGCACTGCAAGTTTGCTCCAGAGCATCTGCACACCCAGGCCCTGATGGAAACCCTAGTATATATAGCTTGTTAGCTGCCAGAGCACAAAGTGGACTCGGGAAAGGCAGCAACCACCAACTGGCCTGCAGCAGCCGAATAAAGATGCAGGAACGCCACCCGGCTGAGATGGCATAGCTCTGCCACAGAAAGGAGGGTTCGGTCGCCAGAGAGGGTCTCTCCACGCGCTGATCTGCCAGCAAAGGAGATAGCAGTGTAGTCTAGGCTCACACCAGGTTAGAAAGAGGACCTCCATGGTCTGGTTCCTTAACCTTTGTAGGCTTATCGTAAGTCCTCTCTCTCAGTGGTTCTGGAGGAGGTCAGGCTTGCATACACCTATGGAAACTTTCTATCACTGCCCTTTAAAGCGTAGTTCCTGGATTAATCCAGCTTTTCCACAAAAGGCATGGTGCTTTGGCTATTAAGCCCAGAGTGGGGCCCCCCGATTCGTGTGTGCCCTCCAGCCATCAAGGCCAAGTTAAGGAGTCCCTTAAAACAGCTTTTGCTGGAGCAATCCAATTTCTTCTTTGCAAAAGAAGCAGGAAAGAGGTAAACTAATACCTCTCCTACCTGCCCCCAGATACCGTTAGAGTTTTATAGAGGCAGCAGTCAGAAGCAGCAGTGATAAAACAGTAACCCTGTGTTAACAGATAATCCTTGCTTTTTATGCTACAACAAGGGTTTATATTCCAAACAACATTTCCTCCCCGTTATAAACCTCTCCCATTAATAGAGGCTGGGAGCAGCCCTGCCATCCTCTCTCCCCTACAAAGGCATGTCTCGCTGCACACTGTAATCAAAATGTAACCCCACACCCCCAGGGAGCCATTCAAACTGCCCCAGGTAATTCAAAAACAAATTTGCACCCATTCCTGCTGAAGAAAGGCTTTATGGGCTAAGACATCCTAAAAAATTTGTTTTGAATGACTCGCCGTGCATCATAAACCCAGCGGGGAAGACTGCCAAAAAGATGAGCACCAGCCAAACATAACTCCTGGATCACACTCCTCCTCACCTGGGAGGAAAGTGAGCTGGGGGAGCAGTGAAAGAAACCCAGCAGTGGTTTGTCTGCAGATTTCTCCCCTCAGACAGGCCCCTGATTCTTCCTCAGTGGCCCCCAAAGGGAGTAAAGGGTCTCTCTCACTCTATCCAGGGATTTGGTATTATCCTACAGGGCAGCCAAGATGATGTAATTTGGAAGCAGCGTATTACACAGATTTGCAAGCAAATTGCCCTTTCCCCAGGGGCTCCTCAAAGCACACAGTAAAACCCTTCAACGAGGAAGGAATGATTTTTAAACTGTCGTTTGAAGCGAATCCAGGTGTGGGAGTCTCCCTAGGTATGCACAAAGTCCAGCCGGTTCAACTCTACAAACTGCATGTCAGCAGGGGGGTCTTGGGCAACAGGCATTTCAATGACACAGCAAGTGGGGTCTGAGCCTGAAGCGGTCCCACTCCTTTGGCACAGAGGAGTGTGGCCTGCCCAGTTCAAATCCAGCCCTTTTTCCATTTCCCTTTCAGGTTGCAATGCATTAAAGGACAGTTAGGAATTCAGCAGAACACACAGCAGCGAACCCTGCATATGTCTTTAGGTTACACACTGCTGCTTTAGAAACGCCTCAAGCCAGCTGTCACCAGCCCACACAAAGTCCTCTCAAGCTGGCGCTCCATGTGATAGCACAGCACCCGAATCTAGCACTGCCTCCAAGCAGCAAGGGCCAGCACCACAGCTCTGGAGGGGTAGGGAATAAAAGGAGGGGGAGGTGGGGAAGAAAGGAAGATAGCAACAGGGCTAGAATAATCACTGGCTACTACGCAGTCTAATGGAATTATCGGCTGTGAAACCTCAGCTACTGGATTCATGAAATTAGTAAAAATGAAAGCTGAGCTTTTTGTTTAAGTTTCTAGCCATCGCGGTTGTGGAGAACAGCTAAAAGAGCTGACACCACAGTGGTTCAAGGAACCACGGCAAATAGATTTAAAGTAACAAATGAGGCTTATCTCAAAACTTTTGTGGGGCTTGACTCAGGATTTCGGATACCTGAAATTGGCTACGCCATGAGTCCTCTTCTTAGCTGACAGCAGGGTTGCTAGACTTGCCTCCCCAGCAGGTTTGTTGTGAACAGATCCCTCATAACCCAAAAATATCAAGAAAGAAGTGCTTAAACAAATCTTAGAATAGCTTTGCTCTCCCACATCCTGGCCACTAAGGCAGTCACTTCTAAGTGAACACACAGCAACGTCAGAAGGCTTGGGCATTCAGTTCAGCATCAGAGAAAAGGGAGAGCTGGGATGCAAGAAGAAAAACCCTCTCCTCCTTCACACTCCCATAGAGAAAATAAAGAGCACGCAACTGCAGCCCAACTACTAAGGACTGTGTTTAATCAAATCTCACAGACTCAGGCAGGGGGACCGCCTAAATCAGCACCGGAAGGGAAACCAGAGACACTGAAAATGCTGAAGTAGGGACAGCTAGAAAAGCAGCATTCCAAATCTGCATGTGAAAAGAGACTGCTGAAGCACTGACGTTTCTTATTCCACAACAGGATGAAAGCTAGACCATTCTAATTTTGGTGTCTAGGGCAGAGAAGAGGGGGAACCACACGCACTCACTCCAGAATAGTCAACAGCCCAGGGGTGGGCAAAATGCAACCCATGGGCCAGATGCAACCCACCGGGTCATTCTACCCAGTCCACGGGGCCCCTCAAAATTTTAGAAAAGTAATATTTATCTGCCCCTGGCTACCTGTCATTCGGCCCTCCATGGCTTGCCAAAACTCAGTAAGCGGCCCTCCGCCCAAAATAACTGCCCACCCCTGCAATAGCCTAATATTTGGGGAACCAACCTAGAAACTAAGATTCCCTTCAAGCCCCTGCTGATCCAAATTTTGAACATGGATTTGAACCTGAGCTCCCTATACCCAGTTACTTGTTCTAAAAGGATAGAGTTTATTCTAGGGTTTATTCTCTCTAGCCTGGTTTTGACCAGTATGTCCACCCCAGATGCAAAGAATCTTCTTCATAAAGGTAGCAACACAGGTTTCCGAGGGAAGGAATTCAAGGGGGGGGCAATGGCTTCAATAAATCCACATTCTCTGGCAGAAACCATTCAGATGAAAAAGTTCCCAACCTGCTCTGGCTGTACGCAATAAAGTTGTCAGTCAGTAGGTGGCATGCTTTCCTTAAATCAGTGTGCCGCTAGAAACCATTTGAGACAAGAGGACCCGACTGCTTGCAGGAAAAAGGGACATTGGCCCCAGTGTTGCAAGCAGTTAGCACACTACAGCTCCCTCTCCTTTCCCTGTAGTTTTAGTGGGATAGGATATTCCCTTTGCAGTCTAAGGAGCTGCCCTACAGAGCTGAGGAATGGGGAGGAAATGGCTTCAAGTTCACAAGTTGTCTTGAATCTGGAAAGAACAAATACAAAAATTACACCCCCTGCCTAGACATTACCTTGTCCCTGCCATAATGGAGCTCAACTAAAATGGAAAAAAAAATAAAATAAAATCAGGAAATACAGGGTTAGTGCTTTAAGAGCCATGGCTTCACACATCCCTGATGCTTTGCACACAAGGGACACATTCAAGGGAACAAAGTTGAAGCAATTTTAGTTTTACATTTATAGCACACATTTAGCAAGCTGTACAGTATGGGAAATGTATCCCACAAGGCTGCTGTTAAAAGCAAGTTAACTGTACCAGTTCTCTCGCACATGTTAATCTTGATACTAAATGCCTTTCCTCACTGAGGGTCTGGACACCTGATGTGTGCACCTGTTTAACTAAAAAGCAGGCAAACATCCAATAGAAGGCAGCACCCTTGAAACTTAAAATTATTCAGTGTAGTTCTCCCAGGGGGCAAAAAAATAGTAAGTGTCAGAGGTAACAACACCAGACTTCAGACTGCCTCATGTACCCACTTTTCACCATAGGGCAAATCTTTGCTCAGTGTAGAAGGATTACTGTCGACTCCTTGCCCCCCAGCAGAGAAGCATTATAATATGTGATGTCTAATACAGGCAGCTACCCTGGAAGAGATGGCCATCTGTCCACCTTGCACAACAGTTTACAAAACAGGTAAGCTGTACCAACACTCCTGTATCCAGACCCCAAGTGTGCATCTGTAGCAAGCATTGTGTACGTCACATCCTTCTTTTAGCATGCAAATCATCTGAACGAGCCTCCACAATTCATGCTCCAAAGATGCGGCTGTGGACTTCAGTCACTTCATTCCCTCAGCTTCCCCAGCTGTAAAATGTGAATAACTAAACCATGTTCCTTCATATGCCCACAAACAGAAAACCGGCATATTTACTTGAATCCAAGATGAGTTCCATCCAACCCCCAGCCCCATTCAACAGAGGAAAGGGGAGGGGAAGCCTTTCATCTTAGATTCAAGCTGGATGTTGGGCATGCAGGTGGAGGGGGACAGGCAGGTGGCTGCTGCATCTGACTCCAGCCCCGAGCTTGAGTCAGGGCTAGAGGCAGAGCCACAGAAGCCACTTGCCTGCCCCACTTCACCTGTCCTCCCCCTCACTACTGCTTACTGTCAGGGACAGCTCCAACTCAATACCCTCCTGGGACACAGAGCACAGTAGGAGCAGATGACACTGGCTGCTGCGTGGCCAGGAAGAGGCCAAAACTTCCACGTTTTCTATGCCTGGGAGGGAGTGGAGCTGGAGCTGTGCCTGACTAAGTGGTTGGGGGACAGGGAAGGGAGGACAGAGTCTACAGGAATGCAAGCACTACAGGGGGGGAGGACAGTCTGGAGAGGGGTAAAGAAGTGGGGGGCTGCCTGCCCCCCCATTGCACGTGTCCCCCCCGCCCGCTTTCCCAACTGTAGCAGCACCAGAGACAAGTTTAAGGTGATCCTCTAATAATTAGATTCTATACATGACAAATTTATAACATTTCCATATATAAAATCATTTTAAATTCAAAGTCACTTTGGATTTGGGTAATACAGTAAACTAAGCTTGCTCCTTCCCTCCCTCCTCTCACCTGGGAAACCAGTTTTCTGCAAGGCAAGTTTAATATAAAAACAGAGAGAGAGAGAAGCATGTCTGTTACTGAATGCTGCAAACCCAAGATGCTCACTCCATAAAATAGCCAGGCCTTCAATTGTTTCCATGATGCCACTTTTAAAGGAGAGGGTGGGTGGTGAAAGACTTGTGCTGGGTATATTTCAGTGAGACATTTACAGTCTCCCTCCTGAGAGTTGTCCCAGTGGCAGCAGCCCCTGTGCCTGTCAGCTGGACTCTGCTATCCTGCCTATGCCCAGAAACAATTTTTCAAGCACTCAAACTTTATTATCCAATTTCTCCAGGCTGCATGGAGGGCACACGCCTCCTCCGTGAGTGCTATTTCTGCCAAGTTCCAAAGCTGCTAGAGCTGTGTGAAAGTAATTCCCACCCACTGCCACTGCCCCAGGAAGAATATTTCTTTCCCATCCATGCATAACTCAAATCACTACAAGAATTCCCCTCTAAAGAATTCATGCTCAGGCCCCGATCAAGCACACAACATTGCTGGTCCAAGAGAATTCAGCAAGTAAAGAAAGCAGGGAGGATATTGTAGAAATTGGTTTTCAACCTTCACCAACAGCAATCACTAGCTAAGGCTGGGTATAGCGCACTGTAGTTCAGAAAGCTCCTTGGGATCCTTCAAGATGAAAGGTGCAATATTACAGGAATGTATTATATCCAGGGGCTTTGTTACAGTACACATTTCCTGGCATGGTTTTATTGCAAGAACATGAAGTTCACCTGAAGCTAGGGGCTGTCTGGATGACAAATGTGCCCCCAAATACTTCCCCTGACACCACAAGATATTAAAAAAGTAAAAGCCCTGATATGAACAAGTCAGCCCAAGCCACAACTACCCCAGGTAACCTTTAGGGGAGGCTAACAAAGACCACCCACCTTAGGCAGGGGAAGTATCATATATGGTCCATCTTGCCAGATATGCACCTTCAGCATCTGATCGGCAAGTTTTGTCAAACCTGTCCTGCCACCATAATGCTACAGAATCAGCAGGAGTGATAAATGATCCATACTCTTCCTCTCTGACTGATCCCAGAGGCTTGTTAGGAGCAGTGATGCCACAATTACCAAGACTGTCACATACGAGGGACCTCCAGTGGCCCAGCTGGTCATGCAGCTCGAAGCCTACCACATCTTCTGCAGAGTCCAGCAGCCTGTGCGTCCCCGCTTCAGACAGGGAGCTGGAAATAGAGACCCATGCACCAACCACCTGTAGACTTAATTACTACCTCTGATCTAGAAACAAAGCCCCACCCCAGAAAAGCCCCAACCAATATGAGACAGCAGCCCCTCTACAGACCAACATAAGCAAGTGCCTGCACAGAATTTCAGTGTGCTCCACTTAGATGAGGAGCCAAAATCCAGCTCAAGGCATCTCCCCTAAGTAACACAACTACTTTCACAAGCACAACCTCCCACTGGAAAATAAAAAAGTTGCCACCATGGGAAATGTTCAAGAATACAGAAGAGATTTTTTTTTTCCCCCCTAGGAGCTGGGCCCTGGACTGTGGGACTCCATGCCACAGGAGATTCAGAACATGCATGGGTCCGATCTATTCATACCTCAATGCCTAGCATGCCTCTTCATCTCAGCTTCCCCAGGAATATCTTTGCACAGACCCTACAGACTGATCGAGGCCTACTGCCATCTGGGGAAGGAGACAGAGATTGCTGTTGTTTCCATTTTTAGCTGAAAAGGAAGAACTCTGTTGCCATCATGAAGGAGCTAAGGAGGTACCCTGCTTTAGCCTCAGAGTCTATGGCTGAGCAGAGAAGATGAGGAAAGATAAACATGAACTAGTAATTATATCAGCTGCAGAAGCCTGACAAGTTCATCAATAATCACCCTCCTCCTGCCACCTTCACTGGGCTCCAATTCTCCTTCCAGTCACTTCAGACAAAGATTGAGGATTTAAGCACAAAGTGTACACTTAGGTACAAAGAGAAGGGAGAGTCCAAAACCAATATTACCAAACAGGATTCTGAAGCCCTGGAAGAATCTCCTGGGCAAGTTACAGGAGAGTTTACAGAGCCTCTTTTATTTCCATGGTAAAGGTCCCCTTCCTTTTCATGCAGCAGCTCTTTTGATGTGCACAAGAATGAAGAAGTGTGAGCAACAGGATGATAGGGCTTGCTCCCTCATGTTCCTTCTCCAACACAGTTTTTAATCTGACAGCTAGATTGAAAGTACCACACAAGTGGCCACCGTGATCCAGAAAAGCTAAATCAGGGTTTTATACTCCTCTCAACAGCTGTAGGTCATCCCCACAGAAGAGACAACTTTATAGCCAAGAATTAAAATGGGGGCAATTGGCAGGCATCTATTCTGATATTCAGGTGAGTGGTAAACAGACTTACTGCAAGGCAGGAGAACAGACCCAGCATGAAGAAGGAGCCATAAAGTTCCCAGCGTGTCTGACTCACCCATTTGGGCCAGAAAGGCGCTGGGGTAGAAGCAGTAACTGCAACAGGCTCCCAAATAAATCCGGTGTTCAAATCACCAAAACCTCCAGGTCACTCAGGCCAGAGGAAAGTGGAACAATTCAAGACACATCCTCTTTTCCCTCAGCCGCAGACTGTCAAGAAGCAAGCTCCATTTCAGGCCCGCCCCCTCCACTCCCTCCCAATGACACCACTCCCAGATATACTATCATCCCACACAAGCCTGGTGTTTGCTATTGCAGCAAGCTATTGACATGGGAGTGGTGAATCATGAAGCTGATGTTACAGAACAGTTGGTTAGAGGCAAAAATCCTGCATTGCTGCCAGCTCCTATTTTCTGTTGCTTGATCCCATATTTTAGGGATGCTACACGTTCAGGCAGTGGTACACCAACCAATAATCCAGGGAGCTAGAAAGAGACAGAAACCATAGCCAGTCTGGGAAAGAGAACTGCCCGCAAAGGCAAAGGGAGCTTGCTGGCGACCCTGAGATGCTTAAGGCTTTTTGGGGAGAAAGGAAAGGGGAACTGAAACAAATAGGTCATCTGACAAGACCCACTAAGAGCAAGCTGTAACCAGCCAGCTGCTCCTTCCTGGTGGGTGCCGGGTGCAATCCCATCCCTCCCTTCCACAGACAACATGCGTGCGTGTATTAAAGCAGCCTCTCTAGCATCTCAGTGCTTCTGCCCAGGATGGGTACTCTGCAAAAGGGAGGTGAAAGCAGGAGGAGACAAAGAAATGAACTGAGGTCACTGGAGATACCCAGCCCTTCAGCAAAATATGGCTGATCTCTTACAGAAAACCCACGCATGCTAGGCAGCATGCGATTGCTGTGGTACAATTTGGCCTTCCCCATTCCTTACTAGGTCTTTTGGAGAAGGCCCAAATGCTGTCAGGGTCCCATTGTTCTAGGCAAGGGATGAGGTGAGATGATCCCCACCTTCAAGGATTTTATTTAAAAGGACAAGACAGGCCAATGCTAAAAGAGAAGATAGAGGTGAAGCAATTTGCCCAGGGCTTCACAGCAGGTCAGCTGCAGAGATAGGAGTAGAGTCCAAGTCCCTGACTCCACAGCTGCTGGCTCAGCCTTTCACCATCTCACTTCAGTGCCTCCAACCTAAAAGCTCAGTGCTGACTCTTGATCAGAGACCATGGTTTTCCTGGGCTCTGGAAAGTGCTTTCTTAAACAACACAAGCAACTTAATCAAAGAAGCAAAGCAGCCAGGAGGTCCCTGGAGCTATGGAGCCAGGTGGGAGCAACGTGTTGATTCTGCAGTTTGGAGGTTTGGCCCACACAACCACAACTGAGCACCCCCTGCCTCCACACCCAAGGGACATCTGCATTCCTCAGGACAAGTTCACTTACTCCCACTCACATCCAGACCAAGGTGTTTTCCTATCCACTCTCCCTCAGGGATTCCCAGCATCATGCTCCCCACACTGTCCCGCCTCACCCTGCTCCCAAGTGCAGCTCATTAGTGCAGCTGGCTGGGCACTTTGTATTTTATTCTAGTGCATTAAGAATAAAACAAAACCAAAAGATGACAATGAACCTAGGGCTCCAGACTTGTCAGGTTTCCCCCATCCCACTTTCTTCTCGGCTTGCAGGAGGGGGATGTAGAGCTGCTCCTTTACCAAGATCAGACCTGACAGTCAAACACTCCTCCTCTCGGCTTCATCCCCACGCTGCCCAGAACCTCTGCTCTTGCCTCCTTTCCCTCCCTCTGCAGGATAACCCACAAACACATCCCCGACAATAACAGAGTCAACTCCATCTTCCTAAATACAGCAGTTACCAGGTGACCGGGAAATCTCTTTTACTGCTGATGCTGCTAATGGAAAATTTCTTCCTTTTCTCTATTGCCTGCAAAGCCAGTCATGGTTTCCCCAGCTCCTGCAGAGTTTGTCTTTTGCAGAAAAATGGAAAGACAGGAGGCATGGGGATGGAGGAGGTAAGGCTGGCAGGGAACAGATAACTGAAAATGGCTGCAGACCTGTTAGTTCCTTTGTTTCTTAAATCAGCAGCCTCATTCGGCACAGATGAGTGCCAGCTCCATCCAGTATTTGGCCTCTTTTGTCCCAAGCAGTGATAAGCCAGCCTGTCACCAAGTCATCAGGGAATTTCCATCTCTCACTCATTCATACCAGGCAAAGTATATTAAAGTTAATGTAGGGACTGAGCAGCAGAGTGACCCAGCTTCCTCTCTCACCTGGCGTATACAGGATAGAGGCCACAGGAGTCAGTGGGTGAGCCAGAGAAGATGATCGCACAACTGTACCCTCCAGAAGGAGATCAGAAGCTTTGCCCATTGACAGGCAGATCCAGGACACCCGATCCTGGACATCAAGGACACTGCTTCACCTGGCATCTTCAATACCATTAACTGTCGCCATACTGTCTGGACACTGGGAATCTTAAATGAATTAGCAGATTCCCAGCGGTTTGCACAAAACATTCAATTCATTTCTGTGGCACCACTGTCTAAGCTAGTTACGTATAAGGATCCTGTCCATTACACTGTGTGGCGGCTACTGTAATCAGTAACAGAAGCAGGCAGTAATGCCGAGGGAAAAGGGAGAGAGAACGAGGAGGAGGGAGAAAAGTGGCGGTGCTGCTCTCTCCCTGTTCACAAAGCTGCAGCTGGAGGAGGGCAATTCCCCAGTTTGTTGTTTATGAATCATCCTGGATGTACCTGACATAGTACAGATGCGAACAATACACCCACTCTCAAAAGCTTCCCAGCAAAGGAGCTGTTATACACCATACAGCTTGACCTTTCATACCCCCCTTCCTGCCCAAGTGAACACGGACTGGCCTCCAGCATGAAGATGGCATACATGCATCTCCAGCCACCTCAACATGCTAGAACAGGCACCTAGTAAAAATAGCCTGAAAACAATCCTTCGGTCTCTTCCCACCCTACTAGGCTCTTACCATAATTGACAACTACTTTCTACGCCTGCCATTGGACCAAGCCAACATCCCAGTTACACAGCAAGGCAGGCAAAAGGAGTCTACTTAAGGAGTCAGTGTGGTTATTAGCATCACATACATCATGAAGTAGCACAAAAGGACTTGGCTAGTCCCATTTTGTCCAGAGGGAGCATGAATTTAATTGCTTTGGTCCCACCCATCTGAGGCTTTTAATGTTCCCCTCCCCCTAATACATGCAAAGAGGACCGGAAGTTCCCTGTAACGCATGGTAGGGGAGCGCAGCTTTGTATGATGCCAGGATCATGAGTATACTTGTACCCTGCTGGCACACCTGAACCCTGCTCCACCTGCTTCCTCCCTCCCCGCTCAGAAAGGGAGAAGGAAGTGAGGTTTGAACCCACCCTGCCCAGTTGCTAGTGTTGAGTTATTCCTACCCTCTTACTGTTTGCAGTTCAGCTGCAAGTCTAGGAGGCTCTGTCTATAGTTAATCTTCTGTTGCCACTAGCTGGTCAATATGGGTACTCTTGCAAAGCAGCAATTCTTTAAGGATGGTCTTTTGAAGCTTTAACACAGACTTGTATTTCCCTAACACCACAAAAATAAGAGGTACTGAGGGCCTGCTGAGGGGGCTGCTGCATTTGTTGCTCAGCTGGATCTACCACATTCAAATATCACCAAAGACAGAGGCATAAAGGACTTGCCCCCACCACCCATTTCGACAGACTTTCCACAGATTTAGACAGCAACAAGCAAAAAACTTTTGAGGTAGTAGGAGCAAAAACTAGTCAGAGCGCACAGAAATCTGTGATCAAAATAACACAAAACTTATCACATCAATGGCCCTCCGTAGGCTCTGTTAAAAGTGACTGGGGATTTTTTTGTCAGACTGGGTTCTTTCCCCCAAAAAATGATTTGGCAAAAGAAGAACGATTACAGAAACATCTTTATTTTGATTCTTTTTGTCAAAACACGGGTAGCATCACAAACCTGGCTGGTTTCCTGCCACCTCACAGCTTCACTTTCCCAGAAGTCTCTTCCTGAACCAGGCTCTCCAGATCTGCTGTAATCCCAGCGATAGTGTCCTATGGCAAGGGCACCTCAGGGCACCCAGAGTCCTGAATCAAGGTTCTGGGAAATTGGCCCTTAACAAGCTTGCAAGCGAGATGGCTGGAAGTCAGTCTGCGTTGTGCTGCTTGTTTAACTGGGTTTTGTTTCGTTTCTTTTGGCTAAAAAGAAGGGGTTGGGAATAAAATCGAGATGCTCTGTAAACTTTTTTTGAGAGAGAGAGAGAGCGCGCATACGCACGTGTCCAGTTTGATCAAAAATTCCCAAACACTGAAAACAAAGAAAGCCCTACAGAAGAGCCAAGGAGGGTCAGTTTATAGCAGGGTTTTCAGGTCCAGACTCTCTGAATCCCTGGAACTCGGGGCCATTCAACTTTTCCTGAAATCATGATTCTAGTGAAACCCACTTGTTTTGCCCCCAGGAGTACACTTTCCCCTCCCCAACAAACTACTTTTTCAGGAAAAGTTCGACTTCCTTTTTTCCTGGATAGAAATGAAGACTTTGAGATGTCAGAATTCTCTGCGGGGTAAATTTCAACTGCCTCTTAAAGATGAAGCTTAAAACATTTGTCGAGTACAAGGAAACCCAAACCTGGAGCGATGAGTCAGACTCATGCATCCTCTCGAACTTAATACGAGGCATAGTATCTCTTTTGCAGGTGCATCTGTGAAGCACGAACAGTCACAGAACAAAACCGAGGCTAATGGAGTTAAGCGACTTTGCCAAGGTGACACAGCAACCAGCAGCAGAGCAAGGAATAAGAATGAAGACTTTCTTCTTACCGACTTGCGGCAACTTCCTGACCGTATTGCTTCAGCTTATGCAGCTGCACAATCCTACCTGTTCTAGCCAGCTGCCTGGGCGATAATGGTAGCAACAAATTAGAGGGAAAGAACAGAAACTACTTTCTCCCACAAGGCACATTCAGATCCGTTGCCAAGGCCGACAGATTTTCAGGCCAGGAGCCACCTCATCCTAAAAGTAGTTCCTTTCAGGAAACAGTTAGGGAGGAACATTAGTACCACTTCACACCTGCATCACAGCCCCAGAGTTAAAAGCCCACCCGCCTTTCCTTCTTTCCCTGCGATACAATACCTGCTTACAAGTAACCCAGAGGGTCTTCTCTGCCTTGGGAAGGGGGCAGTAGTCAGGAAGAACTCTCTCTAACATGCTAAAGATAGCACTCAGCTAAAACCATGCATTTGTAGAGCCCTTTCCCTGATCTCCCCCCTGCTACCTGCCTGCAAAGCTCTTCCGTGTCAGGTTATTAACATGAGAAAATGAACTTCAAGGGGCTCTTTTTCAGAGCATCTTTCCACTCCACCCCTCAGATAGTATTACACAGAGACTGTGGGACATACTGGAATGAAAACCCAGATAGGGCACAGAAACACCGCAACACTTACTGTTAGTCTTCACATGTCCCTCCCCACCTCCCACCTATAAAGAGCACACCCCATTTAAGGAACTGCTCCCTGAATCAAACTAACACATTAACAACAGCTGTTTCACACAAACAGGAGTCCTTCCAGAGGGAAGGCTCCATGCTGTCAGAATCAGGAGACATCCCTCCCCGGCTCGCCGCCCCAGGGAGCCTGCTGCAAGCGTCTTGTTTTCACTGCACTTCCCATCAGTGCTTTTGCACAGCATGATTCAGTTTTGAATCTGTAGGAAGCAAACGTTGGAAGTTGCTGTACTTTACCTGACTGTCCACAATAACCCAGTCAGTGCAAGGCAAGGGGGCATTCAATAATCTAGTGGACAACTTCAACCAACCAACCCACACAGGTTAGGGACAGGCATTCAAAAAGTCTGAGCCTGAACTGATTCAATCTTTGCAGGTTAGTCTAACCTGCGAAGCCTGAACCAATTTGGAGGTGGATAGACGTTTCCTTTTTATTCCAGAAATACAGATACATGCCTGCAGTGGCTCAGGCTAGAAGCCAGGTTGCTAGAGCAGCCCTCCCTTCCCTTACATAATGCTGAGCTGAGGGGGGCATGGCACGATGCTCTGATTAGGGAGGGGAAGTCTCAGGCTTTTCCCTGCCGGCTGTTCAAGGGGTGGGAGTGTTGCCAGACTCCAGCCCTGGGCTAACACTCTGAGGCAAGGAGAAGGTGGGCAGTGCATGCAATTGTTGGCGACATCAGCTTTTCAAATCTCCCTCTCCGCAAACCAGCAGGGCAGCTGATAAAACCAGTGCTATCAGCCCATCAGCAAAATAAAGCCTCTCTCATTAGTTAAAGCTCTTCTTAAACACCGTTTTCCAAGGAAGGAACAGAAGAACATTACTAGCTACCTGTTGATTAGTTCCAAAAAGCCCTAAGCAAACACTGTTCTGTCTGCCTGTCCCAGTGAAACTGGAGACACATACACACCTCTCAGCATTAGCTAGCATCACACATGCCTAGGGTCCATGTAGTAGGAAATGGAAGGGGGCAGGAATCCCTGCTTGAGCAGCAAGGGAAGCCAGGTAGATGCTACTGTGCCTGCAGTCTCTGCCAGAGCTCTAGCTAGGAAGGAGAGGGGAAAAGCCAGCCTGTTCTTTGGAGAGCAGAGAGGACAGCCTATCCCAGCCCAGCTGCAAAGCATCTGGGATGCTGGGGGACTCTGGATTAACTTAAACAAGGAAGAGGTCTGGGACAGACATTGCATAAACCGGTTTGACCCAAATCAGTTAAGTCTGATACTACATTCAACCAGGTTTATCTTAAACCAGTTTCAGCCATTTTGAAACTGGTTTATGTGCACAGAACTCAAGTTCTGTTAAAGGTTTAAACCAGTTTCTGATCACTTAAACCAGTTTAAACCACTTAAACTCATCATGTTCAGTATTTTGCAGGCTTCTTCAAATCTCATACAAACAGCCCATGCAACAGCTCCTCCCTACCCCCTTCCAGCCCACTGGAGTCGCTTGTTTTTGCCCATGCAGTGGAAATCCACGTTTGGGAACAAATTCCCTGAACAGACAGGAGTTCAAATTTACTTCAGTATGCCACAAAATACAAATTGCAACTCAGGGCACAGGCAAGTACCCACAGAGAGTCAAACATTGGCCCTCACTCCTGAGCTGATCCTGCTCAGAGACCCCATAAACCAAACGAACACTCCTGTATTGTATTATAAACAGGAGTAGCAGCAAATGCTCAAGCTGTAAAAGCATCTCCCACCTTTCCACTTGTTGAAAATCTTTCCAAAAAAATCCCATCTTTGAAAACAGCAAGTCTTGAAAAAAATCAACTCAGCGAAACAAAAGGATTTTTATTTGTTTTTAAAAAGAAACGAGAAATCACTTCAAGTCTTTTGGAGAGAAATAAACACTCTCTCCATTAAAAAAAAAAACCAAACATTTCATTTATTTACATATATATATAAAAACCACTCAAGTACCCAGATGGACGTGGGAAAAGAAGTTAACTTTGAGAACAAGAACCCAGGAAACTACATACACAGATTACGATGTTAGGATCAACACAGCCAGACTCCATAAAAGCTCCAGTCAGAGTTATACCACCTTAGCACAGGCCCTTTGCACGTGGGGATATTGTTAGAGAGTCTTAATGCGTATGCACACACACTTTTTTCTGACAGCCCTAGATACAAAGCATCTTGCAGAGCTGCATATGCTTGTCAAACAGCATCCATTAAAGTCATTTATGAGAAGTATATAGTAAACTCTTTTTACATTTACATTGTAGTCTCTTACATAAGAGCTATGCTGAAAATCTGCCTGCATATATATACACAGACCATCTAAATTAGATTGGAAGTTAACTGCCTCATTCTCTGAATTGCACTTAAAGCAGGCTCTGCCGCTTGTTGAAAAAGCTATTGTATATAACACATGGCCACTAACTCAATCAAGATGCATACCTTTGAGAGAGAAGAGACCTCATCACAAATGGATCAAGTCAATGAAGATGCTAGACCATTTGCCAATAAAAATACTGCAAGATATTAAATACAGCAAGGTAGTACAGGTGTACCCAAGGTTGCAGAGAACTCGTGCATCATCGTGAGCTGTATGTCAATTGATAGCATATATGCACAAGGAGTAAAGTTAAAATTTTCCATTTCCTGCCTTAAGAGCACTTTACTGAATAATTTTAGCATTCCTGAACCACGGATTGGTAGTGGGGGAAGGAGACAATTTGTATGGTCTCTCAAACAGGGAAACGGCTGATGAAATACAAGGAGCACTGGTGTCAGTCAGAGACGAGGGGTGCTAACACAACTCTAAAGAGAATAAGGAAACAAAATTAGGTCAGTTTTTAGCCAGGGGTCCCGTGTTTTGATCACAGGAAGACGGAGCACAATAAAAGTTAACCAGCTGCTAGCTTTCTGAGCGGAAATGGAGAACTCTTTCTCTTCCCACAACTGGTTTCAAGAATGAAGCATATACATATAGGCAAATTAATTTGTCCTACGCAGCCCTGGGGATTACAGGCACACAGATCTCCAGACACCAACACCCCCTAGTGGGCAGAAAAATGTTCCTTTGGCATAGCAAATCTATAGTTTCACAAGGAATATTTCCACATGCCAGGAAAGGTGCGACTAGTCTCCTACTAGTACCCTTTGAGATCAGGGTTGTGAAGACAAAGCAAGGAAAAAAAAAAAGAGGCCCTGTTTTTATACAGGGTTTTTTCCCCCGCCATCAAAAAGCTGTTGATATAATCAAAGTATTAACTAGAAGATACCTACTAGGTTCAGCAAAACACTCTTCTCTGGTCCAGGATGGCATTTTTGGTAAAACCAGACTCCCCCACCCAGAGTAGCCAATATCATGGGGGGGGGGGAGGGGCGGGGGAAGCAGAACATCACCTGGGCCACAGAAGCCCGAGGTTCAAGTCCCAGCTGGTTTCCCCATCTCCTCCTAGGAGAGCTCTCCAAGCACTAGACTATTACCTCCTGCCTCAGAATAGCTCTTTTGGTTTTCTGCCAAAGACTTCAAAAGCACTTAATTCCTTTCAAAGCCGCACAGGACATTTTTGACATGCTGGAGTTTCCTGCCCCACAGAAGTTGGGTCTTTCCTAGATTTCAGGTGGGAAATCTTTTATGACGCAAATCACAGCACACCTTTTGTATGGGAATCCTCCTTGTCTTCACAGATTCACCATCTCTTAACTTTTTCAACTGCTTTCCTGAGCACAAGTTTTCCTCTGTTGCTCTCAAAGCCCAGCAGCCCTTGATACAGTCTTCCCTAACCCTGCTCCAAGCGTACCTACATGGAACTCCATGAGGAAGTCAGACAATCTTTTCTACAGCAGGAACACCATGGGTCGGAGAAAAAAAGCGTTAGCAAGAAAGGATGCTTATTGTAGATAGCGTCCCAGGAGAAGTCAGTCGTCCTTGGGTCCAGAGAGTCATATCTCTACAAAGAACTGAATGCTACAGTTTGTGTTTCCTGGCCTTAAGAGTCCTAAACCACTCACAGGAAAAGGAAACATGGCAATGAGACATTCAGGACTCGCATCTACGTTCTGCTGCGGTGAATGAAGAGAGTTGCCAGGAAAGTGTTTCTGGTCTCTCCCAAGGTTAAAAAATAAATAAATAAATAAATTCCCAAGTTTGGCTCTTATTTTGTTCTCAACTTTTCCGTGCAAGTTCTAAACATCACTTCCTCCTTCCCCTCCGTTACCCATATTACAACTTTCTAACAAAGTCCTTCTTTGAAGCTATTCAGGCCAGGCGGCTTAGGGTGCCTGTACCTATTCAAGGCAGAAACATTCTCTCCTTCCTAAAATAAAAAAAATAGTTAGATGCCTATGAAGTTTTTCCTTCAACAGAGAGACAGTACAGATGGTCAGCACAAGACGGGTCAATACATTTTTGATACTAGATACCAAGAATTTCTGCATGTAAAGGAAGGACAAACTAACTGAGGCTATTTCCCCCACTATCCAAAACAATCAAGTTCTTCAGGCCTTCAGATGCTGTGCAACATGAAAGTGTATTGGGACTAGGACCAATGTCTAGTAAAAACCAGCATGCTAACCAGCAAAATCCTTTATAACAATGGCCCAGGAAAGAGTTAAGTGTAGGAGAAGATCCAGGTGATATTAAAAAAGGCACAAATTTAAAATATCAGAGGATACAAATAATTCATACGACAGAGCTTGGGAAAGGAAAAGAATCATCTCCCCTTGGAACGAGGCACCTATTAAACTTAGAATGGCCATCAAGCCATCCCATACAGTGGTGGTTGGAGGGGGAAGTTGCTTCCCTGCCCTTTATACTCTGACAATTTTGGGGGATACCTTGGGCTCTCCAACATATAAAAAAGCACAACAAAAAGAGGCAGTCTTGCGGTAGAGGCTGCATGCACATCACAGCACTAGCTAAACCCCAGGTTGGCTGTTTTAAGTAAAGAATTTCTTCAGCAGATACAGTATCTTCAGTCACTTATTGAAATGAGATTTGCTATACCAGATCAGACTTTTTGATCTAGCAAGCCAAATCTTTCTTAGAGCAGGAACCAATATGTAAAGCTACCTGGAGGGCCTTTTGCCTTCCTCTGATACATTTAGCCAAGAGTACGATATGGAGCTGGAGAGAATTCACTCCCAGACCCTATCATAATGTTTACTTTACCCCGAAATCTCAAGTCAGCAGCACACTAAGACTCTTACTGTCTCCGAGCTGCTTGCACGGTAAAGGCTGGCCCACCCTCATGCCAGTCTGCTCCCCGATTCTGAACTTTGTATTTCAGGTAAGATACGAAGGACATTGATTCTTTGCGATCGACTTCAGGTTCCTAGAAAATGCTGCAAAGTAAGGACCCGACAGACTCAGCCTGCGAGACCCCTTATGCACTACGTGAGTGTCTACTGCAAGCATGCTCTACTAGGAGAGCCTCACAGGGGGTTAAAAGGACCATGAGATGCAGTCAGTCATCTCGCTACTCTAGCGCATCACATTCACTGGAGAGGCAGTCACTTGGAAGCACAACAGTCGGCTCCCACAACACTGCTGAGCTTACAGCTATTTACCGGGCTAGCGTGAACACAGGCTAGAAGATCTTGACATGCTAAATGCACACAATCCACTGAAAGTCGCAACCAAGGTTCATTAAGCTGCATCTCGCACACAAAACTAAGCAGGTACTCAAATTACAGTAGGTTTAGATACCAGAGAAGCTGGTGGATAAAGAAGAGCTGTACTGAGATCAACAAAAACCTTCAGTGATCTGCCATAGCAGATGCCAAGCTTTAGATACCAAATTCTAAACAATTCACTTTTATTGAGCATAACAAGTCAGATCTAAGGCAGAGCATAAGATAATAGTGACAAGACACAGCGAGAGCATCCTCTTGGAGAAGAGATCAACCAGCTACACAAAAATAAGGCAATGCTGTTCCCATAAAAATGCATTAGTTTTCCTCCCCGCTACAGCTGAAATCTTTCAAAGTACAGGAAAACAACAACGTGTGGGGCATTCTGCAAGAGACCCAACTGTGCAAGCACCGCACAGAGCCAGGGCAATCAGCGCCATTCAACCAAAATATTTATAAACAAGCCTCTTGCTAAAATGAAGCATCCTCTTCCCTCTGCACTCAACGGCAGCTTCTCCAAGGCCAACCTTCTGCAGAAGACCGTTTCGGGAGCATCCGCTACTTCGCAGCCTGAGCTACCAGGCTCCGGGATGAAGTCTTCCCCAAAGTCATTAGACAGCCGAGAGACCCTGCTAATAATAATAATTATAAAAAAAAAAAAAAAAATCTATATATCCCTCCCAAGCCTTGCTTCCCAGGAAGAGGAATGCGCACCAAGAGGAAAACATGAAAAGGGAGGAAAAAAAGCTCTAAGTAGGCTCTCCATAAGGAGGGGGGGAATCACACCGCAACAATGTGACAGCACTGAAGTGACTCCTGCAGGATCATTGCAAGGAAGGAAACTGCTCTGCAACTTGGGAAAGAAGGGGGGGGGGTAAGAAAGGGAAGAAAACTTGCCCTTTCCAGAGCAAGAACGGCCTACATTTGACAGCAGTGAGGGCAGGGGAGCCCTGAGACACAGGACCCCAGCCTGTCAGTGACAGGGAGGGGGATGAGAAGTGACCACCATGCTGCTGGGGGGTCTGGAAGGGAGAAAAAAGAAGGGGGGTAGAAGCGAGCATGGGGAGCGGAGGAAAGGGCCGAGGACAACCTTGTGGCAAACACCCCCCGGCAGAAAGCGGAGGGGCCGGGGAGCCGGGCGCCCACCTGAGCAGGTGCAGGGGGGCTGCTCGTAACTTCGGGGAGGAGATCAAGGAAAAACTCTGTGTCCCCACACACAGGCATAGCTGTGTTTCTGGGAGCAGGGAAGGCGGCTCCCGGGGGCGGGCGGCTGCGGGACAGGCGCGGGGAAGGGGCAGTGGCCTGGAGCCCTTCCCCGCGCGGGCCGGGCGCTCACCCAGGGTGAAGAAGGGCAGCTCCGTGTTGTCCAGGTCGTCCTGCACCGCGATGCGCCCGGGCAGCTCGTTGCGGACGAAGAGCAGCAGGCGGGACTCGGCGGGGCCGGGGGCGGCGGCGGGCGGGGAGCCGCTCCAGCTGATGTCGTTCTCGCGGAGCACGGGCAGCGTGGACACGGTCACCGTCTTCACCCGGCACGGGCTGTCGGGCTCCCGCGACGCGGACGAGCCGGGCCCGCTGGCCAGCAGCAGCAGCAGCGGCAGCAGCGGGGCCGGCGGCGGCGGCGGCGGGGCGGGCGGCGGCGCGGGCGGCGGCGGCTGCAGCGGGGCGGCGCGGCGGGGCCGGCTGCGGCGGGCGGGAGCTGCCATGCCGAGCCGAGCCGAGCCGGGCTGGAGCCGCAGCCGCAGCCGGAGCGACTGAGGCGCGCAGCTCCCGCCTCCCGCCGCCGCCGCTCCGCCCCCGCCGTCGCCTCCGCCCCCGGCCCCGCCCCGCCCGGCCCGGCCCGGCCCGCGCCGTCCTCAGTACGGCGTGTGCGTGTGCGTGTCTACCTCGGTGAGGTACGCATTTCCCCAGGAGAGAAATGTGTGTCCCTCCATAAAGTGCGTCTTTCCCCAAAAGAGAAATGTGTTTCCCCCAATACGGGGGGTGTTTCCCTCCACAAAGTGTTGTGTGTTTCCCACAGTAGAGAAGTGCGTGCGTCTCTCCCTCAATAAAGTGTGTCCCCCCTCAAAGTGTCTGTGTGTTTGTCCCTCAATAGGGAAGTGTGCGCGCGCACACGTGTGTTGCACATCCAGCGCCCCAGATCTCCATTCATCCCCCTACTTTCGGCGGTGTAGCGGTGTAGATACGTACACAACCCGAGGAAGGAGATGAACCTGGGCTGGGTGCATGAGGGGTGAAGGGAGCTCAGGGAGTGACGGACAGGAGACCGGAGGCAGCGGGAGGTGGAGAAACCAGGGGAGGGGAGAGTCAGAAAAGACTGGAGACTGGGTAGGAGCATGTGGTACGTGTGTATACATATATGTTATACCTCACACACACACACACACACACACACACACACCCCTACCCAGTTCTCCCTTCATATACACACACACACACACACTGTTTCAAGATGTGACAAACTTTAGTTACCTCAGAAAGTTTTGATGAGGTCGAGCATCATTCACCCCTTCTACTACCAGCGCACCTGGAGGACCTGAGCGGTGACCTCCATCTCCGGGACACGGGCAGAACCAGGGCTGACAACTCAGCAGTGTCTGGCTGTCAGGCATGTGCTCAGGCAGGTCTTTCTGCTCAGTCTTCCCTCTCCTGTCTTCTGTGGTTTCCCCTTCTCTACATATTCTACTTCTCCAGCTTTCCTGCTATCATCTGAACATTATTATTCTCGTCAGTCCTTAACTTCTCTTCCAGAACCTTATTCCCATCACTTGCTTTCCTCCTTCCTCCCACTTTAATTCACTTCAGTCTTTTCTCCCCCTCTGGTCATTCATCGCATCTTCCTTCTAGTGCTTGCTGAATCTAGCATTTGTCTTTCCTTCAGCTCAGTCTCCTTCCCTTGCGCTTCCCACACCCCCGCCATCCATTGGGCCCCTTCCTTTCTTTTTAGCTCAGTTGACCCCCACACCCGGTCCCTTTAACTCTCAACCCCACCTTAAAAAGTCATGGCCTGTGCAACTCCCTAACACAAACTGGCTTGTGTCTTGTGGACCCATTTTTCCAGCCATACCTTTTCCCCCCAGACTTCACTCTTATGTTTTCCCTGGTCTTCATCACTCCAGCCTTTAACCCACCCTTGTCGTACTTTCTCAGCATTTCTCTTTCACGTGCTGCCTTTGGCTTGTCTTTGTTTCCCTCCTTCTAACTGTTAGCTTATTAATATATTTCTGATCTGCTCCTTAACCCTTTGGCCTTTTACCCTCTCACTCATCTTTCCATGTTTTTTTTTTTTCTTTGCTCCCTCTCTGTTAATCTGCTCCCTTTACATGTTTTTCCCTTCTGCTATTAGATTTCTCTTATGTCTTCCTGGCCCTTTGCATATAATTTCTTCTTCTTTCTTATTCATAGAGACCAACCCTCTCTTCCACATCTCTCTCCTTTCTGGAAATGGTACTGCTCATTGCCAGGCATGCCCATAGGCTATCCATTTCTGTTAGACAACTGACTGTACAATAACAGAGAAGTGTGCTTTGTGTGAGATTTTGCTGGTTATTACTATTTTATAGGTAGATAGGTAAGCTCCTACTTCCAAGGTACACCGAGATTGCCTATAAAGATGAACGTAGTTCAGGCAAGCTTGAGACTTAAGGCCTTAGGATAAGCTTTTCTCTGAGACCACGGAAACCAGGTTTCGAAGGGAAACGGATCAGGGAATTTCTGAGTAAAAAACCAACACAATTCAACAGCCTCTAGAAAGTTACCATCAGACGTGTTCTTTGGTGGTAGATGGGAGGAAAGTTATCCGAAGATTAGTTAAGCAGGTTTAACAGCCAGTTCTAGTCGTTTGCCTCTGTTTCATTAAGTTAATAGAGAATGAATCAACATATACCAAAATAGAGTCCTGTTCAGAGATAATCAAGGTCGCCATACATAAGAGCTACAGCTGGGGGTGAATATAAAAGAACTGGAATCAGGGAAAAGAACAAACAGAAAAAACCCAGCCACCTTCTGTATTCTGTACAGGAGAATATTCAGACCATTGAATATTCCAAAATAAACATGAATCATTATTTTAAAAAATAAAAAACAAAATTACCCCATTCCCAATCATAAACAAGGAGGGAAAAGCACTCACACAGTGGGAAAAAGAAAGGTTCCCAGCTTCAAAATAGCTATTTTAGGGCACAGCTGGTTTGGTTCTTATTTTAAAGAGCTGTGCCCCCACCCCCTCCCAAAAATGCTAGGGGGTGGAGGGGGAAATCTGTATAAGAAGGGAGTCCTAGAGGAACAGCTCTTATTAGGGTCTACATAGTTGTAGAGAAATGTATTCTGGGGGGAAAAGGAATGCTTAAATCTGTGCCTAACCAAGGGGTTGAATCAGTCCTGCCTGTAGCATGAGATTTCTCTTAGTGCTGGAGATGAGGAGTGATGCTGCTACTGCACCAGCCTATTCTACCCTCTTTGAATTGTGTGGGTATAAAAGGTTTTAAGCTGTCAGATAATGTTGGGGAAAGAAATAGGTTGCTTTTGGTTCTCCTGGACATTAAGAAACTTGCTCTGCTGGTATCAAAGTGGAGAAAAACATATGGTGCTGTTGCTATCTGGGTCATGTGTATGAGAGTATTTTCTTGTTTACCTCTTCTTTGACTAGGTATAATTTTGCTTTCAACCTAGCTGCCTTTTAAAAAAAAATGACCCCCTTCCTCCCCAACAACAGCAAAGGCTTGCAGTTGTACTTATGTTCCTTTTTCTATGGTCTGTAGTCAAGCAGTTTGACCAGTGTTTTCAGGGGATTAATAGGAGACTGGAGATCAGGAGACTTGGATTTTAATGTTTGTTTTCTTATTAAATGTATGACCTTTAAGTCACTTACCTTACTGTGCTTCAGCATCTTCTGGTGGAATGTGCAGCTAATATTTATCTGCTGTTTGAGCACTTGGATCTTAGGATGCAAAAATGCTCCTACATATACATGCATAGAATTGGAGGGAGTGACTTTCTTTTAACTATTTAGAAAAAAGAAACTGTCTGCTTAGGTGTATCCCGGTTTGTGACCTGTGTAAATGCAAATGTTAAGATTGCCATTTCCACCCATAAAATACAGCTTTATTGTCTGTTTCTATACTTCCAAGGAAGAGAAATCCAAACCTTTTTGCACTGTTTGAAAGTCGGCTGTAAAACCCTCAAAAGTGAAATGGACAATAGAAATCCACTTATGTTTATGATACAAGTGAAGGGCTACTCAAAGGGAAAAGCAAATTGCATTTTAAAGTTTTCCTTAAGTTCTAGGGATAGCTAGAAAGTATGCTTTCAATGTTTAATTTATCTCTTCTTTCAGCCTTCTCTGTTTAGGCTGAAAGCTTTTGTTATGAAGTATAGCATAGCTCATCATAACCCTGATATGCGTTTCACCTCAAGTTAGGGCCCAGGGCTACATGGGGAAGGTCCCTTGTAGTTTCCAGTGTCCTTTTACCCACTGAAATCCATGCAATAAAGGCATTTCTCTTTCCCTTTAACTCCCACCTTCCCTGCTCCCTTTTTAAAAAAGAGCCTCAGGATCAGACATGTTGCCATAAGGTTAGAGCGTAACTGGCCATCTCAACAGTAAAGTGTGAGTTACTTGCAGTAAGACAATGTCCTTTAGTGGCCAAAGTGCTTAAAGGGTTGTCAAGAGACATGGCTTCTATTCTTGCCTCTGCCCCTGACTAGCTAGGGGATATTGATTCAGTCACTTTACCTCTGTTTTGCTTTCCTCTCTTTATCTTGTCTATTCACACAGTAAACTCCTTGGCTGGACTTGCATTTTACATTGTAGAAAATGTAGCACAAGCAAACCAATTGGACACGACAGTAACACTAGCAATATGGCATTATGGGCTATAGGGACAGTATTTATAATTGCTTCAAGATATATGTAAAGGGGTTCTCCACAGTGTCTTGCAGTACGACTAGGCTGTTATGTATTGTATGAATTAGCTACTAGAGCTGCGCACAATATGCACTTTAAAAACATATTGCAAATTGAAAGAGGAGCATAAGAAACTTAGGAAGGCTAATACCTGCCTACATGATGACTGCATCTACCTAGGTTTAATCCTAGATTCTCACCTGGGTGGATTTTAAATGGCACCAAGGAATATTGTATTTATTTTTAAACTTGATCTGGATATACATTTGTTCTCCTGCCAGTTTCTCCTGTATTACAAAAAGGATATTGTGAGTCGGGCCAGCTTGTAATTTTTGTGCCCCTCTGGATATCTTCATGCAGACATCTTAACTGGAAAATACTTAAAATATCAATAAAATCCAAGTTAGAAAAGCGAAAGGGAGAAAAGCCAGTTTGGTTTAAGTGGCCATAGGTGAAACATCCTCTGACTTACAATCCTGTGAGCTGGCGTTCTGGACAGCCTGGCCTAATGCATCTTTTATCAACTAGTACAGCAAATTAGGAGATCATTGCAAATATATCAATAGAGGCTTTCTGAAGTAGTTTTCAATTGGCCCTCTTACCAAAGATATGTATATACAGCAGCAATCATTAAATGCACTATATATGTATTTACAATATATAGAACGATTTATAGAGCTTATAATAGATATGGCAAATCCTGCTCTTGGTGAGTGGAGGGGAAAATAAGTCATATTGTACAGCTGTGGTATAATCAGAGGCTTATATTTCACACTGCAAGGTTCACATCAGCATTAATAACTCTTTTAAAGAAGAGAACAGGAGGATCTTTATATCCAAAGGAAATGCTACAGAATTAATTTTGCTTCTAAACGGTTGTGTATAAAGGCTGGTCTGCAGCTGTATTGTCTCTAACTCTTGTCTGCAACCTCACTGCTCCTATCAGCCAATGCAAGCTACTCAGGGGCAAGTTAGGTCAGCAATTTGTTCACATAAGTCTTTAGGAAAAAAAACTAGGTGACACAGGGAAGTGACATCTAGATGTGGCTGCACTTGAGTAGTGTGCGGAGGAATTGGTATTGCAGTTCGTACCCTTGAAGCTTACTACGTGGTTTAGGAACTGCCTGGTGCAAGTGCTATAGGAGGGTTGTTCCAAAGACTACAAAGTCTTGGTTTGATGGCAGCAAGGGCAAGTTCTGTTCAAGTCTTTATCCACTGCCGATCATTCAGTGGGATCCGAGTACCTTTAAACTCACAATCTTGGCCTGGTTTGACAAATAGCACCCTTGGAGAGGTTTCTGGCTGCAGCAGCACATTTTTTTTTTCCATATAGCACCAGTAGGGAGGCGGGAACTTTTGTTGTATTCTAATATACTGGAGCCAGTTGGATAAGCATCATAAGGCCTGAACTGACTATCGTTCCTGAACTTGGACAGATACTTCATTATGAGTCATCTCTTCAAACACCCCTGTGCCCAGAGGAGAGGGGAGAATGAGCTGACCAGTGGGTGCTGACTTAGCATAGGTCTGGCACCTTGCTGCTATGCTGATGAAGCCAAGTGATTGTGAAGGAGGTTGGGGGGGAAGCAGATGTCAAGAGATTGCTTGGATGGCTTAGGCCTACGGCAGGCCACAGATGGAGATGTACTGCTGCTCAGGATTAGGATATTTTGCTTGCACACCCTGACTGCCCATAGAAGCTAGTCCATCCAAGTCTGCCCTTACAAATCAGCTAGCTAGAAATAACAATAGGTGTCTGCATAAAGTTTCCTCTCACTTGAGAGATAAAAAAACTTTAAATGCATGCATCTCTTGTGTCCTTATTAATTGACCAGTATTTAAATGACAACCCTAAACTTTTGATGTCTGAAATGTTAACTTGAGGGGTAGTACTGTCTTTTCACGGCACCACTGCTGAAAGAGATGGACTATGGAAGTGACTATAAGATAAGCTGCAGGCAGTACATCTTCAACAGGCTGGACTTTACGGAGAAATGGATGCCAAAATAAAACACCCATGCTCAACACTTCTTTTAACTTCCCTCATACAAATTGTATTTCTACATCCAGATTTTATGCATTTATCTCCAAGTTTGCTCATGTGACAGGGAAAGGGGTGGGGGAGGGTTCCTTATTGAACTAATCTCCAGATGAGTCATTGTTTTATCCTATGGCAGATCCAGAAACGTTGAAAGGGAATGGGCCTCTGGCACAGAGAAAAAGCCTGGTTTTGGAAGAGCTAAGCTGGCTTTTGGTCAGGTGAAACCCTCCAAGAATTCAAAGGGAGGGGAAGGGAGAGTGCAGATTTGCAAGCTCAGAACTGAGAGCATTGGGACAGCACTGGGCTTGTCTCATTTATCATGGCAATTTCGCCCATTCTATTTGAGGAGTTAATGCTTTGCAAATGACCTTTTCACTAGTAAAGATGAGGACGAGAAAACAAACCTCTTGTCTCTTCATTGTACAGTGTCTCAGTGCATAAGCACATGTACTATTGTTCAAATATTTTGGGGAGCTCTCTCAACTGAGACTACATTGTGGTAGGGAGCTGTACAAATCCAGTCCAGGGCACAAAGTTTTGAAGCTAAACAGCTATGTCCAGGAAAGGGAAGCTATCAGTGCAGAGAGGGGAGAGGACTGATCACAGCAGGTCAGTGGCAGAGCTGGGACTAGAACCTAGGTCCCCTGATGCCTGGCCCTACCTAATTCAGTAGACAACATGCCTTCCCCTTCTGAATAAAGCTGTGCACAATGCATTTTATGCCTGAAAAACAAAATGGGTTCCAACAACAGAGTCCTGCTTTTATAAAATCACAGCACTTCCCTTTGAAGCAGCATGACAGACATAACCCCTAATGTACCACCTGAGCCAAACACGCAAGTAACAGGTTCCTAATAAATGAGAGATAATGGTGTATGTAGCCCTGTATTAGCTGTATAAAGGGTAATAAATGAATAAATGGGTTAATTATATCCACTACAGAATTTAATTAGAGCATCTCTGTTCACTCGACTCCAGCCAGAATCTCAATTATAAATCTTTATTTTCAGGGTTTTACAACTTGCATATAAAAATTTGCTCTGGGCTTAAATATGACACACAAGGTCTCTGTTCAGGAAGTGGTCTAATTTTTTTTAAACCAAATAAAAAACAAAAAAGGTCAGTTTTGGGGACCAGATGGCTCTGGGGACTTGAAAGAAAGATGCAGGGCTTTTTTCTCAGGAGGTCTCAAATCCAAACTGGGTTAATAGAGATGGACTGTCATTAATGGCCAATGGGCAGCTTGGGCAAAGTCAAGCTTGTCTTCTTGATGGACAGGAGTCTGCATTACAAAACAAATCCGGTTTCTGCTAATTGCCATCTTTGGTCTTTTTAGCAGAAAGGCTAAGAGCTGAGTGGGTCAAAGGGATGGATTTTCTCTCTCTTTGAAAAGCAATACATACGTGTTTGGGGTGAGGCATTACAGCAGGCAAAAGGGAAATTTTCCCAACTTCCGCCTATACTGGACCTGTCTTTTGGAGGGAAGATGTGTCCTGGGTCTCTCAAATCCACTGCTACCAATTTTCATTATTGTATTGTGTTGTAATAATGTGTTGCAATACTGGGTATTTTTTTTTTCCTCTCAAAGTCCCAACTCTAGGAGTCATGGGATTACTTAGTCTTAATTTTCTTTTCCTTCTTTAGAAGTACTTTTCCAGCTCTTTCCCTAGTGGAGTGAAAAAACAAACCCCTCAAGCACAAAAAAAAGAAAGCAAATTAGAAAGAACCTCATTTTTTCTTTTAAATCTCAGGATGTTCAAGCTATTCTGGGACCCAACTTTTGAATCTTTGAACACTTGGGATGGTCAGTCCTGAAATTTAGTCCCTTTTGCCAAAACTAACTGCCCCTGGAAATAATGCAATCATGTAAAAGTACTGACAGTGTTAAAAATACATAGACTAGTTCCAGACCCTGCTTTGGGCTCAAGTAACATCACTGGTCAGAGTCTAGCTGTTTTATGGGGTTTGGTTCTTTTTGTCTTCACTCTAATGGATCTTTCTCATGCACTGAACTGACACGTGATGAGAACTGCCAGCAGGGACTTAGATACAAGCTGATGACCTCATGAAAAAGAGTCCATGTCCTGTTAGCAGCTGTCCAGTGCCCGTTTTTCTGTGTATATACTGACAACAGGGAATTGTGTGTGATGTAACAAGGAAGAATCTGTGTTTCAAGAAATCTTTACAGATCTCTGCTCCTACTGTACCACATTTGACCACCCTGAGGTGCCAGTATGTTTTGCAAAAAAATTACCTAAGGATGTTCTTTTGCATACAGCTTGTGTCCTAAATACATATTCACAGGGTAAACTAGAGTAAATCCACTGGGTAAGTCAGACTCCAGTAATGCTGAATACATATTTAAACAGCAGATCACAACAGTTTATTGTCTGTTAAGCACATGATGTGTTTTAACCCCTAAAAACACTGTCCTATTCTGGACCGTCAGCCAAATTACTGCTCAGAGGACTATGATAGATGAAATGAATTACTGGTAATAAAGATAAAGATATATGGGATGGATTAATCAAATCATAAATTTCTTAAATCTCTACTGTAGTCAATGAATCAAACTGGGCTGTATGTTTCTGGTAATTCTGGCCCCTATTCAACATACTGAATGTAGTGTGCGTGGCCTACATATTCAACAGCAGATGAAGATTGTTCAAGCAAATGATCTGATACATCTTGAGGCTGATTTTTCCGAGGTGTTAATTGACCACCACTCCCACTAGCTCATCTGCAGTTATGGATGCTCAGCAATTCCTGAAAACTAAGCATGGTCTTTCAAGCAGGGCAGGCAAAATCATTCTGAAAACTTAAACCCCAGTATGTCTAGTCATGGGCCAGGTACATGCCCAGCCCTGAGTATGTACTTACTGGCAAGTGGTAGTAATCAAGCTTCATGGATTTCGGGTTATAGCAGCATGACAATCAGGTGAGGATGAATTGGATTCTCCTTTTATCTGCATTAAAATGTCATGGTTTGCTGCCACCCCATTAGATCGAGCCCTCCCCCCAGTAGTATGCAAGTGTCACTGTGTCCTATTTCTAGGAGGAGACTGAATTCCCTAACACCTACATTTCTGTGATATTAACAGCAAACAGCATCTCCTCCTCTGTCCCTCAGTGTAGCTTCCCTGCTGAGACAATTAAACCCTCTCTCAATGCTTTTTTTTTCTCAAGGTGGAAAAAAATCCCCCGCAAAGACATCTTCTACTCCTGACCTCTGCAGGAAACCTTGACTCTAATCGAGCTTTGATTGGGGCGTCAGAAGCTTTAAGGCAAGCTCTAGCTTTTAAAGACCTGTTTGTCGGAGAGTAGCTGGCCTTTGAAGGGGGTGATTCCTTCTGGTCCCTGATGTCATGTGTCTTAGTCTTAGCAAAGTAATAGACACCGCCTGCTTGGAGCTGTTCTGATACATTGGCCAAACATCAATATGTATTTACCAGAGGGAGCTCAGAGCTTTAGAAGTTCGATTTCTTTTTCACCATCCATGAGAGAAACGAAACGAGGAGATTAAATGCCAAGAAAAGCCACCTATAAATAATGCCAAGGATTTAAACGTGCGCACACACACACACACACACACACACAAAAAGCAAAGCGAGGACGTTCATAGTGAAAGCTGCTGCTCTTTCCTCTACCCCAGCGCAGCAGTGCTTTTGAGTTTGTTTACAACAGCGTGCAGCTGAGATCAGAGCATCCACCTTCACTTTGAACCTGGCTTTCTCTCCGCCAGGCTGAATGGAGATTTTGCTTAGATGCTATTTATCAAAGCTGGGCCTTGACCAAGAGACTGCGGCCGTAGTTTTTCAAACCAAAGCTGAAGCCCCAGCGGAAAAGCCTTTCCACTTAAAACTGCAAACAAAGAGTCCAAAAGGAAGAAAAGGGGGAGGATGGCACGTGCTGCTAAGAAAGGGTTAAACATGTGAAGTAGCTCTGTTAGCAGTGTGATAGCAGCTGCAGCAGCAATAGTCCAGGCTTGTGTATCCTGCAACTCCCTGGGATCAGGCTGAACTAAATGCCGATGCCCTCTCTTGGCACCTTTTGGTAATGCACATGGCAATGTGAACTTACAGTTCAGTGAAAATGTGAGCCACTGTTATTATTAGGCTTTGTAACGTGGTAGTATTTAACAGCCCAAGACATGCCCTAGGACTCATATAGTGCATGCTGTATTATCACAAAACAAAAGACCTCGCCCCCCCCCCCCAAAAAAATTATAATCTAACAAGCAATACAGTTGTGTTTCAAGGGAAATTTTCTTACCTCTTGTGACCCATCAATTTAACTATCTAGAGAGGCATGGGAATGAGAGCAGGAGACTTGAAGTCAGGAGTCCAGGGCTCTTTTCATAACTCCTTATTTATTTTTTGATCTTCAGGGAATAAGACCTCAGTTTACTTCTATGACCCTCTGCCTCCCCTTCAGTTCTCAAGGAGGACAGCATTTTAGGGAGAACTGAGTCAGCACAGCCTTTGATTGCTGGGCTCCAGCTTCTAGCAGAGCGGGTTCTGTTAGCACAGGGGTGAGCAATTATTTTGGGCAGAGGGCTGCTTACTGAGTTTTGGCAAGCCATCGAGGGCTGCATGATGGCAGCCAGGGGTAGATAAATGTTAATTTCTAAATTTTTAGGGGCCCTGCGGGCTGGATAGAATGTCCTGGTGGGCCGCATCTGGCCCCTGGGCCGCATTTTGCCCACCCCTGTGTTAGCAGCTCTGGACAGAGTGTATTATCTCCAGCTGAGGGGTAGCAGAGAGCTGGGATTGGAGAAGGCAGCAATGGAGAAGCATGGGTCATTCTTAGATCCAGGTGATGGGATCCTTTGCCTCTCCCTTGAGGTTCAGCTCTCATGCTGGGGGGAAACGAACCCACCACAAACTGCATTTGGAAAAGAGTGAATGCACTAAAGTTGCTTTAAAAATCCACAAGCTAATATTTAGTTTGGTCAGGTCCACTACTGTTCTCATTCCCAAGAAACTACTGCATAGCCCAAACCAACAGGTTGCACAGCTGCCCTCTGTGTCATGGACAATATTGCCAGCTCTCACTGCAGAATCTTAATCACCAAGGGGTGATATAAGAGATAGCAATGGCCCAATTTGGATTGTCAGCTTCCAGGTGGATCCTGGGGTATTGGATTAACCTTCTCTCATCTCGCAAACTGCACCTAACAGTCACTGCAAGAAGACACACAGACACACAGATATAACTTTTATACAGAGGAAAACTGCACCTTAAACGGCTGCAGCAGAGTTGACTAGAGATCTCAGCCCTACTGCACAAACATAACATGAGGATGTGCTCTGTCCCAAAGAAGGAACTCCCCACCCAGCAATCTTCTCTTCTGTCACTGAATGAACAAGCCACTTTGTTTGGAGGGTTGCATTCTCCACCATTGCCCTGGGCAGACAGCTGCAGCCTGCAGTGCCAAACAATATAGTGAAGATTGGTTAAATTAGCAGCAGGACATGTCAAGACCTTCTCTTCCCCTAGAAAAATGAGATCTGCTCTTGTCCTTTCTGAAATGGTGCGGCTAGGTTAGGGTGGGAGCTGCTGCTCTGTGGAGGCAGAACACCATTTCTCAGTAATTGATCCCTTAAATCTGATTATTGTATCAGTATTTGTTATGGTGCCAGCAACACCCACCAAATAGTGCTGGCTTTCTGAGGCCTCAGGAGTCAGTGATTGATATGACTTGTTAGTGGAAGACTCATAGAGCCTGCTGGGCCTATTAATACTGGCTGCTGAGAGCGGGCTATGGCGTGAGGGTTGTGGTGCAATTCAAGGTGGGGAGGGAGGTTGGAGTACACACTTGCTGTGTATAAACTCCTTAGAGCCTTGCCCTGGGATCGTGCTGGGCACAAGTGGTTTAATTCAGGGTATGGACAGATGAAACAACTATACTGAAAGAAAAGCTTGAAAGGGGATTCCTGCTTATGACTGCCTTGTAACAGTTTTGAGTGTAAATAGAAGTTAAACCATGGTCATTTAGCAGCTGTCTCATTCAGTGGTAAATTGCCCAGGTTTAGCTTCCACTTGGGATAGAGAGGACACAAGAAGCAATTCCACTAGATCAGCTCCATGCATAGAAAGACCTCTTTCAAGGAAGCAAAATTGTTACATCTCACCATAGTTCCTGCAAGGCACTGAAGTCAATGGGAATACAGCAACTTGTCTAATTGGTCCCTATATTAAATGGCAGCAGCTCATGCCACTTTCACAGGAAGGACTCCTTCCCCCATCTCCCCCCCCTCCCCTTGCCCCTGCATCTTTCCTGTGCTATTTCCTTTGAAGTGGCTTGTAACACCACAAGCAGAAACAGCTCCTTAGAGCCCTGACTTCACCTCGGCTCCAGAACAGATGTTTTGGGTGTTTAGTTTGGTTGTACCCGTCTCTCTAGCTCCATAGTCAGCCCCTTTGTCTCTGTGTCCTCTTAATCCAAGACAAAGGAGGAAGGGCCTCTATGACCTGAAAGGGAGTAGAGCTGCTCTATCCCATAATGTAGCCTCTGAGCCCTAGCAGCAGTGTACAGTAACGCAGTGTATATGCATCTCCTCATCAACCCAAGATACATTTCAGGTTATTAAGCACCAAATTATTTTATCTAAAAAAATACTGAAAATTCAAAATCAAGAGAAAGAAGACAGTAGGGGCCAACTGGTCCTAGTTGTCTTTCTTAAGGCCAACTCAGGGATATGCTTCTTGCCCTTCTAGTCACAAGGGCTAGGGACAGACATTCAAAAAGCTTGAGCCTGAACTGATTCAGTCTCTGCAGGTTAGTCTAACCTGGCTAGGATGAACCAGTTTGTAACTGTATAGACATCCCCTCTGGACTGAAGAAATGCTGACACATGCCTGCAGTGTCTCAGGCTAGAAGCTGGGGGGTGGGGATCATTAAAGCATCCCTCCCTTCCCTTCAACAGTACTAAGCTCTGTGTGTGTGGTGGGGGAAGGGGTGTGGCCAGGCCCAGACAGGATGCTCTGATTAGGGAGGGGTCCTCCGCCCTCCCCACCACTCCTCATCAGCGAAGGAGCCAGCAGGGAGTTGCACAGCATTGAGTTACACAGCAGGGACTTACACAAGGAATTGATAGTATTTATCAGCCCATCCAGAACACAAGAACCTCTCTCATTAGTTCAAGCTCTTCTTAAACAACTTTTTCCAAGGTAGGAATGGAGGGACATTACCACCTAGGTACCTGTTGATTAGCTTCAAAAAGCCCTAAATTGACACTGTCCTGTGTGCTTTACACAGATACCTCTCACCATTAGCTAGAATACCACATGCTGGCTACTAGGGTTGTACAAAACTTTGGGTGCTGATTCGATTTAAAGGAGATTTGGCCTGATTCAGTGGCTGAATTTCTGAATCCAAATCAAATCAGGAGACCATTTAAATGGTCAGAATTGATCTGAAGCTCTCCAAATCTATTCAGAAAAAATTCAGAGAGTTTTGGTGATTTGAGCAGTCCCCATTGACTGCAGCAGATAGCTAGACCCGGGGGAGTGGGGGCTGGAGGAGGGAAAAGGGACCCTGGGGGGACCCCTGCCAGGCCCCATCCCCTGCCTGCTCTCCTAGCCTCCCTGAATGCCCCCCCCGACCCCTGCCTGCTCTCCCCGCCCCCCATGGCTGCATTGCCCGTCCCAGCTCCCCAATCTTTAAAAAAAGGCCCCCACTCACTGGCTGCTGCCAGGTGGAGGTCAATCCCTACTGCCCCCCACTGCTGCATGCTGCGTGGGGGGCTCTGCTATGAGCCCCCTGACCCTTGCCTGCTCTCCCAGACCCCTCCCCCCAATGGCTGCCTCACCTACCCCAGCTCCTGGCCTGCACTCACTGGCTGCTGCAGCAGTCTTGGGGCAGAGCCCCCCATGCAGCGTGGGGTAGTGGGGGGCAGTGGGAATCGCACCCCGCCTGGCAGCAGCTTGTGAGTATGGGCTTTTTAAAAATTATTATTATTTATTTTTTTAAAGATCCAGGAGCTGGGGCCGGGCGGGACAGCCATTGAGAGCAAGCGGGGGATGGGGCCGATTCAGAGATTCGGCAGAATTAATTCAGGACAGTGATTCGAATCACCAAGTTCCACCCAGGGCTGCAAGGCATCTGGGATGCTGGGGAACTCTGGTTTAACTTAAATCAGGAAGGGGTCTGGGACAGAAATTGCATAAACCAGTTTGACCTAAATCAGTTAAGTCTGATACTACATTCAACCAGATTTATCTCAAACTAGTTTCAGCCATTTTTAAACTTGTTTATGACCACTGAACATCTGTTCTGTTACAGATTTAAACCAGATTCTGATCACTTAAACCAGTTTATGTGTAATGTCTGTCCCTAGCCAAAGGGTTCATCAACAAACCTTTGTGGGTACTCCAATGACCGGCAAGCAAATGACCTAGAATTACTGATGCCTGGTTGCTTTATTGCTAAAGAATGAGAAAGAAGCTGTTTTTGATCTAAGCCAGAAAGTTCAAGCAGGAGAAGATAGCTCAAAAAATCAGCAATGGTGAATTTTGTCATTAGCTCCTCTTTGCCTCTCTCTATGGATATTTTAATAGATATTATACCTCTGAGAATAGTTCCATTCTTAGAGGGGACCAAAACACTTTATTTCTCAAATTAGTAGTGATCCCTTTTTTTAGTTATCCTAGACCAGTGGTTCCCAACCTTGGCTCATGACCCAAATGAGTGCTGTGGGGGCAATGCTGGTGGTGTCACACACAAATGACGAGCTGCTCCAGATGCTGGGAGCTCCCCCATCCCTGCCCCTGGGCCACTGCTGGACTCCGCTCTCAGCAGCAGGTTACAGCAAAAAAAAGGTTGGGAACCAATTGCATGTAAGGGTTGACACAGGCAATTTGGTAAAGCCTGGATAACCTAATTAGTTTGAAAATGCATATAGTATGAGCTAAATCCTAACCAAAAGAAATTAAATTTGCTAGTTAAAAGAAGCCATTCAGGAGCTGACATGGCCCAATCCATGAGTATCCTGTCTTAAACATACATTAAATCTCATGATTGTAGTCTGAATATTACTATGTCTTTACTATGTTTTGGTTGATTTAGCTGTCTGCTCCAAGCTCTTAGTTGCAGAGAGTCTTTGGAGAGTGCGATGAAGTTGAGAATGGCTTAGAGAGACACTTTTCTTTTTTTTTCAGTTTTGCGGGTTTTATAATGTCCTCTTCCCATCACTTCATGGAAGGAAGAACACATATCTTAACTAGGCTATAAATTACCTGTTGACACCTGTTCATTTACTCAACACCTTCATGGGCTGGTCTTAGCAACTTCTTTAACTTAGGCATATGTATGTAGTCTTTTAATGCATAATGTAGCAGACTTTTAATTGCCTTTGTACTGGTGGTAGGACATGTTCATAGTTTCTTGAAATTAAGAATTTCAACTTTTCTCTTTTGTTGAGACCATTCTCTGAGAGGTCCATGTAGTTTCAGTGGAACTTGAGAGTCTGTTTCAAATAAGTCCAAACAGCCTTACTATTATATACTTCCAGATCTCAAAATAGTCTGATTAAACTTAATTAATTCTTAAAGAGCTTCTTTAAGCTTAAATAGTCATTAAATAAGTTGTTTTCCTTTCTGCTTTAACCACCTTTGGTGAGGTGGCTCTTGACAGATAGATAATTCTTCAATTAATATAAATATTCTTTGCTCCAATGACTTCTTCTATTAGTAACCAGTTGAAACATCAACTGAGCTTGCTGCACTGTACACAAACTATCTCCCGGTTCACATGAACAGAGTATTGGGAAGTCATAATTTGAAGGTTTGCATAAATATACACAATATTTGCAATTTTACATCTCAAAAGAAGCTTCTCATCTCAAACATTTAAGGAACTAACCAAGCTTTACAGCGCAGAGGGGAAATGTGAGTTAAAAAGGAGGAACCAACAGCTTCTGTAGAAAATGTTTCTAATCGTCAATGTTTTTCTTAATGCCTGAAGACTTACAGCACTTATGGAAGATATTACTTTCAATAAGAAAAAAATATTGTCTTTTGAGTAAGTCCAAACAAGAGTCTTTTTCTTGCAAAGGAGGGGTTGGAAGAAAGCCCGCTTCATGACATAGTTTATGGCTCTGATAATACATCCCTACATTCCTCTTTTCTCCTAAATAGATTATTATTATTAATATTATTATTGTTGCACAACCAGATCTCTCTCCAAAGCATAAATATATTTTAGCGTTTGTTTTCTTGAGATAAAGATCTCATCTATTCCAAGCTGGTGTCTTGTATGAGGGGTCTTTTTCCTGAAGGAGAACTTGTGTGCATTGTTTGTTGACCAAATAGTTCCTAGCCTTGCAATTTACTGTTTGCAGCACATTTATAGCTTGCAATTAAAGACTTCTATTAAATATTTTGTACAAAGCACATATCCCAATAACAAATGCTTATATATTTTCCAAAACACAGCAAAAAGGATAATAGTATGGAAAATTAAAGCAAGATAGAAGTTATAAATGCCGCCTTTTAGAGTCAGTGTAAATGTGCTTGGGTGTTTTATAGCCAAGGGTGTTATTTCTTTTGATACTTGAGGCTTGTCCTTGGGGGACACAAAGAAGAAATGACCTAGAATTTCTTAAATGAGCCTGAACATCTCATTTAATACAATAAGGGAAAAAAAACAAAACACATAAGCAAACAAAAACCCATCAGCATATATTGTTATAGTCTCCAAGCATTATGAGCATAAACATAATTGTAGTTATATGAGTAAAAGTTCTGGCATGTTTTTAATACCTAACAACATCAGAATCAATTATAATACTTTATTAGTAACCAGCCTTACACAAGTATGGAAATTTTCCCCATATGGTTCAGAAATTCTCACACCCTTGCCCCCACAAAATAAGTTAGTCAAGGATTGTGCATTTTGCTCTGGGGTCAGTGAGCTAATGCATGTGGTGGAACTGATAGTGAAATGATTAATTGTCCGCTCCTTACTCACAGCAGCACTGAATGAGAGGAAAAGATCCCAACAGAAGCCAGATGGGAACTTTTTTGCTTAAAGTCCTACAAGATGCAAGGCTTTGCCTACCACTGATCAGTTGCTCTTCCACCTGCCATTCTCTTGGATGTCCCTTGGTCTGCTCTGATCCTTTCAGTGTGCACGGGGATTCATTACAGATACTCAGATCTGGATTCATACAGGGGCCCAGACCAGTGTAGATCCTGTTAGAGGCCCCCAGCCATACCTAGCTGCAGTGGATGGAGGGTTTGGCAGCACTTCCAACTTTCCCTTTGCAACAGGGGCAATTGGTTGCCAATATGGCCCAGAAAGTAGATGTCCTTGCCAGGGGAGGGAATATAGTAGAGGTCTTTGGAAATGCAAGGACTCAGTGTATCCTCTGATTCTGGAGCCCCTTGCTGAGTTCAAAGTTGCCTTCCCATGGCAGATCCTTGTGAATGGACAGATAATACGAGTACCTTTTCCTTTCCCTTTGTGGGTACAGAGACATACGCTTTGCAGCTCCCTGCATCAGGGCTCTATGCTTGCCCTTGCAGAGCAAGTATCTCCAGCCCAGGGCTTCATCCTAGGGCCTGACTCTGGGTGGCAGTCGCTGTCAGGCAGGACCGGCATCTCCCCACAAAGGATGGGCTTGCTGTCCTCTACTGCATGACAATGTGGCAGGGAGAACGGAGTGTCCCCATCCCCTCCTCCTTCATCAGAGCCTGAGCAGAACAGATGTGAACCAAACAGGGCTCCTTCTACATCCCTTAGCCAAGGCACCGGGGCTTGGCAGCTATCCTAGGACACAGACAATGGGAGGCTGACTGTCTACAAACCATTTCAGGCTCACTTGACGTGAGTCATTTTCTGCTGCCTGGCTCTTGGAAGCAGCACGGGGATCTCTGGGGCTAGGCCTGCCAGCTTGCTAGAGAATAAAGGGAGGAAAATCTGTGCCCACCCCCCCTGGCCCCTTCAAGCAGTAGACAGGGCTACTCCACACCCAATCCCTCTGTCCTGCCCTGAGGCTAGAAAGGATATGACTTTATTTCCCCTTCCCAGGTCTTATTTGGGCAGGACCAGGTCCAGATGCACTAGGCTCTGGGTAAAGGCCTGTCTGTTCTCCCCACAGTTCAGCAGTGCAGCCCCTTCCCCCCCACACTCCCGCCCTTATTTTCTTCCTTGCCTTTTCCCTTCTTCCTCACTAAGGGGAACTTGCTTTTTTGGTCATCCAGCCTTCTCCTCCAGCAGCCATTCCCAAACCTTTCCCAGTCACACCCCTTCTTGCAGACTGATAATTGTGTGTTATGCCATACATCAGTGGTTGTCAACTGGGGGTACACATACCCATAGGGTACTTAAAAAGGTCATAGGAGGTACGCAAACAAATGACAAAAAATTACTGTTTTATAGAGGTGCACCGATACATTGGTCCTATCTAGGATTGGCACCAATATAAGGAAAATTGACTGTATTGGCAATTGGCTTTTTTTGGCTGATGTGGCAATAATGTGGCCAATAAATGCCCTGTGCATGCACACAACCACAGTGCAGCATGTAGGTGGCCAGGAGCACAGCCCAGCAGCGTGGAGAGCAACCGGGTCTGGCTGGCTGTCATGTGGGAAGGGGCATTGTGGGTGCAGATCAAGGCCCCAGCATTGAGAGAGGGAGCGGGGCTGGGACAGGGGCTTCACAGCTGGGGCAGGGAGCAGGATGGAGCTGCAGCTTGTCTGGGAGAAGTGGGGAGGGGGCACATCTCCCGCTGCTGCATGCATCCTGGGAGGACATGGGGGGCATGTGCCCCTGGATCTTCATGTGGGGTGAGGGTGGGCTGCTACTGCAGGCTTGGGGTTGGGGTTGGGGCAGTGCCAGGCTGTTCCTGGTGGGGGGCCGGGTCGGGGCTGCACTCGGGGCAAGAGGTGGCAGTGCTGGGGGGGGGGGCTACAGCAAATTTTGGAGTGGGTGTAGCCCCCCTTCACCTCCCCCCTGCATCTCCCCATAGCCCTGTAGCCTGCTTCTGCACCCCTGCCTCACCACTGGGACCTTGACCTGTCCCCCTCCACACCCCTTCTCTCCCTCCTTTTAATGGTAACGTTAAAACAAAAAAAAATAAAGGGGTACATGAGCTGAAACTTTGACACAGAAGGGGTACACTTGTTAAAAAAAGGTTGAAACTCCCTGCCATGCAGCACTATGTTTGGGTGTTCACAATCAACAGGGAGTAGGGACTTCCTGGGCCTCATCACTTCTGCAGGAACTGGCCCCATCCACACTTGTACCACAGGGAAGAGCTAAATTGGGATAGCTAAGCCCTGAACAAAACAAAGCTAAATTACTCTGGCTTAGCTCTTACTGCAGAGTAAGTAGGAGACAGGGACAATTATCACTGAGCAGCTAAGGCACAGTAAATCCCCAGTCCTATTAACTTCAGGCACCAGTAATAATTGGAGGTCCAAGGAAACTAGGGGCTCCATGGACATTTTGATACTACTTAAAACTTCAGTAAGCCCACTCGTTTAGGAACTGCTGCCATACAGCCAGTGTTAAAAGAGACAAGGTCTCACAGTTCAAGGATCTTCTGACCAGCATGTTCTGCAGGCTGCCCTTGGGCAATGGGCCCTCGAAAGGAAGAGGTCTTTTTTGGCTGGAAGCTTCTTCCTGCCACAGATCTTGTTCCAGAGTCTCAGCCCAGGAAACATGGCATTCAAATTAGCAGCCTGTCAATCCTTGATATGACCCATAGTTTCATAGTTTCTAGGGTCAGAAGGGACCTGAGCAGATCATCCAGTCTGACCCCCTGCCATGGCATACAGAGTCATGGGTCTGGGTGTAGAAATCCATGTCATTGGGGTAGGGGGACAGAACTCAAGCTAGTCAGGAAATCCTTCCCCCCTTGCTAGAAATGGGACTTTTTGGTGAAAAATCAAAACCCAAGCATTTGTATTCAGAAATGCTGCCATAGTGCCTCTGCAGAAGTCTACTCTGATTCCCTCATGCTCCTAACCTCCTCAATAGGCCTGGCCCATCATGCCCTGGCTGACGGGAGGCAGTGTCTCCTGGGAGTCCCCTGGCCAGGTCACACCATGGGAGATGCACTACATTTGGGCATTGGGCCTAGAGAGGAGAACCAGAGCAGGAGGCACTTACACAGCAATGACTGTGAGGCCTTGTGGCATCAGTTAATATTTCAATTTTCGGGTGTTCAGTTTTCTGATGAAATGTCAATTTTTTTCCAGAAGCAAGTAGATCTCTTGAGGGGAAAGGATTGTTTAGCTAAAAATCAGTCTTATCTGAAAACTTTTGATTAAACTTAGACTAAGGCATTAGAAATGCTTTTGATGAGGTCCCAGAAGGGGAGCGGGGAGAGGGGCAGGACTGTTCCTTATCCTCTTCTGATAGTGGGTGAAAACTCCCCGTATTGGCGGGTGCCACCACAAGTGCAAGGGGTGCCCCTGTTCCCAGCTGACTGCATCAAGACCAAATCCCCTTTTGTTCCAATCTCTTTTCACCACTGGATTAATTGCTGATATCTGGTTTAAGGGGGCAAGGTGGGAATTTACTGGCTTTCCATTAAACCTGGCAGGTGGAGTACAGTGCTTTCCATCTTGCACAGATAAGGCATCATCCAAGCTCTGTTGTTTTGCTGATGTGTGAAGCATTTCCCATGCACTCATCTGTGCAGAGGCTTTTGGACATGAGGGGTTGTGGTTACTGCTGTATCCCCATCCCAAGTAACCATCATTTTGGCATCCATGTTGCCTGCTTTTGGGCCCATCTGGACAGTGGGAGTCATAAACAAAAGGAAATGCGATAAATGAAACATAATGTTGATCCCTCCACTGACACTCGTGTCACTCCTCTTCAGAGCAATAGCAGCTGTCTGGGGTTTTGCAGGTCAGTTTTCTAGCACAGCAGAAACCAGTGATGCGGAGTCTGGATGGATTTGAAGTGTAACTTCCTTGATTCACATACATCCACCAATTAGGCAGACAGCATGCATGCATTCTTTCTTCCAGGGATCTCAGCCCAACACATGTAATCAGTGCCTGGGGAACAACCGTGCCTTAAGCATTGACCATGCTTAGGGCCCCCAGGCAGAGCAAACTCTCTTGCAGTTCACACAATTCCCTCTTTTAGAAAGCCCAAACTTAACATCAGTAAAGAATGTCCTCCCAAGCTGCAAAACTTGCTCACGTGGTAAGAAAAAAAACACATGGCCGTGCCACAGGGTGATGCAAGATGATCGTTCAGCCAGGATTGTCTCTCCAGTCATGAAATATGCCAGCTGCTTCAAAAAATAAATAAATAAAAAACCCCATGACAGTCAGCTACAGCACCAGAAGGAGAGTTTCTTCCCTGTCATTATCAGAGCGTTTCTGGTATATCCACTAGAGCAAGATAGATTTATATTCCTGCAAAACTCTTTAACCTTTTATCTACAGATACTCATTGTCTTTACACAATGCCCATCTTTTGAATTGTTTTAAGCTGCAATGATATTTTGTGGTAGGGTCATCTCCCACCTCCCCATCCAGTTTCAATTGTTCCCATAAAGTCCACAGGTGCTGAAGATAAGACACAGAAAGGCACACATACAACTTGATCACTTCCTAGGGAAAGCCTCTATGCTTCCCTGCACTGTCCTCAATTTGTTATTAGTCTCTTCTGTACTGGGTAGTACAGAGATGGAAAGATGCACTGGACACAAACCATAACACTATATAAAATTACCACTTTCACTGATGGTATTATATGGAGATGCTCTATCTACTGGATAAAGCAGTGGGCTGGAATTCATGTTACTTGTGAGTCCTGTCCCTGTCACTAACCAGCTTTGTGACTCTGGCCAAATCATTTCATCACCTTGGCTGGGATGATTAATCTTAGCTGGGATGGTTTAGTCGGGGATGTTCCTGATTTGAGCAGGGGCTGGATTATGTGATCTTATAAGGTCTCTTCCAGGCCTACTTTCCGAAGATCCTGTGACCTCCCTCTGCCAATCTCCTTTCACCCTTTGTCCCCTGTCTACTTAGGCTGCCAACTCCCTGGGGCAGGGTCAGTATCTATCTATGTATGTGCATTAGGGCTCTGTTGCTGGTTGGGATTTCTAGGTGACCCTATAATACAAATGATAAACAACAACAGCAGAGCAGTCCAATAAATGTTATAGCCACTGGTCCCATCTGTTTGACTCCAGATAGAAAAGTGGATGGTTGAACCCTCTCAGCCAGCCACAGAAGCAGAAGGAGGGGGATACAATGGGGCTCCATTTCAGTGTCCACCTACGTGACTGGGAACCTCTGCAGTGTGTGGAGTAGTTTCCATAGCCCAGTGTGGGGAGAATAGGCACCTGATTTCCACCAAGTAACTGGTACCTAGCGTTCGCCTGGATAATATGGAGAGAATAAGCTCGTCCTGCACCCATGGGGCAGCTGGAGATTTGCTGACAGCAGCAGGCAGCATGTGGATGACTTTCCAGTTGGCATTTAAAGGCTTGAATGGCATCCCAGTCCCTTCCCCTCCCTCTCTGGCTCTACTCCTCCTGTCACATCTGTGGGCAGACAGGAGAGAGGGGCAAGCGGAGAAGATGGTGTCATCGTTCCTCTTTAATAGCTGAGTTGGCAGGCTGGTTTGGGAGGGCTCTGCTGCTGTCTCAGTTTGTGTCTAGCTGCAGCCCAGGGAAGAAAAATGTTTGTAAAGAAATTGCTAAAAGCCATGCTGATTATAAATGTTTCATGGGATCGGTGTCACATGTCTGCCGGAGACAAAGAAAGAGAGAGATGTGTTTAGCTATAATGAAGCTGATCAGCTGTTGTTTTGCTTTCTTTCTGCAATGGCTCATACCTCCCACCCTTTCTCTTTGATGGACAGGGGGCTGGGGTTCCTCCCGTCTGTTTTGTGTAGCGTTTCCCATAAGTGCACAAAGCCCACTCACCTCCTCCCCACGTGGGGCTTTGTTAACTGAACTCAATACTGGCATAAGGTATAGGGTCAATAGCCCTGGAGCCTAAGGTGGTCTTTGCTTGGCTGGCAGCAGTGATGCAAGCTTCTTCCACAATGATATGCCTCAGAGTTGATCCACTGAGGACTCCCTTCTGGAAGAGGGGAGAGTCATTCTCCATGGCTCACTCAGCTCTTCACTGTGTTGAGATTGTACCGAAGGAATAGGGGAGGGGGTTAACAGCCCTCTGAAACTGTGCTGAGGCCAGAGCTGGTCAGGAAATCAGTCATTTTCCTTCAACATTTTGGAACAATGCTTTTTTTCATTTTCATCAACATTTTCCATGCAAAGTTTTGAATGTCAGAATCCCAAAAGCCTGAAAACCAAAAGCACGTTGGTTTTTTCCAATGAAAAATCAGGGTCTTCTGAGAAAAGCCTACATTTTTTGTGAAAGTTTCCCTCTAACCAAAGACTCAATCGGGCATTAAAACAAAAGTTTGGATGGCAATTTGTAGACCAGCTCTAACTGAGACTCACAAGTCACTTTACAAAAGAGGTGCCGAACACCAACTTTGAAGAAGCACCTCATTTTAGCTAGCCTGGACTGGATTCAAATAGCCTACCTAGCTTGGCCACGATCAAGACTTTTGAACCACGTGGCCCAACAATATGCCTATAAGAAGGACCAGTTCCATCCTATAGTGTCCTAGAAACAGTACCTGTCTTAGGAATTACAGCAGGTAATATGAAATCACCTCCATGGGACTGAAACCAAAGGCAGTCCCTATATCCACTGCAGAATAAAGGAGATACGAAAGAGTCCATGAAATGCTGCGACTATGTCAAGGCAGGAAATGGTTTTCCTGTCCTGCAACACTTTCCAAGATTTCAACATTTTCCCCATTGCACATTGGGATGCATCCTAAACTTTTCAAGGTTTTTCATAAACTTCATAAAAGGAGATAAAACATACACTCTAAAGCAGCCAATAACCTGGTGGCCTAGGCACCAGTCCCCTCTTTGAGTCAGGCCAACCAGAGACTTGGTCTTGGATCGATCACATCTGAAACGAGTCCTAATCGCCAGTCTATTTACTGTTCTGGGATTTCTCTGTGGCTCTGCTGTCCAGGCAGGGGAGATGTTAGGGCAATGCAAACTGCCCAGCTGCATGTGGACCCAAACTGCATGTGCTCAGGTCTTCCTGTCATATTACTATACACATTGTCTAGCAAAGCACAGAAGCTGGACCCCAGATTTTTGCACAGAGCCCCCAGACACGTGTGTGTGTGTACATGTGCGTCTTACCAGAACTTCCATCTTGGACCAGAGAAACCTTCTTGTCAAAGTGTGAAAAGTTTTGTTTTTGACAAATCAGCTCTTTTCTGACCAAAAATGTTGTTTCATCGAAAAATTCCACACCAGTTCTCACTGTCGGAAGGAAGATCTGATACAATGCAGCCCACACTCTTCTAACGTGAGCAGCTTTCAGCTTGCTTGACGATAGGAGATCAAAACCCGGGTGGAAGAGATTTCTAAATATCTTAGTATCTTAATGGGAAATTCTCCAGCAACTGCTCAGCTCCCTTTATCTACAATTAGATATTAACATGCCAGACCGAGGTATTTTTCAGGTGAGAGTGTGAAATATTGCAAGGCCTTGTCATTGTCTATTTATGCCATTTTTTCCTCTTCCTTTTTACCCCCAGCCTGATCGGGGACCCAATAAGAAACATGGGAGAGAGAAATACCCAGGAAAGACTGTGAAGGCAAGATAATATGAGGCTCTTTGCACTCTAGCTCTGCTCACCAAGGCCCCAGTTGACAGATCTTCTCAGATGTTCACAGATAGCCTGGCTGAAAGTTACATTACCCTGAGATTTATTTCCGTGCCACGAAAAATGGGGGAACCGAACTGTTGCTGTCGGTGGGGAGATTATAACCAGAATCTCTTTTTAATGCAAAAATCTTTAACCCGACAAAATATCCATCTCGGAGAAAGGTTTCTGCCATCCAATCCCCCCACCTCTTCCCATCAGAACATTGCAAAATGTACTTGGAAGAGCAGCGAGTTCATGTTAACCGATAGCATTCAGCGCTTTTTACTGTGCTATTCATCCACATGACAAAGCTGAGAGGGAAGCCCATACTTCTTCCTGACTTTTTATTGCTTTTCAGCCCAGTGGGAACCAGCAGACATGAAAAAAGTGGTTTAACTGCAAAATATGTTTAAGTCTCTTTTTTTTTCCCCCCCAGAAAAGGTGGAGGGGGAGAGGTTGAAGGTATCAGCAAAAAATAAAATATAAAGAGGATTAGTGAACAGAAGTCTATTGTAGTACTGGGGTGGAAGAGGTTGGCAAGGGCCTGTAACAGTCCTCCAGTACTGCGACTGTCTGCCACGTGCTGAGGTGTATGTCGGGATTGTACTCAGTGGACCTCACGGAGGCTGCAAGACATCTCTGGGAGGCTATAGGCAAGGCCTGAAATGGGATTGCGCACTCCAGAATACTTGGTGGAGACGGTGCGTGGGGTTGTAATGTCTCTCTGGGTATTCAGGGTTATGTATCACTGCTAGGAAGCAGGATCTTGAGAGGAGGGAATCTATTTATTAGTACAACTTAGGCTGGTATCACTGGCTTCGATCTATTTCTGGCTTTGTTTTGAGAGCTTCTGCTTTTTTTTAAAGGTGCCAGACTGGAGTCTAGACAGTAGGGTATGCTGGAAAATTCTTGTCATGTGTTAGTACCTGAATCAGGCCACATCACAGCTTAGGAAAGCTGAAAGAGAGAACCACCCTGGGTTTTGGATTCAAAAAATGAACCTGAGGCAGACCCAATAATTCCCAAACCAGATGTTTCAGAAGGTTTAGGAAAGTTGGAGTCAGATCTAGACTTACAGCTCCAGCTGATCTCCAAGGTGAAACCCCAGGGGATTGCCAAAGCCGGAGGTCACCAGGGCTTTGATTATCCAGACAGCTCCGCTCTTAATTGTATGGTACATCAAACTGCTGAGTGCTAAACTTGCTTAGAAAACAGAAACAAATGTTTCCAGGGGAATTTCCTCTGTCACAGTCGGGACACTTTGCAAAAAAAAAAAAAAAGGCGATTGTACTGGAATTTCATTAAGGAGAAAAAAAAATCCTGTTTTGACATTTTCAGAATGAAACATTTCTAAGTTTGGTTTAGAAACAGCATTTCTCTTGGAATGACAGGGTCTTGCAGATGGTTCAGTTAAGAAAGGACTGTTTTGTTGGTCCAAAATGTTTCCCCTTGTTGACCCGAAATTAAACCTTTTGATCAACCTGAAATGTTTTAGTTTGGGATGATCCCTTGCAAGATGGCCTTTAAAAATATATTCTCTTTTCTAGGAATTTTGACATGTTTTAACTGACGCCAAATAATAAAAGGCTTCCTGTAACCGAGTTCCAATCCTCCGTGCAGTTTTCCTGCTGGGTGCTGTGCATCTTGAAGACTCATCCCAAATGCAAGCACTGAGTACCTGAAAACTGACCCTGACAAAGAGCTTCCTACCACCTACCTACCACCTACTTCTGCCATTCCCAGGCACCACAGTTCCTAAACCCACCAATAAAGGTGTTTTTTTCAGAGCTCCTCTTTGAGGAACTGCTCCTGATAAAATAATTCTCTCCAGATGAGCCCAGTCACAGTCACATCAATGATAGCAGACACCTGGGTTAAATCACTTCTGCTCAGGAAGAATGGGTTAATCCTTTTCCTCTCAAGTGGCCAGACCCTGTCCCAACATGCCATGAAGTGTGCATGAGTTGTGTGAAGGGATTTGCCTAGGGTGCTATTGCCACACATGTAACTGCATGTCATTTTGGTGGTAAAAAAAATGACTGTCAGCTCCCAAAGAGCTTACAGACTAATATAAACCACACCAGAGCTGATAGGAGAGACGGAAGCAAACATTAGAGGGGCACAGACAGTAAAATCAGAGCAAGAAAATGACATTCTATTTAAAACTGGGACGGGGACATTATTGAACCCCTCCACTTGCTAAATACCTCCCTTGGAGAGCATAACAGTAGGACCTGCTGTGTGACTTGGAACAACTCAGTGCTTCAGTTATCCTGTCTATTAAATGGAGATGCTAAGAGTGTGTATGCAGCTCACATGAACGTGCCTGAGCTAATTTTTGACTAGTTGGCTCAGGTACAGCTGCAGCATAGTCACAGTAGCACAGGTCATCACTAGCTAGCCAACCAAATAGTGCCTTTAGGTTCTGGCTGGGTTGTGTACCCATCACTGAGCCCCATGCTACTGTTTCTGCCTCTGCTGCTATCAGGATGTAACCTAGCTACTTGAACTCCCCACTTCGAACTGCAGTGTAGACATACCCTGGATTGTTGTCTTTGATAGCAGTCTTTTGCAGTTCTGCTTAGTTATTTCCCTGCAACCAGGGAGACTGAATGTGGGTCAGTTTGTTGATGATTTCAGACACCTGCTGCTCTTTGAAAGAGAAGAGAACTAAGTGGAATTAAGGCCTCTCCTTTTGTATAGATTCCTCCTTCCTTTGCAGCGGGAGGAGCATAAATGATTTTCTAACCCTCTGAGTAACTTAGGCCTTGTCTGTATTGAAGATTTGTTTCCTCAGAATGAAGCAGAGTTTGCCCTGATGCAACCAAAACCAGTAAATTATACTAGTGCAAAATTACTTTAGTTGGCTTTGTGGCAGGGGCCAGATTACATGAGCTAGTGCTCTCTTCTGGCCTTAAAAGCCCATGAATCTGCAATTTCTCCCATGTAGACAGGGCCTTCTAACTAAGCTTACTTTTGCCAAGGTCCAGATTACTTCCGGGAACCCGTACTGAAATGCACTACAGATCTGAGTAGGAATGAAACCAAAGGGCTTCATGGAAAATTCACAGAAATTACTCTCTAAAAAACTATAAGACATAGCCATAGGTGGGGTGCAATTTCCTATTACATTTTATAGGATGATTAAGAACTGATTGAAAAGTTCTCATTCTGTGGCCTTCTGTACCATAGCCTCCTCTCCAATTGGGCTTTCTCCATTAAGAAATGTTATCAAGCTAACTCATCAAGGCCCTAGGCAATGATTCTCAGCTTCAAGGTTCATTTCCCCAAAGTCAATTTCAATTCACTTTAATAAGACTTTATTGGCACAACAAGTTAGATGCATGTTCCCAAAGTGTATGGAGAGGACTGACCCCTCAAATATCACGCAGAGGTAAGCGGTACGGGATGGCGGAAACTTGGAATTTCTATTCTGCAGGCATTCAAAAAGCAGTCAGATTTGGAGTAAAAATTAGACATTGGCCCTGGAAATTCTGGGGTTTTTTTTTCTATTTTGGAAAAAAATCTTGTTTTTGTTTGTGTGTGCTGGTGTGGGGAGCTGGGAAACCTGAGCACTTCAAGCCTGCAGAAGGTGTGGCGGGGAGCTTGACAACCCTGGACGGTCAGTGGTTCCTGGTTCTTGGAGAGTTCACTGGAGGAGCTGTCCCAGAGCAATGGCTCCTGGAAGCCGGGGTTCCCGAGCAGCGCGACCGGAGAGCTGGCAGGGAACCTAGCAGCGTCCGTCAGAAACAGGCACACATCGTACCAAAACAAGGGATTGGAACTGCGATGCTGCCGTGAAACATTCTTGCATTGATGAATCATCGCTTTCCCAGTAAAAAACATGCTGCTAGAAACCCTTGACACAGAGGTGTAAAAAAATGACTTTCTGTCACCCTCTCTTCCAATGTGCCATGTGCGGTCACTCCTCTTTGCATTTAGACAGTGGTTATCAACCTTTATGGTATCAAGACACTCCTCCCAGGCCTCAAGACACCCCTCCAAAGCTTTTGGGAAAGGAGTGGCATCTCTTTCAAAGGCAAATGTATGTATTACAGTGCTTATCTCGTTATGTAGGGGCTCCACTGTGAGGGATCATCTAGGCAGGGACAAGCCTGAGCTGGGCTTATCTGCTTAGCTTGTGCTTATCTCCTCACGTCTTCTACACCCTTCAAAGGATCTGGTGGCACTTTGGTTGAGAATCACTCATTTGGACTGTGCTTGGAGCCTCCATGTCTAGCGTGGTCACTGTTTATGCAGTCAGACAGGAATACAGATCCGCTGGGGATCTTTCCTGGAGGATTTCAAAGGCGTGCCTCTCTTCTAGCACCCATGGCCCTGACTACCATGTGTGGGATAATGACAAGAACTTGCCCTGCTTAGTTCGCTTTGGTAGGACGCATGAGACACCAGGCACGCAAGCTGACACCAGCAGTGGCTTCATAATACTTTTGATTTGGAAACAGAGGTTCAGTTTTGAATAATCAAAGGCACTGTGATTGCTAGGACAGTTTCCCTTTAAAGATAACGTTAACTGTGCCGGGTCCCTTTTGACACATTAGCAACCAGGAGGGCTGGAAGAACTCAGGCAAGTTTGGCAGCTGTGAGAGAGTTATTGATTTGTTTGCTTTTTACAAACTGCCATCAAAACCCATTTGGTCCTTTTTAAATGGCTGCTTTGGGATCCGGTTTCTGAGGACAGGGGTTGCCGCCAACTCAGATTGCCAGCAGGGATTGTTTTTCATCCTGGAATTGCAGGGAACGGGTCACAGATATTACACCTGGAGCCAAGGGAAGAGAAAGGGTGGGCTCATTTTCAGAGCCGCTGCGCAGCCTCAGCGCCCACTGACTGCAAGGGGCGTTGCTGGCTTTCAGCAGTTCCAAGAATCTTTCTGCAATTCCACACATGAACCAGGCTCTTTGGGGGTTATTTTATATTTAAAGCAAAAACAAAAAACAAAAAAAACTAAATGAAGAACAGTAATAAATGGGAATGAACTGTTCTGAGCTGCTATATTTTGGCTATGGCACCTGCTCAGAAACTTTCCTCCTAATATCTTTCTTGGGTGCAGACAGCACCATTCTATGCTGCTCTCTAATGACTAGCATTAGTTTGCATTAGAAGGATTTTATACGATTTCCTTCTGCCTGGTTGCTAAGCCTGCAAGCGATTCAAATTAAGATCATCTCACCGTGCCCCATCTGGCAATAGCAGATCCCCCATTTAAGTTTGCTGCCTTCTCAGCTGCTCTCCTCCTTTTGCATCCCGTGGTTTTTTTATCTGTCCGAATTCTGCAGGCCTGTGGCTCCTCATAGACACCTGCTGCTGTTAATTCCAGTCCAGACCTATTCATTTTAAGCAACACATTCTCAGATGCAAAATGGGGAGTAGGGGGAAGAGATGTGTATTAGAGAGCTCTGCAGAGTGGATATTACAGAGAAGATGCAAAAAGTAAGAGTCACTACTAAGCTGCTGCATAGAAATTATGCACAAAATGATGAAGCCAGTGGTACAGCACGTGCCTGAGATATACCATAGAAATTATCTGCAAAATGATGAAGCTTGCACTATAATTCCTGGTTAAGATGCCCCTTAGTTATCATATAGAAGGTGTGATGAATGTGAGCAAAGAATGGGTGGATCTGAGACATGGACTAAAGCATGATCTTCAGCCCTTACTCTATTCCTGCTAACAGTTCCCTCTTCACTATGTATCCAAGTCAGTGTTTCTTAACTTGGCATCATTGATATTGTCCTGTGCATGATTTGGCCTTCCAGCTATTAGGTCTCCATGGGAGTTGAGAAGGTGACTGAATCAGAGCTCTAGTATCTATCTCTAGTATCCAGATAGTAGGCACTGCCACCTCTCACATCTTTTTGGCACTCCAAGTTCTGGCATGAGTTGGAGATGCTGAGGCCCATCAAATGTTGGAGGTGTGGAAATCTCCGTTGACCTGTACCAGTGCAAGCTTCAAGTGAAGTGCAAATGGCATCACCTCAGAACAACAACATTTTGCACCAAACCCCTTTGCAGTGGGGTGATGATATCACAAGGTGCAGGGTGGTGGAAAACTGGGCTTAATGATTTTATAATGGGAATTACATTAAACTTGGCAGCCTCCTGAGAAAGGGAAAAGAGTCCAAGGACCTGCAAAATCCTAAGGAAAAGGGATTAACATCATACTCAATATGAACAATTAATAGCATCATTCCTTTTCCCATTCTTTTCTTTTTCCACCAAAAGCTATTTTCCTTCCATACAAAAGGCACGTGAACAGGCTCCTGGGCACACCCGAATGAAACATTCATCCTAACTATGCCAGGTTGTGCTATAGTTCACAAATGGGGCTCACCTTGGGAACTGAGAACAGACCTTATGCCTTATAAAACATGTAAAATGTGCATGTTTAGCCTACTAATGTACCCTGCCATAGGCAGGGGTACAGGAGAGAGGCCTATGCACCAGAGAGGTCACATTTAAGCCATTTAGGCTAGGGACAGAAATTACACATAAATGGGTACAGGTGATCAGAAACTGGTTCAAATCTGGAACACAACAGAAGTTCAGTGCGCATCAACTGCTTTCAAAATAGCCGAAACTGGTTTAAGATAAACCTGGATGGATGTCGTATCAGACTTAACTGATTTAGTTTAAATCGGTTTATTGAACTTCTGTCCCAGATCTCATAGTTTCATAGTTTCGCCTCTTGATCCAAGTTAACCCACAATCCTCCAGCAGCCTAGGGTGCTTTGCCCCTTCTCTGCCAACCCCCCTCACAGAGTGGGTGGGCTAGCGTTGGTCCAAGCTGTCTGCTCTAGCAGAGCAGGGAGGTGTGGTTGAGCGCCCCCCGGCTTCTGGCTTGGGCCACTGCAGGCATGTGGCTGTGTTTCTGCAATCAAAAGTGAATGTCTGTTCACTTGCTTATCGGTTCGATCTACACAGTTTAGATTAACCTGCGAAGATTTAATCGATTCAGCCTTGGGCTTTTTGACTGTCTGAATGTAGCCTTAGGATATTGATGCAGCATAGGTTTTATGCAACAGTTTTAAAAAGGACTTAAGCAGCCTAGAGGCTAGTCCTCTTATGTCGAGGTAATTTAATTCCTCCTGTTGCACAGTAGGAAACCTCAAAGTATCAATGAAAGCAAAACACCTCTGTATGAGAGGCTGAGGGGTAAGTATGCTTTGCATCCCTGTTCCTGACATCTGACAGCCCCTCTGAGGTGGTGTAAACTGAGGTTCAGACATGCTGCGAGAGGCAGGAATAAAGGGTCCCTGAAAAGATGCAGATAGGAGACAGCTGAGTAAGATGTTCAGGCATGCTGTGAGGGGCAGGAATGAAGTGTCCCTGAAACGATGCAGATAGGCGATGAGGTTCAGACATGCTGTAAGGGGTGGGAATAAAGGGTCCCTGGAAAAACGCAGATAGGAGACGGTGGAGTGAGAGCAGGAGGTTAAAGGGGGAGAGAGAATATGCAAATGGGGAAGAGACCAAGGCAGCCAGCGCTGGGCCAGTGCCAAGTGGAGATGTAGGAGCAGATCAAACACCACCAGGTTAATGAGAGTGTCATTCCCAGGGCCGCTCTGAAGCGGGGAGAGCGAGGGCCGGGTGGACAGCAGCTCTGAATGATATTCTGTAATTAGCTGGCAAATAGAATATGATATTTAGTGTAATTGCTTGGAATAATGTCTTGCAGCCAGGATACATGCATTACGCACTGAGCGCTGCATCCCAGCTGCCACAGTAACTTTGCTTCCCTTTGTTTCCCTTCCCCTGTCATTTCTCATCACATCGTTCCCAAATTTGATTGCATCGTCTTAGAGCTTCGGTTGCCAGGGTAACACCACAAAGTCATTATGTGTATGCGGCGGATGCCTTACCCCTCTGAGGGCCAGTTATTTGGCCACCCCTCCTTGCCCCCAGCTCTGCTGTCTTTGCCGCCCTGTGAAGGCCCCGATCCGGCAACACAGAAAGCCAGTGGGAGTTTGAGCACTGATTTCACTGGGAGACAGAGTTAGGGCCCAGGGTCCTATGTGAAATGTTAGAAGTCATTCAAAGGTTAGACAAAATGGAGTCTGCTTTGCTGTACAACAGGGACCTGATCCAAAACCTACCAAAATCGGTGGAAAGCCTCCCACTAACTTCAGCGGACTTTGAGCTGCGCCTCCTAGGGGCAAGCCATTGGGGCATGTGTGAATAGGACATGCCCCCCACCTGCCTTTCCAACTCACCCCCTGATCGCCTTGTCAGTGCGGCTTGAAATCTCACGCGTTCAAGAAAATGCTCACTCTCTCACCAGCTGTTTTTACATGGTTACACTTATGCTTCATGATGTCTGTTAATGCTAAAGGAATTCAAGCTGGGAAACCCCCATGCCTTGCACTTACAGCGCTTCTGAACAGTGTGCATGCAGCGGCAGACACCTGGGGGAAGCTCTTTGCCCATGCCAGTATTTGGAGGATAAGCTGTGATTCCAAGAGGCTGTCAAGGAGTTTGGGAGGAGGGGAGAAGTCTTCGATGTCTGCTGGAGCTATGGGTATGTCAAACCATATATGCAAGTTGGCCAGGAGACATGTTATGCTGGGCACATGGGGGGAGACATCTTCATGCCCTTGTTGGTGACTGAGAAGGATTTACACGACTGAGAATGGGTAGTTAATACAAGTTAATTAAAGTTATAAACCATACCTAACTCTAGGAGGCAGTCAGGGTGAATCTACAACATTTTAGGCTGACTCAGCCTAACTTCGACCCCTTTTTCTTGACCTAGACAAAACCTGATCGGAAAAACAGGGAAGATATGAAGAGTTGATCAGAGGTGGTGAATGCATGTGTTTGGGAGAGGGCGTGTGTTTGCGGGATGAGGGTGAGCACAAACACATTTTGTGTGTGCGCCCGGTGGAAATCTGCATGGGAATATTGTCAGCAGGTTCTGAACTGTGAGTATGCTCGTGCATTCGTAAGAAGTGTGCAAATGTCTGGCTGTCTGCACGTGTGCAGTAGTGCATGAGTGCATGTCCCTCTAGATGACAGTGTGGGAGCGTGTGTTCGTGAGACACTGAGAGGTTGGCTAATGTCTAGCTGTGCGCATTGTGAACGGTGTGTAGCTGGTTATGTGGTTTTGCAAGAGGTTGTGTGAATGATCAAGTGATCTGGGAGACTGTGAGGCTTCAGTTAAATGGGCAAGTAGAGGACAGGACACAGAGGCCTGCTTAGAAGAGTTACAACAATACGTGGAGAGCTTTCTCTTCCAATGCTGACCCAATAGCTGCTCAAAGCCATGCCCCTCTTACCACCACACCTGCCATCCCTACCCAAGTCAGCGATGACCCCATGTCGCTGCATTGCTGCTGGTGCTTGAGGCAGGTGGCAATCAGGATTGCCCCCAGGATTGTTCCAGCTCTTTCTCCATCTCCAGTCAATTACTGCTCCTGTTTGTGAAAGCCAGAACTGATATGCTCCTGGCCCCACAACAGTGCAGGGAAGGGAGATGAAAGATATTATTTTTCAGGTGGAATAGCTTCCAAAACGGTACATTTGCAGTCAAAGTGCTGCTTGGAATGCATATGAACCACTGCCTGCAGCAACAAGAAACAAAGCCATTAAAGTTTAGATAGCAGTGTTTTTATTTTTAACCAAATGACTCAGTCTCCCCTCTAGCTCTGAGCCTGAGAGAGACAGGGAGAGAGACAGAAAGAAGGAGAGACAGAAACTTAGCCAGTGCAAGTTCAGAAAGCTTTAACCCCATTGGGATCCTGCTGCAGGGAAAGTTCAAGCAGCCTGTTCTGTTTAATTGTGCCTAGAAAAAGGTATTTAAACCAAAGTTGCTGCTTCGCTACTACTTCTTTTTTAAAAAGAGATTTCAGGGGTTTGTTGTGACTTTATTCCTCCCCAGTGCATCCTAGTGTCTTTCCTTTTTCTACCTTTTAATGCTGCACTCTTGCTCACAACAGGGAAGGGCTAGACTGAGAAGCAGGAAGGGGCATGAGTGCATGCGAGTTTGGACTGTTAATTCTTTTGGTGGCTATGCTAAAACCAAAGCACATCCGCTATGCTAGGCAGTTGTTTGATACTGGGGGCAGGGCTCTTTAAGCACGTTGCTGAATCAGGGTTTGCCTGCCCAGAAACTTGCAAACTCCAGAGGCATGTTGAATCACAATCATATCCCCAGTAATATTTTTTTTTCCAAAATGGATGAAAATGTATGCAGATATACAAGTGAGAAATAGGCCCTGGGGCATTTGGCAAATTGGCCGATGCACCATCAGTGCACAAAATACTGGCCATCACTGCTGCTGTAGAAAAGCAGAGTGGCAGAAATGAATTATGTCTCCAGCAATTGTCCAGGGAGGAGAGAAATTAAAGAGTGATTTTTTTTTTTTTTATAATAATAATAGTAGGAGTAGTAGGAGTAGCAATATGCTTGCTATATTGGTTGGTTGGTATTGGTTGTAGCCATGTTGATCTACGGACATAGGCAGACAAGGTTCTTTGGGTAAATCCAATAACTTTTAGTAGACCAACTAGAATAGTTGGAGAAATTCTTTGCAAGCTTTTGGGAAGAAAGGTGTGTCAGGAAGAAAGGTGTTTGTACCCAAAAGCTTGCAAACAAAAATTTCCTGACTATTTTAGTTGGTCTAATAAATGATATCGGATTTATCCAAATAATCTTGTCTGCTTATACTCTTTAGAAAATACTCTAAACATCCTCTGCAGTTTTAGGAAAGGTGGGATGCTCAGTGAGGTTTTGACCCATGCTCTGAAAGGCAAGGTGCACCCATTGTTTTGGGCAGAGAGCAAGTTGTGTACATGCCATTTCACTTGACTAAATGTTATGTGTGCAATCACCGGTATTCATGTGGGCAGTTCATGTGGCAGTAAGTCTCACAATGTCCCAACTAGTGCAGAAAGACAATATACATCCTTAAGACCAGATCACTGCTCCTGCCATGTTAAAAAAAGGGTAGGAAGCAACCTGAAGGGGCCAACTGCACATACTGGCCTGTGTAACTTCTCCCACCCCTTTGGTCTAGGGGAGGAAAGGGACATTGTCCAGGTAGCTTGCACACTCCAGTAATCCTCAAATGGAAGAAAGACTCTATGTGAGTTTTTTTTTTTCTAGCCAAAATATGCTAGAGTACGCACAAGGTGTTTGCAGGGGAGATGCAAAGCATCCTGGGATGCTGGGGGACTGTGAGTGAAGTTGAACCAGGAAGGGGTCTGGGACAGAAGTTCCATAAACCAGTTTGACCTAAATCAATTCAGTCTGATACTACTTCCGACCAGGTTTATCCTAAACCACTTTTGGCCATTTTGAACATGGTTTATGTGCCCTGAACTTCAGTTCTGTTACAGACTTAATCCAGCTTCTGAGCACTTAAACTGGTTTATGTGTAACTTCTGTCCCTAGCCTTCATGTTAGTCACTTTGTTTTCCTGATATTCAAAACATTTTTTGCAGGCAAAAAGCAGGTGGGTTGCATTTTGATGGCTTTTTAAACTTGGATTCGGGAGGGGAGGAAAGTTTGGTGTTGCTGCAGGCTGAGAGAGAGAAAAGTTTGAGTAAAGTTTCTCTACAAAAAAGCTACTTATGTAAATTACAGTTGGAGAAAGCCACAGCTGTGGCAGTTTCCTTGGTGGTTAATAATTATTTGAAGTTCAAACGTTTTTGACATATACATTACCACTTGTGCTTTGAACATGTAAAACTCTATATAAGTGCTAAGTGTTATTATTATTTCAGAAAGATTTATGTCTTGGCTAAATTGTAATTTGGATAATTGCATTCTGTCTACCTCAATCCACCCTGCCGTTTCAATTGAATAGAGAATACTTCTTTGCTCCCTAGCCTAAACTGTTGTGGAGTGTTACTGTGCGTGATTAAACAACTGACCCTTTCCCTCCGCCTACTCACAGTGGTAAAGTTAAGCTCCTATTTGTAGCACTGGGGCCGTGGTTCGTGAAGGGGTGAAAGAGGCTCTGGTCTACAGAGGTGCAAATCTTCTAGCTGATTCATCTATTTAGGTCACAGATGCGTATTCAGATTTTGAGAAAAGCCAAGGCAGTTACTGCATTTAAGGCCAAATGTTCAGAAGTAAATATGGATTTGGACTGCCCAGCCTGAAGATACGTCTACACTGCAGTCACTGTTTTGTTATACTTTAGGTCTCATGGACTTTAACTGAGATGAATATCATGCCTGTATCAGAGTTGCTGCTGTGACTGCAGGGTAATGCAGACTTACCTGAGCTAACTTTCATCACTGCTACTGATAGCAGTCTTGTCACAGTGACAGTGCAGGCCAGCTGTCTTGACCCAGCTTCCCTTATGGGTTCTTTAGCTGGGCAGAGCTGCTTAAAGCTACCTAGCTAGCTTGCTTAAAATGAGCGCAGGTAGGTCTGCAGTACACTGCCTGAGATACTTTAAAGGGGCCTGCTTTTCAGACAGTGCTGAGCAACCCTCCTTCAATCAGTGCCCCTTTAAGATGTCCAAAGCAGGGCACCCAAAATTACTAATCATTTGGAAACTTGCCTTGCCTTCCACTCAGTTCCACTGGTGAACACAGTGCTCCAAGAGCAGCAGAATAATGAGAGCCCAATTGTATCTCTGACAAATTTCCTGAAGTGCCTGAAAGCTGGCATGGAGGGTCTAGCAACAATCAGCGAGGCATTCACTGAGCAAGTTTTTCACTCCCTGAGACAATTATTTTTGAGGTACAAGTGGAAACAGAAAGTTCCCACTTCAGGCAACAGCCCATAGAGGGGCCTGATTTTTAAGACAATGCAGAGTGCCTCCAACTTCAATTGGCGTAGCCACAAGTGGTGGGTGCTCATCAGTGTCTGCAAATCACAGTATTGCCAACTCAGAGCATTCAAAAATCATGAGCTTAGAAAAAAATACTAATAAGACATGGTAGATTCTTTTATTTGAGTACCCAGCGCGCACTGCCAGAAGGGCGTGAAATAAGCTTTGTTTTTCAAATAAAATCACTTGACTTCAGGAGCTGGGACATGATTCATTCCAAAAACAAGTCCTCAAAAATATGATAGTTGACAACACTGAGGTTGGGACAAAAGCTTCTCATGTTCCGCGCGACACCAAGTGAGGATGCAAAGTGACTGGCATTGTAGAGTCAATAGGGCTTATTTTGGGGTGTGATTTACTTGGGAAGTGCTTAGGAAATGCAGTAATGGATGCTTTACCTGCCTACAGCTGAATTGTAATAGGACAAAGAAGAGAAGCAGGGATGGCAGGGACTGGATGAGATGCAGCTGAGATGTCTATTTATTCCCTGAGCTTTATCCTGAGTGAGTTTCATTTGCAATTTATGCCTGTAACTGAGAATTCAATTTCTCTACTTCTAAGAAAAAAATAAAAACATCCTGATTTACTGAAAAATATGAAACAAAGCAGAAAATAATAATAATAGTAATAAAAAATCAGGTGGCAGAGGAAAGCTATTCACACGGAAAAAAAAAATCTTTATTTCTATGTCTGCGGTCTTTCCCTTTACTGGCCGGGATGAACTATTTTTCCTTGCAAGTTCTGCATTTTTTCAGGATGGGAAATATGACCTCTCTGTGCATACAGGAACTTGTTATTTCATACCTTGCTGCCAGTGTGGATCTTAATCAACCAGAAAAACTCAAAATGACAAACAAACAGTAGACAGCTTTGCTATCTGAGGTTCATTAGCTCCTGGTGACCTTTCAAATCTGCAAGAAACCAAGAAGAAACACGCAAAAAAAATGGGAGGGCTTTCAAGTCATTTTGCTGGTAATTTTCACTGCTCCCCAGATCCCTTCTTTTAATGAGTGGCATATCTTGATTGTTTTCCCAAGATTTGTACTTATAGAAGTAAACAGAGAGTGGTGCTCTGACCCACCATGGAGATGGGAGGCAGAGGGTGCCCAGAGGAGTAGCACATGCTTTGCTTTGCATTGCCCAAGGTTATTTGAAACTAGCTCTCAAGGGCATCACCAACTGAGAGGCTGGAAATTCAAGCGAAGGGCACAGTGTCACACGTTTGGCATAAATGCACACTGGGGAGCTGTCAGCAGTGCCCTGCTGCAAGAGGCTAATGGGGAGGAAGATATGGTCACCAGAATGGATCTGGGCTCTGGACCACATCCAAAGCAAGGGCAGGGGAACAGAAGGACTGACCTTGAAGGCTAGCCCCATGGCTGCGGCCATCCTGACACGGAGCCAGCAGGATCAGGGAGCAAGGAGAACTGATTTCAAGAATTAATCGTTAATGACAGACATGCCTGGACAGCACTGCCATGGCAAGCAACAAGGGCCAAATCCTGAGGTGGTGTAAACCAATGTCTTCCTACTGCCATCAGTGGTAGAGCTGCCTAGAGCATCATATGCCATTGGAAAAGGCAGTTCTGTCTGTATCAGAAAACTTGGAAAAATTGGCTTGATTTGGCCCAAATTTCATTCTGGAAGAAAACCAGGGAGAAATAAAAAAAGTTCTGACAATGCTGAAATATCCTGGCTTGAAATTTTTAAACCAAAACATTTCCTTTCCTTTCCTCTCCTCCCCCTTTGGAAATGGCTTCTGATTTCAAGGGGGTTTAATTTTACTCTATTATTGTAACATTGCACAAGGTAATCAAGTTAGAGTCGAGCCAAAGTATTTTGAAGAACTGAAATCAAACTCTCCCCTCCTGCCCCATCCCAGGCTTTTCCTTTATGGAGAATTCAAACATGTTGAAGTGGCATTCCTAATTGGAAGGAAGCCAAATTTGAAATCTCAAACCCTTCCATAAAATGAAACCTCTGTCATCTGTTTAGCTCTAATTAGCAGCAATTTACACCACCTGAGCATCTGGCTCTCATCAGATACCTCAGGGAAAGAGGCAGTATTGCAAGCCTGAATAGAGGAGAAAGGGCTGTTTCAGCTGTAACTAAAAATGCTTTGTAGCCATTTTGTATACTCCCCAAATGCCTCGTCCTGCTGGATCCCTGCGCCTAGGGAGCTTAGCAGGGAGCTAACAGGAAAACAGAAGCCAGCTGTTACAGGGGAAGCACTCTCAAAAGGGAGCGAAGGGCAAATGTCCGTGCATGGAGAGGGCAGGCACCCTTCTGGGCTTTGGGACTGATCAGATCTAGAGAGTAGGGGCAGCACTGAAGCTGGATGCTGAAAGCTAAGGAGCCCACCTGAATGTTTCCCATTGCACCTGGGCTGCTAGCTCCACCTGGAGCAGTTAGGTAACCAGAGCCCTGCCATGGAAACAGCTTCTCAGGTGGAGTGACTTTGTTGTGCTAGGAGAAATGAAGAACAGATGTGAAATACGCCATGCGGGTAGTGATGCCCTGTGTGGTGCGCATCCTCCCAAGGTGATTGTTACCTCTCCTTGTAATGGAAGGAAAGCAGAGAGGAAAGGAAGCTGTTGAGCTGAAAAGAGAGGGCATGGAGCGGAGACTGGAAACTCCCTAGGACTTGCAGAAAAAGCTCCCCACAGGCCCCGTTCTCTGCTCTCAGACTCCCAGCAAAGCCTGTTGACGTCACTGGGAGTTCACTTGTATCCTGCAGGGGTTAGGATCTTCCTGCATCTGGCGCCGAGGTGCACTGGCAGTACAGAGGCAGAGGAGCCCTGGGACTCCAGCACGATGAAGCTGGAGAAGGTCTGTGTCAGCTAAGAGCAGCTGGGAGGGATAATTTGCCATCTGTGTGAAGTGTTTCACCCCCGGTGCTGTCGGTTACACTAAAATGCAGAGCAGGAGAGAGAGGTGGTGCTGATGGGGGTGAACCATCTGCAGGAAAGAAACAGGACAGCAGGTAGCCTTAGAGAATCACTTGCAGGGAAGCTTGCATTGGAAAGCACCTGGCATGAATCTGGCACCTGTGAGGATGTGGAGCAGGGGTACTGTGTGCAGCTGCAGGAAACATGGTTATGGCTGTAAAAGGGCAGCAGGTACAAGCAAACAGAGACAGGCATTTGCTTGAAAGAGGGACCAGGCAGGTTAGCCTGAGCTTGAGGAGGTTCCAGTGTGGGTTCTCAGCATGAGCATCTCTGGGCCCTGTCCTTCTCTGACTTCTTGGGAGTAGAGCTTCCCTCAGGGTGATCCCAGCATGGAAATGGGCAAGACTTACCAGATGGTGCATGTGTCAGAGAGCACAGGTTGCCAAAAAGGGCTCCAAGAGTTGGAGAATAAAATAACAGTTATAAGTACTCCAGCGTCCAACAAACTCAAACTCCAGGCTGAAGTGTGGGATCATCTCCAACAATGGTAGTGGGTCTCTGTGCTGAAAAGGACTGACTGTGCAAACCACATCTCACAACTGAAAGGAAAAAGGCCTGTTCAGCAGCTGATGAAGAAGCTGGAGAAATTAGTGGGGGAAAAGGTGCAATAAAGCTAGATGTTCAGCTCTGCTGGAGGAACTTGAAAGCTCGGGGATGCGTGGGTTCACACCGAGCCCATGGCCTGCCCAGCAGGCATCTCAGATGGTACAAAGAACACAGAGTATTTTCCAAATAGCTTTTGTGTCCTCCTTACTCCACACCCCACTTCTCCCAGCGAAAGCACCAGGTGCAGGGCCATTATGCAGTTGTGGGCTCTTTGAATTTTAGGGTCTTTCCAGTGCATCCCAGCTTTCTTTTTAAAATCAATACTGCTCACAGCAATTTTTGCTGAGTGGAGCTAGCTTTCCTTATCTAAATCAGCATGCTGACAGCTGGCTTTGGGAAACTGTATGCAGCCATGCAAGCAGCAGCAAAGGCATGAACATCAATAATTCTCCTGCCCGTTCACTCCAAGGCAGTTTAACCTTCAAAGCCTAGTTGGGCCTCGCTATGAAGAAGTCCTTGGAGCTGGGATGCTGTTCCATCTGATCTTGTTTAAAGGAGGCAGGGGATGGAGTTCATCGGCAGACATAGAGCTGGGTGGTCCAAGAGTTCAGGGCTGCAGATAGGAGCCTGATTTTGCCATAGATTTGATTATGGAATTGAGCAACTTCACTTTTCTTTCATTTTAATGTATGTAAGTGGGGACAGTACTCCTTTACCTACATGAATTGCAGTTAATGCAGTGGTGTGGCTACAGCTCTTAGCGCTTCGTGTTGTGAAGCTAAACCAAAGCACGGGTGCCACTACTACCTGCCTATAGGAAGGAAGGCCCCAATCCTCAAAAGTTTTTAGGCACTCTTTTCTGGGAGTTTTGTATCTAGCTATCATATGAGGATCTGGGCTGGAGAATTCCCCCAAAGTTGCTTTCCCATAGCTAAGGGGATGGATGGGATAGCTGGATTCAGAAAGTCTTGGGAAACATCTGAACCTCAAAAGCAATATTAAACCCTCATGGTGTGTTTTATAAAGGGTCATTTCCTAACAGGACCCTCTGCAGGCAACAGGAGAGGTGTCTCAGCCACCTTCTTATTCTTAGGCCAAGCCCCACCTGGCTTCCCTTTGCAGAGGGACCGTTAGCTTCAGGGTCCTACCTTTCTTATAGTTTTATTGCCATCATTGAAAAAGGAGGGCGTTCACAACCACCCATCAGTCAAGAGATAGCTATTTAATTTATATTTATGATGAGCTCTGGGAAGGAAACACTGCAGCTCAGGTTATAAATTAGCCACCTCCTCCAGAACATCCATGCATCCATTCCACACATAACCCTTGCACAGAGAGGTCACACACCAGGCCAGTAGCAGAACCAGGAATAAAAGTGAGGTCTCTTCCTTCAGTTGAAGGCCCCTATCTGCTGCGTTCACCGCAGGAGCATGAGGTACACGTCACGGAGAGCCGGTGGCTGACCGAGTTTATCAAGAGCAAAGGAAAAGCCATACCAGAGAGAAGGAACTAGACCTGAAATTAGACCTCCCCGTTTTGGAGCAAGGAACCCAAGAACCAGTAAAACTATTATAAACGACTTCCTCCTGCCCTTAGCCCCCAGGAAGACATAAACCTGTAGCCATCTGTCAACCAAATTAAACACGGGTTTTGTTATACAGGTGCAAACTGCTGTGTTGACATTCTTCCTTCAGTTTAAATGCGCCTTATTCCATATTTTCTTAAACTCTTCCCCCCCCAATCAACTTTAGCTAAAGTAAAACAAGGCAATCTTACAAACTGCAGTGAAAACTCCACACAGCCCTTTGCACTGGTTTTGTTTAAAACCACACACCTAGTTAAACTAAAGCACCTCTGAGGATGGGCAAGCCCCTTGAGTCCCCAGCTGCACCTGCGCTTCCCGTGGTGCTTGGCTAAGCTAGGTCTTCTAGTCATTAGCTCAGCAAGCAGCATCAGGAGCTCTGACTCAGGTGTGCGTGTGTGTTTACCTACTTGTCCTTTCCCTAGATGTCTGGGAAGGTTACAGGGCAGATTGTTGCAGTAATTGATACAGGAAGGCATGAACACAAAAGAAAAACAAGTTGTTCCCTTTCAAACTGCACTCATGCCCCATCCGCCCTGGCTTCACACGCCAGACACAGGAGCCCAGATGAGAGGGAGGACTGAATCTCAGTGGAGGAAAGCTGTGAACAAAAGCCCTGGAAACTGCCTCTTTAATAAGGGACCAATCACCTTGAACTCATGCAGTGTTTTGTTCTCTGTCCTCCAAAGGTCCTTACACTGCTGTCACATCTGAGAGTCTTCAAGTTGCGTCTTAGGCAATGGAACCAACACTTGTCTTGTGGTTGTTCTCTTGCGGGGAAGAAATGCGTGCAGGGGAGTGTTCGGGGTTTGATCTTTTGAAGAACAGATATAGCTATGCCTGTGTGCATGCATGTACTCACACCCACTCACACCCCTGTTTTGCTCTGTGTTCATGTTAGAGAAAGCAAGGATTAGAAGGTGGAGGGGTTAGCGATGGCCTGCAGTTCCTAGGAGAGTCCCCTGTACAGTCTCAAACCAGCCACAAAGAAGGCATTGTGTCCCTTTATGAGAACATTTCATGAAGGTAATGGAGTGTCTAGAAAGTAAGATCCAACACCCTGGACTTTCGTTGCAGAGCAGTGCAAACATGTTCACCCCGTCTCTGGTGAACATCAGTGTGCAAGCAGGGATGGTAGTTTGCAGCTGCACTGAGTCTGGAACCTAAGGCACAGATGGATGGTACTTGAGGTACAATATAAGGTGTCACACAGGAATACACTGCTGATACCAACCCTTGCACCTGGTAGTTAACCATTAACTTGAAACTGCCTACATTAGACAGCAGGCCCATTGGAGAAAAGACATTTTTCTACATCTTTGTGAATCATCCTGTGGTACCATAGTATAAGACACTGTAACAACAAACTCCAGCCCTCACATTTCTCTTAATTTCCCACTTTAGTCTATAGCTCAGGGGGCAGGCGTACTGCTCCTTTTTGTTTCACAGCTGCTAGAAACATCTGCAGAAATCACCTGGCGCAGAATAGTAACTGTGCATTAGCAAGTTCTGCACTTTACCTCTGAATCCTAAGTGGATTATTGCAGGAAAAAAAAAAAAAGGAAACCTTTCTGGGCCTTGGGGTATTCCTACAGCTATGTACTGTGACACCTCTCTAAGTTCTGTGAAAATTTAGAGGAGTAACATGTTCAGGCAGCGCTAGTTTGATAATGTTACCATTGCACACTTCTCCTTCTCTGCAGCCCTTTCTGCTTGACCAGAGGCTTTAAGACTGTTGCCCACATGATCTAAAGAAAATGGACTGCAGACTTCCAGGGCAAAAACTTCAGCAGGATTTGCCAGTGCTTATGCCCAGATGCTTGCTGGCTCTGCAGTCTGACAATAAGCCAGTAGCAAAAAATGGTGTTTGGGTGGCTTTGGGATTGACGAAGAAAGACAGGCAATGAGTTCAAACCCAGCCCAGATTGTGAGAGTGTTCACCTCGAATGGGTGCTTGCCGTCAGCTTAGCTCTTACTGGACCAGGCACACTGTGAGTCATATCCTCCCACTTAACCACTGGCCGGGGGTCTCAGTAAAAACTATGACCTGAGTCTATATAACAGGAATGGATGGTATGTGACAGCTGTTGTCAAACACTCCTCCTTTCCGCCATGCTCAACAGGCAGTGTTGCCTCTTATCCTTCTGATAGGGATGGGGGTCAGCTGTAGTAAGAAAAGGTACATGTGGACTCCGCACCTATTTGTTCTGGTGGCTGGGCCACGTATAAAGATGAATTAATTTGCGACTGCTTCAGCTAACAGAGTTGGGGCTTTTGATTCAAGCAATGAAGGCTCCTGCTTTACAATCCAGAGGTTTGGGGGTTGCTCCCTACTGCAGACAGCCTCTCCCCTCCTGGGGCATTGGCAGTGGGGTGGGTTATCTATCTCACTTGGTGAGATGATGGGTATCACCCACTTGGATGCAGCTGGGGGCTGCGTTTGGCTGACTGCAGCCATGCCATCTGGACAGATGTATGAACACTGCCTGAAAGAAAGGTCACTGGCTGCCTGTTGTCAAGTATGACTCACTTTCGCAGTGCAGGAGTGGAGGGACTGTTATTCTTTATTGCTGGCAATTTTGACATCAAAATGGGATGCTTTATAACAGACATGCCCTAGTTCAAACTGCAGTTAACAGCAGAGTCCTATGGCCTGTGCTAAATACAAGGTCACGCTAGACCTTCTGGTCTTACAATCCATGGGTATAGGATCAGAACAATGATGCAGCTAAGCCTGGGGCGTCTCTGTCAGCAGCCAACTCTAGGTCCCCCTAGTAGGTAATAACGTGCAGCATAGAGCCAGACTCGAGCCCAGTGGTAGGGCAGCCTGCACGGGAGTTTGTCCTAGTGTTTCTTCTGTACATAATCTGTAGAAAAATAGTAGGCTTCACTGTGCAGGGCTGTCTATCTGGCATGAAATTCACTTAAAATTCAAAAAGTAAATTGGAAAAAAAATAGCACCTGAGAGTTCCCTGGAAAATCAATTACACTGTGTATGAGAGTGATGCCTAGAACAATGTTCCACAAAAATGGCAAAATTCCCTGCAATTTTCATCAATTCTTTCTTCAATTTCCTCCCCATCCCTGGTGATGTGTCAAAAGAAGGATGTCTTTCTTTCTCCAATTTTGGTTGTGCTGCCTGGGGTGGGAGGAGTGGAGGGAATGAGAGAAAAGCCCATTCCAAAAATGTAATTAGGCCTATATTACTATGTGAATTACTCATTATATTTTGTTTAGAGCCATTATTGGCTGGAATGGCCCTGAAATTGAATTGTGCTGCAGTCTCGCAGGCGCATTTCATTTTACCCACATTCATTTGTGGTCAGGGGCTGCATTAGAATCGGAGAACGAGGAAGTAAGTGGAGGGGGGAGCGAATCGGGGCTGAGGCAGGGGGATCTCCAGCAGTTCCTTCACTTACAGAAGCTTTCATGAGAGAGGCAAGGAAACCAAATGAAAAACAACTCGTGGCCCCAGTAGGTTGATCTATGCATTTGTCTTTGATGGGCAGGATTCACCAATGGTTACATGCCTTCAAATGAGAGGTGAAGCGGGGTTGATGGTTTGATGCTCTGTCCTAATGCAGAGGACAGGCACGACACATGCAGCAATAGGGACCCTTCACTCTCAGACTTACTGGGCACATGCCAATATGGAGGAGGCAGCAGTTAATAACATCTCTGTGGGTCACTTAACCCACAACTTCTCTGCTGACACTGTCAGCTGTGGTGGAAGAGTTATATTTGCATGTGCGGACAACTATGTATTGGGAGCTGACCTTAGTCAAGATCAATTGGAAGGGCTCACCGTGCTGCCGTTGATAATACTGACTTTCCCCTGTTTTTAGGAAGTGCTGCTCTGGCTTGGGTTTGAACCAGTGACCTAACAGCAAACATCTCCATATCCAAGTCCCCGCTGACTTATTTCACCATCCTTCTTTTGCAGCGGCTGTGATCAACGTATATGTAAAAGTGTCACCACTGACCTCCCAGCTACTTCTGGGCTGACTGCCATGTAGCTTGGGCTTTTTTTGAGTGTGTCATTCTTACAAATTGTCTGTCTAGTTGCCTGCTTCTTCAGAAGAACATAAGCAGCGGTGGAGGTTAAGGAATAGTGTGTGTGTGTGTGTGCGCGCGCGCGCGTGTGTGCAGGTGTGTGTGTGTGTGTGTGTGCTGCAGTTAGTATGCCATGGACAGGAGTGTGTGCATTGCCACTGAGTGCTGCTGTACATGGGAGAGTGGTACACAGAGCAAGCAACCACAAACCTATGATTGAGTCCATGCTCGACAACCAACTTTCTATGTAACCTCAGGCAAATCATTTACCCTCTCTCTGTGCCTTAATATCGCATCTGTAAAATGAGGAAATAAGCACTTCCCTTCCTTGCCAGGGTATTATGAGGCTGAACAAAAGATCCTCCTATGCTCAGATGTGATGATGATAGGGCCCCTATATGTCCTGCTTCTGGGGTACTGGTACGTTTACCCACCCAGGGGTAGGTATGATCGCTGTATGTCACTAATCGACAGCTCCCTGTTCTGGGGCTCAGGTCTCTACCTCCCCAGTCCTTTCGCTAGTAAAGCCGACAGTGCCCCTGTTCTCACCTATGGCTTGGCCTCCGGACACACTGCTTGGTAGAGAAGCTATGAATCAGCCTTCTTTCTCCTGCTGGACAAGGGTTTGTTTTGTGACATAGGGTCACAGCTTCCTCTGCGAGGACCCATGGAAGATGAAAGCAGAAACAGGCTGGCATCCGCAAAGGGGAAAAGGAAGATTTTTTTCCCCTCTCTTTTAAACCTTCCCTCGTCTGAATAAAATGGGGAATTAGAAGGGGATTATGTATTGGCAGGAGAGGTGTAATTCATTTCTGCCACTGTCCACATGTCAAGCTTGATTTTAATTTCAGATAATGTCAAAACCAGATTAAAGCCTATGTAAAAACCCAGCCTCCTGCCCCACGTCACTCTGCACTGAGCACTTTACGCTCCCCCTTCTCTGCACACACGCTCAGGTGTATGCAGTACTAACTGGTCTTCAACCCCCACGTACTCGGAGCTGGAACAACAGCATGTCCCACTTGTCCTTTTCACCTCCAGCCTGGCTATTCCTGTAGCAGTGCCCCTTACCCTGCCTGCACCTTTCCCAGTCTGCACTTACTACCTCAGTGGCTTGTCATTTATTTGATAGGACTGGAGGTGAATGGTAAGGATAATGTGGAAAATACATCTGCTGTAGAATTACAGATGGGTATATTCAACGAGACACCAGTGCAGCAAGCATGGGCACTGAGAGTTAATTAGGCCACTGAAAAAGGTGTGATACCAAGCTCTTGGAGGCAAGGACTATCTTTTGGTTCCTTGTTTTTGTAGTGCCTAGCACAGGATGACCCAGCTTCATACTTGGGCTCTCAGGCACTGCTGCAGTACGCATAATAATGTATTGGGCACTTGCACTCCAACACAACACTGGAGGAGAGGAAAAAAGCAGGCAAAAGTACCAAAGAGAGTAGGTTTCCTGGAGGTTTAGCATCTCAACTGTGTGTGTGTTTGCACATACGTGCTTTTGTGTCAGCATTCACATGCATGTGGCCAGGCATGCACCTATTCATGTATATGCAGGGTGCAATTTTCTCTTTCTTTTCTGCTCAGTTTCTTTGTTTCTACTCCACCCTTGTCTTCTGTTCTTCCTCCTGTTGTCACTAATCTGCCACTCTACTCCCTGCTGCTTTCTGGTTCCTTCGCTCTTAATGGTCTCTGCTGGTTTACCTTGGAGGCTAGGAGACATACAGCAGACGACTCTCCAGGGGTGAGGACTTTTACTTTTGACTCCCCTGATAGAGCTACTTCCAAAGGGCCACTAAGGCCAGTCCCTTCAGGGTGTTTCCCCAGTCACCCTGTGGGCGACAGAGACGCCACCCCTTGCCCTAAATGGAGCCTGAGAGTCAACAGGAAAAACACAATCGCAGCCTCTCCTTTTGTGCTGCCTCCCTTCTCCCTCCTGCCCTGCCTAGCTGTTCCTCTGTCCCTTCCCTGGGGCAGTCTTGTGATAAGAAACCGTCTTATTGATCTGGGTTGTATTTCAGCCTCTGCCAGAGACTTGTTGAAACTAGGGAAGTCACTTAAACCACCATGATCAAATGCAGAGGGCTAAAAGACACTTAAGTCTATATTTAGGCCACTAATGAAACTCAGCATGATTTTCACTGAAGTCCATAAGCACCAAAGTCCACTGGCCCCTCAGAGAGCTGGAACAATATTATGTAGGTGGATGTGGGATGTTTAACTTTAGGCAACTAAGTAAGAGAGAGGCCCTTGGCTAGTGTAAACTGGAATATCTCCCCCAAAGTCCATGTGCATTTCTCCCAACTGAAGCTCTGACCCATGGCCAGAACAGATGCATGCCTCAGTTTCTCCTTCTGTGAAATAGGTTTAATAGAAAGTGTCTGCCTCATAGGATTAAAGCAATGCTTAGTAGTTGAAGAAGTGCTTTGAAATCCTTGGATTGCATGTACAAACTTATTTCCTTATATATGGCTTTCCTCAGTGAATACAAACACGGGGATTTCTGCCTCTGCTCATTTACCATTTATACCAACATGCTTTTGACAAACAGAGAAAATGGACCTTATTAAAAATAAACAAATCTCTTGCGATCTTTAATCCCAGGTGAAGATAACTCATTTTGTGTTCTATTATTATTTTGTTTTATTACTCGGCTATTGGAGACACCGGCAGTAAAAAAAATGCTCCTCCTATATCATTACAATGGGCCTGCCGGGGAGCAGTGCATGTGGATAGGGTGATGGTAGGGGAACACTGATGCTATCATCCCACAGAATTAATGTGCTGGCTGGTGGGTTCTTTTCATTGCAGCTGTAATGTATCAAAGACAGTGTAAATCCAAGCAACTAGATGGGCTTTCCCATTGGAAAAAAAAAAAAAAGGACACACACTTTAAAAACTAAAGGGAAGGCACTGATGTTCAGTACAGCTGCCACAGAGAACCCGCTCTGCACACGGCTGGCATTTCCTGCCATCTCATGTGCACAGCCTTGGAGATGGGTTGCCTAACCTGAGCGAGGGGGCATGCGTACCAGTGGCCTGCACTACATGAGCTGGATCAAAAATTCACACAGATTCCCAGAAGATTAGGGTTGGGAGGGATCTTGTGAGATCATCAAGTCCAACCTCCCTGCTTTTGGCAGGAAAGACTACTGGGGTCACATAACCCCAGCAAGGTGACCTGGATTCTCTTCTCAGCTCTGACACCCTGGACAAATCAGATCATCTCCTCAATTCCTCCATCTCAAACATGGAAATAACAGTACTTAGCCGCCTTTTTGAGAACTGGTGATGAAAATCACTCCGTATTATCTGCCACCTTCTTACTATCAGCATTTGGGATTGAGTGGAATAGGCCCTCGTGCCCTGCTCTGGCTTTTACAATATATGGCTGATGATCTGCAGCAGAACCAAAATCACCCCTAGTTTTGTCCAGTTTTAAACATCTTTACAATATTTACAAGATCTGGTTACAGTAGCAATGGAGGTGTTGAAACTTGCTAGGACTGGCCAAGCCTCCTGTATATTTGTTTCACAAAAGCTGGTGTGGCAGATTCCTCCCTGTTGCATATAAGATTTAGCTCATATCCTGCCAGAAAATAAAACTAAACAAAAATAACCCCAAATAAAAACACGTCGCACTTCATCCCAGAGCTATGAACTGCCAGCAGGAACGAACATCCCAGGGGAGGCCATTCTCTTTCCATTAAACCTAGACAGTCAGACCACAAAAAAGCATCCTAGTTAGTTTTAATTATCATGGCAATGCATAGGAGATGCAGTCACTCAGTCTGCCATGCTCAAAGCTTTTTGAGATCATTGACTAGATCCTCAGCTAGCCTGAACAATGGAGGTTCTCCAGTTTACACCATAAATCAGATCCTGTTTGTTAACACCCAATTCACCATGGACTTGCACCTTCTGCTGTCACTTCCAGCGGTGCAAAGCAGATGCAAACTTCCACCAAGTCTAAATGGCAGTGTTTGGCATCCAGTTCACATCGTGGCTATAAATAAGTCTGATTTTCTCACTTACAGCCATGCAAATCTGGAAATGCTGGAATTACTCTATGGAAGTCCTTGGGATTACACTGATATAAATGCAAGGAGAATTGGGTTTGAAGTCCAGGCCAATAGTTAATAGTAGTCAAAGTATAGCTAAAAAAATAATAGCATCGATTGTACCTTAGTCGTATCCCACAGCTTCTCTTTATACAACTGACTCCATGGATGCACCAAGAGCATTTGTAACTATACTGTCATCCCCCGAGAGCCATATAGCTTGGAAGACTGAGAGCTACACTGTATGGCTTCATGCATCACCATTTGAATGACCAGCCAAGCTGTGCTCCCAGAATCTTTATAACTGGTGATGTCTGAAGTGGAACAAGGAGAGCACAGCTTTATTTTCAGAGCCTGGGCTGAGCTCTGAAAGCAGCTCAGAGGGAGTGGTAGAAATCTCTGCTTTGATTTGCAGTCCAGGGGCATTAGCTTTGAATGATCTTGGATAGAGAGTGAATTCAGAAACACCCAGATGCTGTTTCAAATATTTTTGTCTTTTCATTTTTCTGGAAAGACCTGCTCTTTTGTATTGTGAACACAGTTGGATAGGGTGGCTCAGGGCACTGCAATGGGGAGACAGAGCTGGCCACCAATAGGGACCCAAGGCCAGGTTGAGATTGATGTAACAAAGAATTACTGTTTAGTGGCCCAGGTGAAATGAGTTGGTGAGTCTCTCTGCTCAGATGCCAATGCGTGGTTGCTCATGTGTTCAAATTACCCATGACTCAATGGGCTATGAAGACCAAGCTAGATAAAGAGGTGTTTGCCTTAGATCAGAGCTGAGGTACAGTGTCTATTGGAAGTCATTTTATTGCAGTCTGATAGGGATAGGAAAGCCACAGTCCCATAAGTCCCAAATGGCACAAGACATAGCAGGAACACGGGTGGCCAGAGGGACATCATTCAGCTGCTTTGCCCTGGCTCTATCATAGGGTCCCTCCTCTGAGCATCTACTGGTAACAGAGCACCAAGACACAGCAACCCAGACTCAGTTTCCCCAACAGAATTTCCTGCCTGTGGCACTATTTCAACTCTCAGGACCTCCCTTTTCCCTTAGATGAGTTGCCCCTTTCTCAGTCTGAGTCCACACCCATGGTCAAGGGAAGAGTTGTTTGGTTTATTGTAAAGATGGCACCGCATGAGATGGGGGTGGGGAAAAACATCACACCCGACTGGAGTCTGGAGATCCATTCCCACTCCCGGTTACCATTAACTCACCCTGCTGTGATAACACTGATACACACAGGAGCATTTGAAAATGTTCCTATTGATCGAAAATGAATAATTATCACCCTCTTTCTCTGTTCCAGGGTTTCGCGGTGAACAGAAGAGCGGAAGCACTAAGCGGGATTAATAACTACTTTTCATTACTTTTAATGCAAACTATTGATTTTAAAGTGTTGTAGGGTATGACAGTTTATTACAATAAGACAATAAAACAGACTATATGAAATAATTGAGAATAATCTCTTCCCTTTTCCTGCGCGACGCGAGGACATTATGTTCTGTGCATGTGGAGACATTTATGGCAAACTCTATCCAGCAATGGCAGCTTAAGCACTCTATAAAACAGCACTTTGGAGCCAGAGTATTATAAATAATAGGTAATAAAACTGGTAAATGGGGCTTTAATTTGATTCCATTATGTCATGGAATGACAGGAGGGGAGGGGGGCAGAGCTGCGAGGGGATGGGATGCTGTATTCAGTTTGCAAACGCCTGGCACCATGCAAGAGGGCAGGCAAAGGTGGTGCAATGGGCTGCACAAGTCTAGTGTGACCAGCAGACGCAGGCAGGGATTCAGGCCTGATCCTGTGAGTAGAGATGCCAACAACCTCAAGCCCTGAGCCAGAGCTGCAAGTCAGGGCTCCTTCCGACCCTGTATCTGATATTTCAGACACTATTCAAGCTGCTTCTGATGCCTCTGCTTTGCCTGCAGGTGGCGCGGACCCACTGGTTGCCACGTGCCGAGTCTTGTCATCCCATCATCTTTGCAGAAGCTGCTTCTCATCCTATGCCCTGCAGGTAGCTAATGGTTTCCGTGCACACTCAGCTAGAGCACACGTGTCCTTTTTCCAAGGAGGCTGGCTGAATTCTGAGCCTCGTACGCAGAGCACCAGTATCTCCTCAACCACCATACAGTGAACTCCCTTCTTGAGGGTCTTTGCTGAAGGACCCTGAAGGGTTACAACCACCACAGCCTACCCCCTCCAACTACCGTGGCTCACTTTTCAGCTGGCACATCAAGTATTAGTAGCAGTAATATTGTGCTAGCGTGCAGAGGCCCCAGGCCAGGACCAGACTCCTGTTTGCTTGGCGCTGTACATACCCAAGACAGTCTGCTCCAGAGAGCTTACATGACACTACAAATACCAAGTGCCAGAGCAACCAGAATTGTTAAGAAGCTCAACTGTCTTTCACATATCCTGCACGAGGTATAAACCACCACTATTTGATTCAGGGTGCCTACTGGAGCCCTGGTTTGCTATGTTCATTCTCTCCATCCCATACCTGGAGCCTGAAAGCTACCTTTGCACTTGATGCCAACCAGCTGGGGCTCCAGAAACTGAGCAGCACAGGCTGTGTGACTGACATTTCTCTCCTGTGTAGTTGGCCCTGCACAGCAGCAGAAGGTGCCGAGCAGAGGCCTGGGAGAAAATCCCTGCATGCATTTTACTGCAAGCAGCAGAAACACAATTGATTAAGAACAGATCTCTGAAAAAGACCCAGTGCAGGCACAACTATCATGATTCAGATCTAACGTGCGGCAGAAGAACCGCAGTGATAATGGCCTCAGCAAACAAACACCACTAATTCCTGAATACTCTGGAAAATCAGCATAGTGGCTCCTTGCTGGGCTCTCTTTGTGTGTCCTTTGTGAGTCACACATCCACAAACTGCCAATGGGTGTCATTTCCTTGGCAGCCTATAGGAATTGATATGCAACACCAGCCCTACTTCTCAGAAGGGCTGCTCTGAAGCCAGAGAGAGGCAGGGCAAGGAGAGCACAGTTATTAGGGAGATGACTGGATGGCTTGGGAGACTGGTAATGGGATACATGGCATTTCATCCCCAGTTTAAATCCCATTGCAGAGAAAGTCATTGCCATCTGGTGCCCATTCAGTGCCTGGCAAGATATGAAATGAATCTGGGGTCTCAGCCCAGTGGTACATTTTCACTGACTTTGAACTTGTCCCACCACAAGGGGGTCCAAAGACTTGATCTAGCAAAACATTTGAGCCTATATTGACCTTAAAGTATGGGAGCAGTCCCACTGGCTCTAATTCAGCTACTTGCCTACTTAAACTTAGGGGTGTGCTTGAGTGCCTTGCTGTGCGCCAGCCTAAATTATCGGAAGGAGAAGGGTCCATTCACACCACTTTACACACCTCTCAACCTCACCGAGATCTCCAGGGCAGGACTGACATGCTGTGCTAAGAAGTGTTATGCATGGGAACACAATTACCAGCTTCTTTGGGGAGGATATTCCAGAAGGGACTAAGCTGCTGAACCTCAAGCCAAGGATTTTTCTGTAGGTCACTACGGGCAAAGTGCTGTAGCAAGCAGGGCGGGGATGGGGGGTGAGTAAGGCAACGGCCCCGGGCGCTGAAACAAAGGGGCACCAATAGTTGCTGCCCAGCTGGGGCATGGAGCCACAAGTGGCTTGCTGGGGGAGCTCGGGGACGGGGGAAGGGCAGCTCTCACTGCTGCATGCACTCCCAGGCAAGCATGGGGGTGGGGCGAGGGTGGGCTGCCATACGGGCTTTGCCCCAGACGCCAAACTTCATTTCTGGGGCAAAGCCATGCAGCATGATTACAGCACTCCATCGCTATACTATCTGGACAGCTTCTCTGTCTTCCAATCATCTGTCATAGTGCACTGCACGGGCACTAAATAGGATCTCATTGGAGTAGGAAACATCCTTTAGTTCTGGGTTTTGCTCCTCTCCATCCCCCTGAACTTGGAAGATGAGCCAGGCTTATGGACATGGGACATTCTCGCAGATCAGGTCCGATCACAGCATTTCCCAGCAGTGGAGAAGGGAGGAGGAAGCCAGTCCCTTTATTGATACAGAGTGCCTAATATACTGCTGCAGAGTGCAAAGTGGGGCCAGTGCTCTGTGCAAAATTGCACAGTAGGAGCCCAGGGGCTGCTGGTGCACGTTATGGAATAATGCTGAATTGCTGTGGACCAGCTGAATCGATATGACGTGTAAAAAGTATGGGGCAGGTGTCATGTGAAAGGTCAGGACTTAAACACAGGCTGGAGAGGTCAGGCTTGTCCTAAATTTACTCCTTCAGCCCTGGAAATGTAGCAAAATCTGACTTAGATTGCACTGGCACTAAGGAGCCCGCAGCTATGAGCCATGACCCCGTAGAGCTAGGCACTGTACAAGCATATGAGCTGCATCCCTTCCTTCTCTTTCCTGCCATCTCCATGATTTGACACACAGGAGACGACTGGAGGGCAGGTCGTCAACCCTTTCACATAGGTTGGCTGATCATTGTCTTTTAAGCACTATTACGACTAAGATCTGGGGGGGAGGTCGCAGGAAAGGAGGGGTTCCTTATTTCTGTCATTTTCAACCCTAAAAGTCAAGTGTTTCCTAGTTCTTCTAAAAAGAGCACTGATATCCCTGGAGCCTTTCCAGCTTTTCGCCTAAGCACATAATCAGGCAGGGCTGTGTTTTTTAGAGAGGGGATTACACACACAATAGAGCTGAAGAGCCCCATCGGAGCTATTCCAATCTATTAGGAGCTGCACTCCATCCAAAGTAAACATTAGAAGGAGAAATAATGAACTAACTTTGCTGCCCGCACTAGGCAGACAGGAGGGTGCTATGTGTGTGTGGTGCATTTTCCCTGCACAGGCTTTTCTTTTGTGGTGCTACTCTGTGTTTTTGCACCAAAACAAAACATGCGCTCCAGCCTCTCAGCCCTGGTACAGAGAGCCGCTATCACGCTGCCTATGCAGCGGCAGAACGCGGGAGGCATCAAAACCATCAATAGCAGAGGGACCACTGAATGCCACAGGAAGTGCCCCACCATTTAGTGCATCACAAACTAATAAACTGGCATTTGTGTCCATGCCAAAGGGGCCTGGTCTGCAAAGAGAGCAGCTGGGAAAGGCACGAGAGGCCAATGGCAGCTGCTCAGTGTCCCTTAAAGGGAGAGGCAACTCTAGGGCAGAGACCTTTTTGGGAAGGGGCTGGGACAGTGTGGAAACTGCAGCTGTGAGATCCTGGAGAGGGAGACAGGCCAAGGCAGGAGAGGAAGAGACTGCAGCTGGCCAGTTGCTCTGGGCAAAGGGGCCAGCGCAGAGGAGATCAAATCCGTCCCCGTCCAGTAGAATCGCACCCGGGATAAATTTGGACTACAGACTTTAGCTCTAGGGGGAGAAGCCAGTCCAGGCGAGAGAGTCCAGCTGGGATGCGGCTGGGGAGAAAGGACAGGGGAGCGATACCTTCCAGCCTTGAAGAAGAAACACACCCAATGGTCCCAGCTGGGCAGAGGCCCAGGGGAAAGCAGGCAGGGGGGATGACATCCCAAGTGACTCATGCTCTCCTTCCTGCCTGTGCCCTGCCTGAACCTGTCCCTTGCACATGCCCTGCATAGCTGGCAATCCTCCTCCCTGGGCTGAGGATGGGGTGCAGGAGGGAGGGGGGAAATGGACTTTGTTCCTGCAAATCTGTTAGCTGGCAGCATTGCCATGGTAACCGGAGGCTTCCTAGGAGGAGGAGGTGAGAAGTAGAAGCAAAACAGGCCAGCGAGCTCAGCTCTGCTGTGGGATTTGAGCTGGGAGGAAGTTTTACACCAGGAGAAAAAGAGCAGTGTAAACAACAGGCACGTGGGGGTTCTCAGCGCCGGCTGCTGAAAGTCCCCAGCAGGAGCAGCAGGTGAATGCACGGCCTGGGAAGGATGCACTTGCAGCAGACAGACCCGACTTCATTTGCAGGGGCTTCCAGCTCCCTGATGCAGCCACTGCGGAGCAGATACAACCTTCCTTCCTCCCTTCCTTACACCTGGGCTTAACAATACCCAGCCAGCGCACTTGTTTCTCTACCCGCTGCTCTCGGAGGACATCAAAACCCTCTGAATTCACCTCCTGACTGTCCTCTGGCTGTGTTTCCACAAGTGAGGGAACTAAAGCATGAGGAAGTGTCGTGGCCTACCCAATGTCATGCAGTGTCACCAAAGCAGTGTCTGATCTGGGAGCCGAAGGTATCTTTCCTGCATCCCATGCCAAACCCAGCGCTATTTCTTCTCCCTGCCCCCTGGAAGCGATACACCAGAGAAAGGCTTTTCTGCCGTCTCCCTCTGTATTTACATGGTCTCTCACCTCACCTAAGGTCTCTGAACTGAAGGGGATGCATTTTTGAGAAAAGGATATGAAACTTGAGCTGCTGTTACCTCCTGCTTCTGCTGGCTGAGGGTGGAAGTCCTTTCCCAGCTTGGCCAGGCCTCAGGTTGGGAAAAAATCAAGTGGTGACACTGTCTACATTGCAAACTCCATGGCTTTCAAATAAAAGGCCTCTTGAATAATGAGAGCATCTTTACTCTTCGGTACTCCAGGCAAGCAGAGGACAGGTAATTATGTTGACACTTATATTGTCACCATTAGGTTCCAGGGTAAATGTTAACCCTGAGGAAAAGGTGCAGGTCACATCTCTTAGACACATCATTTCAACCTATCTGCAGACTCAGGCGTGGGTTGCATTTGATTTATAATTTGCAGCTATCTCCAGGACTATAACATCTATAGACTTTTTGTTTTTTAATGAAAACTATGTCACAAACTTGTTATGTGAACAGTGACAAATCACTAAGTATTTGGTGCCTGTCTGTAAAATGGGCACAATGCACTTGCCCAACTACCAGAGATATTTTAAGGAGTACAGGTTACAAGGTGCTCAAGTACGGTAGACATGGGGTCCATAAGAAGACCTGACAGGGATCTCTTATTTGTAGACTTTTTGGTGGCAATAAAGCACATATTAGTTTCAGTAAATAAAGTATAACAGTCCTTCCTCCTCACTCTTTCATTTCCTTTGGGTAAAAACCACACCAGCAAGCCGTAGTTACATAAAGAAACCCATCTATGTTAATTCGGCATTAGTCCTGTCCTGCAAATCCAGGTTACAGGGAAACAGACTCCAGTTCCATGGCCAATGAGGATAATTGATCAGAAAATGCCGGGGAAGACTCTGTTAGAGAACTGGCCCAGTTTGCTACATGAGAACTGACCAGTTTGGGAAACCAGACAGGTGAGGGAAGGATCTCCAGAGTCACATAGTGAAGTGGATAGACAGGCAAAGGGGAAGTGTAGGGGGGACTTCTGCTTGAGAAATTGGGAGTGGGAGATGGGGGGAGCATGTATGACTATTGTACGGCAGGCAACAGAATGGAGGGGCAGGGGTAGCGAGGAACTATTATTTCTGCATTTGAAATGTGAGAGAGAGAGCAGCAAAGCTGAAGCAATGGGTGGGCTGAGCAAGTGGATGGTATACATGACAAGAGTAGAGATCACATTTAAAGATAACAGTCCTCTCCCCCTCTGCATATACATCCTAGGGGACCCAGTTAATAGAGCTGTTAGGTGGAAAAGCATTTGCATTAATAAAGAGCTCAATGATGGACTTTATTCTTGCTGCTGTTTCCTCTCCCAGTCAAATCAGCCTGCACAGCCCTCCCCAGAGAGGGATTCCTAGGAGGGATGAGCTGCCTGAACAGCAGAAAGAACACATTTCATACCATAATCACTGCAGGAAGAGACAGCCTGTTTGCCCAACACCAAATTGCTTTTGAAGTGAGATGCAGGGCCTAGTGGTCTTGTGGCATGGTTATTCTGTAGGCTGTCTCCTAAGAGCCTGGGTTTCAGACTGGAGCAGTCATTTCTCTGAGAAGCAAAATGGGCTTGCGCAGCTTGGCCATCAGGTGCTCTGGGCTCACCTGCACTTCAAAGCCTTATAGTGGGGCTAATACACCTTTTCTCCCACCCTTTGTCTACCTTCTCTAAGCTCTTTCAAGAAGGGCCTCTCTGACTAGAGGTCTTTACAGCACCTAGCACAAAGGGACCTTTTGGTGATACTGGGTGCTTCTATAGAGGATGTTTATTGAGTAGACTAATTAGCTCTGCGGTAGACATCTCTCATCTACACGTGTGGCCCTATTAGGCCACAGGAAACTAATTAACCCTGTAGTAGGGTAGTACTTATAAATGTGAGTACTGTCCTGCTGCAGGAATTTTTACTCTGCGGCAGTGCACATATAAACACTGACGGTCGGCTGGGCATGATGGTGCTTCAGTGCTTCAGTGCTTCAGTGAGGAGCTGCTTGCTGACTAACCTCTCTTTGGAGCACCTTCGTGCCCCAGCCAGCCCCTCTGCAGCACACTGAGATGGGTCAGAGCAGCCCCGGGCTGGCAGGCTGACCCTGTGTGCCAGCTGGGGCTGCTCCGACCTGGCTTAACATGCTGCAGTCCTGGGCACGTGTTCAAACAGCACACCTGGGAGCAATAAACTTGAGTGCAATACACACTGGAGTTTCTTGCTGCGTGCTAATAGCACACGCAGATGCACTCAGTGGGTGCTTGTACACTTGACGGTTGTCACCAGGTACACATGACAAAAATGTCATTTGGGTGGCTTAATGGCATCATGAAGTACATGTGATGTAAGTTTTGGGGGTTTTAAATGAGTTTGCAGCATCGCAAACTCAGCTACATCCAGATGTAGTTTAGTTTGCAACGATGCGTTGCAGCTGTCAGCTCGCTCCCCTCCACTCTCCACTCCTCTCCCCCCACAGCTGCAGGAGAGGTGGGCAGCCTCCTCAGGAAAAAAGGATCGGGACCCTTGCCACTTCTGATTTGCAGCAGGCGCCTACTGAAGGCAGACGTGGTGACAAGCCTAATCCTTTTTTTTTCCCAGCGAAACCTGCCTGCCTCTTCCACGGCTGGGTGGTGAGTTGCTGGTAGGCCAAGCAGCCCCTGAGCTGCGGGCGTTCTGGTCCTTCCCCCCGTGACATTGGCACCCCCCAGGGCTGCCCAGACAGGCTGCTAGTGGGCCAGGGGCTGCCTCAGCTCAGGGGCAGCACCCGGCTTGATCCAATTCTTCTCCAAGCCTTCCTGGGAAGCAGCGCCCAGGGGGCAGGCTCCGGCTTTGCCAAAAAAAAAAAGGATCGGGCCCCTTGCCATAATGTCATGGAAAAATTGAAACAGTGAGCTTCAATTAAAAACCCACCATTTCAATTTAGGGGGCACAGACAAAGACCCCCATCACATGTACAAGCACCCAATGTCACATAAATAACACTGATAATGGCAAATGAACCCCTTAAAATATTCACCCCCAGTGACACAAGTTACAAGAAGGACACAGTGCAGGGCTCTACCCTTTTTCGGAGGCTCCCAAAGCATTTAATAGATTCAGCCTCACAGTGCCCATTTGGGGCAGGTGAATGAGAGTGCTTTCGATATAGGGAAACAGATAGTTTCATAGTTTCATAGTAGCTAGAGTCGGAAGGGACCCATCTAGTCCGATGTAGCAGGAAAGAGCACCGGGGTCAGATGACCCCGGCAAGGTGCTCATCTAACTTCCTTTTAAAAATCCCCAGGCTAGGATGCACCACTTCCCCTGGAAGCTGGTTCCACACTGATAATGGCAAATGAACCCCTTAAAATATTCACCCCCAGTGACACGAGTTACAAGAAGGACACGTCCCTCTTGAACAGTGCATGGGCATGTGCAACACCTTGCACTTATCTGCAACCCTCTTAGTGTCATCAGCAAACTTGAACAGGGTGCTTTCTACCCCCTCATCCAAGTCACTGATGAAGATGTTGAACAGTGCGGGCCCGAGGACCGAGCCCTGCGGAACCCCACTGCCCACGTCCTTCCAGGTCGGAGCTTTTTGATGAGGACAGGGTGAGAGACAGTGTCGAAAGCCTTCCGGAAGTCCAAAAAGACTACATCCACAGCAACCCCTGGCTCCCAAAGCATTTAATAGATTCAGCCTCACAGTGCCCATTTGGGGCAGGTGAATGAGAGTGCTTTCGATATAGGGAAACAGATAGAACCCTAGGGTGAAGATCGTCCGGACCAGCGGACTTGAACACGTCCAGCCTCTCCAGAAGTACCCTAACTAACTCCTCGCTAACCCTTGGCCCAGGCGTGTCTCTCTCGGGGCCCGAGGGGGGCCCAGCAGGGAGGTGGCTGAACTGGTCCCTACTTAGGAAGACAGAGGCAAAGAAATCGTTAAATATGTTAGCTTTGTCATCTGGCGTGATGACTAAGTTGCCCATCGTGTCCTGCAGGGGCCCCACATTACCCGGGACCCTCTTTTTACCCCCTATGTATTTGAAGAAGGACTTCTTATTGTCCTTAATCCGGGAAGCTAGTCCTATCTCCAACTCTGCCTTGGCCCTCCTGACTGCCCCCCTACATCCTCGGGCGACTATAACATAGTCCTTCTTGGCGATGACCCCATCTCTCCATTGGGTATATGCCTCCCTTTTAGCAAGGAGACATTCCCGGATGCTCTTAGTGAGCCATGGGGGTTTATGTGCCCTCCTGCTCCCTTTGACCCTTGTTGGGATTACCTCCCTTTGGGCATGGAGGATCGTCTCCTTAAGGAGCAACCACTCACCTTCGACATCTGATTCCCTTCCCTTCTGGGTCCTCAGCGCTTCCCCAACTATCCTCCTTAGCTTGTTGAAGTCAGCCCTCCTAAAGTCTAGGGCTGTTGCCTTGCTGCAGCCCTTTGCCACCTTACGCTGGATGGTGAATTCCGGCAAGCGATGATCACTGTCTCCCAGGTGGCCCATCACCCGCAGCCCCCTCACCAGGTCATCACCCGTGGCCAGCACTAGGTCCAACAAGGCGTCTCCCCTGGTGGGACTGTGCACCTCCTGGGTTAGATGGAGGTCCTGCAGTCTGGCTAAGAACCGACGTGAGCGATCAGACTTGGCTGACTGCTCCTCCCAGCAGATGTCTGGGAAGTTCAGGTCCCCCATGATGACCACATCCTTAGCCCTCACTGCCTCTGTAAGCTGACCTAAGAATTCCAGGTCGAGCTCTTCTCCCTGGTTGGGAGGTCTATAGTAGACTCCCACCGTTAAGTCTCTCTCCCCTGGACTGCCTTTTACTCTAACCCAGAGCACCTCAGAGTGCCCCCCCTCTACCCCCATGCTAATTAACGAGGAAGTATATTCCTCCTTGATGTAGAGTGCTACTCCTCCACCTTTCCTTCCTATCCTGTCCTTCCTGTATAGCCTATAGCCCTTGACACTCACCGCCCAGTCATGCGATGAGTCCCACCACGTTTCTGTGATCCCTACTATGTCAGGGCTGGTGACAGCTAGGAGGAGGGCGAGTTCCTCCTGCTTCTTCCCCATACTTCGAGCATTCGTGTAGAGGCATTTGAGGCCTTCAGCGGTTGTGCCCACTGACCCCCTAGTCTCAGCAATGCCCCGTCCCCCATCGCTTACCTGTTTCTCCCTTTTGACCATTGGTCTGGGCTCGCTGGCTGTTGCTGGGCCTGGTATCTCATCGTCTCCTCCGCCCTCATCTTCCCCCTCCCCCGACGAGCCTAGTTTAAAGCCCGCCGAAGGAGGTTCACCAACCTGGAAGAGAACACACGCTTACCTTTAGGGGAAAGGTGGAGCCCATCCCATCCCAGCATGTCTCTCATCACGATGTGCCGGTCATGGCTGAGGAAAAGTGATTATGACTGTGTTTATGATTTGTATTGTGTCCAGGAGCCCTCGTCATAGGCCAAGACCCCGCAGAGCTGGCACTGTAAAGACACGGTCATTGCCCCAGAGAACTTGCAAGCCTGAGAAGCATCTTGCACAGGGTCACACAACTGAGCCTCTTCACAGCTGGGAATACATAAACACAAGGTATAGTCCTGCTGCCTTGCCTATAGTACCTGTTCTTCTGTGCAAGGAAATCTGTTTAAATATGCTGGAGACGTTCCCCTGCTCCTTTCTTCAGCCTGCATTTCTGTATGGAGGGAGTCTCCCAGGCCATCTGTGGTGAGGAGCAAGTGGCACGCACCTTGCTGTCTTTCAGGGGGGCACACCACGAGGCCTGCCATGTCTCTCTCTGGTGTTTCCCTGACGCTCTGACATGAATGCCTGTGCTCTGTGCCTGAGAAAGGGAACGTTCCTGATTACTGAAACAGGAGACTGGCCGTGGCCATGCTTGGCAGCTTCAAATGGCTCCCATTGAAAATGCCCTCCAAAGAGACTGGGAAATTACCCAGCACGGATTCATTCTTCTCCATTTATTTATTTCATTTAAAATGTTTTGCTGGCTGGGACGGCCCCAAGAGAGCGGCATCTCAATTCCATGAGGGGCACCACAGTCATACAGCTGCACGCCAGCTCAGAGCAAGTGCTGTATGGGACTCTGCTGAAAACACGGGCGCACCAAGCAACCTGCTTCCCCGTCCAGGAGAGGAAGGGGCAAGTGTGAGGGGAGACCTGCCTGACTCAGACCCAGCTGAAGAGGAGGAGGAGGCAGCATGGCGGGGAAGGGCTTTCCATATCCAGCTCCTGGCTGCCAGGTCATTATGATCAACTCTGTACGCCTGTAAGTGTTTTTTCTGAGCAGGGACCTGGGAGCTGGGAGTGCAGTTCAGCTGAGTGTATTATTGGATTATCAGCTGATTAGAGCTGTTAAGAATCCACTCTTGAATAATAAACATGGCGGGCTTTGGCTGCTCTGTGGTGTGATTAGGGGACGATGTGATGTGCAGCTTAGCCGATACACTGCATTAAATGAGCCTCGGGCCTTACCATCCAGGGCCAGAGATGGACAAAGACAGACCTTGATGGCTGACTGTGATACCTGCCCACCCCACACCCTCCTACCGTGTCTTTCATGCTCCAAAGTTAATACTTGTTTGGGATTTTAACCTGCAGGCTCCCCTCATTGCACAGCACTGGCTCAGGATTTTGCATTGCTGCCCTGTATGTTAGGGTTAGGAGTACCCTTGAATTCTCCAGAGGGCATACCACAGTGGAGTGTCACAGCACAGTGGCATGAGGTCTTCATATTGTGGGTCCATGAGATGGTGTTACCACCATGATCACCAATGGGGCTTCATTGTGTCCTTGTCTTCCCTCACAGCCTACTCTCTCTGCATTTGATTCAGATTGTGGGACCTTTGCAACAGGGACCATCTTTGTTTGGTGTTTCTACAGAGCTGAATACAATGGGGTGCTGGACCAGGCCTGAGGTTCCTACACATGATGGCAATAATAAAGATCAGAGATATTATTCCCATTTTACCCATCCTTTGGTGTGCGCAGGACAGAAGATCATCACCACTTGGGTCCTTATTATCCCTTAAGTCACTGCACCCATGTAAGTAGCTAAACACAATCCTTTCTATCCACAAGAACCAGCTATACACCTCCCTATAACACACTCAAAGGGCTCTGCAGGGAGGAGAGGGAATAACTACTGGCAATTGTACAGAGCAATCTGCACTGAGAAAGGACAGTGTGGCTGCTCTAGGATGAGCTCTGGTGGGATCCACTGTCTGCACTGGTGTTTTAGACATCACTGGACAAAGCAAAGCCGGGCTGGTAAAGGGGAGATAAAAGGATTCCCAGGGTCTGCACTGCACTGGTGATCTCCTTGCAGAGGGGAGGTGAAAACAAGGAGGCATGGGGCCGTAGTGAGTGCAGGCAGCCCAGGTGGCTTGGAAAGTGCAGCTCTTCTAGGCCCATTTCTTGCAAATAGGAGCCTGCAAGTGGGATGAGGTGGGATGTGCAAATTGTTTGGGACCCAATGTGACCCAGGAGCCAAATCAAGGAAAGGCTGATGGTGATGCAATGGCTGGATGACTGTTCTGATAAGGGGAGGGGAGGGAGCTGGAAATGCTCGGGAAAGGAGATGAGTTTGCGAGACAGTTTTATAAAGAAGCAGTCAATTTGGACATGTGATAATTGCAAAGCATACGTTATTCCCTTTCCTTGTATCTATATTTCTGCAGTGATTGTCCAACATGCCTTGGCACTTAGAAGTATTACTGCAGACTCCTGTAGGACAAGGACTTCTGCTCTCCCTGGGTTTAAGCTGTTCCTTGGGCCTGAACAGGTTCTTGAAGCTGCACCTGCTATGTGGGAGCTTAAAGCATGGACAGAGAGACTGAGCTGCATGCTCCCTGAAGCTATATCCCTCTGGCCACAGAGCAGGAGAGCTCCCCGGGGACTTCCTACGAAGTTACATTGCTGCATGTCCAGAAGATTTCCCTCCGGAGATCATATTTTCATTCACTTCAGCAAGAAGCAGCCTGTCGCCCCATCGGCATCCCTCCCCTCCACAGCTCATCCCTCTGCACACCGGTCTGGCAGCTCAGCCGAGGTTGTGAACTTGCGTAGAAAATCGGTAGCACAATTCAGACAGCTACAGTGGGATGAGGATACTTTGGCTCAGGCTCGATCCAGGCACCCTCCCTCCTCTCTTCTCACATCTACTAGGGTTGGTTTGGCCTCTTGCTGAGTCTCCCCTGCTCCCGTTACTTCAGTGAAGCAGCAGGTAAACTCTGTTGCTATAAAAGAAGCGACCATGCTCCCTGTTCTGTGATGTGCGCATCACCCCGGGGATGTTTCCTCTGTGATTCTCTCTGCTCTAGAGAGATTCACAAGCAACATTTTGGACCACATTTTTCCTTTCAGTGATGGTGGCATCATCCCTATTGAAGTAAATGGGATTGCCTCCGTGTGACTGAGGAAAATTTGGCACATTGAGATTATAAGGAATAATGAATCACAGACTGTATCAAACGTGCCCGCTACCCAGGGATCCTGAGCTTGTGCAAAGCATTGAAGAGTGCTCTCTCTCGCTTTCACTGTCTCTCCAAGGAGCTTAGCACCGTCTCCTCCAGCACTCTCTTTTCAGAGACCTGTAGGGGTCACAGTTGGATTGTACAACAAGCTGCATTCCCATCCGCACAAAAGGAAATCAGAGCATTACATGGCCCACTTCCTGCTAAACTATACATCAGAGTGCCAGCAGGAGGCTAAGTGCCAGCTCCCACAGCCCACTTCCCCACCCCTGCCAGGCCCAGGCACCTAGAGATGGGTTGCAAAGGTGAGTACCCTTCTTGGTCCCTCTGTCCTCTGCCTCCACTGATGCCATCCCATCAGACTCTGAGGAACAGCATTTCTCTCAGGGTGTATTCCCAGATCCTGGCTACAAGGGGAGAAATGCAGGACTGAATTGCCTGTGTGCAGCTCACACTCCACTGGAAAGCAGTTCCCTACCAGGGCTGAAGGTCTCCAATGCAGCCTAGCAGCTCTTCCTACCTCACTGTCTCAGGCATCCCTTGGAAAGACTGAGCAGGCTCATCCAGAGCTGCTGGATCCAAGCCCCACATCTAAGGAGAAGCTCAGAGAGAAGAAGGAAATGGCACTTGCTATCTTCTAGTGAGAACTCAGTGGTGTGGTACCCTGGGTACAGCAAGGGGCTTCTCCTCTGCTGAGCGAACCCATCTCGTTCCCTCATTTCAGAGTGCAGTGGGAGGCCAAGGAGAATCGGGGAATGCCATCCGGGAAGACGGATACCCTCTCCATTACAGTGTAATTAAATTGGCTGTAATTATGTCCCTGACAGTGGAATGCAGGCAATAAATGATCGCAACATGTCTCACTCCCCCTCCGTGCCCCCACCCCTCTAAATGTTGAATTATTTTACAGTTGATAGTTCCCTCGATTCTCCGACCTTTAAAAGCTGAACACTACATGCCTGTTGAATTTTAATCAATTTATTTTTTTCAACTGGAAATGTCAGACTCCTGTACAGAATTACTCGGTGCTGGCTGATGTGACAAAGACTCAAAGTTCAGCATCTGAAGTCGCGGAGGAGCAGAGAGCTGCGTGCATTAGCACAGATAATTTGCAGGATGTGAAAATGAGAGAGAGAGTGAGAGAGCATATATTTTTCATTAGCTTTGGTTTAGAGGGTTCTGGGACCTGCATTTATTTCATCCAGTGAACTCTGGCCTCATTAAATCTAGTCCGTGGTTGGTAATGACTGGAAGTAAGAAGCTGTGAAGGCTATCAAAGGGCAGGAGGTAAGTGAGTTCTTTGCTGGAGCATGGAGCGAGCTGCAGGGAGGCAGGGGCGCAGGCAGAGAGGTAGCCTTCGATTTGACAGGGCTGTGCTGCTGGGCACAGCGCAGAGTGGGCAAGTGACACTGCCCGGCTGCCAGCCCCGAGAAGGCCTGGTTGCTCCCGGTTGCTCCACTAGCCTCGCTTCCCTGCCTTCAGACGCAGGAGTGTGACCTGGAGGGTGCTGCATAGTGCAACCAGTGAGGCTGGAAGTGGAAAGAACAAGGTCCCCCCCACTCCTGCATCCCACTGAGGAGCGAACTTGCTGCCTCACAAATGAGTTCAGCCTGGCTGACCCTGCGGCTTCCTAGCTGGGAAGGAGCCCATTGAATAAGGACACCTGATGGGAGGCAAATCCATCTGTAATCCTGCTCAGTGGAGTAGCCCAGCAGGTCGGGCCTCGCTCCTGTTGAAGTCAGCTGGAACAGGTGAGCACCCAAGCGAGAGATGGGCCTTAACATCTGTTAATTGTTTTGTGCTGGTCTGTATTGGCTAGAGCAGAGGCAGAGCTGGGGCGGGCACTGTGCCTGTATGCCCTGCAAATGGCTCTGCAGCATGGTTCGGGTCTGCTCAGGAGCTCCCTCTCCTGTCCCAGTCCCTGCCGTCTCACGCAGCTTTGACACCGCACACCAGTCCTGCCCCTCCTTCTCCTCCAGCCTGGGGCCATGACAGCTCTACAAATGTGTTTCGGGCCTATTAAAATTTAATTCCTTCTTTGGAATGGAGATTGCTTCTTATACTGAACTGGATGGATAAATGTTTGCTAAGATGACAAGGACTGAGTATATTTAATCTTTCTGCCTTCCCACTAAAATACTGCACCTGTCTTCTGCTCTTGACATATGTACATTAAAATCAATAACGGAATTTATGAATAAACCTAGGCTAAAATATGGATGCTCCTCCTCCATTTACTGGTAATAAGCAGAACTTCCAAAATTGCCCGTACACGTACTTGTAGCAGAGATATTATGGTTACCATGTGCAGATTCCCATGCACCCAAATAGAGTCCATGGGTATTATGTCAAGGGTGAACTCAAACCCAGGTCTACTGAGTAGTCATGCTGAGTGGAACTAGGCAGTGAGTTCTTGCACAAAACAGCTTTCCATTGGAAAAAGGCTGATTTTTCAGAAATTGAAATTTTTTGTAAGACTAGACAAGTTTCAAGGAAACGTTCGGTGCGGAAGTTCCACACGCCATGATGAAATTTATGGTTAAATAAACCCACAGCAAAAACAAGGCCATGAGATGCTTGGGCAACTCAGCTAGGATGCAAGTGACCCAGGTTCCAGTCCCTGATCTGAATCAGAGAGGCCACAGCCTTGAACCCGGGCACTCACATCCCAGGTGACTGTTGTAATAACCAGACCACTGGCAAGTCTGGGGTTGTCGTTTTGCTCTTTCTCTTGTTTGCCTTTTGCTGAAGAAATCCAAAGCCCTTCTGCCCTGATGTAGGACAGGACACTTCTGCAATTATGAAAACATTTTCAGGATGGGACAAATGTGTCCCACCCAGCTTCACAGCAAAACTCTTCAACAATTAGCCCAAGGATCCAGGCTCTTCCCAGTGACCCACAGAGACAGACGGGGAGAGTATAGCCCAGGCCTCATTTGTGGGAGCATAGTAGGATCAATACAACCCTGTAGACAAGGCAGACAGATACCCCAGTCCTCAGTGGCTTAGGGAGCGTGTGTGCTCATGCACCCAGTCTTTTAGCATGCTTGACACAGACCACTCGCATTGCATTGCCCACAGCTCAAGGCTTGATAGCACCTAACTATGGCTGTGTTTCAGCGAGGCCCTGCTCTCCCTTTACAGCCCTCCCCATCACGGTGAGGGCTCTTTCCCTGGCCTTTAGCCACCCTCTGTTTTTTTCAGGTTAAGAAAATGTCACGCTCATTTGGAAGTTCTGCACCCCTCCCTCCTTCTGAGGGGCCATTATTGGCCCTTTCCCTGATGAAGGAAGATGACATTTTCATCACGAGCCCGGCTGGAAATAATAGCGGTTAAGCAGGACTTCACTAATCACAAGCTACATTCACCTTTGAAAATGAGCCCGGTTAGCCAGGACTAATTTTCCTCCTTATTTCCTGATCGCTCTCTCTCTCCCTCCCTGCCCTGGCCCCATCACCATTTATTTATTGATTGAGTCTGCAGCAGCAAGGTGGCATTGAATGAAATACAGCTTAAAAAAAAAAAAAAAAAATCACTGTAATTTCAGAGACAAGAATAGACTCGTGTGAATTTACTCCTGGCTCCCCCACACACCCCTTTTCCAGAGCTCCCAGCAGATGAGGTGCTAAAACCCATTTACAGAGGCAGCAATAAGCAGGAACTCAATATTCGATCAGCAATGTTCACAAGGGCCTTGCTAGAAGCCGAGGGACATACCAGCTTTGAAGGGAAAGAAAGACAATCCACACAAGGTTACTGTGTAAGATATTACAGAGAAAAACAGCGCTCCATCCCCTCTTAGGGGCAACATCCCCTCCACAGGAACGCAGGTGCGGCAGAGTCCTTTCAATGGGCCTCCGAACAGGGGTGAGTGTTAATTATTTTTACTGAAGTAGCACCTGGGATTTGTAGTCATGCACTAGGCCTCCCTTGTGCTAGGTGCTGTACGAAGAAACAGAAAGATAGTTCCTGTGCTTTACCTTCAGCTAGGAGCTGCACCTATTACATTTGCTTATTCCCTTCAAATACCCCTAAGCTATATGATAGAGGCTTTGTGGCACGTTCCACATTCACGTTTAATATGTGAAATCTCCGCTGATGTTAATGAGGGGTATGCAGACACAGCAAGCTCAGGGGTCTCGTGCGGCTGGGGCTGTCTGGGGTGAGGTTTCTGCTTTGTCCTGGCAGAATGACCCCTGGTGTAGCATTTCAGCTTTTCCACTTCCAGCCTCAGCTGGCACCAGACAGTGCAAAAAACTACTCTGGAAGCAAAAAGGATTGAACTGTAATTTGTTTCAGGAGGTTCAGTTCTGAGGTGGGAACTCAGGTTCTTCCCCTGTTCTGAACAGATGTACTCAGCTCTAACCTAAATACTGTGAAGAGGAGGGGGATAGCGAGAGAGCTCCCTTGTTTCGCTCTGGAAGACATGCTGGGCAGGAGTCCCCAGTGCCTCACAGCTGGCGTTGGCAACTGGGGGCAACCTTGCCTTCAGTGACATCCCTTTCTTATACCCTCCTGCTCCCCCTTTACTAGGCTGACATTTAAGATACAGAGTAGGACTGGGAACAGTGGCTTTTTGCAGAGCCACTAATAATCATAGGCTACACTCACATTAAAAAACCGAGTTCTGACCAGGATTATTGATTTCCCTCTTCACTCCCCTTGTGCATGTGTGCAGGGAGATGTGCATGCATGTGAGTGAGTTAGTCTGGGATTTTACCCTGAATGAGCTGGAGCATGCTGTGACCAGGTCCTCAGTTTCTGTGTACCTCCCTCTCTGCTACCTTAACACAGATTTCGTTAAAGAAGGAAGCAGCAGCAGGTGAGAAATGAAGAGCAAGAGTTAAAAAGAGTTAATAGTCAGGGAGGGGAAGTGGTGTAGATGTTACTAATTTTTGCTTATGGCATGGATGACACCTCCTTCAATCCCAGTATGGAGCTCTTTTACTTTGTCATTGTCCCAGCTCTGTCCTCGGTGTCCTCTGAGCATCCTCCTTACTGCTGGCCGTGTCTTGTCCCCTGTCACCTCTGCCCCGTGCCCTCCTTGCCAACAGTGGCACCAACTTGGCTGCCTACTTCTCTGCCCCTTCCACAAGCATCTTGGCACTTTCTGCCACTCTGTTCTTTGTGCACGGACTGTCACCTCTGGGCTGGGTTGGAGGGCTCCTGCCCTCACCTCCTTCCTATTCCTTCTGGAGACATCCCCTTTTTCACCGCTATACCTTTCACAAATCCGTCACACAACTAGATAAAAAAGGGAAATTCAAAACTAGCAAATGTATCTATGTGTATAAAATGTATCTGTTTAAAACTCACCTGTCTTTCTGTTCTTCACAGGATGTTGCTTTGCTGAGAACAGGGATTTTGGGGCAGGAACAAATCTTTGGTGCATGCTTTACCCCCATAGTACGTGGAAAGTGTCAGCTTGACTTCAATACCAGGCAAGATACTACAGCAAATTATTAAACATTTTTTCTGTAAACACCTGGAGGAGGAAGGGGTGATCACCAGCAGCCAACATGGATTTGTTAAGAGCGTATCATGCCAAGCCAACTTGATTTCCTTCTTGACTCAGAAACTAGTTTGATGGATGAGGGGGATGTGATAGACATAATATACCTGGATTATAGTACGGCTTTTAACACATTCCCACTTGGCATTCTCATTAGTGAACCGGAGAAACATGGGCAAGATAAAATTAATGCTAGGTTGGTACGTAATTGGTTGAATAACCACAAGTAAAGTGTATGTGTTAATGTATTAGCAGCAGAGTGGCAGGAGTTTCAAACAGAGTGCCACAGGGGTCTGTGCTGGGTTAGGTATGTTTTAACATTTATATTAATGTCTGGGATGCAGGAATACAGAGCTTCCTGATCAGGGCTACAGATGACATAAAACCAGGAGAGCTTCCAAACACTTGGGAGGATGGGATTAAAATTCAAAAGGATCCTGATAAATTGGAAAACTGCACTGTCGCCAACACAGCAAAATTCCATGGAGACAAAGATAAGGAGCTAAACCTACAGAAGAAAAAACAAGTGCACCCATACAGAATAGGGGATAACTAACCAAATGCACTGAATAGCATGAGGGTATTAGCTGAATCACAAACTCAACCTCAGTCACCAGTGCAATACTCCAAAAGCTATTTAGGGCTTCATTAACAACAATTTTATATGCAATAAGCAGTAGTACTTCTCTACTTGGTTCTGGTTGGACCTCACCTAGGGTATTGTGTCTCATTTTGGGCACTGGGTTTTAAGAAGGACACAGAGAAACTGGAAAGGATCCAAAGGTTTCCAACACAAATGGTAAAGGGGTTGGCATACAAGTTGTACAAAGTTTGAGAGAACTAGGTATATTTAGTCCATACAAAAGGAGACTAAGGGACAGGGGCCAATTTTTTTTAAGTTACCATAAAATAGATTTCATAGACATTAGGACTGGAAGGCATCTCGGAAGATCATCGAGTCCAGCCCCCTGCCCCAGGGGCAAGAAGTCAGCAGGAGTCAAAGGATCCCAGCAAGATAAACATCCAAATGTCTCTTGAAGGTGTTCAAAGTAGGTGTTTGAACCACCTCCGGTGGGAGTCTTTTCCAGACCTTGGGGATTTGGACAGTAAAGAAATTCTTCCTTATGTCCAGCCTGAAACAGTCTTGGAGGAGTTTGTGACCGTTCGACCTCGTCATCCCTTGGGGTGCTCTGGTGAATATATATTCCCCCAGGTACTGGTGGTCAACCCTTATAAACTTATAGTCAGCCACCAGATCACCCCTGCGCTTTTCCAGGCTGAAGAGTCCCGCAGCTCTCAGCCTCTCATCGTAAGGTCTGTTTTCCTGACCTCTGATTATGTGTGGCTCTTCTCTAGACTCTCTCAAGCTTCTCCACATCCTTTTTGAATTGTGAAGCCCAAAACTGGATGCAGTACTCCAGCTGCAGCCTCACCAAAGCTGAGTACAGCGGGAGGATGACATCCTGGGATTTTCCTGAGAAGCAGCTATGCCAGCATTTTGTTCACTGTACTAACCGCAGCATCACGTTGAAGGCTCATGTTCATCTTGTGGTCAGTCATAACCCCCAAGTCCTTTTTGTCCATAGTGCTAGTAGCACTGCTGAGCCTATAAGGATGCTGCAGGTTTTTCTTCCCAAGGTGGAGAACCTTGCATTTTTCAGTGTTAAACACCAAAGTAGAGGTAGAACAACTATTCTCTCTTAACACAAAGGGCAGGGAGCTTTAGGTTAGGACTCAAAATAACTTCTTGATTGTAGGAATGGTAGGACAATGGAACAAGCTGCCCAGAGAAGTTGTTGGATCTCCTTCACTGGAGGTCTTCAAGAAGAAGCTGAATAGGCATCTGTCTGGGGTGATTTAGGAAAAGTGTACCCTATACCTGTGGAAAAAGATTGTATTAGATGATCCATGAAGCCTCTTCCAACCCTACAGTTCTCCTCCTCCATGCTCAGGTGGATCTTGAACATTACTTGTCCGCTTTTGTCTCCTTTCAGGCTCCAAGAAGTGTTGGCCTTCCCTGGGACATCATGCCTTCTGGGACCTGCTTGGTAGGGTGTGGTCCAGATCCAGTCTTGTACACGCCGTCTCTGAGATCACTGGGAAACCCTCTTCTTCACCGAAAGAAATTGTTTTAATTTTGTAGAGGCAAGAGCTTGGGACATGACAGGAATGAGACTGCTTATGCAACCTTAGTTCTGCCCCCCTGTGCAAATGCATTAGGATGCAACTTTTTATTACACAGTCCCTTGCCATACTGAATAATCAATGTAGTGTACAGGATGAATGGTGTACAGGGAGTGAAGTCTACAGGATGAATGGTGCTTAGAGAATCAGTCATGGTTATTGTCATGCAGGAAGCTGCAGGCTGTAGGACTTGTTTCACTCAGCACACAGGACACATTTTTTCCCTTCTACTCATGTCAGAGTCTCCCTGACCCCACTCACTGCTGCCTCTTCCACCTCTTCCAGCAGCCAGAAGAAAGAGGAACTGGAAACCCCTCCGCACAGAGCAGCTGTAAAAAAGAGGTGCAGCACATCGACCCTGAACTCTATAGCAACTCCACCATCACAGGAGAGTTTTTACAGCACGTCAATAAAGGACCCCGAGGCCAAATGGAAATTGAGCGGCAGCTTGAATTGCTTGTGGGGAAAGAAACACATTCAAAGACGTTTTTATTAAATTAAACATTCAAATGAATGACACAATCAATACTGCCACACAGAGTTTAGTTCAAGACCCTTTGTTCTTCTCATGCTTTCTAACGCATCTTTCTAAGCTCCACGCAGCCACAGAACTGGGGATCCTAAGGCTATGGAAATAGGGAGGGGAGGATGCACTGCTGTTCAAATGACGTGCAAGGGGCCACAAGGAGCACAGGGCACTTGCTATGGCTCCTTCACAGTCATTGTCTTGTTCAGCATCCCTCCCTGTGACTGGGATTTTCAGATGGGTGAAGGGCCCATTTCTGGGGGCTGGTTATTTCAGGAAAGCTTGGTGTGGTAGATGATGAGCTCTTTGGGGTATCCAGCCATGGGTGTCATAACAGGAGTGGTTGAGCCCTGAAAATGTGACCTCTCTCTTTGAAACATTCGTTCCTACGTGTCCGGGATAATGATGACAAGAAGGGGACCAGAAATGAGCACAGCACATATGTGTTATTCCACTGGAGCTTTGCAAGAAAGGATGGCTGTCACCCAACCCCCTGCCGGGAGGTATCCATGCCTGCATCCCAAGCTGCAGAAGCCATTTTGGTATGCGTATCACGCTGCATGCTCCTTCTAATTTGCTTCCCGTTCTAACCTGCAGGTCTCTCAGTATCATGCTCCCCAGCTCATTCCCTCCCACTCAGCATACATGTGTCAAATTCATTTTCCACTGGATTCATTAATAGCCATTTCTTCTCCATTTTTTCTATACATGATTTTCTGATCTTTTCTCTGAAGCTCCTTGGGCCCTGATCCAAAGCCCATTGCCTCTAAGAGGAGACCTTCCTCTGAGTCCATCAGGCTTCAGATCAGGCCCTGGGTTGCTGTGCATTATATAGCTGCCTTCATTAATGCTCAGACCATCTCCCATTTGAGTATCACTTGCAAATTAAAGGCGGAGTGAATCATAGAAGGGGTAACAGGATTTAACTGTGCTTCAAATAGTCCACTGTGCCTGGAACAAAGTGCTGAAAGTAAACCCTGAGCTTAGCCTTTATTAGCTCTTCTACTCTTTTCCTGCTGTTTCCTTCCTCCCTGCATAATATCCCTTTCTTATTTCCCTTAACCCTTTTGGCTAGAATTAGCTCAGCTGTATTTATTCCCCACTTTTTTCCCTCCCAGTAAATCTGGGTGTTGTCCTCAGGGTCCCTCTTCTCCATTCCTTCTATGCACTGTTGGTGCTTTATAAATAATACATAAATGGCTAATTATCTCTTAGGATCTCTCAGCAGCTGTTTGGAAAGCCATCTGGAACACTTCTTGTCCTATTCATTCTTTGTTTCCCAGGGGACTTACACTCAGGTGCTTCTGAATTACAGAGCCCTGTAGGAGTCTCCAGTTGCCCTTCATAATGGACACCCTTGACTCTGCTTTATGACTTCTTGCACAGTATGCTTCTTGGAAATCCCATACCTTTGTGTTAGGGCTTTCTTTGCCCCTTGTGCTCAATGGTGGTGAGTTCAGGAGGACAGATTCTGATCTTGCTTATGCTGGTGCCAGTCTGGACTTACTCCATGGAAGTCTGTGGAGCTGCGCTAGACTAAAGTTAGGGTAAGTAAGATGAGAATCAGGCTCAGTGTGCTGTGTGGGTTATAGTCATCGAGCTTCCTACAGTGATCTGCAGGATTCATGGTTTCCTCCTCCAGGAGCCTATCCATCATCCATCAGTGTCAATGGAAGATTCCCATTGGCTTCCCTGGGCTTTGGGTAAGGTCTCAGATATGTTACTCCTCAGTGAGGGCTCCCAAGGATCAGGCCTACAATTCTCTAATGAGAAAAAGCAATGGCGGCAACACATTTTTTTTTTTATATACTTAGTATGTCAGGGTGGGAGGGAGTGGGAAGAACTTGTCCCATCAAGGGAAAACTGTGTGTGTGTGTTGTGTGTGGCAGCTGCAAAAGGACTGACTGCTCCCAGAAGTTTCTAGGTGACAGTATCTTGCCTCTAGGGTCTCACACTTCTCCATTTCTCCTGTCCTCCATCTTCTCCCTTCTGTTTCTCATCCCCACATCTGGATGCTGGCCCACTAGATCCTGCTCACTCTGTTACTGTGGTTAGGAGGACAAGTGAATGTGTGACTTTGCTCTCTCTAAAGTATAGCCCTATTGGTAAACCCAACATCAGCATAGTTTCTCTCCATGATAAGGGGGAGGAAATCAGGAGTATCTGCACATTAAAACAAGCACCCTTGGTATTGAGTGCTCTTGTCCTGGTTATTGGCATTGTATAATATGATTAATTGCATCCTGTGTAACTAGCCATGTCCTGTGTTTCTGTGCATCCTTGCTATGGAGACTCTAACTGGGGACTCAGAGTTTCTATATATTGTCCTTCACAGTTTAAGCAGAGCTGGGCAAGAACAGCTGCAGGCCTGTTGCAGAGTCTCACATTCAGCAGCTCATCTTTATTCTCCTTCCTGGTCCTATGGCCTCTCACCTCTCCAAGCCTTGGCACCCGTGTCATTATCCTTGGTCTAATGATGAAATAATGGCTTGCTGCTTAGAATTGCCACCAGGATTGTTATCTGCACAGATGGCCCAGTATTTTATTCAGGGAATGGAAACAGCTAAGGGATTAGCCACTGGCTAGAAGAGTCAGGTGTCCTTCCTGGCTCTCATTTCTGCGTTACCCCATGCCATCTTCAAAGATGAAAACTTTAGGCTGGCTGAGGTTTCAGTTGAAACGTACATGGGAAGCCATCAATCTGTCCCTTCCACATCCTTAAAGTCTGGAAGGCAGCATGGTCTATTTGATGGGGCATCTTCTTATGCCTGCCTGTTCCACCACCCTTGGGTAATTCTCTTCTCTTGGCAGTTTTTTCTCCTGCCTTCTATCTGCCTTATTCACCCATACATGTTTTGGGGCTGGGATTGTCTCCTAGAAGTGTATGAACAGTGACTTGTACAGTAGGAGCACCCCAGTCTTAGATGGGCTGTACTGTAATGCAAGATGAAAGACAGCCACAAAAGGACTGGCCCAGTTTTTAAACCAGTCCTAGTGTATTTTGGGACCGAAGTCTGGAATTTGTAACTGCTGCAGCATCCAGATGGATTGCTCATTTCTAAGGCAGCCAGTCCCTTACATTAAGTGTGTGAATCTCAGTGCATCAGCAGAGGCAGACTGGGGCACAGCGCACTGTCCTCGGTTATGGGAAGGAATCTTTTAATCCTTAGCTGGAGGAATCATCCATCTGAGAGAGCTCTCTTTGGTCCACTGAAGGGATGTTTAGAGCCACTATCCATTTGGAAATTCAAACAACCTTCCTCACCCACCCGCTTCCCATTTGCTTGTTGTTTTAATCTTCCCTACCCTGGTCTGGAGCAGGAGGAGAAGGGCTGATTGACAGCTTAACTGTTTCAAATCAATAGAAGGAGCACTTGGAGATTAAAGCAATTTAAACAAGGTGTTTATGTGGTTTGGAGCTAAAACTGCACTTGAAGAAAACAAGCAAAGGAGATGAAGGAAGTGGGTCAGCAATGAGACACAGAGAAATGGCGTGAGCCGAGGTGAGATTACAACAATAGGCTGGAACGGCTTTTTCATCAAAGAGAGATCACTTCTTTCCATAAAGGGGCCCTAATCTCGAAATTGCTTTAGCCTCCAACTGATTGTTCCATCGATTTAAACACAGCAGCCCTGCCCCCTCTCTCTATCCTGACACACTCTAATCTCTGGCACATCTCTGTTTCTCTCTCTCCCTCTGATCCAAAGCTGTTGTAACTTGGCTGTCGAGGCAACACCTCACATTGTAAGCATCCTCCTTACCTTTAAGATGCCTCCTGGCTATGTGGAGATTGCTGAGCTGGGCGTACAGTGCAGTGTTGTACAGAACAACTTGCACTGAGACTCCTACCTACAAATGACCGAGGGCCTCAGTGGCCTCTTTCAAGGAATCCCTGAGGTCTAATATCTTCTTCTACCTAAAGGCCCCGTAGGTCACTTGGTTTCCTCCCTTTTCCCCCCGGTCTCTTAGGTGGCCACTCTAGACAGACTGAATTATACACGCAGGATAGATGACCCAGTTCAGAAACAAGCCGCTTTGGTCCTTTAGTCAAATTCTTTGGTGCTCAAGAATAATCTGAGTTCGCTTTTCCCCTTTTCCTTTTCATTGTTATCATTTAGGTTCTGCACAAACACAGAACAGAATAACAGTCTGTGCTTCAAAGAGCTTGCAGTCTAAGTAATTTCCATCAGCCTGGCGCATACTCCTAATTAGTATGATTGCACTAGAGTAGCATGTGAATGTCCTTGCTGGGATTGGGGCTCCATTTGGCTAGGCCGTGCATATACTCAATGAAGCCCTCTCTGCCCCAAAGAGCATGCCATGTAAATAGAAGACAAGAGATGGGAGATGAAACAGAGGTAACAGGCCCTGCCCAAGTTCAAATGAGTGCAAAATAAGGAACAGAGCCAAGGTCTTCTGCGCTCCCGTGCAGTTAGTTACCCATAGCCACACCACACTATCTCTAGAAATGCTAATGGATACGGAAGGGTTTCTGACTCCCTGTATTTCCAAGTGTGATAAGAAAACTCAGATCTCTGACCTCACTGCTCCCCAGCTTTTTTCTCTCTGGACATTATGGCTTTTCACCAGGTGTATGTCCAATGTTAGGCAGGTTCTACTGAACACTTTTTCCCAAGAGGGTAGGGGAAGTGGCCTAAAAGAAGTTTTATTTTATGTTCAGCTTCATATCACTGAAGCACTATTATGTTTGTAGGACAATCCACATGCTGACTATGCATTCAGAGTGAGCCCAGTCCTTGGAACTGAAGTCCAGATTTGGATCTGTTCTTCCAGACTTTCAGATCCATTTTGGCTCATTAAAGAGGCTGAGCAAGAAAGATGGGTTCAGTCCTGGATCTGGATGCTCACCAAGTCTCAGCTGTATTTATCTACCTCAGTGGATAGCCTCTCAACAGCACTCTGGCCCATGGAGGACACTAATCAGCGCAGCACATTTACTTGGTATGGAGAAGAGTCAGCACCATTTAACACGGAAAGCTCTTGCTAAAGTGAAGGCAGGGAGGTGGAGGAGAGTTCCCTGGAGCAGGGGCATTGGTTTTCTAGGACAGGTTGTGCAGATTGCTCTCTTTCAGCCTACCTCCCTGTTTCCACTGCAGCTAAGTCCCTAAAACCAAACTTAACCAACCAAGTAGTGCATGATTTCCCAGGACAGTTCATCAGCTCAGGCTGGCCACATAACACACAACCCTGAGGCCCATCCTCTGCTAACGTCACCCAGGAAAGCTCTGTGGTAGTCAGTGGGTCAACCTTGATTGGCACCAGCTGCAGACTTAGCCCCTGCCCCCAGATCAGGTGGGTTTCAATGGTTTCTGAGTTTGAAGCTGGACTGCACCGGAAGAGTTAACACCACTGACATGGGCAGTAATTTCTTATGTCACGGAGGTATTATTCCTCACCAGGCCTTTTCATTATGTGAGTTGCCAGGTCTGTCTCTCTCGCTACTTTGCTGTGATAGACTCTATGGCAACTTAGTTAATGGTGTGCCTTCTCCAGGGGGCATCACGGACTGGCTTGTGAGTGCATCAAGTGCCAATTATATATTTTGCTTATTATTGGGGAAACACTGATTCTAAAGGCAGCTGGCACAAATCAGCAACAAGTCTATTGACTTCACTGAGGCCATCGCCATTTGCAACAGCTGAGAATTTGGCCCTCTTTGCTCAGCACTATGCAAGAAGTATAATGAGGACACACTGGGCTCCAAAGAGCTGAAAACCAGGTGAAGAACTCAAATGTATTGGGAAGCTGAGAGCAGGGGAAGGTTAATTTTGGTTATATATAATCCCCAGGTCCTCAGCTGCAGTAAATCTTCTGAGTCATATTGACTTCAACTGGAGACGCTTTGATTTACGCTAGCTGAGGATCTGGCCCGTCGCATTTATTTCCATCACAGAAGAAACGAGAACCTGATTTCCTTTCCCTCTGCCCAGCCTTATGACAGCACAATTCTGTCAACTTCATTAGAGTGGTTCCTGATTTATATCTGCCTCAGTGAGGAGATGTCAAGCCCCACTTTCCTTAGCAGGGACTCAAAAGCAAAGCGGGTGGCAAATTGCTGTTTACACCTCTGTGTCACTAGAAATATGCAGCAGGATCCAGCAGGTCTGACGTCACCAGAAGAGCAGTAAGTGGAAACACCTGCTCCATTAATTGTGGAATCCTGTGTAGCTGGAGGGCCATATATAGAATTGACGTTTTCCATTTCTATGAATGAATTCCTTTTTACGTTATCAATACTGCCTGAATTTACAAGTAAAACAGCCCCACAATAAGTCAGCTGGCTCTCATTAGCCAACGCAACAAAACTAGACTGCCCCCGACAAAGCATCTTGCCGACTTCCTGGCTTAGATTATGCTCATGCTGGCTAGGGACAGAAGTTACACATAAACCAGTTTAAGTCATCAGAGACTGATTTAACCCTGTAACAGAACAGGTGCATACAAACCAGTTTCAAAATGGCTGAAACTGGTTTAAGATAAACCTGGCTGAATGTAGTATCAGACTTAACTGATTTGGGTCAAACTGGTTTATGAAACTTCTGTCCCGGACCCCTTCCCAGGTCAAGTTAAATCACGGTCCACTAGCATCCCAGCATGATTTGCAGCCCTGGGCTAGGCTGTGCTGTCTGCTCCAACAATGAAGGGTTGGGGGTGGGGGGAGGCAGGGACTGCCCTGCCCAGGCAAACCCCACCTGGGGCCAGGGAGGGGGGCTAATCTCTCCTTTCTGAAGTAAAATGTCCCCGGCCCTGGGTACAGAGCTGCCCTGCTGCTAAATTTACTGAAACTTTCTGCTGGCTGCACCTGTGGACTACAAATCCCAGAGGCATCTGGAAGCAGGAAGAGGAAGTGATGAGCAACCCTGCAGAGTCCTGTTGCTGTGATTCTGGACTGCAAATCCCAGAGACCTCGGGGGCAGCAGGAAGTGGAAGCGAACACACAGCCCATGCTGGCAACATGCCAGAGAGCCACAGTCTAGCACCCCCTGGCTTCTAAGCTGAGCCACTGCGGGCATATAGCTGCATTTCCTGACTCAGAAGTAAATGTGTGTCCAGTTGTTCTTCAGTTTAATCTTAGACTAACCTACAAAGACTGAATTGATGCAGCCTCAGGCTTTTTGATTGGCTGTATTTAGTCAGTGAATCTCAGCAGTGCCTGGTCTAACTCTCACTCTCTGTCCTCTGCAGTGGGACCGACTTCCTCTGTTCATTGTCTCTGCAGCACTTCAGGCTCATAGAAAAATGCTCCTGTTTGGTTAATTTCCATGGGATGAATCCATTTGTCTCCATATAGGAGATAGCTACTGGATTATTATTTGGAGGACTGAGGTTCTAGTACTATTTCTGCTACTGACTTAGGTCAAATAACCTCCCCTCTTTGTCATTTAGCTTCTCCCTGTATACAATGAGATCATGATAATCACCTGTTTTGAAAGCTGTGGCTGAAAAGTGCTACATAAAAATCATAGTCAGTTTCTAGTAATTGGAGACGGCACTGCAGAGGCTCTTTTGTTAAGTCTTTGTTAAGAAAGAGGGAGAGACTACTCGGAGTATATGTGAGAATTATGTGGCACGTTGATATATACAACAGGAACTTGGGCCTCATGCATGACTGGCACCTCACCAGGAGGGCAATCGTGTTACAGGGACAGAGCAATGAGATCAGCCTCAGAGGAGAGCCAGGATGTGTGGAGGGGTAGCACTGGCTCTGCTGCTTTCCTGGGAAGATGCTTGATTTGGCAGAGGCTTATTTATTTAGTGGAAATGCTCTGTGTAAGATGATGGCTGCCGGGCGGTGTGCACATGCCATGATCCTCATTGCTGTTCATTACTGATGAAGAATCTCTTCCATATGCAATGGCAGCAACGTAGGCCCCTGCAGGACACAGGCCAGGCTTCTATCGCCAGAGCTACACAGATGTGAGCTGGTAGCTGACTGATCGCAGTGTCTGGACACATGCAGCTCGTGGATATCACTACACCAGATCAGGGTGTGGGGGCACCTGGAGAAAGCAGATCTATGGTCCAGCAGCACCGAGACTAGGTCATCTGTTGTGGCAGGCATGGAGAGCTGAGAGGAAATGCAATCCAGGTTGACAAAGGAGTGAGGAGAAGCCTTCTGTTTAGGAGAGCTTTTAGTTTTAGGAGTGAGGAAGAAGCTCTCCTGAACAGCTGGCTTCTCCTCACTTTTAGTTTCCTGGCAAGAACAGGCGATGCTGATTATCCAGGGGACAAGGGAGCATTGGTGTGGTCAGCCAGTCACAAACAGCTGGCATTTGAGGTTCACTCCTTACCAGGAAAGGCTGATGACCCACCCCTGAGTGCTCCGGGATGAAAAGGGAGAATAAAGGCACCACATTTGTGGCTTCTATTTCCTTTCCTGTCTGCGCTCATGCATGACAGATCTTGGGTCGGTTCCTATCCCTCCTGCCCCACCTTGAGCAAAATCTGAGCTCCTGCATAATCTGCCAGCTGACCGGTTCAGCAGTGATGGATTAGCTGAGATGGAGAAAGGCTGTTTGGATCCTGGAACGCAGGAGAGGCCGATGGAAGAAGTTGCTTGTCAACCAGCAGGAGCGAAAAGGGCACGGTGGGTGGGAGCGGGGGTAGCAGCATTCTCCTGTCCAAGCTTGAGAGGAAGCGTGGGGAAATGAGAAGCATGAACCAGGTACCAGAAGATGTTTGGGTGGCTGCTTCTCCCAATCCACTCTCTTGTTCTTTTAAGGTTGCTCTCTTGCGGTGTGTCTACGCTGCCTCGGTGAAGTGCTTGTGACCTTGTGCTGCAGCAGGCCCCTACCCACCCGATCCTATTTGGCATATGCTGAATTCCAGAATTCCCACTCTTGATACTGCATTCCCCTTGAAATGTGGCACATTTCCAAGGACTAACCAGGCCACTCAAACGTAATGAGTTACTGGAATAAAAGAGCACTGAGCCTCTCTCTACCCACCCAGGAGTTCTGCCCATGATCAAATCAAAGTCAACATTTCCTTTTTGCAATCAAAACCAGCTTTCTTTGACTGGGTCCACAGCTTGGACAAAACAGTGACTCCAGGACAGATTAGACCCTCATTCTATAACAATAGAAATCCATCTGGATTTGCAGAAGAATAACCACGCTAAGCCTTGAAAGGCCAACCTGCTTGCATGGTTCAGAAGCAGGAGGGATTTGCATTTGATGAGTTAGGCTGATAATGCAGTAAAGGCAGCAGCTGGACTGGAAGGTGAAAATTATTGTATCTTCTTGAGGACTTCCTAACTAACTGACTAAATACTCAACGGTTCCTACCCACTGTATAGACACAGATGAACAAGGAGCAAAGGGAGCCAGGGACATATTGCTCAGAACAAAACCTTTCTTTCATGTCTCCTAATCACTCACAACATGGCTGTCAGTCTCCACAGGTAACCTCACCTAAACTAAGGATCTAATGTCACATGCCACAATAAGGTTATAAAAGACCATATTGTCCCTATACAGAGAGAGACCACGAAGGGAAAGAAACCGTCATGAGTTTCCATCCCATTTTTGGTTCCAAGTTAAGCCCTGAACCCCCAACTTTCCCCATATCTAGAGGATGGAGCCATTTGTTCATGGATCTTTTTGGCTCTCATGGAAACATGATTTCTTAGTGCTTCTCTAGAAACTGGTATTAGGAGGCCTAGTGGGCTTTGCCTCATGTGGAGATGGGTCTCTATAGTGATAACATTATGCTGTTTCTCAGTCTGTTTTGCCACAGAGTGGCATCCACAGAAAGTGGGAAGATCCGTGAGAGGGGATGCAGATGCATTTCTCTTTTGTGTTTGCCAGGCAGATCCCATCAATATGGATCAGGTCGGTTCGTGAAATAAAGAGATAACGTGTTTCAGAATGCAGCTGTGTGCGCAATGCTGGGCTAGTCAGCATAGCTTGAAATCCTGCAGGGACCATGCCCAAGAATGCTGTATAGTAAATTGTGCCAGATCACGGGATGTGTCTCACTGCATTGCTGAATGCCTCTCAAGGATTTCTGAACCTGGGTCTCCAGTTACTTTCCCTGGCTACAACTAAGTGGTTTTGAGGACAGGGATGTGATATGCAATGGAGATAGGTGGAGGAATTCCCTTCTTGGTGGCTCCTGTGGTCTGTCAACACTCTGAAGCGTGAGATTTCATTACTGCATGTCCTCCCCTACTCCCAGGTATAATGACATATTTTTAATGGCTGTAAAATTATAGAGCTCCTTTTAAACTCCATCTCTAGTATATCACTCTGTGACCTCCTGCAGTAGTGAATTACACAAGCTGACTGCACAGTGCATTAGGTGGTGTTTCTTTTAACCTGTATTACATTTACCTAACCATTAATCTAATGGAGTAACACCCTTGTTCTCTAATTACGAGACAGGGCAAGAAGAGAGATGGATCACTTTTACTATACCTTTTATAATGCTAAATACCCCTGCCATCTATGCTCTTTCCCAGGCTAAATAATCCTACCCAAGTCCTTGCCATCTCTTGTCATATATAATCCCTATCCAGCCTTATAACAATTTCTGGTGCCCTTAAGTGGGACATTTCAGATGCAATTACATCACAATGTCTTCCTTAATATGAAATGACCCGAATGGGATGAAGTGCTCTGCACAATAGAGCCAAATCCTCATGCAGGGATTGCCTTCCCTATTGGCTAAGTGTCACGATCACTGGCTTGTCTGTCAGACACAACACATGAGGGCCCAGCTCCTCTGTTGACTTGGCTCAGGTTTTCTGCATATTAATGGAGTGGTACCACTGTGTTGAGAGCGCTGACCCAGTCGTCTACTGCTCCTGATTGCCCTGTAACTTAGCATGTTCACGGAGACTTAAGAAACGAGGGACTGGAAGGGACCTCATGGGTCTCTGAATCTTGTTGCCTGCTATTGAATGTAACTGTACCATATAATCATTTTCAGGAATCCTTTTTCATGTAGAGGGCTGGTTATGTAGAACACGTGGGATGTTGGTTTAATCTGGTAAGGAGGTCTTGGCTGGGGGGAGGGGGCTTGGATTCCCCATTATTAAAATATTAATTTAATCAGCAATAATTAATTTGCTTGACTCAAATGTGATATTAGATTGGTTTGGAGGTAGAAGCTATAGTCATCATCCCTGGCATAGCTGCACTTATATATGCCAAAGGACATCTCCCAGTGTATCTTGGGTGGAAGAACCACAGAGAATTGAGCTCTGAGTGGCTGATGCCATACACAGAAGCAACTCCAATAACCACCCTTGTCTGAAGTGTCTATTTATGCACCACGCAGCATCAATATTCTGGATTACTACAATCGTTACGTGCTGCCAGCCACACTTGTATATCTTATGACCATCGGTTGCTGTTCTGTCTTGATTTACCGCAAAGCCTATATTAAATATTCTAAAATATGTGAGACACCATTTTCAACTGGAGAAAATGATCACAGTCTTTATAACAGAATAGTAGTATTCTATTATAATAATAGCCTGTGGGTCTACAGGATCTTAAAATGCTTGGAAAATGTAGAAAAGCAGAGCTGGCAATGAAAGTGCTTGCCCAATATCATCCAGCAAAGCAGTTGGAGAGCCAGGACAGACCCAGGGGGCCTGATTCCAAGCCCCAGGGAGTCACTAAACTGCTTGCAAAGCTCCCAGGCGCAGAGAGCACCAAGAATACTCTAGTGGGGCTTGGATTTCAACCAGATGGAGAAGGAGCTCACAGGAAGCCCAGATTAAGCGAATGAAATCCTCTCTGGGACTTCAGATTTAATTGGCTGTTTTATGACCAAAAAAACCCGCCCTCAGCAGCATGCCTGGCCGTATCCCCGTCTGCAGCTGAACAAGCCGGTAAGTTCCAAACCGAGTCCTGTAAACAGGACACCTCTTCTGTCTTGGCTAGTGCTCAGTAATTCCCGTCTCTCTTTTTATGAGGTTAGGTCAGGCCTTTTTTAAAGATCCAACACAACCAGCTTCAGCTGTTTGTTCCAGTTCAGGGGCGTGTGCAGCTGGGATTAGACACCTCCTAAATAAAACCCTCATGTCCTTCTCTAAGGGCCATGACTGAGATGATATATGCCAGGATTGTAGGGCCTTCTGCGGGGATCAGGGCAACCAAGAACTTCCTTTTCCCTCACAAAGCCATATAATCAGCTTGGATGCCAGAAATATAGCACTGTGGAGACAGCCAGACCCCAGAGGCAACAGAGGAGAGGCCTGTTGCTCCCACAAGATAGGAGCAAGGACAGCATCTGTATATACCAAGGACGTGACATAGTTTTCTTCTCTTCTCAAATCGACTCCAGCTCATCCTGGGCTGGATGTGTGTTTTATTTTGTATCTATTTGCTTTACTCTTTCTCTATCTTTCTTTCTCTTAGGCTGAAAAATAAAACCTCTTGCCGATGCTGTTGGTTCAGCTGGACTTTGGTGGTGCCACAGATTTAGCGGTGTCTTTGGATTCAGGGAATTCTTGATATTTTTAGGTATTTCCATAGTTACAGAAGTTGGTTGAAGCTGAATTTGGTTAGGGACAGTTTAGCTATTTGGATTCAGAGGGGTATTTGTAGTACTGGGGTGACTGATGCTGTAGTATCAGGAGAAGTTGTAGAGAAACTGCAGGCCACCTTAAAATGACCTCCCTGGAGCCACTACTCCCTCCCTCCCCACCAAAAAAAAAAAAAAAAAATTAAAAAAGGACACAGCCCAGGCCTGATGGTATGAGCTGTGACCTCAATTTAATAAGTGACTTTCGCAACGAGTAAAGGCAAGTTGAACAAGGAACCATCATAATCACTATTGAGAATGCATAGACTGAATAACATTGAGACACACGTAGCGAGAGAGAGAGAGGAGAGAGAGAGCAGGACACCCACATTGGATGATCACATTATATAGAAAGATATTATTATTGAACATCACAGAAAAAAATAGAGGCTAAAGGATGCAAACACCCTTTCCATTTGTAGCTCAAGTAAACAGCATTGCTCATTCATCGGGTCCCAATCTGAAGGCTATACAGTTATTGTGCTCTGGTCCCATCTAGCCCGCCCAATAACTGATTGCCACTCCCTCCTTCAATTCATCTTAGCTCTGGCCCAGACTCAAGCACTGGAAATAGGGCTGCTGCGAGGATATACTACACTTCAAAAAGCCAGACCTGTGCCCTGAGATGTGCAGATGTGGAGCCTGGTGTAAACAACTGGGCAAGGCAGATCTCTTCCTCTAACAGACCTGAAAGGATGAAGAAATCCACGGGCTGTTCTTGTCCCACTGGCAGAGCTGCCAATACCATATCTATTCTTTCTTAGATGTAGGGGGTAACCCGTAGAGCTTCATGATATGGAGGACAGACCGGAGCCTTGCGTCTGTTACTCGTCTCTAGCGGCTCTGGAAATGCCTTAAGTGTTTTTTTCTCTCATTGCTTCTGAAGGCAGCCAACAAGCCAGTTCTGTTAATCTGCCAAGAGAGAAAAATACAAGTAAATATTATGTCAGCATGCATTTGCTGTGGGCTCAGAAAGATCTGGGTGATTATAAAAAGAAGGAGAACTCAGAGGCATACACAACACCTCCTGTCTGATCACAGAGCCCCTTTAAACTCGCCAAGCCTCACATTTTACCCCAGGGCTTCTAAACCTTAGACCCCCCCTCCATTAGGATGCCAGGAGAATGATGATTGCTGTTGTTCTTGTCCCCGTTGTAGTTTGGGGCAGCTTATTTTTGAAGATGGATGTTAATTATGGGGGCTTCCTCTTTTGCAGGGGTCTGACACAAAATACCTGGGGCCGGATTTATAGAGGGGCTGTACAGCTCCCATTGTAGTGGAAGTCCATGGGCGCTGCACATGCTCAGCGCCTCTGAAAATCAGTCTGCATCTAAAAGGAAAGAGATGGCTGCATACAGCTTGCCAATAGTGGACAAGGGATTTAGTGGCAAGACAGACAGGAGGATCTTGGAGATCCTGGTACCTAGCCTATGCTTTAGCCATTAAACAGCAATGCCTCTTCAAGCTGAGAAGGGAACCTGCATCCTGACTCCCAGTACCCTGCTATAACCACTGGGCAGGGGGGCTGTGCTAATGGAAACAGTGACCGTTAAAGTTTTGGGTCCTTTCAAGTTGCCCATAGCCCTTTCAAAGTCTCAGCATTTGGGTCCTGGAAGCTATAGGACCTCTGGAAACGTTGCGTCTCCTGAAGCGGGAGCGTCGGCAGATTGTCTCTAAGACTGTCTCTCCTATTTTATGTCCCGTGCTCGCAGTGGCCCTGAGTGAGAGGGCTTTTCGGCTGCTCCTCCAGTCACCTCACGATGGAGCTAGAGTGGCATGCGAGCTGGTTCTCCGAGCTGGATGAGCGGTACCTGCCAGGGGTGGGGGCACGGGCATCCGTGCAGCTCGCTGTAATTTCTCTAATGGCTTTCTTCGGCTTGATAGATATTGAAGGAAGGAGCTTGTTGCCGGGGCAATTTCCATGGAGAGATAATAAGAGATCATTTTCAAGTGAGCGAAACTTTAATGGCACATTCTGGTAATGAGGCAGCGAGGAGAGTAATGACCGGAGACCTCAGAGTACGAGCCCATCATGAGAGAGGGGGGAGGCACTCCTAGCACAGTGTCTCAGACAGAAATCCAGGACCTGATCTTGGTCCCCTTGATGTCGGTGTGGGATTTTGTCATTGACTGCAGTGAAAGCGGGAGCCAGGTCTAAGAGCTGTTAACAGGCCTGGGAGGTTCTGCTCAGAGGTCACAGTGAATTTGTTCGGAGAGGAAGAGGGCACTGGCGGGGCCTTTGCAGCAAGCCCTCCCTCCTCCTCTTGCTGATACCAAAACAGTCAGGATGAAAAAAAAGCCCCAGAGAACCTACTATTCAACTACACGGTATCATTAACTCCCATCTTAAACTGATGCCAGCTGTTCTTAGGCTCTGGGTATGCAGAGTTGGCCTGAGTTCACAGACACCAGAAAAAAGCACGGGGAAGAGACTCTATGGGAGCAGTCCCTCCCTGCGTTCAATTCGAATGAAAAGATCTCCGAGAATTGAAGGGAAGCAATGAAGGTCTAGGATGCCTGGTTGAAAATGATGAGTAGTCAGAGCTCGGTAAGTCCTGGAGGGTCCTTGGAAATGGAGAAAAGGAAGTTGAGAGATAGGGAGGATTTCTTCAGCTTTCATACCAAAGGAGGAAGCAGACATGTCCCTTTGGAAACTTGTGTGATTGTGCAGATGTAACCTGCAGGTTGGTGTGAGCGTAAAACAACCTTCTGATGTTAAGCCTACCTCGCCCTGGTTGGAAGAAGTGCACAACGCTCAAGGCAGTGGAGAATCTGTTCCTCTCCATCAGCAGCTCTGAAGACACCTTGTGGAAAGCGAATCTAACATGAACCCCAATTTCTCAAACCCACTGCATTCTGATAAGGTCTCAAGAAGCAGCCAAATATTTTGGGTACTTATCAAAACCAGTGACAGGCCCAATGAACTGGAAAATATGCATCAGACAAAGGTTCAGATCAAAACTTTGGGCTCTGGATTTTGGGTTTGGATGATTCATTGTCTAAGGTGGACCCAGGGAGACTTGTCCATGATTTCAGCGGATGAGAAGGAGTGGGATATTCTCATATGAGCTGTCTCCATCCCTTTAGTTCCTGGTCCCCTTCTCAGCAGTCCAGTGGTGCCCCTCTCCAGCAGTTGCTTAAGGGCAGCCAAAAGCAAGTTGGTTTGGGATATTGTTTCTCTTCTCTCAGAAAAAGGGAGGTGAAGGGCCTCTTTCCTTCCAGCCTTGTTAACAGTTGTTTCATTAATCACAGTTTTCTCTTCAAAATCGAAGACAATCTGTCCAATTAACATTAAGGCTCCAGCAGCCGCTTGTGACGGTGGGGCTTTTTGCGAGTGGCGCTTTGACAACCATCGCTAATAAGTCTAGCATTTAAAAGCTGCTCGCAAACAAAACAGCCTGCCTGCGTCTCATTAATGCCTGAGCTCTCCCTGCCTTAATGAGCCATGGAGCCATCCTACTTTGCCTGTCCCCCTTCCCACTGGACCTCAGCAGAGTACACCCTGCTTGCCAAAAACACTTGCCCATCCTTGACAGAATCTGACCCCTTCTCTGCCCATCGCACTCCTGAATGCTCTTGGGTCTAGTGACCCCCTATGTGCTTCCTGGCCTCTCCTTAGGACACATGGATGGAATAATGACCCAGATTTCCTACCACTTTTCTGGCAACTTTGCATCTCTCAGGTGTTTCTAAAGCAACCAACTAAATCCCTCCCCAACTCCATTTACGGTGTTCATGTACAGGGATCAGTACAGTAATAAAAGGGCTCCATTTGGACTGTAGCAACTGGATCTTTATTAAGTGCCCGGTATTCAGTGCTGCTGTTTGCAGCCTTGGGGTGCAGTGTGCTTAGCGATGTTGCCCTCATAATTGTCCCTCCTATGACTTCTGTTCCCAGCTGCAGTTCCCGGTTCCCTGTTACATATGCCTTCCAACCAGGCATGCCTGTAGAAGAGATAAGGCAATCAGGACTCGTAGTAGAGATGATATCTTTTATTAGACCAACAAGATTTTTCCAAACAAAATTCTTTATTTTTTTTGCAAAAATCTTGTTGGTTTAATAAAAGATATCATCTCTACTATGAGTCCTGATTGCCTTTTCCTCTAGACCAATATGGCTACAACCTGGATACCTGTAGAAGAGATAGGCACTTGCCTAGTAGCTACTTTGAATCTAGCCAGCATGCATAACACAAAGAGTGAGGTTATAGCAGTGCAGGCTTCAACCCAGGCCAGCAACCGGACTAGTAAACCAGAGCCTTCTGTGGGCTTGTGCTCTCATTGCTCAGCTGTCCTATCATGTCTTCATGGCCCTTGTTACTCTTACAGCTTAGTGAGGGTATGGCTACCTGTGCTATCTAGAAAGGCCTAAACTGTGTCCACAAAGTAGGGTTTGAATCATGACAGCTAGTTTAGTTGTTTTGCAAAGCTCATTTCCCCTAGTCTATTTGTCTCTTGTGCCAGCCTGTGAGTCATTTATTCAACCAGCGCTTGCATTTTGCTGGTGCTTTATGTTTGCCTTATTTTCAGGCATTTCATGAAAATGGGACAAGCATTTGTCAGTGAGCAAATTGCAGCCTCAGAGGCGTTGCTGGGAAAATATTCCTCTGGTTTGTCCTAGTAGAGCTTGGAACTAAAAGACCCATTAATACATTGTCCAGTATGTGCCTGAAATGTGGAGGGCTTGGTGTCCCAGTTTGTGTTACTGCTGCCAAACGTGCTGAGATCCAGCAGGACAGTCTTGGATGAAATCAGATTGGGAAACAGTAGGGCGGCTCAAGGTGAGATGCTTTTGGAAAGTGAGAGGGAGGGGTGATGGAGAGCCCCTTGGTTATCATTCCAGGCTTCTTCTCAGGTTTGGATCAGCAGCTCTCAGGTTGTAATTACATGTAAATGCTCAGCACTGTGGGAAGAAAGGTGTTTAAAGAATTTTTTAAAGAGTTTTTGTCTCCTGTGGTGACTATTACATTAGCTACTGCCAGGCATCCACGAACCTGTAGGGGTCTGAGCAGGGAAGGAGCAGAGCTGGATAATAGGGATTGTTGGTGGCCTGCCACCTCTTAAAAAGGAATCTATGCATCTGGCTGCATATCAAATGGGACAGGCAGATTGCCTGACCTTTGTTGTCTGTGCTGCGTCTGTCTGTCTGTTGGTCCTACACTCATGCTCCCTTTCATATACATACACAGACTGGCACATTTCTTCTGTATGCAGGCATTTACCTATGCTTTTCCTTCTAGCAAATCATCATCATAATCTTTTGCACATCTAGTGTCCACTTGTCATCTGCTCTCAGGGATCTTTAATTTATCAGATGGAGCTACTGAGTATTATGGGACTCGTTTTGCAAAGAGGGGTCTTAGGCACAAAAATGGTGTGGGTAACTTGCCCAGAATCACACGGAGACACAGATTTAGAGCTGGCAAAAGGACCAAGGAGATCAGCTACTCAGGCACTTAGAGAAAATCTAGCCCTTCTGACTCTTGCGCTTTAATTGCAAGAGTGGCCTTCCTTGTTCTCATCCTGAAGGGTCTCAGCACAGCACGTGGGCTCACGCCTGGTATTCTTAATAACTGGTCACTTGGGAGTCATTCATTTCTTTCCCCGAGCCTCCCCTTGCCACTGCAGTTAATAAGCTATTGATAAAGAGGTGTGTTCTGGCACAAGGCGGCTTGGCTAGGGCCAGAAGTCCTGTATCAGATGTGTGCGTGATGCAGGGAGCCCTCCCTGTGTTTGTGTTGAGCGCCCTCCACCTCCCCATCCTGAAGGGATCGCAGTGTTGACAGGTTGATGGGAAACCTCAGAATGTCAGCATTTGTTCCCTTTCGAAAAGGTCAAGGCCCCAGCATGACTGGGCTGTGACACCGTGACCTTTTCAAAGCATGGACAGATGGAAAGGGCTCCACTGAGAAAGGCCAGGACATCAGGGCAGCAGGCAGCTTTTCCCGGAGTCAGTTTTAGTGGCAGAACATAAATTTCTCCCTACAACCCCCTACTCCCAAGTGCACATATGGGCAGATTTTCAGCTCCAGGTATAGGTCCAGTGACTTCCACTGGGCTAAAGCAGTTTAGGTTAGTCAAGAATGTAGCTCATCTTACCCTCATCTACCTCTCAGGTTTTCAATGTCTGCATTATTTTTTAAAGCCTCCCCAGACACCTATAACCACACCTGGTGTCCCAGTTCTCTCATCTCATTATTTTGTTAGGGTCCAATTCTCCACTTCCCAGGACCCAGTAGAGTAATTTACCTGCATGGGCGTGAAATGATACAAAATCAGAATTCCCTACTTATACTGCCGGCCATGCTTCCCACCCACATTGCAGGGATGCAAGTAATGACACTATGTGTATATTCAGATATTCAGACCTGTCACCTTTTATGTGCTGTCAAATGTACTATATTTGCCCATCACCAGGAATCCCGAACAGAAATCTGCAGAGCACTGGTTGTCTTGATGGTACCTCCAGCTGGCACATATTCATCACAAAGATGCTGCACCAGAAGTCTGCATGTAGTGATGCTGCCCATGTATTCTAGTGCAGTCTGGGGAACACATTTTCTGCTGGTGAAACTTCAATGAAGTTAAGGTTGTTATGCCAAGGTAACAGCCTACACCTTGGCTGACACCAGGGATTGACTTGAGGACCTCTGGAGTTAAAAGCAGGAGGTGCTCTCTGTACTTTGCATGCTGATTCAACTATGGTTATGCTAATTCAGTGACACTAGCATTGGTTCAGCAGCAGATTTGGCAATACTCAGAGAAAAGTGACTAGAAAGAGACCCGACGTGATTACAGCCCTAGAGGCTGAAGTGAAAGAGGGGAGCAGTATGGGCTCCATGAGGTATAAAATGCTAGCATAAAATGCTATGCTATAAAATGCTATAACTAGAGAGAAGAGAGAAACAGCACAGAAACAGAGCAGAAGGATGGAGTGCCACATTCACAGCGCTACAGTGAGCTTAATTCTGTTTACACATTACAGCACAAAAGGTTTATCTTTTTACCAAACACTTTTCATACTGCATCTGCCTGGGAGGCAGGGAGCAGACAATCTCCATTTTGAGAAATGGGTCCCAGCTTTGACAAGCTGATCCCATGACAGGCACTTCTAGAGGCATTGGAAACCAAGAAAGGTCAAACATTGGAAAAAGTGTACTAAACCATTCTGCGCCTCTTGGAAGGTGGGATGGGCAGATTAACTAGAAACTTGGCTGGCATCAGAGGTCTGGAGGCACCTCTGATAAGGTCTGAACATCCTATGTTCTAACTGTTTGTCAGAGTATTGCAAAGTTGTGTACACGATGCATATTTGTGTTCATTCAATAAAGGGCTGGAAGGATGGAAACCAGGTGTTTCCTCCTTAATGAACAGTGAGAGCTGATAAATACAATGCAAGAGCAATTAGCTTCTGGCCTCGTTCTCCCCCAGAGCAACAGAACCAGTTGGACGAGGCTCTTATAATACAGGGGAACAAGCAGATGGCAGCTAGACAGAAGAGAGGATTTGGTATGTCCGTTGTGCAGTTTCAGCTCATGTAGCTCTCCCTGTGATTCACTGCAGGCTGAAAAGTCCACAGAGGCTCCTGGGTAAATATGCAGGTGACAAATCTGTGCTGAGCTCCTTGAAGCCAAAGCTGTTATTGGTTATTTGTCCCTGAAGTGGTGAGCTGGGGTGTGCTGACACAAACAATGAGTGCACTGAGATTAGAAAGTTAGATATACAACATGGCACAGGGAGAAATGCCTCAAACAACATGGGAGATGTGGGAGAGGCCTTGGATTTTGTTGTGTGAGAACAATGGCCATGAGGTCTCTTGTTTGCAGGTGATGCCCATCTATTTCTGAATGTATAATTTTGCCACGTGTCTTCAGATACCAAGTCAAGTGAGTCAGAGTCAACGGCACCTCTGAGCCCCTGGTGATCTCCTCAAGGACATCTCTGCTTAGTTTTCAGGGGTCCAACCTCTCCCTCCAGACTTGGGTCTTAGACTGATGCAGTTCCTGCTCATCGCTTCAGCATATCTGACTTGATTTCACAGGGCTGTGTTGCTAACTCTTCAGGTTCGATTCTAGATGCCGGGCCCGCGACAGGCCCAATGCTGCTTCCATATGGCTGGGTCTTTGCACCCACATGCTACCCATTGAAATCACTGGAGCTGAATATGGAGACATGCCTTCCTTAGGTAATATTGGAGGGGGAGGAAACCCTAGAAACAAGCTGAATATAGCCAGACATCTCAGCATGTACTTAACATTAGGTGTGTACAAAACACCATGGAAAATAACGGGTCTATTTGCATGCTAAATATTAGGTGACCTTACATATGTTGCTGAATCAGGACCTAAATGCAGAACCCAGAGCCACTATGTTTGTATGCTGAGCTACTTCAGAGCTGAGGAAAAAAAGAATAAAGAAGAAGCCATACCCTCAGGAGAACACAGTCGGGTAAAATTGTCTTACTGGCCAAATGAGATGAAGCGTGGAGCAGGTTTAATTTGTGTGCTACATTCTTGTTAATAACAATATCTAATTAAGGCATCTAGCGACAACTTAATGGGGACAAAAGGAAAAAAAATCAAGAAGGCTTTATTGAATTTTTCTTTCGACTCCAGCTCTCTGGATTTGAATGAATCCATCATCAGGGACAGAACCATGTTTGCCTAAATCTGTCTCTAGCCTGGCAGTATAAGTTCTAGCTTTATTGTCTGGGACCTATCCCTTAAATTAAACTCGTCATTCTTATGACAATGATTGCTTGAAGGGGGAATTAACCTTTACAATGTGAGGATGGTGGTTATTGTTGTTCTTCCTTCCAAGAGCCTGTGAAGGCTGTTGGGAGCTGGTAAAAGCTGGAAGATGTCTTATGGATGGAGGCTGGGGGAATTTTTAGGGGATGTCTTAGGGATGGAGACTGGGGAGAGCCACCAACACCCTGTTTCAAAAGAGTGATTATTATGGGATTGTTAATACCAAAACAGGGAATTCAGTGGTTGACCTAGCTTTTAAACTCTTTTGCACAGGGGCCATCTATCCATTATACGTGTGGCAGTACGTAGTACAAAGAGCAGGGAAAGGGGGTGATTCTAGATGTTAGCCCAGTATGAAAAAACACATAGTAAAGGATCCAGGCCTGCAAAACTGTATGGTGGGAAGAACAGCCTTACAAAACATTGTGGGCACAAGTCTCAGTGGGAATATATTAGCAGAGCTCCTCTGCAGCTGGTGGAGTAATGCTGATTTATCCCAGGCAGAAGGTCTGGCCTCTCGTGTTAAAGACAAGCTGATTTACTGGTGGACTTTGGAGTCTGTATTCAAGGTTTGTTATACCTTTACCTTTCTCTGATTTCTGTCCCCCTCCAGAGAAGATGGACCCCTTCCCCACTACGTGCTGTACTCTCTGTGCTCTCTCCTGAAACATCACTTTGGTTCTTTCTTGTTACTTCTCCTTCAAATTACATACATCAGGGTCAATGTTACTACTGAGTCTGCATGTCAGGAGTGGCCTCTAAATGGAGGTGTACTTTGCAGGCAAAATATGTAATTGCAGCCTATCCCAGAGCTAGCTTTAAACTAGCTAACTTGGCTCCTGATACCAATGTAGAGGTGTGGAGTTCAGCTTGTGCAAGTCACCAGAGTATTTTCCTAGGGTCGTGGTTGGGTTTTGCAGTCTGTGCTGAAATCCCTGTTTCTACAAACTGTACCACTGTAAGTACCAAACCAAGTACTGGTAGTTTAAAACTCTTGTATGTCTACGCAAACTGCAATCATACCATTGGCTAATAACATAGACATACCTGAAGCATCCAAGCAGCTTGTTCTGTCCTCACTTCTGCTTGCAGATACTCATCCCGCCAGCTTCCAGGAAGGTTATACGAGTATAAACGAGGACAGAATCTGGCCCCACCTGACTCACTCGTACGTACAACTAAGCTGAACTGTTTTGATCTCTACATTTATTCTTAATCAATCTCCCACAATAGGACACGTGGAATAAACCAGCAGCAACACTATTCATATCACTGAGTGTATTAATAGAACGGATTGGAGTTTCTCTGCGTTATTGCCTTTCTCCATCTGACACCTGTTTAGATGAGTGACACAAAGGGGGAGGAAACCAAAAAAAAAAAATTCTGAAGACTCTGTAATTGAGTGTATATTAGGGCTGGTGAAGAGAGCACTGTAATAACTGTATACTTTACCTCAAGGAACAGCTGCTATTTGAACATGCCAGTGGACTAGTTTCTTGGCTATGATCTTACTTCCAAGATGCTTTCTCTATATTAACTTAAAATCACCCTTGCCCCAGAGCCACGAATACAGTCTGAGTAATGATCTGAGTGCAAAATAAAGATAGGAATAAGGAATGAGATGAAGACATATTCAAAGCCTGCAAACGGAGCGCTGAAATAAAAGTGGCCTGATATTTCAGAAGTACTTTGCTTCCACGGCTTCCAATAAGCATAGTGCCTCTGAAAATCAGGCCACATTGATTTATATCATAGGAGCAGTCAGAGAGCTGGGCCTGGTTGTGTTAGGCATTTTCAGACCCAGCAAGAAACAATCTCTACTTTTAAGGGCTTCCAGCCAGATAGATAAGACAGACAAGGCATGGAAAAGGAAACTGAGGCATGGATGGGTGAAATAGTTTGTGGTAAAATGGCCGGCCAGCTGCACAGCCAGTAGGAGCTCTCAGTCAAGGAGCCCGACCCATCTGGATAGCTTACACTTTAGGCCCCACTGCGTAACATCAGTTTTGATGCTGAAGTAACTCCTTTCGAGTCACGCTGACATGAATCTGGGGTGTGGTGGTATTAATCCTGCCCTGCTGGGCTACTTGTAGAGGCAGGACGAGATCCTTTGCTGGGGTATGCTGGCATGGTACTACCACCAACCTCTGAATGTGGACCCGGGGAACAACTAAAATCTAGAAACTCTGGTCCTGCGAATGACCTCCTTTAGCTTTGTAGGGAATGAGCTGGCAGAAAGGACACTGAGAGTCCCATTTTGTCAGGCCTCCCTCCTTACTGAATGCATTATGCAAGATCCCTCACAGGGTCTTGGGGCTTTCCCTTGCTAAGTCCAGCGTGCTGCCTCCCCACTCTCTTCCAGCCTAGCTGTCTCACTTTTCCTCTCACCTTTCCTCCCTAGTTTCCCTCTTCCTGTCCTCAGCTCTATCACCCGTTGGCCTCTTTTCCTTCTCACATGTGCATCACTTTTTCTAATCTTTCTTTCTCCCTCCCCTTCTCTGTTCCAACTTTTCCTGCCTCTCGCCACCTCTCCTCTTCTCCTTTCCCTCCCAGCCCTCAACCACACTTTCCATTCAGTTTTTTCTCCCACACGCCCATGCAGATGTGTGCACACAGGCACTGAACCACTTGTCCACTATGGCCTATGTGTGCTGTGAACAGGTCTGGCTAGCACATAGGATGGATTTAAGTTATGCCCTGTCACCCCCTGCCCATTTTGTGCTCTCCTTCTCCTCTTGGAACAATGATCTATTGCAGAAGACCAGTAACCTCATCCGGGAAGACTGATGTTACAATTATACTCCCCTCAGCAGCTCTTCCCCCCTGCTCTTTCCTGAAGGAAACTGTGGGCAAGAAAAATCTTTTATTACTCTCGAAATCATATCAAATATTTATCAGGGTAATTCTCTAGTTATCAGCACTGATCACAATACTTAGTCATGTAGTAAATCGTGTTAGTGTCATTGCGGGAACGTGCCTCATCTGTCTCCCAGGTCTGGCTCTGAATAAACCAACCAACCGCCTGAGAAACATGGCTTGTGGTATGGTGAGTGAAGAAGGAGTTGTTAGAGATGGTGATGGGTAGTCCCTCCGCCTGTTGATAGGGATGGATGGGTGCTGCACACCAAGACCCCTTGACTTAGGCTCAAGCCACAAAATATGGTTTTGAATTTCAAGTGGCCAGGCTTTTGGATATGAGGAAACTTTGGACACTCTCTTTTTGACTGAACTCAGGAGAGAAGCACAGAACGTGGCAAAATAGGGCTCCAAATGATTAGGGTGTTCCACTAGGACTACAAGTCTGAGTTACTTCATTGGTTAAGTACAGACAGTCAAAAAGCCCAAGGCTGAATCAATTCAGTCTTTGCAGGTTAGTCTAAAATGTAGAGATTAAACTGAGAAACAACTGGACACATATTTACTTTTAATTCAAGAAATGCAGCTATGTGCTTGCAGTGGCTCAGGCCAGGAGCCAGGGGGTGCTGTATCATAGTGCTCTGGGCTGTGTGTTTGCTTCCTCTTCCTGTTGCTCCTGAGGTCTCTGGGATTTGCAGTCCAGAATCATAGCAGCAAGACTCCGCAGGGTTGCTCATCACTTCGTCTTTCAAGTGCTTCTGAGATTTGTAGCCCATAGTCGCAGCCAGAAGAAAGTTTCAGTAACTTTAGCAGCAGGGAAGCTCTGTACTCATGGGAAGATGGGTTTAACTCCTTCCTCTCTGACCCCAGACCCTAGTCCCTGCCTCCTCCCCAACCCTTCTCTGTTGGAGCAGACAGCACAGCCTAGCTCAGGGCTGGAAAGGATGCTGGATGCTGGGGGATTGCGATTTAACTTGAACCAGGAAGAGGTCTGAGATAGAAGTTTCATAAACTGGTTTGACCCAAATCAGTTAAGTCTGATACTACATTCAACCAGGTTTATTTTAAACCAGTTTCAGTAATTTTGAAACTGGTTTACATGCACTGAGTTTATGTTCGGTTACAGGTTTAAACCAGTTTCTGTTGACTTAAGCTGGTTATTGTGTAACTTCTGTCCCTAGCTATTGGGGTTAAGGTACTTTATGCTGATAGGAACTGGAGGTTGAGGTTTTAGTCCCAGGTTCAGTCTTCAGTGATGGCACATGATGGAGCTGGTTCTCTAAAGCTAGGAACACATTTGAACCTTGGTGTCCCATGTCCCAGGTGAGGGCCGTCATGCCTACAGAGTCAGTCTCTCACTGGTCCAATTAGTATTTAATTATTTAATTCAAAACGTAATACCTCTAACAGGCTTGAGGCTTGTGCCAGCCAACAGCATTCAGGACCTTCATCTCTGGAGCGTGGAGGAGGACCTTCACTGAGCTTACCAGGCACTTGGCAATGGGTCTCCTACCTCCCAGGTGAGTACGCTGGTTTCCAAGCTACTGGTCATGCTGGAGCCTGTCTGTGTGACTGTTTCTCTTGAGATTTCCTAGGGATGATTGGAAGATTTCAGTCCCATCCCAGTGCAGAATGAGAATGGATTATGAGGATGTGAACAGTTTTGTGGGCTAGAAAGCAATCACTTCTTCAGCTCTTGTAACATAGTCCATGGCCACAATCTCAGGCTCCAGACTCCTGTAGGTGGGTTGTGTACAATAATGGGGGGAAAGAATATGCACAATTCCATGTGCAGTAAAGAAACATGCAGATCAGAATAAAGAGACCTTTCTCATTTAGAAGTGGCCTAAGAGTAATGCCGTCGTACTATTAACCCATTCACTGCTGACCTCCATAAAAGGTTCTGTGTAAAGCAATATGGCAGAGTACAGGGTGGTACCAGAAGGATGCTGCATGTTCTGGGACAGCACTCAAATGATCACTATTTATATTATATAACATCTAAAGGATTTTACAAATGGGAAGTGAAGAGATATAGCCAAACTCAAACAAGGAGTCTGTGGCAGAGCTAAGAACAGACCCTGGGTTCCCCGAGTCCACGGCCAATGCCATAAGGGCAAAGCCATCCCTGTTGCACAGTTATGCAGTGACAGGTTTTAAATTGAGTTGTTCTTGGTATCAGTGTAAGTCAGTAGTGACCTTAACGTCTGGGAGAACTTTGCCAAGGATTCCCCCTTCTTCCCCTCCCACCCACCCATGTACGGGATAAAAAGACAGCCACTCTTGAGTTTCTTGGCACTGAAATGCTTCCAGATTGCACCTATTTTTACACTGTTTATTGGGTCAGGTTTGGACAGCTTGGATATTTCAACCCTTCCCTCTCCCCTAGCACATGTAACTCATCACTGCGAGGGGGAAGAGAGAATAGCGAGATTTCTCTGCCAGAGCCAATCAATCTGGCACTTGTCATCAGCATCCAAACGGCTATAAAATATTTAATTTCTTAATGATGAATTGGCAGATTGTTTTAAAAAGACAACAAGGAAACAAAGCAAAGGAAACAGACACCGGCAATCTGCAGCGGTGCTCTCTGCCAGACTGAGCGTTTGAAGCCAACGAAAGGGACTTTGCTTTTCCTCCTACACTACCTGACACTATTGCCCATCAATAAGACGCTTCCTTTAGCTTTGGGAAGTTTCAGTCCAGACGGTCATCACCCCCTTCCTTTAGTTTCAGTGCCTTTATAGTCTCATAAGGTTGCATTTTGTAACGAAGGTTGTCCAACCATGCAGTTGGTTCAGTACAAGCCATCGCCCACAAATATCCTTGTCTCTCACTCTGTAACTAAACTTCCCTTTATCCCGTGCATGCTGGGGGCTTTGGTCAACATCCCAATTGGAAGGAGAGGTTCATGGACATAGGAGGCTGAATCTGGGATGATTCCAGTGGAAAAGCAGTGCCTAAACCTGAGTCAAACTTTCAAGCCCACATTCATTTTCAAGCCTGGATGAATTCTCCCAGCTTCATTCATATATGAACTCTCCAAAGCCAATAAAAAAGGGACATTTCCATAAGCCGGCAGAGGAGATTCTACTTGACTTGGCCTGGCTGACTTGGTACAAAGACAAGGCCAAAGCAAAGCTGTCGGAGCTCACTTCAATTCTTGGTTAGCTCCGGAGCACTGTTTTAGACACAAGGCTTGAAAAGGAAGCTGCCACATTTCTCCTCCTGGTCTAATAACTCAGAGAGCTTTGAATGAAAACCAGCCTATTTCTTTCTACTCACTGCGGTGTCTTTCTCTGCCTGTGAACTGAAACAGTGGAGGAGCCTGGCTCCCTTGGAGCGTGGCACTGCCTTTGCCGCACCGCGAGCAGGCCACTCCCACTGTGCCATCGATCAGCATGTTTTCCAGATACATAAGCAGGTAATTAGAAAGCCAGTGATTCATATATAAATGATATCTGTTTGCACTATATTAAGCTCCAGACAGCAGGAAGATCACTCTCCCACTGCCTGTTGAAATGAAGTGACACCTAGCTGAAGACTACGAAGAGCAGATTGAGGGTAAGGTGAAGTAGGTGAAGTAGGGTCAGGGGGGTGATAAAAAGGCCCTGATTCAGAAGAGCACCTTAGAAAATGCTTAAAACACATTGACTTCAACGAGATCTAAAATTATCAATAGGCTTACGTCCTTTCCTGGTGGGGCTGGAGAGAATAGCTCCCGCGCTCGGTATGTAGGAAGATTAAGAGCTTGGTTAGCTGGAAGGAGTGAGTCATGATAAAGTGTCCTCAAACCACTGCAGTGAAGATGAGTATCTGCTTTGTGCAAGTCAAGGCAAAGAATGGAGGGAATGGTCTCCCTTTTTCAGCCATGGCAGACTGGGGTTGGCAGTCCAGGGAAATGCATTTTGTAGTGCACCAAAGAAGACTTCTCTAGCTCAAATATACTATGAAAAATTAGCTGGAGGAAAAAGGAAAGAAGAAAAATGCAGATGAAGTGCTAAATTATATAGTGCCCTGCTCTGTGGGTGCTCATTTAGATTAATACAAAGTGAATGTAACACATTGTTCTGATCTCATGCCGTTTTACGCTTGCTTTGCACCAATGTAAATGAGAACTGCTTGAAATTTTTCCAATTAAATTGTTTTTCAGCAGAAAATTGGGTTTGGACTAAAGTTGATTTGTTTGGTCAAGAGTGTCTGCCTGACATGTGAACTCTGATGCATCTTGGCAGATGTAAACTTGACCCGAGAGTTTTGTGTAGAGAGGGGTCAGGGACCATGACCCACCCAACCTAGAACTCCTGTGAGGTCCCTTGGCTTCAGTTCATAAACCAAATATTTCTATTTCCATCCAACCTAGCCAGGCTGCTGATCAGTTTGCTGAAAAGTCAGATTTTGCTGGAAAACTTTGATGAAATGAATTTGAAGTGTTCCATAAAACCCATCCCCTCATTTCCTGACTGGCATTATTGTAAAGGTTGGTAGGTGTTTGCAGGGTAATCCCAATCTTTTCTAGATGCAAGGTAAGTCTTGGTACCGCATGCAAGTGCCAAGGAAGCCTGTGCAAACTCTGGTGTAAACACACAGCCTGAACAAACGGCTTTGAGAGAAAAATATGTTTTCTCCAGTCATCTTCAGGGGCAATGATGGTGACTCCAGTTCTTTTACCAGGGAGCACGTGACCTTTGGTGGGGTTTTAAAGCCCCAGCTCCTGGAGTCATATGAGGAAGGGAACTGGGCCTTTGGTTATATTTAAAGGAGAAGTTCAGTCCCTAGCCCTCCTGGGTGTAGAGAAAGACCTGAAACTGTAACTGTACCTTAAATCACACACACAAACCCTCAGAGGATAAACAAGCCTTTATTTCTTAATAAATTAAATCCCACAGTTCTGGATGAGCTAATTCAAACTCAGGTGCTGGCAAGCCTGCTGCTGAGGTGTTCACTTTGCATATTGTCCCCTCGTGCTGTTTAAATGTCAATGTTGTTCACGTGTTTTCCCAGGCGGTGGGAAGAGGAGATGGAAGCGGTGTGAAGATCACCACAAGCTCTTCAAACATGAATTCAGCCTCGCCAACAACCCCATGGGGTAGGGATAGGAAGCCTTATCAGGTGGGAAGCTGAGACACAGAGAAACTAGTTAGGTGTTTCTTCATTACAGTAGCAACAGCTTGGGTCCTCTGAGCAGAGACTGCAAAACTCACCCAGATATCTACCTAGTATCTCCAGCAAGCTGTTCAAACCACACTGATTTCAGTGGCCACACTGCTAGTAGCAGTAGCCCAAGCAGCCTCGGGGAGAGGAAGTAATTGAGCCTGGGGGTCATCCAGTACCGTAATCACAAGCTCATCCTTCCACAGCTTTGCTATTAACCTTTGTTCCTGGAGGGAATTTGTATTACTCCCGTGTCAGCTTGCCTCTATTCCAGAGTGGCAGTGATGTGATCTACCCAGCAGATGGCACTGCCCAGCCCAAGTTCAGCTGCATTCCAGCTGAGCTTGTTCCACGAGGAAGCTGGTTTCGGAAGAAATGGGCCACAGAACAGCTGGTAATGATCAGAGCAATTCCTATACAGCTCGCCTGTGTGCAAGACAAGCCGGTTATAGTGGCTGTAAGTAGCCTGGGTCCTCATGATTTGGCAGAGTTGTCCTGGCTTTTATAATATGCACTAGGTTTGCAGACTTTTTGTGTGTGGACCCAGTGCAACAGGGAGAGGTTTCATCTGGGTTAGGAGCAGAAGATGCTGCAGCGGCCTGTCTGGCTGGCCCGGCCTCAGTGCTTTTTGGCACCTGCTAAGGCTGCACAGGGTGAGCTCAAATGCTCAGGGGAGGCTCTTGTCAGTGCTTAGATGTCAGCTCCCCAGCCAGAAAGGGCTAGACCCCCTTTGGCTTTCTTTTCCTGTAGCTGCTTTTCAAAAAGGGGTCGGTGTGGGTGGAGTAATATGCTACCAAATCAGAATTACTTAGTGCTGGGGGTTTTCCTTTTTTGTCCCTCGGCAAGGATGTAGTGATCATAAGGTTCAATAAACATGCAAACAGGCAAACATGAATGAGAAGAATAAAACAACAACTCTTAATTGTGGGGTAGTAGCAGTGTTGCCAACTCTCATGATTTTTGGTATTGTTCTTAAAGTCTGTGCTTCAGGAATGTGAAAAACATAGTTCTTTTATTGTTACATGTATATAGATAGATATAGATAGATATTTTATATCTATCTCTCTCTATAAAAATAAAGTGCCTAGGTCAAACAGGATCAAGGGATGCACAGCGGGCCACAGTGGGCTGGATCTGTGGGCCATATTTTGTCCACCCCACTTCTAAATGTTAACTTCTATGACTATATATAAGGAACTTCAGAGGCCCAGATCCTTTCTCCTGTGCCTTGTGGAGCCATTCATACCACTGCAATGGGGATGGAAAGAGCTGCTAAATCAAACTTCTGCAGATTTTGCATGGATTAACTGGGCATGTCAGGTGCAAAGCTATGGGGGAATCAGAACCACAAGCCGCAGTGGAGGATTGGGCCTTGGGGTATATGCTCAACGCCATTCCTGCTGGGGACCCCAGGATGAGGTATATGATTCTGTAAGACTAGGACCAGACCTTCAAAAAGCCTGAGCCTGAATTGATTCAACTTTTGCAGGTTAGTTTAACCTGGGTAGGCTGAACTGGTTTCCAACCATACAGACAATCCCTGTGGACTGAGGAAATTCAGGCACGTGCCAGCAGTGGCTGTGGGGGGGTGGTACTAGAGCAGCCCACCTTCCATTGCAGAGTTGAGCTGAGCTGGGTGTAGCCAGGTCCCAGCAGGAGGCTCGGATTAGGGAGGGGTATGAACCCCTGGTCTGCCTGCAGTCCCAGGCTTTTCCTGGCTTGCTGCTCAAAGGGCAGGAGTGTTGCCAGCCCTCAGGTAGCACTGAGGCATGGTGAGTGCAGTGCATGTATCTGTTGATGATATGGAGCTTGTCCATCTCCCTCCCTGCTTCTGTATACTGTCTGCAGCAAACGGACAGACAAGCAAGCTGGGGGCGGGAGGACGCTGATAACAGTGCCACCCCGTCTCGGCGTTTATCGCCCCGTTATGAACACAGAGGGACATTACCAGCTACCTGTTGATTCTGCCTGGGACAGACATTGCATAAACTGGTTTGACCCAAATCAGTTAAGTCTGATACTACATTCAACCAGGTTTATCTCAAACTGGTTTCAGCCATCTTCAGACTGGTTTATGTGCACTGAACATCTGTTCTGTTACAGGTTTAAACCAGTTTCTGATCACTTAAACTGGTTTATGTGTAATGCCTGTCCCTAGCCTAAGGGCATTCACTGGATGTCGCTGTTTTCCTGCAGTCAGATCTTTCAAACAACAAGGGGCTTCCTCAAGGGGGCTGCTCTGAACAGCACGTTCTGGAAACCTGGGCGTTTTCGGCTGAATACGGGAGAGAAGCCAGAATCAGAAAAGCAGACGTAGAGGGGATGAGAGCAGCAAGGGGAATGAAGGAGATTCCTCTTTGCCTGTCCAGTTTGATCCCCAGTGGGACATGGACCAAAGGACCCCACCCACCACATGGCTGTCCCTGGGGAATACCAAGAGAAGCATTTTAAGCCTCATCGCACAAGTGGGGAAACTGAGGCACTGAAAGGGAACATGCCCTAATTCCTGCTAACACATAGCAATTGAAAATATAGGCCAGGTTTTCTGAGGCCCAGCCCTGAGCTTTAGTCCCTTGGTCAGGCCTCCTTTTGGTGTTGCAGGGGGGATTGTCACATTATATGGACCCTGAAGTCAGACCAAAGAGAATCTCAGTTGATCCAGCCATTTAAGCCATGCTGCAAAACAAAACCCATCCTTTGAGAGAGCCTGTCCCTGCTTCCCCAGGGACACCCCACCCTGGACAGGAAAGATATGCCACTTGTTAGGAGGCAGCTCTCTTGCCTCTTTCAGCACAGCTCTGCCGGGCAAGAGGCCAGCATGCCAGATGGCTCCTGAGCAGACGCTGGAGAGAAAACTTGGCAGCAGCTTGGCTGTCCTCTGCTGGACAGGGATGGCTGGATCGTGGGGGCTCCCAGGAGGACAACATGACTTGCCACTGCCTGCAGGAAAAGCACAGCAGTCCAGCCCTAATGCCTCCTTCCCCAGGAGACTGTTATCCCACCCTTGGCCCCAACTAATTCCAGACTCGTGAAACCTTGCAGCAATGGCTGCTTTGCTTTGGGGTTCCTGCCTCTGCCACAACCCAGTCTTTGCCTTGAGAAGAAACATCCTGCTTGCTTTGGCACTGCTTTTATTCAGAGACTTTTCCTGATATCGAAGCCGGTAATAACTGAGGCACATTGAAGAAAACTGGGGAGCCTTGGCACCTAACTTGCTTGGGGCCCCTCTGCAAGCTGCAGTAGTGTGTGAGTGTAAGGGGCCCTCCCATGCCTTACCTCATCTTAGCACAGAGGCTTACATTTTGCTACCCTTGATCCCTCCCTGCTCACAAAGGATTAAATACGAGCTACCACCTTCACCAGCAGGCCAAGAAGCAGGGTTGCTGGAGAGAAAGGGTATGTTTTTAAAAGGAGCTGGTGAAAAGTGCAGGGTGGATAACTTGTGCAGCTTGAGCTGTAGCTGTGGTTGCCCCCCCTGCCAGAGGATACCTCTGTGCTGAGAGCCTGGGGTTTCACCTTCAGTGTCCTTGGGGAATGCAAGTCCTCAGCACTTTCTGAATGGCAGTTCACTGTGTCTGAAGCTGGACACTGAAGACAGAGGAATCCTCCAAATCCTGCCAGCCCTCGTGTCCGTGGACTGTGCTCTCTTTGGCTGTCTCAGCAGAGCTTCCCACAGATAAGCCCACTGAGGGGGTCATTTGACAATGCAGACCCTGTATCTGCTGGGACCTGGACTCACCTCAAGTCACGGACAACATCCCAGTCCTAGCAGGGGCACAGGCTTCTGTTGCAGCTGTGATTTGAAGTGGCCGGCAGGAGGTGAAAGCCCACTTGCAGGCAATTGCAGGGGTGAGATTCGCTCTCTAGGTGGTAGAGAGAAGGGTTGGAGATCCCTGTGACGCACATGAACAGGATTCTTCCCTGAGACTGCTGGACAGAGAGATGCCAACTTACCCTGTGCTGCTTCATGTCACTACACAGTCTCTCTAAGTCCCAGACATGCCCCTGTGTAGCTTCAGAAGACAGCACCGACTATACTACCCTTTCCTTCTCCCTGGTAATTTATTTTTCCCTCTCTCTGTAGCCCCAGGAACCAGAAACAGTTTTTTGGGGAAGTGATCATCTATCCTGCGTTCATGTGGCTGCTAGCATCTTGGGCCTGAAACTAGGGCTTCTGGGAATGACCTCAGTGCACAATAATAATCATAATCCCTGTTAAGTGTCTGCTGTCATACAGCAAAGTTGGGTTGTGTCTATGCCCAGCCTCCTCTGGCCACGGCCATTTAGAGGAGAACGGTGTACTTTGATCGTGATATGGCCACATTGCCCAGCTGTTCTCTTCCCTCTTATCCCTGTAGCTGCTACTCACATAGGGTGGAGCTCTGGGCACCGTAAGGAGGGCTGAATATGCTGAGTGGGGTGCCAGGAGAGGTGCTGAGGTGAGAGTCAGCTGCCAGGCTCACCTGCAGAGACAGACCCATGCCCGGTCCTGTCTGAACACCCGTCAGTACTGTCACCCTGACAAGGCGGCTCTGGGTAATAGTGGATGAGGTGGCAGAGAAGCTGTGTCCAGCAGGTAGCTAATGCCCCTCTCAGGGCTTCCCAGGGATCAGGGGAGTCCAAGTCATTTTGTCCTGCAGGACTCGGGGGCTGGAGGAAAAGGACCTGCAGAGAGCTGCACTGAGAGCATATGAGCACTGCCTGCAGGAGGACATTTGTTCCTCTGCTCGCTGGGCACGGCTCCCGCAGCCGGGACTCCTCTCCTCCCTCAGCTGCCCAGACAGCACTCCTGTTCCCAGGTCCACCTGCCTGGCCCTCCTGGCGTGGTGCTGGGGCCAGGCCGGGTGTACAAGTTACTGTTGTCGGCACTCACCAGGACACTTTGCAGCTGTCACCGTAGGTGCTGTCAAACTCCTGTGATGCCACTTGCTAGGGTAGTTAATGAGCACTTTCTCCCAGGGACTGTTATTAACACAGGAGACTCGCCTAACTCCATGGCACGTCTCCTGCTGACGTGAGCTGAGGACCTGCCACTGCTAGATTAAGGCTTTTTAAGATGAGCAAGGGGCTGGCTTGGAAATTTCCAGCACAAAGAACTTCGTAACTAAAACTTGGGGGTGGAAACCATGGAGGCTCGTGCGATGTCTTCTACCCACGATCTCAGCCTGGCATCTCCTTCCCGAGGGATTCTGCTCTTGGGTGTTGCCTTTTTGCTGAGCAGGAGAGAGGGTCTGCAAGAATTGGCTGGAGGATACTACTTGCTAACCATCAGTCTGTGGACCCAGACATTGGGGCTGGATGGAGTTTGGCTCCTCTAGGTTCCTGGCTAACACAAGAAACATTACTATAAGGCTCATCCCAGAGCTTGGATTTGCACCTGGATTCGAACTCCAAGTGAAGCCTCGCAGTCTGGTTTTAAAGTTCCCACCACTGCTGGTTAGAGAGGCTCTACCTGGATTGTCCATGTAGAGCTCGCTGTCATATCTGTCAACTACAGCTATTGAAACTTGTGTCAGCAAAATGACCAGGTGACCTGCCTTGGCCAAAGCAGAGGGGCTGCCTTAAACTCCTCTCTTCCAGGGGTTTCGCTTTGCAAATACCCTCAGATCTGAACTCCCTCCAACTTCCCTGTTGGTTCAGGGGGCTGACTCACTGTCACCGCAGGCAGAAGGGCCAGCTGGGACATTTGAGCCCACAATTTTGTTACAGGGCCATCTCTGGATTTCACTGATGGCTCCACTCCTCACCCTGGCTCCAGACCAGCTCAGGGGCACCCAATGTTATAGCCACTTCCGCAGATGGCAAGTGCTTCCCATCTCTCCCGCCTCCTCTGCCTCATGCAAATCTCCTTAGATTTTTATATTGTCACCCACGCAGCAGCTTAACGACATGCAAAGCTGACAGTAGAAGAAAAGACCCCCGTCACTTCATAATAGATGTAAGAACATATTGCAAGGATGATTGCATTATGCGAGGCAGGGGATGAGAAGAAGCACGAGGGAATTTTCCCTTGGTGTCTATAGGACGGGGTTGTGGGTCACAGACCAATTTTGACCCGTGGTCTGAGAGTACCCTAATGCAGGGTTTGGAAAAGGCATTGGCCTGCTGGTTCCCAGGGTGATTGACCAGAGGTTTTAAAGGGAAAGACGCCAGAAGTCATACCCTCATTCAACAGAGTGTAATTTTCCTGGGCCTGTGTGGCTTCAGATACTGGTGTGGTCACATACTGGAACTTTTGGCCTCCAACAAATTATGCAGGAAAGACATTTGTGTTATGGTTCTCCAAGACCCATCCAGCCTTTACGTTCACAAGGCCAGGGACTGAACGCTAGAGACGGGGCCAGGGCGGCTGGGCGGGATGCTCCGGTGTCTGGCCTTGTTCACACAACAAGACCTGCACTAAAACTGTGAGCCCTGAGGCTGCAGTTCTAGAGCTGTGTTCAGGTGCAGACACCAGCTGAAATTATCCTCCCTTTTGAGAAGTGTCACTTGGGCCCTGCTGAGCTCTGCAGAGTAGCACTAGCCAGGCACCCCGAGCTGGACATCAGCACTCACCTTGCAGCTGCCCCCTCTGTCACTGAGGCACGTTAGGGATTGCAGTGACAAGACCCAGCCCATGAAGCAGCCAGATCCTTCCCATCCAGGTAGACTATCACATTCTGGCACTTGTCTGTGAGGCTGCTTGGTAGACCAGGGAGGGAGGAGGGGGACACGGTTTTAAGATGGGCTCTGTTTGGTCACCACTTGTGGGAGGGAGATGGGCATGGGTAGGATTAGAGACATGCTGCCTACAAGTGAGATGCAAGGAGAACAGGGACCTGGATGGGGCTCTGCCAGACCACGCAAGGCTCTGGTAGTGGCAAATTCTTTCCCACTTCCTTCGCTTCTCTTGAAACAGGCTGGGAAGCTTTTGGTGGCACATACATCAGCCACACGATGGCACTGCAAGAGCACAAAAGTGCCCTGGTGCCTGTGACTCATCTGTCTGTCTGGATCAAGTTTATTAACCCCTGGAAGGAGGTGAATTTGCTGTGTGTGCCCCGGCTTAGCAGAGTTTGAGACGTGGAGTGTAGGGAAGAGGGTGGGAGGGGGTGAAGGGGGGAGAGGATGCTCATGTGGCCTTCAGCTGATGGTAATGGTGTTGCTGCCACAGCCAGGGCAGAGCCAGGAGTCTTTTTTCTAGCTGCTGGTCCAGATCTGCATCTGTGAAGATGTGCAGGGCATCCTGGGGTCTGTATCTGGGGGCGGGGGGTCCATCAGTACGGACATGCCAGTTGCTGTTCTCAGGTCAAGGTCATCATTGCCAGAGGCAGGAGAAATCTTCTCACAGATGCTGGGGGGGGGGTGCCTGTATCAGTGCCTGGTGTGCCTAACAACTTTTTGCAGGGGATACTAGAAAGGTAGACTCCAGCCTTTCTGGTCAAAACAGCCACCACCTTTCCATCACATGCTCTGAGCAGGCCACCAGCATCCCCTGGGAACAATAAATCTCCAAACATAGGTAATATTGCCTGAGGGTTAATCATTTCTATCCAAGTTCCTGCTTTCCAAAGTGCTTTCCCCAGATCCTTTCCATTACCACAGGTGGGAGGGTTTTCTTCATTCCCATCCCGGCCTCAGCCAGGTGGACAGAAGTGTTTCACATTGCGAAGAAGGAGGCTAGGTGAGCTGCAGATCCAGGGGGGAGCACTTTGAGGGGGCTCAGTGTGGGAAGGTTTTACTTTTAAGTAATACTTGTAATAGTTTTCTGTGTGGGACATCTATATGCCCTGTTCACCCTAGGGGCAGATGGCAGTCCGGGGCTGGCAGCAGTGCCCAGAGACTGCTCCTTGATTTGTCCCTATGACTTCACATTTCGTTGTGTTGGGTAACTGTTGTTACCAGGTTAAAACTATAGGGTTTTTTTCTAACTTTTTTGTTGCAAGTGTGGCTGACTGAGCCTGGGGAGAAGGATGAAGCTCTGAGACAGAGACGGACTGGGAGAGAAAATCCCAGGGCAGAGAGAGAGGAGGTCCCAAGGCAGAGAGAGAAAAGCAATGGGCCCAGTGAGGACAGAGTAAAGTCTGAGCAAGGACAGAGAGAGTTGGAATGGCACAATAAAGACTGTTGGTTTTGCAGCAGTGATTGTTGTGCTTTTGGAGACTATCAGTGCTCTGATAACCCTCTTCTAATGAAGAAAACACCCCCTGCTCCTCCTTCCCAGGAGCTGACTGAAAAGAAGCAGCTCCCAGAGATGGGGATGCTAAAGATCATCAGGGAAGCCAGGGTCTGAGAAGAGCCGGGGTCTCATGGCCAAAGCCTTGCCCCTTGTGAAGCCACACTAGGCCTGGCTGCAGGGGGACTTCTCGGGAGAGGGAGGGAGACCTAATAAAACTGCTTCGTGGGGGAGTCCCAAAGAAGAACTTTTCCCTTCCCCTCTGAAAGGGGCAGGGTGAGCCTTTCCCTTTCCCTTTTTTTTTTTTTTGGTAACACACATCTACCCACCGAGCAAAGCTTTCAAGTGTTTTGGGGATGCTCTAGTGCAAGTTGCCTATGAACATGCTCTGTTGGTTGGCAACCAAGTTTTGGAAAAGACCAAGTTGTTCTATTAATTTGCTGGTTCCTGATGTTTCTGGCTTTCAGCTAGAGCTCAGAGAGACCAGAGGACCTAGCTGAAGGGCTGTAATGGCTTTCCCTATGAAGAAGTTGTCCTGGGATTCCCGATTACAGAGAGAGAGAGGGAGATCTCCCTAAAAAGACGTTTGTGTATCCTGATTTAAGCCCATCATTGAACTAATAGATTCCATCACTGAACCAGTCTCCTCACTTACACAATCTCTAAATCCTATAAAATCAAATAAGGATTCAACCAAATGATTACCAAGACCTGTGCAATTCAGGAAGCAAAGACATGTCCGTTCTGTAGGCTGGCTAGAAACCTACCGCAGGCGCAAAGTCGTGTACTAAATTCTGCAGGATGGTCCCAAAGGAGAGTACTTTGTGGTATTTCTGTAGGCCTTTGCCATAAGAGATCATTAGGAACAGGCACAGCCATCAGGAGATGATTTGTTTGTGAAGAGCAGTGGAAGATTTCTGTGGCAACTTTTTCTTCAGCTCTCATTCCACGTCTCAGTGTGGAGCCTTTTTAGCAGAAGGCCTGCATGCATCAAAGGTTGTTGATTTGAGGGGTTTTCTCCCTTCTTTTATTCCCATTTATTTTTATATGGATTTTTTTTTCCACCAGAAAAGGTGCTGTGATGTCACTAGCTGTCCCAGCACTGGAAGTTTCTGATGGTTATTACTGTCACTTTAATTTGCTTCCTGCTTGTCCTGCTGTGCCGAAATGTGAGGGGCAATATTTAAAGCAGTTGATTTTTTTTTTTTCTATTTATTTGGAAGGGGGGAGGCAAGAGGCTGGGGTTGGTGTGTGGAGGAGGGCAAGGTGGATTTCAGACAGAATGCATTTTAATCTACTAGCCTATTTCTTTTTCAAGGTTACAGTAAAAAAAGCCTAACATCTGTCACATAATCACTTACTGCTGGAAGACAATAAAGAATCGGTTGCCATTTCTCACGCAGAATAGTGGGAAGTGACACGATCTCAGCGATATGGGCACAAGGCAGGGTAGCATACTGGATTCCAATGCAACTTTGAAGCCTGCTCACACAATCATTGTTATCGCTGTTTTGCCACTGGGGAAACTGAGGCACAGAGCTAGGAATTGAATCCTCCCAGGTCAGAGCTTCAAAAGGAGGTTTGAACTCAGATGTTGTGATTTTCATGAGAGTAGGAACCAACCAGTAGTTAGGGCCTAGTCTAGGATTGGGAAATACATCAAGCGACAGCTACAGCAAAGGAAAGAAGATACTGAGAAATAAAGGGAGGGGCAGTTCTGTGAATTTTAGGGCTGTTCTGGTCCAGTCCCATCTCATCCAGGTTCCCTTCCACACAACCGGTCCCTAGAGCCAGCCAGGTCTCTTCTGCTAATAGAAGAACATGTTCTGAAGGTGGGCCCAAGCTGCAGACTCCCACAGGAGTTCGGGATTTCAGGGTGAGTTCTCACATCTAGCACCTTGTGACGTTCTTCAGCAGCATTGTCCAGGGCAGTTGTAGCTAGGACATGATGGGAGAGCACACTTGAAGCTCACAGTCAATTGGGAGGCACTACTGTGCCAGATACAAGCCGTCAGGAGTAGAGGCACTCATGTGGGAAAGGCCAGGCGTGCTGATTTCCTAAAATGAAGAGCACCCACAGCTCTTCCTGGCTCCGGCCAGAGCCATACATTTCCAGTATCTTGGCAAAGCAGGCTGTGAATGGTTGGGGACTGGAAAAGGCGGCAGCTGCCCGTGGAACTAAAGGAGGTCGAGGATGTATGTCGAATTTCAGCACTAAGGGCCTCCTGTAATGGGTTATTTAGTCCCAAGCCAGATAAGTCCAGCGGCCATCACACTCAGGGACCCAGTCGGTCCAGACTATCAGCCATGACCATAAAGACAGGCAGTTTTTTAAACATAGCCCAGGCAAAAAACTTTTTTAGCCAATGCAGAACCTTGGAAGGAAATGGGAATCCAAGGCCTTCCAGCGGGTGACTGCTCCAGATGTATCATTAAGTAGTCTGGCAGCTGCATTCTGCACTAGCTGGTCTGCAGCCCCCCTGCAGTAACAGTCGGAAGATGGTTAAGGCTTAGGTGAGCATAGTGACGCACCCATGTTTGCGAGAGGAGGCTCTTGCCACCCCTTAAAGGTTAAGCTCTGATAGTTCACCTTCACATCACCCATCCTGGGCAGCCCGGTACATGCCAGACTGCTGCTAAGCTGGTTCCCCATCTAGCAAAACAAACCACAGATGTGCAGCTTCAGCCCCCCTCACAGCGATGACTGTACTTGTGCTGGGCACTGCAGACACAAGTGCAGCAAACAGTGCCCAAATGCAAATGAGACCTGTAGGCGTTAATGCAAGACAAATTCTCATTGTGGAGTTCCCTGGTGGGATGCAGGGTTGGCTGTTTGACTGGTCAAATAAGGCTCAGTGAATTGACCGGCCAACTATCAGTCAAAAACTGATATTGGTAAAAAAATTGCCAATAGGTCCAAATAATACACAGCAATAGCACGCATTTTCCATCAAGAAATGTGTACAAAAAAACAATTAAAAATCATATTTCTGTCAAGAAAACTACAAAAATGTAAGGTTTTTTGTACAATTGCTATAATTTTTGGTAACGAAAATATGCAGTCAATTGACTGGCTTGCCAACCTTAGTGGGAAGTAGAAGCATCCTTAGTTGGCTATGGCAGGAATAGTTTGTAAGAGACTTCCAGTTCAAGGGACCAGGATACTTATCCTTCAAGTGAAGCCAAAGATCAGCATTTCATTTTACTTGTGGGTAGATTTCCTGATCCAGCCCTCAGTCAAGTCCATTGACAGACTGCCACAGGATTAGATTTGGACCCCAACAACTCCACTGTGATTTCCCTAAGTAAGGGAAACCCCTATATTGCATTTGGGCTGATCTTGCTACTTTCTACTTAGGACCAGATTTCTAAGACATTGGCTGGGTTAGCACAAAGAAATAGAGACTGCTTGTATAAGGAGCCTGCTTCTGATTTAACACTTAATCAAGGAACAGATTTCCCTTAGTGTTCAGTACCCAGCAGTCCCCGTGATGATGCTTGCAGCTAGATTTCCAGAAGTGCTTGATAACACCCAGGGCTCTGGGCACATTGAAGGACAAAAGCAGCTTCTTTGGGAGTCTAAATGGGAACAATAGAGCTTTTTTGCAAAATCTAGCCCTTAATTTATAGGCACAAAATAAAAATAGACAATTTATTTTAAAGAAACAAGGTTTTTTTATTCCCCCCCACCGATTGTGGTGGCTTCTGGGGTGGAGGCCAGCCATGGCTTGTGTGTGCATCTGAAGATAATTGCTTTGCTAAATTATTTTTCACTTTTTAAAAATATAGATAAATTGGCTGTTGTACAGTTTACATTTCCTGCTGTGGAGACAAATACTTTAATTAAAGAAAACCCCCAAACAAACAAAAAGAAAAACACTTCTATGAAAACAGTGCTGAGCCTAGCATGCAGGGCTGGAGAGAAAGAGAAAGGGGCAAAGAGAAAACTTTGGTGCAAGCAGGAGGTAATATGATCGATTTTTCTTGAGCATTTTATGTTTTTTTTTTCTCCTCCTTCTTCCTAAATACTAAGAGCTAGAAGCCCAGCTGCTTGGGAGTTAGGGAACTCAGTTACCTTTCTGTGAAGGAAAGAAACTCTTTTTCTTGACCTGTGTCCTCAACTTCTTAGATGCCCCATAAGTCTGCTGAAGCCTTTGCGTACGGGACTGAAGACCACGTTTGGTGCCACTGCATTGCTAGCAAACTCAGCAGGGTCTGATACTGCCCCGACAGAAGCCCTGATGCTATAGTCTTCCCCTGACAGTGATGGAGAGGATCATCTTCTGATATGTCCACCAGATGGAAAGAGGAATGACTGAGACGAGGGAGGTTTAGAAAACTAGACACTTTATATGCAAGGATCTCCTTGTGGGCAGAGCGCCCCATGCTGGTGAACAGGTGCACATGGCAGCTCACTAGAAGTCAGGGCCTCAGTGTGGTGGTGCAAGCAGATGGGTTTACTAGGCCAGAGGTAGCAGTGTGATTAGTGTAATCCTCTACGGACTTGTGTGTTGGGAGTTTAGGCTCCCATCCAGCAGCCCTCTCCTTGCTGTACTTTGCTGTATGGAAGACCTCAGAAGGCTCCACATGTGGAGGGCGAGCATGAGAAATGCTGGTTGTAACCCTGGGGCCAGCCTTGCCGACCTAGACGGCTATGGGTGCTGCCTTTCCAACCTGGGAGGACTGCTCGATTTCTCTGTGACGAGATGGCACGTAGCCTTGTCTGCAGAACTCAGCGACGATGCAGGGGAAGGAAAGACCTGTTTGATGGTCACAACCTAGGGGCATTTGCAGCACTGCCGTTCGGATGATGCAGATCTGTGGAGCGCGGAGAAAGAAACTCAGAGGCCCAACCTTGCTGCTGGTTTCAGGAGCCCTTCCCCTCTACAGGGCTGCCTCTGAGCAGTTCTGTCAGCTGGGGGCTGCTTATGCATCTCCACCGCATGGGCCTTCTCCAGCTCCTGGCAGGGAGGCACTTAAACCTCTTTTGTTTAAACAGTTACCTCCCATTGAGTCCAGAGCAATTGCCTCTCTCCATCTGCAACAGGCTGAAGCTGAGCTGACAGCAAGGGAGGCAGCTGAGAGGGCCCAAGCTGCCCTTCCCCAGCCTGCAGCATTAAGTACAAACGCCCTGGTGAGAGCTGGCACCTGCAGGAGGTGCACTAGATGCCCTTGCTTTCAAATCAGTCAACACCCCTTCCATCCCCAGCATGGCCTGAGATGGCAAGAGATGCCAGTGCAGCCAAGGGGGGCTCTTAGCCAGATGTTGTGTGGCTTTGGAGCAGCCAGTTGATGCTGAATAAGGAGCTTTGCTTTGCCCAAACTAATCAGGCTTAAAAGGGCCACGTTCCAGATGCTGAGGGGGGATGAATGCAAAACACCTCAAGTCGCAGACCCCTTCCTCCCGCTGAGCTGGAATTTGTATCGCCTGCTCAATGGGGATAATTAGATGATGGTCCTCAGATGGGGAAGCCGAACTCTCACTTCCTGCGCTGCTGCTTGAAGAGAGGAGCGTATTATGCTTGCGTTCCCAGCCTGTGCTTGCAATTGTCTGATTGAGCCGCGGAGCTGTCCCTGTATAATTAAGGCTGCCAGTCAAGCTCAGGCGCCTAAACACTTACAAACTCTGCGGCTTGCCAGGATTGCGCCCAGGATTTTAGTGCTTTGCAGGCAAAAGCGCTGCTCTTTCTGCTCGTAGGATCTAATAGCTATGACTGGAAGAGAGTGTGGGGAGGAAGCAACTTGGAAAGGCTTTAGATGACTCCTGGTTGGGGCACTCTTTTACTCTGTCTTAGTTGAAGGGGCCTGCTGAAATCATTTGTGTCCATGGTAGGGTGTCCTGCACTGGACTTGCACATGTAGCAGCCCAAAGGGATTCAGGGGAAGGGACAAGGCTTAGGGCACAGCCTTTATTCTGTCTTCGGGATCTCAGCAAGTGAGGCAGCGTGGGATATATCCTAGAGGCTTGTAGGCACTCAAGGTTAGGCACTGCCTGCAATTCTGGGTCAGTGCAGCCAAGACAAATGCCTGCCTATGGTTCTGGCAGAGACTACTGTCGCCTTTCCCTGTCACCTCTTTGAGAGGGATGTGTCACCTGCATCAGTTTTCTTTACTCCCCTGCAGGCTGGGAATGTAGGACCTGAGGCCATGAATATCAAAGCTTTGTGTACAGACTTTCCTTTTCCTTTCTCAAGAGGATGTGGAAAGTGCTGATGTTCCTCCTAAGTATGGGTAAAGACAGTGTTGCATGCTTAGTCTTGCCAGTACCTACCCACCTCTTCTTATTTGCACCATGATGTTTCTGGGGGGTTTCAATAGGGAATGAGGTCTTGCTGCCCCAAGTGCCCATGTGTGTGTATGGAGAAAGAGAGAGAAAGAGCCTGTGCCTCAAACAGTTTGTACTTTAAGTATAGAGGACACCTCTAAGGGGTGTGACAAATATGGAAGAAACCAAAGAACTTGGTTAAAATATATATCAGATACATAAAGCCTTAGAAAGCTTCACAAACTTTGATACCTATGAGATTTCTGGACTTGCTCATATTTTACATGGCAATGGATAATTCAGATTGGGCCCTATTTCCTTCTCCCTCACACTGATTTAAAACAACATGACTGATATAAATGAATAGCAAATTAGCCCAAAGATGTTGGAGTAGATTAAAAATAATGCATTGAGCAAGAGGCCTTTGCCATCATACAGTGGTGGGCTTCTATTTAGATGAGCTTTTCCTTCAACTTCAGCGGTGCCTCTTGGACTAAATGATTCTCTGGGTAAGCGCAAGCTCAACAATGTGGCCCTAAGGTGCTACTACTTTAGTTAATGCATGTAGAACTGTTATAGCTACATATTTCACAACCAGGTATGTTTTCCAAACCCACATCTCCAATTGTTCACACATTTTCTAGCAGGGAAAGCACTTAAAACTGTAAGTTCCATTTTTGTTCTTGGAAGTGCTTGTAATAGTAAGCATTATACCCCATATTAATCATTTCCATTGCAATCATCAAGCACTTAGTAAAGATGCATTTCTCACTGTAGACTACGTATATGCCTAGTTTGGAGATTATTTTTAGAGTAGTAAGTCATCTTAGCTTTATTTGAATGGGTTAAGGGGAGGAAAAGCATTCTAAAGTTTTCTTTTTCTTTTTCCTTTAAGTGTTGTTTTTAACATTTGGCACTGAATAGGTGGAATTGAGTGGGATTCCCCTCCCATTTCTTAAAAATGTTGTTTTTAGGCAGAGATAAACGACAACTCCTCAAAATACTTGAGACTCAAAGGTGGCACTATTGGGCTTTCACTAGCCATGGTCTCTGTGATATGGACCTCTGCACCATCAAGGTTTTGACAAAGAGCTGTGGGTTGGCATGTGTGTGTGTGTGGCAGGTCTTGGAGACATCCTCCAGGAGGACCAGTGTACCAATCACAAACTTCTACAAAGTAAACCTATCATATTTTATTATAGTCATTAGAAAGGCTAATTGTCACCGGAAGATTGCTGCTGCTTGCTGACAAAAAAATACAACCATTCTCATCTTAGTATCAAAGAAAAAACCACTGTGGTGCCCAGTCGTGTAATAACCACTGTGCTGTCTGACATGGGGAATTATGAGCAGAGTCAAATTAAAATCTTCTATCTGCAACTAAAATTGGTTCTTAACTAATAGCTTGAACATCTGCAAATCTACATTCTGCTCACTCACCAGAGAGCTATCCAAGATCTTTAGAAAGATTTCTGGAGGGATTTTGTTTTGCCAAAGACTGATTGGGGTGACAAAGGACTGGTCCTTGTTAATGAAGGATGCTTTTTGGTAACAAGGAGAATTCTGGTTCCAGTTAAGTCAATGGAAAAACTGCCAGTGCCTTCTCAGAGCCTGTATTTTTTGCATTTTTCCAGGCTGATTTCTCATGTGTTTGGCTGGAAGCCATCATTGTGGAAACAGTCTTCTGCATGTTTTCTTGAAGTGGCTTTTTGGTGCGCAACTTCATACTTACCCACCCAGACGCCTGATATTCAGAAGTGTTAAGCTCCACTACTTTGTGTTTTTGCGCTGAGCACATTACTTTGGTTTTGGAGTGTCTCATATTCTTGCATGTTGCTGCTTCCCCATGGACTTCAGTAGAAGTTTGAGTCCTCAGTGCTTCTGGAGGTCAGGTCCTGGGTCTGCATGGTTGGTTATGAAAAAATGAGTCACAATAGTGACTACTTTTGGCAACATTGGCAGCAGATCAGAGAGGCCTGGCGTAGGTATTCTCAGGTTGGTTGGTCTGCTCAGACTGGCCCATCTTGAGCCATTGACTCCCACTGAGTTTATGCAACCATACCCCAGACACATCTACCGGAATTGACCTAGGCACCTTCACTGTCCTTTTGCACAGATGTAACCAACTTTTGTTCACTATAGTCAAATATCTAGGCTGATGGCCATGGAAGGTATCTGGTAGACCTTTTTCCCTGGCACCTTCCTCTGTGTTTCTGGTTCCCTTGGGACTGGATTTGAGGGGGGGAGGACATATCATTTGGTAACTTCATTCTGTGGCTTTTCTTGAGCTAATGAGAAAGCCTTAGGCTTCAACAGTAGAAAAGAGGCAGCCAGGTCTGCTGCAGGGAGTCTTCCTAATTGTATATACTGTCAGCAGCAATGGAGCTGCCAGGGTTTCTTAGGTATACTCAGGCATGGCCATCTGACTGAAGTCGGGTGGAGGGAGGGTTGCCCAGGAGTTCTCGTGATAGGGCTGGCTCTGCAGGCAAAGGCTCGATGCTTGGGTTTGAGGTACATCGAGATATAACAGCATTATGGCTGGACAGGGGATGGTATGAGATTCTGAGTGGATCTCTTACCCTGAAAGAAGGGGTGAGGAGCAAGGAGTGATCATGTCTAGGGGCACCCTGCGTCCCTGGCAATCTGTGGCTGCTCTTCTGTACTTACCCTGTTCCCCCGTCCTGCATCCTTCAGAGAGATACCCTTTGTTGTCCTTTTGAATCTCCAGTGGTGGATGGGAAATAGCAAAGTACATCTGATAGACCTTGCACTTTGGGTGTCCTTGTCCTTCCCAAAGATGCGGGTGGCTTTTCACCTTCTTCCCCAGATTCTGGAAACCCATCAGTTTGGGGAGGCGGGGACCTTTAAAACAGATGAGTCATTGTGCCTGTGCAATGCTTTGCACAACAGGATCCTGACTCTTGCTGCTCTCTAGACACTTGCCTAATAAACACATGCTTGGGTTCAGCTTAGTTTCACTGCCCATGTGAAGTGAAGTTTAGAGCAGAAATACAGCTCAGAAGAACATGAAATATCTAACAAGCTGCCTTCTTTACTCCTCCAAAGCACCATAGTTATTAGTTGTATGGATAGAATGAATTTCTCTTGCAAGGGCCCTTATTCTTACTGCAACCAGGTGGAGCATCTTTGCTGCAATCGGCCCTTCTTCATTTTCCACCCACATTTTTTCCCCCGGTCTTCGGGGTGCTGTTTGCAGAGTCCTGCTCCTTGCTGAGCTTGGGATAATGGATCACTTGCTATAATAGAAAGACGGATGGGTTAAAGATACCTTCACTCTGTTTTCCTATCACACCATTCAGCATCCCATGGATGCAAGGCATAATGCTGTAGAGAGGAGGGGGGCAGAGATTAACTGCACTCCTCTAAATGCAACTCCTTCCAGTAATTCCCAGCAAAGGGCATAGTCAGGACTGATGATGGATCTTGGACTTTGGCTTTTACTTTGAGCAGAAGGGGTGGGTCTGTGAAGCAGAGCTCCTGGGCTGTGATCCTGGCTCTTCAAGTGAGGGTGCTTTATTGCTTAAAACAGTGGGTTCATAATCAGGGCTTTTGCCAATTCTGCCACTAGCTCACAGGGTGGTATAGTAAATCACTTAGCCCCTCTTTGCCACTGCCAGCTGGGAAAAAATGCCTACCTCAGAAGGGGTGTCACAAGAGTTAATGTTTGCAAAGTGCCCTGGGACCCCAGGCTGGAAGAAAATGTAAAACTGCTAAGGATCGTTCACAAAAAGTGCCATTTAATTCTGTCTGGCTTGGGGCTGGGTTTAATGCAGCCACTAGGGGGCTTGCATGCTCTGAAACGATATCGATATCTGATGATGATCTCTAGACTTGAGGGCTGAAGCATAGTTTATGAATTTTTGAGGGGCTGGGGCTTTCCCAGCAGTGGGCTGTGCAGCGGGTAGTCTGAAGGAAGGTGCCGTGTGGAGGATGTTTTTTTTTCTGTGTTGATGTGTCTGCCTTGTGTCTCTTTCCACTGCCTGCTCTGCGTGTGCATGTTTTGTACCACAGTTCAGGGAAGCTGCATGGACTTTGCTCTACATCACTCAACTTCCTTCCTTACTCTTGTACTGATGTTAAGATGTTACGGTCAGGGTTGCAACAGATGGTGAACCAGTCAGAACGGCACAGTAGAGTTAAAGCCTTCCCTTACTGTGATAGAGGAGACAGCTCCCTCCCAGCATGGGACATAAGGACTAGGCCTGTGTGAATAGGGAAGTATTCAATTTGGATTGGGATTTGGCCAATTTGGAGGACAGTGATTCAATTTGGAGATTTGGATCACTGTCCTGAATCAATTTGGCTAAATCAGCTTTGGAAGATTCGGTGCCGATTCGGAGAGTTTTGACCATAGACTATAATGGGGAGTCACTAAAATATCTATAACTTTGTCATGTTTTGGTTGATTCACAGCTAAAAATTGCAGAGATGATAGCTCCTTCTGAGAGCATGAAGTCTGCCAAGCTTAAAGGAGATAGGTGCAGGGATTTCTGGGAAACTGCACCTCAAACTGGTGAAAGTTAAAATCATGCTGTGTGTGGGTGTGAAGGCAGATTTGGATGAAAACAGCAAGAATGGTAGCCCCTTCTGGGGGCATGAAGCTTGCCAAGTTTCAAGGAGAGAGGTGCAGGGGTTTCTGGGAAACTGTACCTCATGCTGCTGACAAGCAAAACTCATGTCCCATGTGTGAGTTAAGGCACAGCAGGGTGAAAACTGCAGGCTTGCTAGCTCCTGCTGAGGCCATGACGCCTGCCAGGTTTCAAGGAGATAGATGCAGGGGTTTCTGGGAAACTGCATCTCAGACTGCTGACAAGCAAAACTTGTGATGCGTTACACTGTGTGTGTGTTAAGGTGCACCTTCACTGGCGCTGAGGCCTCTACCTGACATGGTAGTGTGCCCCAGTGAGGTCTCCTCCTCCCCTAAAGCCTCAGCTCAGTCCACCACTTTAAATAATAACAGGTAAGCAGTACACTGCAGCACAGTAGCACCAGCAGCATCTCAGGCAGCCAAACTGTGACAGAGCCCTTCTTTCCTCTCCTGCAGGAGCTTCTTCTCCAGCAGCTTCCAGAGAGCTCTCCCTGCCAGCCCCAGCCCCAGCCCCAGCTTAGGTGTCCCCAGGGCCCTGCCTCCTTCCAGTCAGGTGCTAGGGGTGTTGGTTTAAGGCACTGGAAGGCAAGGTTTTTGGGGTTAATTTGGTATCTTTTAGTAAAGCAACTAAATAGAGAAATATATCAGGAAACTTTCGAAGCTAGGTAGGAAGCCAAGCCAGTCCAGGACCTTTCAGACACGGTTGCTCAGGCGGAAACAGCTCACAAAAGGACAGAAAGCCTGAAGACAGAGGCTTATATGCTGTTTCTACATCCCTCCCCCACAGCACTGTGATTGGAAGGGGGCTCAGGAAAACATCACAGTCACTGTCCAGCTAGAGATGTCAGTCTTTTCTCCCCTGCTCCCCCTCCCTCTTTTCAGTTTCTGTTCCCCTGAAAGACTACCTTCAGAATCTCCAAATTTCTGAATTCTTTCTGAATTAATTCAGTGTTTTTTTCCTTTTCCCGATTCGATTTCAATTTGGTCATTTGGCCTCCAAATTGGGCCAAATCTTCTCTGAATAGAATCACAGACCAAAGCTTTGCATACCCCTAATAAGGACCTCTTTGTGGGATAAGTCCAGAGGTGGCCCTATGGCTTTTGAGAGACCTGTATTGATGAGATAGCTGAATTGTGTGGAGTCACTCATAGGGAAGGAAGGGGAAAAGGAAGTGAAAAGGAGCAGGAAAGAGAAATAATGGAAATGCTTAATTATAATTCTAGCTTCCAACGGACTGGAACCTGTGGGGGAAGTAGAAGTGGTGTGGTAATGGGCATTTATAGTGCAAAATCACCCAGGGCTAGCAGTAGCTGGAGGGAATGGTGTGGAGAGTGTTAAGAAGAGACACTCGTATATTAGCTTTTATGTATCAATATATCTGTGGCACTGTTTAACTGATAATGAAATCTGAGGTTTGCTTTTTCAGTAAGAGTATCAGCAGGACATTTGCAGGACATGCTTTGCATTCCTACTAGTTGCTTTCTGTTCATCCTGGGACTTTTGCAGAGGGAGCGCTGGGTTGATTTTGGCAATGGGTGTAGTGGCCAGGGAAATCTGGAGTGCCTCCAGCAGACAGGAAGGGAGATGCAGATGCGTTTAATTGACCAGTGCACAATGAGCCTATCTGAATGCACTGTCATGAATTAAATATACAAGACCAGGACAACCCACTATCATTGTACATGTAGGACTGGGTGGAAATCTAGCCAACAGGAAGAGAGGCAGAGCATGGTTAGTCGGTGAATGGTGATGTCTTGGTACTGCTGTGAAGTAAATGAGCAAGCCAACATAAAAGCCAAAGAGGAAACAGAAGTGGAAATGGAGTCTGAGCCTCCACCCCTGGAGTAGAGAAATCAGAACCTGACTCAGCATTTCCAGTCCCCTAGTTACACAGGCATGGGGAAGAAATAGCAGAACTGATCAAAGAGGTGATTGCACCATCACAGCTGAACTGAAACAAAAGCAGAGCCAGCAAAGGTTTAATCTGAGGGACACAGCTGGTAGCCTGGACATATCCAAGCAGAGCAAAGAAGCATTCAAATGCCCTATGTCCAGCAGTATTTAAAGCCCTTTTGGAGAAATTGGTGCTTTCTTCCTGGGAGATGCCCTGAGTCTCTCTTCTTAGGTTTGAGCCTCATGGGATCCTTTCTTGATCAGCAGAGAGTTATTTTGGATGAAAAACACCCTTGCCAAGGAACAGCTGAATAATTGTCTCCAGTTCCATAGGATTCCTTTTGGACTGCGATGCTCAGGTATAGCATTTCCTTTTTCCTGGGGCCCTCTTGGTTTTTAATTAATCTGCAGGATTGTGGAGTAAATCTGTGCTTCAGTAAAGCTTCTTTCTACACAACCACCCAACCTACAGGGACTGCTAGGTTGGAAGAGGTGTTAGAAGTACCCTAGGGCCCATCAGACCCAAGGCGTAGTAGTTCATAAATGGGAGGTTAGAGTCTAGGAGAGTCAGCTCTCCATCAGTGGATGGGAACTTTTTCAAAGGACTATGGTAGTTGGCAGAGATCAAGAAAAGGGCTAATTCACTGATTCCATTCCCCACCTATGCCAGGAGGAACACAGGGGGAGCACTCTGCCGTTAAAGCCTTAGCTTGCTTGCACTGCAGTGAATGGCCAATGTCCTAGTGACCCCTTGATGGACCTGCAATGTGATCTTTCTTCTGTGCTGGTCCAGGGGTGACATGATAAATGCTATTTACAACATGGAGCAATAGAAAAGGGAGGAGAAAGGCTCCTTTGACTCAAGCACTCATAAAAGGGCTGGGTCAGTAGTTGGCCCAGCTCTCCAGTGCATGGTATGTATCTGTATATCTGTGGTACGGTTTAACTCCCAATGAAATGTGAAGCTTGCTCGTCCCGGAAGAGGAGGAAGGTACTTGGTGAGATGGGCCATGGTGGTGGGAAGTCATGGAGTTGTTCTGGGGAGATGTATCAGACAATACCAACAATGAACAGTTTGAGGCTGTGGATTTCAACTCACCAAGGGAGGTTCCAGTGAGGGAAGGAAATGAAGTGATGTCTTTTATTGAGTTTGGGGGATCCAGGTCACCTGAAATAATGCTAATCTTGTCGATAAAGAACTGGGGAGCTGAAAATCCTTCACAGACATGCTTTCTCATGAAACAAACACATCTCCACCTCACTAGAATTGCAAATGGGCGAAGGGGTTGTGGGGGTTGGGGAGTGGACCTTTAAATTTTGTGGTACTTCAGGAACAGTGGGGTGACCCAAGAATCTTGCCCAGTCTTCTCCTAGTTTCATCTTCGCTGTTAATGGCTTACTCACTGTGTAGTACCTAAAGCTACAATGCTGAACCCACTGAGAATAGGGAATGAAATGTTGGATTAGGATCCTTCCTCTGTGGCTAACGCCATCGATGTTCATAGGACTGCTCACAGAGCAAAGGGTGGCTGAGTTTGCGCATGGGAACCTTTGGTAACGGAGAGATGGAGACTGGGAAATCTTCAGTTAACAGCTCCCATTTGCATCTTTGGAAATGTTGTCATCATGAACTTACCACTTGTGTGTTACCCAATGGCGTTAGCCTACCACATCCCATAGCCTCATGTTGCCTCAGTATTTATTGTCCACAGGGATTATAGCTTTTTATGTGTGCTATCTGCCTTCTTTTCTGTTGCTTGGGGTATTGAAACTTATCTGAAAGCTTCATCTCTGCCCTCCCTGTACAGGCAGTTAAAAGGTCTTTGCGCCTGCCCTATCACAAATGGAACTGGAATACCTCCTCCTTGAGGAACTTTCCACCCCTCCATCATCTGTGATGTATCATACAAGCTGCTTTAACTGAATAAATTGGACAAGGTATGGACCTGACCCTGGATCACATCTGGCTATGACAAATGTCTCTAGTATCCACGTGCCCTCATTGACTTGGTGTCTTAATGCTTCAGTGGAATTCACTGTTGCCTAAGGGAGACTCCTAGAAAGCAGAGAAGGGAAAGAGAAAGACCCAATTACTTAAATCACTAGCATCACTTCCTGCCAGTGCAAGGTGTTGTCCTGAAGCCTGACATCCAGGGCTGTGGCCAGTCTAGCTCTAAATGCTTCCATTATATCCCTTGGGAAAAAGAACCAAAAACAGGCTGGCTTTGGGGTATTACTGATATCGAACTTATATTTCCCTTCCTCAGTTTTATCCCATCACTCTTTGTCATGCAGCATTTAATAATCTTTCCTCCACTTGGTGAGTGCTACCTCAAGCTAGCCACAGGACCTTGGCAGGGATCTCCTGGCTCTTCGAATCCTGCCCCCTGCTATACTGGGCAAACGTATCATGTAATTCCTTTTATGCACACTTAAGTTTTCTCTCTTCCCATCATACAGGCCTGTACAAATAACAGGCTACTGCAAGAAAAGGCAAATTTAGGTTGCCAATCCTCAAAGCAATGTGATATGAAAGAGAATTCAAGTTTAATGCTGCTTGATGCCAGCTCCTTCTGTAGCATTTGTTTCCCATTCACTGGGGCGCTAAGGATTATTTTGTTAATAAGTACGATAATATGTTGTCTTTTGTCCTGATGATCTTTGAGATGGTGCCTTAAAACCATTAATTAAGATTAAGCCTCCCAGCTACCACTGTGAGTTAGGGAAGTATTACTATCTGCATTAATTGTGGGGAAAATTTGAGGTGCAGTGTGACTAAATGACTTGTTCAAGGTCACCCAATGATTCTCAGCCAGAGCTGGGATTAAGTCTCCTGACTTCCAAACCTGATGCTTCAAAAGCACTTATCCCTGCTAAAAGTCTTGCAAGGTGCTATAATCCAGGCAAAAAGTGCTAAGTGTTTACTTAGACGCTGGAAAAATGGTGGGTATGTTCCCTGCTGAGCAGAGCTCTAAGGCTGTTCCACTTGATCTTGTTCTTTTAATGTAGGTGTGTGTTTGTCAATGCCCGTGTTGTCCATAAATGAATGAATTGGTTTTTTGTAACGTTTAGGTTACCAACAAGAATTTAATGCACACACTAGAATTTAGCATGACGCTGACACCCCGGAGCACATCCACAAACAAGACATGTCCAGAAGTCAGGAGAGGACAGAAGCATTGAATGTTCAGTGTGGTGTGCAGACGTTTGCAAGCACGATTCTTTCCAAATGCTCCTTTATATGCCCCGTAGTTAAGGCGTTACCTTTCCTAAGGCCTTATTTTCCCCACTAGCTACACTGTTCTGCACAATGTCACCTTAAGCGGGTGCACCTTGTTTATGTGTCATCGCAAAGGTTTGATCTGGAAACCGCTCATCACTTTTTCTTGTCTTTTTTGGCTAAGAGGAATGAAGGAGGGCAGTTGGTCATAAATGTGGCAGGTTGCTTAGTGCTGGGATTGTGAAGTTGAATTCAAAGTGCATAGTGTAAATTCAGAATGTGTTCGTATCCTTTTATCAAGAAATATGCTACCACCAGAATCTCTCCTTCTATCTCAGCTCCCTGTATGAGCTGAGAGGTCAGTGCTGTAGGATTTGGATACCTGAACAGTGAAGCAGCGGGTTTACACTGTTTGGAATAAGCCGCTCCTTTAGGTGATGCTTCTTGGATGAAACTGGAGCTGCTACCATTCTTATACCATTCCCCATAGTAATTTCTTCCTTTTTCTTTTCTTTTCTTTTCCAATCAGATTATCCAGTCATGGAATTGTTCAGAAATGGATATTGCTCTTTCTACGTGCACCTTACCTTAAGTCCAAATCTACTTTTGTAAGTGGATGAAGGTAAAGTGAAATAAAGCACTGCTTTTTTTTGGAACAAGAGTGGTGACACATGGAGTGATTGTGTGCAATGTAATAGATATCATATCTAACAGGCATACATTGAGTTGGTTCAGTTTAGTTAATGTCATACAGGGAGAGGTTTAAGATATATCGGAAAAGCTACTCTTCTATCACAGTAAGAACATGGCTGAGGAGTCTTTCCTATAAAAAGCCTTTAGAACTGGTACAGCCTTCCCAAGGAGATAAGGCCTTAGCTTACTTTTTCCTCGCCTTGTCACAGGACCTCACCCCCGCCCCGACACTACAGCTAGTTTGCTATGGCACTTCCTATTCCATGACTGTCATCCTTTTTCTGGGTTACTTCTCTTTTTTGACGCAGTTCTATTTCCCTGTCAGAGGCTCTTTGTGTACTTCACTCCGTATCATCAGCTCACGTGTTTAGGGGTGAGTGGAAGAGCCTGAGAAGTTGGCTGCTAAAGCTGAAATGGGTAGACAGAAGAGGGGCTCTGGGAAGCATTCATATGCATGCTTATCCAGAGAGCTGAGTACAGAAGTCAGTACTAAAGCAAGGCAGGCAGTCTCATGATTATATGTTTAAGCATCCATCCCATCTTTTGCTCAGTGCCGGGGTGTGACATCCTTGCTTTCTTTGCAACATTAACAGTAGGTAGTAACCACATGGTCACAGTAATGTTCTAAATAACAGTGATCACTAAATACATACAAATATATAAGCCTGGGTGCATTTGTGTGCTGCTGGTCTGTTGCTTTCTTGCTGTAATAGAACTTTTGTCCCAGAAAACAAGAATCATGACCCACTGCTAGTGCTTTGTATCAGTTAAATTCATTCAGTATACCTCAGGCCATATAAATCTATGGCAATCAAAAACATGTGCTTCATCAGTGGGCCAGGATAGTCTATGTAGATTTGTTGCCATGGCATAGTTCAGTGTCCCCAAGTTTGCAAAAGAGCACAGTCGGTATTTGCTACTTTTGCTGACATCTATGAGGCTGTTTTGTTATTTCCCCTCTCATATTTCATTTGCTGGGTCCTGGCCATGACATTCATTTTACAATACCCAGATAGCTTTTGCATAATTCTTGGGACGTATATGAATTCAGCTTTGTCAGAATAATCATTCTGGTGCTATACTAGGTAACCTTGATATATGCTTACCCATTGTTTTCATGCAAAAAAGCTGGGCATGGTTGTTTATGTGCATAAACCCGTTGTAATGTCAGCCACTATAGCTGCACTGGATCGTTTCAGTTTTGTGTTGTGCCATGGCATTTGTCTCTGGCAAGGGTTCACAGTTTGTGCCATATAGAACATATCGACTGTCTCTTGTTCCACTGCATGATGCTTATCTCCCACTTTCAATGACAGGCATGACAAGCAATTTGCTTTTGCCTGCTGACTGAACCTTTTGAACTCAATATTGTAACACCAAGTGCCTAAGAATACTGCTGTATTTGCACTGCAGCCATTGCTAGTGCTGTTTTTCTGGTTTAAAAAAAAAATGGAAGCTTGTAGTTTAATGATCTGTAACAAGAGTAAATCATTCTTCATACAGATATTGGTGAAACTTCTTAACACCCTGGACTAAACTCAGAGCTTCTCTATCAATTTGTGTATAGTTCCATTCTACAAAGGGAAGAGATCTAGAAACAAAGGCAATAGGCCCTTTGCTATGATCTTCCATGAAGTGTGAAATTACTGCACCTATTCCATATGGGGAAGTGTCATAAGCTAACTTTACAGGCACAGGTGCACTGCAGTGTGTCAGGGCCCTTTCAGATAATATTAGATTTTTGGCTGCATCACAAGCCTGGGTGCTCTGTGTGGGTTAACACTATTTCTGTCCATTGTAGCTGTTCATTCAAGTGATATTGCATAGAGGCTATGTTAGTTATTGCCATCCATTTCTAATTGAATGTCTGCAAGTAGGACAGTCATTGTGACACATTTTGAGTTTAGTTTCCTTAAGGATATCTTCTTTTTCTTGTGGTTCATACACATCCTTTGTCGATATGACAGCCTCCATATGCAACTGCTTCTTTGAAAAATTTACGTTTTCCCTTATTTGCACTCAAACTGTACTCAGAGACTTTCACAAGTACTTTTTGCAGGTTCTCAAGGTGTTCTTCCTTGCTAGCTCCCACCACAGTATATCACTCAAATAACACTGAGTTCCAGGAATGCCCTGTAGTATCTGGTCCATGGACCATTGCCAAATGGTGGGAACAGATGTTATTCCAAACACTAATCTGTTACATTGAAATAAGATCTTTTTTGTGTAAATCACAAGCTGTGTCTTGTCACAATCTTCAATCTCCATTTGCAGCCACGCTTGGAGAAATGCTTAGCACCCACTAATGAAGCAAATATATCCTCCATTCTTGGCAAAGGATATTGATCTCCATGAAGTACTGGGTGAATTGTGACCTTGGAATCATCATGGATGTGGACACCCACATTTGTTTTTATCACTGCCAGTATGTGGGTGTTTCATTCACTACAGTTAACCCTAAATATAATTCCAGCATTTTGTAAGAGCTGCTTTGCTGTTCTGTCTCTGTCTTTGCAAAGCTCATCCAATACCTTTTGCAACATGCCCAAAGTTTAGGACTTGCTCCCTCTTTGAGCACAAGCTTTTGCTTCTGTATGTGTCATGGTTCCAGCAAACATTAGGTCTCTTGTCCAAAAGTTCAACTGAATTTTATTTTGGACTAGAGGTCATAGTATTTTTGAAGGCTTGAAGAGACTTCACACTTCTTTAGTCCAACTAAATCTCTCTTAGCCATCCTTTACTAGATAATGCATGACCTCTTGGCTTTACAACATACAGGTTTACCATGTTTATAATTGTATATTCCCCTCTGGATTTTCCCTTTGTAAGTTTTTAGAAACTCTGAGGGGTTTTTTTGCAACTTGATTCTTTAAAGTGGTTTCATATAATCCTGCCAGGAAATTTACAGAACCAACAGGTCCAAAATCAAGCTTTATTTTGAGTACTCTTTCTATAAAAAAAATAATCATTAGAGGATAATCCAAGAATAATCACACTGCGGGACTGGGACCTGGGGGCGGGTGCAGTGGGTTGGGAGTGAGGGGTCCTGGATCAGGACTGGCTGTCAAAGGTTAAAAATGGGTTCCAGTACAAGAAAGGTTGAGGATCACTCTTCAATATTAAAGAGTGGAAGAGATGTTACAGATTTCTTGCTGGACTCCACATTGACCAGATGACTTAAAATTATTTGGTATTGTCCTTGTGAGATGATGGTGGTGCATCTGTGCTCACCTGCATGTTTCTGGTATACGTCCAGTTTCTAGTTTGCTCAGCAATCTTTTGCATGCTGAGACAATTTCCTGCGAAGAGACCACAGTCTTTCAGTGTGCTGCATGCTGTGCTTTCTCTTGGACTCCCAGTTTATATTTTGCATGGATTTCATGATGCCTTTACAACTCCCTGGCCTCTTTAGTAGTAGTTTCTATTGAAACAGTGATCTCTAGGGCATGTTTAAGTGTCAAATTAGCTTCAGTCAATAGCCATTTTTAGGTTGCTTCTGTTTACAGACTTAATACCTAACTGGACCCCTTACACATTAGTTAAACTCTTTAAACCATCAATGTTCTGTTAATGTCTTAATCCAGTCACATATTCAGCCACTGTTTCATTATCCCTTGGATTCCATCTGTAAAAGATGAAATGCTCAGTGATCCCTATCGACTTTGGGGACGGGATTCTGTGGAGCTTACACAATCTTGCCTGGTTGAATAGGACAGAAGCTGTTGGCTGTGGAGCAGGTTATAGATTTTAGCTCGCTAACACTACCACCTCTTTTTCAGCACTGCTATCACAAGCGATTATGGACTGTTCCAGGCCCTCAGTAGTCCTCTGCTGAAATATGGTAGAAGTTTAATTTCCCCAAAGGCCCAGGCCTTTTAAACCGCTTTCCTTCTACAATAGAAGGTGACTCATTGCCCCAGTGTTGCAATCTGCATTTTTATAGTTTCACTTTTAGGCCTCTATAGTTATGCCATGTTCCATCATACTCCCGAATTAGGATCCCATCCTTGTTACCAACATTAATTATACGTAGAAACCACACAGGCATAGGTGGCTTCCAAAATAATGGTGCTTACTATGTGCAAATACACAGACCTAGCAAGATGTGGATACTGATGCTCTAGCAGGGGTGGCTACTGCATAGAAAAAAGGAGGCTCACTAGAGGAATTCTACTTTCATGAAAGGATTTCTATCCCTGTAGGCTACAAAGGGTTGCCCAGAAATAGTTGGTTTTTTTTGGGTTTTTTTCTGTTTTTTTTGCACTGGTCCTGGAAGCACTGCAATACCAGGTCAATGCATGGAGTGGATGGAGCATGCTCCGGTTCCACCACCCAAAACCGAAAAGAATCTGCTCAATATAGACCTCCTATGGAGGACATATCAGAGACAATCACCTGCCCTGGGGAGCTTGCCTACATGGTCACGCTGCTTCCCCTGCCAGGCTCATGTAAGACTATATATAATATTGCCATAAAGCTAAAATAGTGGGTATGAACAAATAATTAAATGACAATGAGCTAAAAGTGGGGGTGAGGACTCAGCTGAGAGAAGCTGAACCAAGGCCCCATTACAGTGAGAGTTACATTTGCCCTGTTTAGATTTCACGCAACACTGAGAGTGGGCACACAACTATTACCATGCGTCTCCTGCTCTGCTCTAACTCCCTGCTTCTTTGGCTTTGCTACAGCTCCACTGTGTGCCCAAATCTGATGGCTCTGGTTTAGACACTTCTTCCCATCTTTATTTGGGCTGAGGGTTGATTGTGTCCTCTTCAATATGCAACAGGTCTTCCCCTGTGTTTCTTATTTATGCTTTTCTGTTGTCCAATTAAGCAAGATGTCTGCAGTGGTTTTGTTCACAAGCCGCTGCTCTGTAATTTGCAGCCCCTTGCTTCTACATGGAATATTGCAAAACTGCAGCCCAGTAAACCATGTAAATGCTTTATCAACTGAGGACATTTACTCCTTCTGAAATCTCATCTGCACTTCATTCAGATTGTAGCGCAATGGCTTGGAAGGTCTTGCTGTCATGGTGAAGGGAAAAGCCCAGAAACTGTTTGCCGGTCATTGCTCAAGGTAGAAGAACTATTCTCTGTCTGTCTTCTCTCATCCAAAGCACAGGAGTGGCAGGTTCTCAGCAAGGGATGTATCTTATAATTGCATGATACAGGATACGGAAGAGCACATGTGAAGAGCACACCCATCTCAGGCTGGACCCCTGGGCTCTCTTTCCAGGTCTGCCACTGACTTACTGTAGCATCGTGAGGAAGGGGTTGTTTGCACTGCACCCTGTAGCACTGCTGTTTAGCAACGTCCCACTCACTCACGCCTGGAAATGAAGCAACGTAGCACAACGTGCATCCTGAGTGCACTCCAGTAAGCACACCTGAGACAGCGTGCCTAAGAGCACCTCTAGGTGTGCTTGCTTATGGCCTAAATTAGAGGTTCCCAATCACCGGGCTGTGGCTCGGTACCAGGTCATGAAGGGTTGGCTGCCGGGCTGCCGGCAGTCATGTGCGGGGTTAAGATAGCTGGGCAGTGGGGCATCCCTGGGCTCCAGTGCTCCCCATCCCACGCCCGCTACCATAGCCATGCCTGACAAGGTGCTGTCTGCACAGCAAGTACCAGGGCCCATGCCGGGCCAGGCAGGATTCCCCAGCTGCATCCGTGGCTGGGAGTGAGGGGATGCAGGCAGGGAAATGCCCAGGGTGGACGGTAGGGAGGCAGCTCAGCTGCTTGCTCTTAGGGAAGGCAGTGGAGACCCTTTTTCCTGGGCATCCACAGCTGGGTTGTGCCACCACCTGCGCAGCCGCCTCCCCTGCAGGGCCCCCCGGTGCCCATGGCTGCAGTTCCTCAACCCGATCCGATCTTTGCAACCCTCCCCCAATTAAATTTAAATGCGAAAATGTAAATTTAAATATGTAAATTTAAATACACAAATTAAATTTAAATATGTTTGCCAATCCGCCGTCTGAAAAAAGGTTGGGAACCACTGGCCTCAAGGCATCCCGGAGTTGATGCATGCAGGATTGAATGGCACAGAAGCAGCATACATATGCCATCACTCTCATGACTTCTGGGTGCCTCAGGAGAAGTGGGGATAACACTTACCTATCTCATAGACAACTTATGAGGGCTGCTTCATATCTGCAACTTGCTTTGAGATCTGTTGGTGGAAAGTACCTTGACAGCATTTACTGTGTCAGGATAGGAAGGAAATGTCAAACCCAGAACTTTCCAAGCACGGATGAACTTTCAACCGGTGAATGAACTACATTGCCTCCTTACTGGCATAGCCAGAGCCGCTGTATCTAGGGGCAAAATGTTTCTGTAGTGTTGTGCAGGATTTCAGGAGGGAGGGGAAATGAAAGATCTTGGGGACATGCAGCAGGAGGATAAAGGGGCATGGCTTTGTCCCACTGGACCTGAAAAAGCAGCAGGGATGGCTTGCAAAGGTAGCTTTTCATTCTGTGCACTGTAGCAGCCACAGCTCTTCTGTGTTCATTGTGCCACTATGTCACTTCCCAGCCCATTGTCATTTTTAAAACTCCAGCGCTTATTTAGTGCCATGCTCATCCCTGGCCTGCTAGAGCTGGAAACTGGGCACAGGGACCAGATAACACCACGGTATTTCTCTAGTCTGTGTGGGAAAACAAAGCACTTGATGGTAACCGCTGTGCAAACATGTGGTGCGTCTAATTCATTGAAACATAGCAGTGTTACTGTACTGGAACTTCTGACCTGTTTTCCTCATAAAGTCTGAGTGTTGATGCAATGACTGGTTTCCATGAGATCTTCTGTTTTCATTCAGTTTACTCCAAGCAAGGCTGAGGTATGAGTCAAATGACATCCTCTGAAGATATTTTGGTTCCTCTTGGCTTCACACTTTCCCGTGATTTATATATTTTTTCTCGTTAACAAGTCACTGAAAAGATCACTGTACAGCGAGCATATCTTGGAGCTGATTAATTTTCAGTTTCACTTCCCCTGCCGCCTCCATTTGTACTTGGGAACACATTGGGGAGGGGAGAATGAGATGCAGCATTTTAGGAGTTTTCCTTAGCCAGATTTTTTGATTTTCAGTCATGGTTATTTCTACTGGACTTTCACATCTGGAAGATGCTCAGGAGAGGGTTTGCTCCTCGTCAACACTCTTCACGCTCTCTTTGGTCATGCCTTTCCTGTCACAGTGCGCAGCTGGCAAGTTCAATCCCTGCTTGGAGGTACGTGATCTCTGCATAAGCGTGACATCTTATTTTTTTCTGGGGGACCTTTCTTTTGCCTGTGGGACCTGTGACTCTAGCATGCTAGTGCTTCTGTAGCCTGCTCTTTTTTTTTTTCCCCAACAAGTATCACCAAATTTTGTTTAATGTAAGTAAGAGATAATGAAATCTCTGGCTTCAAAGCCTACAGAGAATTGAGCCACTAGCTTAGGAGACAGGAATATTACTGTAAGAGCAGAAGCAGATGTCAGAAGACACGAAGCAAATGCAGCTCATATAGAGAAGCTGGAGAATGTGCTTGCCATGCAGTTAGGTAGGCTACCTTGTCATTTTCTGATGGTATCATTGTCTTACACTTTGAGGAAAAGCGTGTTAATTTGTGAATTGGGTTTGTGAATGTTGTAGGTGGTTCCTGGCCTGACTTACAGATGCATGGATTTGAACCTCTCCAGGGTTCCCACTGAAATCCCATCTTCCACCCAGAGCCTAGATCTGAGTTTCAATCCACTGGGATCGCTGGGCTCAAATAACTTCGCAGCAGTCCCTGCATTGAAGTTTCTGGATCTTGCTCGGTAATGATCCTTTCATATTACTATTCAGGAAGATGTAGTAAACATATTACATTTTGCAAATGTCAGATTGCAGTGCTCCATCTTTTCCAACTTCATTCTTTTTTTTATTTTTGGCTGAAAACTATTTACAACATTTGAGTATGCAAATCATTTCAGTTGCCCCCCACCCAACTGCCTTTTTCAATGAATAAACTATTTAACCAATACAGGTTTTTCAGCTTTGCCTGGCATAGGTGAAATAGTGCTGGGTGATATGGTGGGCCTCCTATATTCTTTTAGATGCTCTGTTTTGGCTGAGAAGTTAAATTACTGTCACCACAAAAACTGGTTCTGTTTTGAAAAGTGGACTAGGTAAATTAGATCAACGTTTTCTTTCTTACTAAGTAAATCTGCTTGATGGGAGCATCCCATTTCTTTATTTTCTATTTTTTGCTTCTATTGGCCCTGCAAAGACAACTCAGGGGGAGTGAATGGGATTTTCTTTCTTGCGCATCATCAACAGAATTATTTACTGAGCCCCAGTCAGTGACTCCTAGTGTTTGACAGCACAGCGGAGGCAAAGGGTGGCTGAAGGCATAATTTAAAGGCCATTAGGAAGTGCAGGTAGAAGTGAAGGCCCTGTTGGACTTACAGAATCTTAAGTGTTGGTTACCACTCATAGGATGGATGCACAAGATTGGAAGTCCTAGCTTGGCTCTTGGGTAGTGTTTTATAGCCTGGCAGTAATGAAATGAACATCTTTCTACTTGTAAATACAGCATGCTTGTCCTGCACCTCATCTAGAGGTAATAAATACAGCAACTCACGGCTGTCCCCCTTGCAGAATAAGATTGCATTTTACAGTTCTAATGGGAACAATGAAGAATAATAATAGTAATGATTATATATGTGGTAGCATTGGTATGCATGGCACTCTGTAGGTGAGGGTAAATTCAGATTCCCTACCCATGGAGCCTGTCTGTCATAACCTGCCATTCAGACCGTGTCCTTTCTGAACCATGGCCTCTTCTGAAGGGATTCTGTCTACTGGCAGAGGGCCCACGTTTGGCTGTACAAGTCACTAGAGCCTCACATGGACCTTGAACTATAGAGACTGTGGCAGAAACCCACCTTGGTTTCGCCCCAAAATCTCTGCCCTGTGACAATGCGATTAAATCTCTGCTCTGTGACCATTTGATGAGGATGGGCCCAGAAGAGGAGACACCCTTACCCTATATCTTCAGGTAACCTGAGCTGGCTACGTTCCTGAGGGAGGGGGGAACCTGCTCCCTCTGCCTACGTGACTGGTATCAGCTACCTGGGTGAGGGGCATCTACCTGGTGGGCTGGAGTCTTCCCGGCAATGAGTGATGTATTTCAAATTGGTTGGCCAACAGCCAGCTGGAGCTGGCCTCCACTGGACCAGGTGAATGAGGTCACAGGGGCTATATAAGTTAAGACTGCCCGGGAAGAGGGAGCAGCAGCCATGCGGGGGACTCAGAGGAGCTTTACCATCTGAAACGGGCTCTCTCCCCCAAAACTCACAAGCTAGAAACGGCCTGACTCTAGAGGGGATTTCACCAGCCTCTGGATGAAGCGTGTGAATAAGCTACTCGAGATCTGATTAGCTATCTAGGTGGCAGTAACTCAGATGCGTGATCAAAAGGCTACCTCAGCCAGACTGTTTGCTCTTTAGGATTTCTAGGATATTGCTCAATCTTGTACCCTACTTTCACCCTACCCCTGTAACCAATAAAGTTCTCCTTTGTGACCGGTGTGGGAGACTTATTGAGGGGTGGGTCTAAATTATGCCTAAGAGACCCCTTAGGTCTGCAGATTAAGGGAGACTTTACTTTTTGCTCCCTGACTTGGGGAAGTGCCCCAAGTGCCTGTACTGGGTCGAGTACCCGTAGGACTATTAGGCCCGTATTTCTCCGAGGACACTGGGCTGAGAGAGTCCCTTCTCGGGGTGGTGTCAGCTACGTTACCCCCAGGCTAGTGAGTGTGCTCCAGGGAGGGGGTTGGCCGGATATAAGCCACCCCTAGGGAGGCATTCGGAGCCTGGAAGGTGGGCGGGCGCAGGGAGGTGGGCGGCTCAACCTAGGAGCGCCCCCTACTGGCCCGCCACAGAGACAGGGGATGCCTAAGGGCCTTGCATGAGAGATCTGCCCTGGGCAGAATTTTGTCCTTCGACAGAGCACATCCAAAGATGTCGAGCGACTGCATTTGCCCAGGGTGTGCCCTAGTCTCTATTGTATTCCCTTCTGAATTCAGGTATCTGCCCCATACATTGCTACAGTGCTCGGGTTTACAAGTGGTTGTTTGCATACCTGTAAGCTAACTACTTGCGAACTCACATTGTTTGAGTGAGTGCTTGACCTTGGTTTTCCATTGGGAGAGTGGTTGCTAATTAGCAGCGCACGTGCCACAAGTGACACATGCAGCAGCTTTATGTGGCATATAGAAGATCCCGCAGGGAGAACGGCAGCACACAGAGCAAGGAGAAGACTGCAGAGCAATGGATCAGGGAGGGGAAAGGGACTGGAGTGGCACTGAGGGTGGGGACAGGTCTTACCTTGTGGCATGGCTGCCAAAAAAAGGTTGCACCCTTCCTCCACTGTATTAGGATATTAGGAATTGTAGGTCATGTTCTGTCCTAGATGGGCAGTTTTCTTTAGCTTACTAGGACCTCAACTTTCATATCTCATTAAATACATGTGCCTGACTTCACATACACCCCTGTTGCTTGAATTGAAAAAACTGAGGATATAGTTCCACAAAATCTTTGAACATGTTTAGGCATACCCTAAATTCAACTAGGTGCTTAAATACAGACCTAAGTGTAGGCTGAGGTTTTTCAGATGGACAGCTCAAATTAGGCCAAAATTTTTTAGATTAGTGAGGGCCAATATTTTTGGCAAGCATGCTATAAAGCCCCATGCTCTCCCTGAGTGCCCTTCTGATTCCCTTCCCATGGCCAACCGCCAATCTGCCACTCTGCATCTGTGCTCCCTGCCCTGTCTTCTCTATGTGATCTGCTTGTCTGCTTTCTGCTTCCTGCCTTTCTGTTCCCTGCTTGATCTGCAGTTCTGCTTTTTGTCCCCCACCCTAACTGCCACTGTGTTCCCTGTTTCCTTCCTTTCCTTTCATACACAGAGGCTGCTCTCATACCACTTGTTGTACATATGCTACAGGTTGGTCATCCCTGTTTTAGACCAAGCTTTAGAAGTTTATGGTTATAGAGACCAAGTTCCTGGGCTTAAACTTTACTGTGTACCTAAGTTGGTTGGTTGTAGTAGTGCCAAACATGAGTCTGGTGTCTATACATGTGCTCCAAGGTTGGGGGTGGGGACCGGGTGTTTAAATTAGAGCAGCTCCTGGACAGCCTCTCTAATTAAAACATTGCAGTAACACGTGTATGCAGCATCCTGTGTTTCAAAATGGCCTCAGGGGTGCTTTTATCTAAAGCTCATTCAACGAGTTTTAATTAAAATGTCCCCGCCACCATTTTGAAACAAGGAATGCAGAATACACGTGACATTGCAGCACGCTGGAGTGTTCCAATTAGAACGCTGCAGCAGACTCAATTAATCTAATCTAATTAGAACTCATCCGAGCACGTGCATAGGCACCCTTAGTGCTCAGATCAAATATACAGCCCCATGCTGAGGGAATATGGGGAGTTTGCACAAAGGATTTCTAAGTCTGCTACTGTTTTCAGCTAATGGGTTTGGTCTGTTAGATCAAATGACTGAAGAATTTGGGTTCAAATCATGCTGTGCAGTCCAGGCAGATTCCTTCACATATGCACCACAGAATTTCCATGCAGGAATCCAGATGTAAGGTCTCTGGTTTGTTTGTAAATCCACTGTATTCCTGTGGGTCCTTAAAAATAATGTAAGCTGAGTGCCAAACTGAGCACCCCATTCCAATGAAAATGAATAGCTGGGTATTCAAATCTCCTAGGTGCCTTCTAAAATCCCAGTCTGTTCTTCAGGCATGTTTGATTGTGCAGAAACCTTGGAACATCCTTGCATGCTGCTGATGAGGACTGAGAGATGTTTAATGAAGCCTGCGCTACGTCTGACTCTAACCAGAGTAGTAAATCCCACCCTTCTATATTTAATTCCAGATTTAGGCAGGAGAGGTGAGATGTGAGCGATGCTTACTATGTGTCAATGCTCATGTCCTTTCCCTAAGCTGATTTCCTTTCTCCTGATTGGACAATGCTGCATCTGTAGGTGATAATGTTGTGTTCTCATGTAGGGCTAGGTGATAACACTGCTCTGACTCAATACTGTTGTGCCAATATGGTTGCCTTGTTTGGTAATGCTGCATATGGGAAACTTCACCTGCCATGATAATCCTGCATCTGTGCCCACTGCAATTCCCTGGCACCTGTGTACATGCATATTGGAAGTGACAACATTTCATGTATGTTATTCTTATTTCTTGTATAACAGGTGCTGCCTCCAGACAATTGAAAATTATGCCTTTGAGGATCTTTGTAACCTGTCCACCTTGATTCTGACTGGAAATCCCCTCCAGTACCTTGGTCCATCAGCCTTCTTTGGTTTGACATCCCTGCAAAGACTGATAGCTGTAGAAACCAACATATTCTCTCTGGCTGACCTCCCCATCAGACACTTACATAACCTGGAGGAGCTGAATGTGGCCAACAACCACATAGATTCTTTGACGCTACCAAAATATTTCACTAGCCTGACCTCCCTCAGATTCCTGAGCCTTCAATCAAATAGGATCTCATACATCTCCAAAGGACAGCTGGATGTCCTGCAGGAAAGAAAGGGACCCTATCTCACATTAGTGCTCTCTTTGAATGATATAAAATACATTCAGCCAGGTGCCTTTGAAGGCATTCAGCTCCAGGAGCTGTCCTTGAGAGCCTGTTTTAACAATTTCACAGTTATGAAGGACTGCCTCCAGGGTCTTGCTGGTTTGCAGGTCAATAGACTCATCCTGGGGGAGTACCGTAATATTGGGAGAGTGGAGAACTTTCAGAATGGGCTCCTGGATGGACTGTGTCAAGTACAGATGCAGGAGTTTGTCTTCATCAGCTTCGAAAGGTTCCAAAATCACACAGACACAGTCTTCGAGTGCCTTCTCAATGTCTCCAGTATCCGGTTCGTGGACCTCTACCTCGCCCAAGTGTCAACGGTTCCTGAGTTCTCCAAAGTACAAAGCCTGGAATGCAAACTCTGCAAGTTTAAGGAGGTTCCCGCAGTGAAGCTGTCCCTCTTCAGGAAGCTAAGAGTGCTCCGGATTACCAAGAGCAAGTACCTCACTAACTTCCTGAACGGCTTTAAGGATCTGCCTAGCCTAGAGGTGCTGGATCTGAGTGAGAATCGGCTCAGTCTCACCAGGTGCTGCTCCTCTCATTTGGCTGGGGCCCCAAATTTGAAGCATTTGAACCTAAGTTTCAATTATTTCATCAGCTTGAAGGAACCTTTTGGTTGCCTGAATGGGCTGTTATCCCTGGATTTTCAGCACTCGATACTAAAAGACTTTGGTGTCATGCCTCTCTTCCGCTCCCTCACAAATCTCACCTACCTTGATATTTCCTACACTGGTGTTCAGATCTTGTGCGAATGTGTCTTTTGGGGCCTGGAATCCCTGCAGGTGCTCAAGATGGCTGGCAACTCCTTTAAGGACAACAGCCTGGCCAGCAACTTCAGGAATCTAACCCAGCTGCGCACCCTGGATGTTTCCAGTTGCAAATTGTTGCAGGTGTCTTCAAGCACATTTGCAGACCTCCAGAACCTGCAAAATCTCAACATCAGCAACAACAGGTTGAAAACTCTTGACACCACGACCTACCTGCCTCTGCAGGCCCTCACGGTCTTGGATTTCAGCAACAACCAGCTAACATTCCTGATGCACACAGCTCTGCAGAACCTGGCAGACCAGCTGATCCACCTGGACCTCTCTCACAACATGTTTGATTGTTCCTGCTCCCATTTGAGCTTCTTTGAGTGGGTCAAGAAACAGGAGCAGTTGCTTCAAAACACTGAGAGGATGGTCTGCAGTAGCCCTGTTAACATGAAGAATGTGACCGTGCTGAACTTTGATCTGTCCTACTGTCAGCTCAGCATAACCCTGGTGGCTGTTTCAGTGAGCATGGCCCTTGTTGCTGTCCTGATCATGTTCCTGATTTACAAGTACTATTTCCACCTGTACTATGCGGTGGTGCTGCTCAGTGGGTGTAAGCATTCCTCTGAGAGGGGAGACACCTACGATGCTTTCGTCATCCACTCCAGCAAAGATGTTGACTGGGTTAAAGAGGAGCTAGTGAAGACCTTAGAGGAGGGAGTTCCCCCTTTCCGCCTCTGCCTCCACTACAGAGACTTCGAGCCCGGGGTGCCCATCATCTCCAACATTGTCCAGGAAGGATTCCTGAGCAGCAGGAAGGTCATTGCTGTCATCTCCAGCCACTTCCTAGAGAGCCACTGGTGTAAGTTTGAGTTTGAGATTGCCCAGTCCTGGCAGTTCGTGGAGGGGAAAGCTGGAATCATCCTGATTGTTTTGGAGGAATTGGATAAAGCAATGCAGCGGCGTCTGCTGGGGCTGTCCCGGTACCTGCGGAGGAACACCTACCTGGAGTGGAAGGACAAAGAGATCAGCAAGCACATCTTCTGGAGGCAGCTGAGGACTGCCTTGCTAGATGGCAAAACATGGACCCACGAAGAGGTCAAACAAATGTGAACAGGCTTCTCCACATCCTGTTCCTTCTCTCTCCACCTGGTTCTGGCTGAAAGTCAGTGGTACGGTGCTGGTTCTGCGGGAGGCATGTCCCTCAAGCACCCCGTTGGAGTTGGAGGAATTTAACTGGATGAGGAGAGTGGCAAATCCTGCAAAATGCTTGCTGTTGGGTCTGTTGCACCCTTTAAAGCAGGGGTTGGTTGGCAACCTACAGCTTATAGGCTGGATCCAGCTTGTGAAACCATTGGATCCAGCGTATGCATGAGGAGGTTCAGCTACATTTGGAGGTGGGGAGTTTCAGCCAGGGGTGATCTCCCCATGCTGCTGTGGAGATAAGCAGAGCTGGCTGCTGGATCCCAGCAGCTGCTTGGCTCTAGGCAGACTTCCCCGGGGCCAAGGACCCAGGACTCCTGAGTCCCCTGTTGGGAGACAGCCAGCCATGCTGGATTTCCCAAGCCATATACTTTTGAGCTGGTATGCCAAAAGCCTTAGGAGCCCCAGCTCTAATTGTGGCACAGCTCCACAGTCTTGAACTTCTATGCTACCTGCTGTGGAGCTGGGCTTCAGAGCATGGTAGCCTTGGAGTGAATTCAGTCTGACTTAGGCCAAAATCAAATTTTGAAAGAAACCAAAATTACTTGCAAGTTGGAAGCCCTCTTTTGTGGCTTGTGCTGTTACCATGCTTTCCATCTTTGGTCCTGAGCATTTGTGGTCAATGAAATCAGTGAGTCACTGAAAACCAATGGAAGTCACTTGCATTCAGCAGCTCTGAAAATCAAACTATTCCTTTCCTGCAATTGTTTCTGGCCTTTCTACTGTGGCTATTTAAGCGGGTGTCACCGGGGACTGCCCTACTTGCATAGACTTAGGGTTGGTTGTGTTCATGGTACTTGTATGTTCTGGCCAAAGTTAGTCCGTGGGTAAGCAAGTGCCAGTCTCTGATTATCACTGCTTACACCAGTGTCTGTAAAGTGTTCTGGTTGCCTACGGGGTCAAATGAGCTGTAGACATTTTAACTGATGAAGTTGTTGTTTTCCAGAGTTCTGATGATAAATTATTAGGGCCAACTCCTGAGAGTTTTGCCTTTGGTTTATTGGGAACACGTTTGACCTTTAGTATTGCCATGTAGTGGAATTTCTGCCTCTAATAAATGAATGAAGGAGGAGGTGCATAGGTTAATGCAGTGGAGAACTGAGTGTATCCCTGCCTTGAGAAACGTCCTCTCTTGGACAAAATGTTTGGGAGGGATCTTAGGGGCATGTATTGCTAAATAACAGATTGCCCTTTTTATATAACTATTTGGAAGGCCTCAGGTATGATTAATCAGTGAGTCAGCCAGCTCTTCTTTAAACTAGCGCAACCTAATGAAATCAGTGACACTATCCTAATGTAAAACAGGAGCAATGCAGTCATGAATCAGATCTGTTATTTATTCAAGAAGAGAGGCCTGATGCTCCTCTCTCTCCCATGGGCACAGGTCAAGACAATCTCCATTGCAGCCAAGTATAATTGATAACAGAATGAGGCAAAAGCCTGCTCAGAGATCATTTTAGACTTGTGGCTTGTGCTGGCATAAGCCAGATTCCTTTTTCCTCCTTATGTGGTGGGTGAATACTCACTGCTGGAAAAAAAAAGAGTTCACTCTCTGGTGTCTTTTGTTTCAAGGGAGGAACTGTAAACGACTAATAAAACTGGGATCCACTCTGCATTTACATTCTGTAGCGAGTTCGTCTTCATTTTGTATTTGCTAAGTGTTGTTGCAGTAATTTCCAAAGTGCTGTGTCTTTTATATCAGGTGTGATTGACAGCCCTTAAGCACAGGGTCTTGCCAAACAAACCTGCCTTCTCACCCTGGGGTGCGGGCACCAGAAGCCCAGGGAGAGGCTCTCCTCATTGAAATGGCTCCAAGGTTCAGTAAACAAGGGCATTTCTCAAGGTACCTGGGACTGAGGCTAAAGGCGAGTAGAGGACAAAGTAAAGATTAGTCTGAATTTCAGCAGCTACAATTTAAATTAGAAAATGAAAGGGGAAAAATTAAATGGCGTGGGAGTTACTGCTCCTGAATTTAACGACACTGAAGCTGCATCTTCCTCCCGCTCTGTGGCTCCTCCACAAACAATTCACTGTATGAATGTATTTCTGGCACAAATAGCAGTGTCCTAAGATTCTTGATTATAATGATAATAATGGGTTTCTGAACGCTTGCAAGTGGTTCCGGGAATTATAATAAGGGTTTAGGACAGATGTGTTGTTTCGACAGTGAGTGTTTGTTGATTATTGAAACAAGCTGAACAGAATAGCTGGGGCTGTGCCCATAAGAAGCTTGGAGATACACAATTTAAACACAAGCCATTCAGTCATCATCCTCCTCCACTTCAAATGCACAGCATCCCCCTTGCTGAGACAGATTCACAAGCTGCTCCAGGCTACCCCTTCCGGCTGGGAGCACGTGCAAAGACCCTAAGTGCTTTTGGAAGGTGTAAGCAGAAACCAAACCCAACAAGCTGGGACCTGGAGACAGGCTATGCCTTTCCAAGTGTTTGCAGAGCCCTGGGGCAGTGTCAAACACATGTTCTCAGGCTTTTCTTTTTTTTAATTTAATTATTGTTTCTCTTCAAGCAAGGAAATTACTCTGTCCCCTAGTACTCCCTCACGATCTATCCTTCCAGTTTTCTCAAACACATACAGACTTGGACTTAGTGTCACTTAGCTTTCATACTGGTTTGGCTTCTGAGAATGTGGCAAGTTGATTTTTCGGCCCGCAGAGATCTCGGTCAGTATGCTCTGGTATAGATGGCAGCCGTTTCCTTAGTGGTTGGAGTGAGCATCGGTTGCAAAGGGTAATAGGAGATGCTGTGTGGAGCACCAGTGCTCAAAGGGAGACAACCTGGTGACATGAACATCTCTAGATGGGCTCTGGTCTCCACCATGGGCCAAAATTACCCATGCAAATGCAAAAGTAGGCAGCACTTGTGCCAGAGAGGGGTACACAGAGCCTCCAAGTTGGAATCAGAAGCACCTGCTGTCCATGCTGAAGTGGTTTGTGGACAAGGTAAAGAATATTCCTGCCTCTCACAGAGCAGCTCCAGCTCCTAAAATATCCTCTGCCCAGCGAGGAGAAGATACTCCATGTGTCTGGCCTCAGAAACATTGTGCATTTGTTGCCCTGGGACAGAAAGGTGGCCAACCAGAGTCTTGTGTGAAAAACTGATTCTTGCATCTACAGGCTACACTGAAAAATAACAACAAATAATTTCATTCAAACTTAGTATTATATATTTCTGGGTGAAGCAAACAAAGAAAAGAAATTTGAGGTTGATCAAAACGTGTTATTTCATTTTGGGGTTTTTTTAAAGACCTTTTTAAAGAAAAATGAATTTTGGGAATTTTCCAAATGAACAATCAAAATAAAGAGGCTTCCCCCCCCCCCACCATCAAAATACATTTATTTTAGTTCAAAAGTGCCTATTAAATTCAGAATTTGGTAAATATATTTTGGTTGTGCCCAAGACTACATTTCTCTGTGATTAGACTGCTGTAAAAAATGTCACCTATCTCTGTTGCCTGCCCCCACTTCTACAAGGTGTACATAACTAGAGATGTCTGCCTGCGGTACCTGTCTCTGGTTCAAGTCATTGCACTCAAGCCACTGAGTGCAAAATCAAGCATTTCCCATTGAATCTCAAACATTAAGTCTTGTCTGCAGCTGCGTGTGCTCACATTTGAGTCGAGTACAGCTGATCAGTGCAAGCCCTAAGTGCAGACAAAGCTACTGCTTGTTCTGATGGATTTTCCCCTTTTCCTTTACAATGCAGATTCCCAAAATCGTCAGGCCAGCATGGGCATAGTGATTTGACCACAGGGCACTGGAGCTGATTCTGTGTAGAGAAGGGAAATGGCAAAAAAATTGGTCCCCTAATGGTAAGGTTGGCTGGGCTAGTTCTGATCATTACTGGAAAGGTTATTTCTTCACTTAAATATTTGAGGCCCTTGCTACTCTGAAGTAGTGATCTCCATGTTATTGCAAAACTGCTTTTATCTTGAGGACTTCTTGGATGCTGATTCCTGGAGTGGTGCAAGGTGAGTGATGCTCTACATTACTTTTATCCTGTTCTTTCCAATGTGTTAGTAAATATTGTCAATACCAGTGAAAAAATGGGTTGTTTGGGGGTTTTTTGGAGTCACTGGTTCTCGACAAGAGCTACTGGAGAACTTCCTACTGGAGAATGCTGCTTTTTCTAAACAAAAGCTTCCTTTTGTTGTGGGAACAAATTGGTTTGAATAATTTTGGGGGCAGGGCATTTCAAAAGAGTTGAAATATTCCATTTCACCACGTTTTGAAAGGCAGGTTCAGGTGGTTTGGCTCAACTCTCATACCATTTCTTTTCTTTCCTATTACCAAGACAATAAAAAAGCTAGAATCAAAACATTGTCCAAGCAGACTGTCTGGGTTGACCCCGAGCGTTCAGTCCTTTTGTTTCATGGGAAATTTCAGAATCTTTTGGTTTTGCTCCAGTTCAGCAGTTTCTCACAAAGTGCACGTTTATGTGTCTGCTCAACTCTTCACCTTTGTGCTGGTTTGTACACAGGGTGTGGGTAGCTCTGTACATGAAGCAGACTTCCCTGACAATTGGAACCATTTGTAAAATATACCAGATAAAGTGCCTTTTGCAAAATATCTTGGATCACGCACGGTTGATCAATACAAACTGTCTGGGGTCAAGAGCGATGGAATGCGGCAGCAAGCAAACACTTCTTTAACCTGCTTTGAAATCCTAACTCAGGCTGAGAGTTATGACTAGCAGTACGAACACACAGGCTGCAGCAGAGGGGGCCCAGTAACTAAAATCCCAACCTCCCTCTGCTTCAAGGTTGTATCCAGGACATATTCAGTCACCTGATCTGACCACACCAGTCCAGTGGGAAGAGATAGGAGACAGACAAGTCCCAGGGGGCGGTTTTATTAAGGGCTCTGAAAATCAAAAGGAGACCTGGGGGAAAAAAAATCAATGCAGGACTTAACTGGTAGCTAATATAAAAATGTAACTGTGCTGAGGCTGCATAAATGCAGACTGAAGAGGGGCTAGAACCTGGGACTTTGAGCCCTCAGGCTGAAACTCACTTCTAACCAGGGGGCATATGGGCCAATGAAACTACTAGTGGCCAGCGCAAAGACAAGGCAGCACATCGGCTCCTAAGATCTTCGTTAACATTGAGATGAGAGGGTGAGTGGCTTTTGAAAGCAGTATCCCTGCTAATGTGTTATCTTAACACCAGGTTTTGGTGCATGTGCATGGAGCCGTGAGTCATATCTATGCAGAAACTCCTCCACAAGTAGCTGTTAGAGGTTTTGGGGAAACTGGGACTGCAGTGATTTTTCTAGTGCTTTAACACCATGCTCTGAGGGAGGCTGAAACTTGGAAGTGGAGGTGCTGACATTCACAGCATTACCTGCTGTGATTTCTGCTGGGAGAGGCTGAGATTGCAAGAGCAGAGGGCTTTTGCTTAGCATCTCTACACTTCTTCCTGTGTTGCTTCCCACAGGGGTGGGCAGTGGGGACTGAGCATTGGTCTGTACAGAGCCTGTCCGAAATATCCCAGCTCCAGACAGTATACAGTAATGTAGTCGCACGGTTCTCTCCTTGTCCTGAGTATCAGCAGTTACAGGAGAACAGATTCATTTGAACAAGTTTTCATTACCTGTGGTCATCAGCCTGTTTTTTTCCACATGGTGAATGGGACAAGAGAGGGACTGAGTCACTGTTTAAATCTATTTAAATGCAAATGAAACTCTTGTCCTGAAGCCCCATTATGTGTGCAGTCCATACTATGTTTGTTGCAAGATCCTCTCATACATTCTGAAATACTCCAGTTAACCCATGAGTCTAGTGTTTGCAATAAGCACCACTGTCTTTCTAGTCATCTAATCACATACACATATTAGAGGAGCAAAAACAGCATCTTAGGTAACCAGAGTCTCCACAATATTAACAGCTTCATCCCAGTGACTCCTCCATTCTCAGAAAACCTTGATGTCTTCTACCAGGCCATGGTTGAGGTTGTCCAGAGCCCAGACGGGGCATGGTTCAACACCATAGGCTTTATAGGGGAAGAGGGAAATGTCAGGGTTGCTTGGTTACCAGACCTCTTCTCAGCATATAAACTGCTGGTACTAGCTTTCATTTGGGATTGTAGCTGGCCACCGCTTTACCAGACAGATAGCTGGAATCAACCGAGCTCAGCATCCTCCAGAGAGTCACAGCCTGGAAAGGTGAAGGCCTCCCTTATCCACTCCATATCTATGTCTGTCATTGTTTCTTGCACATTGGCGGGTCTGCATGCATGTGAGCCTTTAAAGCATGTTGATCTTTCCTTATCATACATCTAAGAAGCATCACTGGAAAGACACAGTCCAATGTTATACACAAATCCAGACCTGCCATAGTTGGTTATTCTCCTTCCCATGCTACAGATACAAAACTATTCATGGATCTAAAATCCCATGCTCAACTTGCAGTGTAAATAACTCCCAACATCACAACGTTGCTGTGTCCATAATCCTCAGCTGACCTCCTTTCACCAAAGCCAGGGTTCTTTGTCAAATGGGCTGAAGATCAACATGTTTGGACTTTCTCACTAAACCATATTTACAGAGTATTGGGGGTGGGGGAACCCATAGGAAGGTACTTATAATATATAACATGACCTGGGATCCTCAGTGTGGTTCTAGTGGGAAGATGTCTCCACATCACATAAAACATTACCACCCACTGGACCCCATGTTATGAAGAGTATAATTAAATGCATCACTACAGTGCCTTTTCCCACAGTACTAGGCGGTGGTCTCAGCTAGGATGGAAGGGTCTGGAGACCAAGCTCGCCCTCGTCTCTCTGCGTTGCTCTTTCTCAGACACTGCTTAGCAATGTTTTCATGGAAGCTCATGGAAAACTTGATGTGCTGCTGCCTATCTATGCAGGCCCTAATTCAAAAAGATGTTTAAGCATGATCCTAACCTTAGGCACATCAGGAAGCCCCATATGACATCAGTAAGTTTGTATAGTGGAACATAGCCTGAGGTGTCTTCTTTCATCTGCCCCAAAGCTTCCTCAACAGTGGTATTCAAAAGAAAGGTTAATATGTTTAAACAAACTCATTGGAACTGAAACTCCCATTAGCTCATCTGGTAGCAGTGACAGTCCCTTGATTTGAGGATGATTTCTACCCTGGCTCACTGATGGGTCTTGAGGTGACTTAAGACTCCAATCCTTGAGTTACAGACTTGCCCACAGAAGTTGCAGATCTTTCCACAGAGGAGAGTAGGCTGTAGACTAGTATTTCTCTTCTTTTCCTTCCTCTGTTCTCTCTTTTCTGCTTCAAGAGCAAGACACCTTACCGCAAAACAAGCCACCACTTGGTCAAATTTGCAGTGCCATTGGAATTAGTTGACAGCCAACTTCTCTCAGCTCTTGATGTTGGCATCCATTTTTTGAGGTATGCCTTCAATATGTCCTTGTAGGATTTCCTTTGGCCACTGCAAGATTTCAGGCAATTACTAAGTTGAGAGCAGAGCACTTGTTTTGGGAGTCCAGAACATGGCATCTGTACACAATGTCTGGTCCAGGGAAGTTGGTTCTTGAGGATCATCCACCCAATGCTGGTAACACTGGCTTCAGCAAGGATACTGGCATCTGTGCAGTGATCTTCCCATTTGATGTGGAGGATTTTCTGGAGACATTGTTGGTGATATTCTCCAGGATCTTGAGATGATGATAGTAGGCCACCCACATTTCACATCCATAGAGAAGAGTGGGATGTGCCTCAAAGTGCTCTTTCCATCTAGTTTGGATAGATTAATTGCATCTGGGAAGCATTGAGCCATCCAGGGGTCTCAGAAAAGTAGGATCATGGGAAGTTGGGCCATAGATTGCTTTCGTTGCCTAGAAAAGGCTATATGTGTCATAATTGTCAGCATAGCACTAGGTCTCATTGGCTTTATTTTGCCACACTAATTTTTGATTTTCCAGATCCTCCTTTCAGCTTTGTCTTTGAAGAGCAGATTTGTCTGCTTTTTTGACATTATGAGGTATCATCTTGCCAAGCAGAATGAGCTCTTCTCTTCTGGTCAAGAAGGGCTTGGTCTTGGTGTCACTCTCATCAAACCAGTCTGGGTGTTGACTGGTGGTATAGCCAGTGGATTCACCATAGGTCACATGAATGGTGGTTTTAAACTTCTTCCAGTGTTCCTTCATTTCTGGACAGGGCAGAGAGCTTCACATGGAGACACTGTTGGAAATCCTTACAGACTTTGGGGTTTTGAAGGGATTTGGTGTCCTTCACATTGCTTTTGGCCATTTTTAGTGTTTTAAAGCAACCTGGATATTCATAATGGATCTGAGAAGAGTGATCTGTCCAGCAGTCACTGGTTCTTTTCATGGTTTGCATAATACAGACATCCATTCAATCACAGGCTCTAACAGTAACATAGTCAAGGAGGCCGTGCATAGAAGAAACGAGGGGCATGTGTGCACAACACTTTAAAGTGGGTTTAATGCTTTTGCACCACTTTAATGGTGTTGGTGTTTGCACGCATTGGTGGCATATTGTGCATCAATTCCAGCCACTGTAGCACATTCAGTGGCATAATGTGTTTTAAATGACTGGGGTGCAGCAAACTAAAACACCTGCCTACAAACTCATCGGGGTTCGGGTGGGGGAAAGAGGCAGCAGGGAATAGGGGCACTCTGTTTACCAGGGCACCCCTTGGGGTTACCAGAAATAATGGCCACAAACTAAAGGAGAATAGGTTTAGACTGGACATAAGGAAGAAATTCTTTGTGGTGAGGGTTGCCAAAATATGGAATGGGCTTCCAAGGGAGATGGTGCTTTTCCCACCTTGGAGGTGTTCAAGAAGAGATTGGATAGTCATCTGGCCTTTTTAAAAACCCACCACTTCAGTTTAGGGAAAAGTAAACTCTTGTTTTGTCTACACATGTCTGGAGCTGCCAGTGCTTAAAGTGAACATGTCTCCATGCGTCCTTGTATTTGTCATGTCTGAAGATGGTGTTCAGGATGACAATACCACGCTCTGCATATTTGTGCAGGACAAGCGTGCCATCATAGTTGGCAGGGCCTTTGGGGGTTTGTATAGGAAAGCATGGTGTTTTCTGTGGTAGAAGCTTGCGCATGACTTTGTTTAATGTGAGGAAGCTGGGGTGTGGAAACAGCAACCACAGACTCTTGACAAGGTAGAAACTTAAGCCCACTAGAGAGGGAAAGCCCTAGACGACAGGAGACATCCATCTTGCTACAGCCTTCTTCCGTCTTTGCAGCTGTGGAGATCCTGACATCTTTTCCCACCTGATCTGCTGTTGAGGATTTGGAGTTTGAACTGTGGTTTGTCTGGAAAGTCCCCTCAGGCCTGTTTGCCATGGATGGCTCTTCAGGAGTGTAAGACTCTGGGCTACGTAACTCTGAGGATCATTGGGACACCACTACGAGGTGTCGGTCCATGATGAGGACCGTGCATGCTTATTATGGTGAAAAAGGGAAAAATACACCCTGGTCAGAAAGGCCGCACAAGGGCCAGGTAACCTGTTGCAGGAGCAGCTACTTGATATTCTCTCTCCTTCCTGCTTGTGCTTTTCATGCCAGAGGAAGCAAATCCTGGGAAGCCTCCGCAGTGGCTTAGCAGGGGTATAGAAATCTGGACACGCACTGAAGGCTTGGTTATGGACCTGGAAGAATGAGTGTATTTTCTTCTGACCAATTAACACTGCTGCAAAGCTATTAATTAACAACTTGGAGGGTTGATTGTCAGCTGGTGCCAATGGAAATAGATGGTTTGCTTCAGTGAACCCATGCTGATCTACGCCAACTGGGGATCAGGCCTCATCATCATAACCCCCCCACCTCCTCCGTTTGTCAAAAAACACCGAGCTGTTACGTGGTAATATACTGACTGCACTCTCGCTCTGTCTCTCTTTTCTATCTCTCTCCTCTCCAGGTGGTGACACCATGTACATTTATCTCACTATCTTGGGTTCTGTGTAACTCACAATGGCGTATTGTGGGGAGGAGAAAATTGAATTGGAGTTTACTCTCCCAAAGTGGGTAACCTGGAGCCTCTGTCCAAATCTAATCTCCTGTCTTTATCTTTTCTCTTCTTTCTCTTCCCCTGCATTCCTCCTCTCTTCATTCGTTGCATATCTCTGCTTGCCATTTGGTGACCAGGAAAAGGGAACAATCTGTGCTGGGGTTTATAAAAAGAAGGTGACTTTTTATTATTATTTTTAAATGTTCTTTAATTCCTTTGGAGTGTTTGGGCCCCGAAGTAGGATTAGCCATAATTCCCCTGTCATCGTTCGCTTCCGATTAGCTGACAATTCATTCCGCCAAGATCCCTTAAACTCACTGCTGAATACATTAGCCAAAGGACAATGGAGCGGGCCTGATTGGATTGTAATAAGTGCAGGTGGTTTCACTATTGTCTGGTTAGTCAGTTTAATGTAACTGTCAGGGACCAGTGGGTACACGTTGCCTTTCCTATTAAACTGAACAGAAAACAGCATGGAGGCCTCTGCAGTCAGACTGCAGTGTCGAGTGGCAGCCCAGTCTTGTTCATGGTGCATGTGTTTGAAAATCAAACTGTTTTGTTAAAAGAATTGAAAGCACACAATCTTTCCCCTCCTCTTTTGTCAGCAGTGTGGCCACTAGCCTTTTTGTTTGTTTTGGTTTGTGCTTCTTTGGCAAGTGCAGTTACTGGAGCTGCCAGGACTGGACCAACACCGTCAGCTCGTTCCCTCTCCCCCGGAGGTTAGTGGCAGCTGGAGGTCTCATTCTCTCGCCTTGTGCAAACTGCATCACTCTGGCAGCTCCAGTTCTCTGTGCGCGCACTGTTGCTCTCTGATATCTTCCCGTCCGTCTATCTTGCAGAGGCCAGGAGGGCAGCTTGCCCAGAGCACAAAATGTTTCTCCTGCCCCAGATGGAAACTGAGGATGATGATATCACTTAGTGAGATGGCACCTCCAAGGAGTAATGGGCACCGGCTGGGTGCTGGGGCATTGGTGGTTGCGACACAGTTGGCTGCAGGGAGCTGGCATTAGGAGCTGGCAAGGAGCACAGCTTGCCTCCAGATCCTGAGGGAATAGTTGCCTGTTAAAACCTGCCGGGGCAAACCCAGACCCTGCTCCTTGCCTTATGGATGGCGTCTTTGCAGTGGAGTTGCAATACTAGGGGAGAGAGATGGATGCAGCCTCCTGATACTTCCCCAGTATGAAGCCGTGTAAGCACCCTGCGTTGACAGCATTAGCCAGTGGACTGTAACAGCCACCCTCTAGCAGCTCCAGAGCTGCCCCATGACCTTGATGCTCCCTGTTTTCTGCTTATCTAACACTCAGCCGGCCCTAGCTGAGCTCTGGAAGTTGGCTGCTTCCCATCCTCTCCCTTGCCAAAAGCTGGAGGGCAAGCGCTGTGAATAGAAAGGGCTGAGCGGAGTCTGAGGGACTGATCACCCCGAGTGATAGCTGCTTTCCTGGAGAAAGGGAATATTTTATAAAGAGCTTTGTAAAAGCAAGGGCACAGCAGCCCTCAGCAAGCAGAGACTAAGAGCGATAGAGGAGCGTCCCCCTGGATTCATCTGCCAGAGGTTATTCACCTCAGGAACTGGCAAATAAAAGCTACAAAAGCCCAGTAAAAGGGGGCGTATTATTTGGTCCCTTCAAAACAGGATGGGAAGCAAAAATAAAAGAGGAGGCTCCTTAGGTCCCAGTTGGCTGCATTTGTCAAGGACAAAGATTTCAGGGAGATCTCCCTGGGTGACCCAGTTTTTCACACACACACACATGCACACACGCATTGTGCTGCAATCCACAACTTTAATAATGCTGTGACATCCAAAGGAGATTTTGATGCAAAGTGAACCTGACAGAGAAGTGTAGGGAAGTATCTGCCTTTTTCAGAGCCATGCCAGGATTACATTCAAGGTGGCTGTAACCTTCAGCAAGGGCTGTTGTTGTGTTTTATTTTTGTAACTGGTTTGCTTTTAATGGTATTTAACAAGAAATGGGATCATGTTTTGTCTTGTCTTTTTTCTGAGAGTTTACTAGGACTGTCAGGATTAAGTGTGCAAGGAGTGAGGAGCTGGGGAGAGGGAGAAGCTCTGCCGCTCCTATCCACAGAGAACAGGATGGTGTGCATGTGTGGCCATGTCTCTGCGGTGATACGGGCTGGATAAAACATCTGTGCATGTAGACACACTCATGCGGCTGTGTGCACGGCAACATGGCTGTACAGGAATAATTGTACAGTCATATCTGTTTGTCTACCTATAAACACACATGGAGAAGGGTGTTTAAAGGCATGTCTGACACAGTTGTGTCAACATTAAACCATATGAATTTAATAAGCTGCAGATGTGACTGCCTGGAAGGCCATTTCCTTGATTCTGTGTGAGCACAGGTGGACATATGGCTGGAAACAAAGCTGAATGTGCACTGACTGTCCTCATATGTGGATAGCATCCATAAAGGATGGACTTCTTTTGGAATTCACAGACACTGTACGATATGAGGAGAGGTTTTATGTGGACTTCAAGACACTTGGTATGCCTCATGTCACTGTTGGGTTCTGGAAGTTGCATCCACCTCAGTATCAAGGGAATCTTCTTGTAACAGAGACTGCAGGGGTCTGGTGAAGAAGTTTGTCAGCTTTAAGAGATGATCTGTCTAGTCCCACCTGTGATGCAGTTGGCTTATCTTACCAGGTGGAGAAAATGAGCAAAGTCACATGATAAGCAGGTCATCTGGTTAAATCCAGCTGTCTGTGGTAGAGGAAGGATAGAAAGCCTAAAAAGGAAGAGGGGAGGTTTGCCAGTGTATGTATTAGTTGTAAGTTGGGGCAGTCTATTTGGTTCTGTGTGCAGCCTGATGAGACAACTGTCAGTCATTTGGATCATGGTGTACAGGCAAGAAGTCTAGTCAGATGCATGATGAACCTACCTGTGGCTAACAAGCCTAATTCAAAAGTGCACAGCTTGTTAAAAATTTCACAGATCCATGTGGTCTCCAAGTTGGAGTCCAAGTTTACAGCATACTGCTTCCTTCTTTCTCACTTTGCTTTGATCCTCTAGATCCAAGTTGCTTCATCTTAAGCAGGATCCAGTGCTAGATGTTCCCTCCAGCTCACACTGGATTCTGTACCCTCCTCCCAGCTTTCTACATTGATGTTGAGTGACTTCAGGACATGTTTGGGCCTGCAGGGATAAAGGACTAGGGACAGACATTCAAAAAGCCAGAACCTGAATTGATTCAATTTTTGCAGGTTAGTCTAACCTGGAGAGGCTGAACCAGTTTGTAACCTCACAGACATCCTCTCTGGACTGAGGAAATTCAGGCACATGCCTGCAGTGGCTCAGGCTAGAAGCCAGGGGGTGCTAGAACAGCCCTCCCTTCCCTTTTACAGTTCTGAGCTGAAGGGATGCATAGTCAGGCCCTGGCAGGATGCTCTGATAGGGGAGGGGTCCCCGACCCCCCTCACTGCTCTTCTGATCACTGACTGAACCAGGAGGGAGTTGCAGACCATTTTTCTGCCCATCAGCAAAACAAAAGTGTTTCTCATTAAAGTTCTTCTTAGACAGCTTTTTTCCAAGGAAGGAACAGAGGGAGGTACCAGCTACCTGTTGCTTAGCTCCAAAAAGCCCTAACTGGATACTGTCCTGTCTCCTTACACAGACATCTCTCAGCATTAGCTAGCAAACCATGTACTGGCTGGGGTCTGTGCTGTGGGAAAAAGGAGGGAGGGATCCCTGCTTGAGCAGCAAGTAGTAAAAGGGGGAATGGGGCAAGGAGAAGCCAGATGGACACTGCTGTGCCTGCAAGTCTCTACCAGAGCTCCAGTCAAGGAGCAGAGGAATGGGGTCAGGCCCGTCCAGGACTGCAAAGCATCTGGGAAGGGGTCTGGGACAGGCATTACATAAACCAGTTTGACCCAGTTAAGGATGATGCTACATTCAACCAGGTTTATCTCAAACCAGTTTCAGCCAATTTCAAATGGGTTTATGTGCACTGAATGTCTGTTCTGTTACAGGTTTAAACCAATTTCTGATCACTTAAACCAGTTTGTGTGTAGGGTCAGTCCCAAGGGGGCTGTATTTATGAAGAATACTTTGGACCCTAGGCAGTGAAATGTTTCGAGCACCCTGCTCCTGTCCTCAAGGTAGTGGGACAACTAGGAGGGGATGGGATTCTTTTGCCAGGATGATCATGCTGCCCTGTGAGGGGGTGTGCTCTGGGATAGAGGCCTGCCACAGGGCTGTGATTTATTCTTTTGAAAGCAAGATTTGCGTGGAGTGGGCTTGGTGTTCAGGTGAAGGCAGTTTTTGTTTGCTGTCTCTGATCTCACCCTAGTTTTGCCTTGGCCAATGGAAGATGTTAGACTTCGGCCAGCTGTACTCACGTGCGCTAATCCCTGAGCATTTGCAGCATCTGTAAGGGAAGAGTGCTCATCAGTGTGTTGTGGGCATGCTGGAGTGCTACTTGGAGAAGGAGTTAGGATTGAAAAACTAAGAAGAAACTCATAAGGAGCAAGAAGCACTCATGATGTATGCCCTCTGTAACCCCTCATAGGCAGGGCTCCAACTCATGTGGCACCTTATATTTGCTGACCTGAGCATGTTATTCTGAGTCACTTGATTACTCTGACAAAGGGCTGCCTGCAAGTTTCTGGCTTCAGCAGATCCCTAATGTTTCTGGCCTAGACATAGGTTTTCTTTGCTGCGCATTTCTGTTTGATGTGCCCCAACTTGGAATTGCAAAGTTAGTCCTTGCTAGCTTTTCAACATAGCTTCTCCAAAGGGGCAGTGGGTATACTCTAGCTATGATATACCGTGACCAGCTAAGATCAGTCTGAGTGGGGATCAAGGAATAGTGCGACCCCCCCCTTCCCATCCCCCCATGCACATGCACAGTAGGAAAACAGGTGACTTTATAAAGTGCTGTTTTTAGGGAGAGGTAACTTGTGAACTCTGCCACCAAATGATCCAAAACATGGATCAATCATGCTATCCAGTTCCCCCAGAAGTCTCAGGAAATCTTACATCTGAGTAGCCATGTATATACTGGCAGTAGAGAGAGAAAAATTGAGTGCTGCTTTCTGCTTGAAGGCCAATCTTCACTGTAGTGGAGCTAGTGCTCCTATGATGAGGCCAAGGGAAAGAAGAATATTTGTCTGTGTGAATGTGCATGTAAATATAGGATTATGGATGTGTGTGTGCAGGAGAAACAAGAAATCAACCTAGATGGAAATTTGTCATTTAATTCCAATTTTTTTTTTTTTGCAGTGCAAATAATAAAAGACAGCCCCTGTACTCCATGCTCCCAGGAGTCAGAGTCTCAAGTTGACAGGAGCTGGGGAAGGCTGGGTACATTCAATGGAAGGGCAGAGTATGAAACGGAGTATATGAATAATTCTGTGACTGCACTTGATAGGCCTGTTCAGGCCTGCAGCACTAGCTATAGTTATTTCCCGTTGAAGCTGGGGACAGACTTTTTTGGGATACGTGAAATGGGCTCATTTCCACTAGCTTAGTAGGATGCATCCATGATGGGCATGCACTTTACTACTGCTATTTGTATCTGAAACCCAAATTGCTGGCAGTGCAGTACAGAGAAATGATAGCAGTATGTGCACCCCTGACATCTACAGAACATAGCTATTTCTGTGAAAATGGGGCCACTGCCTCCCGGCTACGCTCTGAACTTCTCTTTAAGTAAAGGAGCCGTGATTAGAATCGTCTATGTTGTATATCACATTGCACCTGAAAATCCCCCTCAGAGCAGCATGTAACCGTTTTTAAAGACCTCCTTCCTCTGGCTGCATGACAGGGCTGCTATAGAATGACAGAAATCCTACATTTATTGTGGCTTGCTTTCTAAACCCCTACAGTACTCTTGTTGCATGCATGATAGGGGAAGATGCTGTGTAGAACTAGGCAATACAGCTCATAAAAGGAGCTAGTTAATTCATAGTGCCCAGTTTCAGGCTCACTACAATGTTTTGCTTAGAAGCTTAAACTCAAAGGTTGTTCGGGCTGTTTTTCAGTAAGAGGATTATAGAGGGACAAGGGAGAGATAGTGAGTGAGACTAATGGAAGCAAAAGATAGAGTAACATTTTGGAGAAAACAAAACCACCTACTGATTTAGGAGCCTAAATTCCATTGACTTCCAACACAAGTTAAGTACCCAAAGCCCAGGGAGCAGATTTGCAAAGGTGTTCATTTCACTGTGATGCAGGTCTATGTCTAGTGAGACTTTTCCAAAGCACCAAACTCCCCTTGAAATCAGCACGAGTTAGGTACTGAGGCACCTTTGAAAATCCCACTAGGAGTTTTCAGGTCCATGGGATTTAGCTTCCAAATTACTGAAATGACTTAGGTTCTTTTGAAAATATTATCCACAGTCTGTGAAACATGGACAGGACTTCTGATAACCAGTCCAGCTCCTGTATGTGGAGAACGCAGGTTCTTTTTTTAATGGTGGCAATGGCTGTGTTTTGAAAAGTAAATTCAGGTTGAACCTACTGGAGAAAAAAAGCTACAGGCTTGGGTCAGATTTCTGAATTCCCCAAGAAATAGGCTGCGTGATTCCCAAAACTCTGTGTGTTTTTGGAGATTCATCCATGCGTGGTTTAAATGTATATGATACCTAAATTGATATAACTAATACAGTATAGGGTTTGTGTTGCAATCTAGAAACCAGGTTTGGTGGGTATTGTTGAAAGGCCTCCTGGGAAAAAGTGAATTTATAAAGGTCTTTTAGAATGAAAAAGAAGAGGCTGTTTCTCATGTTATATAGCAGGGGTTGTTGGATTGGATAGAGAGCTTCAGGTGGGAGTGTGGGGGAGAGCTGTAGAAGAAAGTGCCAGGGCAAAAATAGGAGACAGATTCACTTCACGCTTCTTCATAGTTTCATAGTTTCATAGTAGCTAGAGTCGGAAGGGACCTAGGAAGATCATCTAGTCCGACCCCCTGCCTTGGCAGGAAAGAGCACCGGGGTCAGATGACCCCGGCAAGGTGCTCATCTAACTTCCTTTTAAAAATCCCCAGGCTAGGAGCCTGCACCACTTCCCCTGGAAGCTGGTTCCAGGCCCTAGCCGCCCTGACTGTGAAGTAGCGCCTCCTAATATCTAATCTAAACTTACCCTCCGCCAGTTTGTGACCGTTATTCCTGGTCACTCCTGGCAGCGCACGGGGGAACAGGGACTCCCCCAATACCTGCTGATCCCCCCTGACCAGTTTGTAGCAGGCCACAAGGTCCCCCCTTAACCTTCTCTTGTGGAGGCTAAACAGGTTCAGGTCCCGTAGCCTCTCCTCATAAGGCCTGCCCTGCTGACCCCTGATCATACCAGTGGCCCTCCTCTGGACTCTTTCCATATCGTCCACGTCCCTCTTGAAGTGTGGCGCCCAGAACTGGACGCAGTACTCCAGCTGCGGCCTGACCAGTGCCGCATAGAGGGGGAGGATCACCTCCCTGGACCTGCTCGAGATGCATCTGTGGATGCATGACAGGGTACGATTGGCCTTCTTGACTGCCTCCCCACACTGCCGGCCCATGTTCATCGTGGAGTCAATGACGACTCCAAGATCCTTTTCCGTCTCCGTGCTGGCAAGAGGGGAGTTCCCCAACCTGTAAGTGTGGTGCCGGTTCTTCCTCCCCATGTGCAACACCTTGCACTTATCAGTGTTAAACCCCATCCTATTCTCATCCGCCCACCGTTGCAACCTGTCAAGGTCAGCTTGTAGCCTATTGCACCCTTCTAGTGCGCCCACATCCCCCCACATCTTAGTGTCATCAGCAAACTTGAACAGGGTGCTTTCTACCCCCTCATCCAAGTCACTGATGAAGATGTTGAACAGTGCGGGCCCGAGGACCGAGCCCTGCGGAACCCCACTGCCCACGTCCTTCCAGGTCGAGAAGAACCCATCCACTACCACCCTCTGGGTGCGGCCCTCCAACCAGTTGGCGACCCATTTGACCGTGTGGGCATCGACACCACAGTCTCCCAGCTTTTTGATGAGGACAGGGTGAGAGACAGTGTCGAAAGCCTTCCGGAAGTCCAGAAAGACTACATCCACAGCAACCCCTGCGTCTAATGATTTGGTGACCTGATCGTAAAAGGCCACCAGGTTGGTCTGACAAGACCTGCCACTGATGAACCCATGTTGGTTGCCCCTGAGCATGCATTCCCCCGCAAGGCCCTCCTGGATGTGTGCCAGGATAATTTTTTCAAAGAGCTTACCCGGGATTGAGGTCAGACTAACTGGCCTGTAATTTCCCGGGTCCTCTTTTTTTCCCTTTTTGAAGATAGGGACCACATTGGCCCTCTTCCAGTCCTCCGGCACCTCGCCAGAGCACCACGAGTGCTCATAGAGCCGCGCCAGGGGTCCCGCAATGACCTCGGCCAGTTCCTGTAGAACCCTAGGGTGAAGATCGTCCGGACCAGCGGACTTGAACACATCCAGCCTCTCCAGAAGTACCCTAACTAACTCCTCGCTAACCCTTGGCCCAGGCGTGTCTCTCTCGGGGCCCGAGGGGGGCTCAGCAGGGAGGTGGCTGAACTGGTCCCTACTTAGGAAGACAGAGGCAAAGAAATCGTTAAATATGTTAGCTTTGTCATCTGGCATGACAACTAAGTTGCCCATCGTGTCCTGCAGGGGCCCCACATTACCCGGGACCCTCTTTTTACCCTCTATGTATTTGAAGAAGGACTTCTTATTGTCCTTAATCCGGGAAGCTAGTCCTATCTCCATCTCTGCCTTGGCCTTCCTGACTGCCCCCCTACATCCTCGGGCGACTGTAACATAGTCCTTCTTGGTGATGACCCCATCCCTCCATTGGGTGTATGCCTCCCTTTTAGCAAGGAGACATTCCCGGATGCTCCTAGTGAGCCATGGGGGTTTATGTGCCCTCCTGCTCCCTTTGACCCTTGTTGGGATTACCTCCCTTTGGGCATGGAGGATCGTCTCCTTAAGGAGCAACCACTCACTTTGGACATCTGGCTCCCTTCCCCTCTGGGTCCTCAGTGCTTCCCCAACGATCCTCCTTAGCTTGTTGAAGTCAGCCCTCCTAAAGTCTAGGGCTGTTGACTTGCTGCAGCCCTTTGCCACCTTACGCTGGATGGTGAATTCCAGCAAGCGATGATCACTGTCTCCCAGGTGGCCCATCACCCGCAGCCCCCTCACCAGGTCATCACCCGTGGCCAGCACCAGGTCCAACAAGGCGTCTCCCCTGGTGGGGCTGTGCACCTCCTGGGTTAGATGGAGGTCCTGCAGTCTGGCTAAGAACCGACGTGAGCGATCAGACTTGGCTGACTGCTCTTCCCAGCAGATGTCTGGGAAGTTCAGGTCCCCCATGATGACCACATCCTTAGCCCTCACTGCCTCTGTGAGCTGACCTAAGAATTCCTGGTCGAGCTCTTCTCCCTGGTTGGGAGGTCTATAGTAGACTCCCACCGTTAAGTCTCTATCCCCTGGACTGCCTTTTACTCTAACCCAGAGCACCTCAGAGTGCCCCCCCTCTACCCCCTTGCTAATTGACGAGGAAGTATATTCCTCCTTGATGTAGACTCCTCCACCTTTCCTCCCTATCCTGTCCCTCCTGTATAGCCTATAGCCCTTGACACTCACCGCCCAGTCATGCGATGAGTCCCACCACGTTTCTGTGATCCCCACTATGTCAGGGCTGGTGACAGCTAGGAGGAGGGCAAGTTCCTCCTGCTTCTTCCCCATACTTCGAGCATTCGTGTAGAGGCATTTGAGGCCTCCAACGGTTGTGCCCACTGGCCCCCTAGTCTCAGCAATGCCCCGTCCCCCATCACTTACCTGTTTCTCCCTTTTGACCATTGGTCTGGGCTCGCTGGCTGTTGCTGGGCCTGGTAGTTCATCATCTCCTCCGCCCTCATCTTCCCCCTCCCCCGACGAGCCTAGTTTAAAGCCTGCCGAAGGAGGTTCACCAACCTGGAAGAGAACACACGCTTACCTTTAGGGGAAAGGTGGAGCCCATCCCATCCCAGCATGTCTCTCATCACGATGTGCCGGTCATGGCTGAGGAAGCCAAAGCCCGCCTCGAAGCACCATTCCTGAAGCCTCCAGTTGGTCTCCGCTATGCACATCTCATGGCGTCTGCCTCGACCGCTCACTGGCAGGATGGAAGAGAAGACCGCCTGTGCGCCCATCTCCCTCAGCACGCCTCCCAGAGCATGGTAGTCCTCCATCAGGCAATCAGGGGCTCTCCTGGGCGCATCGTTAGTACCCACATGGACAAGGACCATGGGGTAATAATCGGTGGGCTGGATGATGGACTGGAGCATCCCCTTCACATCCTGAATCTTCGCTCCGGGCAGGCAGTAGACCTCATGTGCTGAGGGATCCTGGCGACAGATGGGGCCCTCCGTACCTCTCAGGATGGAGTCACCAATCATGATGACGCGACGCTTCCTCCTCTTAGGCCTCTTGACTCCTGCCGCCCGCACAGGACATTGTGTGCGCAGAGTCTCCTCCCTGGTATCTTCCACTGCTCCCTCCTCCTCCAGGGCTGCCAGGGCCTCATACCTGTTCTCCAGATGGACAGGAGGAACTGGTGCCGCAACATGGTTAATAGCCCTGGCATGGGAGACCGTCTGCCACTCAGCAGTGGAGGGCTCATCCCGGTCTGCCCTCTCCTCGGTCGTACCACCCTGCAGAGAAAGAAAATACCTATCAATTTCTGTATCACCACTTGATCCTTCTACCTGCTAACTTCATTCATATTCCATGTGCTGCAGAAATCAGGAACCTTGGCTATAAAATCATAAGCAGCCATGCCTTTAGATAAAAGACAGAAATTGTAGTTGCTTGCCACCAGTATTGAGCCTTCTTCCCTAAGAGTGGTGAACCAACCCCCTGAGCCTGTTTGTAGTATGCAAGAGGCCCAGCAGGAAGAAGAAAATGAGCCCAGCCCCTACCCTTGCTTAGGGTAGCTATGCAGCTGGCATAAAGTGATACGTCTATATAATGGGGTTTTCCAACCCCCCTTATATGTATGCAAAAAGAAGCATTCTTGGAGTCTGGGTTGAATGGGACTCTAAAATCAGTAAACCAGAGAAGGGAGTTCAGTTCTGACTGGGTGGTCAAAGAGAACAGTGTTGTCCAGGCCTGGTGGTTGTTGGCTCCCAGTGGGGGTGAAGGAGTGGCCACTGCACGCTGCTAATATGCTGAACCTGAGAAGTCCAGAGACAATGGTGCAACAGCAATCATGAATGGAGGACAAAGACTCTATCCCAAGATGAGGACAGGACTGGGGCTTGCAGATAGACTAAGGTAGGAGAGGGCACAAGGTTGTGTGTAGAGCTGTGAGAGGAGAATGGCCTTGATAGCTAGCACTGCTTACCGCTATTTAGCGATATGGGCTAAGTAGTAGTGGAGCAGGGTGTACGTAGATCCTCCACCTTATTCCTACCCATCGGGACTGCAGACACTGTTACCATGAGGAGGTAAGGTAGTGGAATGAGTGTTTGGCTTAATATACCTCCCTTGTCTTGTGCACTCAACTTTCTCTCACCTTATACTCTGCTTTCTGCATGTCCTTTCACAGCATCTGGTAAAGTGAACTTTAGTTCATGAAAGCTTGCACTGTCTATATGTACCTCATTTAGTTAGCCGTGTTAACCTGAAGTCAGTGAGAAGGCAGGGGAGATACACACCTTCATAGACTAACTCACGCTGGCTTGGTACGCACCGCAGGAGAAACATCACTGTTTGGTGAAGCGGCTGTGCCAACAGCCTGTGGACTCTGTTGACAGAAATACCCACTTCCAAACTCATCCCAATCTGACATTAAATTTAGAGGGCCAGAGCTTTTTTTTTCAAATGCAGACACATTCAGCTCTCGGCACTGGCTCATTATGCAGAGACCTGTTTCAAAAAGACCTCCCCAGCTTTCTACCACCCAGGTTAATAGGTCTCTTGGAAAACATCTGAAGCACCACTGGAAAACCACTTGGAAAACCACTGAAGCACTGACCACATGGCCTTGTTTCTGCCTTCTGATTTATTGATTGAACCTTTACGACAGTCTCACCCCTGTCTAATTATTAGGCTTACTGGGGCACACAAAAACCTTCTACCTTTAAAAGAATCTTGTCTGCAGGCCTCAAAATGGCCATTTTCAAGCAATCCTGTGAACAAAACGCTGGCTACATGAATGTTTGCCAAGTGCAAACATCAAAGGGATGGAGGGAACGAAGTCAAAAGCCAGTTTTTGAATGGTTTGCTATTCATGAAAAGATTTTTACCCTATTCAAATATAACTCTTTCATTCTCTAAATGGCATGGGCTAGGTGCATTCTAGTTCTCTTAATAAAAGGAAGCAAATTAGTCTAAGCAGAATCATTCATGCCCCTCTGATCATTAGTTCCTCTATACCACAATGATTTGAGCCAACATGTATGTATGCACATGTGTTTGCAGGTGTAATTAAGGGCCTTACAATATGTCTGGGAGTAGAATGCTCTGTTAACATTTAGAAAGCATGTCTTGATTCAATACATACCAAAGCAGCCTATAGTTTACATGATTGCACTGTGAATACTCTGCAATATTAAACGGACTTATCCAGTTGCCAAGCCAGTTCCCACTTAGTTCAATGCAGGCCACCAGGGATTTGAAAGCTGTTCCATTTTGGTATGAAAGTACTATTTTTAAAGCTGAACATTAAGTTAGCCCTTTATTGACTTTCAATTTCTATCCTCTTACATTTCCATGGCAACTCTGGCCATTATCTCTGTGTTTAACTTTCCCCTTTCATTTTGTTGCAAGATGATTTGAGTGGTGCTAAAGGGTTAAACTATCCTCTTAAAAATCCCCAATTCCAAGCAATTATTTGATTTTTTTATTTTTTTTTTAGACTAAATTGCCGAGTTTGTGGTTTAATGAAAACTGTCTCTGGAATATTTGCCCGGAAGAATCCTTCAGGGTGATAACAAGTACAAGTCACAAACTCGCTCTCTCTCACCCGGACTTCTATTATTACTGCATTCTAAATTCTAATATAGCATCTGAGGTTGCAAGTGCAGTAGCTATAGCAATAAAGTAGGTTGCAGGCAAAATTTTACTCTGGTAACGCTGGCATTTTGTTTAGAGTTTACAAGTGGCCTTGTTGTGGGGAATGTCGCTTTCATTGCTTCCAAAGTTTGGGGAAAAGAGGAGAGCTCTACGCCCTCCAAGCTCAGCTATGTCATTCACACAAGGTCTACATGGAGGGAAGAGGAGGGGTGATGGGGGACAGAAAATAGCTGTATCACTACTGCTAGAAAGCGCATCAAGAGAATGTGCTTTGAGCTGACACGATCTCTCTTTCAGCTGAGGGATATACACACGTCCACATGGCTGGAACAAATTCCCTGCTCTCCCCATTGCCAAATCTTTCCACCCTGTGAAGTAGTACATAGATAGACAAAGCCATGCCTTTGCCCCTTTCTGGGGGATTATATCCCTGGAAGAAGCCATTGTGTGATGTCCTGATGAAGGCAGGCATGGCTCACTGTGCCCCTCTTCATGTGCAAAGTGGGATCACAATGTAACTCCCATTAATTTTCATTGGATGAATTATTGGACTAAGTACAGACAGTCAAAAAAACCTGAGGGTGAATCTATTCTATCTTGACAGGCTAGTTTAAGCTGCAGAGATTGAACTGATAAGCAAGTGATTATTAGGCTTGTGCAAAGCAGCTAGTATTCGCACCGGATTCGGATTCAGCCAATTCAGGGGACAGTGATTGGATCTGGTGATTTGAATCACTGTCCCGATTCAGTTTGGCTGAATCTCATTTGGAGATTCAGCAGCTGCCAAATCTCTGAATGTCCAAATCAGGCAGGCCCACCCTCTGCCTGCTCTCCCAGCCACGGCACTTGTTAAAAAAAAAGCCCCGGTTCACCGGGTGCTGCTGGGTGGGGGGGCAATCCCCACTGCCCTCTACTGCCCCTCTGCACAAACCCCCTGAGCCCCCCCACTCCCCCAGCCGGGGGCCCTGCCCGGCCCAGTTCCGGCCCTTTAAGAAAAAAAAACCCAGACTCATTGTTCCTGCCAGTGGGAGGTGGGGGAATGATCCCTGCTGCCCCCCATTGCCCCATGCCATATAGGGGGCTGTGCACAAGTCCCAAGACCACTGCAGGAGTGGTGAGTCCCAGGGCTATCCTTGTTTGGTTTTTTTCTTAATGGGCTGGAGCTGGCCCGGGCAAGGCACCCATGGGGGGGGTGGAGGGGACAAGGGGGTGTTGGGGGGCTCATGGCACAGCCTGCAATGCAGTATGGCGCAGTGAGGGGCAGTGGGGATTGCCCTCCCCCACCCGGTAGCAGCCTGTGAGCACCAGGGCTTTTTTTGAAAGTACTGGGAGCTGGGGCAAGTGGGGTGGGGGGAATCGGGGGGAGCTGGCAGGCGTTTCCCCTATGGTCCCCTCCCCTGCCCCCTACTTAGCAGCTCAGAGTCATCTACAGCTCCCTGCTGCAGCCACTGGGGACTGCCCGAATCATCAAAGCTCTCTGAATCTTTTCCCAAGATTTGGAGAGCTTTGAATCAATTCAGACCTTTTAACTGGTCCCCTGATTTGATTTGGATTTGGAGAGTTGGCCACTGAACCGGGCTGAATCTCTTCTGCATTGAATTGTCACCCAAAGCTTCGCACAGCCCTAGTGAACAGACATTCAGTTTTGATTCTGGAAATGCAGCCACATGCCTGCAGTGGCTCAGGTCAGAAACTGGGGGCTGCGGGGTAGTGCTACAGCCTGCTTCCCTGCTCAGCTGGAGCTGACAGCTTGGGTCAAGGCTAGCCTGCCCACCTTGCAAGGGGGAGAGGGGTTATAGGGAAGGTGCAAAACATCCTGGGATGCGGGGGGACTGCGCATTAACTCAAATCTGGAGGTAATCTGGGACTGAAGTTCAATACATCAATTTTAACCTAAGTCAGTTAAGTCTGATACTACATCTATCCAGGTTTATCTTAAACTGGTTTTGGCTTTTTGAAAGTGATTTATTTGCCTTGAACTTCTGTTGTGTTATGGATTTGAACCTCACGTATACTGGTTTATATGTAATTTCTGTCCCTAGCCCAAGAGAACTAGGGCAGTTCCCCATAGTGCTGCTGATGTAGCAACTAAATGATCTGCATGGGCCAATCTTTCATGTTGGATCTAGTCCCAGCTGTAGGTGTTGGCCACCCATGCGCTGCTGACTTCCTGGGGCTTCTGACTAGAAACATATCTGCAGGTTAAAGAGCATTGTAACCTTTATTCCATCACTTCTCATTAGTCCTAAATGAACCACCCTAAATAATTCCACCCTCTACCTTAACATTGACACCTTCCAAGTATTTTCAGGCCATTATTAAATCACCTCTTTACTCATCCTTTATCTGAGCTGTCCATAATTAGTTCCTTTAATCTTTCTTCATAGGTCAATCCTGCTAAACCCTTAATCATTTTTATCTCCTTTTCCTGGATCCCTTCCAGTTTGCTGACTGTATTTTTTTTTCACATTGAGGAATGTAGTGGTTGTACTGTAGTCTGCTGTGTACACTCCATGACAGTTGAAGTCGGGGCTTTGGGTGGCAGTGGTTGTTAGTCAATTCAAGTATGGCTCAGCCAGAAAGAAGCCCTGAAAACAATCACACCTAGATGTAGTATAGGAACATAGCCACATTGACAATCTTCCTCATCTCCCTAGGTGGCATCAATTTATACTAGTTAAAGAACTTTTTGTCAATGTAGTTTAGGTTGTGCAGGAAGGCAAGTCTTGTATATCAGCAAGCAGACTCCTTTTATTGGCATAAGCTGTGTCTCTACCAGCGTTTTTGCCAGTAGAGCTGTTGTTGTATAGCATTGCCTGGGATTCCATTGGCATATATTCATTTCAGCTGTAGACCCGTACTCATTTACACGAGCTGAGAATATGGCCTTTGATCTTCTCTCCAGCCACCTACAGATTCACTGCAATTGTCCCACTCTCCAAGGCTTTGTGCGCCTGCTATAGGCTACTGACAGCTGCATGCAGCATTCAAATGCATTCACATCCGTGCTGTATCCTACCCAGCTCTGTGACGTGAAGCCTTTGCGCACACAGCCCAGAATAGCACGGCCTTTTCTTTTTCTTTTTTTTTTTTTGCATTGCTACTAATAATGCTACTTCTGCATTTTCCTGCTGCTTCTCTCCTAGGATTTAAAAACCTTTTTCAAATGTTCTTGAACTCACCTTCATTTAATCTTTGTCAGGTTAGGTAACTGTACAGCTGGGGAAAACGAGGCACAGCTGATTTTCCTAAGACTGTGCTGTTCTTGTGTAACATGGAAGGGAGCAGAATGCAGGAGTCATGGCTTCTTGGCCAGTACTTTGAAGGTCATGATTTCCTGTTGATTGAAACTCTGTGATGGTAGCATAGATCATATATGCATTTTAATGTTCCCAAATGTTGTATGTGAGACTAAAACAAATTCCAGACCCAAAGAAAGGTGTCTGAGCACTGGGAAAATTGAAATGCAATGAGTATGGTGTGTGCATGTGTTTTTAAAATAAGGAGGAAAGAGCCAATGAATTAGGAGCAGAATGGAGGGATGACAAATGCATTTCACAGTCTGGCCATTGTTTGGTTCTCTTTTTATGACCACAAGGAGATGCTATCCCCTTCTTCCTCTCTCTTTGACTTTGGACATGGATGAGCTGGCCAGGCATCCTAACTCACATGTAGGCATTGGGGAAATCCAAATCCTGGTCTCTAATGTCCCATGTGCTGTCTTCCCTGACTGATTTGTACTCTTCAGTCTATGAGTGGCTGCCAGTGGTTGCCAGGAAGAAGCTGCTCTCTGACAGCAGACATGATGTGTGCATGTGAGTCCCAGACATTGCAGTTGTCAAGCCTTGGGTTAGGTGTCTCATGCCAGACTATATAAAAATGGTATAGTCATCCCTTTTTTCAGAACATGGAAATTTACCATGAAATATGGGAAATTGTAGGGGTATAAGTTGTAGCCATGTTGGTTTAAGAGTATAGGCAGACAAGGATCTTTGGGCAAATCCAATATCTTTTATTAAACCAAATAACAATAGTTGGAAAAATTTTTCTTTGCAAGCTTTCAGGTACAAACCCCTTTCAGCAGGCTGAGGAAGTATCTGCAGTTGGTCAGCGCTCTTCCTAGATGGAATAGGAGCCAGAGGCCAGTATGCATGTGAGAATACCAGTCAGTGAAAATGCAAATTGAGGAAGTCAATGGGTGAGAGAGAGGTGGCAGGTGTGGGGGAAGGGGAATGTAGACCTGGTGATAAGACTATAGCTGGTAAATAGTAGAGAGGTTACCTGGGGTATCAAATGTTAGGCAGGTTATAATGCGTCATAAATCTAATATCTATATTTAGTCCATGATTTTTTGTATTTGGTAGGTTGATGAAGTGAAGTTCATAGGCTTATCTGCAAAAGGTGTTTTGTAAATTCCCTTTGAGCAGTACCTATGCAAAAAGGCCAGTCAGTTAAAATGTAATTGAGGTGTTCAGTAGGTGAGAGACAGGTGGTGGGGGAGGGGGAATAAAGTGGCTGCAGGCAAAGGATGAGACAGGAGGAGGGGGAGGAGGGGAGGGAATGGGAATAGCTGGTAAAAAGTGGAGGGTTTACCTGGGGAGTCAGATGTTAGGCAGGTTACAATGTGTCATACATCCAATGTCTGTATTTAGTCCATGGTTTTTTGTATCCAATAGATTGATGAAAGCTCATAGGCTCATCTGTTCATAGGCTTGTCTGTGAAAGGTGTTTCTTAAAGTCCCTTTGAGGATTAGAACTGAGAGATTGGAGAGGGAGTAGTTTTCTTGTGAGACATGTGCCCCTACAGGTAATTGGGTATTCTTGTCTTTGATGGATTGTCGGTATGCATTCATTCAGGTATGCAGTCATTGTTTGGTTTCTCCTACATGTTTTCCATCAGGGTATTTGGTGCACTGGATGGAGATATAAGACATTTGTGGAAGTGCAGGTGTAAGACCCAGGCATGGTGATGGTTCTGTTGCAGAGTGCAGTTATTGTGGGAGTTGTGGGGATGTGTTGGCAGGTTTTACAGTTCTTGTCACGGTATGGTCTGGATCTATTTGGTATGTTTTGGGCTGTAGGAAGTTTGATTCTGGTGATGAGGTTGGTGAAGTTTGGTGCTGGTTTAAAGGCAAGGTTGGGTGGTTCTGGGAAGATGTCTTTGAGAAGTGAGTCTTCTTCTGGTATGGGTTGCAGTTGTTTGAGGATTTTCTTTATAGGTTCCAGGGAGGGATTGTGTGACATAACTAGTGGTGTGCAATTCATGGGGGGGTTTCCTTTTTGTACTGCATCAATTCTTCATGTAGTACCTGGATGGATCTTTCAAAAGTGTGATCTATTTCTCTGAAGGAGTGTCCTTGTTCATAGTTTCATAGTTGATAGGGTCAGAAGGGACCTAAACAGATCATCTAGTCTGACCCCCTGCCATGGGCAGGAAAGGATGCTGGGGTCAAATGACCCCAACTAGGTGATTACCTAACCTCCTTTTGAAGACCCCAGGGTAGGGGCAAGCACCACTTCCGTTGGAAGTTGGTTCCAGCTCCTAGTGGCCCTGACAGTGAAGTAGTGCCTCCTGATGTTTAGTCTGAATCTACTCTCAGTCAACTTATGGCTGTTGTTCCTTGCCACCCCCAGTAGTGCTCAGGGGAACAGGGACTCTTCCATTGCCTGCTGGTCCCCCTTGGCAAGTTTGTAGGTGGCCATCAGATCCCCTCTCAGCCTTCTTTTGTGGAAGCTGAACAGGTTCATGTCCTGTAGCCTCTCCTTGTAGGGCCTGCCCTGCTGCGCCCTAATCATGTGAGTGGCCCTCCTCCGGACCCTCTACATGTTGGCCACATCCCTCCTGAAGTGCGGCACCCAGAATTGGACACAGTACTCCAACTGCGGCCTGACCAGTGTTGCATAGAGGGGGGGGGATCACCTCCTTGGACCTGCTCGTGATGCATCTATGGATATATAACAAGGTATGGTTGGCCTTCCTGACTGCATCCCCACACTGGCGGCCCATGTTCATCTTGGAATCAATAGTGATTCCAGGATTCTTCTCTGCCTCTGTGCTGATGAGAAGCGAGTTCCCCAGCCTGTAGGTATGGTGCTGGTTCTTCCTCCCCAGGTACAGCACTTTGCACTTGTCCATATTGAAACCCATCCTATTCTCATCCGCTCACCTCTGTAACCTGTCCAGATCTAGTTGTAGCCTGTCCCTCTCTTCTAGTGTGCTCAGTTCTCCCCGCATCTTAGTGTCATCTGCAAACTTGAACAAGGTGCTTTTCACCCCCTTGTCCAAATCACCCATGAAGATATTAAACAGTGCGGGTCCGAGGACCAAGCCCTGGGGAACCCCACTGCCCACATCTCTCCAGGTTGAAAATGACCCATCCACTAACACTCTCTGGGTGCGGCCCTCCAGCCAATTTGTGACCCATCTGACTGTGTAGGCATTTACACCAGAGACGCCTAATTTTTTTAATGAGGATGGGGTGAGAGACAGTGTCGAAGTCCTTCCCAAAGTCCAGGAAGACTACGTCCATCGCGACACCTGCATCCAAGGCTTTTGTGACCTGGTCATAGAAGGCCACCAGGTTGGTCTGACAGGACCTGCCTCTAATGAACCCATGTTGATTGGCCCTAAGCATAAACAGATGTGTTCTTGGATAATTTTCTCAAAGAGCTTCCCCAGAGCCAAGGTAAGACTAATGGACCTATAGTTTTCTGGGTCCTCTTTCCTACCTTTTTTGAAAATGGGGACCACATTGGCCCTTTTACAGTCATCAGGCACCTCACCAGAGCACCACGAGTGCTCGTAAAGCTGTCCCAGGGGTCCTGCAATGACCTCTGCCAGTTCCCTAAGCACTCTGGGATGGAGATTGTCAGGACCTGATGATTTGAACACATCTAGTCCCTCCAGAAATTCCCTGACTAGGTCCTCACTGATCCTGGGCCTGGCTGCGCCTCTCCTGGGTCCGTCCGGGATCCCAGCGAGGGGGGATGTCCCTGTCCCTGCTCAGAAAAATGGAAGCAAAGAATCTGTTAAAGAGATTAGCTTTGTCATCTGGTATTACCACCAGATTACCAAGTATGTCCTGCAGAGGCCCCACATTATTTGGCACCTTCTTTTTACCCACTATGTATTTAAAAAAGGACTTCTTGCTATCTTTGATCTGGGTTGCTAGTCCAAGTTCCATCTCTGCCTTGTCCTTCCTAATAGCCCCCCTACAATCTCGAGCCAAGGAGGTATAATCCTCGTTAGTGATGGCCCCTCCCTTCCATTGGGTGTACGCCTCCTTTTTGGCTTTGAGGCATTTATGGATGCTTTTGGTGAGCCATAGGGGTTTTGAGCACTCTCGCCCCCTTTGATCCACGTGGAGATTGTCACGTTTTGGGCTTGGGGGATCATCTCCTTAAGGAACGACCACTCTTCCTGGACTCCCAACTCCCCTCCCCTCCGGGACCTCAGTGCTTCCCTGACTAGTCTCCTTACCTCATTGAAATCTGCCCTCCTGAAGTCCAGGGCTGCTGCCTTGCTGCAGGCCTTTGACACCCTGCACTGGATGGTAAATTCCAGCAGGTGATAGTCACTATTGCCCAGGTGGTCGAGCACCGACAGTCCCCTCACCAGGTCATCGCCTGTGGCCAGGACCAGGTCCAACAAGGCATTTCCCCTGATGGGACAGTTCAGTGAAAGCCCTTTTGAGTTTTCATAGTTTCATCATTGTTAGGGGCTGGAAGGAACCTCAGATCATTGGGTCCAGCCCTCCTGCACTTGGGCAGGAAAGACTGCTGGGATCAGATGACCCCAGCGAGATGGGCATCAAGACACTTTTTGAAGATCACCAGGGTGGATGACTGTACTCACTCTGGGGGAGTCTTTTCCAAACCCTTGGCACTCAGCTTGTAAATAAGTTTTTCCTTATGTCTAGCTTGAAGCAATCCTCGATCAGCTTGTGCCCATTATTTCTTGTCCTCCCCTGGGTAGCCTTGGTGAACAGATGCTCCCCCAGGCCCTGATGTAAGTCCTTGATATACTTATAGGCTGCCACCAAGTCCCCCCTGAGTTTTCTTTTATCCAGGCTGAACAGTCCCAAGGTTTTCAGCCTCTCCTTGTATAGCCTGGTCTCTAGGCCTCTAATCATGCCATGCATGTCGCCCTTCTTTGGACTCTCTTGAGCTTTTCCACATCCTTCCTGCAGTGCAGTGCCCAGATCTGGACACAGAACTCCAGCTGCAGTCTCACCAAGGATGAGTAGAGAGGGACGATGGCATCCTTGGCCTTGCTTGAGATGCACTGGTAGATGAATGGCAGTGTTTAATTAGCTCTGCCAGCTATGGCATTGCATTGGTGGTTCATGTTCATTTTGTTGTCTATCATGACACCCAGGTGTCATTCAGATGTGGTATTAGCAAGCATAACACTGCTGAGCCTGTGTGTTGTGGATTATTTCTCCCCAGATGGAGCACTTTGCATTTCTCTGTATTAAAAAGCATCTAGTTGAGGTCTGCCCACCTGATGAGCCTGTCCAGGTTGGCTTGGATTGCCAGTCTGTCTTTGAGCGTGACCATACTTCCCCGCAGTTTGGTGTTGTCAGTGAACTTTGCTTAGATAGCTTTTAATACCCGAATCCAAATTGTTGATGAACATGTGAAAAGCACTGGTCTAAGTATTGAACCCTGAGGTGTGTCACTGGTCACCCTCTACCATGATGACTCAGTTCCTTCAATCAGTACTGTCTGCATCCTACCACAAAGCCAGTTACCTTGCTACCAGACCATAAAGTAGTTGAGGCTGTATTTTCCCAATTTTTTCATGAGGGCTTTGTGGGAGGCCAGGTCAAAGGCCTTTTTGAAGTCCAACCATATGACAACAATGTTATTTACCCCATCCAGGTGGTGAGTAACCTGATTATAGAAGGCAATGAGGTTGCCCATAATGAAGTCATGTTGGCTGTCCTTCAGAATACTGCCTTCTGCTATCCTGTCTTTGATGGATTCTTTGATAATTTTCTCCAGGATTTTACCAGGGATTGGCCTGTAATTTCCTGGGTCCTCCTTTCTCTATTTCTTAAAGATAGGCACCATGCTGGCTTTCTTTCAGTCATCTGGGACCTCTTCTGACTGCCACAAGTCTTCACATAACTTTGTCATTAATTGCACGATGACATCAGGCAGTTATTTTAGCACCCTCAGATGAAGTTCATCTGGTCCTGCTGACTTATAGATATTTAGCCTTTGTAGGTGCTCCCCTACAAGATCTATGTCAACTATGGAAGGGTGGTCACCTCCATCATGGTCATCCTGTATCCTGTCAAGCAGGATAACACCCTTGGACTGGTGGAACACCAATGTGAAGTATTCAGTCAGGAGTTCGGTTTTGTCCTGAGTGTCAATTATCAGATGTCCCATTTCATTCATCAGGGGCCCTATGCTTCCCTTATTTTTCACCCAACTTCCTACATATTTAAAGAAGGACTTTTGTTGTCCTTAATTCTGATTGCCAATCTGTTTTTGGTTTGTGCTTTTGCTGTCGGGATCTGCTCCTTACAGATTTGGGTTCTTGCTGAGTCCTCCTTCTTGATAGCTATTCCTGACTTCCATCCTTTGCAGGCTTCTTGTTTTTGTTTCAGGAGGTCCATTACTGCCCTGTTGAGCTAAGGGGGTTTCCCAGCCCTTCTGCTGCCTTTCTTATGAAAGGGAAAGGACATCCTTTGAGCTTTTAGGTTCGCTTTCTTGAGAAACGACCACTCTTCTTGTACTGCCTTCCTCATCGGATCATGGTCCTGCAGGGCCTCACCAACCAATCTCCTAAGCTTGTGGAAATCAGCTTTCCTAAAATCAAGGATTTCTACTTTACTGGCCAGTTTCCCTGATTTATGGTGAATGGAGAAAATTATCATTATTATTATGGTCACTGTGGCCCAATTTCCTTTTGATCCTCAGATTGCTGACTAGATTGTTCCCTTTGGCCAGAACGAGGTCTAGCAGTGCCTTGCCCCTGGTCAGCCCATTGACTTTTTGTATGTGATGCAAGTGAGGAAGCTTTGTGTGCGATCAGATTTAGCTGAGTGCTCAATCCATGAGATGTCTGAGTACTTGAAGTCACCCATGATGACCATGCTTCAAGAGCGTGCAGCCTCTGCTAGTTCTCCAAAGAATTCCTGGTTGAGTTCCTCTTGGTTTGGAGGTGTGTAATAAGCTCCTCTGGTCAAATCCCCTTCCCTGCACTCTCCCCATATCTGACCCAGAGTGGCTCAAGTCGCCCTTCTTTGTTTTCAATCTTTGCTTCTAGGGAGGTTTAATGTTCCTTCACATAAAGAGCAACTCCACTGCCCTTCTTCCTAACATGTTCCCTCCTATACAGGGTATATCCATCTATGCCTGTGATCTAGTCATAGGTGGAGTACCACCACATTTCTGTGATCCCTATGAGATTGTATTGGTTGTTGGTTAATAGGAGGGCCAGTTCCTACTGCTTGTTTCCCGTACTTCCATCATTACAATACAGGCACCTAAGCCTGCCATTGGAGGTTCTAGGCTTTTGGGTGAGCTGTGGAATAACCTGTCCATTGGCCAGTAATGGAGAAAGTGTTTTATTGTACCCTTGGATGCTGGTTTCGAGGTTGCCATTTTTGGGGGCTTGTGCTAGTGGTTGATGGCCCATCTCCCCAGTGATCTCACTTTAAAGGCCTATCTGAGAGGTCTGACATTCTAGCCAAGAACAGCTCTCCTTTGGTGTGAGATGGATGCCATCCCTTCCTAACAGGCTGCAGTCCTGGAGGTGCATGCCATGGTTGAAGAAGCCGAAGCTCCCACAGTAGCACCAGGGCCAGAGTCTTCTGTTTACTACCTCTGTGCATTTGTGAAGTGACAATCATAGGTGTTCTCCCCAGTGCAAATTCAGTGGTATCAGAGGGCTTGGCTGTAAATTACAGCTTTCTTTGTGTGTTTAGGGTGATTACTGGTTCTGTGGAGATATGAATGTTGGTCTGTGGGTTTTCTGTATATGGTGGTCTGTAAGGCTCTAGTTTTCAAAAGCAGGGCTTAGTGTCCCAGCTGGATCTGGCTTCCTAGTGTGGGATCTGTTGTAGGGTAGGTGTGTCAGTGCCAAGGCTGTATAGAATGTGCTCTGGGATTGGCACCAAAAAAACCCGCCTTCAGTGCATTTCACTCAATTGCTTAGCAGCAACAGCAGAGAGGAATATTCAAAATATCCTTGGAGTTAAAGAACGAACCATCTAAAAAGCTACTCTGGAGCCAACTGCCCATTAGCAGCATGCAGCTTCACTATATGTGTGGGTGGACCAAAAAGGGAATGAGATGCCAGTGGCATAGCAGGCATACTTTAGCTGGACAGATGAGTTGCAAGCTACATGAGATGGAAGGTGTCTTTGCTAAATGAATCCGTATGAGAAGATAGCATATGGGGAGCTGGTCCACCAAATGATCTTTCCTTTCTTTTTTTTCAGTCCATAGCTTGAGCCACTAGTCTGGAGGACTGAGGAGGAAAGAAGCTAGATAACTGACCTCTGCCTTGATAAACTGCTTGATGGGCCTTCCCAGAAGATCTCCAGGAAAGACCCAGGCAGGAGCTGATGGTTTCTGGTTGGATGTATTGCTATTGTATTTTGTGAGAACCATTGGGTTTGGGGATAGGGAGAGTATTCAATGTCCTGTCTAGGCAATACTTTGGGCTGTTTGCAATTCTTTTTTTCCTGAAACACATGAAAAAGTCTCTTTCTTTGCTAGGTGCTCACAACAGGCTTGTGGCTGATTCCTTGTTGATCAGCAAAAGTGAAAAAAGACCCTTCCTAGCTATTAATCTAAATCCTCTCTTTGGATTTCTTGATTGCTAACTAAATGATTCAGAACAAGGAGAAGGAATTTTCAGAGCAAATCTGGCTGCCACCCAAAGCCGATCCTTACAAAAAGATACAAATGAATGCATTTAACTACATTGCTCCTGGAATATTGTGCATGTGGACATGTGCACGATTGTTTTTGCTTTTGAAAGATTTGGACCCTGTCACAGAACGTGTCTCTAATGCGATTGTTCTCAGTACGACAGTTGGGCTTGATTTATTCCCTGGAGAGATGGTGAAGTCTACATGTTGCCATGTTTTTAACAGGTCACTGGCTTTTTTTCTGCCTTAGCAGTTCAGGTAACTGGTGTGAAGTAGCCCTGTCCCCTCTTTAAAACTGTACCAAACGCTTTCAGTTAGAAGATGGCAATAGGATTTTTTTCTAAGTAACTTGGGTGCAGATGATGTGGTAAAAATGGAGCAGTTAAAGGGGGCAGGAAAATAAAGTCAGGTGCCTGATCTTGTTCTTTTCCCTCCCTACGAAATACTTGATTAGAGATGATGGGCCTGAACCTGAGCCTTGGATCTAAACATTTCTGAGATTTGGAAAAATTCAGATCTGAACTTGATTGCTGGGCACTTATATAGCAGACCAAACTAGAGAAAAAACACTTGTACTGTGGTGAAGCTACAATATGCACCTAGACTGAATTTCTTTTTTCCCATGCCGCAAAGTTGAGAAACGTCTGATCTTGGATCATACAGCTACTGCCACCAGAAGAGTCCTTCATAATCTTTTAATTACCATCTCTAATTACCACAGAATGCACAAGTGGGTGTGTGACCTTTGTTCCATGGCATGTTGTATATGTGAATATTAGAGGTATGTGAAGCGGGCCCTGTTTGATTTGGATTTGGCCTGAATCAGGGACAGTAATTCGATTCATTGATTCAGATCACTGTCCCTGATTCGATTTGGCCGAATCCGAATCTAAAGATTCGATGCTGATGTGGAGAATCAGCAATTCAGACATAGAAAAACTTTTAAAGCTGTGTCTACATACCTTGAGGTAGCAGGTATGGCTTGTGATCACTGTGATGCTGGGGTGCATGGAGCATCCCACAGGAGTGCGGGAGGGGTGGGGGATGGGCCCTCCATGTGCTCAGTGTGTGCTTATGGATCCACTTCTGGGTCTGGCAGGGAGTGTGCTGTGGGGCCCCCCCATGCCTCCCTGGCTTGGCAGTGAGCTGCAGGGGGACCCCAAGTGCCCCCCCCCAACCCAGGAGGAATTAGTCGCTGAGCCACGCCCTCCCTAGTGGACTTGGAAGTGGGCCAGAAGTGTTTCCGGTCCACTTCTGGGTCTGGTGCTAAGCATGCTGGGGAGCCTCTCATGCTTCTGTGGGATGCTCCATGCGTCCCAGCATCGCAGCACTCAGTATCTCCTGCTACCTAGAGATATGTAGAAAAAACATTTAAAGCTGTGTCTATGTCCGAAACTCCACATCTTTCTGAATTTCTCTGAATCGATTTGGAGGGTTCCAGTTTGATTCAGAGAGATTAAAGGGTCCTCTGATTTGATTCAGAGGTTCAGCCACTGAACTGGGTGAATCTCCACCGCATCGAATCAGGGACTGAAGCTTGGCACAGCCCTAGTGAACATGATCATGGTTGGCTGGGCTTATGTTTGTCCATAGCATGTGTAACTTTAGGATAGTGAGTGTCCAAATACACTTTCCATCTCTAAATATTCCACTTGTACAGTGTGTATTTCTGCTTATGATACATGAGTGCCAGTGGGACTGAGAACATCCATGCCATTATGTAGGTCTCTATTTACATGTGAGCTGGGGTAGCATGTTGTGTGTGACCTTAGATATAGCTCTGTTTTCGGTGGATATGGGGTTTATTCTCAGGGAAGCTCTAATCTTAGAGGGTCTTAACATACTCTGCCAGTGAATTGGAGGGCACTTTGAGTGCTAGCAATGACTTACTGGAAATGGCTTGATTTTTATAGAACAGAGGTTGAGTGTGATCATGTCCTATCATAATTCTATCTCATTTGGATGCATCTCTCCCAGGAATGAAAGAATTGTTTTAAGAACAGGAAGGCTCAAACTGGAACTTTTTATCCAGATGTCTCCTTTTCCCTCAGCGGGTATGGCTAAAACAGAACTTGTACCTAAGCCCCACCCCTGCAAATCCAGAACAAGCCCCATCTCTGGTTACTGTTACAATAGTGAACAGCAGGCTTGGATGCTGAGGGCGCCAGTGACTTTGTTCAAAGAGAAGCCAAGGAAATTAGGAAGGGAAATGAGTGCATCCTCCCGCCTCCCCCAAAAACCGATGGAGGATGGGATGCTGAACATCTACCCTCTCTCCCTGATACTGACCTAATATCCCACTTCTGGATGCCTTCAACTTTTTCTCCAGTTCATTGGTTAAAGTGTATGGATATCAGAAGGTCACATGCAGCTTCTCTTCCAATCCCACTCCTCTCTCCAGCTGGCATGGGGCAGCACCATGGACCGTTACATGTACGTTCAGGTTCCAGCCCATCCCCCTGTATTTTTGCTACCTTTACCATAGGAAATGAGGACAGGGTGTGCCACATCCCCAGAAAGGCTTTTATTGTGAGCCATGCATATGTTTCCTGCTGCACTGAATTATCTCTACCACTTCTAGCTCCCTATGGGCTGTGATGTTTCCACTTGGGCCTATTATCCTCAATAAGTGGATTCAACTGTAAATATTTACATAAATACTACTTGAGAAGCTTGGCAGGGGATTGACTCTCCAACCTCTGAGCTCTTTGTGCATATGTCCAACTTAAAGCAAGCTCTATGGTCCCAGAGGTTTCTGGATCAGAGATCTGTACTGAAGCGGCTTTAAGGTTATGGCCAAGTCTCAACTCCTATGACAGATAAATACCACAAACAAATAAAGGAACCTAGTCACTCACGACATCTAGTGGGAAACACAGTGAAGTGGGCCATACATCCTGGCTCTTGTTAGTGCTGGGATGTGGGCAGCCAGGCCCGGGGGCTAACTGGGGATTGAGCTTACTGGATGGGGGGGAAAAGTTAATATTGAAGAGGATAAGCAGAGCTCAGAGATGAGCCAAGGCAGGAAGCCAGTAGGTTAAAACGCAAGCAAGCAAGTTAGCAGAGTGTAATCTAGGATCTAGAGGAATCCTGTTGTCCAGACACTTTCTGTTGTTCTTCTTCCTGGTCTTATGCAGGGGAGTGGAAGGCGAAGTGGTGGGAGCCAGCCACTCGGGTATCAGGGAGCAGGCTGAGTCTTGGGCACTGCTGCAGCCTTTGGCCAGGCCCCATGCAGCCTCTGGGGACAGCAGTAGGATGGTAGGGTGGGGTAGACAGCTGTGATGATTAGGCCAAGGCCCTGGGTTCAAGGCTGTAGGCCTGATGGAACTGCCATTGATCTTGTGTTAGTTGGTCACCTTCTGTCCATTATCTTGTTTGTTTAGATCTGTAGCTCTCCCTATATTATACCCTCTATATACACAAAGAGGTACCAGTCTCAGTGAGGGCTTCTCCTGTAATATTAAGCAGAGAGCAGTAGGAAAACGACAACAGTAGATCTGTCCTTCTTGTGCTGGATGTTTCACACAGTCCACATTTGGAGAAGGAAGTGACCTGGGTTCTTACACCCACCTGAAATGGACCTTGTCTAAAGCTCCAAATCCAGCCACGAGAGGGTCTGTTACTTTATGGCCTATAGCAGGGGCGGGTAATTATTCTGAGCGGAGGGCCACTTACTGAGTTTTGGCAAGCCATCGAGGGCTGCATGACAGGCAGCCAGAGGCAGATAAATATTAATTTTCTAAACTGGGGGGGGGGGCCTGGGCCAGATAGAATGGCCTGGAGGGCCACATTTGGCCCATGGGCTGCATTTTGCCCACCCCTGGCCTATAGAGATAAAGGCAGAATTAATGTCACATAAACTCAGAGAAGGTGGGGTTTGGCTTCCCCTCTCCCTTATGTTTTCCTTCCTAAGGATGCCAGGATTGTGACAGAGCATCGTCACATTTTCCCATATAGCTTGAAAGCCTGGACCAGTTCAAGTCAAACTGCAAAATTCCTCTTGATTCCAGTTCAGGATCAATGTCACCTGGAATACTGTCACTGATATCTTCAAAAAACTCAGAAGGGATATTCGAAGCAGATAGCTTTCTCTGATATCACTTTATTTAGAAACACTTGTACTATCTGATTATATTCTTTTTGTGATAGTTTTTACTGAGATCTTTCATTAGAGCATACAGGTCCGTTCTCCCTATGCATGCCAGACTAGGAAGGATGGTAGCTGGATGTTCCACAAGGGATGTAGACACTAGACAGCCCCCAGTGGAGGGTTATCCCAGAACTAAGACCTATTACATGTTCTATCAACCATATACTCCATCCAAAGAAATTCTCTACCTTCAGCTCTCTGAGAGCCAAAAGGACCTTACAGTACTTTCAATGGCTGCTTCTAGCATTAGATGGGTTCTGCTATTAGATGCTGCCATGGTACTTGCCCAGGTATGCCTGGGAATAAATTATTTACCTGGTGTGGCAAGATCCTGGGATTGAACAATAAAGTGTTTAGTACCTTCCCAATAGAAATGAACTTGCAGTGAAAGAGGAATGTACTCCAAATCTAAAGTCTTCCTCTGTTTTGTTACATGCCAGAAATGGAATTTCACCTAAAAAGTACTGGATTTCTGTGATTTTGGGGTTTCTTCGAAAGGGGACATTTCTTTTCAATGAAAATAAAGAGAGTTTTGTTTTGTTTTGTTTTGTTTTTACTAAAATACAGCTTGGAATTCAGAGTGTACAATTTTGCATTGAGGAAAGATAGTCATTGAATTTGACAAGAAAAAATAACATTCCAAGGGCATAAAATAAAGTAAGCAGCCAAACTTCACAAAGTGCAAATGTTTGTATGAAACTCCTTGGAGACAGATTCACCCCATTCACACATCTTTATTTCCTGAATACTCTCCTCTGCCTCCTGGACATACACACTAGGTATGCAATAAAATACATGGTGACTCTCAGGAGCTGGAGACCAGAATGATAATAGCATATAGTGCCTTTTTTTCCCATGAAAGCAGGCTGACTCTGATCCTGGTTGGAAATGACCAATAGTCCATGAAGGGCTTGATTCGGCAAAGAACCTAAACATGTCAGTAGTTGCACTCAATGTGAATGGTGCTACGTATATGCTTTAAAACAGGGGTGTCAAAGATACAGGCCACGGACTGGATTTGGCCCCAAGAGCTCCATTACCTGGCCCCCAGTGCTGCCTCTGGGTCTTGAGTTGACCCACAGGTGGTGTGTTCAGGACCATGCAGCATACAGGTCTTGGGACCCATGACAACATAACACCTGCCCTGGCCAGTCCAAGACACACGGTGCCAACTCTAGGGTGCTGCAAGTGGCACACATGCAGGACCAAGACCGGACCCCCACACATGCTGGATCCAGAGACTGCAGCATCCCCTCAAGAACCACACCACATGCAGCAGTTGCTTCAGCTAGTCTGGGGCATGCCCTGATGTGGCATAGGTCCTGAACTGGCTGGAGCAGATGCTGCATTTGGCATGTGTCCCAGATTGGCCGGAGTGGGTGCTGCAGTTGTTCAATTCTGCAGAGGAAGGCTATCCATAAGCCTAATCTGGTCCATGGGTCTGGCCCCACACCATTCATCTGGCTCATATCTCGGTCCCAGTCTACAGGGTCAGATGACTGTGATGCCCCTGCTTTAAACCAAATACGTTTTTAGGTATTTTACTAGACTAGGGCCAGGGCACTAAACCCCTTGCAGGATCAAGCCCTAACTGAACTTGTAAACATTGCATTACTCAAAAGAAGTTTAGACAATAGGTCTGGAAAGACCACAAGAGGTTGTTTAGTCCTTGCCTCAGTCCCAAGGCAGAATCAACTATATCTAAACTATTCCAAGCAGATGTGTTAGGGGTTTACATAAACTCCAGCAGAGTCATAATGTGATTCCCAATGGCAAACAGCTTCTGGCCTACACAGAAAATTGTACCAATATAATTATACCGCTGTAGTTAAGCTGCTGCAGTTGCACTGACATTACTCCCTGTGAACAAACACTAATTGTATAATAAGTGGCTTTTCGTAGTTACGCTTAAAACTGCTTCCAACAAATGTAAACTCTTATACTTGAATGGAAGCATTCCCAAGGGGAGACATGTTGGTATTACTCGAGTATTTTAAATCCCAAAAGCTTGCCTTGCACTGGTAGTCCAATGTAGAAAAGCCTTGGTGAGAAATGCAGAAGCCAGCTCTGTTCAGAGGGCTCTGCCACTTGGCAGTGATCTGTATGAAAAGGATGCCATGCTTTCATCCATTTCCTTGTGGTCGTGGTTCTTTGCCCTCAAACACACCAATACAACCAACACTTTCTGATCCCTTGTTGTTTGTGGGATTTGTTCATTAGGGGACCCAAAGACGGTATGGCCATAAGGAGTCTCAGCTGTCCTGTCTCCTGGAGAGCAGACCACGTTTAGCTCAGGCCTGAGGTATCAGAGGCCCTCAGGCATGGAAGTGTTGCAGAGCTTGTGCTCTGTTATTCATAAAGAGAGGACGTGCAGATGGTGAACTGTCAATCCAACACCTTTCACATGCTTTAAAAATAAAACTTTAACGTATCTTCTCATTTTGATTAGTGTTGGATAAAAACAACTTCCCGAATATCAGCAGTTTTTGGTGGGACAGACGTTCTCGTTTTAAAGCAGCTCTAATAATAATATTTATCATTAACAAAGGACTCTTTCATTTCTCCCAGGACATTCTGCAGCTCAGACCCAACACGCTTTTAATCACATGAGTAATCACTACACATATCATGACTCATGCGAGATGTCCCATTTATTCAAGTGTAAATAGACAAGAACTTGTCACGTTAATTAGGGAGCCATCCTAATGTCCTTTTTCTTTTTGTGTGCTTCTGCAAAACAGCTACTTCCTTACAGCTCTTGTTCATGTTCTGCAGTGGCCTCAGAAGCAAAACTTTAATGAGAGAAAGTTAAAAATATAACCAGCAGTTGGAATGAGCCATCAGCTAGTGTAAAGCCAGCCATCAGGTTCTCCAAATCCATGATCTCTTTGGTGAAGGGGCAGCTTAAGACCCCCTCATCCATCTGATATCCCAAAGCAGAGCCAACATAATATAATAATAAAATAACTGAATAAAGAAAAAAAAAAACAACTCTAAGCCTGGGAGATCTGATAAGCAAAGGCTTTTCCCCCCTTCCGGGCATTGATGTGCAAATAGTGTCCGAGATTTACAGCCCACACTGAGTTGCACTGTTTTCCCCCACAATCTCACACAATCATAATAAGAAAAGCTGAAGGGAACTCTGTAGGGAGCATAGCATTTACACAGCCCATTGTATCACTGGCCCATATTAGCAAATTACGTTTGAGATGCGCTTTCAAGCCATCAGTCCCTTTCAAGACAAGACTTTGAAAACCTGGACTCCCTTGACTCTCTGGGCTGAAGTGAGAGACTTTAGTGCCTTTGAGAAAATGTTTTTTTTATATATAATATATATATGAGAGAAAAATAAAAGGACAAAGACTATTCTATCATCTGCTTCCCCCCCTTCTTTATTTACTAAAAGAACCTTAAGGGCTAATGGAGTTTTCTCTGGCCGCTGGGAACAGAGATGGATTGAAGTCTGAAATATGAAAGGTTTCTCTTGTTTTTTAACAAGTTTGGATCACTCTAGTTAACTCTCAGTTTGAGTTCAAAGCAGAACAGGAGACAGAAAAACAAAAACAGGTTTCCATTTGAGCAAGGTGAGAAATGGTTTTCCCATCCTAGAAAAAGATGTTGAGATTGTAAATGTTCCTTTGGGATGAAAGGTCAAAATCTCCAATTTTCATGATGTGGTCACCTGGAAAGATATTCAGGTTTGGATTTACTGAATTTCTCCATTTTTCAGCATATCAAAATATTTCAGTATTTTAATACTAATATTTTATTGCGATTATTTTAAATTTTGAAAGACAAAGTTATTTGGAAGAAAAAATATGGAATACTGGGCATGTCTGCAAGTGCATTTATGACAGCTTAAATTTATTGTGCAGTAAGTGGGAATAGGCTGGTGTCTATACATGCAGGGGTTAATGTGCATTAACACTGTGTGTGGACTGACTTGGGACTAAAGTTAGTCCCAAGTTAGTCCACACACACAGTGTTAGTGGACAGTAAGGCATCTACGCATGCATTACTGCACAGTAACTAATGGGGCGTAAATTTGACAGCTGTATGATGCAGGTATCAAACTTATGCTCAAGTTGTTATAAGTTGCCATATTTACTGCACAGTATTGGCATGCATGTGTAGATGCATGCCTGTGCTGCACAGTAGTAAACATGCATGTGTAGACACACCCTCTGTGTTGAAAATAAATTACATTGTTTTTGTTCAAAATACAAAATTCCTTACAAGTCTTTTATTTCTGTGAACAGCTACAATTTAGATCAATCATCTTTTTCCAAAGAAAAATGGTTTTATGGAAATATTCCAAACTAGCTCTCCTAGAAAGTGTAGGAAAGGGTGGGGGTTACGTGAAGGTAAAAGGTGTAGAGGAGGAGCTCTTTGGACACCCTCTGTACTAGGTTGGAGGTGTCTTTAAGGCCCTTCCCTGTGTCTCATTTTTCTCGTCTAAAAAAGCAGGTATCTCTATCCCAGTAATATACTAATATGTACAGATTTAGACTTTCCGCAGACATATGCAGGTAGCAGGCAGGCAAATGTTGTTATTAACATTGTCCTTATGGAAACAAGGTGGAAAAGAGGAACTTGGCTCAGAGACACTCTGCAGATTATATTTGAGACTCTCCTAATCCTGGTTCTTCGGAATCTAATTTACTCTGTGACCGTGGGTCAGTTATATAATCTCTCTTGGCCGATTTCTCCACCTGTAAAAAGAGGACAGTGTTTTTTATTTACTGCCGAGGGGACATGGGATCCCTAAACAAAGAAATATCTGTTCAAGCCGAACTATGGAAGGAAGAGTGTTTTATCACTCCTAAGCCCAAACGGACGGAGCTGCTGTTTTACCAGTAGGAGGTGGCTTTCCACATTCCTCTTCAGAAAACCATCACTGCTCTTCCTCACTTACCTCCCTTGCTTTGAGCATCTTTTCACTGTGAAAAGATCATGATGAACTGAAAGAAAAAAAATCATTCAGATTGTCTCCCTGAGATCTTGTCTTCCTGGATAGCACCTGGGAGGGCCACATGGGCAAGACAGCAGAGTATATACGTTTTCCTCTCGGTTTGGCAGGATGAGTGATGGATCTAGGTCACACAGCCCGAACTCATTTGTCTAATGAAGGGAAGCTGTGAAAGAGGAACATCTAAAGCAGTGATCCTCAGCCCATGGCTCTCATTGCTTGCTCCCACAACCCTCTGAGGTGTCTTGCCACCGCAGGAAATTAAAACACATTGACAAGGAGAGGAAAATATAATGTTGCCTGTAGCATGTTACTTGCTCAGGATAGTTGCCCAGGAGCCAGTGAAGTTTCCTTCCAGAGAAAAGGAAGAAGGGAGATGTAAATGTGTAAATAATTTTCCGTCGTTGACACCCCCATGCTGTGAGAAGAGCTGTCAGAGAAATCTGAACTTGAGATTTTGAGAACCTCAACCTTGCTCATCCCTGCCCGCCCCCCGCCATACTAAAGCCAGAGGGACGTGTCCTTAGATGTCTCCATGATTAAAGACACTCCAACCTTGAAGCATAGAAAGGACATATGTTACAGATAGACAATTACAAGGGAGGACAAATCGAGGGAGCAGGTTGGGCAAGTTCAGGGGTATTAGCTCTGACTGACTGGCAGCAGAGGAGAGATCATGGATCCTGTCTTCTTCCCCTTAGCCTAAGTTTAAAGTTTTAACCATTAATTCCCTTATCAGAAGTTTGTGCTAAGAACCCTTATCTGGATTTTACAGGCAGTTCCTGGCGCTAGGCCAAACGCAGAAGAAAGCATTTCATTCTTCTCCAGTTGTTAAATGAAGGCAACATTATAAGTCAACAATATTATTCTCATTAATGGGAAGGGAATGTTAATGATGGGAACATATGTGCTTAGCTTTCAAATGAGATCCAACGTCTCTTCCTCCCTCTGACCCGGTGCGGCTTAGTGGGACTAAATCGCTTTTAAAAGCCTGATGGAATGAACCTTAATTGAGGCATTAAAAACACACTCATTTGATCTTACTGGGACTCACAATTCTCTCATTACTGATGTCCTGCTTCTGATTGCACACACAGGCAGCTAGAGAGAGTCCTGAAACCAAATGCACTGCCCGAGGGCTGCTGGATTGGTTCTCCCTCTGCGCCTCCCCTCTCTTTTTCTCTTTCAAACTTAATTGAAAGTTTAAACCATATTTATTTATCTGTTTGATATATTTGAAATTGCAAGCGCCTTGATCTCTGCATTCATTTCTCTGCCCTTTAATGTGGACCTGAATCAAATCCTCCTCTCTTTCAGAGCTGTTTATTAGTTTGGTTGCACTTCCCTTACTTAGTCTTCAGCTGTGTTGGAAATGAGCAGTCTTCAGCCCAGCTCCATTTGGGCTGCAGCCCATGCAGAAGGTGTCCTGGAGAGTCCAAGGTGAATCCAGTTGTGCTCAGGAAGGTCCTAAGCTCGTATCTTTATAATGCACTGGCCATGATGCAGCTGAGAAAAGGCAACTTTAAAGGGCTGCACCCAGGGTAAATTTGCTTACAAGTCACTGGTTGGTGAAAGTGCCTCTAGGCGAAGGAGCTAAGATGGAAATATGTGCTAAAAAGTAGCATTTCTGCATTGTCAGGCATTGTATGGACACTCAAGGCCTGGTCTCCTGCCAAAGCTGGAGTTGCTGCCCTCCTCCCCACGCTGTGACCCATGTTAAAGGCAATGATGTTACTATCAGGTGTCCTACTTGACAGTGGAAATGGATTGTCTGTGGCCAAGTGTTAGTTGCTCAAGAAGGGAAATAAAAAGGGCTCACACATGCAGAAAAATGGGACACAACGGGGAGCTTGTCTGCTTTCTGTGTTTCTCTCCTCTGTTTCCTGAATTGCCCCCAACGCAAGCACAAGTAGGACCTTATTGTCACTCACGGAGAATCTGAGCTTCCACCCTAGGAAAATCTCTAGTAACTTGAGGTAGGAAATACCCAAGCAACCAAGTAATTAAACTTTATGTTTTCCTCACTTTATCAGCTGGCTGGGTCCTGTTCATATTCTCTCCCCAGGGATGCCTCATTGGGGTTGCTTTAGCCCAGGAGTTCCCAGATGTTTTCAGCTGGATAGAGTTGTAAAAATGCCCCCTCATGCCAAGAATACTGTGCAAAGAAAGGAGTCTAGGGAACAATGTGATGCTGCACCTCCCTCCTAAGCAAGTCTCCCTGAATATTACAGTAGTATGAATTTGCTCCCCTTGCTGGAAGACCTCAGAGAGTGCAGAGAGGGTGGGCATTAGGTATGTGGCACTTATGACAGATGGGTGTCCCAGTAAGGAGGGTGGCAAAAAGCAGGCCATACAGAATACTACTACTACTACTACTACTACGATTAATAATAATACCCAGGTATTTTCATCAGTAGATCTCAAAGCCTTTGGCAAAGAAGGTCAGTAGCATCCCTAACTCCATTAAGTGATGGAAAACTGAAGGACAGAGAGGAGAAGTCACTTGCTAAAGGTCACTGAATAGGCAAGTGGCAGAGCTGGGACTACAACACAGTTTTGCCAAGTTGTAGTTCATTGTGTTCTCCATCATGTCTCCCTTAGGAGCCTGTCCCTGAAAGGGGATTATCATGCTCAAGATGAGTATACTGAGGTGACATTTAGGGAAAAGTTTCTGCTAAAGCTACGTACCTATTACTGGGTTTTTAGCTAAATAGAAATCTCCTTGTTGTACAGTGTCTTTCACTGACACTAAATCCACCCAGCCTGTTTTTAATTGCATGGGGGATGTTTGCTGGGGAGTCTAGTTGCTTTTCTGACTTGTCACTGAGATGTGGTGATAAACAGATCAGAAGAGGGGCTAAGGGCATGGTGAGATCAGAGTGCTCTATGTGCTGTCACCTCGCTCTGTCAGGTCAAGACCGGGGGTTGTGAGAGATGTGATAAGGCAGTTATTGCAAGTATCCCTGCCTCCCGTGCTCCTGGGCCCTCGTGCCTAGAGGGACGCATGGAGCAGATGAACTGCTTCTCAGTGGTGAAAATGGCTACTCTTTTTTTTTTTTTTTCCCCTGGCCTCTCTTTTTATCCCCTTATCTTCACCTGTATTTGATAGATTAATGCATGTCTCTGGAAGATAAATGCACTCTCAGATCTTCAGAAGGAGACGCAGGCTCTGAAAGCCAGTGCTTACAACATCCCTTTGGCTTCTGACAAGGCAGGCAGGAGGATGACACGACTTTCGGCTCAGCCTCCAAGGTCGCTCCTCAGACACGAGGCCTGGGGCCGGATGGCAGATGTTAGCGGGGCTCCTCGTAACGCTGTTTGACACGTCAGCTGTGTGACATTTCAGTTTAGTTGTGCTCCCTGGTGGGGCAGCTCCCCCTGGAAAGTGCCTACGCTAACTTCGTAGGGAGAAAGAGAGAAAGTCAGAAGGAAGAAAGGGGAAGAGTGAGCAAAAAAGAGATGGGGCCAAACTATCTGCTGATATAATTTCGCTGGAGTCAGTAAAGTTACCCTAGAAGAGAACTTGGCTGAGGGCATGTGCTGAAATGGAGGAGAGGGAAAGAGATAAAATAATGTAAAAAGGCAGAGGAAGGACATTAGGGAGAAGGGGAGTCCGAGGGAGGTAAAGGGAGAGTTGGAGAGGCAATGAAGGGACAGGGTGTCAGAAAGCTGGGAAAACTTAGTGGGTTTACAGTTTTCTCTCAGAAGCCTGCTGCGGCATGCTGTGTTTAGTAAAAGCTTCAGGAGCTTGAAACTGCAGCTGTGATGGGTTTCCCCATTGCCTGGCCTATGAACCATCTGTAGCTGTTTTCCACTTTGATTTCACTTATCATACACTGCATCCTAATACTCGGCAAAGGCACCCCCACCTACTCTTGTCAAGCTTATAGCAATAGGAAGATGCTTATGCCAGTAGGATCCCTACACTGGCATGCTTATACCAGTAGGGAGATGTTTCTATTATAGTGGCTGTTTCCCTAAACTAATAGTGTAAGTGCAAATAACAATACCAGCACGCTTTTGCTTGAGGCTGAAATCCTGGACCTACGGTACTATAGTTAAAAGAGAAACAAGTGGGTAATTAATTCATTTCCCAATGGTCAGAAAGCACTATTTGCTCACACTGGCTAGACAGCTACCTAGTGTAAATCAGGGCAAGGACATTTGAAATCAATGGTGCTTACACTAACCAGGGATAAGGCCTTCTGCATTTTTGAATGGCTTGTCACGTCCAGTTCTAAATGCCTCAAGTACGAGGCTTTTTTGGGCAACTAGTCCAAGGTGTAGAGGGACTCACTATGCAGATTTTGGGTTAGGTGTAGCATATGAGCTTAAGGGATTTAGCTATCCGTGTCGCCATCCAAGATAATAAAGGTTAGGGCCCCTTTGTCTTCAGAGGGCTTTGCAATGTCTACCCTCTGATTTTTATTCCTGGGACAGGTTTTTGTGCACTAGCAACCAGGAGTCATAGTTCAAATTTCTTAGCAACTGTTTTGCATGATGATTCAGAGAGAGGTGGAGAATAGAGAGGGGGCTACATGGGGTCCAGGGAAGCAAAGACTTGTGTACACAGTGTTTAAGTGTTGGCTCTGGGGTGGGAGAAAATGCAATTCTGTTTGAGCAGTTTGTAGACGTTTTGCCGCTCGTCCCTGTGAATTAGGGGCCGAGTGAAGTCATTAAGCCCTAATCAAAAGCAGCTAATCAGGAATCAGTGGGAGATCTTCCAATTAATCGCGGCTGGAGCTCTGCAGAGCTGAAGTGCTGGAGGCTGAGAGAATAAAAATAATGAAATTAACGGGAGTGCTGCGCTTTGAAAAACCCTTTCTGAGCATGTTGTGCGGGGCTTGCTCGCCTCTGCCGCAGAGGTGTTCCCCGTCACTGTACCCTGCCGTCTTCCGGGGCTGGGAGGTGGCGTTGGAAATACTTCGGGGCCGTGGCCTGCATTAAGGTAAAGGATGTGGGACCTGCTGCTACTAGGCCAATGATGTTTAGGGTCTAAGAGAAGTCAGAGTCAGTCATGACATTGCTTTAGTCCGCAGTCTTGCAGCAGTTTAGGACCAGGAGTTGGGAAGTGTATTGTACGCAGGCACAACTATACGTGCAGCGATTCTTCTACAGCAGTGGTTCTCAGCCAGGGTGCCAATGAACCCTGGCGCGCCTTGAAATCCTTCAAGGGTGCTGTGCGATGCAATGCTAGTGCTGTTAGATGCTCAAACATGATTCACAAGATAAACACAGGAACTTCAAATAGCAATCTGTAGCGTTAAAAATGCGTTGACCTGTTGTGGCCTTTCTGAGTTCTTTGCAGCAGAAGAATTGCTTTAGTATTTTTTCTGTAGTAAAAAATCTGTGAAAACTAAGATCTGGCATTTTCCAAGGGGGGCCTCTGGTCTACTGGGGAGTGTTTTGAAGCCTGTCAAAGGATGCCTTGAGTATAAAAATGTTGAGAGCCACTGTTCTATACCATGTAGCATATTAGGATCTCTAAGCACTTCACAGATCTGGTAGGTAAATATCATTATTCCTATTTTACAGGAGAAAATGGAAGCACAGCATTGTACCATGACTTCCCTAAATCATTTCATTCTGATTCAAAACTGAGTTTTTGCCTGAACATGCCTGGTGTTCTCACCCACATCCCAGGGCAGAAGGCAACGTCTGAGTTAGTGTATCTTGTATTTTGCCGCCCCCAAAATGACTGCAGAGAACATGCCTCACCACACCCAGTCAACAATCAGTAGACAGTGGTTTGCCACCCCCTTCCCCAAAATGCCCCCGTGCACCAAATTCTCGGTACTGTCTTCACACCCCTCCCGACTGGAACTTGTAACTGCAAGTCACTGCCTCCATCAGCACTGCCTCTGGGGTAACTCTTTAAAATGCCCACAACCTCTGTTCATATTTGTGGCCACCTGTGCGCACCCCACCACAGAAAGCAAGGGCACAGGTGGGCTTTTCTAGAGACGGGACCAAACCTTGAGGCAGGTCTTTCCTTATGCGGATGCTTGTGGGATTGTACCTTGTTGCAGGAGATGCCCTACCACAAATGGCATGCCCAGAAGGAGCGGTGCTTGGCGGCCTCCAAGCAAATGCTGGTCCAGGCCAATAACTCCCGTGCTACCCCACCGCTCACATCAGTGTCCCTGCCAAAGAAACATTGTCTTCATAGAAACTAGCAGCTGTCGGCTCTGCCTGTTGGGGTGAACAAGATCCATAACTTCATCCTAAGGGGTCAATAAACACATCATCCCTCCAGCATGGGTCCTGCAAAGAAATGACTCTTCCAGGGCTAGGTTGTTTCTTCCCATGCTTCCCAGAGTGGGCAGACAAGTTACCCCACACATCCTAAGCAAGCAAGCACCGAGGGGTCCAGTAAACAGCGGTGCTATGATTTCTGCCATACCTGCCCATATATCTGTATTGTCCCTCATAAGCAGGCAAAGAGCCAGTGCAGCTGTTGGCTTGTGACAGCAATGCACAAAGCTAAATGGTGTAGTCATGCGCTGCTGAGTTAGCCTTACTGCGAGGTTACTAACTTGCCACGACCCAAGTTGTGGTTAGTCTACAATGAGGACAGTAAGTCAGGGGCAGGGTCAAAGAGCAGGAAGAGAGAAGTCTGACTTCCAGTTTCCCGTTTTTAGCTGTGCACCTTCCTCAAGTGACAAATCCCCAGGACTCCCAGCGCTTACTGCTGAGTCTCTAAGGTCTGCTTTCAGGAGGGTAGGGGAGCGGGGAAGAAAAAGCCAGGGGGGAGTGAAGAGACCAGGGCCTTCAGGGAACGGATGGCTCCACTCAAAGCTTGGCCACCGTTCATCTTTCCCTTCAGATGCAGCTGTAAACTGCTGCTGTTATTGCTGATGAGGCCAATCTTGTCCTTTTATTTGTTCCATTAAAAACGTGGCAGTTCTCTCACATCACTAAAATCACCGCAGCAAAGAGGAGAGATACAATGCTCCCCTCCTCCACTGAACCCCCCTCCTGTCCAGCCACCGAGAAACCTCTCTAAATCTTACCCTGCCTTAGCCCCCCTCCTCCTTTTTTTCTTTAGCTTTCTTTCGCCTCTGTAACATTGCTCTGACACTGCTGTATTCAGGTTGCTCTCTAAAAAAAAAAAATGCATTTGTGTCGTATTGGGCACATCTATAAATTCTCTTCAGGTTTCATTTGGCACAAATTGGATTCTCCTGTGCCTGTGTTCAGAGGTTTCCCAAGCACCTTTTAAACTTGCCAAAGAGGAAATGCAATTTAGTTTAAGTAACCAAAGCGAAAGTGAAAAGGCACATAAAGTTGTTGCAGTGCATTAACCTCTGAGGGCAAGGTTTGAACAAGAAGGCAGTGGCACTAAACTTGGAAACCCCCCTCATCAACACAGATGGATGTACGCAGCACATTTAGATTGGGTGTTTTCAGTCCCCCTCAACCCTCTCTCTGCCAAGGGTTAAGTGGGGTTTATGTTTTAGGTTCAGCTTTGCCACTGAGGTTGGCTCCCTATTAGGCAGCAGAATGAGTCACCTGGATAAATCCAGTGCATTGGAGTTGCCTCTCGGCACTTCGGAAAATCTTGTGTTACTGCCTGACTAGAAGTTAGAATAGGATTGGGAGGGACATCAAGGGTCAGCTAGTCCAGCCCCCTGCACAGAAGCTGGATTTGTTGTTCCCAAACCAGGACAGAGGCTAGACCGTGTAAGCTGCTGAAAGTCTGTCCCTTTTATAATCGTCTATCTGGGGCCTAAGCACACTTGGCAGTTCAAGTCCAAATGTGGGTGCCGAGCTCTTGAAAACCTGGCATGTTTTAGCAGATAAAGCATTACGGAAGTTGTTCAAGACTCCTGGGTTTGGGCAGTGATTTGCTGTGTGATTGCGGGTGGGCCACCAGGCTTATCGGTGCCTTTGTTTCTCCTGCATTGAACAAGGGATGTTGTGGCACATGTTTTCAAGGAGCACTGACCTGCTTGCCTTTTAAGCTCCGGTTTTTGTTTTTGCAGAGACAAATTCCCTTTGTGGAAGTCAGAGGGCCAGCTTCCAATAGCGGGTTCCCGAAAGTTCAGGGGTATTTCAATTCTCGATGGGGTCTTCTCCACTCAGGTTCATCTCCATAGCAAGCTTCATTTTACTGCGATCCTCTCTTCTTGCCTCTGCTACTTCCGCACCTTATAAATAACTCTGCTGAGCTATTGATTTCTGGCTTGCTCATTTTCTAGATTTTTTGGTGCCCCAAAGGGAAGGTCAAGATAAATTGGCAATTTGTCTCCGGCTTGGATCTCATGTTCCTTCCTGGAGGTCCCCACCGCTGTCATCTTCTTTGCTGTGATTTCACTGCCAGGCACCATCCTCGCCCTCCTCTGGACTCCCAGAAGAGCTATTATTTATGACTAGTGGAACAAAACCAAACGATGCAAGCTTGTTCCCAGCCTAAGAGAGGACATCCATCAGCAGGGACTTTCAGAGAAAGCCCTTTGTTTAATTATTGGATCATTCAGGTTCTTTACAATCTGATTTTTTTTCCCTTCATACAATCTCTTTGTGAGTATCCCATAGGGTACTTGATTCTCCATTGGGGATTAACAATTTGCAGGAGTGCACGTGACCTTTGGATACTGCCTGTCTGGCTGGCTGCTGATGTGAACCCTTCTTTCCTGCTCTTCATATTCAGTACTAGGGGGGAAGTGGACAAGGGGTCACCAACTTATTTTTAGAGTCAGTTGGGAACTAATTATTTTGCATGACAAATCTAGGAGAAAAGGAAATATTTTGATTATTTTTTTCCCGAACTTTTCTGCTGAATTTTTCCGGAATTCTTTCTTTTTTTAAATAAAAAAAAGAGAAAAACCTGCCATTTTTTTTTTCATGTTGTAGTAGACATTTTCAACACCCTCCCCCATAAAGGACCTGGAAAACTTCCAATGAAACCCAAATCCTTCATGAAATGTTTATGCAGTAAAAAAAGGCCAATCTTCACTGAAAATAACGTTTTAATGGAAGAGTTTTCCACAACTCTAATTCATTCAAGTGATGCAGGACTCTGGTGCTTATTCAGCAGAGGGTGACGTAATGGTGGGGATTGTGCCAACTCTATTAGTTAAACCAGGTTCATCCATTCTTTGCAAATCCTAACCTGCTGCCCCCTTCTCTTCTAGTTCTGCCTCCCCAGTTCTGTTACTGCGCCTGAGTCTCAGCTTTCACCACTGCCTGCTTTTCCAGCCCTAATCCTCTGCTGCATTGCATAGTCACTAAATTGATGTGGACTATACATTTATGACTTGGACTAAGACTCCCAACCACTTGCCCAAGCTAGACTCTAACCCCCAGAGGTGGAAGGCTGTCATCTGGGCTCCAGTTCAGTGAAGCACTTTTGTACTGAATCTTCTCTACCATGTTTCTTCCATGGCAGATGCAGCAGGCACATCTATCCCCAACATACAGCCTACCTGCCACATATGTCTCTCATAATCCTCAATTTTTCAAATTATCCATGAAGGAGAAAGCCACTGGCCCCTAAGAGAGTTCAGCTTGGGTCCTGGAGTCTCTAGGTTTGCTGGAGATTTTCTGATCATCTCAAGACACTTTTGGCTTGATGTCCCACAGTGTACAGAATAGATGAGGCCTGGTCAAAGAGACGATCTCAGTCACCCTCATGGCTTTGTGGATTGGCTATCAAGTATGCGGGTTCCTGTTTTACTGCCTTCTAAACCTCTATATTACCCGTTCACCTGACCTTTCTGCTATTTTTTGCAGTCTCTAGATCTATTAGCCTGTCTGGGCTAGAACGCATTAAACTGCTGCAAATGGGCTTCTCAGATCTATCTTGGTTACTCTGGCACTCTATTAAAATGAGAAGTGGTAAGAAACCAGGAAGTTCTTGGAGATAGCTCAGTGCTAGCATTAAGAGGAGTTTTCTAAGGCACTGTTGACAAGTGGGAAAGATTGTATAAGTGAATGTAAACTGGTGGTGAGCTTGCACCTACATTATGAATAATAAATAGCAGTAATAACAATGGGGGAGCAATATTCCACGAGCTAGCTGACTGGTGTCCTTGCTCCCATCTCCACAGTGTCTGAACACCTCCAAGGTACCAATCCATTTATTCTCCCAACTCTGCTATGTGGTAGGGAAGAAGGATCACTTTTCCTCTGCAGGGAAGAACTGAAGCAGAGAGAGATCAAGCACTTTGTCCCAGGTCATGGAGGCAGCCTGGCTGCCAGAGGCCTTGCATGCAATGGGGTTGGCTGGGAACACCTATGGAACATGGTGCCGCATGCATCAGAAGGGGTGGAGCCTGTCATGATGTAAGTGACCAATCAAAACGCCATTCAAATCCCAGTTTAACAGAGGAGAAATGAGTTCATTCACTTTTGGTAGGGTGAAAAGAAATAAGTTTCAAACACTCAAACATCTTCAGCTTGACATGTGTGCATGAGTTAGCTGTGGTGCATTCAGTGATGTTCTTGACATCTGTTGGGCTAACATCCATGGTGGATTGAAAGCACAGCTCTTCAAGCCCGTTATACCCACCCTTTAGGGTGAGGATAGTTGTCCTGCCTTTAGCCCCTGGATCCTTCGGTTCATGGATATGTGGAAAGATACATTTTGAGCACAAATCTGGTAATGTTGCCAAGTCTTGGGATTGCATTCCTGATCTTGTGGTACTTGGTGCTTTTCTTAAGCTCAGTTACTGGCACTTTTTGAGAGTACAGCTTTACCGAGACCTAGATATATCTTGCATTGAGGCCAGGTTAATAAAAATAACTGGAACTGGTTGAAAACCAGAATTTCTTTTCCTTGGGGAAACTGACATGTTAAAATCGCTTTTTATTCCTAATCAGATTGAAACGCTGAAATTTTGACATTTGACATTTCCTGCAGAACAAAAACTTCCAAATTTTTTTCACCCAGAATCATCTAAAAGTTTCATTTAGATGATGTCAACTTTTTTTTGTCATTCAGATGAGATAAAGTATTTCAATTTGATAATGTCAAAACATGACAATAGAAAATAAAGAAGTATAATGTTCAAAGTAATATTTAATATATGACAAAATGAAATTAATCAAAATGACAGCTAAAACAAAGCACATTTTTCTATTAAAGAAAACTAAAAAAGTCAAAGTGATTTTTTTTTTCTGTCAAAAAGTCCACCAACACTAGCTTGTTCCCTTGAAACATGTTCATTGACATAAAACTGAATTTTCCAATGGAAGATTGTTCTGTCAAAACCTTCTGGTTAGCTCTAAACATTTGAGGTAAAAAGTTCTCTTTCTAGGAGCAAGTGGAAGTGTCAAAGTTTTCCATTCTGTTACCACAGAAAGCTTTGCTCCCTAGACTAGCTGGCTGGAGGAACCAAATCACAGTATTTGCTACGTATATTAAGTATGGCAGTACCGACCTGACTAAGCTCAGGGTTCGTATCATGCTAGGCACTCCATAATAGTCCCTGCCTCAAAAAGCTGGCTGTGAGAGGCCGCATCAGCCACGTACCCGAGGTTTTCCCATACCAGATCAAGGCTGACATATGCAGTCTGGGGTTCTCTGGTTTCCAAGCCTAAATCAGTGTTTCTGTCTCCTCTGGAAGGAAGGAAGAAGTTGTCTGAGCAGTGTGAATTCAGTCAATACTGGTATCACAGTAATGGATCGAGGACTATATCATTGTTATTGTTGTTATTATTATTATTAGTTTGATTTGATTTTTATTCTTTCCCTTCTGATTCCATTGCAGTAAATCCTCCTTGGGTTTCGCAGCCTGCATATCCGCCCGCCCCCCGCTTTTGGTGTAATTCAATTTATGTATCTCCCCTGCCTTCTACCAAGGCGAAAAATAAACGCTGTCTCTCATTGCTTTCTCTCTTGCTTTTGCTCTCTGTTGCTGTTTCCCAATCACAAACACAGTTTCTCTTCCACTGCAGTCCTCGGGGGGAGACCTATAAAATTTGACTCATGAAGGGAAAGGGAAAAAAAAAAAAAAGAAAGCATAGGAAGGGAAAGTAATACAGGCAGAAAATGAAAGAGATTTAAAGCAGCTATCAATCGGTCGCTGTTCCAGCTTTAAGAGTCTGTTGAAACAACATAATAAAAGGCAATAAAGGTGGGATTTATGACCTACCTGGTGGAAATAGCTCGCTGCATCTATTGTGTGGGGTGAACCCAGTGGATGAGTCTGGGGGGTTAGCGGCTGCACTGCCCAGTGCGCTTAAAGTGGTGCGACACACAAATGGCCCAGTTAACAGCCACTTTAAAAGGCTATGAGCCAATCCCCTGCTTTTTCTCCATTGCCCACCCCCCTCCAACTCCAGGCCTTATGAGCCCCTGTATTTATGGGCTTGGCATTTTGTGTTTTAAAGACTCCGTTTTGTTCAGTTTGACTAGTAAACCTGAGACAATTCTCCAGGATCGATGGCAGTGGGCTGGAATTTTAAGGGCCAGGTATTTTACCACTGGGGTTGGGTCCTCAAGCTAAATCTTGAAGGAAGGGAAAGGGGGAAAAAAAAAAAACACCATGCAGGCAGCAGAGGGAAAATCTCATAAACCTCTGGCAGATATTTAAATTGCAGTAAAATCTCCAGGGAGGAATAAATCTGCAAATATAAAACCAAAGCAAAACAAAAAGAGATGGGAGAGTTTTACTACCAGCTTTGTGGACAAAACCGTGCTATTAGAAGATGGGAGATCATAATGGAGGCCACTTAGCACAAAGCCTGGCCAATTAGGGCTGCATGTGCATTTGCGGGTCTTCTACCGGGTGTGCTGCAGACAGACAGACAAGGCAGATGCTCACAGAAGCAGTGGGTGCAGTGCATGGAGTCTTGGACTGGGAGGCAGCAGACCTGCAATGAAATCCTGGCTTCATTGCATTCAATGACAAAACCTCCATTGACTTGAATGAGATCAGGGTTTCATCCCTTGGTTCCTATTGTGAGTGCTGCCATATTGTGAGTGCTGCCGTAGGCATCTTGTGTGTTCGCTGGCAACTTATGTGGCTCTCTTGTGCCCCAGTTTCCCATTCTAGGTGATTGAGATAATGGAGCTTAGACCTCTTTGCCACGTGCTCCAAGAACCAGGTGCAAAAGGAAGCATCTGAGAGCTGGGTAATACCATAGCAGAATTGGAAACAGCCACATATGTGTCAGCGCCACAAGGCTGTCAGCCGGAGTTAGCACCGAGATCCTCTATTTCTAGTGCATAAACTGTTGACATTTGGGTTTAGGAGGTTACTCTCGTAGCTGTGAGTGGAAGGCTGTTAGCCTGGTTGTGGATCAGCCGCTAAAGGGCATCATAATTACATGGACCTAGGCCATATATTACCCATATACTTTCAAGGCAGCCATGGAGGTTTCATGCTTCCATTTGGGGAGTGTCCAGCTTGAGGCACTTTGAGCCCGATTTTCACAGAGCACCGAGGTGGACGTGCTCAGCATGTCCTGAATTTTTCTCACCTTGAGACTTCCTGAATAAACACTTCCCCACAAAAAGGTGGTAGAAGGATGGTCCAGTGGATTGGCTGCTAGTCTAGGACTTGAGAGATGTGGACTCAAGCCTCTCTTATGTTATAAGCAGCCAGGGTGGCCCTCCCTACATCATGCCTCACAAATTTTAAATAAGGGATATGAGCAGTGCAATACCTAACAGGTGTTAAAGGTCTGCCTGAGCCTAGTTTCAGTCATCCAGCTACAGTGAAGGGGCAGCAGTTTCTGTAACCAGCAGTGCATGCAGGAAGATTGTGGCAAATCTCAGTCTCATTTGTCCTTGACTCTTCAGCCTAAGTAACCCCTTGACCGGGGGCAACTTCTGCATATGTCTAGGGCAAGGCTCAAACTCATGCCTCTGGACCCCGTGATGAAGCACTTCAACAGCTCTGTCCCACCTGCTAGCCGTGAATGAGCCTAAATATATTAAAGATTGTGAGGGGCACCGACTGCATGGGAGCAGGGGACAGCTGCGTACCATAGGAGTTGGCCTTAACTCCTGTTGGCTGGAGCGAGAGCCGTGTGTCCGGGCTCTGGTAGAACAGGACTTCAAGCACTCTGTTCTGAGGGTCTGGCGTGACGCCTTCTCTTATAATTCATCCCCGTCCCTTTCCTCCTTGGAAAGAGTTTTAACCTTCTCCCTGTCACTCTTGCTTTCCGGCCACAAGTTACATGCTTTTGTTTTGTGAAGTGCAGTAAATCTTAACAGTGGAATGAAAAGCTCTGACATACCCGATGCCGTTTGTTCTTTCGGAGGAAGAGGAGGGGGAGGGGGAGGGGAGAAAAATCAATCTAGGATATAAAAAGAGAGATGCAGCATGGCACAATGGCATAATCCAGCGGAGCCGAGGGAAGAGAGAGACAGATCTGGGACGGAGGGAGGAGGTGCCGCGGGGATGCTGCAGTCCCGTGACCCTTTTAAAACTTCAGTGTGGAACAGAACCCTGGTTAGAGACAAATAATGTGTAGGGAGCGGCAGAACGGGCTAACTAAATCCCTATAAAGCCAGATATAAGAACATCTGTGAGCCGGCACTGGAGCTGCACCATAAACACTCTGAGACGAGACCCCGCTAATTGTAAAAGCCCAGTCAGAGGGACCAAGGGCCACGACATGATGGACTAGATCAGGGGCACGAATGCCAAGCTTCAACAAGGAGCCCACACATGCCCCCTTCCCTCCTGCTATCTTGGAAGGCTTTGGTTACTTAAAAAAATCCAGACAGACAACATTCAAAGCTGGGAGCCTCTGGGGTGGATTTACACTGTGTATGTGCAGGGGCGAGGAAGGAGCAACCTGCAGTGATATTGTGCAGCAGGGTGGCTTTCCCCGGCATGCCCTGTAGCCTTATGGGACATGCTTGTCCATTTTTGTCATTGCAGACATGTTCAGCACATGTTCAGCATCTTAAGTACTTCTGTGTCTGTTTCTCTGTATATGCCTGTGTGCACACAACTTTGGCACAAATGTGGGCATGCAAGTCCACATAGTATTAGCAGCAATAGTAGCATATGTAATAGTCAACTGTGGTATATCTAGGAGCCCCCTTCATAGAATCAGAAAATGAGGGTTGGTGGGGACCTCAGGAGGTCATCTACTCCAACCCCCTGCTCAAAACAGGACCATCCCCAAGTAGATCATCCCAGCCAAGGCCTTGTCTAGCTAGGTCTTAAAAACGTCCAAGGATGGAGAGTCCATAACCTCTCTGGGTAACCTGTTCCAGTGCTTTACTACCCTCCTACAGAGAGGTTTTTTTCTAAGATGCAATCTAAACTTCCTTTGCTGTAACTTGAGCCCATCGCTCCTTGTTCTGTCATCTGCCACCACTGAGAACAGTTCAGCTCCCTGCTCTCTGGAGCCACCCCGTAGGGAGTTGAAGGCTGCTATTAAATCCCTTCTCATTCTTCTCTTCTGCCAACTAAATTAGCCCAGTTCTCTTAGCCTCGTAAATCATGTCCCCCCATCCCCGCATCCCCTTTGCTGGACTGTCTCCATTTTGTCCACATCCTTTCTGTAGTTGGGGCCACAAAACTGGACATAGTAGTCCTGATGTGGCTTCCCCAGTGCTGAATAGAGAGGAAGAATCACTTCCCTTGATCTGCTGGCAACACTCCTACCAATGCAGCCCAGTTTGCTATTAGCCTTCTTGGCTCATATTCAGTTTATTGTCCACTGTAACCCCCAGGTCCTTTTCTGCAAAGCTGCTGCTTAGCCAGTCAGCCCCCGGTGTAGGAAGACTGTGCATAGGAATGTTCTGTCCTAAGCACAGGACTTTGCACTTGTCCTTGCTGAGATTTCTTATGGTCCAATCCTCCAATTTGTCAAGGTCTCTCTGAATCCTAGCCCTACCCTCTAGTGTATGTAATGCGACCCCCAGCTTGGTGTCATCTGCAGACTTGCTGAGGGTGCACTTCATCTCATTTTCCAGGTCATTGATGAAAATATTGAACAAAACTAGCTCCAGGACCGACCTCTGGGACACTCCACTTGACAGTGGCTGCCAACTAGACATCAAGCCATTGACTACTGCCCTCTGAGTCCAATGATCCAGCCAGTTTTCTATCTACCTTACAGACCATTCATCTTACCCATAGTTTGTTTCCATCGATGGAAGGATTGAGTGTCAGGTACTGTACAAATGCAATGCAAAGGAATGGTTTCAGCCTCAAGGAGATTACAGTTTGAAGGGCAAGATTACTAAGGAGATGTGCATGAGGCTTCTCGGGAACACAATGGGGATATGCTAGAGTGCATGCTTGTGTGCTTTTCTGCCTCTCTGTAGGAGTGGACATATAGTAGTGTGAGTGAGGTGGAGGGGTGTTTGTGTTTGTGTTTGTATACGGGTCTTGAAAAGTGACAGTAAGTGTCTGAAAAAAGTGCTTGAATAAACTAGAGGATACATGTTTGCATCATAGTTACCTGAAGGTTGGGCTACTACCATTGGGACGTGGAACAGACCTATTCAGGATAAAGCTTCTTCTGGGTTAGGAATAGGGATGTACACATATCCCCTGCTTAGGAGGAGGATGGAAATAGACTGATGTGAATAACTGATGTTTTGAGTCTGTGGACTGAGCTGAAAAATTAGGAGAAATGCTTTGTCACAGACCAACTGAAAACAGAAATCTTTTTTTGTCCCTGCATTGAAACAAACGTCATAAAAGAATGTCATTTCTAGTGAATGAAAGATTTCCTTTTCTTTTCAGGGCTCTTTTATATGTCCAAAAAATTCTTTAGGTATATTGGGAAAAAAAACCCAACCAAATCTGCAACACTGAACCCCTTTGTTTAAAATATGAAATGTATTTTTTGATGTTTTCAGCTGTTTTTTGGCCCAAACTATTTGCAAGTATTGGCACAAATTCACAAACTATTTTGGTTGATACAAATCTGTATTTGTTCACAAAGTACATATTTCACCAAAACAGTTTCTCTGAGCTCAGCTTATGAATGATCTGGATTCTGGAGTAGTATCACTCCTGATTCTGGGTCTGACCCGGTCTTTCCTGTAGGGGTTCTTAATGGCAGTTATTAAGCAGGCAAAATCCAGAGCAACTTTGATTTTTCAAAGCTTTGCCTGTTACTGCATCTCATAAGCAAATCCCATATTATCCAGATCAGAAGGCAGGTGAGTAAAGGGAGTGAAGTTTTGTTGGGTAAATGGTTTTCAATTTGGTCAGTTAGGTAGTGCAAGCCCAGGGCTGCCATGATCTCCTCCCTCTTAGCAGAGAGAAATGAATATGCTCCCGACCTGGGCCTTTCTAAAAGGGAAAATGGTGCACACCTGTTTCCTAATTGTACTTCCTACAATAAAGGTAGAAAAGTGCCACTCCTTACTGTGCTTAGTGGCATCTGTTGGCAAGGGTTGTGCGTGGGGGGGGGGGGTGAGAAGTTGTGGTTATGCAAAGTAATAGCAAATTTCCACCACTTCCCCTAATAGACAAACTGTTATTTAGTACTGATCATGACCCTTTCAAAACACCCAGGTTAAACAGACAAACAACCTCCATCTCCTAGAGAAAAATCCTGGCTTGGGTCATTACTAAATGAATATTTACAAAATTCCTTTGCTTTTTATTCGTGTGCTTATTTTCAGAGGTTCATGTCTATATAATGCAAAAAAGACAAATCAAGCTCACTTTTGTTTGGAATCACTGTCATCTTCTGGCCTCTGTGCTCAACCACAGAGCTGCAATGTTCAAGCTGCAAACATTGCAGTAGGCATGTTGATTTTATGAAAAGGCCACTAGTTCTGGTACAAAAAATGCAGGAGTATGGAAATATATCTGTTGGTTTGAGTATTTAATAGTTTTGCAAAATCTTCATTTAGATCTAGAGCTGGTTGACATGTTTGCCTTGTTTTTCTTTTTGAAAACTCCAAATAAATAATGAGAATATTTTTGACATATTGTCCACGCAAAAAAATGCCCTGTTTTTCAACAAACATTCTTTGTGTTTAAATTTCTTTCATTTTTTTTTTTAAACCAATATGTTTGATACTTAAAATAAACACCCAATGATCTCCTCACACTATCTTCATCTGGGACTCTATTTGACCTACTACCACTTAGAAATAAAGCCAGTCCAGAGATCAAGAAGACATCCAGTGCAACATTAGGGTGAACTTGGAACTTGTCAATACAGTACAAGATAGCCTTATTACTTTTTACCCGTTTTAGTACTCATTACAATTTGTAATAACAACAGTGGTTACTAAGTTTAATAGGCCTTAATTTATTACACTTTTTAGGAATGTTTGTGACTTTTGACCTTGCTTCCCTGATGATACAAATCATGCTCCTAGAAAATCCCTTTGTGTTTTGGAAATCCAATTCACATATATGAAAAAGACAAATCTAGTAGAAAGGCGGAATTTGGTTTCCATATGCAATTATCACATTTCTATTTTTTTTTTTTTTGTTCTGAATTGGAACAAGGACAACCCCCTCTCCTCCCCACCCCCAACCCCCTTCCTGTTAAATTGCATTTGGGGGAGGAACAAAAAAATTTCAGGAAAAATACATTTTGACATGAAAAAATGTTTTCAAAATGAATGACATTAATACATCTCATCCTAACATGGTAGAAATACAAATATTTAACCTTATCAAAACATTTTGTTTCAATTCCTTTTCTAAAGAAAGTTTCAGTTTTGATGAAATTTCATTTTCCAGGAAAATAATGTGTCAGAAAGCTTTCAACCATCTCTCTACGGCAAGGTAACATAGGTGATAATATGACTTCTGCTTTTAACCAAGACAGTGCTATAGGATCTACTCATAAACCCTTAGAATAAGTGGATGTTGCATAGCAATGTCTGTAAATATTTTCTTGAATCCCAACATGCTGTGCAGTTCATCAGGATTACAATATCTGCTATTTGTGGAGCTTGATTTTGTTTGCACCAGTAAGGTTGTAAATGGTGGTTTTGGGTAATGGGGCAGAGTTAAGGGTGATGCTTAAGGGTCACACTTTTTGACATTATGGTTTTTTTTTTCTTTTTAATGAATGGTCTTAAATACAGTTTCCCAAACTTCAGTTGTAATTCTGCATTTGTATATCCTGAACTTCAAATAGTAGGATTTTTTTTTTTAATAACTGCAATGTTCTAATTATGTTGCTGTAAATTAATGGTCTATTTACCATCTTAACCTATCTCCACAAAGATTTTGTTTGGGAATAGATTACTAATGAAAAAGCTTTGGCATCTTAACACTCTCACGGGTAAATCGTTAGAATAGATTCCAAATGCAATTAAAGGAAGACTTTTTTAACTACTGTATTAGCAGATAAATAGGTATATTCTCCCCTTTGAATGATCATTTGCACAATCACTGAAATACTATTAGCTCCCTGCTCCTTGCTGCAGATTTGTCTGCTGCCGATGGGTAATAATGGAGAGATGATTGTGTGAAAAAGGAAAAGTGCTGTTGATGGACAGAGTAGGTTATTCTGCTGACAAGTGGAAAAAGGGGAATTTCCTGGAGGCAGCAGAAGCATCATCGGGGGGCTGGAAGGAAGAATATTGATTTGGGACTGTGAGTCTTAAGTGAATTGCTGAAGGTAATTATGATCACTCAAGAACAGAGCATGCTGGGAGTCCGGGGGAAGAAGAAGTTTTGGGAGCATCCAGTTGCATTGTCTCTTGCTTTTGAGCCACGGGGACATTGGTGACTGCAGGAGCTTTGAAAAAGTGCGTAAAGGAAGCCTGGGTTTTAGGAAACGGTGCAAGCTGCATTTCTAGAAGGTCAAGGATTGAAAGAGTGGATGTGTGCACTGATGAATCCTGGGATGCTTGAGCAAACCTATGTGTGCATAACACGCACCAGCTCTGAGCACCAGATCCTTCACTTTTCTTCTGCCCCTCTGGACAGAGATCATCTCAGCCTCTCCAGAATGCGTACCATCTCTTCCTCCCCGGACACATCTTCTTCCAGCACTTGCTTCTCTCAAGCTCTGCTTAGGTAAACTTTAAAGCCACTGGTGCTTGACATACAGGAGGGGCTCTATGTGAGGCTGTGTTACCTGCTTATCCCTCGTTCATTCGGTTTTGTAGTTTAGGCACCAACCTATGCCACCAGGGACATGATTGACAGGGTAAATGAAGATGCTCCAGGGAGTCAGGGCTATGTGCAACCTTTGATCTGCTGAGTAATACAAAGTTTGGGGGAGGGACAGGAGAGCTAGTGAGTTGGGAAAATGTCTTCTTTATCCCCCAGCCCTTAAAGAGAGTCCGGTCAACATGGCATCAGATCTAAGACTGTCTCAAGCAGCTGTACTAATACAGTCTTCAGAGGTGTGTGTCACTCGGGGACTGCCTGGAAATGCAAGGAAGAGCCAGAAGCCACCAGATCCAAGGACTATTCTTTGCCATTGGCACAAAAACCCAGGAGTCTTAAGTCCAAAAGCCTTTTCTACTGACTTCCTTCAGTGAAGTTATATCAAGCTGGAAATGCCCAGCAACATGGATTTCAGATAATTGTTTGCAAGAATTTCAGGAGTTTCAGGGAGGTCTGTGGCTGTGTTGCCAGATCTCATGATTTTTTCCATGAGTCTGGCCATTTTGAGGGATTTCCGTAACTGCCAAAATCCTATTATTACCCGGGAATCCTGGTTTTCATTTATAATTAAAAAAAGAAGCTTCTAGCCTTCCTTGCTGCAGGGCAAAGCTTGCAACACCAGAAGACAAACATGTCTCCAGCACCAGGAAACACATAAAAAGAACCCAACACATACTACTTTATAAGCCTTGTGGTTTACAACTCTATTATGTGACTTCTCAGGGTCCTGAATCTTTGATTTTGGATGTTTGGGATTTGCAATGCTGTTTTCGGGGTGTTTGGGTCCTTCCCTTGAAGTCTTTGAAATAACAAGTTGCTTTGGGGCTCTGCAGTGTTCCAGCTTGCATTTAAACTGAATCTAGTCCTGGAAGCCAAGGGCTTGTCACAGTGAACTCAGTTCTCTTTCCACCTATAAGCCATCACTTGTTGTGCAGGCACAACCCAGGCTCACTGTAGAGGTGCTTTCATAACCAGTGACAACAGAACAACGAAAGAGAGACAGCTATGTGACACACAACTGATTTTCCAAGGCTATTCTTCCCTTCCGCTCACGCTTGGGTTCCTGTCATCTTGGACCTAAGGTGGTTCTTGGAGGAGCACCGAGAATTTGTAGGGATTTACCCCGTGGATTCTGTGAGCAACTTGGAATCTGCTGTCAAGGTCCTTATATCTGGATACCTGGATATCTGTCCCCACTATGGACTGACAGAAGCTTGTTTTCATATATTTTCTAGGCTTGGCTAGGCTGTGATGGGTCCTGTAATAATACTGAGCATGATTCTGGTCAAAGTGCTTTACAGGCATCAATTCATTCCTCCTCCCAGCCCTTCTGTGTGGTAGGCATTACTATGCTTCTTAATGGATGGGGAAGCTGAGGAACAGAGATATGGTGACATGCTCAAGTCCACAAAGTGAGTCAGTGTCAGCGGGGGTAGAACTCAGGGATTTCCGGGAAAGTTCCTCCTTTACAAATCAGTCTAGCTCCAATGATGTCAATGGGATGCTGGCAACCTACATCAGCTGAGACTGTCTCTCTGTAGCTCTATGGTCAGACCATGGACTGTACTCCTCTCTCGTAAGTGAAAAGCCAAGTTAGAGAATGACCAATAACAAGAAAAAAACCCAAACAGTCCTAACAGTTTGGGATGGTCAGGGCGAAAGAGAACTATTACCCTACATCAATGTTGACCATGTGAAGGAGCACCTTGAGAGGTTGGACAACTTCAAGTCAGCTGGCCCAGACAGCTTATACCCCAGGGGACTTATCCTTTCCTACATCTTCATTAACGACACATCGGTGTCAGGAGCGGACTGGCCAAGTTTGCTGGTTGCACCAAACTTTGGGATAAAGCATCCCCACCAAGGACAGACTGGTGATCCAGGCCAACTTTGACAGGCTTGGAAAATGAGTGGATGAAAACCTGATGGCCTTCAACTCTGAAAAATGCAAGGTACTCCACCTTGGGAAGAAAAACCCACAGCATGCCTATAGGCTCGGCAGTGCTACACTTGCTAGCACCATAGCTGAAAGGGATTTGGGGGTCACAACTGACCACAAGATGAATATGAGCCACCAATGCGATGTTGCAGCTGGCAAAGTGAGCAAAACTCTGGCTTGCATTCAGAGATGTTTCTCAAGCAAATCCCAGGATATCATCCTCCCGCTGTACTTGGCTTTGGTGAGGCCACAGCTGGGGTATTGTATTCAATTTTGGGCTCCACAATTTAAAAAGGATGTGGAGAAGCTTGAGAGAGTCCAGAGGAGAGCCACGCACGTGATCAGAGGGCAGGAAAACAGGCCTTATGATAAGAGGATGAGAGCTATGGGACTCTTCAGCCTGGAAAAACGCAGGCTCAGGGGGGACCTGGTGGCTGCCTATAAGTATACAAGGGGTGTACATCAGGATCTGACGAAACGCCTGTTCACCAGAGCGCCCCAAGGGATGACAAGGTCAAAGGGTCACAAACGTTTCTAAAACCATTTCAGGCTTGTTGTAAGGAAGAACTTTACAGTCCGAGCCCCCAAGACCTGAAACAGACTGCCTCCAGAGGTGGTACAAGCACCTACTCTGGACTCCTTTAAGAGTTAATTGGATTTTTATCTTGCTGGGATCCTATGACCCCAGCTGAATTCCTGCCCCTGGGGCAGGGGGCTGGACTCAATGATCTTCTGAGGTCCCTTCCAGCCCTAATGTCTATGAAATCTATGAAACTTATGGAGAAGTTTCATCCAAAGCTACATCCCAGCTGCAAGCTTCTTTCCTTTTGAACACAGACATGTTGGCAGCTGGACAAAACCCTACAGATACTAAGGATCTCTCAGTATCTTAGAATTCTCCTGCAGGTTAGAGAAAGTTAGTAAGGAAAAAAAAAGAGAGAAAGAAGGAGATGCGTTGCAAAGAACCTGACCTTATTTCCTGCAAGTGTGTGACTAAATCATACAGCTAAAAATAGGGAAGTGATTTGCTTTGATGCAGCAACGTTTTGCTGATACCACTTTTGTTACACATATAAATATAGAGTTTTAATGGAATATTTCCCTTGATGCAGTGCCTTCTATCTAGATACTGCTGAATTCTCAAGAGTGGCTGTCTGTCTGCTGTTTTAAGCCGGGAATGACATGCCTAGACTCTTCGGTTCTGTAATTAGCTCTGCCAGACTTCCCACGTGACCTGCGGTCAGAAACTTCTGTTAAAGTTTTTCACAGTCCCTGTTGCTTTGGAGTAGGGCTGTGTGAAGCTTCAGGTGCGGATTCGATTCAGAGGAGATTCGGCCTGATTTGGTGGCCGACTCTGAATTGAATCAGGGGACCAATAAAAAGGCCAGAATCAATTTGAAGCTCCCTGAATTAATTCAGAAAAGGTTTGGAGAGCTTTGGCAATTTGGGCAGTCCCTGCCCACTGCGACAGGAAGCTGGTCCCGGACTCCGTGCTGGTAACTAGGGGGCAGGGGAGGGTGGCTAGAAGAAGGGGGATGAGACCATAGGGAGACCCCTGCAAGGTCCCATCCCCTGCCTGCTTCCCCAGCCCCCTGAGTATCCCCCAACCCATGCCTGCTCCCCCAGCCCCACCTCTGGGCCCTTTAAAAACAAAACAAAACAAAACAAAAAAGCCCTGCACTCACCAGCTGCTGCAGCAGCCTCAGGGCTTCTGGGGGCTCATGAAAGAGCCCCCAACACAGAGTGGAGCAGTGGGGGACAGGAGGGATTGCCCCTCTCCTGGGCAGGAGCCAGTGAGTGGCGGCTTTATTTATATATTTGTTTTTTTAAGGGCCAGGAGCTGGGGCAGGCGGGGCAGCCACGAAGGTGGGGCTGGGACAGCAGGGCAGGGAGCTCAAGTTAGAGCCCCCCACACAGTGTTGGGCAGTGGGGGACAGCAGGGATCACCCCTCTGCCTGGCAGCAGTCAGTGAATGGGGGCTTTTTTTTTTTAAAACAACCAGGAGCTGGGGCTGGGCAGGGCTGGGAGAGCAGGCAAGGGATGGAGCCTGTGTGATTTGGGGATTTGGCTGATTCGGCAAAAGCCGAATCACCGAATCAGATTTGGCCGAAACGATTCGGGACAGTGATTCAAATCACCGAATCGAACCACTGTCCCCTGAATTGGCCAAATCCGAAGTGAATAGTAGCCGCTTGGCACAGGCCTACTTTGGAATATCAGTATATCAAGTCTCAGGACAAAAACAGAGGCCTCCCAAATACACCAACCACTTTGAAAGTTATTGAACACAACAGCTTTGTGCTTCATTTTTCCCTCCTGTAAAACGGAGATAAAAAAATCGGCCTGCCTCAAAAGGCTGTTGCAGGGCTTCGTAACCTGATGGTTCTAAGTCACTTTGAGGTGCTCAGAGGGAAGTGGTATGGACAGGTAAAGTATGAGCACAAAGCTGCAGAGGAAGCAGAGAGGAGTGTTTAGGAAACACTAGCTACTGTTCCCACAGCTACCCGAGGGGCGGGGGGGACACAGCATTTATATCGAGAGATGGTAGACACAAGATCATGTGCCTTTTTCAACACTTCAGCTAGTTTTCATCTCATCTCCCATTTCCTGGAATAGTCCGGACTCACGGCAGGTGCTCCTCCATGTCGGTTATAACAACTACGTTAAGAGACAGGCGGGGATGTGAGGGAGCGGCGGCTAGGGGCGGCCGTGAACCCCCTAGCGCCGCCTACCGTCACGTTAGGGTGACGTAGCACCCTCAGAACCTCGCCCGCCACGACTTTGATGGTAAGATATGTAATGTGGAGGCTGCCAGTTTCCCTAATGGACGGTCTAGTTGTTCGTCCCTATTCCCGACGGGTATTTGATAAGCGTCCTGCCTTAAGGGCAATGCGTGCCTCCAACCCTCCCCCTTAGCACGCCCCAAGCCTCGCAGCTATTCCGGGGGATGCTTGTATGGTCCCTCGCCCCTCGGGTGCCCTTGCTCTCACTCTCGGGCACCGGGGCTCCTCACCCACCGGGCGCCTCCTTGGGTCGGGCCCTTCTCTCACCTGTTCCCCGCGCCCTGGGCCTGTCCCGCTGGCACCCAGCTACTTGCTGGCGCCTCCTGGGTCCGACTCGCCAACGCCGCTCACTACCGGCGCCCCTTGGGCCGGGTTCTAGCCGGCGCCTGGCTAATCGCCGGCTCTGCCTGAGTCTGGAGCACTCTTGCCGCCCTAGCCTCGGCGCCCTTGGGCCGGCACGCTCTCGCCGCCCTAGCCTCGGCGCCTTCGGGCCGGCACGCTCCCTCTGCCCGGATCTCGGCTCTATCGCCGCCCCAGCCTCGGCGCCTTCGGGCCGGCTCGCTCCCTCTGCCCGGATCTCGGCTCTCTCGCCGCCCTAGCCTCGGCGCCCTCGGGCCGGCTCTCTCTCGCCGCCCTAGCCTCGGCGCCCTCGGGCCGGCTCTCTCTCGCCGCCCTAGCCTCGGCGCCCTCGGGCCGGCTCTCTCTCGCCGCCCTAGCCTCGGCGCCCTCGGGCCGGCTCTCTCTCGCCGCCCTAGCCTCGGCGCCCTCGGGCCGGCTCTCTCTCGCCTGGCGCGCTAGCCTTAGCTCTATCGCCGCCCTAGCCTCGGCGCCCTTGGGCCAGCTCTCTCTCGCCGCCCTAGTCTCGGCGCTCTCGGGCCGGCTCACTCACTCTGCCCGGATCTCGGCTCTATCGCCGCCCTAGCCTCGGCGCCTTCGGGCTGGCTCTCTCTCGCCACCCTAGCCTCGGCGCCCTTGGGCCGGGTTCTAGCCTTAGCTCTCTCGCCGCCCTAGTCTCGGCGCCCTCGGGCCGGCTCTCTCTCGCCGCCCTAGTCTCGGCGCCCTCGGGCCGGCTCTCTCTCGCCGCCCTAGTCTCGGCGCCCTCGGGCCGGCACGCTCCCTCTGCCCGGATCTCGGCTCTCTCGCCGCCCCAGCCTCGGCGCCTTCGGGCCGGCTCGCTCCCTCTGCCCGGATCTCGGCTCTCTCGCCGCCCTAGTCTCGGCGCCCTCGGGCCGGCTCTCTCTCGCCGCCCTAGTCTCGGCGCCCTCGGGCCGGCTCTCTCTCGCCGCCCTAGTCTCGGCGCCCTCGGGCCGGCTCTCTCTCGCCGCCCTAGTCTCGGCGCCCTCGGGCCGGCTCTCTCTCGCCGCCCTAGCCTCGGCGCCTTCGGGCCGGCTCGCTCCCTCTGCCCGGATCTCGGCTCTCTCGCCGCCCTAGCCTCGGCGCCTTCGGGCCGGCTCGCTCCCTCTGCCCGGATCTCGGCTCTCTCGCCGCCCTAGCCTCGGCGCCCTCGGGCCGGCTCGCTCCCTCTGCCCGGATCTCGGCTCTCTCGCCGCCCTAGCCTCGGCGCCCTCGGGCCGGCTCTCTCTCGCCGCCCTAGCCTCGGCGCCCTCGGGCCGGCTCTCTCTCGCCGCCCTAGCCTCGGCGCCCTCGGGCCGGCTCTCTCTCGCCGCCCTAGCCTCGGCGCCCTCGGGCCGGCTCTCTCTCGCCTGGCGCGCTAGCCTTAGCTCTATCGCCGCCCTAGCCTCGGCGCCCTTGGGCCAGCTCTCTCTCGCCGCCCTAGTCTCGGCGCTCTCGGGCCGGCTCACTCACTCTGCCCGGATCTCGGCTCTATCGCCGCCCTAGCCTCGGCGCCTTCGGGCTGGCTCTCTCTCGCCACCCTAGCCTCGGCGCCCTCGGGCCGGGTTCTAGCCTTAGCTCTCTCGCCGCCCTAGTCTCGGCGCCCTCGGGCCGGCTCTCTCTCGCCGCCCTAGTCTCGGCGCCCTCGGGCCGGCTCTCTCTCGCCGCCCTAGTCTCGGCGCCCTCGGGCCGGCTCTCTCTCGCCGCCCTAGTCTCGGCGCCCTCGGGCCGGCTCTCTCTCGCCGCCCTAGTCTCGGCGCCCTCGGGCCGGCTCTCTCTCGCCGCCCTAGTCTCGGCGCCCTCGGGCCGGCTCTCTCTCGCCGCCCTAGTCTCGGCGCCCTCGGGCCGGCTCTCTCTCGCCGCCCTAGTCTCGGCGCCCTCGGGCCGGCTCTCTCTCGCCGCCCTAGTCTCGGCGCCCTCGGCCGGCTCTCTCTCGCCTGGCGCGCTAGCCTTAGCTCTATCGCCGCCCCAGTCTCGGCGCCCTCGGGCCGGCGCTATCGCCGCCCCAGTCTCGGCGCCCTCGGGCCGGCGCTATCGCCGCCCCAGTCTCGGCGCCCTCGGGCCGGCGCTATCGCCGCCCCAGTCTCGGCGCCCTCGGGTGGCTAGCTAGGCCTGGCTATTCGGCCCCTCTCTGGGGCCTTGCCCCTCAGGGGCCACTACCGCGCTCCCTGCGCGTTGCCCCTTTGGGCTTCCCCCCTCCGGGGCCGACACGCCACGCGCCCCGCGCCCTGTCTCTGCCCCGCTCTTGGGCCTTGCCCTCTCGGGGCTGACTCCGCGCCCCCGGCGCCCTGTCTCTGCCCCGCTCCGGGGCCTTGCCCTCTCGGGGCTAACTTCCGCGCCTCTGGCGCCCTGTCCCTGCCCCGCTCCGGGGCTAAACACCGCCCTTATGGGCTGGGGTCTATAACCCCGCACACTGCACCTCCCTGGCGCAATATAATGCCCAGCCGCACTGACACTAGTGCCCCTGGCACTGTGCCTCAACTGGGCACTGGGGACCCCCAAGCTGTTGGGGAGCTCCCCTGAGGCCTCCTCGCTCCCCTACAGCCTCCCCGGTCTTCCGGATTAAACTGTAACTCAATACTCAAGCCATCTGGCTATAACATAAGCAAAGGCTCCACAAGCCTAATAACTCCAAGCCCCACCAGGGCCCGCAATCCTACCTCCAGTCAGGGCGATGCTGTTCCCTGCATCATTGCAGCCGGTTAGCGCGATGAAGTAGCAGCCACTAACCCAGGCCGCTCCGCTCAGCTCAGCCGCAGAGCTCCTGCTCCTGCGGCAGCTCAAAGGGAACTGTGTCTCAGGCTCTGGCCTGAGCTGGTTATAAAGGCCAGGCCCTGCCCTCTTCCGGCCATGTGACCACCTGGTTGTCCTGGCAACCAGGCACCTGAGCTGCCTGGGTGATTGACTGCTCTGCCAATCACCCTCTCAATCACGGAGCACCTCTGTGACTCCGTGACAGGGGAAGAGAAAGATAATCCATAGGCGGCGGCAGGGATCCCAGTGATGGTATCACCACAAGTCTCCACCCAACTGGGATTTCTGACTCATGGCTGGTGCTATCCCTGCCTGTGACTAAGCTGAGGCTGTCTGCTTTGCAAGGCGTCTGCGTTTGGAAATATCCAAACAGCAAATTATTTAGTGGTAAACAATTATTCTGTTGCATAAAAGCTCTCACATTTGTTTACTGAGGATCCCACATTGAATTCCAGCCCTGAGACAAAACTGTCAGCGAGCAGGAGAGCAGAGGCTGGAGTTTATGTAAATGCGACGTATTGCGTCTCGCCAGCCACTGTCTCGCTATTAGCTTTTTATTTCTGTCTGTCGCTTTTTTTCCTTTCCTCGATTTCAGTGACACTCTGCACTTTTAGGTACATCGGCCTTCCTGATGAAGCCCTCCCTTGCTGTTTTTCATCTCTCGCAGCCCTTCCTCCCCATGCTTTGTCCTACGTGCAGCCCGGCACGTCAGTCACCTTTTCCAGGTAAGGAACTAATTTTTGAGGTTGCTTCTGCAAGTAGGGAATCATTGTTATACCTATGTTCCTGGAGAAAATACAAAGGCACGTGAGGATGAGATCATTTGCCAAAGACTCGCTCTGGGACCCTGTGGCAGGGCTGCAAGCAGAAGCCAGGAGATCTGGCCTGTGTCTGATTTGCAAGCCCTTCCTGCCCATCTCTTTTTTTTCTTCCTGCTGTAGTGCTGCATCTCAGTCTGCGTGGCCAAGCGTAGTGGCCCCCGGCAAAGGGGAACGCATGTTCAGAAGGACTGTGCCCCTTGCCGAGGCCTGGATAAATAATGCCAGTGAGAATCGAGGTGGGTGGTGCCAAGCACCATCAAAGTGGAGCCCACCAGTCTGTCGCCCACCCCTGCTCTCAGCAGGCCAGCTTTGGCTGAAGGGATTCCTCACTGTGGACCACATTTATCTCTGAGTCAGAGGATTTACATCAGCCATCTATTGTGGGCTGGTAAATCTGCCACCGAAGCTTTGAGGTAGAATTTATTTGTGAGCGTTCCTCTGCAAAGCTTGGGACTCTCCAAACACTGGCTCAGCCCTGCGCTTGAACGTGACTTGCTGCTTCTGTGGCAGGCAGCCGGTTTGGCTCAGGGGGACTCTTAGCGGCCATAAAATGTGCAATTAAAACCCCCTCCTACTTCAAACTGTCTCCTCAGGCGCCCCAGCTAGGCAAACATTACAGCTGTGAAGAGCTGATCATGCTACTTTCCACCTGCAGCTGCAGCTTGGCTCACCAACAAAAATCAGTATTTAAAACCCAGACCTCTTTCTCCACTCTCCATGGTCAGCCAACGGCTGAGGGGCCAGGACGTGGCATCGGCTGACCTGTCTGCTGCCTGCTCTCACCCGGCTAACAACCTGCATGGCCATGCCCACACTAATGGGGCATGCATCATCTCATGGATGACCTTCTACAGAGCTGATAGGAAAATTAATTTAGTGCTTTTATAGCGCCTTTCGGTCAAGGAGCTGAACACCTTTTACAGACATTAATTGAGCCTCGCAGTTAATGAAGCCTCACTAACAGGTCTGCAGGGTAAAGCAGTGTTTTTATTATCCCTGGTCTGCAGGGGTCATATGTAGATCTAGACTATCCCCCTCCCCTCCAAAAAAAATACAACCCCCCCCCCAAATTTCCCCTCCCCAAAATGGAAATTTTCAGCGTGCCGAACATAATTCTTTCAGGTTTCACCTGAAAAACAAGCAGAAGGAGGAGTTTGATGGGAGGAGAAATGTTTTTGTTCTCATCAAAACTTCCAGGGGAACAAGAAAACCTTTCCCAACCAGCTCTAGAGATACAGAGAGCAGCGAGTAGAAAGTCCTGTGGGGATGGGACCATAAGCTGTTAACTGAATGGTGTCAAACACTCTTTTGGGTTTTGTCAAAGGAATCACATGTCAGCTGTGAGAATGGAAGACCTTTCCCATGGTGACAGAGTGCAGAGAAGAAGCTAGACTCTGGGGTCATGGTGCACCCTTCTTAACATTTGTTGTGCATCCACCTATTCATAGTGTCACAGCTGGCATCCAAGTTTTTCAAGAGCTCATATCGCATTGAACTAAGGTCTAGGTTTTTCAATGGACTCACTAGTTATGTTGGATAGAGGTACCAAGGGCACCGGTAATGAGAACCTGGACTTTTAAGTTCAATACAAAAAACATTGAGTGTCCTTCCATAGCCTAGTACTAGTTAGAGCCATATTCTTCCAAGTGCTAAGCCTCTGCTCTAAATGGGAGTTCAAAATCTATCTATAATTATCAACTGTTGATCCTTCTGGATCATGGTGTATGCCTGAGAGGTCACCCAGACCTTTGATACATATGTGTAGGCAGGAGGTTTGGAGGAGTGGAGGCTGCCCAGACCTTCTATTTCTAATTATCAGATGAAGTAACTAATCCCAGGACATCCAAGGAATCTGTGGCAAAGCCAAGAATAAAACCAAGGCTTTCCTGAGCTTTCATCACAAGATCAACCTTCCCAGGCTTCCCAATCCTGCATACCACAATTTCCTTTCCATTTCTTCTCTCAGCTGACCCACGTTCACTATGTGTGGCTATCCCTATTGCAATGTCACTCTTAGAACAGCCTTTAGCATTGTTCCAGGTAGAAACAGCTCATGAAAGCCTGTCTATAGTCCAGCTTTATTCCCCCCCACCCACATCAGCTGGTTAGACCTTCTCTTGATGCACTTCCCAGTTGCTGGGCAAAGTAAATGTATGGCTTCAATTTGCCTTTCAGTTGTCGGGGCAGGAAAATCCCAATTCTGTGGAGACCAGAAGCCCCTTCCCACCCTCCATGCTCTGCTCCATGAAGCTATGCCAGCAGGAAAAGCAGCTTGAAGCACGTCCCAGGAAATCCAGACATGCTGACTCCTGGCACCGTTGCCCTTGCTTCATAACTGAGGTGAAGCCAATAATCATTTGTACAACTTTTAACTTTCCTAGTGCGTTCTCTTCTGTGTCCTCTTCAAACAGCAGTGTTTCTTCTGATCCATCACAGTCAGCATGCTTATCAAAGGAAAACGTGTGCAGGAAGGGAGTGTGGAAACTCAGATAATCCTATGTGCTCCTCTCTCTCTGCCCCATGTCTCCCTCTGTGAAACAACTGGTGTAGATGGAAGAGAGAGAGAAAAAGAGAGACAGAGACAGAGAAAGAGAAATGTTGCTGTCCTTTCTCTGTGCTGTCAGTGGAACTAGTGCATACTTGGCAATAGGAGGGTTTAGGTCCAGAGCTCAGAGTTATTGACCTACATGTGGAAAGCCTGACCACATTCTTTGGGCAAATCTGATCTCTTTTATTAGACCAACTAAAATATTTGGAAAAAAAATTGTCTTTGCAACCCTTTGGGTACAAACACCTGTCTTCCAAAAGCTTGCAGAGAATACTTTTCCCAACTATTTTAGTTGGTCTAATAAAAGAAATCAGATTTACTCAAAGAACCATGTCTGCCTATGATCTTAGACCAACACAGCTACAACCATCACCCCCAAAGCCTGACCCGTTATTTTTGGTTCCCAGATTGAGATAGCAAAGGCCCCCTGAAACGTGTTTGATTTACACCAGCTGAGGATCTGGTACCGAATTCTGCTTACAACATGGCCAGTCTTTCTGGACTTTTATATTAGTCCTGAACTTGCAACAGCTTAACAGGCCCCACTTTCAAGACCTGCCCTTAGACAGAGTGTCTCAAGTCAGGCACCCACCAACGAAGGCACCCAAAGTGAATGCCACTTTTGAAAACTGAAAGCTTGCAAGTATTCCTTAGTCATGTCCTTAGACTATTCCTAGAGGCTGTGATCAGGCTTAGGTGCTAGGTGCTGCATGCACACAAGGAAACCCAGAGCCCGCCCTTAGCAGTTTTCAGCCTGAGGCACTATGGGTGAGCATGACTCACTGCCAGAGGACAGAGTATGTGGGAAGCTGAGAGCTGTGATATCCACATGTGGGAAGCACTCAGGTTAGTGAGGCACATGGCGAGATGTTCAGTCCCATCTGTTCCATTCAGAGGTACCACAGACAGTGCCAAGGCTGTTGTTAGTCATGCTGGTGGCTTGTGTAAGACGGACCATATTCCAACTTCCTAGTTGCGCTGGTTCCAGTAAAATATGGTTGAATACGTTGGGAATGCTCCCCCTGGTGCAAGAGTTAAATGCCTTGTTTAAACGCACTGGGCACAACCGGGGTGCAGATGCACAAGGAGAATCTTTCTTGTGTTGCTGAACAGAGGGGACCCCAGGCCATTTCAGTCACCTCCTCTCAGCGGAGCCCTTTTTTCTCTCTCTATGTTAATACAGCAAGAGATTGCAATGAACACATAAATTCTTCATGTTGAACTTTATATCCACTGACTACCATGTAATCCTAGCTGCAGCAGGCAGTGCTCTGTTCAGGACAGCCATGTATTGCCGTGTACTGGGAGACAGTTGGGGCTTTCCAGCTATACCCTCTGTCCACATACAGGTTTCCCTCGCTTTACATGGGTTCTGGATGTGCAAACTCGCTCTTATGCAATAACCCTTTTTTATACCAAAAATGTGTTATATGCAAGGGAAATTCACTCTTAGGCAATCCGCATGGTGGAAGCCTGCAGTCAGCTGCTTTGTGTGGTGCATTGTGGGAGTGACACACACCAAAATATAGCCTCCTGTGTGGATCTGCGCTCCTCGCTTGTTGTCTGTGCCACGTAGCTGCTATTCCTATTATGATAACATTCACTGCCACCCTGTGCTTGTGTGTACTGTCTGCTGTTGGTGAGTACCAAAATCATCTTGTAAAAGTGGTAGGAATGGGTCTGGGAGTCAGTACAGTCGAGATCTTAGAACGTAGCCCGATTTGTCACATAGTAAAGTGGGTTCCCTTTATGCAAAGTTGAGTTATGTGCCGTTTTCTAGGAACACATGTACAGCATAAAGCGAGGGAAACCTGCACCCAAAGAGCTGCTCCACCTTTCAAGGAAACCCGAATGTCCACCTCTACCTTCCTTACAAAGTTTACCAGATGTGGAGGGAAGGGAATTAAAGACACCAGGAAATAGCCCAGACAGCATTGCACAGCTGCTGGAATTAAAACCTTTTACCTGACCACCAGAAGTAGACATTGTGCCATTCATCTGCTGCCTCTCTTTCTTAAGGGGTGCACTGAGGAAGGGCTTCAGCAACCACCGTCCTACCTGAGTAAATCTTGGTTTCCACCCAAGGCAAGAATAACAGAAGAGGAATGAGCAGTGGGTGGGGAGGGGGTTAAAGCTGGAAAAGATGCATTAAATGCCATGTGTCCTCACTGTTCAGGCCAGCCCCATTATTTTTGTCCTCTCAGGCTGGGGAGGAGGAGTGAGGTAAGCATCTGGTTGAGAACGTCACGGGGTCTGTGTCACCACAGAGGGTATGGTGCAGATGTGAAAAGCTCTGAAAGGGCCATACTCCAGGCACATCCGGTGCCCTTCAGCACTTGCAAGTCCTTCAGGGCCATGTTCTACAGGGGCATGAAGGAGAGGCAGGAAATGTGTGGCAAGAGGTAAGAGATAAAGCCATGGTGGACAACCCTCCGTAGGTTTGGAGACTGGGTTTGGAAGAGAAAGCAACCCTCTGAACTCCACAGAAAAGAACTCCCTTTGGGGAGTCTGGTTTTCGGGCTTTCAGCCAGGCTGGAGACATAAATAAGGGTGCTAACAGAAGTGACATCCGTCACATCTTCGGTCCTCTGAAAGTGCTTGACAGCTGTGCTGGGACACAAGTGCACGGCTGCAGAGTGCTTTAAAAATGGCCTACCGCATGACAAATTAATCCTCATCACACAAGGGATCAGATGAAGGTGCTTCACTGTGGAGTGCCTTAGGAAATGTCTATTCCCTAGGGTTAATTTGTGCTGCGATTAGGGCTGGGATGATGCCGTCCAGCCCTGTCCCTAGTGCTGTCTGCCGGAAGGAAGCGGGGAGAATAGAGGGGGAATGAGCTGCAGGATGTGGTTTGCTTGGCCTGAGCTGGAGGTGGGGTGGGAGGATTGAACTCACTCCCTGAGACCCCCTCTCCAGCTCAGCCTGGGCAAACCCTAGCCTGTAACTCACTCCCTGTCCCTTCTTCTCCTCCTTTCCAGTAGACAGCACTGGAGTTAAGTGGGGAGGAGGCTAGGAGAGAGAAGTAGCAGGCAGGCTTCTCCTCTCGACTGGGTCCAAACTGGATCTTGATCCCATCCCCCACCCAACCCAACAGGTCCATGGCATTGCTTTAACGTATGGTGCCTTAGAGCAGGGACCTGCACATCTTCCAGTGCCCCGTCTGATACTCTGGGTCCCATTCTCATCTCTAGAAACCTGCTGCATTTCTATTGCAGTTAAAGTAATAATACCAGGTTATAAAAGCTGATGAACTGGCCCATCATGGAACACAAAAAAGCCGAGACCCAGCAGAATGAGAGGAAATAATTAGTTGACCAAGCTTTTTCTTGAATCTCAAAAAAGATTCTGCTTTTGCATCAGGGATCAGGAAAAGCTTTAGGACAGCTGAACTCAGTGTATTTGAACTAGATACTCCATCTTCCTTGACTCTTTGCAGCTGCCTCTTGGCCTCTTCTAGCAGATTTCACACTGATTGACAGCCAGGGTATTGGACCTTTGATAAAAACCTTGCCAATGGTTTCAGAGGTGAATGGTCTGTAGACTCCTTCTTCCTCTGTGTATACTTTGCTGGTTCTAACAGTGGGCTGAACAGCGGACTCTGACTAGGATACTATCCTGGCAAAGGTTGGGTCTGCCAGGGGTTTTTTGTGCTGCTGACTCTATCTGTTTTGTTGTAGTGGATTCAGATATTCCTATTTCCACTGCTGCTTTGTGTGAAAAATCAAGGAAAAACTTGTCAGAGTTTCAGGGGCCAGTTCACAGCAGGGGGCGTCAGAACTCCACGACAGACCCGGGATCAGGAAAGGAAGGAATCAAGCCTCCTCTGGGCTGGAGATGAAAGATCGACTTTGAGAGTGCAGCTTGGCTGGCAAGAAAATACCTTCCTGTCTCAAAAAAAGTCACCAGCACCTTGAGTTTCTGGTGCTTGTCAGAATCCCCCACTTTCTAGCTCTAATAATACTGGTCCTTTCAATGGTGCTTTCCACTCAAGGCAGTGAACAGCTAACAGGGAATAGCAATTCACAGCAACCCTTTGCAATTGGGAAGCATCATTCCCAGCAAGTAGACTGCGGCATGTTTCACTGATGTTCAGCCCCAAAACCATGACACCTAACTATAGATAATATACACCACATAAAACACTCCTGACGGAGACAGCTTATTAGCTCCCCACAGCAATATAATCACTTATCATCCCACCTGATGCATGACACCCACCTAACCGTAACTCTTCCCACATTTTTGGCTTATATTCGTACAGGGCCTAACATACCAAAGTCTTGGTCTGCACGGGGATTTTGGTGCTACCCCAATAAAAATATAATAATCTCATTCTGTAGCACCGCTGGATGCACATTGCATCACACACACACACACACACACACACACACATATATATAGTTCATTAAGTTTAGGCTTTTCAAAGAAGGATGAAATTATTAGATGGCCAGCAATTTCAACTCTCATCTTTAAAGCATTCCCAGGTCAAATACCTAGCAATGATTTGGGAAGAACATCAGTTTCAGGGTGGTTTGAAGAAGACACCTTTTCAGTTGGTTTGCAAGATAGGTTTTGGGTGGAGTAGATTACTCTCATGAAAAGAACTGGATAGACTCTTGTGTTATGAAATGTGAAGAACGGGTAATAGGATAAGTCTGTTTTAGCACGTGGACTGGGTGAGCAGAGCAGAGAAGAGCTCAGACATTGTGGCACTCAAGGTTTTCCTAGGGTTTAGATTTTTTTTCCCTTCTGAATCAGAGCAAAACAGCAACATGCAGAAGTTCCTGCACTACCGAATAACATGGAAAAATAGTTTTAAATTAATTAAAACATTTCCCTTTAATAAGGTTGGCATTTTTCATTTCATTAAAGTTGGAAATTTGGCAGCGACACTCTTACCTCAACTTCTGTTTCAAATTATATTACAAATGGTCACATAACATAGTAATGTAATACCAAATTAATTTAAAAAGTCACAACAAACAGAAGTGGAGTGATCTATCTAGCTAGTGATCTAAGCAAAAACGTATTGGGATTAACAAATTTTCTGAACAAGTGAATTTAATTAAATAATATTTTCTGACTGAAAATTGTTTCCCCAGAAAATTCTGGATCAGCTTTGCTTACAAATTTGTATTTTTAACTATGATAATGATGGAGTGGGCCAACTGACATATGTAGTTTTAAAATAGTGCGTCATAGGGCAATGCGGCAAAACATTTAGCACTTCTGTTTTGGGCCAACTAAGTGCTTAAATATATGCTTATTTTCAAGCGTAAGAGTAGTTCCAGAGTCAGGAGGAACCTCTATTTTCCTTTCAGGACAGAATCCATAGTTGGGGATAAATCTTTTAAACGGGAAGTTATATAGCCATGCTCCTTGTACAATGAGGAGCACTTCACTCCATAAAATGAACAACCTTCTCACAGGGCACATGTACACATTCATTAATGCTCTGTAATAACATGTACTAACTTAATGTGCCATAATTGATGTTACTGCTCATTAGCTCAGATGAATGCTTTTTGTGCGATGCTTAATGCTCGTTGGATTAATCTACTCCAGATTAATGCATTAGCACGGTTTTTGCCGGCTGCACTAATGCACAGTAGAATTAATCCAATGGGAATTAAGCATCTTGTGTAGATGTGCCTACAGAAGGTATGTTTGGTGTGATTAAGGCTAGAGACTTAGACCATGGAGAATTAATTCTTCTGGACCTTGCATATTTTTACACATGCAGGTTTTACAGACTGATCCAGGTGGCAGGAGCTGTGGATGAATACTCCTTCGCTAGCACTAGTGAATGGATGGGAGTAGAGCAGTGGCCAAGGCTGAATGAGCAGAGGGGCTGCAGGGGAAAGCAGCAACTGCAGCGCCCATCCTCACACTGTTGCCTTTGCACCTTTTCTGTCTCTCATCTTTCCCTTTTCTTTCCCTAATTGTCTAGTCTCCTTCTTCCTCTCTTTCCCTCTTGACCCCTCTCTTCCTGCATTATCCTCTATTTTCATCTCTCTTCCCCATTCCTCTTCTCTACCACAGGCAACCTCTTCTCCCTCTCCTCTCCCTGGAGTGCTGGGTCCCTGTAGTACTCCTGTACTCCCTATGGCTAATTCTCAAATACAGTTAGCCCTCACGCTGACTGATGTGTATGTAAAGGTGGCAACAGTGCCATATAAAGATCACAGCTCATGCATTTTTCCCCTCTCCCCAGCTGCAAAAAAAATACATCTGAGGGAGGAAAATTTGGCTGCTGACTAGCTGCAATCTTCCAGCATCCATTGAAGAAACCATCATCGTAGGAGACTGACACTTGGGATGTTAGCAGGATGTTGGCAGGTTAGCAGGGAGATGAGAATGGGTTCAATAGCATGGAGTGAAAGTCGTATTTGGGAGTTATGGAGCCTTAGAGGACTCAGCCGGTGGAAGCCTGGCCAGGCCTTCTCTGGTATGACGGTCTGGTTGCTGAACGAACTGGCATTGAGCCGTAGAGCTTTTTGGCTTCTGATTGCTGGCTTAAACCAACATGGATCATCACAGAACAAAAATTGTTATGAACTCTTTGATGCCTTATGTGAAAAAAAAACAGGAACCCAAGGGATGGAGTGACCTTCAAAAAAAATTGGAAACCAGGAGGATTTTGATCATGAGAAAGTGTTTTAGGATCCACAGTGACCTGGTGAAAATCCAGGATGCTCAGGGGTGTTTTAGGGTTTGTATACAAAAAGAAGATAATCTTGTGGTGGCCTTGAGCACAGAACATAGGCTTATTAGAGAGCCTGTTTCTAGGGATCCGATACTAAGAGCAGAAGACAGAGGTGGGCAAAACCCAGCAGAGAGCGATTCTTCAGGTAGTATTGCATACAACGGGGCAGGTTTGGTTCCATGCTGTTTCGTTCTGTGGTCCCATTTCATCCAGTCCCCCTTCCAAAAGCTACTGGGTTTGGATAAATGTTTCTGGTTGTGTCAGGTTCACCCCAAAAGCCAGTTATTGGAGGGTGAGCGTTGCTTACCCCTCTTCCCTGCCTATAGCAAAAGGCTGGATGCCTGTAGGGGTATGAGTGGGTTTAGGATGCTGTGGAAATGCTGCAGTGAGGGATCATCTGTGGTTGCTTGCTGCAGGTACACGGTGAGTCTCACGGTAGATACAGAGATGCCGTTAGGCAAATGAACTGGTCTGAGGGATGCTGATAAGACATGGAAAGGGCTGCCTGAGCCTTCCTGAAGAGCAGCTCTTTGAAGGAGTCACATGGCCCTGGAACTGCTGGCAGGAGATATGAAGGACCTTGAAAATTTACCCAAATGAAGGTCTGTTCCCTAATATCGTCAGGCTTAATTTTAACAGGGAGGCTGCATGTGCTAAAGGAGGTAATAATCATTTGCTGCAGGATGCAAATGCACCAAGAGAATGCAGCTCCCTAGAAATCGGCTAGTTTTCCTGTATTCCCTCAGTGATCACTTTTTTAACCGGGAGGCCACCGTTCCCCCTGTCTTCCCCCAGAGAGATACCTGCATCCCAGTACCTCTAGTCCCCTGACCCTCCTATGAAAATTGACAATGACAAAAGTGTGGCTCCCTATAAATGCCCCGTCTGGAAGAGTCAGTGAGTTTCTGTGTCTGTGGATGCAGTGAATTTAGCCAGGTCTGTTCCTTTCTCTGCGTGCATTAGTGTTACTTTCTGTCCGTCTGTGTCCCTACGTGCCTGTGTTTTGTCCCTTCGAGCTAGGATGCCTGAAGAATTGCAGAGATAGGCGTGCTTCTGTAAGACTGTCTGTATTTATCCCCTTATGGCTGCATTTGCAACAGTGAGCTCATTTGTCTATGGATGACTCTGGAAGCATGGGAGTAACAATTGTTTGGTTTTGGGGTTTTTTTTTGTTAAATGTTTAGGGTTTTTTCCCCTTGAAATGGAATTTATTTATAATGAGGTCACCGCTGCCAGATGGTTCTGGTTCCCAGAATCAGCCTGGAACAGACTATCGACTGCAGTGACCCAAATGGCAGCTCTACCAGCCACATGGGGACTTGGTTGGGACTGGAAACTCCATTACTCCCTCTCTGCCTTCCAGCTCTTTTCCATTCATTCTGCTTGGGAACAGTCTGACTAGATTATGCCCAAAATGCAATGATGTCGAGCAAGCCTCGAATTTGGAACTTCATCCCCAGCCCCGAGTTATCTGTGACTGCGGGGTGACAGGGTACGAATCCAGATTGGCTGGAGAGCCAAGTGTACATCTGGTGTTGGAGAAATAATGTGGGGCCTACTCAGGCACACTGGTTGGGTATATCGGGACTCCGCTAATTCCAGCTCCACCAATTCCATCTGATGAGCCCCGGTACCCCTTGCAGCTTCCACTTGGGACAGAAGCCTTCCCTTTTCCCTCCTACACTGGTGTGCGCTGATCTTCTGCCAGCCTCTCCCCGGTGTGTGTGTGGGGGGGGGCAGGCGGGGGTTAAATTGGGCTAGACAGAAAATTGGGGAGGGCTGTGCTATATACATCTTCTGGCTGAACATACTTATTTGGCTGGGCCGGGAGCGCCGTGCCTCTGCGGGCTGTGGGTGGGAGCGGGGCAGGATCAGCTGTGCAGGGCAGGTGGCAGAGGCCCAGGGAGGAGGGCTGGTGCTAGGAGGGGTGGCAGGCTGAGGTGAATTTTGGGGTGGCTATAGCTCTCCGAGCCCCTCCGAGCACTGCCCCTGCTTCTTCACTGCTCCAGACAGTCTCTGTTTTGCACTGAGGGAAGGGAGGGGGGGTGAAAATGGCTTTGGTATGCCCTTGACCTCCTTTGTTTGGTGAGTGTGAAGCTTGCCTAATTTATGTTCCAAAAAGCTTTGAATTCCTGAGAAGAAAAGCACTAGAGAAGTGCAAAGTATGATTAATCATTATTATTATTTCTATAAATTCTCACTCTAGCCTCAGTTGGAAAACAGCAGCTATTTAGCCGTGCCCATAAAGGCAGAAAGGACAGAGCGCTGGGTCTGACTCGCCCCTCCCCTTGGATCAGGAAAGCTCCACTCCTTTTGGTGCATATATGCCTGATTAACACCAGAAGAATCAGGCCCGGGAATCTTTCCTCTCTGCCCTTCTGGGCACGGATGACTAGCTGCTGTTTTTCACTGCTGGGGTGTTCCGGTGATGGGAGACACAGCCCAGTGTCCCGCGGATGTGTCCGTGCTGCCCCCTGCCACTCCGCCCTTCAAGGCAGAGATCTCAGGAGCTGCAGCAGCCTGGAAGCATCCTCACCGCCCCGTGTCTGGAGCCTGCAGAGTGGGAGCGAGTGGACAGGGCTTACTTTGTTTTTGCCTCAAGAGCAGTACAGAGACAATGTGGACATCCGTGCTTATCCCTTCCTTGCCCCACTGGGGAGAGATGGGAGCTGAGGCATGAAGTGGTGAAATGACTTGCCCAAGGTCACACTATGGGCCTAACAGCAGTCCTGGGATTAGTGCCAACGCATCTGGACTCCCAGGAGACTGCTTTAAGCACGAGACTATCTCCGATGCCGAGTGATTTTTTTTTTCCCCCCACCGCTTCTCTGTGACTGATGCGAGTCTGCTTCAAATCACAGTCACTCTGACTTCTGCTATAAATCAAATACATCTCACCTCCAGAATGTCTTTCTCCCAACCCTGAGTGAATCAGGCTCCCTGGTTCGACTCGGCTGGGATGCTGAGTCAGCAACATTGCAGTGCTCAAATACCTTTTACCTCCGCCCTTTCCCGCATCTGGCTGGTTGCCTTGGGTGTTGCATTTAGCCTCACCCGCCGGTGTGATGGGAGCCCAGGAAATCCCACTCCCCTCTCTCTCCTACTGTGAACATTGGTTTCCAAACGGGAGAAGAGGAAGATGCTTTACTGGGAGCTTGCCCTGTTCATATATCACTGCCTAAACGCTGCCGACAAACAGCGAGATTCATTTCAGTGCCAGCCAACCATAAATTTATTTGCTTGTTAATGCAGCTTCCCCAGTTCATGTTTTCCCTAACTAGGAGCATCAAAATGTCAATCTGTCCTCAGGGGTGTATCAACCTCCTGAACTGAACTCAGTAACAAGATTAGAATCTGTGCCGCTGTGAAGTGCTGTCTGTCTCTCTCCCTCCCTTTCTTCCTCTCTCCCTTTCACTCACACGTTCTCCTTCCCTTATCTGGTTTTTATCATTCGTTCTCCTGTTTTTTCTACCCCTTCATTTCTTTCTTCATCAATTCCCAATGACGCGAGGAGAATTGAGGCCCTCTACACCAAGCCCCCTTGTCTGTCTCAGTTAGCCTTCATTTCTTTCTTTTATTGCTTCTCTTGCTTCCTTCCACGGGCCAGCCAGTGAGAGAGGGATTCAGAAGAGGTGCTCCTAGATGGGCTACTCCTCTGCAAGAAACCATAGGTTACATCCCATTAGCCCTTCCCACATGGATTTGAAGACATACCTGTCAGAGAGAGTGAGCCCGGAGCAATCTCCTGTAGTTTCAATAGATGGCACGTTCTGCAGCACAGTGCCAGGGCCACCGGGGAGGGGGCTAGTGCCCTGTCCAGAAAGAAATGAAGGGGTAGAAAAAACAGGAGAACGAATTGGTTGGCAAAGCTGGAAAGACAAGGTGAAGGGCAAGATGTCTCCATTCATAATAGGGGAGAGGGTGGTTAGAGATCTGGCAGGTCACTCCTCCTACGGGAGGGAGGGTTATGGAAGTAGCGTAACAAGAGGGTATGGATATTAGAGCTATGGAAACAGGCTTCTCCTTGAGAAGGAGGGAGGAGCCCTCTTAGGCATTAGAGATAAGAGGTGTGTCTACATGTGCATTAACGTGCTTTAGTTAATGCTTATTAAATCTACGACCTCCATTGTGACCTACTAGGAGAATGTGCATTAGCTTGTCTTAATACGCATTAACTAAAGAGCACGGGCATTTTTACACATGCAAGCGCTGCAGTGCTGGGCACTTTGAAAAGCACCCAGTGCTGAGATGCTTGCAGTTGTATAAATGGTGAAATGCACGTCAGCACTGAGAAAATGGCAGCAGCATGCTTTTGAACTAAAACTCATAGAAGGTGTTTTTGTTCAAAAGCACACCGCTGCCATTTTTTGTGTGCCGACGTGCATTTCACCACTTATGTAACTGCATGCGACACAGCGCAGTGTGTGTCAGTTTGTGTGTGTGGAGCAGTGGACCTCTGGCATGTCACAGGGCCCAAAAAGGACGTCTATAAATGCCCCATGGTTTTAAAAAGATGCGTAATGTGCATTAGCCTATTTTAGTGCACAATAACTAAAAAGCACGTTTTTTAGTGATGCTTTAATGCACATTAAAATAGGGTAATGCATATTAAAGTGCATGTGTAGATGCATGAGACATGACTATTTGCATTATGGGCAAAAGCAACCTAGGAAGGGAAGGGTTAGAGGTTTGGAAACTATCTCCTTCTTGGTGTAGAGAAGAGTGTAATGAGATATTTCTCTGTTTGGGCAGTGGAGGAAATTGAGGTATGGAAACCCTGCTAATATGTTGGGGTGGGGTGTGCATGTGTGTATATGCATGTGCATGGGTTGGGGGAGGGAGAAGGCCTCATAGCCTGGTCCCAGCACAACTGTCCAGTATCACTCCCTGCTGACAGCAGCGTTGCTTTTTATCTCACTTTATTTTTAAGTTTTATTTCCAGCCCCCTTTTTATTAACTTGTAGTCACCTGCCGTGGCAGTGAGGCGGTGTGTGTGATTAATGGCCCCTGAAACATTATCGAGTTTGAAAGGCTGCTTGTTTGAAATTTATACTGAATGTAGTTAGGAGGATTTTGTGCAGCTCGGCATTCATATCACAGCATAATTGCGAAGAGCAGATAATAAGGGGCTCAGGCAAGAGGTGAGCAGCATGAAAGCACCACTCCTATGCAACAAACAATAACTGGTATCAATCAATACCTTGATCAGTGCTTCCTATGCCACTGAAAATCCTGCCTGGAACAAGATCTGTGTCCTCATTGCTTCATTATACCACTTTCCCCCCTTTGCTGCTGTGCAAATGCTGGCCAAGGCAACATACTTTCCTGCTGTTGTGGGGTGACAGGCTCTTTAAAGGGTGATGGCTTGATTATCACCTTTGACACAGCTTAGGTCACCTCCCCAAGTGGTGAAAATAAGCAAAATCATATAGCTGGCAGGCCATGCAGTCAAAGCAAGTCCTCTTAGGTGGAGATGTAACAGAAGTCTCTGGAGAGCTCTGGGCTTATTTGGGAGCTGGTAAAATGTATGGTATGATTTAGAGGAGCTCATCAGGCTGAAGTGAAAAGGTGGATCTTAAGGCAGGGGAAAACTGGGCTCCGGTGGGACTGAGAGACTCTCTTTGTATTTGTTGTGGATTTAGATAATTGCAGAGGCTTGGGCTTTCTTCTCTGGCCTGTTTGGAGGGTTATGAGTTACTGTAGCAACAAAGCAGGGCTGAGTGCTGAGAAACTGAGGCAGCAGCAGCTCCCTAGAAGTTGGACAGGTTAGATGGTGCTGCTGTTCCTTCCCAGGGTCCATATCCCCCTTTCTAAGGGGAAGCTCATTCCTTAATGAATGCAAACCTCTTGAGGCAGGGCAGAGAAGAGGTGGCTGCAGTGGGGGATAGTGAGGCCAATGCAAGTGTTGCGATGGATCTTGCATTTTTGTCCATGTTGTCCTGCTGTGCCTAATCCTCACGAGCTAGGATCACCTCCATAGAAGAAAGAAAAGACCGGCAATGAGCACTCTGGGGCAACACCTCCCAGATGGGCATTTGCTTTTTCAGGCAGAGTTCAATGTCAGCACAAGAGCAGTTGGTTCTAAATTGTCCACGAATAAAATATGGCAGATTAGAAGAAGATTTATATTCATCAGAGGGGTAAAGATCTGGAATTGACTTTCAGTAAAAATGGTAAAGGGACAAAAAGGCTTTAGGGTGAAGCTGGCATATCAGTGGGGTTTATGATGTGATAGCAGAGAATTAGACTCACTGATCCAGGAAGTCGCTCCAGTTCTATTTCCTACGTTTCCTGAAAATGCCATCGCAGACCTGATGTCACTGACAGAGCCCCTTTCACCAACAAGAGCACGTGGTTGCATTAGGGATTTTTTTTGCACCAGTATAACTTGACTCAGTCTAAGTGCTCTGAGCTGGTATGAAATGGGCATTTCAGAAGCCTGGCTGATGCTGACTGAGTTTATACTGAGCTGGCAGTAACTCTGAAAAGACTAAAAAATATTCCTGGCAAAATATGGGATTGTGTCGATCAACTTTTTTCCCCTAGAAAATTTTAATTTTGAGGAGTATGGGGTTTTTTTCCTTCTTAGTGAGATGCTTCCAAATGCAATGCTTTGTTTTGATTGCAAATGTTGAATGTTGTTTAATTTTGACATGTCCAGATTGCTCTTTCTGGGCGAAGTTTTCCAATCTATGAAAATGCTGATGCTTCAACTTCTCCCTCTGTTTTGGGGCAAACAAATACTGAAATTCTTTGTTTATGGCAATATTGAGGAATCCCTGGCACAGGTTAGGATCTCCCTGAGTAAACCCAGAACAAAAAGGCCTTCTGCCATAAGGAAATTCCTCTTGAAGGATAGGCATTCCAGTTTCTGAATAGCTCCAGTCTTACACCGGCACAATGTAGCTGCTTTGGGGGCTGATATTAAGGGACTGTAAAAAAAAAAAAATCTCCTAAAAAGCACTTGAATGGGCAACATCCTACTCTTACTGCTTCTTGCATTGTTCATTGCAAGCTCTTTGTGGTGGGGATTGCATCATCTTCTGTTTTTTGTACCTGTTGTTGGTGCTTAATTGATAAACTATTCATCATTAATAAGACGTGCAGTGTGTGTCAGCTCTGTAGAAGCCACTGGTATCTTCATTAGCAGAGAACCGCAGGATAAATGTACAGTGGCCACATGTGCATGTGGGCCCAGTTCCTTTAGCCTGGGACTGACAGGTCCGTGTTGGGTAGCTGGACATATCATTCCCCTTCGGGAGCTGATTCGGACTGCGGGCCACAGGATTGCCAAGTCGGCGCTAGGTTAACTCTGTATGAGTGGAAACAGGCTCCTGCCAGGGTAGGCACAGTGAGATCACAAGGGCAGGAAGAAGAAAGCTCAGTCTGTTGTCTTCTCTTATGGGGGATGAGGTTTCTCTTCTTGGCAGGAAGCACCATGTATTTTTATCAGGGCTGGCAGCTCACAAGCTGGACTTGGAACTAAAAGAAAGGAGATCCTCCCACGCCTCGGCTGGCTAGAAGCAGGGAAAATTCGAAGTGTAAATTAGCCCTTCCTGATGGGAATACATTCACCCTTTGCAGCTTCCAGCCAGGCTCATCTCAGACTCAGGGACACAGACTCACCTGTTACAGGCAAAGCAACATCTGGAACCTGATGGGGATGGGCTCTTAGAAACCTCCCTTCAACTGCAGGGGTCAATGTGCTGCTGTCAGCACGATACGTGTAGCAAGGAGACAGCCCCAGTGCACAAACCAATTTGGGTTGAATTGCATTGAAGGATGGCTGGTTGCCAACAGGCATGAACTGCCTAACAGCTTGAGCTGCTTTCATACAGTCAGGCTGACACAGATACCTGTAGGAGACTATTTCCCCCTTTACAGCCACTGGGCTTCGAGTAACCTCTAGATCTATAAACTATCTCTGAATCAAGTATGGGGAAATATCAGGGCTGTGGTTTCTTTCCCTGTACTAGGGGGGCAGGGCCTGAGAAACAAGCTGGAAATCTTGCTCTGGTTCTTCCAAAATGGGATGTTTTAAACTTCCCCTCTTGCTCTTAGGCAGACAAGGTTCTGGGTAAATCTGGTAACTTCCATTAGAGCAACTCAAATAGTTGGAAAAATTCTTCTTTGCAAGCTTTCGGGTATAAATACCCTTCATCAGGCTGAGGAAGCCTCTGCAGTTGGTGTGGGCTCTTCCTGGGTGGAGTGAATAGTAAAGAACCAAGAAAGCTGGTCAGTGAAGATGCAAATTGAGGAAATCCAAATCTCTAGATACAAATCTCTAAATCTCTAAATACACATACTCCTCAATTTATATTTTTACTGGCTGGCTTTCTTGCAGGCATACAAGCCTCTGGCTTCTTTACTATTCATTCCACCCAGGAAGAGCCCACACCAACTGCAGATGCCTCCTCAGCCTGAAGAAAGGTATTTATAGCCGAAAGATTGCAAAGAAGAATTTTTTCAGCTATTTGAGTTAGTCTAATAAGAGGTTGGATATACCCCCCAAAACCATGTCTTCCTATGTCCTTAGACCAACATGGCTACAACCTATATCTCTTCTTCTTAGTAATTCTTCTGACCTTTGAGGAGGAAGGTTAAACTTTGTTTTTTCCTCCAAATTACTTTTTATTTGCATTGTTTTCTGACCAGTTCCTGTTTGGGGTCATCACATATAGCTGTCTCGAGACGTTGACTCCTCACTTTTCCAAGCATGGGCTTCACCATTAAAAAGAAAGAATTAAGGAATGATTCTGTCTTGGGGACTATGCCTTGATTTAGAGAAAAATAATAGGTCGAAAGCACTGGTGTCTCTCTGTAGGGTACAGAAGAGCCTGGCCTTTGAGCTGGCCTTTCCAGTTCTTCACTTTCATTGTTCATTGTCTCATTTTGGTCTCCCCTGTGCCAACAAATTGTTCCTAATCCCGCTCCCTAGATACAAATGTTGGTGTAACATAATTAATTTATGAAATCATCCATTCTTGGTTTTGTCTCCCATCCCTTATGGGGCGTGTGTGGTGAAGTGGCCGGAGTGAGATAAACATAGCTAAAGGTTCTCATAATGTCAGTCAGCTTTGCCCTGTGCCCTTAGATGAGTCACTTGGCCATCTTGTACCTTGAGATAATTGGAAAACTAGGTAAAGAAAATAGCAAAGTGATCAGTGTGAGAAACAGATGCTGCATCTCAAATGAGCTTTCCGGGGTAAATAAATTACAGAATTACTTTAAAGCATCTTTTTTTACTTGCATATAAACACAAGGAAATGAATGTCTCTTACGTAACTGCTGCAAAAGGCCCAAAACAGCCATTTTCATTTGCCGTTTCATATTTCAATAAACTTTTATTTATTTTCATTTGTGTGAATTTTCCTGCTCATGAATGTGAAGGACTCACTGCAGGCTTGTGAATGGCAGATGCAGTGCTGATCTTACTTTGGGTAGAGCAATGTGTGTACCCCTGGCTGGGACCTAACCTCCTAACTCAGTGCTGTTCCAGCTCTTGACCTTGCATGGGAAGACTGCCAGTTAGTTGCCGTATGTCTTCAGACATAATTACCTCACCCAAAACAAACATTCGACCTGTTCTTAGGAGGGTTAGATGCTACCTCTGCCCTTCACCCCATTATTTTTTCTTGTCTTGTGCAAGCCTGAGAAATTCACAGGAAACGCCATATTTATGCTAAATTAAACCCAGCCATTGATACCTTAATGATGCAACACAGTTAGGACCATTTGGTTTTCATAGACTTTCTTTTTTTAAGGCAGGAAAGAAAAAAAAATGGAGGCTTTGACATGTGGTCTCATTTTTGTATTGGAATGAAAACTAGCGTGGTTCAAATAGTTCACAAAAAGTGAAAGTCTCCCCGTGATAGCAAACATCCCACTGCATGAATCTGAGCAGTGACTGAATTTAGATGTTCTCTTTACTCCCAAACTACTGGTCTCTCCTAGTTTTGAAGCAGAAACCCTGTTCAGAGACAGCTTCCCAAGAAAATGGACGTATTTCTATAAAATGTACTTTGATTTCAACAAAGTTAAAAAAAAAATATTGGGAAAACAGGAAAAGAAATGGCTCGTGAGCTGTGTCTCGGAGGGATTGTTTGCAGAATCCAGCCTGACCACCTGTATGCCAGGCCAAAGAACACCATCCAATGATTTCTGTATCAAGCCCATCTCTGCTATTACAGTGCTATTATATCTCTGATGGAGGGAGGGGTTGGCACCCTGGGAACTATCATCCTTGCATTGCATGTTCCACCATGAAGGCAAACAAGCAGCAGACAATCCTATTAGACCACAACCTCTTTCCACCCCTCCAGGTCCCCTACCTGAGGAGGGAGGTGCGTGATTCTGTAACTCCAGAGAACATGTTGCACTGGGCTTTCATGCGCTGGATTCTGAATTTCGCTACACATATGCAGATACGGTCTTAGCATAAGCATTGACAGTGCAAGGATCCTACAAACTGTCTCATCCCACTGAAGTTGCTGTCATTATTTGATCCCTGAGGCCTCTCAATTGAGTCGACCAGTTGTAGCCACTGGTTTTCTTGTGGTATGGAAACGTTATTGGCAATCTGGCTTAAGACTAACTCATTTAACAAGGTACCAACCTTTGGGTATTTTCCATCTAGGCTGCATGATGCTTGGACATGAGGGGCTCTGTATCCCAGTCCCAGTCCCCAATGTCATACCAAGGAGCTGATATATTGTTTCTTGATGTCTCTTTCATCCATGAAGCCTAAGCTGCAGCTCCCGACTTCTGGGAGGCATCCTCATGAATGCATGCAAAGGCAAGGCCCTGTTGCAGGAGGATGAGGGGGTGGCAGTAGGGGAGTGAAGGCTGCTGGAGCGAAAGCTGTCCATATGGCTGTGGGCGTCCTTACGACCGGTGCAATATGGAGCAGCTCAGTGTTTGATGAATGTTGTCATTAGTGTTTGTGGCACTTATGGGCCTCCATTTATCCTGAGTGACAGTGATTTATGGATGGGGCATGTATCCAGGTGAATAAAGAAGGAAGCGGGGAAGAAGAGAGTACCCCGTCACCCAAATCTCATTTTTGTTAACGGCAGCCAGGAGACTGACACAGCATGAAGGAGCCTTCCCCCACGCTTCTTTCCCTGTCCTACAACACACAGCCCCCAAGAGCACTACCCTTTGGTCACTATTCCTTCTCACCCAGCCCGGTGTCATCAGCCAACCTTTGCAGGTCTTTCAGTCATCACAGGCTGTCCTGGGGCTCCCTCAGCGGCTCCTGGATATGTGGCTTTTAAAGGCCTCCTCCTTCTCCTCACCTTCCCCTAGCTTCTTCCTTTTCCTCATGCTGAAGTTTGCTAGGTGTGCTTGGAAAAAGAGCAGTAAGAGAGAAGAGGCAGAATAGGAGACCCAGGGAACTGGCTGGAGGACATTGCTCTGCCGGAGCCATTGCTACTGCCTCTGCTTGCACCTGTGAGGTTTCTGTCCAGGCGGGAGCACTCCCCATCGAGGCTTCCACTCCGGGCTGGGTTTGGTGCTGTGGGGGCTGTGGCTTGTAGGTTCCTTCCAGTGATGGCCAGGTCGGGGGGTGCCTGTGGTGTGAGCGATGCCTCGTGGAAATGCTTCTCAGGGAACAAGCAAGGGAGCTACAGGAGGAGGTGGGGAGGCTCTAAAGCCCCCTCTGCCATAAGGAGTTCATTGATTTGATGCTGGAGGAGACCACTGGGACTGTGGAGGAATAAACACCAGAGGCAGTGCTAGAAAAGAGAGAGGACGTGGACTCCCAGGAGGGTGGAAGCTGGAAGCTTGTGACCTCTGGCAGCAAGCAGAGATCTTCACCTTCTCCACAGAGTGCACCCTCAGCAAATTTGCAGATGACATGAAGCTGGGGAGAGTAGTAGATACATTGGAGAGGAGGGCTAGGATTTAGAGTGACCTAGACAACTTGGGCCAAAAGTTGCAGCAAGGGAAGTTTAGGTTAGATAGTTGGAAGAATTTTCTTACTAGGAGGGTAATAAAACACTGAAACAGGTCACCCAGAGAGGTGGTGGAAGCTCCATCCTTGGAGGTTTTTAAGACCTGGCTAGACAAAACCTTGGCTAGGATGATCTAGTTGGTGATGGTCCTGCTTTGAGGAGGGAGTTGGATTAAATGGCCTCCAGAGGTCCCTTCCAACCCTGATTTTCTATGATTCATAGATGGTAGGGTCAGAAGGGACCTCAACAGATCATCAAGTCCGACCCCCTGCCTGAGCAGGAAAGAGTGCTGGGGTCAGATGACCCCAGCCAGATGCCTATCCAGCCTTCTTTTAAGGACTCCCAAGGTAGGGGAGGAGGGCACCACCTCCCTTGGAAGCTCATTCCAGATTTTGGCCACCCTTACCATGAAGAAGTTTTTCTTGATATTGGCTTAAATGTGTTCTCTATCATTTTGTGAGCATTGTTCCTTGTTACCCCAAGAGGCGCCCTGGTGAACAATGTATCTCCGATCCCTGCGTCCCTCTAATGAATTTGTAGGTGGCTACAAGATCACCTCTCAGCCTTCTCTTGCGGAGGCTGAAGAGGTCCAGGTCCCTCAGTCTCTCCTCATAGGGCTTGTCCTGTAAGCCCCTAGCCATACGAGTGGCCCTCCTCTGGACCTTCTCAAGGCTACTCACATCCTTCTTGAAGTATGGTGTCCAAAACGACCTGTGCCACATAGAGGGGGAGTATCACCGCCTTGGTTCTATTCTTCATGCATCTGCTCATGCATAATAAAGTGTGGTTAACTTTGCTGATGATTTTGTCACAATGACAACTCATGTTCATCTTGGAGTCCGCTATGATTCTGAGCTCCCTTTCTGATTCTGTGCTGCTAAGAGGGTTACTTCCCAGCCAGGCGGTGTGCTGGATATTTTGCACACTCAGTGCAGCCGTCTGCATTTGTCCTTGTTGTACTGCATCCTATTGTGTACTGCCCATTTTTCTAACCTTTCCAGGTCTGCCTGCAATCTTTCCCTACCCTCTGGAGTGTGCACTTCACCCCACAATTTCATGTCATCTGCAAACTTGCACAGAGTACACTTCACACCCACATCCAAGTCACTGATGAGTATCGATCCAAGGACTGAACCCTGCAGGACCCCGCTACCCACATCCTTTCAGGCCAATACTGACCCATCTACTACCAGTCTCTGGGTGCAACCACTAAGCCAATTTGTCACCCACCAGACCATGTAAACATCTATGTCACAGCCTCATAAATAAATTTATTTATGGGAATGGGATGAGATACTGTATCGAAGGCCTTGCTAAAATCCAAGAAAACAACATCCACCTCTACTCTTGCATCTATGCAGTTTGTGACCCTGTCATAAAATGAGGCCAGGTTTGTCAGGCATGATCTACCTGCTACGAATCTGCTTTGACATCCTCTTCTCACGTTATTCCTTGCTGAGCACTGTGCTCCTTACAGTGGATGTCACGCATCTGTTCCTTTGCAAGTAACTGTAGTGAGGTCAAGCTAGCTATGCTTGACCAGATTTTCAGAAGAGCTCATCTTCCATTTAAGCGTCTAAAATAAAGGGCCCCACTGAAGGGAGCTGAATGGGTGCCGAGCCCTTCTGAGAATGGCTGTCTTGGGTGAACTGATCACAGCTGGCTAGAAAAAAAAATGGATCTCTTGCAGAAGATTTTGAAATTAGAGAACACTTAGTCTTTGCAATGAGAACAGCTTAGCTGATGCTTATAAATCCTGAGTCTCAGCCTCTCCTGCTGACTAAAGGAGAACCTTGAATCACAAACACACATGTGATGCACCACATAGACTGTGCCATGAAAATTAAACACTTAGCCAAGATAGAAATGCTGCCCATAAATCTGCCATGGACTGAACAACTGTGGGAGACTAGGCCTGGGTAGCTGTAAGCTTTATTTCTATTTCTTGCAGCTGGGCTATGTATAGAGAGATAAGAGTCTGCTTCTGCCTTTGGGTCAATAGGACTGGATGTTTTGCTTTAGCTTATAGGCCCAAGGATCAGGAGTTCAGTCCCTTCAAGCAAACTAACAAGAAATCTTTATCCTAACAAGACCTGCCTCCCAGTCTCCAGGTCTAATGACTGGACTTCACACTCCTTTCCAGAAACATGCCATCAATCCCCTCGGTACTTTCTGTCACTGTTGCTAAAAAATCCTCTTGAAGACTGTCTCCATACCATACAGGTATGAAAGCCTGGAGCCTTGAGAAGATTATGTATTGATTTAGCAGCCACTGAAGTGAAATAAATGCTAAATTATGGTGGAAGATGACCTGTGTTTTTGAAGTTAGGCTGCCTCACCTTCCAGCACGTTGCACAGGATGCAGTTCCCATGGCACAAGTGGCCCTTCAACTTAATATGTTGCACAATTTTCTTTTCTCACTGTGTACCTTAGGTAATCATGTATATGTCCTGTGTGCAATACTGGATGGTGCAAATATTAACTAGTGTGCTGCACCTTCCCCTTTTGAACAACAGTGGATTTGCCGCAACTTGCCTAGGGATGTGGTATGTCACTGTAGCTCTTTGGTGACCAAGAACTGCTCAGTGATTCTTGGGGCAATAATACTGCATCCTGATTCAGGATCCTGAGGAAAGGAAGGATAAAGAACAGCAGAGTGAGGACCCTGGACTTCAGAAAAGCAGACTTCAATTTGCTAAGGGAACTCATGGGCTTAGTGTGGGGCTTATGGGTCCCCTCCATCCCCCACAATCAGGATGCAGTATTATTGCTCCAGGGGCTTTTGCAGGCCTGCTCTCTTGTAGATGTTTTACTGCCACCGTTCAGGTGGAGTGCATCAGAGCCCTTCCTTCCTCCTCAGTCACTTTGGGCACAGCTTGAGTGGGGACCTCTAGTCTCCCATGCCTTATGAGTGGGCAGGTGGCTTAACGTTGGCTCTATGCAGCAGCTGCTTGTTAGCAGGCCTGCTGGCGTGGAAGGGCTGGACCTTGGCCTCTGGGGTTGCCTCAAGCAAGCTGTACCTTAATTGCTTCTCTGCTGATGGCGCTGCTATTTTTCCCTTTTGCTTTGGCTTATGAATGAACAGGAAACAATTCAAGCATTTTTGGTGTGTGTGTGCAGGAGGGGTGGGGAGCAACCTCAGGGAGGGAGGATGAGGTGTGTGTTAAACCATGTGTTCTCATTTTGAATTGCATTGAATATGAAAGGCAAGCAGAAACTCAATTAGTAACCTCTGAACTAGCCCTGTGTTATCTCCTGGAACACACACCATCTGCCAGCCTCTTCTCCCTTCCCCTCCTTTGCTCTTTCCCATTGAATGAAACAGGTGGTGGAGCCGGTTCCTGGGCTGGAGACATCACAGAGGGACTGTGATTGTATGAACTATCTGCTTCCTATCCCTCCCCGCCGGCCTCTACCTCCACGCCTCCCTCTTATCCTGCTTTCCAGTTCTGTTAAGGAGAACTGTCAGCGCCAGCCCCCCCATAGCAGAGTTGCTGATGAGCATCTAGGATGAAGTTGCTTGATGCACACACTGCTGGCCTTAGTGGGATGCGTGCTAAGGTTGTGCTGTGGTGCTGGTGCTCCTCTACCTGCTATTCTCAGGACACTTTGAAGTAGCCCTCAGCTGGATCTCTAGGTAATGGGGAGGGCGTTGTTGGGAAGAAGCTTGTCCTGGCATTTGAGTTAGTATATCTGGACACTGCCATGAGGAAAGAAACCGCTGGCGTCCTAGCTGACAGTGCCTGCAAGGCTGGCAGTGACAGGAAAAAAGCTTTCTCTGGTGCCACCATAGCCCGTGTGGTGCTGGAGAGCGCCTAGATAAACACAGAGGCAATTCTTCACTCAGCTGTATTCGACCCATCGTGCATGTGGCAGTGTTATGAGAAGACTTATTGCTGGGCATTGCTGGCCAATTGATTTGGCCTGGACCTGCTGGGAAGAAGTGTCTGACTCTTAGCTGGATGTGTGAGGATGGCAGCAAGTAAGGGGCAAAGTTTCTGGGAGATTGAACATAAGCTGTGATGCTCTGGGCGCTGTAAAAGCCCTTGTGCTGTTCCATTCCTTCACATGTAGCTCCATGCCTGCAGTGGAGATCCCGATGCTTTGGACCTGCGCTGCGTCAGAAGGCTGCAGGGTTAGTGGCTCTGATTTCCCAACTGGGAGGAAGGATCCAAAGAAACACATTAAAGTAATGCAGTCAGGGAAAGGTACAGGCTCCCCAATGCCAGAGCAATGTGATAACATACACCTAGGGCTGGCTCTCTCCTATGGTCACCTACTGCTCATTAAACTCCAGGGGTCAGATGAGCTTTTTTTCGGCAGCCTTGGTAAATTGTGTGTTTACAGTAAAATTGACAGATGGGAGTTTCAGTGCTTTGCAGAGGCAGATGGTATCAGAGGAGGGTGGGAAAAGCCTGGCAAGCAAATGCCAACCGGATCTCCTTGTGCCAAAGCTGCAGCATATGTCTGCCTTATGCAGAGTAGCTATGCTTTCTCCAGAAAAGTTAGCACAATCAAGCTGTGGATCAACAGCACTTTTATCTGGATCTTTTCTCTCAAATGGTATATGTGCAAATGAGCAGGAAGTGTCTTAGCTAGTGAAGGGTCTATGTTTGTATATGGATTTCACATCCTAGCAAGGGGTTTTCCTCCTGTCTGGCTTTGGCTTCTGCTACTCACAAAATTGCTTAGCTCTGGGTTGTCTTTATTCCCACCAGGATCAGTGCTTTGCTTTTGAAAGGTCCACCTAAAAACTCAATTGTTGCACCAGTTAGAAAGGGAAGAATGCTGTTACATGTCAAAAGAGCGTGGCTAATCTAGGTAGCAGGGAAAGTTCATTCATCTGAACTTTGTGGGATGCTGAGGTCAGCCGTATGACATTTTTCATGTCCTCATAAAAAGAGGCATGGGGACACTTAATGACCAGGAATGAAGAGGGCTTGTGCTTTGATTTTCCTTTTACAGGTTTTTTCTGTGGCAGGGCTGCCAGGCACTCTGTGGTCAGCCAGCTGATAGAAATCCACTTGCTCAAGATCATTCCAGATTTGCCATACGGTCTTCAGAGCCCTTGATATTAAGTTGTCAATAAGGAACCTGTTAAGCAAGGAGGACTTCATCTTTATGAGGAAAGATAGTAGATCTGGAAATTATCAGGCCACTCAAATAGTAAATAAATCACAGGAACTAGGGGATTTTTTTTTTCTATTGGGGAAAGACCACACTTGTGATCAGCAGTAGTTACAGTGAAGGGCAATGACAGGTGTAATGCAGTTCAGAGGCTTAATCCTGCAAGGTGTTGAGAAGATGCTGAGGGTTCCCAGGCCCTACTAAATCCAGGGGAGAGATGAAGGAGCTCTGTACCATGCATGATCAGGTTTTTAGTTTTCGTCCCTAACATGAATAGCTTTCCCTTGCACTCAGGTCTGAATCCTGTAATAGGAGCTCAAGAAAGCTCCCTGCAGGAGGAAAATTGAGAGACGGTATGATTGATAGCCACCAAGGAAGAAGATTTCAACTGTGACACTGGAGTCAAGCGCTCGTATTCTGTATGGAAAGAGTGTATGCCCTGTCACTACGGACACCTCACTGTGCCTCCAGCATTGGGTTTATTAACCACACTTTGGGCAGCAAAGATTGTAGCCGTGTCTCTGCATCTTGCCTAGGTTGCTTGCATCCATTTGTTACGTATCTGGGACACTGCTAACGAAACACTTGCAAAAGGCTGGGTTTACTCCAGGGTGCTTGGCACTGACAGAACAGAAAAGGATTTAGGGACTGCAGATGGAAAGAGGGGGGCGTGCAGAGAATGTGATCCAGCATCTTTGTTTTATAATGGGGACTAGTTTTTTGCTTTGCTTTATTTTGTTTCAAAGCAGAGGCTGGGGGCCATCAGCAGGATGGTGCATCTGTGAACTGCAGACTGAATAAAGTGCTTGAGTCTGGATTCATTTTGGTTTCTGTGCCTTTGGCTGAAATGGCCTAAAGATGATTCCTGGCCTCAAAGGCAAGGTTTGAGAGAGCCTGGCATCTCTCCTTCAAACTTCTAATGAGAGTTTTGCAGTCGTAACAGAGGAAGGGCTGAGGGCTGTTGCTATGGCCAGGTTCCTTCTGTGTCCCAGGTGGGAGTTTGGAAGGAAACAAGTTCATCTAGTTCCTAAAGAATCTGTCCCACGCTGGGATAAGCGATATAGCACTGAGGGAGATGTAAGGCATTCGGTAGAAATGTATTGAACATAGCTGTTGCCACTTTACATAGATAGCGAATACTGGCCCACTCATTTCCAGCTCTCTTAGACAGAGTGGTCCCTGGGCACTATCCACTGGCTGTATTCCCACAGGTTTTTCAAGCAGCACTGCTTATTTTTGCAACTTCTCTGCTACTTGCCCCTGCCTCCCTGCAGTCCTACCAAGTATTACTCCCAGCAGGAGATCTACTTGGGAGGATCCATGGAGTGGCTTTAATAGCCCATTGTGCTCTGCCCTCAGAGCTTTCAAGAGCAGAGGAAGCTTTCAGTGAGGTCCAAAAGCATCGTTTGGATTACACAATTTAGGGACAAATTTATACTGGAGCCAGGGGAGCTTAATCAAGGATAGATACCTAGTAGGACGGGGGAATAAGTTTGACTCCAGGTCTTCTCCTTTTCTGTGGGTGCGTCTACACGTGCACATTTGCTGCATAGTAAACAAAATTCCTGCACAGTAAAGGCCTGCATCTACATGTGCGTACCCATACTGAACAATAAATATGATGACTTACATTGACTTGAGTGTAAGTTTGATACCCACATCATGCAGGTATCAAATTTACGCCTGATTAGTTACTGTGCAGGAACGTACATGGAGAAACCTTAATGCGCAGTAACACTGTGTGTGTGGACTGACTTGGGACTCGCTTTAGTTCCAAGTCAGTCCACACACAGCATCAATGCGCTTTAATGCCTGCACAGGTAGATACCAGCCTATTCCCACTTACTGCGCAGTAGCTTACTGAGAAGTAAATTTAAACCAGCATAAATGCACGTGTAGACAGTCCCTGGGTGGGTATCTCTTGGTCAAACAGCTTCAGCACAAGTTGCTCACTACCTCATGTAATGGTAGGAACCATAGCTGTTAACCCAAAGCCAACAGATACCTGGCCTTATTACCCCGGTGAAGTTGGAGACAAACACCTCATCCTCCAGCTTAGTGAGCACCTCAATGCTGGTTCTCCAGTCTGCTGGCTGCCCAGGGTGGAGGATGTGATATGGAGCCTAAGTGTCCAGTAGGAGAAGGCTGTGGCTCTGCTAGCCAGATTGAATGACTGATTTTGCTGGTATCTAGGGGTTTTGTCAGCCCTTTCACCTTTTTCTTATCCATGGTTTGTATGAGTTTGTGTTTTCCTTTCCATTCCCCAACTCTCCCCCCGCCCAATTCTCCTCTTATTGTCCTTATCTGGTAAGACCCTATTACCTGCTTTTATCTGGAAAAAATATCTCGTCTCTGACAGCACCTGGCGCTCAGCTAGACGTGGACAGAACACATCTCTTCATTTATTTTTTTAATGCGAGACTTTAAACTGTCTCCCAGCTCATACGATCTTTTTTTAGCTTTTCAATAATGTTTTCTCAGCCCCTTGGCTTGCTGGGAGAGGGCTGTGTGAGGAGGATGAAGAACTGGAATGCAATATGCACTGGTCACACTTTGTTTATTTGTGTGAATGAATGCCGTTCTTCTAAACCTGGAGTAGCTGCTCCAGGGATGCTCGCTAAACACAGCAGTTTAAATGGGTGTGGCAGTGTGGTACAGTTGAGGCTCCAGAGCCTCAGGAAACTGTATTACCTACTTCTGGGCCTTCTGCTCCTTCTGTGCGTTTAGACGGCCTGTGCCTTTGGCCAGAGGCTCTCTCTTAGTATTTGAGTGTCTAGCACCTAACAAAGCAGGGTTCTATTCTTCTACGTTCATCAGTACTAAAAACATATAATACTAATCCTTGAGTTTGTTTATCTTGGGTTTAAATACTTGTGTGGCCTCTGTTGCTGGGTTTTTGGTATTGAGAAGCAGTATTTTTCTTTAGGAAGTAGTGTGGGTGAGTGGATGCAGTACTGGAGTCATGTGTGGGAGACTTGCCGACTCCACTAGCTCCATGTGTGACCTTGGATGGGTCACTTCACCCCCCACCCTTGCCTTAATTTCCCCATCTAGAAGATGGAGATGATGCTTGATAGCAGAAGTCAGCATCACTGTTGTGGTCTACTGATGGACTGTGCTGTATCAGACCTGTACCAGACCTATTTATTGCTGTAGCAGCTAGAGGAACTGAGGGGGGAAGGGTTAGGAGACCCAGTTTCTACATGCAGTTCTGCCATGGACCTTAGGCAAGTCACTTCAAGCCTCCTGTCTTAGCTCCTTCACTTGTCAAGGGAGGGCATTAATATCCCATTTGTAATGCACTTGGAGGTATACGTAATAAGGCTCATCTATCATACACCAGTTGCCATACCAACTTCAGTCATGGATTGCCTTGCTTTTTAATAAGGGGCCAGCATTCATCTCGCATGGGCTCTTGGGCCACCAATGAGCCTGATCTGAACTTCACATTCATAAGTTTGTCTTTATTAATGAAAATATTAGTGACCTTGGGGTGGGGGGAGCAGAGAGGGAAGAGGGTAAAGTTTTTTTTTTTTTTAATGTACTCCATGTATGGACTTCATTGTTGGACAGCTGGGAAAGGCATCCATGCAGAGTGGTCTTGGGCTAGGCATTGCACTTCTCCAAGCCTCGGTTTACCAAGGTATTATGAGACTGTATTGCAGTTGCACCCTGAAGGCTTCTGGTTTATAACTGTCCCTGCCTCCATAGATCCATGCACCATGCAAACATAGGACAGAAATGGTCCCCTGCTCCCTGTGAGTGTAGCGTGGCTTTACTTTTGTAACTGCAGCTGCTAAGCACTGCACAAAGAATAATGAACACTATAGAGAAATAATGCTATGTTTGCACGTGCCATAGCCACGTCACTGCATGAGGGGCCAGGGTCAAAATTATAGGGATGCAACAAAACCCCTGACCAATTCCTGTCGTTGTGGCCAGTCTTACTAGTAGGACATGCAGCAAGAGCTGGAGTGAATGAATCAGGAGGTTCTTGTTCAACATGGCAGCTGCAGCAGCTGCCAGGAAGCCAAAGAAGAGTAAATCTGCCATTCCAGGAAGGAGGGGAGCTTTAGAGAAGAGCGGTATTGTTCGTCTTGACTGGGAGAAGAAGCGAGAGACATTAGAAAACGTGCAATCCCTCACTTGCGTTTGCTAGAAATACATCTTTCTTTGGTGGGTTCATGGGCAAAAAAACAGAGAATCATTTAGTGGCTCAAAACATCTGGAGACAGAATTCAATGTACAGCATAAGGGCTGGCAAAGAGTTCAGAAGGAAAAGGATGAAAACGTCTTTGATCTGCCGGATGATCAAGTTGGTGAACTGATTGACCAGCTAGTGCTTAGGTGGACACATACTTCCTTGATCTGGTAGAAATGTCACTGCTATGGGACTTTCAATATCCCAATGATCCAAGTGAAATGAGGACTGAAAAAGTCAGAACAGAGGAAGGGGGTTGAAAGGCAAAGGAAAGAGTGAGGAGCAGAGATGTGCATAAACCGGTGAGCTGGACAGAAAGACCTTGCCATGGTAGGAGAGGAAGGAGGTTAAAGTCCCATTGATTCCTGTGAAGAAAACACACATGCTCTGTTTTTATTCCACTTTCAGATGATCCTGCATCAAATAAAGAAAGCAGTTTTCAAGCTAGGCTTTACAGATCTCTCTGGTGATACAACAGATAAACAGCATTTGCTGACAGTGAAGGTGCCAAAGTGATTTATTTTATGATGTTAAGCTGAGATGGGCAGTGGAAAGAGGTTGATGAACATGATTAAACATAGAGGAAGGTGATGGGCAGAGCAGAAGCCAAGGATGCCAGCCTGATGGGAAGCCAGGTAGCTTGACACAGAACAAGATGCCGCAAAGATACAGCGAGAACTGGAGCAGTAAATTCAGCTAACCAGAATAAGAAAGGATAAATACCAGTACATGAATAAGAGTGTTTGAATCCAGTTTGGGACCCTTCATATTGTTTGGGAAGCTTCCTGCTAATTGCTGGACTCTCGGGGAAATGCAGAGTGCTTTGCACAATAAGGCTGTGATCTCAGTTGCATTATAGCAGGCATTGTCATTCAGCTGTGAATTCACCCCAGCTGTGAATTCGCTACAGGCATCATTTTGTTCTCCTCTTTTCACAAGCTTCAGCTACCCAATCTGAAGAATCAATAGCAGGTGACATGGCTGGCTAATTATGCCATACTGATAGCAAATGGGGAAGAGCAGAAGAAAAGTTTATGAGTAGCCATTTTACCTTATGCTGGCAGCTATGGTGTGGGACTAATGCTGTATGTGAATCTGCAAAGAGAAGGGGCATCGAGGAACCCACTCCCCAAGCAGCACTAGAAATGGAAGATCCCAACAAAGCCAAGCCATAGACCAAGGAGTTCAGTTTAGGGGGTAGAGAGCCACCATGTATGTGAGTGTAAGCTGTTGTTGCTAAAAGCAATAGGAGTCATCAACATAACCGGCACCATGTAGAGCTGACTTGTATAAAACTTAGCTGTTGTCTAGAAGCTCCTCTCTTTCGCCTAAACCATGTAAGGCCCCAGAACAATGCAGAAACAAGGTAGCAGTTTTGGTCCTTCTTTGGAGAGTGTCCAGATGCAGGTGGCATCTCACCCAAAAATGCACTTCTGTTGCCATAAGGTCAACAAGATGAAGAGATAAAGAAAAATGTCTCTTAGTAGGCCTAAATCTACCCAACTATGACCCCTTTGGTCTCTCCCTATAGGAACTAATGGACTTGCTACATGAAGTTCGCATTTTTTATGTTTATAACCCTTAGTGACCTTGACTTCCATGTAGACAGTGACACAAATGCAGCAGCATCAAACAGAGGGGGAGGCAGGAGCTTCACTCAGCCCATCCTTAGATGTGCACACACACTAAATCTGATCTTCAGCAAGAAGCGGTCAGTAGAGATATAGCAAGCCTACTACTACTTTCAGTCTGGAGACAACTGATTCAGTAAGTAATCAGTACCTTTGTCTCCTCACTTTTTGTGCCTCACCAAGAACAAGGGAGAAAGACAGGAATAAGCTCTCTCCTTTGTCCCTTTCCAACCAAAGGACAAAGTCTTGGATTTCCTTTGAAAGATCAGTCTTGGTATTGGGTTGTAATTAAAAAAGATTGCTGAGTATAAATGCAACTAGCTATGAACCATGTCCCTGAATGAGAGACACTTGGACCTGCGCAGTGGAGATATGCTCGTTGCTGCACAATAATGGTTAAGGCCTGGATGTTCAGATTGAATTGATGGAATGCAAGTTTTACCAACTCCCATTGGAAAGGTGTGTGCATAGGACCACAACCCTGGGCTCTGTCACAAACACAGCTCGAGTAATACGTTGAGGCAACTTAGTCCTTCTGTCTCCTTTAACCCCATTTGTACAACAGGAATGATAGTGGCCATCTTGCCTAGCACGCTGCAATATTCACATGAAAAGCAGCATAGAACTGTAAAGTATTATTATTGCACACCTTTTGGAAAGTGCCTTGAGATGTCTTGGAAAGATATGGTGCTATAAGCTGGAGAAGTTGTGCAGAGATAAATTCACTGTGATATGTGTTTTTGCTGGAGACATTTATGTAGCATATCATGTTATCAAGGAACTTTTGCCCAAGAAAGAAATTCCCTTGTCCGTGTAAAGAGGCCATTGTGAAAGTGTTGACTCCAAATTTACGGGAGATTTTAAGGGGCACTGCTATCTGAGATGGAGTATAATCGGTGATGACATAACTGTCAGCCTAAAAATAGGGATTAAAATGGTCCCTCCACCCTGAGCCAGCACTGGAATAGCGGGACTGTGCTTGATTTGTAAAGCAGATGGTTGAGTATTTGTAGGTCAGTAGCTGTTGGATTGGCTGGGACAAGATGGGGTCAGGTCACCATATGGGTGAAGGATAAAGAAGACAACTTATCCGGAGCATGTGATGCAATGTGTTTGCCTAGAAAGGCACCTGACATTGAGAAATAAATGCTCTCAGGTACAACTGCACACTAATGAGAGACAAGGCAACTTACTGCAGCCTGGATTCCTAGATTGAAACAATGCCTACTTCAGTATTAGTGTTGTATGGGAGGCCATTCTTGCCCCCTCTAAGAGGACACCTGGGACTAGTACCCATACTGCCCACCAGTCATGCCGTGGGGGAAATGTGCCTGCCTTGTATGTAGGTACATGGAAGCCAGCCTGGGTACCGATGGCAGTGAAAAGTGACAGCATGGCTAGCTGCCCAAATAGGTAGCCAGGGTCCAGCCAGGCTTGTACATCCTGCAGTAAACCACTGCAGCACAAGCTAGCTTTAATTACACTTCACCACTGCAGTGAAGTTACAGTTAGAGACGAGACAATAGCTGAGCAGGAGCCATTTGCTAGCTCAAATGTTGAGCCCACGCTCCCAAGATGCTACAGCTGATCTTTATTTTCCTTAAACTCTACAGACAGCGTCTTCAGAACTTAATTTGATTTTGATTGATTTTTTTGAAACTTGAAACACTTCTAAACTAATTTTCAGTATATTACTCTTGTCAACTTTTAAAGATTTTGTCAGGAAGAATTTGCTGAACAGACACAGTAATTTCGTTTCTCATTTTGTCAGATCACCCCTAAAGAGGAAAGTGGAGAGGTGGGGGTGTTATTATAGCAGCAGTTATTAGAATATACATTGCAATTATTCTGCTGCTATTTATGGGATGTTTAGAGACATTTCTTATAGTAACTGCTAGGCGTTTGCTCTGAACTGGCAGAGAGAGAAGAAGAAAGGAAGCAAAATGGTTTAATGCTCTGTGATATATATTCCCCACTGTCAAACATCAAACTTTACCTGTGAAACTGGGTCCACATCTGATCCTTGGGATATCTTTTCCTTTTTCATGTCCATCTGACAGTGTATTTAGCAAAATTTGCAGATTCATTGGAATCTGACAGACTTCACCATAAGCACTTCTGCTATGGCCTTGAACTTGCAACAACTGCACTATCACCTAAGCACTTGCACCATCCCAGCCCCCAGCCCTGGGATATGAGACCTTCCAGCCATCAGATTTGGATCTGAAAAGCATGGCTGTAGCCTATTTTGATGATGACTAACTCAAAAGATCTGGTGTTGGCAGGTCCCTGCCCCAAGTCATCCGGGTTAATTTGAATTGTACAGGCTATATAAAATACAGGATGACGACAGAGCACCTGAGCTTGTGGGCTTCTTGGACCAAGTCTGGCAAGCTCCTGAGAAGCTATTTAAAAGGCTGGAGTGATATAATTTAGTCCATAGCTTGTGGCAGGCTGTTTCAGCCGTATTTGATGCATATGCCACCCTCCCTCAAAAAATGCTCAGGGCAGCTTATAATAAAAACAAGATAAGTGATAGAAACATTAAATATTAAAATACCCCAGAATGTAAGCTCATCTGCTAAGAGCCTGCCCAAATAAAACAAGGTCTTGCAATACTTCCAGATGTCCAGGCTCAGGCTCTGGAGAGCTTGAAGCGTGAGGGCGTTCCAAAGTTGAGGAGCAGCTACTGAAAACTGCTCCCCCACATTTTCTCTGAATGACCTTGGTGCACAGATGGAACTCATAGGAGGTTGCTCCCAGCTGGTCTTGGGGAGCACAAAAGAGCAGAAGGGAGGAGGTGGTCCCTTAGGCACATAGGAATTAGACCATGTGGGGCAGCGGAGCAGAAAACACAGGGCTTGACCTGTGTGTTGCCCCTTTTAAAAGTTTTCAGCAAGGACACAACAGTTAAATTCCAGTGGAACAACCTCACCCCAAGAACTTGACTTTAAGTAAAGAGATTGAGGTGGAGGACATACTCGCCTGCTCTCAGCACCTCCCCTCTAATGCCACTGACTCTCAAAGCCAACACCGCAGTGCTCCTGCAAATATTAAGCAATGTTCACAGGCCAAGGAGAATTATTTTATAAATCCATGTAAAACACTGTCACCTGGGGACTCTTGCCTAATGCACTGCTGCCAGACGCTCTCTGGAGCTGTTTATACCAGTGCAAAATGGATGAGAAATGACTCCAAATAGCAGGTATAAAGAGCACGCAGAGCATAAAGCCATTAAAAATTGGGCCAGTGCAATTTAGAGTAAGCCAAAATAATGGAGGAGATGGCTACAAAAGAAGTATAGGTAAGCTGAACAGCGAGAAAGGTAATGGTATGCGGAGGTAAAGGAACAAGTGTAAGGATCACATCATCTCTAAGGTGGAACAAGACAGGCGTTTAACAGCACGTCCAAACATAAGGTCAGAAAATGAAAAGCATGTCGTGTCTTTATCTGACAAGATGTATGGGTTTTATTTGATTTACTTTTCCCCTCTTTGATTTGTGGCTGTTCTCCATAGTTTGTGCTTCTAATTGCATGACAGAGGCCGATGTAAGAAATCCTATAGATAACATGACCTCTTCGACCTGGCCTGCATTTGTATTCATGTGTTTCATTTCAGTGCGGCCGCTGGTAGCTCTCAATTCAGTGCCGTGCCTGGCGGTCCGTGGGAGCTGTATCTCTTGAGTTCCTCGGGGATGGCGATATTAAAAGTCCATCATTGAGCAGCAAGAGAGGAATAACATTAGGGTTATAAAATGCATCTCCCTCACTGGCTCGAGGATAAAAATGAGCAATGGTAAGAAGAGGAGCATGATACTGGAACTCAGCATGGGCACTGGAGAGACGGTGACAGCACCAGCAAGTAGAAACCCTTTCTGATGGAGTGCTTAATGAAGGCGACCTTTCAGTGATGCGTCTTACCCCTGGACACCTCGGTACATCCATTGCTTCCACTCAAGGCAATTCCTCTGGCCATTTATCTCTCTTCCCCACCTTCTCCTGTTGCATTCCTACCTAGGGGAGTTAGTTTTAAGCCTTTTACCTCTCATGGCTACATTTTTCTGGCTACATTTTTACTAGTGTCTGATATGTCAGATTGTTTGAGGGGGTTCTTTTTTTTTGTTTGTTTGTTTTAATTCATTCATACAGTTAAGCTCTGTGGCTTAGAAGAGTTTTATATCTTAACAGCACTTTGCAACCCTCCCTTTTGCCTCTTGCTTGCTGCACAGGGAAATATTTCTAGACACTAAAGAAACACTGTATGTTCTGGCTCGCTTGGACTGTTTGCTTCAAGAGGTGCTTTTAAGTCAAGCCCATGCTCTAAATGCACACTCCCCCCCATCCCCTTTAAAAAACCACAGTCAGGAAGGGGTCATTGGGTCTGCATTCTGCACACACAGGGGCTTCCCAGTATATCGGGCACAGGATCTGCTTGGTATTCATTTCTTGCCTCTTGCATCTATCATCAATTACCATCATCTGGGTGATCGATATTAAAATGAAATGGCCGAGGGATCGATAGAAAGTGGAATAATTGAGGAGCGTTCTGTATGAATGACGGTTTTTTTCATTTTGCCTGGAGGGTGATGGAGAAGGAGGGGGGATCAGGAGCTGTATGTGAAGAGATGCATGCCATTAGAACAACTTTATTCAACCTAATTGACGGACTGTGAAACATTTTGTATAGGTTGCGGACAGATCCCCCTCCACACTTTCTGGTGTGGAGAGAGGGTAGTGCTGGGTTTTTGGTTGCAGCCGTGTTGGTCTAAGGACATAGGCAGGCAAGGTTCTTTGAGTAGATGTGATATCTTTTATTAGACCACCTGAGTAATTGGAAAAAAAATGTTGGCAAGCTTTTGGGCGCAGTCATCCTTCTTCAGGCATGGAGAGTCTCTGCTGTTCTGAGACTCCAAGGAAGAGAGAGGGTAGTATCACTTGTAAAAGTCTGTGAGCCCTCTAGTGGTGCTTAAATTTGTTCTGGGAACCGCAGAGCACCCTATCGAAGTAGCTAGGTTTGGCACATCGGTGTACAAAGTTAGTAAAAAAATTGTTTGGGGCCTGTCTATGCCATGCAGTTCGTTCCTTTTTTTAAAAATTTGTATGAAGAGCAGACAATGATGCAACTGTATTTGCAGATGCAGAGGTGTATTTCTTCTAGACAGCACTCTTAACGAAAGGTGTGACTGAGAGAAATGGGAGGTTCAACTTCCCATGGAGACTGCTGACCCAGCAAAGCCTGGTGACCCCTTCTACTATCCCCGTGATATTCTGCAGTAATAGCCTATAAATCTACCAGATCACCTTTGTTGTGATTTGAGCTATTGCTTTGCAGCATGGCATGGGGGAGGAAGGAAGGAGGGGTGGCAGCACTGCTGGGATCCTCCCATAAGGATAAAGGTGAGGATTGCAGACATTGTCTCATGGGAGCAAATGTGTGCATGGGCGTGTGCGTGTGTGCGCTTGTTTTTTTTTTTTTATGGGAATGGGATAGGGTCATGAAAGAGAGTGATTGGACTCAAGAAATCCAAATATATTTAAAATAAAAATCCTGAAGTTATTGTTTATGTTTAAACAAAATCACTGCAGTATTGGTGAGAACCCACCAATGTGACTAAAACCTGAAAGTGCTAAGCACTGTGCCAAGTTGTAGGGCCAGGGGAGTTCAGATCTCAGGAGAAGCACATAAATAAAATCTCTAAAGTTTCAAAATTGCCTTGTAACCCTCATCAGCTCTCCTTGTTCTCAGTGTGAGCTGTAGCCAAGATAATATGTTGTCATTTACTAAGGGACAGAGTTTTCAGTCTCTGACCTAAATGTTTTACGAAATTTCTCTTTCTCGTTGTGCATTATATAAGGGGTGGCCAGCAACAAAGGAGCGGGGCAAGGTTTTGCAGCAAATATAGAACCAAAATAGGCCCTGGCCTCCTTCCATTGACCTGGCTGGGGTTAAAGGAGGGATGGACATAGCCCAGAATGCATCCTTTTCCAATGTGATAGTTTGTTTAGGTCTTCTCTGCCCTCGTGTCCCCAGTGGTGGCTACTCTAGCTACTTCTCAGCATGAACCTTATGCGGCATAATTATTTGAAGCTCTCTCTTCTGATGCTGATTTCTCTCCTGTTTTCATTGCTGTTTAAGGCCCACCTCACATTTTTTGTCCTGACCTCACTACTGGGTTGCTGTAAGGCACTTGCAAGTGCTGCTGTGGGGTACCTGCCTCTAGGTACCTCCTAGTGCCTACACCCTCCGGCCTCTTCTCTATCCAGTAGTTTCGCCCGCCATACTTTGATGTTGAAATTAGTAGGGGAGGCTATATGGAGGGCAAAATACGCTTTTGGAAGAGAAGGTCCCTGTGTGGCCCAACGCTCTCCTCTCAGCCTCACCCCAATTTTACTCTCACTGAGCCCTCTAGCCCAGGGGCCACTGTTCAGGGCTGCAAGCTCCTGGCTCAGCTCCAGGCACTCCCCATGACCTCAGGTTCCAACGCCTGCAATATCCAGTATGTGGTCAACTGGGGACCCCTTCCACCTCCCGTCTCCCCGTTCAATCAAGTTCAGGCCGCAGAACACGCTCGAGTCACACTCGTGACCTCAAGTTCCACACAGCACAATTTCAAGTTTGGGGTGTCCCTCGTCACCCCCTTTCAGTGGCCTCCTCTTCCCCTACGGCTGCAGCCGGCCATCCAGGGGGTAATGAAAACCCACCAGTCCTAGTTCAAAGGAATGTCCCACATGGGGTTCCTCACACCCCTTGGTGGTGGGCTCCATGGAGAAAACAGAAAGCACCCGGGGTACATAACTTGCTTTCTATGCAGGTCCCCAGCTTCTCTTCACACGGGGCTGCCTCCTGCGTCCTCTCTCCACACTTCTCAGAGAGGGCTCTGTCCTTGATGGCTTCCACAACCAGACTGCCTGCCCTGGACTGAGGCTTGGGTTTATATAGGGCTCCTTGTGTCATAGGACCCCTCTGCTTTTGCCCCCTGGGTGAGCTGCCTCTGCCTGCACCTGGACCCAGTGGCCACCTTGCTTCAGGTTCCCCTACTTGTGAGTTTGCCTCTGGGGCACCACTGGAGCACAGGCAGAAGAGACACAGATGGGGTGGAAGGAAGCAAGAAGAAAAGGGGGAATCAGAAGTCTGTAAACAGGAAACCAAGGGGAAGGGACCTCTACCAGGGAAAGGATGGACCCGCAAACACATAAATGATAAGACATGAAGAGGCACGATTCTAGGCATGGGGTAGGGGCCCTGTTACAGCTGCACTTTGAAATCACTCTGTTTTCAAAATAGCTGGCTGTTGTTTTAGTCAAGGCTCTTTGCCCCATGGAAGCAAAGGCTGTTTTTTCCTTCTTGGATCGCCACTATCTATGGAATATAATCTGAATAACCATCAGCCTCTTCAAAGTTGGCGTCAGATTCTTTTTATAATTTGGGTGGCTATATTGGAAGAGCTTTGTGTCCACCCTCATCCAGCTCTATGTCTCTCTCTTGGTGTATTCCCACCTCTGTGAACCAAATATTTCATCCCTTTGTTGCATGAGAATAATAAAAATGCTTCCTTATTTTACTTGCTACCCCACATAAGCAAGATTTCTCATATAACAGTATCAACTGAGATTTTAGTTGAGCTGACTTTCTGCAGATCATTGCTAGAAGCTTGGCATGTTCAAGGGATAGGTCTACCACTAAAAATCAAAAGGGTGAACAAAGGTTTGTCATGTCTTGAAACTACTTTGGAAGGTTGGAAGATCCCGCTGGTTGTGGAAATTAGAAACTGCTGTAAGGATTGGCAAATGGACAGCCTTTCATTGCCCACACTTCTGAGATGTCATGCCCAACATCTCTGTAAAGCGATGCCAATTTTGGTGAAGAAGCCATGGATATAGATAGTAATTAAACAGTGATACTCCCCACCCCTCCTATCACTCCCGCATGCATTTGGTTTGGAACATCCTGTTTCAGTCTGTTTGGCAGCAATAACACATATTCAAATTTTGCCTTAGCACTTTCTTTCTCAACCCCCTACCCACTGACAAAATGTCTTTTTGCACCCATCTGTAACAGGACCCTTACCCCATTATTGAGAGGGGGTGGGGGCCCAGGCCTTGCTGGCTAGCCCCAGCCCCTTGAACAGATTTCAAATAGCAAATGGGGCCTTAAATACAATGGCTGCATGCCCCAGGTGCAGGCAGTGATTGGCAGACGTGGAGCAGAAGTAGAGGGTCAGATGATCAGGGTCTGGCCCAGAAGGGGTAGTTTGGCCGTAGGAGCTGCAGGAAGCAGAGCTCCAAGGAAGAGCCAGTGTGGGCTGCTCATGGAGGAAGGATTCTGCTCCATGCAAGGGTGGAAGAAAGCCTGCATCTTGAGCAACGTGAGATTAATACCTCAAGCCTTTGTGTTACTGCTACCATGGGGTGAGAGTGTTTTGGGAGTGGACACTCATGTGTTTGATTTACACTTATATCAAAGGATGGATATGGCTGTAACGGGTGGCTTGCAGGCCATGGGGGTACTGGAGGGACTTCCAGTACAGAGCCCTGCCAGGGTCTGGGACCTGGTCGGCTGCATAGTGGGGCAGAAACCCCAAAGCCTTTAAAGAAGTATGGCTGATTTGTCATACAACTATTGCTGCTTTGCCAGAGCACCATGATACAGGACAGCAAAGACTGAAGGTGCATCGGTCCAGTGCCCACGAGGGCCTGAATAGAGCTGGGGCCCGAGAACCCAGGGTCCTAGTACAGTGTGCCTCGGATGGAGGGACCCAGCTAGATTAAAGTGAGCTAAGTTCAGGAAAAGCCTCAGCTCAGACAGGGAGCAATTAATTTCCCTTTAAGATACCTCAAACTAAGCACCCAGGAATGGATTCACCAACCTCTCCTCCCCCATGATTCCTTTGACTGTCCTATCCCAAAACCCGCATCTGCCTCCCAGGGAAACCTCCTGGTGAAATTACAAAATCAAAGACCGGGCAGGTGAGATAACAGTGGGGGGTGGACCCAGAAGGGCCAGTGGGGCAAAGGGATAGGGGCCAGGGGATGAGTCAGGTGGGAGACGTTGTCAACTCCAGTGCCAGATTTGTTACACCATCCCACTAAAAACTTTCCCCTGGCCTTTAGATATAAATGCATGAAGTGCTTAGGCAGGATTGAGGTATCAAGTCCAAAACTTCAGTTTTCAACATCTTACCCTGGAGGCACCAAGGTCTTTGACGTTTAAAATGCTGAGACTCCCGGCGTTCACCCAGAAGCCCTGGAAGGTCAGAACAGGTAGGATCCGATCCTACACTTAATCCCCATTAATTTCTATGAACAAGACATTCATCTACCTATCTTCTCTGTGAGTCTTAGTCCTCTAGGCATCCTTAGACCATGACTATTGGATCAGGGTCTGCATGAATGCAGTTAACAGCCGCCATATTATATTGAAATGCAGCCTAGGGGGAGCGGAAGAGGTGCACCCCTTTTGTGCAATACCTCAGGGGCTAGAGCACCTATGTGGGCATGCATCCTCTGCCCGAGGTTGCTCAAAACCTGTCATTCAGGGAAGCACCCTAACCATTTTGCACAGGCTGCTTAAGTACTGACTGGGACAGAGGGAACCACTCGATATCTGAATTCTAGTGGTTAAGGGACATCCTTTTGAAGACTGTACTGAGCGTTCATACTTCATATTTGTTCATGTTTTATATTTAAGGTCATAGAATAAAAGATAGAAGCAGGCACTGGAACCCAACAGACATTGCATGAGGTATTTAATTCATCACCGTGAAATCAGGCCTGGAAACAATCTGCACCCCAAGACACTTCTGCCTGTGCTCTCACCATGTACAATATCAGCAGGTCCTGAAGTGAATTGTAGCCCTGTATGAATTTGCTCCCTGAATCCAACCAGCACTCCAGCAGTGTGTGCAGCTATCACAGCACTCTGAGCAAATCCCAGCCCCTCTATTAATTCTCTTTCAAATCCTGAGAGGAGTGTGACAGCAGAAAACCCTCCAAGTGAATCCTAGCCCTGTATTAATTCGCTCCCAGGTCCAGCTCCCTGATCCTCTGTCAGCTGAAAGTGATACTAATGCCAGGTTTCCATAGCTGGCCTCCTGCTGTTCCTCCTGCTGCAGTCAGAGTCATGCTGGGAGAGATCAACTGAACTTGAGATGGATAAACCAAGTGCTTTATTTCAGGCTGCACTGAATAAATCATGGGAGAATGCTTGGAGGGGGACACTCGCCCTGCAGTGCAAATGGATGGCTAAGACAACCTAGTGACTCATTTCTGTCTCTAATCTCCATGAATCTGGGTTCCCCTCTGGGGCTTTATTTCTCCCGATTGTCCTGATTCCCACTCGCTAGTCTGCTTGTCTTGCCAAAATTGAACCTGTCTGGGCTCCTTGCAATCTAAGGACAAACTAATAATGCTAGTGCCTGTGACAGCCAAGGGCCTAGGGAATAAGCAGAAAGCTGCAAGGCTCACTGCTTTATTAACTACTAGTTGGTCTCCAGACTTAGCTCCTTGCAACACTGCCTGGCATAAAGGCCCAGTTACGCTTGAAAGTACCCCACAATACACAGGTTGGGTGGGCTGCTTGTCTCCAATGTCAGCGTGATGTCTGGCTTCTTACAGATTGAGTGGTAGAAGGGACTAGATTTGCTCCTCAACGTGTACTGCCACCTAGCCCAACGTGGAAATAGGCAGTGGGAATATCCGCTGGTATCCCAGGCATGTGCCCCAGATTGATTGATTTTTGCTCTTGAAAGTAAAGGAACAAACACATTTTTATGTAGAAAGATTCCAGCATCCTGAAGGATCCCAAAACACTTTACATGCATACAGACCCACCAACAGGCAAGCAAGAGGCACTTCAGTGCAACAAAGGAAGATCTTTGACCAAGGCTTCAGGGAAAACCCTTCTCTGTGGAAAACTGCCATAGATCCCTTAGTATTGACTCAGAACTAACTGGAGCCCAGCTTTTGACTGATTTGTGTAATGTGCAGATTTTTCCCAAAGTGACTAGTGAATCTAGATTCACATTTTTTTGAGATCCTGTGAAAGCTGATTCTCAGAAGATGACAACTGTAGCAATTAATTTCCCTTTAAGATACCTCAAACAAAGCACCCAGGAATGGATGCACCAACCTCTCCTCCCCCATGAGTCCTTGGACAGTTATGACTGTAGTGCTCAATTTACCCATATGGATGGGCTGACATGCAGAGATGGGGTTAGCACTTGCAGTTTTATTGTCAGAATTTCAGACCAAGTTCCTAAAGGACAAAGGGCCTGAATCTGCCAACATTATCATGCCAGTATTTCCTACTCTTTGGCTGCATACAGAGGTTTAGGCAGCCTGCTGGGAAAGTGCTCTAACTATGGCGCTTTACTCAAAGTGCCATGAGTTACAGTGCCATTGAACCCCACAGGTGTTTGGAGTAATCCTCATTAAATTCTGATCAAATCCTGATTAAATTGGGAGTAATCCTGATTAAATTAACAAGGCTACATGAGGAGTGAAACACTACTCTGTGTGAGTAAAAGGGACAGAATGTTTCCCCAGACAAGTAGGGGTAAGTCTACAATACTCTTCCTTGGAACATTTATGCTATACCAGATTTTGTCCTTATGATCTTCTTTCCAAATAGTAAGAAAGAAGTAGCACTTAAGTGTTGGTCCTGACTGAATTTATCTTTAAATTCCTCTTTTGCTGGCTTCTATTGCACAGATAAAAGAAGGTAACTTAGGTGGCGATTATTCATGTTATGGGGAACTTTGTTCAATTTAATTTATATCTTTTTGAACAATCTCTCTTTCTCTCTTTCATTAACTCAGTCTCATCATTTGTCTAGAATCTCTCTTTTTTTCTTTAACTCAGTAACTGCACTCTGCCTTGGGTTAAATGCTTTGTAATGTCTTTTTGGCCAAATGGAAATCAAGGCAGTTAACAGTGGAGTTGAATAATCTGTTGTGGGTGAGTGGTGTTTAACTCATTTCTGGTAAGTACTCAGAGGCCAAGGTGACAGGTGAGAAATAAGAGAACCCGAATAGATTAGGAAACAGAACTTGGAGTTTCATATTCTTTTGTGTGGTTTGTTGCAATCTTTTTTTTTCCTGGAAAACCCTCCGTGTAGAGCGGCAGTGTTGGGTGATTAAAATGATCAACTTTTTAAATTTGTGTGTGGGGAGATAATAGTGATGAAGGAATCTGGTTCCAGCCACATCTCCTTTTGGGAAGGCCACACCCACCTTTCTATAACTTACCTAGAAAGGTGGGGAAATCTCTGGGCAACTTTCTCTGATGCCACTTGCATGCTAATACCAGGTATTATTGTTGTCTAACACACCCACCAATGCACCTTTCTGAATGGCTGAGCCCTACCTAAGTATGTCCTAACCTCATTTGTTCTTTTTTGGTTATGCAATGATTACTTACATGTATTCAATAGCTTTAGTTAAGAAGTTGGGCCTCATTTCCCTCCTTCTTTTCAATTTTTTATTTGTGGTTTTTTTACTAAGTCCTCAGGGGTCTTCTAAGCTGTGTTTTTTTTTAATATAGCACTTTTATTTGGATTATATTTAAATATAACTAATAAAGAGGAACACAAAAGAAATGAGCAGCAAAGGAAAGAATGAAGAGTCTCTTAGAATCTGCATAACATTGGTTTTAAAAAGTACATCAAGGATATAGAGTCCTGGTCACCTGGGTATTCGTAATATTAGTTTTTATTATTTGGTGATAATATTAGCTTTGTTGGATAATGTCTGTTGGTCCCAGTCTGGGAGCCATTGCGTTGGGAACTGTGGAGATAATAAAGAGATGGTCCCTGCCTTATAAACTAAGCATGAGATAAGTTTTAACAAATGGATGCAACAAACAGTTTCTCAAAGCACGCAGAAACAGAGAGAAGGCTGTGATTAGTGCAGTAATTAGCTGGTAGGAGCTAGGGATGGACCCAACTCAGGTCCCTAAAACACAAACCACGTTTTAGACTTTTCATTGAGCTTCAGAGTGACCCCTGTCCACTGCTAACGGCAATCAAGGCCTGAACCAAAAACCTGGATTAGAAGGCCGTCATCGCCTAGAGACATTCAAGTCTGGCTCCCAGCTTGGTGGCTTAATCTCTGAAGGGACTTTTGCTGAGTTTGCCGTACTGTGGCAGGATTAATTTATTCAGCCCTGACCCATCCCTAATGGAAAAGCATCAGATCACATATGTTACTGCGTGTAGGTTATAGCCTGTATTGTTTTCTTTCAGACATAGCTGGGAATAAAACCCATGTGTTATTCTAACTCTCTTGTTCTACGAACCTTTCATGTGCTGCTGTAACTTTCTACAGAAGCCAGCTCAGAGACACCCACACTCTGATCCTCAAGCGTTTCATCCAATTTCATTGCAGGATTAACTTCTTTGCTGTGAGGCTGGTCTATAACATCCATTCTTTTTGTGCTTCTGTTTCATTTTTTCCCTTTCCTAGTTACAGAACCTCCCTCCCCCCGAAACAAGAGACATACTATGCTTTCTGTGGGTATTTTAATGAACCTATCTCCATATCTGTTCCAGTTTACAATAATATGGTGCGTAGATGGATATATGGTTGTCAGCAGTGAAAAACAAGTGTGCGATTAGGAAGAAGATCAGTGTTGACATAGTGAAGGTACTTTGGGAATGGTAAATAATTGATCCTGATCCATGCATTGCCTCCATGGCCTTCTACCACAGGCAGCACTAGTTCATACGTGGGAGCTCTTAGGTGCTCTTCAAGGATCTCAAGTATCAGGGTGATAAGAGCTCTTCTGGGCAGAGATGATCTTTGTTGTGCACGTGTTCTCAGACAGCAGACTTTGTTGTGGAATAGTCCTTCCTCTGGAAACAGTTATTCTTTTCCAAACCATCTTCTCAAGATTCTTCATTTCAGATACTACCACTTTTTCACAACCCCAAAAAAGTGAAGGGGGCACTAATATATGAACAGGGTGAACACTATCTGGACAAGAAAAAAGGGATATCCCTCAAAATAAAAGACATTGTGCTGAAGCTTAATACAAACTTTCTCCCACTAAGGGACCTGCCATTCTAGGGGGGGAGAAAGACATAGACTGTATCCCTGAAAAAAATCCATGAAGTTTCAAGCCGTTGTTGACGGCAAAGTAATAGTGCCTACAGACCTCAGCCATTGTGTTGGACACTGTCCAAACACTGGGCAAAAAAACAGCCTATGTCCCAAAGAGCTTACAATCTAAACAGGCAGCAAGAAGGAAAACGGGATTGAATACACATGCAGAGTCAAGGAAGTGATGGTTTTGCAATGTCAGGTAAGTTCCACGTTTTAGACTCAGTTTGTAGCATGGTGACAGTAACTGTTAGGAGATCCTGGTTTATTCACGATAACATATTAGGATTTGAACCAACTAAAAATTACACAATTTTTGACTCATGGTTTATGGACATTTTGATCTAAGGAACTTCTGATTTTTTGGTAGGAATTTGGCCAAACTCACAAAGCTTGCACTCTAAAGATAACAGTAACAATGGGTTAAGATAAACTAACTAGGATTCAATTACTGGCTTTTTCTGCTCTTAGTTTCCTGTCCTCTACAATTTCAGGACTCTTCAAAACCGTATTGCCTGAAATCTAATGATAAGCAGCTAGTTGGAATTAAAATTCCAGGAATAAAAGGTGAATACACTTCCACGGGAACCACCATTTAGTCATTTCCTGCTGGTCTATTAAAACAGCTCTGAAGGCAGCTTTGCTTTGTAGGCTCTGTGATGCTTATCGATTTATCTGGACCACTGCTTTATCATTATTTTAACCGATTGGAAAATGAAGACTCATTTAAGCAATCAGCCAACCAAAATAAGTTATTTAATTTGAGTTGGATCTTTAATGAGAGGTTAACTAAAATGTTGATGAGAAACATGGAGAAATTTAAAATGGCCTCTTTGCACAGCATGCTGTTTCACAGGGAATAAGCTGGTGGAAGTTGCACTGCCTGATTCAGTGTGGCTGAGTTTTATTTTGGTGTAAGCCTTCCACTCCCAGTCAGCAAGTGCTCACACACTGTGCTATCAGCAAGGTTGTACATTGGATTATACGTCAATGAAGGAGCGTAAGAGCAAGTGAATTAAGCTGTCTGTACCATGCTGCCTGGTGGACTAGGAGTTGGTGTGTTTCTAAGCTATTCGTCTGGGTCTGTGGAGCTACAGAGAGCGATGGAGAAAGAGACTCTCCAATGCGCTTGAACTAGAGCTGCTAACCTGAGTTAAAACCCAAGTGGCCTCCGTCCTCACTTCCATTTAAACCGAAGATAGCTAACTCGGGTTAGCCAAATTGATTGAAGAACCCTTTTTAGCAGTCCAGAGACATCCTTAGGTGCATTATCTTCACGGTGCCCCCACTTCTAAAAGCATGATCCAATCCATAATTAGCATTAAGTAATGCTAATAATGCATAATGATAAATCCATAGCAATACACAGCACAATCTTTTTCCTCTTAGGCAGAAAATACTTAAAATATTCTAATAGAAAAATAAAAGAATCATCATATTGCACATACATCTTATTTCAAGACAACACTGGAATACGTGTCACAGATTTGGAATCCCAATGGTAATCCTTTAATTAATAAAACTGAAGCTATCTAGAAATGTGATTCAGGATTTGTAATAAATAATTACTCATCATGACAATCTCTTAATGGGCTATTAAACGACTTAGGTTAGAATTCTCAACAGCTGACATGTAAATATCTGAAACAAAAAATCTCTTTCCCAGAAATGTAATCGTCTAATTACTATTGAAGAGGACAGTTCTGTTTTCTCTGTTTCTTGTGCCTTTAAGAACAGATCAGGCTTAGAAAACAGAAAGCTATCCAGCACACACTGATTGCTGCCAGAAACCAATTTTTCAAGAACTGTCGTTGAGTCATTAATTATCTGCAGGTCCCATTCGTCCTGAATCAATGGCAAACTTTGTGAGATCTTGGATGAATTTAATTAATGCAGGAATATGAGTTGTTATATGCTTCGTGCTTGAGCAATTATTGTCCTAGTGTAACCCTCGAATGAAAGGATTGCAGGAAAAAGATAAAAGTAAATGGGATGCTGCAGACCTCTCCTTAGAACGAACACACAGAGGAACATGTCTATCAATATGGCTTTGAGGCGCAGCCCTGATCCTGTCATCAGACTCTTACATCTGCAGACAGCCCCACTGAATACATGCATTACATTGCAGTGAGCCATTTTCTGTTGAATAAGCTGATGCCTATGGTGTCATGCGGATTTTTAATGTAATCATAAGATAAATTGCTTAGGCCTCACGTTGAAGTTGAGTCAAAATGTTTGGCGGTGGGCGGAGGAGGGAGATGTCTTTTTGAATACATTGAAAGCCATGTACTTTAGTTAAACATTGCCCTGGCATGATGAAAACCTGAATGTACTGGACAAGTTCGCAGAAGAAAAAGGAAGTGAACCGTACGGTCTAGTTTCACTGCCCAAACTGAGTCGAGTGGCCAGTTGGCTCTGTTTCACCAGATAGCTCGGGCTTTAGCAGGGCACTGATGCCCGAGTCTCACAGGCTCTTCCTTCAGGACACTGGCAATGCCCAAATTTCCCATGTTGTATATCAAAATACATAAGGTTTCTTATAACTACAAACGTTTATCCAAGACCTACTGCTGCACCACGTAGAGCTTTGTCCATTTAACCGGCACAGGGAGCTTGCTGGAACAAATAGTGAACCACAGTGCAATGAACACTGTTTCAAAGGGAAAGTTTAGATATATGTAGTGGCCATCAGAGGTGTTCCTTAGTTCAGAATTAATGTTCATGCTTTGTTCAGTGTAACTGGAAAAGCCTCCACAGAGGCTTGGTCTACATATTGATTTAGTACTGGTATAACTATAATGCTTGGAGATGTGATTTTTTTTAACCTTTATAGAACCATCACATTCCCAGTGAAGGTATGGGAGTTTTGCCATTGATTTCAAAGTGGCCAAACTTCCACTGATGATTTCACCCAGTGCTGCAATATTATACTGCTCCAGTGGGGTCGTAAATCCTATTTAATTTTCTGTCCTTATCTTTAGCTATCACATTCTCAAGAATAAACAGGAGCCACCTGAATGCTTACAAGCAAGGGATAACATGACTGTGAAAAGCAGATGAGTCAAAACCTGGCATTTAGGCTGGGGGTTTTCCAAAAAGTATCCTAGTTATTTTACACCCAGCCAGCAGCTATTCTCAGTGAGTAAAAGTGTGCCATTGTCACCTTCTGGTAGAGAGACCTGTAGAAACTGTGTGAGTTGACAGTGGCTATAAACCAAATGTGGATAGTCTCCAACTATAGCAGCCTGTGATTTTAGCTGTAGAGAGCAACCCTGGTTCAGTTTCCACTAGTGATGTTGTTGCAAATAAGTGATAAAGGGAAAAGGGAGGATCAAACCTTTTCTTTTTTCCCTTGAGGAGGTTTTGTGTGCCTTGCCACACATGGATTTTGATGGGATCTGTGGCATATCCCTGGGGCACTCTGGCTTTGCTCAGAGCACAGAATCATGCACAAACGTACCACTTTGCACCCCAAACCATGGTGCACACCACTGCATATAATACACAGCCTGTTGCACATTACATTGTGTGGTGTGTAGCTTCTTTCAGGAAAAGCCATGCACCAGGGAATGACTGGATATATGTTGAATGTTTTTGGGTTTTTTTTTTCTGGTAGGCAGCCTGCAGCATTACACTGACTGCCTGTTTCATGCCAGCAGACAACCTCATTCTCATTCAGAGCTCAAACTGAGGTTATTACCAACTCAATCCAATTGCTAAGGCTTGAATGTAATCTGGATTTTCCCCTGCAGCCCCTTCTCAGATGGGTTAGCCCTCTGCCTGCGCATCCATCGCTCTCTTCCCTCTGTCTCTCACTCCTTCATTTGTTGGCTTTGGGATTTCCAGCAGACCCTTTGCCTCCCCTTGCAAGCACCTCTTGGTTATTAAAATGCAGCTCAGGATGGTTCACTTTGCCTGGTACATTATCATTCCTCGTTAGAGACCCCTCCAGGGCCTGCGATATGCCTGCACCGACTTTATAATTACAAAGTCAATTTCTAAACAGACATTTGCAAATAAGTCAATTTAAATACCGAGATTTGCAAACAATAATTAAGCAGTAGCTTCTTTTTTAATATCTATATATATAATTAATGCCTGTGGGCTTTTCATTTTACCTTGTGACTGCGTAGTTTGCAATTGTTTGTCAAGCGAAAGCATTCTCAGAAAGCAAATCAAACCGCTGATGGGTTTTAGAGTTGTTTAAGGAAGTGCCTTACCTCCCTGCCTGCAGGAGGCTTTCTGTGCAAGCCTCTGTCCTCCTAACAGCTGGCAGGGATGCAGTTAGGTGCCTCATGGCAAAGCAGCTGAGCAGGGGTCTTTCCCCTTCAAGATAAGGGGAGCAGACCTGACCTGCCAAATTGGGGTGAGGGGGGATTCTGAAAGCAGATGGGAAGCTGGGATTTAGAGCAATGGAAAAAATAGTGTGGAGTATCCAAATGCGTGTTCCCCAGAAGAGGATCAAGGAAGAGCGTGCGAGAGCAGCCCACCCTGGGAGGTGTTGCCCCAGGATGAGTATCCCAAGAATGAGGGATCTCTCTTCTGTCTGTCTGAAGCAGTGCTCAGCCTTTCCCCATGGTGGCCTAAATCCCTGTGGCTCTCCTAAGGCAGCTCCCATTCCTTGTCTCTCTTCATACATGGTTTCTTTCAGGCCTGGTTCTTGTACTTTGTCACATCTAAGTGTCAAAGGGTGACTGGTCCAGTGCTTTAGGAAAAGCAGTAAAAGTGCTCTTTGGAGGGCCTGTGTTTTGGGGGCCCCTTCCTACCCCACACCAGGCTAACAGTGGAAGGGGAGGTGACTCTTCGCCTACTCATGATCTATGCCTCTAGAAACCAGATTCATAGATGCTAGGGTTAGAAGAGACCTCAACAGATCATCAAGTCTGACCCCCTGCCTGGGCAGGAAAGAGCGCTGGGGTCAGATGATCCAAATTACATGTGTACAGACAGGATATGCCTTGCCTTGGGCACAGAGGTGTCATGGTAAGCCCAAGGTATCCCTTTCCCTGCCTTTGCCCTTTCCCTGCCTTTGAGGCTCTGTTAAGAAAACTGCAGAAACTGCAGAAACTGCTCCTTACAGGGCAGAATAGGTACTGTGTACCCGTTATAATAATATCCCCAAGGCATCAGCCTTGAAACACCATGGGCACTACAGCAAAACACCGGGGAACACCAAATGTAATGAAATGGCCAACTGGGGCTGGAGGGATGGGGCTGGAAGCTCCACGCCTTGGCACTTCTGTTTTAATGGGCTTCACCCACTGAACGCATTAGATCCTGTCCCCACAGCCTGTACTTATATCTACTCTAGCACTCTTCTTCACCCCACGGAGGCTGTCATCCCCAAGGCCTTTTGATGTTTGATTCCCGGGTACCATTTCGGCAGGTCTCCAGTGCTACCTTTCCCTGTAGAGCATCTCTGGGCCTTAACCTAGCCCATGCTCCTAAGATGCCCTATGCTCTCATTTTGCTCTTGGTTTTTATATCCTTCCAGCAGGGCCTTGCTGGCTTTCTATCATTTGAGTGGCAGCTGCTGCTCTGGTTAATGGCACCTCCCTCCGCACTTGGAGCCCATTATCCAGCAGCTGCCAGGGTCAGCCCTTATCTGTCTCTCTGTAACCGTTCCCACTCACTCCGCAAAGCTATTTGTCTCTGCAGCAAGGCCTGATTTGGCTTCAGCTTTCTGCTCCCCTTCAATTCTCATTCCTGCCTTGAATCTTCCACTCTGCTTCTTGTCTTCCAGTCTTCACAACACAGCATTTCTTCCTCAGTTTTTTTTCTTTCCATGATGATAATCTAATCACACCAGGCCAGGTCACAGCTTCCCTGCTGGCTCAGCTGTCACACATCCTACATGCTTCTTCACAGAAAATGCATCGTGTGGCTTTGTTGTGTGAACCACCCCTTAGACCTCCCTCCCTCATGCAGCCTAGTGCCTAGCAACAGTGACTTTCCATGGAATAAGGCTCCAACCAGGTTGGCACCTGATTTCCAACACCCTGCTAGTCTTAAAGTAATGCTTAATGCTCTGCCAGTGTTTCCCTACACTTCCCTGCAATAGGATCATAGAAAATGAGGGTTGGCAGGGACCTCAGGAGGTCACGTCTAGTGCAACCCCCTGCTCAAAGCAGGACCAGCCCCAACTAGATCATCCCACCAAAACTTTGTCTACCTGGGTCTTAAAAACTTGCAAAGATGGACAATCCATACCCTCTCTGGGTAACCTGTTCCAGTGCTTTACTACCCTCCTACTGAGAGTTTTTTTCCTAAGATATAACCTAAACTTCCCTTGGGGCAACTTGAGACCATTGTTCCTCGCTCTGTCATCTGCCACCACTAAGAACAGTCCAGCTCCATCCTTTTCGTAACCCCCTTTGGGTAGTTGAAGGCGGCTGTTCAACACCCCCACTCATCCCCTCTGCCTCAGGCTTCTCTTCTGTAGACTAAATAAGCCCAGACCCCTCAGCCTATCCTCATAAGTCAGATGCCCTGGCCCCTGAACCATTGTCATTGCACTCTGCTGGACTGTCTCCAATTTGTCTACATCCTTTCTGTAGTAGGGGCCCCAAAATTGGGCAGTACTCAAGACGTGGCCTCACCAGTGCTGAATAGAAGAATCACTTCACTTGATCTGGTGGCAACACTTCTCCCAATGCAGCCCAGTATGTCATTAGCTTTCTTGGCAACAAGGGCACACTGTTGGCTTTTATTCAGTTCATTGTCCACTGTAGCCCCCGGCCCCTTTTCTGCATTTGCCCTTTTCTAGTAATCTGGAACCTCTCCTGACTGCCATGAATTTTCAAAGATGATGGTCTGCAATCTCATCAGCCAACTGCCTTAGCACTTCGGGTACATCGCTTCCAGCCCCATGGATTTGTACATGTCCAGCTTTTCTAAATAGTCCCTAACCTGTTCTTTTGCCCCTGTTGAATGCTAACCTCAGCCCCAAACTGCGCTGCCTGGGGTAGTAGTCTGGGAGTTGACTTTGCTTGTGAAGACTGAGGCAAAAACGGCATTGAGTACTTCAGCCTTTTAAGCATCCTCTGTCACAAGATTGCTTCCCCCATTCAGTAATGGACCCACACCTTACTTGATCCTCCTCGTGCTACCAACATACTTATAGAAACCCTTCTTGTTACCCTTCACATTACTTTCTAGCTGCAACTCCAATTGCACTTTGGCCTTCCTGACTTCATCCCTGCATGCCTTAGCAATGCTCTTATACACCTCCCTATTTATTTGTCCAAGTTTTCACTTTTTAATAGCTTCCTTTTTGTGATTTAACTTACTGAAGAGTTTTCTGCTAAGCCAAGCTGGTCTTCTGCCATACTTGCTAGTCTTCCTATGCATCAGGATGGTTTGTTCCTGCTCACTCAGTAATACTTCCTTAAAGTACAGCCAGCTCTCCTGGACTCCTCTCTCCCTCAGACTGGCCTTACTCTGGCCTCTCCCCGGCAGGGTCCTTACTCTGCTGCTCTCTGTCCTCCCTTTCCTCAAGATCCTGAACTCAGTCATCTCATGGTCACTGCTGCCCAGCTTGCCATCCACTATACTACATTTCCCTCCAATGCTTCCCTGTTTGTGAGCAGCAGGTCAAGAAGAGCATAGTCCCTAGTTGGCTTGTCCAACACCTGCACCAGAAAGGTGTCCCCAACACTCCCCCAAAACTTCCTAGATTGCCTGTGCACTGCTGTTTTGCCCTCCCAGCAGTGCAACGTGATTGATGTCCCCCATCAGAACCAGGGCTTGTGATTGAGAAACTTCCACTAGCTGTTTGAAGAAAACCTCATCCACCACTTGTTCCTGGTCTGGTGGTTTATCACAGACCCCCACAACAGCATCACCCTTGTTGCTCTCTCTGCTAACCTTAACCCAGCAACTTTCAACAGGCCTGTCTCCAGTTTCATACTGGTGCTCTGAGCAATCATATGGCTCTTGTACATAGACTGCAACTCCTCCTCTTCTCCCCTGCCTGTTCTTCCTGAACAGTTTGTACCCATCCATGACGGTGCTGCAGTCATGCGAGCTCCCACTGAGTCTCTGTTATTCCAGTCATGTCATAGTGCTGTGACTGCAAAGACTTCTGATTCTTCCTGCTTGTTTCCCAGGCTCTGTGCATATGTGTAGTCACCCCTGAGGCAACTGGTTGATTGCTCTGATTCCTCAGGAAGTATGAGAGCACCTCCCCTGCTGCCCCTACCTGCGATCTTCCTCCAGGTCTTCTGCTTCCTCATTTACCTCAAGGCTTTGGTAGCCAACCCCCAGTGAACCTAGTTTAAAGCCCTCCTCACTAGGTTTGCAAGCCTGTCGCAAAGATGCTCTTCCCTCTCTTCATCAGCTGAATCCCATCTCTTCCCAGCAATCCTCCTTCTTGGAACAACATCCCATGGTCGAAGAAGCCAAAGCGCTGCTGGCAACACCACCTGTGCAGCCAGGTATTGATCTGCATGATGCACATGTTTCTTCCTGGGCCCTTTCCCTTCACTGAAAGGATCAAAGAGAACATAAGATGAGCCGCAGACCCCTTCACCCTTGCACCCAGAGCCCTGTAGTCACTTTTGATCCCCTGGCAGTATCATTGGTGCCCACACAGATGAGCAGCATGGAGTAGTTGTCAGAGGGACAGATGAATCTTGGTAATCCCCCCGTGACATCTTGGATCCAGGCTCCAGACAAGCAGCAGACTTCCTGAGACAACCGGTCAGGTTGGCAGATGGCTCCCTCCATCCCCCGCAGAAGGGAGTCTCCATCTACCACCACCCATCACTTCTTCTTGGTGGTGGTGGTCTTGATCTTGCCCACCTTGGGGAGGCCTGTCCTGTCCTCCTCCACCGGTACTCCACAGTCACAGGTCTAAGCTTTTCCTAAGCATAGCCTGTAGCTAATCCCACTGAAATTTTATGATATAAATAAGTAATGTGGACAAATATTCCCTGGAAATTAGGGTCAAGTAAGCAGGTAGAGAATGGGAGTTACTATGCAGGAAGAGATGAGTTATAGAGTTGTTTCGCCACAGGCTTGTTCTTTCATTTCTGTTCTTTCAGCCTCAGTTTCTCCTTCTGCAGTATTGCTATAACAAGAGAGGCCTTACACAGAGATTGAGTGAATGAATAAAGTATATTTGCAAGGCAGTCTGGACTCCTGCAACAGAAGTTGCTGCAGAGTGCAGATAGTGCAAACAATTGCTGTTGCAACTTCATTTCATTTGTGACATGAGAGGTTTGAATCTTTGGTCTTCTCCTGTTCTTGCAGCAATTGGACGTCAGGAAAACCCCAACTATTTCAATGGAGTTACTCCTGGTTTATACTGGGCCTCGGCCTTTAAACATTTTTTTGAACCTTAACTCATCATGCTCCTGATAAAAGTACTCTGGGGTGAAAATAATCCCTGATGTAATTCTAGACTTTAATGGACTGTAGAGCAAGAGTGCATATTACCCTGCATGCTTTATCCAACCATTACTATCCAAAATGATATTGGTGCTCTGCGTATTTACATGTAGCCTGGGCCCTGATGTTAGCTCGGGCAAGACTGCTGGAAGCAGACCTGCTCACGCCCTGGATCCAAGCACTATAAATACTAGCGACAATTATATATCCCTTCTTTTCCCTTTTTATGGGTATGCGAGGACAATAACTTAAAGCACTTGCTGCTATTCAGCACAAAAACAAATAACAGAACAACTCCGGCTGTGATGCATTTCAACAGCATAACTTAGGCTTGCCACCGTTCTATTAAGTTATAAATATCTATCACTTGACGAAGCCAATGCTTTTCAGCAGGGAAGGGAGTATTAAAAAAAAAAAGGGAAAAAACTAAACCCAGAATCGTGGTTGCTATAGCAATTAACAATGGGCATCCTTCTTCAGGAGCCAGAGATGCTGATGCAGCTAAAACAAATGTTTGCGTATGGCCATGGCGGGGACGGTGACGGATTAGGGAGTGCTGGCCTTGAGCCGCGATGTAATCCAATTCTAAATAAATCATAAATCTAAGTGCAGACTGGCAAGCTGGAGAGAATAGCAATGCAGGTATGGCGAAGGCAGGGCAGCATCGATTTAAGAAGGGGGACCAGAGGCAGGGGCACAGGAGGTAGGGGGTAGAGCGTAAGAGTACAAATGGTGGGTATATCTGCAGTCCAGCTCTCTTGGCATAGGACAGTGCTACTGGCCAGCCACATACTCCCAATGATCCCTGCTTAGATTCCCTCTCCCAGACAGATGGAGGTTAAATCCCACTCAGAACTCCCTCTAGCATGGAAGCCCTGGAGAAAACTTGGTTGTAGGGTCCTGACATGGCTCCCCTGATGCCAACAGCAAAATGTCCATTGATTTTAGTGAAAGCAGGATTAGGACCCTTAGGTATGGGCAAATGAATAAACTGTACTGAGTCAAAAGGGCCCAGGGACTTACCATAAATTTGCTGCTCCACTATAACTGAGAGAGGTAGATGGCTGTGTTAGTATGCCCACTCTTACCCTGTAGTAAGTAACAGCTAAACCCACATAGTTTGCCCCTCTTTCATTTTGGACTACTTGTACCCTGCCTTCTGCCTAAGTTAATGTAGTTTAGGTTTCACTTGCTATGGAATGGAAGAGTGGACTGATAAACACTTACCTTGGAGCAGCTGACATACCACAAGTCCTCCCCTTTTGTAATGGTCTCTGACATGTTCACTGAATCATAGAATCATAGAAAATTAAAGTGGGAAGGGACCTAAGGAGGTCATTTTGTCCAACCCCCTGCTCAAAGCAGGACCATCCACAACTAGGTCATCCCAGCCAAGGCTTTGTCTAGCCAGGTCTTAAAAACCTCCAAGGATGGAGATGCCACCACCTCTCCAGGTAACCTGTTCCAGTGCTTCACTCCCCTCCTTGTGAGAGAGATTTTCCTAATATCTAACCTAACCTTTTCTTGCTATATCTTGAGACCATCAGTGACTGGTGCCTCCTGAATCTGGGTCGGGGGGGGGTGGGGACCTGCAGAAAACGCTGATGTTGGCGGCTCTGTTGGGGAGGGGGGACACCAGCCCTACTGACAGCATCAGTGTCAGCCATCAGTGGGGGCACCGGCCCCATTGGGGGGGCATGTGCACCCCCATGTACCCCCTACAAGTCACCTGTGCTTGAGACCATTGGTTCTTGTCATCTGCCACCACTGAGAACAGTCTAGTTCCATCCTCTTTGTAACCACCCTTCACAGATAGTTGAAGAGTGTTATTAGACTCTTACTTAGTCTGGAGAAGAGAAGACTAAGCCCAGCTCCCTCTCTTCATAAGTCATGTGCCCCAGCCCCATTACAGCCCTTTTGTTACCTTCCACTGGACTCTTTCCAATTTGTTCACATCCTTTCTAAAGTGGGGGACCCAAAACTGGACATACTACTCCAGATTTGGCCTCAGCACTCCCAAATAGAGGGAAATAATCACTTCCCTTGATCTGCTGGCAATACTCTTACTAATGCAGCCCAGCATGCCACTAGCCTTCTTTAACAAGGCCACACTGTTGGCTCATATTCATTTTTTTTGTCCACTGTAACTCCTAGGTCTTTATTGGTCTGTATCCTCCAGCGTGGGAGTATAATTTTGAAAGCTGCTTCCCTTTTCTTCCTTTAGGGGATGTTATTGACCCAAAGCTCCTGTGAGTTGGACAAATGGCTTCAAACCCTGATAGTGAAGGGGAGCCCCCAGAACAGCTGACACTCTATTCTCAGTCTTACAGGGCTGGCTCCTCACCCAGCCTAGTTGGCAACTAATGCTATGCGGGTCCAGTTTTTGAGGCTGGGTTTCAAACTGGAAACATAGTTCAGCAGGAAGGTATTTTCCCTCTGCTTTTTCTCTCCATGCTGTTTCCTTTTTCTCTCCAGGTTTCTCTTTACTCACTTATTCTCTATGGCTTACCCAACTGATCCCCTTCCTAAAGGGCCTCACCCCACTAAAAGAATTTGCCACAAAACAGCATAACAGTGCCAAGACCCGTGCCGCCACCTCTTGCCCAACCCCCAGTAAGTCACTTTCCCTTCCATTAATTCAACCAGAGGCCTCTCCCTCTAGGATAGCTCGTCTAATGAATGGGGTTCTGCATTAGGTTGTAGACTGGATTTGGTTCCACTCTGGATAAAGCTAGAGATCTCTTGGTTTCTTCTAGTCTCACTGACACACGGATTCAGCCTTGATGTGGAGTGAAAAATTAAAATGAGGACAGTTCAGTCAACAGTATGTCTGCAAAATTAATGAGCCCCTTCGCCTCCAACACCTGATAATTACATCTTTCAATTAAATGAACTCTCTCCCTGTCCAAGATCTTATAAATTAACTCAGTGATGCATCTTTGTGGGCTGCCAAAGCTTTCTTATGCCAAAACCTGTGAGAGCTGCCAGGTCCTCAGAGTGAGAGGAGATTAGGGCCCTAGGCCCAGATCCATGGAGAGACTTAAGTTCAATATCTCAGAATTTCTAATGTCAACCTGAGATGCCTATGGAGCTTAGGGGCCTCTGGGGGTCAGTTGGCAGTGTTGAGGATCGCAATTTGGGGCCTTAGGCACCGAAAGTGTGCATGAGATGAGGCATAAGCCTCAAAGTCCTTCCATGCACCTAGCCCTTAGTGACTTAGTGTATTCCATTGTCGCCATCCTTGGTCACAACCCTAGATGAGTAAAACGCATTTGGTGGGAGGCCAACAGCTGAATATTTGTGTTGCGGGGAAAGGTGAGCTCGTCTGAGTTGGAGTTCGTTACCTTCCCTTGTAAGACTCTGCATTGATCCAAATTAGTGAGAGGTCTTTTACATTAGCTACAAGTGATTCCCCATAAAGAAGTGTCACTCTGCAACAGGAAAATGTACAGGGGAGCCAATGCATTATTTATTCATCAAGCACTGCAAGCAGCGGAAATGGCAGCATCGGCTACTGTGACTGCCTCCCTGGCAGAGCTATGTGGGCTCGGAGAGCGCTGTGTAGAGCACGACTTACTCTTGGCTATTTAAAGACACAGGTCCTCAGCCATAGTATTGCTCCATGATCTTCAACAGTCACATGCCAGGTTATACCACCTGAAAATCTGATGGGTTTTCTCACTACCTCATTTCTGAGGTTTCTACCACCCTAATGTCTCCCCTTCTCTAACCAGCCAAAGAGGACAGAGTTTTACTATATCACTTTTAGGTGTCTGTCCACTTCAGTCTCCTGTCTTCACACACACAAGCTAAGGGCAGAAGAAAGGCTGGGAGAAGCGATATATCTGCAGCTTCATCATGAACGTTATGAAACAAAACAGTCTCTCCATTTTCTTTCTATTCTTTCCTCCTCCTAAGTAGCCAAACACATTCAGTGAGATCTACAGTTGGTTTTTATAAGTTCACCATAAATTCAAACCACTTCTGTAACGCACAGCAGGCAGCTGCTGTGATCATGTAATTCAGCACAAACCTGTCGGACAATGGCTGAAAACGCTGAGGCTGTATTTTCCTCTTAAACACACACAGACATGCGTGCTATTTCAATTAAGACAATTAGCGGTGACCAAGGGCAACTGCAAAGCTCCAATTAAACCAGCACAAAGTCTAACATGATCCACAGTGTCACAGAGCAGGTTGGAACATGTAACCCTGACAGCCTTTGTCTGCCAGATAAAAGGGTTTAAACATTCTCTCTTGTCTCCTTCCAGACCTCCTGCAATCTCTTCTCATTTAATAAACTGGAGCACTCATCTCCAGTCTTTATAGCTCCTCATTAATTTGCCCCACACAAGGGACTTAAGAGGAGGTGGAGCCTCCTTTGCCTTTGACACCCATCCTGGTCTTTCAGTCCCGTTTAAGCATCAGCCTTGGTGCCCGCCTGTCTCGTCACCTTGGGGGATAAGCCGAAATGCTGATTTAGGCTTTGCTGACCTTTTCACTAGCAGTGATTGGATCCAGGCTATGCTTTGTGTCTTCCATTATCAGCCTGCAATAAAAGAATGAGAATGATTTCAGGAGGGGAGCAAACAAGGCTCCAGCATCTTCTCTCTCACACAGTGATTCCAGTGCTAGTGTAACTGGACTCTTCCCTTATTTTCACTGGTACATGTGTAGGTATGGAACCATCCCTATGAGATGTTGAAGATCCAGCTAATTTACCCATGATCAGTCCAGGTGAAAAGTTGTGCCTGACAAAGTCTGCTCTGTACTTCTGCATAGGCATGCAATGAATCTTTCTGGGAGGAAAGGGGCCTAAGTGGAATGCATGAGCCAACCTAGGACAGTCTAGGAGCACAGATCGCAGGAGAGGGAAGGGCTTCAACTGGCTGTCTAAAATGGAGTCAAAGCACAGCTCTTGGGAAAAAGATGCAGAGCCTCAGAGGAAAAAAAGCCATTAACAGCCTAGCAGTGCCATCACCATGGCTTGGCCTGACTTTTGCATGCATATCCAGCCAGGCCAGATGTCAGGAAGCTCTTACCATCGGATATAATCCATGGTGCTGGTCTCTAGGGGGAAAAACAGTGGGTACTGACATCAACAAGACTCTGTAGCAGCAAAGGGACTTTTCATCCAAAGACTGGAGCAAGTTTGAGAAGACAGGACTAATGAAAGGAGATTACTAGGATCTTCCCAGGGGTGAGGACTGAATGGCACAAGGTGCTGGTAATGGTCTAGAAAGACCTTGTTCACCAAGTCAGACTCAATTTACATTGATAATTTGTGGCTATTAACCTCTGTTAGCTGCTCAGTGGCCTGGGTGGTTTCAATTCCATTGCAAGTGGACCGCTACATGTATTGCACAAACCACCGGCATAGTTAACACTAACTGACATCCTTGTTAACAGCCACTGCTGAAAAGCCACATGATACATGGTCTGAGAGTTTGAACTCTCTTCTTAAAGGTGCTCCCTCCAATTAAGGACTGATGGGTAGTTGGCAGATTCTTGCAGAGTCTTGGTTTTGTGGAGAAACAGAAGACTCCAGAATATAGCACTGTCAGCCAGGTACCTTTCCACAATAGCTATATTTAGTAGGAAAAAAGATGCTAGACAGGGTCTGAGGGGTGTATTTGTTAGAAGAAACTCTCTAAGTCATTCTCTTTTTGTGGCTTCTGTCCGTTTTAGTTGGATTTGGTTTGCTTATTGGATTTTTAGAACGTCAGCATCCAGAATAAATTCCACGAGAGGCCGCCTCTCAGTTTTTTGTTGGTCCCAAGCAATGCAGGTGAAGGGGCTGTCACGGGCTGCAGCGGAGGAAATTAATTTTAAAAGCATCACCATTTGTCACTTTCATAATGAGAAAATGAGGTACCACCTCATACAGAATTATTACAGCAGGCACTTATTGCCCAGAAGTTATTGGAGTGCTTGTCTTGATGTTTGCAATGCAGCTAAACCAATTCAAAGAACTGTTGTACACCCACAGCACTGGGGTTGTTCTTGTCCCTATGCCTGGCTGAAATAGGGAGATGCAAGCAACTCAGTCCCAAGCAAACTAATGAAAAGGAATGCCTGGTGGTGGCATGCATGCAGGTGCTCAGATACCCCAGCAGTGGCCATGAGTGAGTGAGAAGCAATGGAGTCTGGGATTTGCTTCCCAACGGGAACATCTACACAAGAAGAACACTGTGGAGATCACTAATTAACTCCGCAGTAAATTCTCAGTGTCTACACATGTAGCCCTACTGGGCTGCAGTAAGCTAATAAAAGCTGCCATAGGTTAGTCCTTGTCAACACAAGTACTATCCCATGGTGACATTATTTACTGCATTGCAGGGGACATGTAGACATTGATGGGGCTGGCTGGGGTATGAGGGTGCTCCCTGCTAGCCAAGGCTGCTTTGACCTGGCTCAATGTCCATGCTGCAGTCCCCGGGTACATGTGTAAATGCCAGGCTTAGGAGCAATAAGCTCTGGTGCAAATCACACCAGAATTTATTGGGTTGCGTTAATATCGTGTGTAGATATGCCCAGTGTGGTTTGGCAGAGCCCAACGCTTCTGACCTTCTAGGTACAGTGCAAAGCCCATCTGGTTTTCCTTCAGCTTTGCATGACTTTTTGGGGCTAGATTTGGGGTGATGCTGCCATATGTACTTGTGAATGGGGAAGGAGAATGTATTTGGTTTTGACTGATGATACACAGGCCTGGTTTTAAGAAAAGGTACATATGGCTTTGGGATGTTAGGTGTAGGAATCGCATTGCCCCTGCAATAGGGAATCTGTTTGACTGGGTTGGAATACTGAGGTCCAAGCTGGGGCAAGTCACGTGGGTTTAGCAATAGCAAGTCCGGCGGATGCAGCTGGGATAAACAGCAGTGATCTACCTGTGGCAAATGATAGAAATCCAGCTGCGGTAAATCTGACAGAGGCAACCACAGTGAATCTTGCAGCTGAGGCAAACATCAAGATGTGTGCGCAGGGTGCACAGATCAGAAGCAACTCATGAACCCCTTTGTTCTGAGCTAATCTGTGGAGCCTGTGGTCCTGAAGTGGCCTGTGGAGACAGCTCTGTCAGCAGGGGAAAGTGTGCCTCATGCCGAGCTAGGAACTTCAATCCACAAGACTGTCACTCCAGAAGAGCTAATTAAATTGAACATAATGACCTTCCTTCTGCCTTTTTCATTTTCTTTTTTTTGGTGGAACTAGTTAAAGACCCCTCAATCCCATCACAGTTGTTCCTTTATCAGCATCTTACCTCTCTCCAGCCCTTCCCTGCACCCTCCATTTCTCCTTCTCTCCTCACACACATAAACTTGTTCCCCCCAGGAAACCAGCTAATTATTTCCTGAATGCCCCCAGTGTTGTTTTGCCTTGAGAACCACTCCTGCTGGGACTTCTCACGCACTTATGATTCTCTGTGTGACAAAAGGTTTCTCAGTTTGGCTTTGAATGGGTATTTCTTTAATTTCTACATTTAGTCCTTTTGCTTCATCATCTGCACTTGGGCTTAGACTTATAGAAACTTCACTTGACATTATCTAAACCATTGTCAATTAAATCCCTGCTCAACTGCCCTTTTCCCCTAAACTATATATGTTTGGGCCTTTTTTGTGCCCCCTCCCCCCCATACCTCCATCCTTGCATGCCTTTCAGTTGAAGATAAAGCCTTTTGCCTTTTTCCATTAACTTTCCAAACCTGAAAACTTTTTTTTTTTTAATATTGCCAGACTAACCGGATATGAATGTAGGATCCTGACTTGACTTTCCTGAAAGCCAATCAGTTCTGTGTGAAATCAGGCTGACTTCACTATTCTGACTTCTCTAGATGTGCCAGAGGCTCTCCAGTTGTCTGTGGAAAAGCTTTTGATAGGTAAGTACAAGCAATACTTCCTTACCTTGTATTATTAGTAGTACCCACAGGCAGCAGCACAGTTTAGGACCCCATGGCCATAGGTGCTGAATGGACCCCCTAAAGAACTGAAGTCTAGCCAGACAAAGTTGAAGCGAGGAACTGTAATTATTCCTGTTCACAGGTGGGAATGGAGGCACAGACAGATCAAGGGACTAGCTCAGGGTAATGCACAGAAATATTGTGGTAGAGCAGAGGTTTTGTCTCCAGCTCTCTTGACTACCAGACTAGTTTATTAACCTCAAAATCATTTGTTTCCTTGCTGAACAATCAACTAGTGATGAACCTGACCCTCCAACCAACATTGAAAGCACTCCACTCTTTTGGGAAAAGACTTTCATTAGCTTTTAGCTACAAGCATAATGAAGATAAGGCATAACTGATATTTAGAATTGGGTGGCCCTTTGTCTTCAAATGGACAAATGCTTGCTAATGGATCACTGTTTTACGTCATCCTGCCATCCCTGCCAGCCTGCTTTCTCCTCCTTCAAAAAGTACTTTGAGACAAGAGACATTGAATGCTATGAAGAGATAGTGATATCATCTGTTATACTAGGTGATGATGACCTTTAAGACATATACCCTTGTGAAGAATGATGCAGTAATCTAGCCTGGAGATAAAGGTGGCTTGCATAATAACAGTAAAGTCTACTTACTACCAGAGAGGTTTTGGTTTTCTGCTAAGTACAGATGAGAAAGCACATACAAATTACATACACTACTATTGCTCTTTATTTGTACTGCAGTGATATTTCAAAGCCACACTGTGTCAAATCAGAATAAATACAGAATAAAGGGGCAGCCCATATCTGCAACAGCTTACAGTCTTAGGACCTTGTTAAACATTGCACTTTTCGCTGCTCAGATGTTGATTGGTGTCAGTGCTAGTTGAGTTTGGAGCAGCCATACCTTAAGGCTAAAAACCTTTTCTGACTGTCCCACACCTGCACAGATGTGACTTGCTACTAGTGGGCTGGCAAGCAGGAGCCTGAGTACGAGCTACAGCTGTGAGTTGCCACCACAGGGCTGGTGAGCCAGGACAGGCTACTAGCCCTGCTCCAGGTGGGGGAGGGGGGCTGTGAATGATGGGCCAGGTGGGTTGGGGAGAGCAGGAACATGAAGCTGGGAGGCAAAGAGTTAATGGGTGGGTAATAAATGGGAGGTGGAAAGGAAATGGGGGTGGGGTGGGGAAATGAAGGAAGTAACTGGAAGTAAAAAAAAAGTAAATAAATACAAACAAATGTAGCAGGCTTACCTTTCAGAGCTTGGGTTGAATCCCAGGCTTGACATCCTGGTGTTTTGATTGGTGGAGCCCATCCACCAATCAGGAGGCAGTAAGAGAAGTAACATCACACCCCTTTTCTGAGGGGAGGGGGAGAAGAGCTCTCCTGGACCTGATTGAAGACTGCAAGCTGTCAGGTCCAGAAGACTTCACGGGCAGAGCCCTGGAGTATATAAAAGGAGCTGGTGCCCAGCACTAGGGGTAGATACATCGGGGAAAGAGAGGAGCTGGGTTTAGAAGAGCTGAGGAAAGCTGCTCAGCAGTAGTCCAGGAAGAGCCCCTGAAGACTTCTATTAGTGGGGAGCGGGGGACAGCTCCAGCAGTTAGGGTCTTGGAGCACAGCATGGTGCACAGTGTCCAGACCCTGGGAGCTACGTGAGGAGGTTTGGGTCTGCAACCTCTGGTGTGTGGCCAGAGACAGGCCGGTGCATGGAGCAGGATCTTTGGAGCCCCTGGGGTGGCTCAGGTCCTCAGGTCCCAGAATGAGGCTGGGAGTTTGGTGCAGGAGACGCTGCACAGAGGGTGAGAGATCCTGGGAGCTGCTTGAGGTGGCTGGATCTACAGCTGCTGACACAGGGCAGCAACTCAGTGCAGATGACACAGCCCAGAGGGTCCAGGAACAGACCAAGCCCCGGTGCTGCACAAGGCTGTCCAGACCTCCAACCCCTAGCACAAGGCGAAGTGTCCACTACACACAGCGGTGCCTGTAGCCCTAAGCCAGGATGGTGACAGCAGAGTCAGGCAGCAGGAAAACCCGGTAGGGACAGAGCTTGACCTGGAGAAAAAGAGGCAACCCTCTGGGACTGTGGAGTAGTAGTAAGTTACCCTGGAGCATAGGTCCCCACAGGGGAGCACCCCCCTCCCCCAAACTGGGTGTGGTATACCTGTGTGCTTGTATATATATATATAAAACAATAAACCGTGTGTGTATATATATATATATATATATATATATATATAGGGTTTATTGTTTTGTGAAGTTGTACATAGATTATATATATATATGTCCTTACCCTTTAATGGTTTTGTTGTCATAATACATCTGTGTATACTTAAGGAATTGATTGAGTGGTCCTGACTCTACATGGGACAGAGGCAGCCACTGGGCTGTTGTGTCACTCCACAGCACACTGCCCTGCCAATAATTCCCTCATTTGGAGAGGAAAGTACAAACCCGCGTACACCTGGGCTACACAAATAAAGAGGAAATAAATTAAGGTCTCATGTTATAATAAAATGGGATTTGAGTTTGGGGTGTGTGGAGTAGTGGTCATGCTTCTTGGAGTGGAAGGGAGCTGAGAGTGATGGGGAAAGGTGCTTTTGGGGGTCCCACTGTCCCTCTGCAAGGAAGTGCCAGTTCATGGGAAACCAATCCCTACCTTGTTCCCCAGAGTCCCTCTAGATCCCACACCTGGACCTCATCTGTGTCCTGTGATTGGCTACCTGGCATGTACTCTGTGGGCTGTTTGCATAGGGTTGCATCCCTGGGGGTGGGAGTGGGAGTTGACTTGGTGCCAGAACTGTCCCCTGGACTGTAGAGTTCATGGGGTAGAAAGTTTGTCCACACAGAACAGGAGGGTCAGGGAGGGGACACGCCATCCTGGGATGCTGGAGGACTGCAACTTGGGTAGTTCATCTGTGGGGAGTGGCCACATATTAATGGGACATGAGGTGGGTAACATGGATAAACTTGCCCTGGAGTGGTGTAAGTTTAAGCTGCCTAAAGTGTACTTACAGCCAGGTTTATGTGTTAATGTGTGGACAGTCCAGAGGTTACAAGCTCCAGGAGCCACCTAAAATGAATGTGTAACAAGGGCCTTAGTATAAGATAAGACACAGCAGGTGGAAATGGATGGATTGGGAGCAAAAGAGAACATCAGAGCAGCACTGCGGTGCATGATAGACAGTGGTCTCGATCAGCAGATGACAAATGTTGTAAAGTTTTTAGTAGGCCCCACAGCAAAGGGATTTTAAGTCTGTGGGCTGAAAAGGAGCAGAGGAGGTTCAGAAAAAAGCATGTAAAATCCAGGACATGGATCTGACCTGAACCTCCAGACTTTTGGAAGTTCATCTGGGGGTAGATTGAAAGAGCTGAAACCTTAATTGGTTGCTGTTTCACCTTTTTTCTTTCTCGGATCAGCTGTTAATTCAAGGCCTGTGGCCATGTCATAACCACTTTTATTGAGCTGTTTCAAAAGTAGGTCCCAGTGAGCCTTTTTGTCATTCAAGCAATGAAGAAGACTGCCTCCCAGCTCTGCGAAGGCTGTTCAACCTTGCCTCAGAACACCCTGAAATCCATCAGTGCTAATTAGGGCCTATTTAAAGGTTCCCAGACTGCCTTTATTGGGTTGGAATGCAGAGTGGCATGTGAAAGGCCTAACGCCTGGCTCCTGACAGAAGCTAAAGCAAACAACAGGCCCTGTTGTGACCTCCATTTACAAGACTCATTTACTGCAGTGAAGGCATCAACTTCTTGGAAATCAAAGGGACAAATTAGTTTTGACCCCCTACTGTTTAAGATGGACTTATCACAGAGACAGTGTCCTGCCTGGCCAGCTAAACGTATCCTTAATCTTTGTGTCCATGGCACTCAGTTCACTGAGATTCCATAGATGAGCTAGGAAAACACCTTTGCGTTTGGACATAACATGCTACAGTTAGCTGGTTAGGTTAGGCATTTAGGTGTCTTGCTGGTTCCCTGGAATAAATAGGGCCAGGATGGCTTAAACAGCAGATGTCAGCTCAATTATTAAGCATATTCTTTAGGCAGAACCAAAGTCCTGAGTTGTGTTCCACTCCTATGTTACACCATAGTACAGCAATGCTTCCCAGCAACATCTGTCCCAATGGCTCATTCCTTTCTACATAAATCCAGTTTTTGTTCCTCTCTTCCCAGATACAATAGCTACATTGAAGTCCAGGTTACCTGAGGAATCCAAAGTGTGCCTCTCTTCCCAGGGGCTATATCTAGAATGAATTCCTGATGGTCACCAATGTCCATGTCATGGGTCCCTTCTACTACTTCTGTCCTGAGTTGGTGATGGCTGCCTCCTCCATGGGCCCAGGATTGGGTGAGGGGAGAGAATGAGATGAAAGACACAGCAAATGAGGGTTAAAGCCTTTTCTCTACGTACGTATTTATTTATTATGCTGCCCTCCCCAACAGCGGCCCACGGCTGCCTAGGAATAGTAACGTGTTTAAATTTGGCACCCTTGGGCCTGCTGGTCCTTATGGCAATGATACCACTGTTTCTGCCTTCCCCATTGCACCATCTTCTACATTTCTTCCTTAGTCTTTCAGAGACTCAAGTGACTTTGCCTCATTATGGGATATATGAGTTTTTCTCCCTCCATTCTCCTTGTGTATGGTACTGCCATGCCTTTTCAGGTCAATAAAAAGGATATCTGAATTGAATTAAAGTGTTTCTCAACTTCTCTCCCACCTCTACCTAACCAACTGAGATGAATTTCAGGGTGATGGATTATGCTATGGCACATTTTCTCATGCAGGAATTTGGTAGCATTCAGTATGAGTAAGGAGAGGCAGGATGAGGCCCTATCTCTTCCCTAGAGTGGTGAAATGCATTGGTGGAGGTGTGTGGAGAAGCAGAGAATTTCACTAGAAATGGGGAGTGAAGCTTCGTGTTGTTTTAGAGTATAATCTGTCTATCTGAGGGGCACATAAGGCCCAATTACTGGGGCATCTAAACATCTTATGATTTCTGTGTTTCTCATCAGAAATCCTTATGGGTCAATGGAGTATTATTATCCTCTTTTAACAGTTGGGGAACTCAGGTAAAGAGAAACAAAATGACTTGCCAAAAGACTTCTATCAGATCTCTCACCCACCAGGTTACTACTGGATATGTCTTGGTTGCCAAAGTGTGGTGACAGCAGGGTAACATGCTACTTCCAGCTTCATTCTTCTCTTTCTGTGACTGATGCAAATCAGGAACAACTGTACCAAAGTCTGTAGAGGCATGTTAGTGTAAAACTGATGTGAGAAGGGAATCAATCCCATGTTATCAATCCTAGAGGCAGGGGGCCAGACTCTGATCTGACTCCTGAGAGCTGGACAGCAGTAGAGTAACTAGTAATGTGCATCAGCATGAACAAAAGGAAAATTGGCCTGTTCCAAGGTAGAGCCTTCCCAAAGCTGGCCCAAGAGCACCAGTGACATCCTGTGAAAGCAACAGAAGCAAGTATAAGGTCTGAAAAGACTTCAAACTTTAATTTTAAAACATACACATCAGATCTTAGTCATCTCCCAAACAGGACTGTGCAGTGTGTGTTTTAACCCACTTCTCTGCCTTGTTACATCTCCCCCTTCCACTTTGCGTGTCACATAGGGCTCTGACAGACTTGCAGGCTCCTGCTCTAATTCATGGTACTTTACATAAAGTGCCATGACTTAGAGTGAAGCCTCTCCCAACCCAACAGCCCTTCACCTGGTGGGTTGGGAGTGTGTGTGTGGGGAGGGGGGCGGGGGGAATCAAGCCTGCCTGCAACAGAGGAGCCACCCCTCTCGCCCAACAGCTCTGGGGCTGTCTTCCGGAAAGGAAGGGGGAGCGGGATTCAGCTGTTGGTTGGGGTTTTCCTGACCTGAGCTGGGGGGGGAGGGGACTTGGGGGAGCACAAGATGGGGAGGCTCCAATCCACCCCTTCAGCTCAGGCGAGGCAAACCCCAGCCCACAACTCACTCCCTCTCCCCACTCCCTTCCTATGGACAGCACTAGGGCCAAGATTGGGCTGATGCAGCCCAGCCCAGATCATACCACAAATCATACCTAGTTAATATAAGTTCCCTAAGACACTCCAAAGTGGAGTGCCTTCATCTGATACCTCATTTAATGAGGGCTAATTTGGCATTTTTAAAGCACTCTGCGGTAGGGCTGTGCAAAATTTTGCTGGTTGTTTTGGTTTGACACTGTTTTGACTAATTTTGAGCTTGAAACTGTAAGATCAAATCGAAATGAAGGGCTTCGAAACAGCCTCAAAACAAAATGAGGCTAGTCGAAATGTTTTGAAAGTTTCAAAGTGTTTCAAGTTTTGAAGCCAGCAGCAAGAGACGGGGGGGAACCAGGGCTGTGCTCCCAGCACCAGCCAGGAGTGCAGCCCTGGCTCTCCCTGTCTCCCGCAGCCAGAAGCCGATAACAGCGCAGGGGAAGGGCCAGCACTGTGATCCGGTGGGGGGCTCTGCAATCCGGTGGGGGGTGTGGAGAGTCAGCCCAGCTAGGCTCACTCCCACTCCCCATGCCACAATCGGGTAGAGGGGTGAACATAGGAGTCAGGGCAACCAAGCTCACTCCCCACCTCTATGCTGTGATTGGGAGGTCAGTTGGTCTGACTCTCCGCCCTGCACCCAATTGCAGCATGGGCCGGTGGGGGCAGGGAGTGAGCCCAGCTGGGCTGCCTCTCCACCTCTGCACCCCACCCCCAGGGAAACATGGAAGCAGCATCAAAACAGCCTTTTAGTTTTGATGGGACCGAATGGAACAGCTGTTTCAAATCAAAATGAAATTAAAAACGGCCACTGTTCCTTCAAACCGGCAAAACTGAAGGCAAACCAGAACAGTGCCTTTCTGCACAGCCCTACTCTGCAGCCATGCACGTGTGTTGTGGCATGGCTGTATAGCATTTTCAGGGGGCCAATCGCACAACAAATTTAACGTCTGTCTGTGCCCATAGGTGCCATATGGCACTCCCAGAGCTTTAAATTGCAAGCATCCAACTGTCCACAAAGCAGGCACAGAAAAAGCGGGATTGATGTCTTCTTTTTTATGGTGTTCCTGACTCAAGACAAGCAGTTAGACTTTTAATGGACTTAAAAGCTTGGCCTTGATAAAGTAGCACTTAGAGCAAATTAACAGGACCGGTGTATGAATGCTAGAAAAACAGACTTTTAGATGCCTTTTGATAAACTCCAAAAGTTGGGAGCAGGAATGGCAGCCAGCAGAGTGAGCAAGGGATTAATCACAATAGGCAGTATCCCTGTGATGGCTGCTCTGACCTCCCAGCTCCAATCAGGGTAGTTAAGCATTGTATATATATATTAAAGAAGGACATTTATACTGATGATAGTGATAATTTATTATTTGATTGTGGAACCACTTAAGAGCCCCAGGCTGGCATTGCGATCCCATTATGCTAGACATTGTGCAAACACCGAAAAAGAGAATTCTAACATGAAAAAAAGGCATGATGTAAAGGGTATTCATTAGACCAGCCGTTTTCTGTTACTCTTTTATTTTGAAGATACTTTAAATCCACAGATTCACTTGTGTTGGCAAGACAGAGTGAGTTAGGTGAAAACAGAAACATTTTATTTATCTGCTAATTTAATTCTGAGGAAAGGGGACACATTTATTAGTTGTAATACAGTAAAACTTTCTATTCATTATCTATTCTATTCTATTCATTCCCACTGTGCAAAACCCTAGTGGGAGATATCCCCTGTCCTGATATCACAGTTTAAGTAGAAAAGGAAAAATGAAGTATTATTTCCATTTTAAAGGCAGGGTACCGAGGCATAGAGGTATTGAGGTCCAGGTCCTCAAAAGTACTTAGGCACCCATCTGCTGGGAGCCAAGTACCGAAACATCTTGGAGAATCTGGGCCTAAGTGGCTTGGTCAGGATCTCTCAGGGTGTCTGTGGTAGAGCCAGAATTAAAGCTCAATTTCTCAAGATAGTTATCTGCTTTTACTGCAGACTGATCATTGCTCTCAGGGTAAGGACACTTGGGCAGGTGACTAAAAGGCAAGGTAAGGTGTGAACTAACAGCCTGAAGTAGCTACCCAGTGGTGACTGCCTGTGTGCATGCTGTTACCCCATGGTAAATGCAAAGTAGCTTATTTCACTATTACTGTTGCGGGGTAAGCTACTTCATGTTTACCTTGGGGTAAGAGTGGGCGCAGGTACGTACTGCCAAATAGCTGAGGGGTTATACCTTGCTCCTTGGTCCATGTATTCAGATCAACAGCCTGGGACACTGAGGTTATCTGGCTATAAAAACACCACCAAAACCAGGCAATGCCAAGATGAGTTTCCCCCACACAATCTGGCCAGTCAGTCTCAGCTTTCACCATACGGGTTTTTGCAGTCTGCCTCCATCGCCTCATTGCTGACACAGACAGCGAGAGGGCTAATTACTTTTAAGGCTATCCTTATGACAGGCTATATCCAATCCCAAACTACGATGCAGAGAGGAAAGGTTTTGCTCCAAGAGTCATAGCTTCTCCACAGTTGCACGCGAAGAGAGTCCACTGTATCTGGCCAGGCAAATAAGGTGCCTAAAATTTGCCCTCTCCCTGGCCACTTACTGTTTGAGCTGTGCACCAGAGCCAGACTCGCCTCCATGTAAACCCTTCCTGGCTTGCCAGCCAAGGAAGGCAAGGGCACACTTGAGCTCCTGGGACAAGACACTAGAGGAGTTTTCATGTTACAGGCTTTCGTCTTGGAGGGAACTGAAATCGATTTTTCCTAATACAAGACAGGGCACAACGGAGGAAAGTAGGGAGACAGGGAGAAAAAGCGCAAGGTTTTGGGGGAAGTGCCGTGTCTCAACAAGCGTGGTAAGGACAGTTACAAAGATGAACTGACTTGCGATACGTGGTAGAAGGGTTAACTGCATGTTTTTGAATAGTGCATCTGCATGCCATGCCAGGTGCTGCTCATAAATCCATCGCTAGGAGGGCAGGGACTCTAAAATCCAGCTTCAAAGGCCACAGCAAACCTTGGGACCCTGCTCACAATCATTTCCAGTCCTGTTTCCTTGCGAGAGCAGGTTTATTGGGAAGTGCGCGCATGTGGTAGGGATATAGCACCAAACAGCTTGCTCTGTTGTGCTCAGAAGATGAATTATGACACAGGCCCCCAATGTGCCTCTCTCAAGCTGTCCCCTCATATACTGAGACCTGGCCTAAGCCATAGGAGAGCAGGAGGGAAGCAGATGGCAGGTTGGCAGAGTGATTAAAGCCCTGGATATCTGTTTTAATGAATTGCCCACCCAGCAGATTAAATATTGCAATAGTCAGTCCCATTCTACATCGTCAGTAATCTCAGCCTTATTTACAGCGCTGGTGGAATGCTGTGTATTTTCCTCCATCGCACAGTGTGTCATTGCAGGCAGAATTATAGTGTGGGATGGAAAAGGAATCTGCGGGTTTTTATCTGAAGCCAATTGCACAGAATTTGCAGGCACACTCATCTCAATAAAGTACCTGGTAGCCCAATTCAGGCAAGGAAATGGGCTACAATTGATCTTCTGGCTTGCAAGGTTTCAATAAATTCTAGAGATGCTATTGCCACATGCAAATTCTGAACATCTACGTGCCATCTTTTTCTTTAACCAGCCCTCCCCACACCTACCCAGAAAGAGGTGTCTGAAAAATCTTAGGGTTATTCCCTTCCATGCAAAAAGACAAAGATGATTCTGAAGCACACATGAGCCCACTGTGTGAACCAGTCAAAAGCTTGCCCCATTTCATGCTCTTTCTCTGTTCCCTTGCTATTCACCTGTGAACTTTGCAGACAATGCAGTTTGATTCACAGTGTTAGTGGGGTTCTCCTTCATATCACAGAGTTTATTTTACATGGTTAGACAAACTTAGACAGAGAGAACGTGTTATAGTGTCTGTGCCGTTTTCTTCTTTCATTCACAACCACATGTGATATAGGTCACTACGTGCCTATTGTGCCTTTCCTTTTTTATGTGCCACAACTTCATACCTCTGAGGACGTTTCCATTATTTGAGGCTGCCAGATATTTTGGGTTCATTTCATTGCAGACAGAGGAGACATATACACTGTGCTCTTCCATGGAAACTTCAAATTTGCCCTTTTAGTGCTGTGCGTTTCCTCTTAGGCCCAAACTCAACCCCCAGCACCCCCAAAATCAGCAAAAAACCTCCAGTTAAATACATATTTAAAGACCTCTCTATTCAGGAGAGTACTTAGGCATGTGATTAATCAGGTACTTTATTACTGCCTCCAAAAGGGGTGCCTATCTCAAAAGGGGCATTAATGCTGAGAGTGTCTGTGCACTGCCTGTGTCTAGAGGGACATACGTTCCACTAAAGGAGTCATGTTACAAATGAGAGCAGGAACTGGGAGTTTGTATTTGAGTTATTACATGTAGTGTCAGGGAATGGCTTAGAATGGGATACAGCACCTTTCATTTCCCTGTCATCAGACTGAAATCTAGTGGATGCTGGCAGTGATATAACATAATGATGGCTGCTCAGAAGCCTTTACAAAATGCAATAGTAGACTTCACTTCAGTCCATCCAGTTGTTAGAGAAAATGTGTCCACTTGGACTGCCGAGGACTAAAGGCTATAAGGACTGAACAGCGTTCTTGCCTTTATGCCCTGTCTGATGTAGTCTCCAGCAAATGCAGCCAGCCAGCCTCTGTAACAGTGCAGGGGGTCAATTAATGTCTTTTGTCTTGATTCCCCCATCTGCAAAATGGGGAGAATAGCCCTGCCTTCCTCACGGAGAGGCATACAGGAGGACTGATTCACTAGTTGTCATATACCTGTGTCTGTACCTGCAAGGAACAGAAAGGATTCCCCCGCCCCCACAGATGCTGCTGGTTTCTGGGTTTTATTTTTGCCTCCCTCTGTGAAGCACTGGGATGTTGGCTACAGCCAAGACATGGGGATCCCAAATGGTGTGCTCTGATATTCTTCTAATACTTTGCAAATTCAGAGGTTCCTTGTTAAGGACTTTCTTGCTTTTGCCCACCAAATTTGGGATCAGGCTGGGATCTTTCCCTCTCAGGTCTCCATCATTTTTTCTGCAATGCGGACACTCCTCTTCCTAGGACCCCTCAGCATATATTAACAAACTCTTCCCCTGTCATTGCGGTGGTAGGGCATTAGCAGTGTCCTCATCTCCCCTGCTTTTATCTATGGCTTGTAGTAGCATATTCTTGATGCTTCTGGTTTTGTGCCTCATAGTTGTGTGAAAGGGTTTGAAGTAGAGGTTTTGGGGAGTCCTTGGGCAAATGAATGCTTGCAAATGTTATGGACTAGATCTAATGGCCCAGAAAGCACCTTCCAGTGCTAGGTTCAATGCCCTAATGTTTGTGAGGTGCTATAGGAACGTGCGAGAACCTAGCTAGAAGGAGCATAGCCATCCATTCATAACAAGTGGACATTTTCATGGAAGACACAATTCAGAAGAGAATGTATCTCATATCTCCCTAGCTTCCATGCTGCAGAATGCCAGGCTAAGTTTAGTAGTGAGGGCAAGGCTTGCTTTGCCCCAGGTGTAATAATCATTTAAAGAAGTGCAAAATAGATGTAGAACACTATTATATCAAAATGGTAGTATAACACCATGGGCGACTGGTGCCTCCTGAGTCTGGATGGGCACCCAGAGGTGCTGCTGGTGGAAGTGCCAGCAGGGTCGGAGCTGGCGAGTGCCTGCAAGCATCACTAGCAGCGTCACTGAGAGAGGTGGAGCTGGTAAGCACCCATAGACACTGCCAGTGGCATTGGCAGTGGCCCTGTTGGGGCGGGGAGGGGCACATGCCCCAGTGTGCCCCAGGTACACCATCGCCTATGTATAATACAACACGATTGGGTGGTTGGAGAGGGACCAAAACCTTAACCTATGCATCTATAGGAGCAAATTTCTATTGGCTGAGCTAAAAGAATGCTTTCTGCTAAATCAGAACCAGTCCACACTTGGGCTTTAGTTATGTGCAATCCATCAGGGAAGACACCGAAAATTAGCCACTTAGGATATGCAGTTGGCTGGGGCTGTTCAGAAAACAGCAACTGTTTCATGATCAATGAGTGGGTTTCAAGACTTGCTTCTGATCTGCATTAAACAACAAAGAAGAGACCTTTCTGATTCTTTCACAGAAAGCATATAAGAGACCCCCCCCCCGCATGGTAGTCTGGGAGATGGGGTACTCATCTTGGAAGTAGTAGGCCACCAGATTACCTGGACTAAGTCACTCTCTTCTTCCCTTTACCAGAGACATCACTTGGAACCGGAGAAGCCATCCCAACTGCAATCTTTTTCAAAACCAACATGTTTTCTTAAGCCATTTCAGTTTGGACAAAATGTAATTTTATGTCAGCAGAAAAGTTCTGTTGAACATTTTTTTGAGCAGCTCTGCATTTTATGTCCACTCTGAACTTGATGTGAATGATGACACTAGCTGCAGAATAACAGGAAATCCAGTACCCAGTTTTTGTTCCTTACAATCGGAAGTGTATCTCGGGAAGACTTTGGTACATTTCCATGCAGTGACTATTTATAGCGTGCCACCCCCAGGTTCTGAACTTTTGTACATCTTGGTGATAATATTCCATTACTAAACTGTAATTTATGTGTACATCATTTGCATTATTGAACAGCTGTTATCCTCTTTAAACTGCTTGCCTGCCATATTGCATAGATAATAATATCTAATCCATATTAATTATAAATACACAAATCGTCTCCTAAATAAGGCAAAATTTGCAAGAGGCACAAACCAATAGGTGCCAGGAAATGTTAACGTTAAGCCTGACACCTCAGCTTCTTGCTGTCATGTTATGAATAAAGAAGAGCCAATAGCACAAGTTAAAGATGGCATCGGAGCTTTAATAGCCTGCAGCCACTGCTTGAAGCCCTGAGGCTATGATTTCATCATATCTCACAAGCTAAACTGCATTGGGTCAATAAGAAACCTTTATGGAAAACTGCTGCAGAAAGTGGCACTGAAATTAATATTTTCTATCTTGCACTTTTTTCTTTCTGTATCTGTGCTGGATTATCGCCCCCTTGTGGTCCTAAAAGGTCCTAAGTTGCCCACGGTAAAGTCTTCCAGATGAAATGTGACTTCCAGTTACTTACCGTGTGTGGCCGTCGGCAATTTTCTGTTACGTTATGTAAGTGTGTACATTAAATCCTGTATCCTGATTATATTCCAGTTTGGGTGATTTATATTTTATGTTCCAACATGACCCAGTTCCATTCTGTCTTCCTGTTGGATAAAACAGTCTACTTCCATTGTATGCATTAGACTAAGTAATGTTTTGTCTGTTAAACAGCTACCATACTCTGTTTCAGAGGTGGCTGCATTTCAGTGGTGGTCAAAAAGTTTGCAAAACAGTTTATGATTGTTATGGATAAAAGAAATAACTACCTCATAAACACTGAAACAAGAGGCATAGTGATTTTCCTAATTTGGGTTAGTGGTTCACTCAGAAAGACAAGATTATAAAGATACAATAAGGACTCTAAAAGCCTCTCCCACTGTAGAGCTACATGCTAGTCGTCCCCCCCCGGAGTAATCCAGCATGTTTATAAAATACCTAGCACAAATACAATTGTGATTGGATCATCTAGGTGTCAGAGCATGCTAATAACAATAATTTAGCAAGGACTAGCAATTCTTCGTTTCTATGATGTTAAATTTACCTTCCCCCTGCAAATAGGATGTAATTTTCTTAAAATTTCCTTTAAAATTGCTATAAGAAAGTGAGAGCAAAAACAAATCCATTAAAGATCCCAAAGAGGTCACAGTTCTGATGATCACGAGACCCACAGAACAGCCAGACCTGTTCATAACTCCAAATTTCAGTGTTGTATTTTTAAGCAGTATAAAAATGCGGTGTGTAGTTAAAAATGTTAAAAACCTGTATAGTTCAGCCAATATCTACACCAAAGGATCCAAACACTAGGGCTCATCTGCAGATGCAAATATCAATTATTTAGCACTACTTTGGAAAAGCAAATTTTCATAAGGAATATAACATTTAGAGATGTCCCAAACTGCCCTAAACATAGGCAAAGTAGCCAGTATTTAGATATTTTGATGGGAGGAAGTTTGTACTTGTGTATTGCAAAAGGGGATTTTTTTTGTAAGGCAAATCATTGCTTTTGAACCCAAATGTTACAGCATTGTGATTTAAGACGTAGGCCCCAATCCTGCACTCATGGCTGTTCAGGAAGACCCGGAAACCACCAACGGTCCCACAGAGGTCTTCAGGGTGGCTTCATCTGAGCAGAAATACGTTTTTATATGGATCTGAATGCTGGGTTGGGCCTTGGATAGGAACAGAGGATTAGTGATGCTCCATGCTGAGTTTCAGTACTTGTGATAGCTCAGCTGTGGGGTAGATTGGGGATGAATTAGAATGGATACATTGACTCAAAGGGAATCCTACTGCTTGAGACATTTAAAACCAGAGTAGATGGAGTACTAGGAAATGCAAAATAGAGAACAATCCTGCTTTGCACTTAAAAATGGGGTAGTTGACCTGAGCCTCTTCTGTCTTTGATTTCTCTGACTCTATGCACAGGAACCCAACCTTAATAAACAGTGCCCATATTTTTCTTTCATTTTCCAGAAAACCCTCTTCAAATTTACCTGCTCCTCTCTCTCTTTTTCTTTTTTCTTTTTTTGTTTTTTGGGGGGGGTGTTTGTGTGACTCCAGAGAAAATGAGAGAAAAACTGTAGAAAGTTCTTGCTGTGCCTTGTCTCATCTCATAGAAACAAACTTAAGATCTTGAGAGCTCTGTGCTTGTTGCAAGCAGAGGCCAGCAGAGGGAGACAAACCTCTGAGCTTAGTGTATGAATGTTTTTTCTCTCCAACAAGTTCTTAGGATTTTTTCAGTATTATTTTGTTTGAAATATTGTTTTTATGAAAAATATCTATAAATGACCCTCACCCCACAGTTACAGAGAAGATTAGATTAAAAATGCTGCAGGGAGATTCAGGTGAGTGAACACCGCAGCAACAATCCTCTTGCGGTGAGGAATAAAAGCTGGAAATTGGGCCAGGTAGGGGCTCTGTATGTAGCAGTGCATGTGCGTGTGGAAGAGAGCGAGAGTGCAGGTGTAAATTTGTATTGCCATTTATACCAGTGTATGGTGTAATGAAGGAGCTATGGTATGTGTGCAGGCAGTGTGGACTGTATGTGACTGTAGGCTTTTTACAGACCTAGGGGATAGTGTGCATGTGTGATGTGAAGTCTGTAAATGTGTGAATCATGAATATGCAAGGGGGTATTTTTGAGTGTATGTGTATGCATTTATATGTGTGTGAGAGACAGAGAGATACAGTGTATGTGTGGGACCATATGGAGGTCAGGAAGGTGGTTTTAATTGAGGCTTGTGTGTGTAGGAGGGGATATGTGGGTGGGTAGTTGCATATGTGTGACTATAAAGAGGCGGGGGGTGTATGTGTGTGTATGTACACAGGAGATGCTTGTGAGTGCTTGGCATAGCTGGGATCATCAAGTGACCGACCCATGGGATATGGGCATCTAAATCCCATTAATCTGGGGACTGGACATCTAATTCCATGGTTTTGTCTGTCTCTGCTTATACACGAGGTTCACTTCTAAGTTCCTATAAGAGGGTATGCGATGCATGGTCTGCAAGTGTGGGGGGAGTTATGCATATTCGTGCATGTACCTATAGTGATGGGAAAGGGGCAACGTCTGTGTGTGTATAGCGGATGATTTTTAGTATGCTTTGTATGTAAGATTTGTTGTTAAGTGTTGGTAGTCATGTGCATAAATGCCTGGGTGCATCTTCTGTGAGGATTATGCATTCATGTGTAGCCATGTGTATACACACAGGAGAAGGCAAAGTGTATGTGTATATAAATCATTTCTGAGAACTGGAGAAGTGTACACAGGTATGGATGTATGTACAGAGGTACGGATGTACATACACATACAACACTCTCACACATACGTCTGTAGTCAGTGAGCACAGGGAGTCTAAGGAAGGAGTGTGCAATACACAGATTATTTCTCTGTGTGTGCATGGTGGTGGGGGGGGGTTGAGCTCCTCTGGGGACTTGTGTGTTGGGAAATGGCATCTCTCAAAGTGGGTATCACAAATGTATTTTGACTGTGCTGGGTCCAAGTCCTCGGCAGAAATTTAAGCAGATAAGGCCAGTTAGCAGCTGGAGTCCAACACAACCAAGGACAATAAAGGATGAAAGGAACCAAGCCAATGAAAAAAGATTTTTGAAGTCCTTGCAGAAACAGTCCTTCACTATATTTAGTGAACCTCATGATTCCTTCAGAACAAAGCTGTTGCCACTGGAAAGAAAATAGAAGAAATTTCCTTGAATGAGAATGGCTCCGAGAGCAGCATGCAGGAGGGGTGGATGGGACTGTGCAATGGAAATGAAGCCATTGAAAAAGCTGCTTGCTCTGGGTCTGACACAATGGCTACTGAAATGGGTGAAAAGCTGCTCGCTGACCTCAGGACGTGTAAGCCCTTGTGATACACTGTCCAGGCCCTTGGCTGTGTCTCTTCTGAAAATGCTAGGGAATATATCTGCCCCTGTCAAGGCTACAGATGAGGCTCCAGTACAGTACAAAAGAGCCTTTAACCATGCTCCTCAGTCAGGCTACAGTCTTGGGGCTTCCTCTTGTTCACGTGGTTCTGAACTGGTTAAACCTGGTGCCCATTGATGTCACACTGATTTACAGCAGGGCAAGTGAGAGAAGAAGCAGGCCTTTTGGCTATGGCAGTTCCATATCTACATGTCTAAGGGCCAGATCTTCACTCTGTGTGTGGCTGTTGCTTGCTACAAAGCAACTCAGTTTACGTGGGTGTCTGGAGCTTTCTGCACGGGCCAATAAAGTGGTTTAAGATTCATCTTCTGTCTGATTGTTTTATGGAGTAGGGAAGTAGAACATGGGATATGAAGTATTAGATCTATAAGGGATTTACGCGGGCAGGGCCAGATTAACCTATGTGGCAATTCCTCCGGGTTGCAGGGCCCTGAGTTGTGTGTATGTGGTGGGAGTGCTGTTTGGCAAGTGTGTGCATGTGTCTCACATATTAGCACTGGACTGACCCCCAGCTCACATTTCATGATTCCAAAATACGTCAAGAGTTGAAAACATTAGATAATGATATGGACTTACATTGTGAAGTGCGTTGAGCTCTGTGGATGAAGTCCTACACAAAAGAGCCTAAGTATCATTAGTTTCCCAATCCTGTCCAGTCCTGCCTGATGCTGAACGCCTTTACACAGCATGAAATCTTTTCCTTCCTAGGTTGCACAAGCCTGGCTTCAGGCAACACCCCAAGAAATGGGAGGCAACCATCAGTTTCTCTAGTGTTAGTTGCAGAGCCAGAAGGTCATGTTCTGTCATCACATCCATACAAATTAACTGCAAGTGTGTGCACGGTACTAATTACAAAGGATGCTGTCAGATCATCACCAGGCTCATTCACGCACCTCTGATCCAGGACTCTGACATGGTTCTTTGTGCTTCATAGAACAAGAGAAATAAGGTTACCTATCTCATCCCATATAGCATATACCACTTTAAGCAAGGACACAAGAATGTAAGATGAGTAGCATAGGTCAATAAGAGCCTGCAAGCCTAACATCTCATTCCCAGGAGCCCTTAATAACACAACTCAATCGACCCAATGTTTGCAGAAAGCTAAAACAAAAGGGGCCCGCTCATGCTACTAACTTCCAAATTGATAGCAACTACCATTGACACTTTTAATTTATTTATAAGCCTTTTGGAAGTGCATTTCACTGTAATATCTAACCACCCTCAGACATTAAGGACCGCATCTTCAATTACCATGTAAAACAGGGAAGTGTTGCTATTCCATTTTGCCAAATGGGGACACTAAGGGGTCAAAAGGATAAGCAATTTGTCTAAGGTCAAAGAATGCATAACTATGGCTCCAGAAATACAGAATGGAGGCGTCCTGGGTCAGTGATCTAACCTAGTATTTCTCAACCCTTTCAGGTTGGCACTCTCTAACTCATAGTCAAAGAATGTTGCTGTCATGGTTTATTTGCTATAAATGAGAGTTAAAAAAATGTGCCACTGATAGTCCTTCATACCAATAATTTATTTGTGTGTGTGTTTCAAGAGGCTGATTGAGGATATTTGACCTTTGATGGGTTGAGTGTCTAGTGAATGGGTGAGCAAGTTTGTCTACTTCAGAGTGTAATAATATTTCCAATCTCTTGTGACCCCTTGATTGGTCATGACCTTACTGAGGGCTGTGACCTACCCATTCAGAAGCAAGTAGACAACAAACCCTCCATAGGACGTAGCTGTATTGTAAAACTCTTGAACTTATCCCAATGGATTAGAAATGAGGTGATGCATATCACATTTAGAGAGTCACTTCAGATATTTGAGGCCACATCAAAGAATCACAGTCAAATGGGTCGCCAACTGGCTGGAGGGCCGCACCCAGAGGGTGGTGGTGGATGGGTCCTTCTCAGCCTGGAAGGACGTGGGCAGTGGGGTTCCGCAGGGCTCGGTCCTCAGGCCCGCACTGTTCAACATCTTCATCAGTGATTTGGATGAGGGGGTAAAAAGCACCCTGTTCAAATTTGCTGATGACACTAAGATGTGGGGGGATGTGGGCACACTGGAAGGATGCAACAGGCTACAATCAGACCTAGACAGGTTACAAGGGTGGGCGGACGAGAATAGGGTGGGTTTCAACACAGACAAGTGCAAGGTGATGCTCCTGGGGAGGAACAACCGGCACCATACCTACAGGTTAGGGAACTCCCCTCTTGTCAGCACGGAGGCGGAAAGGGATCTGGGGGTCATCACTGACTCCAAGATGAACATGGGCCAGCAGTGTGGAGAGGCAGTTAGGAAGGCCAACTGCACCTTGGCATGCATCCACAGATGTATCTCGAGCAGGTCCAAAGAGGTGATCCTCCCCCTCTATGCGGCACTGGTCAGGCTGCAGCTGGAGTACTGCGTCCAGTTCTGGGCGCCGCACTTCAAAAGGGATGTGGACAGCATGGAGAGGGTCCAGAGGAGGCCACTCGTACGATCAGGGGGCAGCAGGGCAGGCCGTATGAGGAAAGGCTACGGGACCTGAACCTGTTCAGCCTCCAAAAGAGAAGGCTGAGGGGGGATCTTGTGGCCTGTTATAAACTAGTCAGGGGGGATCAGCAGGCATTGGGGGAGTCCCTGTTCCCCCGAGCACCGCCAGGAGTGACCAGGAATAACGGTCACAAGCTGGCAGAGGGTAGGTTTAAGTTAGACATCAGGAGGCGCTACTTCACGGTCAGGGCGGCTAGGGTCTGGAACCAGCTTCCAAGAGAAGTGGTGCAGGCTCCTATCCTGGGGGTGTTTAAGAGGAGGTTAGATGAACACCTTGCTGGGGTCATTTGACCCCAGTACTCTTTCCTGCCATGGCAGGGGGTCGGACTAGATGATCTGCTCAGGTCCCTTCTGACCCTAGAAACTATGAAACTATGAAACCACTCAGTAACTAGTGTGTGGTCCTATGTATAAACTGTTCATTGCAGAAGAGAGTCTAAATGTAGGTTCTAAGATCTTGGGAAGCAGTTTGCATTTGCCATGCTGCTGTTGTCTCAGGCACTTATACTACGGCCCAGGAAAGACAAATAGACCTCTGAAAATATCTGTTCAGGAAGAGGTTTTCCACAGAACCTATAAAACATTCATAACACCTCCATTGTGCTGTAAATCCTTACCAGGAGTTGATAACAGTGCATGAATTTTTAATGTAACATTTATAAATGGTTATTAAAACTATCCTTAAAGTAAAGTGTCAGTTTATTTTTAATTAACTGTTGGCTATTTAAGCTCCTGGATGGCCCAGGGGCAGACCAACAGTCTAACAAGTTAATATTCTAGAGTAACCCTTCATTTTCTGCCTGGTCATACTGATAAACCAATGGAGGATCTGCATAGGGCCAACTTGGGACTGGACTGAGTTTTACTACTGGGTGCCAATGGAGTCTTTCATGGATTGAAATGTTTTAGTATTCCATATTGTAGCCTAGAGCTTCTTCTGGGCACTAATAGGAGTTATTTCTTAATATTTAGCAAATCCAATCAGTGTGCAGCAAAGCTGAGCAATTCCTAGAGGGACACAGCTTTGTCATGTATGTTGGGAACAAATTTCCATTGACGTCAATGGGTTTGGATTAGACCGTAACCAATTTAACAGAAACCAAAGACACAAATTTCACACAACACTTTGGATTCTGACAATAGTAATTGATAATTTTCACTGCTGGATTTCATGAATAATCCAGTAAGAGTAGAGAAATTAGCATGTGACTTATTAAACTGATTAGCATGCGTTCAGTGACAAATATTACAATTCACTATACTGTGTGAAAATTGCTTTTGTTAAATATTTAACTATTTATTCCATAAAATATTCTCTTCAGCAAAATTTAAGCAACCGTGTGGAAACTGAGCCTGAAACGTTTGTGAGATTATTCTTCTTGTTAATAATTTACATTACAATATCGTAGACCAATGGCACTGTCTATGAGCTGGCAATTTTTCATGCTGAGCTCAGAATCAAGCAGATCTTCAAAAGTAAATGTGTTGGTGCATGATGGGAGATGTCAATAAAATAACAGGTTTTGGGACACACTAGATCCTGGTGAAAATACCAAAATGGTGAGATTGATCTTCAGGCTCTTTAGTCGAGCCCCCAAGGCATCTGGTACCAGTGCTACAACTTAGCCCTTTCTCCTGTTCTGTTCTGTACCTAAAGGGTTGATAGCTTGTGATGTTTTCTTCTTTCTTTTCTGCCAGCTGTTTTTTCCATGGACAAGCAATGTCTAGGATAGTGTCTTTTTGCATGTGTAACTCTTCTAAATCATTAAGATATCTGGGTTTCTTTAGCTTTCTCTTGCCTTCTCCATCACAAGGTGAAATCCCAAAGGATTTCACTTTGTATTGTCTGTTACTGAGTTACATTTGTGACCCCATCACTTCTAACCCCTGGGGTAATGAAATTAGCCATGCATTTCACAGTGAATGGTACTGGCTACTCGGTTATGCCTTCCCTAGTGTACAATCCTTGAGGCAGCGCTGAACAACTGCTGACAATAGGCATTGTATTCTCACCACATGTGTGGCATCTTCTTTCTTTGTTTATGGCTTCACTACTTTTCAGAACATGGTATCCTAGCCAGCTTATTTCCAAAGTACAACTGTAATTAGGCCCATTAAGTGGGCTCTTTCTAGTCCCTTAAAAGGGTGTAGGTTGTAGCCGTGTTGGTCTAAGGACATAGGCAGACAAAGTTCTTTGGATGAATCTGATATCTTTTATTTCAGCAACTTAAATAGTTAGAAAACAATTTTTAAGCAAGCTTTAGGGTTCAAAAACCCTTCCTCAGGCTAAGGAAGTCTCTGCAATTGGTGTGTGCTCTTCCTGGATGGAGTGAATAGTAAAGAAGCCAGAGGCCGGGCTGGTCTGCATACAAGATGGGCAGTCAGTGAAGATGTAGATTGAGGAGTCAATGGGTGAGAGACAGGCTGGGTGCGGGGCGAGAGAAGTGGGATGAATAGTGGAGAAGTACCTGGGGAGTCAGATGTCAGGCAGGTTATAATGCGTCATAAATCCAATGTCTATATTTAGTCCATGATTTTTAGTATCCAGGAGGTTGATGAAGAGGAGTTCATACACTCGTCTGCGGGAAGTGTTGTGTAAGTTTCCTTTGAGGATCAGGACTGAGAGATTGGAAAGAGTGGTTTTCTTGTGGGAAATGTGCCCCCACAGGTAATTGGGTATTCCTGTCTTTGATAGATTTCCGGTATGCATTAATTCTGGTGTGCAGATAGCACCGAACCTCGCTAACCTCATCACCAGAAGCGACCTTCCTCAGGCTCAGAACACACCAAATGGATCCAGACCATGCCATGTCAAGAAATGCAAAACCTGCCAACACATCTCCACCCCTCCCCACAATTACTACACCCCACAACAGAGCCATCAGCATTCCCGGATCTTGCAGCTGCACCTCCAGAAATGTAATATATCTCCTCCAATGGACCGAATGCCCTGATAGAAAATGCGTAGGAGAGACCAAACAACAACTGTGCACCGGAATGAAACTTCCTTAGCCTGATGAAGGGTTTTTGAACTTGAAAGCTTGCTTAAAAATTGTTTTCCAGCTATTTAAGTTGGTCTAATAAAAACTATCAGATTTACCCAAAGACCCTTGTCTGCCTAGTCCCTTAAAAGGAACTTCATCCACCTTCTCAATTAGCCATTTTTCTGTGCATTTGTTTCCCACCTCTTAAAATGATCTTTGTGTTCTGCTTAGGTTTTTCTTTCCCCACTTATCTTAAATAATGTCTATGGACTTCCTCAGGTATTGAACTCAAAGCACTCCCCTTACAAGTTGGCTTTTGCTGATGGTGACAATGACACCTTTGTCTTGTCCAGACTGCATACAGAAATAATTTGAAAAAGGTCTTTTCTGGGCTAGGATATCTTAATCTGAGTTTGCATGCAGTTTAAGGTCATATAGTAAAAAGATGGGGTGACAAGGAGTTCCTTTGGAAGATTCATTTGCATTTCATTAATAGTGGTTAGTTTGCAGCTATGGATGGTGAGATCTCTCTTCCATGTGCCATAGCTAAATTTACAATTTTATATAGTATAAATTCATGCAGTGGCATACATTCTCAGCATTTTCCATGTTTGTGAATGTGGGACTGAATCAAAGACCTCTTTGTTGTCTAGCCATACTTCCCTGTGGCTTCTTTTTTGTGGATCTGGCAGTCTTCATAATCTGTTTGCCAATAAGTAGTTGATCCTTGATACTTCTTTATTTCATTTTCACCCATTTTACTACCATGTGAAATAAGGTTCCTAGTTAGGGGGCATAGGTCTGAACTGATATGGCTGATGTGAACAGTCTGTAACAAGGCAGAGGGAAATGTGAGAACTGCTTGGTTCATGTTTTTGTTTTTCCTGATTAGCACAATTCTCTGATGCATCTTCCATTCAACATCTTCTCCTTCTAAGCTTACCTGGAGATGTTGTGCTAATCTAGGTGCAATGATATAAACTAGTTAAACCAAAAGCCATGGATGCAATCTGGTCCAGGTGCTTTTGAGTGCCTGGTTGTCTGTACCATTTCTGTTGTTAGTCTTAGATTTTCCTGCTATTGAGCTTCTTCAGAGTCTTTAATAACATGGACACTGTTGTTGTTATCAACTGGACTGCTCCAGATTCCTCTTCAAAACTTGAGACACTGTTTTGGCATCTAGAAGTGGTGGGTTAACCCCAAGAGGTTTCTTGTAATAATCTCCTTTAGCTGGGGTTGAAAAATTGTTTGCTAAACTAAAATTTTGGAACATTTGGGAGTTGCAGATATTTTCACAAGTATCAAGTGTTCATGCAGCCCCTGGTTAATACATAATGACAATCGCAAGTATTAAAAATTATGAGTCTCCTCTTCCCCTCGCTCCCCCTAAAAATCTTGAGATTTTAAAGGAAATAATAAAAGTGAGATTCTGTTTATTTGCCTGGTGGTCTCTTTGCTTTTGGGGGACAGTTACTTCATACTTCCAAGCGTTTTCAAGACTTGCAATCATATTGCTAGGTTTGCAACATGGTTAATAGTGCCTCAACAATGAAAGGGAAATGAACTCGATGCGTTCAACCTTGGCTGAATGCAACCTCCTGTTGCAAACTGCACGCAAATGATGTCTCTGAAATGGCTGTTCCAGTGACTGTGCCGGAGGACTAATCCACATTTCCTGATCTCTGAGGCTACTGTTCCAATGACAGAATAAACCTGCTGGTTAAAACTTCTGAAATCCACCTTTTTTGCTCTGCACTGGATTGCTTTTGATTACTAAGACATCTTTGTAAAGCATTGATTATTTATTGGATAAATGGTTTAATTCTGAAAGTGCTGATGAGACCCCAATTAGAGTTGTTTAAGACTCCAAATTTTGATTCAGCCAGAGCTTTACCCAAATCAAAACAAAAACAAGTGATTCCCTGCCCCACCTTGGATTATTATTTCATGGGAAATTCTCACATATAGAAATGACCCTATCAAACTATTTGCTTCACCTTTAGTATTTCCACTTTTATATTAATATAACATAGTGTATTGGATAGTACAGCACAATATATTCTAGGAAAAAAATCATTTGGGACTGTTGCAATGATATGATGGAAACAAAAGTGCTTCAGTTTTATTGAAACTAAATAGAATGTTTCCATTTTTTTCTTTGCAGATTTAGATGAAATTGCTACATTCCTGTGAAGCATTTCCATCTCCATTTCATTGGATCAGTATTTTGCTACAGAAAACCGTTACATCAGAAAAAAATTGACTAGCCCTGCTTGGGGCTTTGCAGGTTAGAATGGTGCAAAAATAATAATAATAATAAAATAACACAATAGCGGAAGCAGAAGTACAGTGTTATGATTTATAAAACTGAAGCACTAGGATGGGGCTTAGGAACAGTTCCCAGCTCTACCTGCATAGATAGTCTGCTGTCCCAAACACGGATTTCTTCCATGACTTTCAAGCACATCAAGGAGTAGGCTGTCCAGGGCTCAGCACTCAGTCAGGGCCTGATCCACACTCATCTTGGACACATGCTGAATTCCTTCAAACTCTGGGCCTGTTTACAGCTGCTTAGTTCTGTTATATATATGGGTTTTTTCTCCATTCCCCACTTCTAAAGCAAAACTAATGGCTGCATCTACACATGTGGTGAACTGTGGAGTAGACTAATTAGCTGCAGAGTAAACATCACCATTTACACATGTGATGCTATTAGACCACAGTAAACTAATTAACACTGCCATAAAACAGTACTGTTGGAAACAGTATTAACCTTCGGTGTGGTAATTAACTGTGATCAAACATACATGTAGAAAACTGACTGTAGGCATAAATTGTGCCCGGTTAGCCCAGCTAGCAGGAGGCAAGACTTGTGCCTGCTGTCCAGACACATGGCTCCACACTTTTAGCACCCTCATGCCCCAGCAAGCCCCTCCACGGTCCGATGTCACCACCGAAGCCTGGGGCTGACTCCCTGTGCCTCCAGCCCTGGCATAAGCTGATCCTCCCCTGCTCAAATTGCTGCTGTCCTGGGCTCACATGTAGATGCTGTGCCCAGGAGTAATTTATTCTTGCTCAAACCGCTCCGGATTTTCTTGCTTCAAATTCATTGCAGGTGTAGATACACCCAGTGGTTCCATCTTCTTCATTCTATGTTTTGTGTGCATCTTGTCTGTCTAGATTGTAAGCTCTTTCAGTCAGAGACTCTCTCACTACAGTTTTGTACGATGCCAAGCACAATGGGGCCCAATCCTCCCTTGGGTCTCTAGGCTTTACCATAATATAGATTCTAATTATTATATTACTGTCTCAGTATGGGGGATCTGTGGCTGCAGACTAATCTCTGTGTTGCACCCTGCTGACTTGCCTGGTGATTGAAGGCTAAATCTCCACAGACAAGTAGTTTATTTAAACTTTTTTCTTTTTTTCTTCCAGAGGCTTTTGAAAAGATCAGCCAGAGCATTGGGAAAGCATGAACTTCAATCTTCAGAGCATGCAAGCAACAAGGCATCAGCCGTCAGAGTGACACAAGCAGCAATTTCCTTCGGTAAACACTGTTCAATGCAGCACAGTTTCCTAGTGATTAAAGGAGTCTTGGAAATGTCACTGCCCCAACCAAATAAGATAATTTGTGTCCATTGTCACTGGGAATCAAGCCCTATTTTTTTTTTTAATTAAATTGTGAATATGAGTTGGGGCTGGGAGGGGGAGTTTCCTGGGTGCGCTGGCTGCAATATGGAAATGATGCCTGCGTAATTGTGCTCTCTAAATGAACTTGACTCCATGGTTGGTGTCAGGTTTTGCTAAGTGCCCTGGGCCAATGGAGACTAATTAGGAATGCATTAAATATTAAAGCACTCTGACACTGGGGCATTGATGGTGACAGAAGAAAAGAAATCCCGTAACCTAATCTGCACCCAACAGGAGTAATTTATGTTCCCTTATTTTAACAAAGGAAAATTCAATTATTTGGCCCATAGAAAATGTATTTCAAGGCAAAGTTAATTTAAAAAAAAATGCATACATGAAATAACATGCATGCTGTCAATACAGTCCGTTAGCATCTGTCTCCCTATAGTTCAGGCTTTGTTGATTGCCTCCATTTACAAACATGGGATGGAAAGGCAATTCTAGTAGTGTTGGCTGGATTAATCTCTCATCTGGAACGTGTGCAGGAAGAGAAGGGAGGCAGCTTATGCCTTTAGTCTTCAAGATCTCAGAGTTAGTGAAACCAGTCCCAAAGCCTGAAATAGCCATTATGGGCTTCTGTGGGAATAAAGATTTGCCAGGGTGTCTACTCTGGTCCTGCCACCTCCCTCAAATACATCCCTAGCTGGCAGCCACCCACACCAACTCCATCCTCATTCTGGTACCCATCTCTGCTCCATCCTTTTCCTGGTACCCACCCACTGGGTAGAAGCATTGCTTGGAGAGAACAGATATATATGCAACCTCTCTGTGCTGACCTAAGCATTAAGTAGGGCACTGTATATTTGTGGTGGATATGTATGCAATGGGGTAGTTGGATGAGAGTGAAGCAGCGTTTTACTCTGTAGAGGCTGTGCGTGTGTATGTGTGTGCATGTCGGGGCACGGGGGTGGAGTGAGTGCTAGTTCTATCTGTGGTGCATTGCTGGCTATGGTATGGATACAACTGTGTCTATGTGATAGGGCTTTGGGCTGTGGGGAAGGTGTTTGTTGGGACTTTTTTGCAAGTTATATCAATTAAAACTTACTCCTGTATGTCTAGAGTGAAACTACTCCTAACAACTCTACCTCCTTGTTGCCACTTCTCTATAGCTACCAATTTCCAATGCAATTTTGCACGACCTTTAGTTAACTACCCTGCTTTATCAGGTATCTCACTTTTTCATGTCTGGCTATTTATCCCATTTAATCAAATTGGAAAGAGAATATATTGACCTCAACTTGCAGTAGTAACTCATGCACCTGTCTGACTGTCTGTCTTTCTATCTAAATATTGGTGTCATCTCTTGGACTGAATCTGTAGCTCATAGCTGTGAACAGGTGTCGGTCTCTTCCCAAACACATTTGCAAAGAGGACCATCCCTATTAAAAAATACACGTGCATATGCAAACTTGCGAGTACACAAAGACATATGCACCAACACCCATTCAGCCTCTGATACCTTTTTGATTTGCTCTCCCTTTTTGTTCTCTTCAGAAAGAAAAAAAACCCTACATTTATGAAATTACAGGAAGGCCATTTTCTAAAGGAAGTTGGTTGCCATGGGTTACCAGATGCTTATCTGTCACCAGCGCTATTTTGCTAACTGCAGCCATTACAGGGAGAGGCTAAAGAGGCAAGGCTGGAGTCTGCCATGGACATCAAAGTGATACCTCTCCAGCTAACCTTTGCCAACAGAGAGGGAGAGAGACTGAAAACCAGTGAGAGACAGGGAGTGCTTTCCCAAGGGGGGCTGGGAAGCAACTTTCTCAGGGCTGCTGAGTTCACACAGCCTGGGTGAATACATGAAATGTGTGCTTGGAGTCTATTAGCACTGCCATTCCTTTGCAGCAGCTCATTGCAGGCCTGGCACTGCATATAAAATTGACTTGCAGCTTGTTACATAAAAAAAAAAAAAATGGGGGGTGGGAGGCAGAGAATTTCTCGGGTACCCAGAGAAAGAATTTCAGAATTGTATTTTGACAGCAAGATTGCTCTGAAAAGGTCAGGGCATGCGAGGGGGGTGAAAATTGCCAAATGAAGCTATTTTGTGAGTGTGCTGCAGAAGCTGTTCACAAATTCCCTTCCTCTGATGGTTTTGAGTGGTGCAGGAGGATGTAGGGAGGTATTACAGAAGGGGTTCCTCCAGCAAAGAATCAACTGCCAAAGCAGAAATACTTTGCCTTGGCACAAATGATAAATCCATCAATGGCAGATTAAGAAACTCATCCATGTAAGTCCTTGGGGGTCAGATGGGATGGGCAAATACTTACTGCTCATGTGGGGTCTTGTTTTATGTTTGAATGCCTGCAGTGATTGGGCAGATCTAAGTATGGTTTAGCTGAAAAGTGGTTTTATTGACATTAGTCTTCTACTATGGGATCCCTGGCCCTAAAAGCCAGTGGTCCCATATCATCATAGCCATTGACATCCCCGATCCCCATATCTTCATGTCCTTACACTGGTGCTGTCATCTGATGGTTTACTGTCTGCGTAATACCTATTTCCTATGCTGTCCTTAGTCCTCAACTCTATGTCCTGAGGCTCTTCTTTTCTCTTATGTGGGCCCTGTATTCTGATGTGTCCCATGTGGGTCACTACTGCAGGCCTTATGACTGTCTGCAATTCATATTTCCTATGCTAATCCTTGGTTTCCACATCCTTCGTGCTTCATGTGCTGATGGGTTTTTTGGGTTGTTTTTTTTCATAGAATCAGTGAGTGGGAAGGGACCTAGACAGATCATTGAGTCCAATGCCCTGCCATGGGCAGGAAGGAGCACTGGGGGTGGCAGGGGTCATAAGACCCCAGCCAGGTGCCCATGCAGTCTCCTCTTGAAGATCTCCAGGGAAGGTGAGAGCACCACCTCTCTGGGAAGCCTATTCCAGGCTCTGGCCACCCTTACTGTGAAGTAGTTCTTCCTAATATCCAACCTAAACCTATCCTCCCTCAGCTTGTGGCCATTGTTCCTGGTGACTCCAAGGGGGGGCCTGGTGACCAGACTTTCCCCGAGTCCCTGCTGGTGGCCCCTGATAAGGCTGTAGGCAGCCACAAGATCCGCCCTCAGTCTCCTCTTGCAGAGACTGAAGAGATTCAGGTCCCTCAGCCTCTCCTCATAGGGCTGGCCATGGAGGCCCCCAACCATACAAGTGGCCTCCTCTGGACCCTCTCCAGGTTCCCCACATCCCTCTTGAAGTGCAGCGCCCAGAACTGGACACAGGACTCCAGCTGCGGCCTGACCAGTGCTGCACAGAGGGGGAGCAAGACCTCTCTGGACCTGTTAGTGATGCCTCTGTTGATGCAGGACAGGGTGCAGTTGGCTCTGCCTGTTGCTTCATCACATTAGCAACTCATATTCATCCTGGAGTCAATCCTGACTCTATGATCCCTCTCTGCCTCTGTGCTGCCGAGAGGGGCAGCCCCTAACCTATAACCATAATGCTGGTTCCCTCTCCCCAGGTGCAGCACCCTGCACTTGTCTTTGTTGAACCACATCCTGTTCAGATCCGCCCACTTCTCCAACCTATCCAGGTCTGCCTGGACGCGGTCCCTGCCTGCTGGTGTATTCACTTCACCCCACAGCTTGGTGTCATCAGCAAACTTGAACAGAGTGCTCTCCACCCCCTTGTCCAGGTCGCTAATGAAGATGTTGAACAGCACCAGCCCAAGGACCGAGCCCTGGGGGTCTCCGCTGCCCACACTCTCCCAGGTTGACATCAACCGTCCACCACCACCCTCTGGGTGCGCCCCTGGAGCCAGTTTGCCACCCATGTGACTGTGCATTTGTCAATGCTGCAGTCCCTCAGCTTGCCCACCAGAATTGGGTGGGACGCTGTGTCGAAGGCCTTCTGGAAGTCCAAGAAGATGACATCGACTTCCTCCTTCCCATCTAAGCTCTTTGTTACCTGGTCGTAGAAAGAGACCAGGTTAGTCAGGCATGATCGGCCTGGCGTGAACCCATTTTGGTTACCCCTCAACATCACTTCCCCTGCAGGGCTCTCATAAATGTGGCCCTTGATAATTTTTTCAAAGACCTTCCCCAGGATAGAAGTGAGGCTGACTGGCCTGTAGTTGCCAGGCTCTTCCTTTCTCCCCTTCTTGAAAATAGGGACCACACTGGCCCTTTTCCAGTTCTCAGGGACTTGTTGTTGATTTTGTTACATCCTGGTCCCTGTATCTTGATGGTAATATAACCTGCTGCCCCCAGAAGTCCCTTCTCCACAGGCCCCTCCCTATCTGGTGCAATTTTCATCTCTCAGCCCACAGAGAGAATATACTGTTACTACAATAATGGAAGAAAAAGAAGCTAAAAACAATACTTTACATTTCAAATAACTCTTGACACTTCCCTTGTCTTTTTCTAACCGAATGACAAGTGACTTTATCTCGAAAGAGAAGTCAGCCTCCTCAAGCTGTCTACATTGTCAAAAAACATAATTTGTAAATTCTCTGATTACCTCTGTCGCTGCTAGACTCTTCCATCCTTTTCATATCCCCCTTTTTAAACTCTCTTTATGTGCTGTTTCCCAAAGTGCTTTTCTTACCATGAATGTTTTCTGCCAAAAGAAAACTCTTCTTTTGAAAGGGAAAAAAAAAATCCTCAGATTCCACCCCAGACTGAATTAAAGTGCTGGGTTTTTTTTCCCCTCTTTCTTCAGCCCTTTAGATGACACAAAATGTGAATTTTAAAAATAACTGGATTTTTACGACTCGTTAAAAATAAAAAAAAGAACGTTAATGAGAGAGACAGAAAGAGAGACCCTGAAAGCAGGGTTTGTTCAACACAAGACTAACTAAAATATTTACTAATGAGAGGGAGAAGGCGAAGTAATTTAAAAGATTTAAACTAGGGGTTGTTTTTTTTAGTCATGCCACCTTCCTTTTTCATTACATATTTCAATATTTGCCTACCTTTCCAGAGATTTGCTTGAAGTGCGTACAAATTATCTGGCATTTGGCTAAAGACAATATGTCTAATTATGGCTCTAAAGACCCAAAATATTTTTGAGCTAAGCTAAAAGTCAAATTCACAAAAAAAAAACAGAGAAATTAATAATCCTCTTTAAATTCATTCTAAACGCAGAGGTGAGAATGTCCATTCGTGTATGAGAGTACATCTGGAAGAGGAAAAGTGACAGAAAGGGGAAAGAGAGGAAGATTCAGCACTTTAAGGCCTGATGAAAGTCCCCTTGAAGAGAATGGAAAAGCTCCTGCTTGCTTCCAAGAGGCCTCAGCTTATAACCCTGATGCACCTGGAAGCACGTTGTCCTTGTGATACGTGACAAGACAAGAGCTGGACCAAAGGCCCTGGGAGGTCACTGTAGAGATGAGAGGGTGCTTGTGGCAGGGGACAGTGTGAGGGATTCAAGTGGCACGAGGCTCTAGGCATCAGCACAGTTCATTGTTGAGTGCTAGGGTCAACAGGTTCCCCTTCTCACCTATATGAAGCTATATGGCCATGTCCCTTTCGCAAGGTAATGTTGCCAGTGCTCTGGACAGATAGCTCACTTAATGATAGGGTCCCTAACATGGAGTTTTCTGCTTTAACCCTCCTGCTCCACCTCATGGAAAATCTTTGAGATTCAGTCCTTTATGCTGTTACCTTGAGCATTTCCTCGCCTGCACATTTATTCTAATGTGAATCCATCCGAACTGTATTGCTGTGGCCATCACCCTGTTACTTCTTCAGCAGCTTGTAGCCTGTCCAGTTCTCTCCCTGCAGGAAGATGTAGGGGTAAATGCTGCAACATGGCTGCTCCCCAGTGCAAGAGCAGGCAGCACAGAGTGGTTCTCTGTCCATGTTGCAGATGCCAGCCTATCTCTGTTCCCATCTGATCTGAGCCAAATATACTGCCTTTAGGAGGCCATCCATTAAATCCTGGCTTTCCCCCTACATTTCTTTGGCAGGGATCATTTTCAATTGATCTGAGGACCACTCTGGAAGCACGAGAGAATTTACCTCTCACAGTTTTCATTTGGGCTTTCTGCATACAATGATCCATCACTAGATCCCAAACTTGTCACAATCCCTATGCACACCTAACTGATCATGTCTTACAAAAATTCAGACAAGAGGTGCATTGGGAATATTAGTCATTCTCTGTTGCAGAAAAGTGTTTCAGTCCTGAGGATGGAGTGGAGGGCTTGTCAATCGTTCACAATCTAGTCTTACTACCAGTTCATTCCTCTGAATCCTGTGGGTTTTTTCAGGCAGTCCTGTTACCGACAACGCCTAAGATGCAAAACAGGCCACAATTTTTTTGTGGGCTACCACTCTGGCCCACTGAAAAAGACATGGTCTTGCCACTTAGGAAAGCTGGATATTATTCCTGGCTCTATCAGTGACTTCATGTGTGAGTCTGAAAAGTCAATTTATTCCCCTCTCTCAGCCCCAGTTTACCTGTTTGTATCATGTACTTATGTTATGAGCTCTTCCAAATACTCACTTTGTACTTGAAAAGCACCAAACACAATGCAACCCTAAATAAGACCAGGAAACCAAGATATTCAGGGGTATGGAATAGCTGCCACAGCATGAGAGGCTAAAAAGGCAAGGACTCTTCAGTTTGGAAAGAAGGGGGAAGGGTGGGGTGGGGAGGGGAGGGGAGAGGAGAGGAAGGATATGATATGGTAGAGGTCTATAAAATAATGAAGAGTAGGTACAAAGTGAATAGGGAGCTGCTTTTCAGCAAGTCCCAGAATGCTAGAACTAGGTGGCACCTACTATAATCAGCAGGAAACAGGTTTAAAACAAACAATGGAAAGTACTTGTTTATGCAGCACATTATTAACTTTTGGGACTTATTGCCATAGGAGGCTGTAGAGGCAGAGAGTACAGCCAGGTTAAAAAAAAAAAAAAGATTAGAAAAATTCATGAATGCTACATCCATTAATAGATATTAATTAGCACAGTGAAACATGTATTCTCTGATATCACTAAAGCAATGATGGTGGATGCTAGGGAGGGTATAACAAAGAGTAGATCACTTTAGATATACCCTGTTGTTATGCTCTCTCCCTAAAGCATCCGCTCCTACTACTGCCAGAGACAGGGTATTAGGGTAAAAAGCTTATTGGTCTGACTCAGACTGGCGCTGCTTATGTTCCAAAATAAATAATAATAATGCAATCTACCTATTGAGGAACCAGGGGTGTTAAATTCTTCATTCTGCCAATTGATACTGAAGCACAAAAGTGTGACAGATAACTGTTTCCAAATATAACCCCTATTGGTAGCATTTTCCTTGATGTGAATAACTAATGAAACTAAATTGAGTGTAGTAATTCTCCTTCCTCCCCGCCCCCGCTCTCTCCTTAAGGGGGTAGTAATAGAAAGTGCTGTAGGGGTTGCCTGTGCAGAAAGCCCTGGTGAAATTCATCTGTGGAATTAGAGGGCAGAGTGACCAAGCCTCAGAGGGGCTTATGGGTTGCAGGTGGCACTAATTTCATGAAGAAGAACTGCATTGCCAAATAAAGAACAGATGGCTCAAGTCACCAGTTATTTATTTCTATAATTAGTAGCAAGCTGTGATCTCAAGTCTTAAAGAAATTGTCAGTTTCAATGAAATTCCCCTCCTCATCCTCATCCTGAGAGGAGGAAGTGTGAAAGGCTGTCTGCTGTTGGGCAGGAATGTGCTGGTTAAGGCAACAGGTTGGTGCTCACACAGGTCTTGGGTCCTTGAGGAACAAGCCTGCAAATGTTAGAAAAATGCTGTAGGCACTTAGCCATCTTCAGTGCTCTGTGCTTTCATACTAGCTCCTTGAGCTGGAGTTCATTGCTGCTATTTAGGAAAATGTTCCCAGTTCAAATCTGGGTCAGCTTTCAATCTATCTCTAGTGGTGTCATTTCTACCCAGCTCTCCCCCCCTGCCTATTTCTATTTGTTTTTCCTTCGTGATCTCCAGCTTTGTATTTCCTCTTCTGTACTGCATTTCTTTTGGACCTTATCTTGCTTTTGAACTGTTTTTACACAAGTTAAGGATTTCATTGGAGTGAATTTTGGTTCACTCTGGTGTAGGGCTAATCAACAGTCATCAGGTGGGTGTGGCATTTGCCAACCTATTATCAGGTGTGCTACCTTGTGGTATTAAACAATGAGACGAGGTTATAAATAGGTGCTCAGAAGCCAATGTGATGGGTACATTGTAGTTGGTAGATATATAGAGAGAGGTATTGAGAGAGGGAGAGTACTGCTTGTGCTTGGAATAAGTTATTTTTTTATTTAATGGAGAGAGTAATCAGTTATAGAACTGTTGCAGCCCTGGAGATTTCATCCTCATAACAGGTTTTTTAAAGGACAATTTGTTTTTATCTGAATATTAAAGTGGACTGGAAGAAATTGTTCTACAGTGGCTCTCAACCCCTTCCCCCAACTCCCCACAATCCAGCAACAAACTCAAGAATATCTGCCCCTGTTGCAAAGGACCTAATGGAGCTCAGTGAAATCTCAGCAGAAGAACATCCTATAGTGGCTCTGGGCATAAATAATAAAGAATAAAACTAATTCCATTTCTTAAGTCCTTTGGGACAAAACAAATAAAAAAAAAAGGGCACCCTGTGCCCAGGAGTACTGAATGGATTGAAATGATGTCAAAGGACTGCCAGCACTGACGCCTAGACCAGGATGTCTAGAAGCTAAACTAATATGCATCCTCCTAGCTGTAAAATGCCTTCAGATCATATTAGATCCTATTGTGTGTATCTGTTTAGAGTGGAAACATGAGATTGTGGAGCAGGATGGCCAGATAAGATGAGGTTGGTGCTACATCAGCACTCTGAATATACTATCTCTATAACTTTCTAACTTCCATACCCTAGTCCTGATTGCATTGTGTATGAAGTCTTAAGGTCAATTGGATATCGGTTGGTAAGGAACATCAGGAAACACCACTCCAGATCAGATATTCAGTCCCCCCCAGTTTGGTTATCACAGATGGGAAGTACAAGAAACCCTGCTGTAGGTCCGTATACGATAACTTATCCACAAATAAAGTTTCTCCCTACCTCCCATTAACAAAAGACTAGTTGATGCCCTTTTTTTGTTCTAAATCTAGAAGGAGAAGGATTTTAGTTGGCAGCCCACTAGCCTGATACTGTTTTAAATTACACTAGTGTGAACCCACTGAGGTCAATAGCTGAGAGCAGAATTTTACTTCGTACTTCTGTTCTCACTGGCTCTTTTTTTATTGCCATCATAAAGGACAGAGCTAAGTAAAACTCAGAATTCCCATCCCTCAGGAATCCCTGACATTTCAGCCTTCATTTTTACCCCAAATTGAGGAGGAAAGTTGAGCTTGCTTGTTTGTTTGTGTTTGTTTTTTCTGGAACAGAAATTCTGAGACAAGTTTCTGAAATGTTTAAAAAAAAAAAAGCTTATTTATTTATTTTTTACTTAAAATCAAATACTGACAAAAAATGAAATAGTTGATGCTTTTTTTGTTGAACTGTCCTGCAATGTTTCATTCAGAGTCAGTTCCATGTTGAGCAGCATATTCCTTGTGTCTGTACATTCAGGAGCCTGATGACCTTATAGGAGAGGAAGAGGAGAAGGCAAGGCTGAGTCCAGTCAGTGTGATTGTGCCTGGGTCCTTAGAACAAGGACTGAGACGGGAGGTGCACGCTGTCATTCAGGATAGTGCCTGAAGTTCTCCAAAAGATCAACAATATGGGCTGCAGTAGACAGAGTCCAAGGGGATGGTCTTTTCAGAGGATGATTCCCATTGACTACAGTGGGCCCTGACTCGCTATCTAAATATCTGGATCCTAACTGAATGAGATTAGGTGATCAAAAGCCCAGGGGAAGTCCTACTAAGGGGAGGCAGGAGCTGGCCTGGAAGGGAAAAGCAATTGGGGCAGGATGAAATGAGATTCTGGGCAGACTGTATAGCAGGGACGAGTCAAGTAGGACAAGCCAAGGCTAAATCCTCTCGAGAAGAAAGGACAGGTCTGTTCCTGGGGTATCCCTGTGGGTGATTTTCAAGGCTGGGACAGAAGGGTTTGGAGCCTAATGTGCTGCTTCAAGCCCCAGGAGCCTGGCCTAAAATTAGACTTAGGTGAAAACAATGGAGAATTAGCCTTAATTAGCTGCAGGTATTCACAATGAAAAAAATGTTGCTGCAGTAAGGCCAGTGCTAAGCACAGACCCTTAGAGCCTCTTTGCTCTGATGCTTGCACTAGGGACTCATGCTGTGTTCCTGAAAGAGTGTGCAGTGCTGCAGCCCACTTCCAATCTGCTGGGACACAGGGAGGTTATTAAAAGGTCTCTCTCGTTCTCTCCTACCACAAAGTTTTTCTTCTGTTTTTTTTTTTTTTTTTTTTTATTTTAAATTAATTTTGTAGACAGGTAGAAGATGCTGCCTTAGCTTTGTCCTTGGGAGCAGCAGAGCTTCCCTTGATTGAAGAAATATTTTTATAGCCTAAATGTGCAGGTTAAAGTAATTTTTTGACAGGTAAAATATTTGGTTATGGCCCACAGCAAATCTTTGTCTCATCCCTCCCCCTCCAATTCTGCCTGCTAATATCTGGGTCTTTTCATTTTGCTGGAGGGTCATATCTGCCTATTACTGCCTTCCACATGATAACAGACACCTGTCCCTTTCTCAACCCCTCTTTCACCTACCTTTACAATTATTCTTTAATGATGAAGCTGAGAGCTGGTGGTTCAATGCTAATATGAACTGCCACAAGACAGTGCTGTGTGAACGCCAATGGGGACAGAGCAAAATCAGAAAATTAGGGTTGCAAGGGAGCTCAGGAGGTCTGGTCCAGTCAAAGCAGGATCATCCCAGCCAAGGCTTTGTCTAGCCGGGTCTTAAAAACCTTCAGCAATGGAGATTCCACTACTTCTCTGGGTAACCTGTTCCAGTGCTTTATTACCCACTTAGTGAGAATGTTTTACCTAATATCTAACCTAAATTTCCCTTGATGCAACTTAAGACCATTGCTCCTTGCTTTATCATCTGCCACCACTAAGGAGAGTCTAGCTCTCTCTTCTTTGGAACCACCCTGTTGGGGTGTCATGGAGGGGTCCAGCGTAACCCTCAGCAGTCTGAGTGCCACATGGGTTTCCAGCAGCATGCCCCCACCCATGTTATCAGTCCCCCCTGAGACCTGTCAACAGTATGAACTATTCCAAACCAATGCACTGCAAATATTACTCTCAGAATTACTGGTATTTTGACAGCAGATAAAACAATAGACTTTGCATGCTAAGTAAAACAGAACTTGGCTCTGGGTCTTCCACCTGGCACACTGGCAGGCACACCCAGCTCCCTCCTTTTTTTCCTAGAAAGGCGGGCAATATAGAAAGATTCGGGGCGGGGAAGGCAAAACCACTTGTTTAACTTGAAAGGATACAGCAACAGGGCCTCCTTTGTTGCTAGTTTGTTGTCAGCTGTCATTTCAGGGAACTTTTGCATAAGCTGCTGCAACAGAGCCTGGAGGGGGATGCACCGGGTGCGAAAAGTAAGCCTCCTGTGAGACGGAACAGATGGCTTCTCCACACGGGTCTAAATAAAGCTGTAACGGTGCTTGGCACCACAAGAGCTGTCACGTGGCAGCTCTCAAATCAGAGTAAGTGAAGCACTCTGGCAGGAAGTGGAGAGATGGCCAGCAGAGAAAGGAGTCATGTGGGACTGCTGGGGAGGGAGGCTACGGTCATGATGAACAAGAAACTGTGTAGAAGCAACAGCTGAGGTTGTCTTGAGGCAATTAACTTTGGGCTCAACCTACCTAGCCCCTTTCCATCTTTAATGGAAAATAGGTATTTTCCCCTATCCCAAGGGGTGCCCATATGGAATACATTGCAAAATTAACTTGATACTGGCTCTGTTTTTCTACTTAGAGGCCCCAATCATTGTGTAGTGAGCACTAAGGCATACTAAGAGACCGTCCTTGTAAGCAGAGTTTAAATTACATAGGAAGAACTACAGCCTACATAAGTATAGGGCATGTTACAGGCACACAGCTAGCTCAAGATTGCAAAGCAAGCCAGTGAAATAGTATACATGAGTTTCATCCATTCACTTCTACCAGGCAAATGCCTGTGCAGTACAGCACAGGCAGAATAAGGGATGTTGAAGGAAAAGGGTCTGAGCCTATATAGGATATGGATCTCAGATAGGTTCTGGTCTTGTATTTTTCATGATCCCTGGGAAGGACAGACGGGATGAAAAACACAAGGCCATGGAACGGAGCCTAAAATCAGGCACTGGCCACCCATTGTGATATAAGCTCTAACACCCCAAATGCCAGCAAGCCACGGAAGCAAAATACAACTGTCTTGTATTCTTGCCAGTGAATACAAGGGAAATAATCATAGTAAAACCCCCCACCACTACTCAAAGGCTGATCTTCTGTAGACATATGATGTTAAGTTATTATTATTGTTACTTCTACTACTATTTCTGCTACTACAAGATCCTGATGACTGCAACACCCATCTATAGGATGCCAAAGGTGTCAAAACCCATCCGCTTGCATCAAAGCTGTGGGCCTTGTCCAGAATATCTCATATCCCAAATGCTTTTCTGGACTTCCATCCTAGATCTCAGTCAGGGGCTGGTCATCAGGCACATTGCAAACAGTCATGTGATATATATGCAATAATTAGGATCTTCCTTTCATCTTACTTGGGGAAAGAGAAATAAAGTTAGCTTGGCTGTGAAATATTTCAACTCTCCAAGTTTTCTGCATCCTGGAGGTAAGAACATTTTCTGACTACAGTGCCAAGGTGTTAAAAGATTTAGAAGAACAAAGCTCTCAGCTCTACAAGCATCAGTGTCTTATCCATTGTGACATTTTTATTTACACCAAATATAACAATTATTTTGTCCAAGTTAGTTCATTGGTGAACAAAAGTGAAGCTGCAGATCATTTGAATGTTGCTGGGGAAAAACCCATGCTACATATACTAGACTGGCTTTAAGGGCAAGGGAAGTAGGCAGCTAACTACCCTAGCTAGGAGTTAGGAGCAGCAAAAAAGCACGTTTGCAAATATGAAGCATCTATTATTCCCCAGCAGTATTTGTTTTCTGTTCAGATTATCAAATTGGCAGTGTTATGGAATTTGCTGTCCAACAACAGCAGACAATAGGCAACTCATTGTATTGAATGAGTCAGCTGATACTTGGTTGTTTAGACATTCCTGGATTAACTTGTATTTATGCACACATGTAGTCAGCTAGCGATCTTCAGTGATAACACAAATCTTCATGGTCAAAACAGAAAGCAGAAGTGGCAATTGTTTATGAACATGCAAATATCTTTCTGATGCTGAAGATTGCAACTGAAAAGTGGAAAGAGAAGCCAACAGCATGAAACAGAGTCCAGCACTAGTTGTGAATATTTTGAGGGACATCATTAAGGAGGAAATCCTTTGTACTTTGAAAGCTGTTGGGCCCAAGTCATTAGTAAGAAAGAAGGGATGACAGTAGTTTTTCAGTTCATTTCTTCAGAAGGAACAACTCAGGTGAGAGAAGGCAGTGTTATGACCACATACTTTTTTGTTGAATTTTTGGATATGACATAGTGGCACCATCATGAGAGGTGCACCTAGAACAGTTAATAGAAATGGGAATCTCACTTAGTGATCTGCGTGGTCAGGGCTACAATAATTTGGCAACCGTAAAAGAGAAACATAGTGGAGTTCAGAAGAGAAGCTGAGACAGTAACAAGAGAATGCTTTTGGTCCTGCATATTCTTTGAATTGTATACAGAAGCTGTACCGTTTTTTGATATGCTTCAAAGCATTTATACTTGTATTGCAGTCTTGCTGCAATACTGGGAGATAAGGGGCTAACATGTGACCATCCAGTTTCCAGAACTGTTACATGAAACAAGATGGGAAAGCTGAATTGATGTTATTTGAGTATTTTAGTACCAAGACTCAAAAGCTTATGATATTTTGGTTTCAGTTTCCAAGGATTCAAACCTTAAAGGGACCCAGAGGAACCAAAACTTAGAAAACAAATGCAAGTGGTTGTCTCGGGTGATGTTCAATTTTAAATTATGTACATTGTAGTACTTTGGCATGTTATTCTTCATGAAGTCAGCATCCTCAGTAGCATACTTCAAAAACTTGAAGTGGCTATAGAGCAATCTATGCATCAGCTAAAAGACTCAAATAATGTCTCTGTAAACTGCCATTCTGATAAGGGATTCACAAGTGTCCTGACTGCTGTTAAAGAACAGTCTGAGCTGAAAATCAAAGCTAGTTTGTCACAAGAAAAACCACTAAGAGTACAAATGAAAAAAAGAATGTTTGATTTACATAAGATCAGAGGTGAACCATTAACTAACTATAAAACCAACTTTTTCTCCTATGCTTTGAGACACCACTTGAAGAAAGGCTTTTACAATTTGAGGAACACCATAAGCTGCGCACTTTCTTTTTCTGTATCTCCAGCAACATTGAAGATGCCGGGTGAGGGTTTACAACAGCAGTGCACTGTGTTAAGCAAAGCAGTAGAAGACAGACGGCCTGGAGAGAGACATCCCGTGACGTAAATGCCCTGGACCTTTCCATTGAACTTCAAGTTCTTGGCAGGCAGCTGAAACTTGGAATGTACCCAAAAGCTGTTTTGGAGTTTCTATGCAAGAATACCATTTCTGTCCCTGTTTCCAAATCTCCCATTGCAGTCGGGGGTCCATTAACACTGTCTGGGTCTGTTGCAAGCAGAAAAATGCAGGTTTTCAAAGTTCAAACTTAAAGACATGTTCACTTTCTACTATGGCTCTTTTTTTGGCTGGTACACCTTGATTTAACTTCAGCCGAATGCTAAATTACAGAGAGTATTGATCTGAAACATGCCCTCTGCTAGCACACATGTAGCAGAAAAAAGTAAAGCTCGCTAAGTTGCTAACTGCCCACAAATTATGGGGACCAGAGACTTTAAAGGAATGGCTCTGTGTTTGATTTTCAAGTTCTTCACTTTCTTTGTACTAATAAAAGTATGAAACAAAAAGAATGAATCCAAGTCTTTCAGTATTGTATCGGGCAATTAGGAAATTAACTGGGGAGTGTGGCAAAAAAAACTATTACCCCAAAATTAGGCTACAGCTGGTACAGAACATCCATTCACAAAAAATATAGAAGTTTCTTATCTGACTAGTGAACTGCACCAGCAAAAGCAGAATGATTCACCTCTACCATCACAGCTGATAGAAAGCTTAGATAGCTAGTTAGAGCGAGGCAGAACGCAGGAGTGGGACACAGAAGTTGTGACTCCCAGACTCCTGGTTCAAGCACAAGGCAAAGCACTTCCTTTGGGACGATATCACTGCTGGCATCATCCATTAATTCTTTGCTATAAGAATAATACTGTAGTGGAGACTTTGGCTTTATGCTTTGCAGCCCCAAGTGAACTTCAGGTGCTTCCGGAGATAATTATTAACAAACAATGATAGTCATGAATGACATCACCCATCTTTTCTTGGAAAATACACTCTGATGACGCATTGAACCAAATGTTTAGTATCCTTGTTCTTACCTCCAAAGTACATCTAAAAGAACAATTTTCCTCTGACAAGTAAGGCATGAAGTGTGAGTTTGTGTGTGACAAGTTCAGGGAGAAGCATGCAATGAGGCAATCAGACAGGGAAACACACAGCACAGGAAAGATACACCCCTGGGAGAGAAATATGATCAAACACTTGATAAAGCAGCAGCTTGAGGTGTCTCGAGGTTGGTGGGGTCTCAGTTAGACGTGTGAGTTGTCAACCTACGGGGTTTCTTAACCTTTCCTGGGAAGTATCTGGAATCATGTGTGCAGATGGGATACATTAGAAGGACGACTGTGGTAACCCAGTCTAGCAATTCTTTTATTTTCAAATTGAAGGAGTGGACCCTGAGGAGCTGAGTAATACCATGGATAGCTCCTCTCTGCAACCCAACCTACTGGCTTTTGGAACAGCAAGAGCAAGCAAGAGAGACAGAAGAAACTCAGAGTCCTTCCCCCGATTAGGAAGAAAAGTTTAGGAGGGAATTTTCTACAGATATCCCTACAAGATCAATACCTCCAGTAAAGTTGTTTGTTAGGCTGAGTTTTCCAGCACTGTATATCCTTTTTAATTTATTTTTTATTATAGACATTAGAACTAGGCAGAAGGTGTTGATTTATGTAATATATAAAAATGCTGTTCTGATCAAAATCAGAACTTATAAAATGTGTAAATTTGGGTGAAATTTTATTCTGGGGAAAAAGGCGAAGCATTTTAGCAATATTGGAATGTCCCATGTCAACATTTTTAGAATACTACTCTTTGATTTTTTTTTTTTTTTTTGCTTCGAAATTACGTTGAAAAGAAGAATTTTTAACGTCCTAAACTTAAAAAGATGGCAATGACAATGAAACATTTACTTTTCCCCTCCCATTTCGTGGACTATGTCTAGGATTTCATAGGAAGTTCTCTCTCTTTCTTTTCTCCATTTCAAAGCATAATGGGAGCCAAGCCCTCCCGCACCCCCATGAAATTACAGCACTTCTGAAGAAATGGAAAATCTGGTTCCCACCTGGCTCCGTGCTACAAAAACTACTTCAAGCTACTTGGACTAGAAGCCATGTCTTTCATACCTCTCAGCACCCTGACTGCTCTGCTGCTTGCTTTCTGCCCACGAGCTGCTCTGTTGACGAGAATCCAAGGATAAGGGAGCTGCCTTCCTGCTGCAACCCTGCGCCTCTGTCTCCTATGCAGCAGCAGTTTGACTTCCTTGCATAGGTACTCCCCAAATCTCTCTCTGTTTCTGGCCAGGAACCAGTTAACACTGGTCAGTCTCTCTTTCTCAGTGGAGCGGCTCACTGGAGGGCAATTCGGCAGCTAATAAAGAAAGGTAAATCACTTTATGCAAATGATGTTTTAATTATTCATTGCAATTTGACTGTAGTCGGGCAGGTGCCCTGATAGGATGAGCGTGAGGCGATAAGTGGGTTTCTTCTGTCAGATGCGCTCACCATGTCCCTCCACAGCGCTGTGAGGTGCCTTCAGCGAGTTGAAATTACCCAGCGAGAAGTGCAGGCAGCCGGGGAGCGCACACGGCACCGCTCCAGATGTGGTAATGTCGAGGAGGATTGTAGAAGAGTTCTCACACGCCTTGTAATTCACCCTGAGACGAAGAGTGGAAAACTGGGAGGGGGTAACACTGACGAAACTCGGACGAATCCGTCTCTACGTTCTCACCTGCTTCTTTATGGCAACTTTGTGCTGCTCCAAATGGCTGTAAAGGTAGCCCAGTGTCATCATTACACAGATATCCCATCTTCAGTGCTGTAGCAAGGGGGGCGAGCGGGTAGGCCGCCCCAGGTGCCGAAATGAAGGGGCACCAACAGGTGCTGCCCAGCCGGGGCAGGGTACGGGATGGAGCCACGAGTGGCTCATTTTGGGAGGTGCGGGGACAGGGGGAGGGTGGCTTCTGCTTCTGCGTGCACTCTTGGGCCAGCATGGGGGGTGCCCCCCAGATCTGTGCACGGGACAAGGGTGGGATGCCGCTGTGAGCTTTGCCCCAGATGCCAAACTTGGATGCTGCAGCACTTCCCATTGTGATTTCGGTGCTGGGTAAGGGACAGCAGGAGCAGTATTCATCTCAGGCCAGTTAAGAAGCACAACATAGGTGGTTGGTTGCAAGCTGTAAAATACTAGTGCTAAGACAGAAATGACAATATCACAAAATATAATCTATGCAGGCTGGCATGGTTGTCCCTGTTCTTCATGCTTTGGCTACCTTTATGGCAGGGAAAGAATCCAGAATACTCCTGCTGCGGATTCAGAAGCCCCAAGTGCCTGCCTGGGACTTCAGATGGCAACAATATAAGGCTTAGGTATACAGCTGAGTACTGATTCCCCTGGCTAGAGGGAAGGGATACATGCATTCGCTCTGTCCAGGCAGAACAGTAGCTTGCCTCTGTTTGTTATGTTATTAGGCCCTTTTTGTACCTACTTTCAACCCCCATGATTGCCCCCAAAGCTTTTCAGCAATAATCTTTTTCCCTGCTCCTTAAAGTGCTGCAGGTGGGGTGCAAGAAACAACTGCTTAAGGACAGGAAGTGAAGAAGAACCCGGCCTCCCATGGAATATAGGCCAGCAGACTGTAATTACCCAAATGTTTATGGGCTCTCTTTATTGTATGAGTCACAGAGGGCTTGCGAGGGGGCAGCAATTTCCATTTTGTTCAGGGCAGTAATATCCCTAGAGACCAGACTGATCTATGGAGCTGCCATATCAAACTCTCCTAAGAAAGAAAGATAGTAAATTTATTAGTCAGCTCACATTGGACTTTGCCATGTAGGAAGGGAAAGAATTCAACTGAAAAAAAAATGCCTTTAAAACCTCAATTCTGTAAGCATCTGTCTCATTTTGAGTATGGCTGTGCCTTTCGGTCCTTAAGAAAAGCAGAAGGTACATTCAAATGATCTGCTGGAGATGATTTTCAGCTTCCCAGAGCTGAGCAGGAACCAGGGAGGGGTTAATTACCTCAAGAGAGCTATATTCCCCCTCTCCCTTATCCCCCTTCCTGAGTGATCTTCACCCACCTTTGACCTCCCTCTTCTGTCGGGCCTGGGGCTGAGATAAAACACTGTGAATTAACCAGAGGACAAACAAAATGATTGCAATTCTCTGGACAGATGGCAGGCACCAGGGAGGAGGGTCAAGGAAATGATATCTGTGTCAAAGAAGGCAGCAGATTGAATTAGGAGCCCTGCAAAGGAATTAAAGTGAAATTATCCCATGTAAGACCAAGGGAAAGCAGTGAAGGAAGTGGAAATAAGGGCAAATGAAAAGAAACAGGACAATGAGGAAAACAAGGACATAGGGAGGGAGACAGCGGGAGCAGAGCAGAAGCCTAGTATATAAGAACTGGATATTATCCCTTTAACTATCTTGCAAATTCTCTAGAGATAGTCACTGTGTTCAGTTTTAGAAACCAGCCAGAGCTGCGCTGTTGACGTCTAACTCCGTTATTCAGGCCCCCGTATGCCTGCGCGATTCCTTCATACCGTGAAGAGCAAGAGACACAAAAAGAAGGTGATGGGGAAAAACCAAACAAAATAAGTTTAGGAGTATGCTGAAAATACAGCATAGGGAGGTGAAAATACAGCGCTACAAATTCTTCATTATCAGTTGCATTTCCATCGCAGCTAGAGATGCCAACTGAGCTCAGGGCTTCATCCTATTGCCCGCTACACCAGAGATTTAAAATGAGACAAAGCCCTTTCTCTGAACTGCTCATCATCTGGGCAGGCAAGGTAGAAATTCACCCTGTTCTTCTACAGGTGAGGGAACGGAGGCATAAGATGACGTGATTTGCTCAGGGTCACACACGCACACATAGAGTCCATGGAAAAACATTTTTAAGGGGATGTCTACACTGCAAATAGAAGAGCCGTGTCAGAGCTGGCTTTGAACTAGCTAACTCAGGTACTGGTAGCAGTCTGGTCAAAGCAGCATAGAGCTCAGCATGAACTAACTTCCCCTGCCATCACCATCACCCCTCTCCTTGCCTGGTGTTTGGGGCATGAAGAAAGGGTGTGGTACACAGGGTGGGTGAGAGCCCCAGGAGGCACTTGGCATAGCAGTGGTAATGCCAAGCCCAAGGATCCATGTAGGAGGAAATGGAGAGTAAAGGGCAGTAAATGAGCTGGATTAGAGGAGCTGTTCTACACAGCCCTTCATTTAATCCTTTGCTTTCCTTTCATTGTTTAAATGGTTTAGCCCTTGTACATTTTAATGCTGCCTTCACAGAGATCCTGTTTCTTTCTTTCCTTCCGTTTCCCTCCATCCAGCTCCTTATAATCTCATTTCTTTTTTTTTTCTTTTCATTTCTGTGGCCCCGTCCCTTGTTCTCTCTCTTTCTCTCTCTAGTTTCCTCCTTTCTCTCTCTCTCTTTGTGCCCCTTATTACTCAAGAAGCTTTTGTTAGCACTGCCAACTGCATCAGTGTATAAGTGAGATTGTACTGTAAGTGAAGTTAAAAGTATTTCTATGGAGGGATATTTAATCATTTGAATCCTTGATAGGAGCAGCTCTTTTTATTTTCACTAGCTATAAATCCAGGCTCTGTCTAATCTCTGATCTCGACGAGGAGAGAATTAACCAACTGTGTGTGTGACTGGAAAGAAGGGACCACTTTTTCTGTGTGCGGAGTGGCGTTGCATAGGAATAAGGGCAGGAAGTGCTTTTCGGTCCGTGAAGTTCCCCACATTTTGTTCTGCTTGGAGTTTAGCCACTTTGTCCAGACTATCCAGAAAATCTTGGGATTAGAAGTGCCAAGATTCATGATTACTCATTTCCTTCCTCAGCTATAAGCTTGGCAGCAAGAGGTGGTTGACGTTCAGCAAACGAGTGTGGGCCAGGAGCTAGGATTCCCGGGTTCTTTTCATGCTTTTGCTGAAGTGATTTGTTGTGCCCTGAGGCTGCTTTAATCACAAGGACAAAGTTGGCAGTAGGGACCTCATTCAACAGCAACACCTAAAAGCACCATTTTCCATGTCTTCAGCTGACACATGAGCCCCTTTGTCAAGAGTCTTCATAAGGGTCCACTTAAAACTCCCTTGGTTTGAAATTTTACCATCTCCATGATAGTCCTGGCTTGTGTGTGAACGGCAGAGGAAAGCACATCAGGTTCTTTTGACTCTGATATGAAGGCTTTTCATGGCTCTAGTCACCTGAGGATAACTCTTTGCTAGGTGGAGTTGGGCTAGCTGGAGTTGGATATGCTCTTTGCTACCTGGAGTTGGATATGTCAGAGAGTTACCCTAAAGCAAAGGTCTGAAATACTTCATCAAGTTCCTTGGGATGGATATAGACCTACACTCCTATCCCAGTCTTCCTTGATCACATTGCCTAGGTGGGAGTGAGATAGGGACTAGCATTTCAAGGGGTGAAGGCATTTGGTATTGCATTTCCCTTGACTGCTGGAACAACGATGCTAGTTTAAACTGCATGGACCTTGCCTGTACTTCAAGAGCACTCACTAGGCTCCTGAAGCATAGTCACAGTAGTCTCTGGTTCAGGCTGAGGGGCACAGAGAAAACCTTGACTGGTTTGGATATGCTGTTTTAGTAGGAACGTGTGACCCAGTCTGGAGGGTCTTGTAGCAAGGGTGAGTCTACCAAGAGCTTCTAGAACTGAAGGTCCAGGGCTTGATCCCTGCTGTTAGCCTAGGTTGGATTATTTTGGGGCCCCAATGTCCCCTTCCACCTTGAATTTCCTTCCTCAGCCAAAGAAGGCAGGCATCCCTGATCATATCTTCTCCTCCCCGTGTTTCGAGTGCTTCCATTCTCTCCTCATCTATCCTTTCTTCCCTTCTCTGTCACAGAGACACTGATATCGTGTTTACCTCCAAAGCTGAAGTAAATACATTTATTTTCTAATGTGCATTTTCTTTTGTTGTCAACACATTTAAAAGAAAAGGCTCGAGACATCAAAGGTGCCAGCTAACTTAAAAATAGCAGCTCCCCTCTCTGAACCAGATGTCAGTGCTATACAAACTGGCCTCACCCTGGGCACTGCCTATCTATTTTTCATACTTCCTGAGTGTTTAGCTGGGGGAACAGAGTCCCTGGAGAATGGGTGAGATGAGCCTAGTGCGAAGGTATGTTATCATGCAAAAGGGCCTCATTTAAAGGAAATTGCCTTCCATTTGCCTCCACTTCAATGGGAAATCTTGGTTATTCTGCATCCAGATCTGTCCTAAATGCTGCTCTGAGTATGTCAGAGGGGCTGTTTTCCATGGTAGTATAAAGGGTTTTCACAAAAGGGGGGCAGCATCTTGAGGTGATCAATGCAATTGCTACACTTAGAAAAAACTGCAGCCCTCATGATACCTGAAGCAATGGGGATAGGACCATGAATTACCCATGATCGACCCACTCTGGGTTGGAGAGTACTTCATATTTTGGGGTATCAAAACATGGGTGCCCCTCATCTAGGTCACTGGTAGAGCAGCTTTCTGTAGACAAGAGAGCATGCATCTATCCATCTAGGAGGGATTTGAAGTCTTTAACTACCTGAAGGGTGGTTACGAAGAGGATGGAGCTGGACTGTTCTCAGTGGTGGCAGATGACAGAATAAGGTGCAGTGGTCTAAAGTTACTGCAAGGGAAGTTTAGGTTGGATGTTAGGAAAAACCTTTTCACTAGGCAGGCGGTGAAGCACCGGAACAGGTTACCCAAGGAGGTGGCGGACTCTCCATTCTTGGAAGCTTTTAAGGGCCGGCTCGACAAAGCCTTGCCTGGGATGATCTAGCTGGGGACAGTCCTGCTTTGAGCAGGGGACTGGACTAGGTGTGACCTCCTGAGGTCCCTTCCAACACACATTTTCTATGATTCTACCTTGCCAGGACTGTCATTTAGCCCTTTGTTTGAAAAGTGCTTTGAGGCCCTGGACTAAAGGCACCTGAGCTAAGCAGACCCCTCTCCTGCACTGACCCTTCATTCTGTACCCAGGGCTGTCCTCCTCTCAACCTCATGCAGTCCTTTAGCCTATTCTCCTTGTCTGTGCATTTCTGTTTAACTACCCCATCAGATAAAGAGTCTTTGCTCCTGGGATCCCTGGGCTGGTGTAACAGGGGCACAAGACCAGCTGAACCTGCAGCTGCTTCAGGACTTGAACACCAGGAGGATGCTTCCATGCTGGGAACGTGACCTGGTCAGTGTGTGCATGGGGGGAGGCTATCAGGATGGCCTGTGTGAAAGCCTAGTACACAAATGACAGGGATGTTTCAGTCTAAGTTTGATGTGTATTAGCAGAACTGTATGTGGAGGGTCATATTTGCACTAACAGCCAATACTGTATGTCACAATTAAGATGTCCCAGCAGAACTGTATGTGAGAAGCCTGCCAGATACCGCATGGCTCTAACCTTTGTCATCTCTCTATCTTATCCACAGGGTCTAAATTTCTCTCTGCCAGGGGTTTGACTTGTCCTGAGGCAAATGGCTTCTTTGCACGGGGCACGTGGAGATCAGCATTTGTCGTGAGCGTGTGGCTAAGGGATGAGAAATGACTGCATATCTTGGATACCATCCTTTGCACGATGCAGGGATTCCTGCCCTCCCTCCCATGTGTCTGCAGATAAACCTTCCCACCCCCTGTATTTTTATGGCCTCAGAGTTTGCAAGGTCACCACAGAAAATGAGATTCGCTACAGGAGCACAAAGCCGTGATGGCTTTGGGGGGGAGGATTTTTCCCCACTTTCTGGAGTTGCCAGAGTCATGTGCTCTGCTGGGCAGTTCTCGGCAAAAGTGGATGATCAGTCACTGTCACCAAGTGGTGGGGGAGGTACGGAAGGGGGATGCCGAGTTTGCACAGAATACTCATTGCATAGTGAGATTCACACAGCTGTTCTGCTCCCAATGTAAATATGGACAGCCCCATTCATCACTAGCCTTACTTCCTCAGCACACGTCCAGGAGAGTGGGATGATTTAGTGCCTGCAGCTGGAACAGGCACTATGTTTCTCTAAAACAGCAGCATTTAAAAAATGGGAACGTTGTGTGCATGTGCGTGGAGGAATCTGAAGTAGAGAGAGGGTATGAAGCTTGGAGGAGAAAGCCCAGCATTAGGTGACCTGTTAAAGGGAATCTCTACCCTTCCCTGTCCCTATTTTCATTCCCTGCACTAAGTAATCTTATTTGCCTTTGGATAGTGCCGAGGGACTTCCATCAAAGAGGTGAGCTCTGTTGTACTAGGAGCTATATGTAGGAGGTCATTTCTACCCCCGGCAGCTCACAGGCTACATTAACGCCATGTCCCAATGACAGAAGACAAGAAGCAAGTGGGGGAAGAGGAAGAGGTATTGCACTAAAGCAAGTCATCCAGGTGTTAGTGGCAGAAGAACAAGGCCTACAGGGTCACCAGAAATGGTGGATTTAATGGGTACTAACCAGGAGAGCAGTAGATGGAGCCTGGTAGGTGCTGGGGAAGTTTACTTGAAGAAAGGCTGTTTTCAACCTCTTTCTGATACCACAGTATCTCAGCTCTTCACAGTTTTTACTGGATTCTGTCCCTGCAACACCCTGAGAGGTGGGAAGTACCATTTCCCCCATTTTAGAGATGAAGATAAAAGCAAGGGCTCACTTAAGTGACTTTATCAACACACCACAAAGGAAGTTTCTGAAAGAACCAGGAAATGAACAATGGTTTGTCCACCGTGGCTTCCACTAAACCATCATTTCATGCCTCACACTGTCATTGTGTGTCCAGTTTTGGGACCCCCACTACAGAAAGTAAGTGGACAAATTGGAGAAAGTCTAGCAGAGGGCAATGAAACTGGTGAGGGGGCTGGAGGACATGGCTGATGAGCGGAGGCTGAGGGAACTGGGCTTATTTAGCCTGAAGGGGGGTTCAGAAGAGGATGGAGCTGGACCATTCTCAGTGGTGGCAGATGACAGAGCAAGGAGCAATGGGCTCAAGTTGCATCACAGGAAGTTTAGGATAGATATCAGGAAAAACCTGTCACTAGGAGGGTGGGTAGTAAAACACGGAAACAGGTTACCCGGAGAGGTTGTGGACTCTCCCTCTTTGGTGGTTTTTAAGACCCAGCTACACAAAGCCTTGGCTGGGATGATCTAGTTGGGGATGATCCCGCTTTGAGCAGGGGGTTGACCTCCTGAGGTCCCTTCCAACCCTCATTTTCTATGATTCTGTATTGACTTCCTGATTTCAAGGAAACTTGAGTCAGGAAGCAATTGCTAGGGAGCTGAAACAGCATCAGATCCAACAGGACTAGGAGGATTCTGCTGGGTTAATGTTCCCAGTCCCCTGCTCTCACAGGGGGCCATGCCATCTAGTCCCTTTCCTGATCAAGCTCCACCTCAGAAGTAGTTAGGGAGCTTTTGTCTCCACTACCCCTGTTTGAAGGCTGCTCTAGAATGTCTCTGCTGTGCTAGTTAGGAACCTTGTTCTAATTTTCAGCATACATTTATTAATGGACCTTTTATAATAATTTGTTCTTATGCCAACATTGTCCTTTAGCTTAAGTAGGCAGGTGATTGAGGGAGCATGGCTTACTCAGGGCAAGGCAGGAGGCCCAGGAGTGCTGGCTGCAGAAGTAGCTACAGCAAGAAGGGCAGGGCTGAGGGTGGTGGAGGAGAAGCTGAAGAGACAGGTGGGAACTACATTTCTTTTATGTAGGATGAGCTGTGCACCAGAAGCTGAAATGGCTCAGATTGGCTGCAGGGTGGGGGTGGTTGGCAGCCTGGGTTTGGAGGAGATGTGCTGCTGGAAGTGCTGAAGCTCCAGGACAACCTTTTAAAGTAAATTAGAGCTGGGGGTAATCCCCTGGAGGCTGCGTCTATACAGTTCCCAGTATAGGATCCCTTAGGAAAACTGCGGTAGTGATGTCCATGTACTGCACTTGGTTAGCAGACTTTGCAGGAGCATGTCCACAGATTGGTAGGGGGTAGAGAGTTTTGCCCTAGGATTAATCAGCTGGGCTCTTGGAGCCCTGTCTCCATTATATGCACTGATTTGTACCTTCCAGCTCCGGAGTGGCGATGGCATGAGCTGCAAAAAGTCCCAGTGCTGTTGTATCCTCCCCTCCGGCATTTCTGTGCAAAGCTTTCTTGCTGCCCCTGGCACATTGTAGCAAGTCTCTTTTGTCCCAGTGGGCACCTGCCTCTCGCTCTTGTCCATCTCAAAGGCATGCATGCGTGTGGTGCGTGTGGTTTGTTCAGGCAGTGCTAATTACGCCCTTGACGCAGAAAAAGAACTGCTTGTGTCTATAACAGCGCAGAGGTGAGGGAGGTTAATTAACTCAGAGGAAGGATGCTGAGTGTCCCTACATAACACCCCCTTCCATATGCATTAGCTCTGGGGACTGAAGATCCTTTTGTTTAACTAAACACAGCTTGCAGCACTTTTGCTTCCTCCCTCCTCCCTTCCCAGATGTCTGAAGCTGATGGAGCTCTGGCCTCGGATGGCTTTGGCAAAAAGGCCCCTGAAGGCAAGGCAGTCTCTTTGTAAGATGTGCACACCCAACATCCCCTGGCAGTTTGGCCATGGCCTGCCCCACTGACAGTCCAGGAGAAGAGAGTACATCATTTTGTGCAAGGCCAGCTGCCAAAGGCTGCAGGATTTGGGGCTATCATAGCCAGATTTCTTAAGGAAAGGCAGAGAGAGAGAGTTCTGGGCATGCTCCTCATTCCCTCTCCACATATCTGTCCTACTGCCCTCTTCTTTTCAGCCTCCCACAACTTGTTCCAGCAATATGAGCCATTATCCTTTCTTTGCAGGCAGTGTGGTCTGGAAGCTGGGTGCTGGATTGGCAACAGGGAGCACCATGTTATGCGCCCAGCTGCCACGTGACTTTGAGAAAATTCCCCTTCCTGCCCATGTGTTTGTCTATTGGGAGCCTAAGTTCTTTGGCATAAACACTGTGCCTTATTGTCTTGAACAGTGCTGAGCACTACAGGGCCCCTGGGGCTACTGCAGTATAAAAAGTCATACTGCTTTAATTTAGAGACACCGCAGGGAGATAGACAATGCCAACACACAGGGACACAAGTCTCAATCAAGTGACTCTGTGGAAGCCAGTGACAGTATTTGGCTTGCCCCCGTCTCTCCAGCCCTATCTTGTTCCCATCTCATTCTAAGCAATTACAGGTCTCTCAGGAAAGTTGGTCTTGGTATTACAGTGGAAATTTTATACAGGTTTCACAAGAATTTATTAGAAAGGATTTGCTTTCTGTGCAGTCATTAGTTTAACAAGGTACTTGGCCCATCTCTGTCTTTGGAACTGCTATTGATCATTTTACAAAAGGAAGATTAGTGTACGCACACACACACACACACACACACACACACACACACACACACACACACACACACACACACTTGTGTTTTCATCCTAGATGTTAACATTTCAGCTTAAGCACTCTTTAATCATTTTAACTGTATTGGCCCAGACTAATTATAACAGGGCAAACCAGGCTGTCCACAAGAGAGATATACCTTGTAATTCTAGTGAGGAATGGAGGTGGAGAAATGCAACTGATCAACGCAACGTGTTTGATTCAGAATGAGCACTGGAAAGTCACATCCTCAGCTGGTAGAAACGGCCAGAGGGCTGTCAACTTCAAATTGGAGGCACTGATTAGCATCACTAGAAGATCCTGTCTTGAGTATTTTCATTTTGCTTACTTATTTGGATTTGGGTGACATGGAATATAATCTTGTAAGATGATCCCAAAGTGTGTGAGCAACTGTGCTAATTGACAGCACAAATACTATGGCTAAACTAAGCAGAGCCCGCTGCCTACTGTTGCACAGTACCAGCTCTGCTTGGGCTGCTCTTATAGTGGGAAGAGTCTGGGGTTTGGAGCAGCTCCAAGGCAGCTCTCACACTTTTGGAATTACCAACATTATTGCATGTGCCTTAGGCTGTTACATCCAGAGAGACTCAAACTCTGAAATCGAGATCTGGGTCCAAGTGTCTAATGAAGAGGAAGGTTTGTGTCTGAAGCCAGTGGTTGGATCAGTAGTCCAGGTGTTTGGAGACCTGGGTTCAGTCCCTTACTTCGGCACGTGTGTGCTGTATAATTGTTGGCAAGCCACTTTGATTCTGAGTTCTGCATGCGTTAGAGCAATGCTCTGATCCCTATTTTATCTCTAAGGGGTGACCATGAAGTGCTTTGAGATCCACTGCGGAAAGTGCGAAGTTAGAATGAATATGGCTGTTATTTCACCCAGCTGCAAAACACGGCTCTAGATCTTGCTTCAGCATTTGATTCTCCCCAAAGATGAAGAGTGTTTGGATCCAGGGTTTTGGTTCAGAAGTCAAGGCCTTCCTTAATGTATTTGTTTTGAACAGGACATAAGTGGCAAAAAACCATTTCTGTTCCTTTCAAAATCCTGTTCCTGACCCGGTTATAAAAGCTGGATGCTCTGATCACATGGCCTGTGGTATCTCCTTTCTTGGATGTATGTGCCTGGTACATAAGCATCGCCTGAGTCATGGCCAACCAGCTCTTTGCCTGGCAAACATAGGAGAGAAGGCAAGTTTGGAAGGAAGTAAATAAATTAACTGCTTAATAATTCTAAACTAGCAGTCTTTGCAGAGCGGCAAGATTGGGTCTGCCTGGAATATATTAGCAGCCTTTGGGGAGCCTGCCTCTTCTGGCATACAATCTGGAGAGAGGGGAAGAAATGAGATAGTTAACATGATATCAGGGTGTGTGTTAAAGTTCTAGCATTGTATTTTGAGAGCCCAGGGACCAGAGAGATGGGGGAATGAAGTAAAAGTGTGGTGGCTGAACACCATGCAGGGCATTACTCTGTGTGCATGCATGTGTGTGTAATATCAACTAAGTGAGGGGGAAAAGGCATAAAAATCAGTCCTGTTTCAGGAAAAGCACTTAAGCCTCTGCTTAGCTTTAAGCAGGAATATAGGTCCCATTGACTCAGAATTAAGTGCATGATTAAGTGAGTTCCAGAAAAGGTTGGTTTCTTGAATTGGGGTCTAAACTGGCTCCAAAATACCTCCTTCCACCCTGCCTAAGATGAACTGGTTATCTCATTCATCTAGAGTACAGGAGTCCCATCCCATCCCACTGACTCACACTCCTTGTAGCAGGTAGGCCTCCTGCTGTACACCATTAGGTCACTAGCTCATAGGGACCAGCTTTCTCACAAGTGATCATGTGCCCGAATTTGAACGTGATGAGGGCCAGCTTCATTTTGAACTGACTTGGAATGGCAAGTGGAAAATAATACCTTTTCTTCCATATGTTCCCAACTGCATGACATTTTCCCCCATTCAGCTTCAGGCCTGTGCTATGGTACAGGTTACATCAGGCAGACAGGCATGGACACCATTCACACCTTTTATAGCGTATTGAAAGACTTTGAAACTCATGATGCTGCCAGGAGTCAGCCTGTTTCCAGAGCTGGCTCTATGTGCATGCTCATCAGGATGGAGCAGGCAGAAGCTTCTTTTTGTTTTCAATTACCCTGGTAATCTCTGTTCCTTCCCTTTCCCAAACAACAGTGATTTTCTTCTTGCCTCCTTCTATTTCCCTTCCCCTCTTTGCCACGTCTCCTGCTGCAAATGACTCAGACTGTTTACAGAGAAGGAAAGCTAATAGAAGGCAGAATTTAAGCCACGCCAGGACTGCTTTACATGCTGACAAAATCATTCCCCCCCCACCCCCGTTAAATATTCATGGCACTCAGATTTTCAGATACAAAGGTACATTTTGTTTCCAAATGTGCTGATCCAGAACAGGCTTCTCTGAATTGATTTTCTTTCCCTCCCACCTGCACAGACATGAGCATCCATACTTTTCATGTGATACAGTCTGAATACCCCCTTGGTTATGGCAGTTTGGGGGGGTTGCTTTTGGGTTTTTGTTTGTTTTTACAATTGTTGTTTGATATGTATGGCCTGGGTTGACTTGTGCAAAGTTGTTATTTATTTATTTTTTTTGCATTGTACAAATAGTGTGTCAACATCTTCCTGTGGCCTAGCCTCTTGTTAATCCCATAAAACAAGGTGCTTTAACAGAGGCCCCATACATAACTGACATTTGGAATATTTGTAATTTTGAGACAATATTTGCATAGGTTGCTAAAGCAAAGCTCTTGTACCAAGTGACAGATTACAGGCAGCTGAAAGCACAATGCAGGCAGCAGTATTTAGTATTTAGCAGGGGAAGGAGTGGAGGGGGGGCAGTATCCATTAATCCAGGACTGTGTATTAACAGACACATAAGGCAAACAAAATAAAACAAGGCAAGTGGAAAATAATATTGTACACAGCATTTTTAGATCTGAACTGGACTTGGATTGGAGTTTGTATAGAGTTTGAATCCAGAGGTTTGGGTTGTACCCAGCTCTGACAGCTTATTCTACATTAGGAGCCTGATTTTCCAAAGAATTACATTCTAGAGCTGGTTGGGATTTAGGAACACAAAATGGATGAGGGGATGCTAGGCCACTGATTTTTAATCCCTTGTGTAAGTTGCTTTCTGTGAAAAACATTAATGAAAAACAAAACAAAACAGGTTCCCATCAACATTTTCCAATTAATCTTTGTGTTGATCACCCCAAACTCAACAACATCTCTCTCTCTCTGTCTCTCTCTGTCTCTCTGTCTCTCTCTGTCTCTCTCTGTCAAAGAAAACCTGGAATATATTAATTAAAAAACACTTTTTGCAAAAACTTCATTTTTTAGAAAACCTCATTTTACCAGAAAACCATGTTGCTAAAAAACTGTCAGTCAGCTCTCCACATACATTAAAGAGAAGTCATATTGATGGATGAAGGTAGTGATTCTGTGGGGAGCAAGTATTGACTAGGTGGGTTGAAACCTTTCAGCCAAAGGCATAACTTATCCTATTGGTGCCCTGGGCAGTGTGGAGAAACAAGCGCTTGCTTGCCTGTGCAAAATGGGTATTTCTGTTTGACACTTGCCCTTCTCAGGGGCTGGACAACCTTAGAAAGTTTGATAAACTAGTTGATACTGTCTTATCATAAGGTGCTGATTTGAAAGCACTCGGAAAAGATAGTCCTCAGAGCCTTGTCTTGTTCAGAGGACATGAAGTGATGACCTTAAATCTAAATCCTAGAGGGCACGTGCCCATAAGAATTTTAATGGAATGGAAGCACCATGCCCAACTCCTTTGGTGAAAAATCAGAAGAGGTGAAGTCTGTATCTTTAAAAGGCTCTATTTAAAAAAGCTGGACATGTACAAGTCCATGGGGCCAGACAGGATGCACCCAAGGGTGCTGAGGGAGTTGGCTGATGTGATTACAGAGCCACTGCCCAACAGCTTTGAAAACTAATGGCAATCAGAAGAGGTCCTGGATGATTGAAAAAAGGGCAAATATAGTGCTCATCTTTAAGAAAGGGAAAAAGGAGGATTCAGGGAACTTCAGACTGGTCAGCCTCATGACAGTCCCTAGAAAAATCATGGATCGGGGCATCAAGGAATCCATTCCTAAGCACTTGGAGAAGAAGGTGATGAGGAACAGTCAGCATGGATTCACCAAGGGCAAGTCATACCTGATCAACCTGATTGTTTTCTATAATGGGATGACTGGCTCTGTGGATGCAGGGAGACCAGTGGATGTGATACACCTTGACTTTAGCAAGGGTTTTGATATGGTCTCCCACAACATTCTCACAAACAAGCTAAGGAAGTCCAGGTTAGATAAATGCTCTGTAAGGTAGACAGAAAACTGATTGGGTCATAAGGTGCAGAGGGTAATGTTTCATTGTCTACTTGGCAGCCAGTCTCAAGTGGAGTGACCCAGGGGTTTGTCCTAGGGCTGGTTTTATTCAATAACTTAATCGGTGACCTCGAAGATGGGATGGCGCGCACCCTCAGCAAGTTTGCAGATGACACCAAGCTGGGGGGAGTAGTAGATACATGGAGGGCTGGGGGGTAGGGTTAGGATTAGGGTAACCTAGAAAAATTAGAGGATTGGACCAAAAGAAATCTCATGAAGTTCAACAAGGACAAGTGCAAAGTGCTGTGCTGCACTTAGGATGGAAGAATCCCATGCACCGGTACAGCCTAGGGACCAACCGGCTAAGCAGCAACTCTGCCAAAATGGACCTGGGGGGTTAAAATGAACAGTAAGCCAAATATGAGCAACAGTGTGTCCTGGTTTCCAAGAAGGCTAACAGCATACTGGGCTGCATTAGTAAAAGCATTGCCAGCAGATTGAGGGAAGTGATTAGTTTCCTCTATGCAGCACTGGTGAGGCCACATCTGGAGTACTGTATCCAGTTTTGGGCCCCCCACTACAGAAAGGATGTGGACAAATTGAAGAGAGTCCACCTTGTGCCACTGCTAGTTGTCCCCAGGGAATGCCTGTGCCACACGTCCTCTGGTGTGCATCAGGTTACCCCTGGTGGGGTAGGGGAGGCTGGGGTCAGAACTGGACTTTGCCCAGCAGCCTTACCTGGGGTCCTGGGAGCCTCCTGGGGCTGCAGCAGGGGCCGTCCTGTCACTCGGAGCCTGGCTGGCAGCCACAGCATGGCTCCAGCTGACCCGGCTCCAGGTTTGAACAGTGTGTGCTGCCCTCATGTGCGCCGCTTCGCTTTTTCTGTTGGGTATTTTTTTTACCCCTGTATATACAGGGGTCAAAACCCTTCTCCGCCTTCCCCAGTGCTTCTCCATTGCAGCACAGAGAACAGCTGAACATGTGGTATGTGGCACCACAGATGTGTCTGCAGTGCCACATACTACCTGGCGGCACTCGTCTGGACACATCCTGTGTATGGCTGTGGCAGCAGCAGACTCTTGGGTGTGTTGGGGTAAAACTCCCTCAGCTCCCCCTCCCTCCTCTCCAGGTTGCCAAAATTCCTAATTATGCTTCTGCTGCAGAGAGAGTGAGGGAAATAGAGAAACCTAGTATCGTAGCCAATGCTACTAAGGGACACAGCATGGTAACAATTCAGTTAGGTTGGTGCCTCTTTTTGGTGTGTGCTTGTCTGGATAATGGTTTCTCTCGCGGGTGGTAGTCTTCCGAGGCATGATGATCTTCCTTTTTTACCTTTCTGATTGCCAAATATCAGTGTCGGACTTTATTTGTATTCTCATCTTCATTGTTGTCATTGTTATCTGTGTCTCCTCTGCCCTATGCAGATAGTTTTATTATAGCCTGGCAGTTGCCTCACTGTAGTTCCTCCCTAAATCTTCTAACTCAAACTGCCTAAACTTAATTTCTTTGAATGTCGTGTGCCACATCTCATGTAAAGGTGATTTTTTTTTTCTAGGAAGTTTGGAGAGGTCAGAAAAGCAGTTTAAACAAGTATTTCCCTATTGCCGACTTCATGATGCAGAGGACATGGGTTTCCTGCAGTTGAGCATGGCAAAAGGCAAAATAATTCTAAAGCAACTTCCTGCTTCCCCCTAACCCTGCATTTAACCAGCATTCAAGCTATCCTACAATGTAAATTAATATAATCCCTAGGAAATCATTCAGCTGGTCCCAGATTGCTGGGACGCATCACACTCATGCCTCCAGCCTAACCCATATGCTAGACAAGGGAAGTGGGTGATATAGTGTTGGCAAGAGATTTGGCTGTATCTGCCAGCTAAGGATTCCACCCTGACAAGAGTATCTGTAGGTCAGAGGCACAATTTGTCTTCCTGTGCATTGAAAAGGTCCAGCAAACTCCATATCATACAATCGTAGAATCATGGAAAATTAGGTTTGGAAGGGACCTCAGGAGGCTGTCTAGTTCAACACCCTGCTCAAAGTAGGACCATCCCAGTCAAAGCTTTATCTAGCCATGTCTTAAAAACCTCCAAGGCTGGAGATCCCACAACCTTTCTGGGTAACCTGTTCCAGTGTTTCTCCTAGTTCGAAAATTCATCCTAATATTTAACCTAAACTTCCCTTGCTGCTACTTGAGATCATTACTCATTGTTCTGTCCTCTGGAGATTAGAGGTTGTCATGGTCCATGCCACGGAAACCACCACGAAATTTTCACTAATTGGAAGCTTCAGCAGAGAGACCAAAGACTGAACAGGCCACAGAGGTTGACTTTCCTTCTTCTGTCATGTCAGTCCAGTACTAAAGTTATTAGAAAAAAAAAGGATAGCCACTGTCCACAGGTTGTTGTACACATAGCTTCAGGACTTGTAACTTGGTACCATCAGTGGGTAGTGGTCTACAGGAGCACTAGGATGTATCTGTGCTACAACTGTGGAGTAAGAAAAACTCCAATCAAGAATCAGAGCTCTCCAATCAAGAATCAGGCAATGGAAAAAATGCAGAACAATATATTTACAACCAATGACTGATTTGGAAATGTGTTGAATTATATGACATTGTATTATTAGGAATGGATGTATTTGAGGGCAGTGCAGAAAGCCTATTTAGAACCCAGGACCTACCCTGAGGACTTGTCTACAGGAAAAAGGCGTTTTGGGTTTGTTGGCACTAGATTTATGACCTTATTCTGGGGGGACCAAAGACCCTCAGACTGACCATGATCTTTCCATTTGATAATAGGCAAATTTTTTGCTACACAGTGACAACAGAAAGGAATAATACAAGCACTTCTATAGCTACCAATCCTAGGGCTGTTATCAGAGTCAAGATACATCCGGCCAGGATGTGAGCTTCACTCTGAGGTTCTCTCTTGAATGTCAGATGTTACCAGCCTGCAAGTTGGAGGCTGAGGCCCACCCCTCTCCTCAGTGGGGTGGAGAATACAGGCTGTTGGTATGCCCTCTGTCCACGGTGGCCTCATGTTCCCCACTCAGAGACCCTTTGCTGTTCTAAAGGCCCTTCTTTTGTATCCTTTTCCCCTCCTGAGGACTCCTCATCCATGGGCATTGCTCATTGGTCTTTCTGTGGTTGTCATACCGTCCACATTCTGTTCTGTCAAAATACTCCTTTGTTTCACAAGACCATCACATCACATGCACACATCCTAATATGGGCTTTCTGGGCCTTCTCCTAATTTGATCTGTTCCCCCAAAACTGGAGTTCTCAAGGCCCTCCCAGCCTTGGGCCTTGTGAGCTGGCTCCACCTGATCTCATGTTATGGAACAGTGTAGTACCTGCCACCAGCTTCCCAGGCCATGTGTATATCTGTTGGCTTTGTTGCTTGCCTGGGTTAGACACCCTGTCTGCTTTGAAGGCTGTGTGAAACTGTGAGAAAACCAGGCCTTTAGAAATCAGTTAACCCTTGCCGTTGCCCTGGACTGTTATTCTAATGTGTATATATATTTTACCAACAAGCCAATTTGCCAAAAAAACCCCTCTAAATACCATTTTCTAGCCACCAGGGTTAACTTAGTTTAAAATTATGTAACTTAACAACAATTTACATCAGGAGACATTACTTTACAGTTAGGGCTGGCAGGTTCTGGAATGGGCTCCCAAGTGAGGTGGTGCTCTTTCCTGCCCTGGGGGTCTTCACGAGGAGGCTGGACAGATATTTGGCTGGGGTGATATGACCCAAGCACCTGTTCCTTCCTGGGACAGGGGGTTGGACCTGATGATCTGTTTAGGTCCCTTCTGACCCTAAGTACTATAATACTATGATACAATTCCTCACATAGGTATTTGTTCTGTCACATATGTGCCCTGCATTACCGTGATTCTTACTGTTATTGTTGTCATTATTTGTATTGGAGTAGCACATAGGACCTGCAGTCATTGGCAAGGTCCTCTGTCAGGGCCAGTGCCATACAACTAGAGCAAAACAATAGTGCATTTCATAATATTAAGCTGGAACCATTTTCTAATCAAATGCAAACTCAACTGAAATAATTTTGCTTTCAGTTGTAATAAGACTTTCAACTCAGCCTTTTTCCCTCCATTTAGCTAAATTAGGTTAAAATAAATTCTTAAATTATAATGGTCAAGCTTTCCCATGTCAGTGGATGCATCTACATGAGATGCTACATTGCTGTAGCAATGAGCTCTGGTGATGTAGCATTGGTGGGCATGAACTCTGACACTGATGCTACCATGCAACAGCAATAAGCTACTGCACAGTAGTTCATAATTACTGTGCAGTAGGGTTGGAAATGACCCATGTGCCACTGGGACTGAGCAGTTATGAGAGTGACTGTGCAGTCATTTAACATTTTTAAAGTGTGTGAGCTAAAGAAAACACTAAATGACTGTGCAATAACAACGGTGCAGTTGGGTGCATGTGTAGATGCACCCAGCAAGATCAAAATTGGGGTAGAAGGTGTGAATAAGCTACCTGGGCCCACAGACTTCCTCAATAGATTTGATCCATTCCCCATAGGCCAGCATTGTGTAAACTTTTAGAAGCTGAGCACCATCTTCAGGAAAGAAACCATTTCATACATATGGCCCAAAGGGACCACTGGATCATCCAGCTTGCCTCTCTGCATAACACAGGGTATGTCTTCGTGAAATGGTTACTGTGCAGTAGCATGCTGGTCAAAAATCTTACTAATACGCTACAGCACAGTGTTATTAGGCTACTGAGCAGCAAGCATCACAAAAAATCCCACGTGCCAGTGCTACTGTGAAGTAACTGTAGTTACTGTACATTTAGTTAATACTTCATTAAGCAAATACTAAACTAAATGCACAGTAACTACTGAGCATTAATGAATGTATAGGCATGCCCACAGGCCACAGAATTTTATGCCGGAATCCCTTCATGGAGCCTAGTAACCACCACTTGATTTGAGAATATCTTTTGGAAGGCAGAGAGTCCCAACTTGAAGACACACCTACATATCCCTAATGAAGAGGATCCACCGCTTCCCTGCTCAGCTTGCTTCAGTGGCTAATCTCCTTCATGGGTAAATATGTGGGCCTTCGTTCTAATTTGAATTTGCCTGGCTTTAACTTCCAGCAATGGATTCTTATACTTTTTGTTGCTAGATTATGGAAAACTTTAGAGCTCTGTACAGTCTTCCTGTGAGGATGTGTGTACAGAAAAAAACTAGTCTCTTCTGAGTCGTCTTTACATTTCCTTTACAACTGCATCATTGTTCCAAAAAGCCTTCCACCGCAATAATTTTATATATCTTCCATGCACTCTGGCTTCACTTTTCATGCCCTTCCCTTATGGCACAACGCATTGCTTTAGGAAAAGTTTCTGTACTCTATTCTCCCTCTCTCTCTCCTGTTTTGAGATAAGGTCCCTGTGCTTGCTGTGTAACAGTGGATGGCTTAGCATGCATGTGAACGCTGAATGCTATGTGGAGATGCTCAGGACCTGAGAGCTAGTTTTGAACACTGCACAGGGATCCCTAGAAGCTCACATCCTCTTACATGAACTTTATCAATTGATTTGTTTTCTAGTGGAGAAAGAGGTGGATATATACCACCCTGCATGTAGTAATGAAATTTGCTTCTGATGAGAGAGAATCCATCCCGAGAGGAAGCACAGCCAAAAAGCACATTCATTACCCCTTTCACCCTATGCCAAGCATTAAAAGAACTTAACTGTTTTAGTGCAATTGGCCTTTATGGTGTATCACAGGTTCCATGATGGACGAGTCGTTAAAAAATAAATACAGAGGTAATGATGGTAGCAATCACACAAAGCAATTTTCAGATATAATAAAGAGTCTCCTGGATCTGTACAGCTTGCGATACACTATTGATTTCTTGCCTTCTTTATTGCGCTTCACTCCTCCTAGCTCATCGGAGCCCCATCCCCGATGATGCCTAGTTTGCCAGCCAACAGTGCTGACAAGCAACCATGAATTATTAACATGAAGGAGCCCTTTAATTGGATGAGCCATGATTAATAATTTATCAGAGGTGCTGCAGAGAGAGGAAGGCAGGGAAGTTCATGCAGTTTCTGAGGACAGCAAGGGTTGGCCCCTTGGGTGGCAGCGTGGAGAGGGGGACCCAGGGGGAATTTGGAGGGATGCTCTCTGACCCCTCAAGTAGCCTATCACACTTTTGGTTGCACTTCTCTGAGGGAAGGGATGACATGAAGGCCTGGAGAGGCCGTGAGGTAAGAAATAGGCTGTTGTAAGTATGACCTTCCTTTTGCAGGTTTCTGGGCCGTGTCCCTGCCTGTGAAGTACAAGGCACCGTGCCTTGTGTTTGCAATAAAAAGAAACCACCCCAGGAAGATAAATATCTTAGAAACACATTTGTGTCCCAGCTGTGGCAACTCTCACTGATACTCCACAAGCAGAGCTAGTATCAGGTTTCAGTCATGATTTTTCTCATTGTGAATATACTGGAATAAATGTTAACAGAGCCAGGCTGGGGTATGGGAGTGAAGTTGCTGAGCTCATAACAACAACAGACTTGCTGCTCCCAGGATTTAACAACAAATTACCAACACTGTGTTGTGCACATTCCTTCTGGCTTCAAGCAGGCAGGCAAGGCCATGGCCCATTAATATTAATTAATATTTACAATGCAAAGGGATCAATCAGAATCAGGCCTCTACTGAAGTGAAGACTGCATGGGCACACAAGAAGACATGCTGTCTGCCCCCAAAAACCTCTTTTGGGCGGGGGGGGATATTGATAACATCACTAAAGACATCTGTATGGCTTTGTAAAAAATACAAAAAAAAGAAGATTTAGTGCTGATGGAGTGCTCATTCCAGCAAGCTCCACCTGCTGTGTCCACAGGGCAGGCTCAGTAGGATGGACACAAGGCTGTGTGAAATGTTACTGGCTGTTTCGTTTTGATGCTGTTTCAACTCGTTTTGAGCTTGAAACAGCAAAATCAAAATGAAATGAAGGTCTTCCAAACAGCATCAAAACAAAACAAGGGGCAGTTGAAATGTTTTGAAAGTTTTGAAACATTTTGAGTTTCAGAGCTGAAGCTGAGCTTGCCTACAGGGAAACAGAAAGTAAGGAAAGGGAGGGGGGAGAGGAGGGAAGGACTGCTCTTATATTGACTGTGTAGCTGGCCAGTGACTGTGATCCTTCCTGAGGTCCCTTCCAATCCAGTGCTCTGGGGGAGGGATGGAAAAACAGCATAAAAAGCAGCATTGTTTGAACTGAGCTGCTTTCTGCCTTGGGGTCAGTTACTGAGCTGTGTCTTCCAGCAGCTCAGCAGCAGTAGGCAACAAAAGCTGACCATTCATTTCCTACTTGCTAGCCTAGCAAGTGGGATTCAGCAATACTTTTGCTTTAGTTTCTATACACTTTTATTATATTATTATATTAATTGATTAATTCCTTTCAATTGATTCCTCCCTCACAAATCCTCTTTTTGTTTGTGTTAGTCTATTTTGATTCTTTTCAAATCTGTGCTTTCTCTCACAGTGTGCATTCCATTCACTGTGCAGGGAAGCACAGCATAATTATATTGCATATTATCCTATAGAATTTATATAGGAAAACACATACATACATTTATTTGTTTTATTTTTACATTACATATATACAAACATATATGCATTACATAAATACACATACGTACAATTATCTTATCTACATATATTACATATGTCAGATAACATTAGAAGAAGATGAGACAGATTTTCCAGCACACCAAGGCAAAGACAAGACACTATGAAACACACCATGAATGCATGCTGGAAAGGCAGCTGGCAAGCCTTCAGGGAGGGGCAGAAGAGGGGGTAGAGGGAGAGCTGTAAGTCCACCCTGTATCCCCCCCAAACTGAGACACAGCCTCTTTTCTACAACAAGCAGACATGAGGCTTCCACTCAGTTGTACAGGCAGCAAGGAGAGGGGAGCAGTGCCAGTGCCACTGCCTGTGAGTCTGCATCCCCTCCAAGAGCACCACCATAATGCCCACCCCCACCACCATGACAAGTAGCAGCAGCATGACAGTCTCCTTCACCCCCATTTCACTTCCCATGCTGAGCCTTCCAGTGCCAGAGGAAGATGGAGCTGAGCTGGAGCTGAGTGCCCTAGCAAGGGAAATTCTGGGGAAGGAGGGGGAATCATCTGTGTTTGTGCTCCACACCCCTCAAGTTTCCCCTAGAGCCAGGTCTCCTCCCCCAGAAGGCACTTCAGAGGAGGCTGCCATAGAGGGTGTGGAGGCAAGTGGCTCAGCTGAGTCCACTCCTCCTGTTGCTGTGCCTTCTGCCTGCTGAGGAGGGGGGAAAGTGCAGCAGCATCCACACATGCACCCACACCCCAGAAAGCAGGAGGTAGTGTGGTTCTGGGATCATTTTGAGCTGGCAGATGATCCCACATACACTATCTGCCTGCACTGCTGAGCCAAACCAGCCAAAGCAAGGGAACGAAACACATGAGCACCAGGGGGAAATGATGCATCTCTGCAGGCACCAACCCCTTGCCCTTGCTCCTCCTCAGCCTGGCACCAGTGGGAGCATGCCCAAAGGGAAGTTCTCCTCTTGCTCCAAAGCCCCCATCCCCCCAAAGCGGAGGCAGGCCACCCTGGAACAGTGGGGGAAAGGTGGACAGAAAGGCGGATGCATTGCAAAGGCAAGCAAGATCACCCAGAGCACTGGGGAGATGCTTGCTGTGGATGTGCAGCCCTTCTCCTTAGTTGAGCATGGCCACGAGTTCAGGAGGCTCATGGCACTCATGGCCCCATCATACCAAGAGCCTGCATGCACCACCTTCAGCAGGATGGTGGTGCCATCCCTGTATAAGGCATGCAAGGAGTACTTGAGAGGAGGACAAGGCAGGTCCGCAAGTGGCCTTACACTTCACCTTGGACATCTGGAGCAGCCGGGTGGAGATCATGCATAACTCTCCCTCACATGGCACTGGTGCAACCACTCAGGCCATTGGTGGGCTCTCTCTCAAGCCAAGGTGATGGATGAGTACCACATGGCAACAGAGATTATGGTGGCTATGTACCGCTTGGTGCAGGGGTGGCTCATTGGGCAGGTTCTTGGTCACCGACAATGGGGCCAGTGTGGTCAAGGTGGTCCATGATGCCAACTTTGTTGGCATCTGCTATATGACACACAAGTTCCACCTCAGGGAACTTGGGTCAGGGATGTCTTAGAGGGGGACAGGGTTGTGGTGATGGCACCAGCATCCAGCACCACCAGCAAGCTCATTTCGAAATTCAGGAAGATAGCAGGCTACTTCCACTGGAGCTTCAAGGAGGGTAAAATGCTGCAGGACAAACAGAGCAGGGCTTAACGTCCTGCAGCACAATCATACAGGATGTGGCGACTTCAGTAGAATTCCACATACCTGATGCTCGAGAGGCTGGTGGAGCAACAGAAGGCCACCCATGAGATGGCCTTGCTTGGGGAGATTGGGATCAGTGCAACCTCCTTAACAGATTTGAGTGTGATACCATGTCCCAGATCTTGGTGGTTCCCAAGCCCATCCTTCCAGCAAGGTCATCACCCTCAGCACTGGTGATGCCCTCCTTATCCAGGTGATCCCAGTGAGGGAACTTCAGAGCGAAATGGAGAGCTTCCAGGGGATCAATGCCTGGCTGGGGTAAGCACTGTCATCAGACATGCAGGCACTGGTAAGGTGGCTGAAGGAGGGCATCAGGAAATGGCTTGATCCCTTGTAGTCCAGTACAGTCCATGTGCTGGCCACTATGTGTCACCTGAGGGTGAAGGGCAGCATATGCAGCAGCCAAAGCCTGAATCAGTGGATGAGGTGCTGGTGAAAAGAGTCAGGGAGGCAGAACAGCAGAGGTAGGGGGATGTGGAAGAGCGGGATCCACTGTCCCATGCCAGCATGCCATCCACCAGCCAGTCTCCTCCTCCACCACAGGTGCTGCCAATGTGGGCCAAGGGCATGGCTTCCATGGTGGGTCCAGAGGCACCAGACCCCACCATCAGGAAGGTAGTGCTCAGGCCTTGGTGTCTGCCTATCTCACCAAGGATGTGGAGGTGCTGCTGTGTGACCCCTTGGCCTACTGGGCAAGCCACAGCCAGATGTGGCCGGATCTGGCCATGGTTGCCCGGGAACACCTGTCCTGTCCACCGACCAGTGTTCCAAGTGAGAGGGTGTTCAGCATTGCTAGGGATGTAGTGACACCCCACTGCACCTCCTTGGATCCTGGTTTGGTGGAGCATCTGGTGTTCCTGAAGGTGAACCTCCCGCTGCTAGGGTTCCCCAAGCTCCAGGTGCAGATGGAGTGAATGCCACCCTCCTCACTCTGTCTGCACTTATTTCCTTTTTCATTTTTTAAAACCATTTAATGCTTCCTGCTCTCAGAGCTGGAGGGGGCACTCACTGCATCACCAGCCAGCAGGGGAAGAACATGTCCCTGCTGAGCTTCCATGCCAGGATAAACTTGGAAGTATGGGCTGGGACTGTGGGGAAGGAGGAGACCCCTTGGGTCCTGGGCATGACCACTAAAACTGCACTCTGCCAGGGTCAGGAGGCCTGGTGGGACTGCTGGCAGCATGCCCCAAAATGCCTGGAACTGAGGATCCCCCTGGTGAAAGGTGGGTAGGAGGCGCCATAACCTCCAGCCACCACATGCACACAGTCCTGGCTGGGGAAAGCCCAGACCTGTCACATCTTTGACAGGCCTGAGGCTTGCTGGTTGCAGTGGAGTTGTGAGGCACCAGGTGAGCTCAGCTTACCTGCTTGGGATGCCAGCTTTCGGGTTGAAAAACCCTTTGTCAGGCTGAGGAAACAGTTGCAATTGGTGTGTGTGCTGTTCCTGGATGAACCACTGTTCACAGATGAGCCTATGAACTGCAGTTCATCAACCTCCTAGGTACAGAAACTCACGCACTCAATATAGACATTGGAATTCTGACATACCAGGCATCTGACTCTCCAGGTACCTCTCCACTTTTACCTGCTCTGTTACATCCTGCTTCCCTCCCACCCCAGCTTGTCCCTCACCCCCTGACACCTCCATTTCCATTTTCACTGACTGGCTTTCTTGCCTACATTGCATGCCAGCCTCTGGCTTCTTTACTATTCCTTCCATCCAGGAACAGCACACACACCAACTGCAGGTGATGACTTCCCCTCCTCATGAAGGGTTTTTCAACCCTGAAACCTTGCTAAGATATATTTCTGTAACTATTCAGTTGGTCTACTAAAAGATACCAGATTAGATTGACCCAAATAACCTTGTCTGCCAGTGCCATGTCCTTAGACCAACATCCCTAGCACCTGTCCCTGGTCAGCTGACCAGAAGGAGGCAGGGCCCTGGGCACATCTAAGCCCCAGGGCTGGGGCTGGCAGGGAGAGTTCTCTGGCAGCTGCTGGAGAAGAAGCTCCTGCAGGAGAGGAAAGAAAGGCTCTGTGACAGTTTGGCTGCCTGAGATGCTGCTGGTGCTACTGTGCTGCTTACTAGTTATTACCTGTTGTTATTTAAAGTGGTGGACTGACTGAGGCTGTAGGGGAGGAGGAGACCTCATTGGGGCACACTACCGTGTCATGTAGAGGCCCCAGCACCAGTGAGGGCACACCTTAACACACACACAAGTCACACACGTCACAAGTTTTGCTTGTCAGCAGCTTGAGGTGCAGTTTCCCAGAAACCCCTGCACCTATCTCCTTGAAACTTGGCAGACTTTATGGCCTCAGCAGGGGCTACCATGCCTGCAGTTTTCACCCATCTGTGCCTTCACACTTACAAGTGACATGAGGTTTTGCTTTCAAGACTTTGAGGTGCAGTTTCCCAGAAACCCCTCCACCTATCTCCTTGAAACTTGACAGGCTTCATGCCCTCAGAAGGGGCTACCATCTCTGCTGTTTGCATCCAAATCTGCCAAAAAAATGACAAAGTTATAGGCAGTTTTGTTCTTCCCCATTGCAGCCTATGGGTAAAACGAAACATCAAACCAGCAAAACAAACAGCATCAAAAACAGTGAAACAGTTTCACACAGCCCTAAGGGACACCAGTATTGGGTTCTTTCAGTGACCCACTAAACCTGGGCCGTGTTACACAGTGTATATGGCCTGGATTTTCAGGTCAGACAGGATGATTGGGTCTTATACCCTCCAAAACATACGCTGCAGAATTTCACCCCCTTATTCCTCTTTGGAAGAAAGTGTGATGGATCCCAGGCAATAGGTCAAGCTTTGCTCTAGACTTCTGTTAAAGACTGTCCCCAGTTGACCCAGCTGATATTTAGACATTCAGGCTAGAGGGGTCAAAAGTGGGTGAATGTGATTTCTTCCACAGCTTCCCATTTGCTACATGGGAGGCAGAGGGAGGTAGCAGTTTACCACTGGGTTACACACCTATGGCCAGCTCAGCTGCTTGCAGTGAGTATGGTGAGTGGGGAAAAGGCCCTAATTCTTGCCCACATATTTGCTAAAGGTGACAGAATTAGGCTTTGAGTCAACACAGTGCATAAATGCTTAAATTTTGAAGTTAACAGGACCACTCACATCTTTCAGGAATAGTATGAGCTGAAATGCTTTTCTGAATGGGGGTTTAAAAAAGCCCATAGTTCTGGTGGGCGCCAGAAGAAAGTTGGGCCCAAGGATTGGAAGGATAGGCAGTGAAAGTGGGGTGGTTCCTACACTGACATATGGGTACATGGACCAAGTTACAAGGTCATCCTTAGAGGCTTTGTGGATAATCTTCCTCCAGGCATGAGATGTCTTATGTTGCATTTCTGTATGGTCTTCCATAATTCCTCAGCACTAGAGGTGTGAGTAGCCATGATGGATGCCACAGGAAAACCTTGGGACTCACTGCAGCCAATCCTTGTTCTTCATCAGATACCTCCTTCTCTCAATGCGTTGAATTTATTTTGGATTTATGGAGTGCGTTTGCTCCTCAGGTATCAGTGGCAGCACCAGTCTGGCACATTGGAGTCCCTGATTCCATGTTAAGACTGTTCAACCACATAATGTGACGCAGAAGACAGTCAGGTCCGTTTTCCTCTTAAAGGTCAGCAAATTCAGTGAGACAGTGTCTTTAACATGTCCCATTCTCCCTCTGCTTTTGAAGTATTATGTGAGAGAAAGGAGCACGTGTAGGAATTCGAATGAATGAACAGGAACCAGGACTCCTTTTCTCTTCTTGACATTCCCACCAGCTCATTGTCTGACCATTTACAAGCCATTTAATTTCATTGTTCCTCAGTTTCCTCATCTGTAAAATGCCTATAATATAACTCTTCAACAGTGCAGTGAGATCTGAGAATTAACAAAAGGTCTTTAAGCTCCTACAAGATAAAACACTCTACAGATCTGTGATGCATTATAGTTATTATATGCAGACCACAGGGACACATTCAAAATTGAGTTTCACCTTTAGCTTGAAACTTCCTGGCTGTTACAGGTTAACGGCTGACCTTTTAATGCTATCTGTGTACAGTTTTCTGTGGTTGAATGTATTGATTGTGCTGCAGAGATGCAGTAGGAAGAACTTGGGAGGTGAAGATGTTCTCAGAATGGCAAATTGGGGGTCTCCCCACCTCCATTTTACTATCTTTTGGGCCTGTTGCTATGAACAGGCTCAAGCTTTGTAGGGTAGGGTTTAAGGTGTCCTTCATCCTGCAAAAGGACATACAAGAGCTCAAGCTATTGAAGATTGTGCTTAAATTTCTGTCATTTGGCAAATGACAGAGCAAGATTCATAACTGGAAGCTCACATGATGCTCTTACTGTGGAAGTCTTGCATGCCATTTATCATTGCCATTTATATAGCACCTTTCATCTTCCGAGGACCCAAAGTGTCTTACAAACTATGCCTCTGTCCTTACAGTCCTTATAGTATACCCCTATCCCTAAATTCCCTCAAGCCTTGGTACAGTTTGGACCCAGGACAAAACCTTACAACTACCTCCCATTTCTATTTTAGGCATTCAGGAACGATACTCCTTACTCCCTACCCTTTCCTATCCATGACACTGATCTTCTCTAGCTGACAAGGAGACAGGGATGTTTGTGAGCTAGGAATACTAACCTGAAACCAGGGACTAACTAAACGAAGTGGGTTAGCAAATCCCAGGGGTAACCTGAGATAAAGCTGCTTGGTGAGAGAAGGATGAATAAGGGGCAGGTAGCCTGGACCACACAACTCAGGAAGTGGGTAGTCTTTTTATAGATATTTTAGCAGCTATTCAGTGATGGGCCACTAAACCTGACTGGAATGACCTAGTAATTTAAAAGGTGAAAGAACCTTTTTTTTAAAAAAAGCACTTCCTACCCCACCCCTCCAAAAAATGAGGGGAGACTAGAATTTTAAAAAATGGAGTCACTTTCTCTGTACTACACCTGACCAAACATTGTTTGGAAAATTATTGATGGCCATAAGGAATCAAAAATCCTACAAAAAATCATACAAAACAAAGCAACATTCATTTCTTTTAATATTTGCTTTAAAAAACCCAAACCCTCTCCTGTTGGTTTAACTTGGCTAAGTTCCTTCTATGCATCATTACAGGCAGCAGCTGCTGAGCCCATGTCAGAGTCATCACCACCATTTGTGAAGGACAGCTGCTCCTAGCCCTCGCTCTGCAGCTGGAGGTGATATTTGATAAGTGAAAGCAGATTTTTCTGATAAGTTTGAGTGCATAGAGCAAATTTCACCGGAAGTAAATTACAGGCAGCTCACGGAGAAAGATGATCCTGCAGGCGGGCTCTGAACTAACAGCAGGAGGAGATGAATGCCCCAGGAGTGCCTCTGCTCTATGGGGTGATGTGTAATCTGTTACTGAGGCTCTTTTCATGGACATTTATCCCGTCTATATGGAGCACTGATGTTACTCAATAGCTTATGGCGATGAGGGATGAACTGGGAGATAAAAGACAGAGTTTTCCTCTCCTTGACAGCACAGAGGATCTATTTTCACTATCAGCAGATCTGAGCTGTAATGAATGAGCTTCATAATGTTGATCCATTAGTAGGCAGCACAAGGCACTTGAGGAGCAGTCAGTCTAGCACAGGTGAGCTTAAGCTGCTGTACACCATGCTGCATTTCACAATCTACGGGGTACTGGATATGGTCAGGTATTATATGGGCAACCCTAGTGATGATAACCCAGGGTATTGCAGCATATAGTACCAGTGATCTGCAGGACAGTGCTTCCTTTGGCATCAAGAGGCAGGCGGGGGAGAGGTGGTGTGGAGGGTGAGATAATTAGCTGACAGCATTACTGTCAGCAACACCCCTAGTGGGTATTCCACAAAAGCATGGGTTTCTTGACCAAGTATCCACATAAGAGATTACATTCTGCCTCCCTCCTGCTCCCTCTAGGCCTAAAGGGATGCTGCATCCCTTACTTTGAGCTTTGCTCTGCCTTAGTATGGCATGACTGCTGCTAAATAGCCACTTCCTTTCCACTCTGTGCTGGGTAAAGTCATTCCTATTAGGCTTACTTCTCATTTCCTACATGAGCCTAATTCTCATTTACACAATGGCCATTTTGTAGCACTCTGGCATTGTAAAGAGACCATAATATTGGAGTGAATTACATGCACGCTGCCAGACACGTAAATGAATGTGAATTTTACTTCCTAATGAATGACCCTCACAGGGCTTGAGGTTCACTTAGTAAGTAATTATTAATTCCTTCTATTTGTATCAGAGTCATTTAAAAAGCTTCAGTTATGGATCACAACCCCATTATTTTAGGTGCTATGAACACACACAGTTGTCAGAGCCAGTTGTTATAGCCTTGAGCATCTAAAAGAGCGGAGCATTGCCCGGGAATGATCTGAACACCTTTCAGAAAGATCACAAGTGCAAATGTTTTATTAGCTGTTTGATTCTATTTGTTTCTCATCTTGTTCAAATTCCAGGAAGCAGAAAAATGGAAAATAAAAAGGTCTGGTGCTGTTTGGGGCACATGCTTTTCTCTTTTCCTTATTTTATCTGATTTTTTTTTTTTTAAGCTCGTGTGCCCCTAAAGACCCTTTTTCTGTGTGGCTGGCTTCATTCTCTTCCTATTTTGGGTTGTTTTCTTTGGCTACCATCTTCCCTCATGTAGGAAAAACTTTCTAAAATACGAGGCAAGGCCAGGATAATGAACCGAAGGTTGGGGGGAAATCATTCCTTATTATTGCAAAGCTGTCCATTTGCAGCCTCCTGGATGCTTCTCTCCTCATGTGCAATTAAAGCTTCCTAACCTGGAGGAGGTGAAGAGGCTGCAGCAATCACAGTTAAAGTCTCCTCAAGCCCTCTGAGGAAATTATCAGGCTCAGAGAGAAAGGCAAAGGGCAAATCAGGCCCCAGCATTTTGGAAGCTCATTGACATCGGGGCCGAGTGCAGGTGGGGGAGAGGAGAGGGACCTCCCACTCCACAGGCACATTTTAATGGAGATCAGGAAGTAGAGGCCTGTGGATTACATGGTGCTCTCTAAAGCAGCTGTTAACTGGGCTAAGTCAAGTGGAACAAATCTTTTAAGCAAAACTCTTTGCCTTAGTTCTGATCGAGATGGCTCCCTCTCTAAGGTCCAACTAGCAGGGCATTGTTTGGGTCTCATCCCTGGACATCCCTTTCAGCAGGGAGCAAAACGATACCAATAAACTCATTGGAAGCAAGGTGCATGTCGGAAGGGAGGGCTGCAGGCTTTTATGGCAATGCTCAATAGAAGGGAAGGGAAATCTTTCGAAAGAAAAATGAAAACAAATTCTATTTATTCAAGCCTGCTTTTCCTTCTGCAGCAGGAAACCAGCTCATTTCTCTCCAGGTCTGGGGAGTGAAATTTATTCCCCTCACACAGGCCACTTCAGCATCTTTTTGTTTTTTATCTTTCCAACGTAGGAGAACAAATTTAACAACGAGATTCCGTTTCTCTTTCCTACATGTGGAATAATTAAATTTGCATCTCACTCTGTAGCTGGATCTGCTGTTTGAGGAGAAATGTATCAATTGGACATGAGCCCAATGCGTTTTGCTCTGCAAATAAGGCAGTTTGCAAAAAACCAAGGCATAATCTCTCACCCAAGCAATAATCACAGTAAAATCATCCCTCAGTGACGGCTCTTTTCAGGGCTTGATTCATATTCCTCCTGGAGAGGAAGAAGGGGAGGGCAAAAGGGGAGCAGAATTTGGGGATCTCACAAGCGGATAGGTGGTTCCAAACCTGGGCCAAATCCTGGTGCCTCCAGCAGCCAAAGCAGAAGTCCATTGCTTGCAAAGCATTGTGCCTAGAGAGAGACCAAGCAATGCTCAAGCGGTGCTCAAGAGAAAGATGTTAGGCAGTGAAAACCCAGGACACTCATCCATCCTTCCTCCCAATTTTATTGCACCAGAACTAACCAAATTTCACTGGAGGAACTGAAAGTCCCATTAGTTTTTTGAAGTCATTGAACAGACTCCCAGAAATGTGAATGGGCTTTGGAACCGATCTAGGAAAGAAAGCTGGGCTACGCTTTCAGGTGCTTATTGCAGCAATGCACAATCATTTGGAGGTTGCAGGAAGAAAGAGCTTGAAGGAGATATGTGTGTCTACAACCAGCATGTTAGCAGAAGTTGTAGCACCTCTATACATAGTTTTCTTAATAAAAAGCCACTTTACTACTAGAAATGTGAAACCCTTTCATGTTATAATCTAGTACACATACATAGGCATGCACCTACAAAATGGTAACAATTAGTTTCGTGAGACCCAGTGTAATTTGCACGTAAAGGAAGCAGCACCTAACGCAAGGCAGAAGAATTACAACTAGAAGAAACACTAGATTTCTTGACAAAACAAGAAGAAAAAAAAAAAACCCTCACCTGATCATGAAAGCAATAGGAGCAATAATTGAGTTTGTATACAGAGCTGACCATTGGAGGTACAGATGAAAAAAATGAAGGTAAAACTTTAGTACTATCTCACTGGGGAAAACAGGTAAGAAGTGGATGAGACACTTGTTGCTAGGGTTAATGCAACAGGGCAACTAATGATGGCATTTGACACCAGTCAAAATAGGATTGGTGGTGAGAGGCTCCAATTCCTGCGATTTCACCTGAAACCAAGAAGCAGGTGAGTGACTAGATGCTTCTATTACAAAGCTGAGGACTGTGGCATCCCTGTATAACCTGAGGTTAAAGATTTCTGACTCAAAGATAGGACCATCCAGGGGACATGCGTTTCCATCTTAGGCGAGATTTTGCTGAGAGAAACAGATCTAACCCTAGAGAAATGCCTCCAAAAACCAAATCCAACTGAATTATCCAGGGAAAGAATCAACACTATAATAGTCACACAGAACAAATCTCCAGGTTAAAGCGAAAGAAACCCATGACGCTGAACTGAAATAAACCAAGAATGCAAGCAACACGGGCCAAAGCATATAATGAGGAAGCAACAAAAAGAAAGCAGAAGGAAAGTGAACAGTTTATGGCCAAAATGCAATAGTAATGGGAAACAGAACCACATTGTGTCCTAATGCTGTAGCAGTGTGCATAGGCACGGACACTTCTAGTGAATACAAGGCTGGCTGTAGCGTGTGTTTAAAGGCAATTAATAATTAATAAAGTTTAAAGACAATTTAAAGACCATTAATACAGGCATTGCAAAAGGTGACTTCCATATATTCTGCCATTGTATTGGCAATTGTGATCAGCCAACACAAAAAAGATTCCCCTTGCCTTGGATTGCCTGTGGATCAGACCTGTAGAGAGAAAGTTTCCAAGCAGCTCTGGACCCAGCGCTCACTGAGTGTGCTCAGCCCTTCTGAAAATCCCAGCCCTGAAAACCTAGAATGAGCTCCCGCCTTTAAAGATTCACTGTGCACCCCCAACCCTTCAAGTCTCTACATTGTAACTGAGACACAGGTCCTAGAGGGCACAGCTCAGAAAGTTTGTGAAGTTTGGTTTCTTCAAGATAGAAGGTCTCCGTTACGGAGATTACCTCTGATTAGTGTGTAGGTTTACAGAACAAAGTATTTAATGTCTCTCCCAAGCCCCTTTTCCCATGCCCACTTCCATGATAGAGACGAGAAAAGGTGTTTAACAATAGGAGCAATGCAAGAATATAGATGCTGCTGAAGAATTTCTGGATCTGTTGCGGCTGGAAGTGCCATAGTAGGAGCCTAATTCAATCAATATGAGAAACAAACTGCACCTGGTCCAGTTCATCTGAAACTCTTCAGATAAAAACACCTTATTCTAAGTGGAAATTAATTGAGTTTGTTGAATGGTTTCTACTGCATTAAACACACTCCAGGTCAAGAAAAAAGCATAAATAAAGACGGTAACAACTTTTTATAATTGAAAAGCTTTTAGTGGAGCTGACTAGAGCTTTTCATTTTTCTCTCTCAGACATTTTTCTCACTCTCCACCTTTTTTTAAAGGTGCAACACCATAAAAGGCCTGGATTTGCTTTCCAGGGCTGGGCAGGGTAGTCCTCTAAGTCAGTGGTCTCCAAACTTTTTTGATAGCGGACCCCTATCAATAAAAAAAAATTGAGCACGCACCCCCAATATATGTATATTTATATAAAGATAACTATAGATAGAAGTTCTAATATTTTCTTCCTGCACCCCAATGGATTGTCTTGCGCACCCCACTTTGGAGACCACTGCTCTAAGTCATCACTGAAGCCTCAGGATGGCAGAGCTCATCCAGAGATATGTGTCACCTGAAGTGGGGTTGGTTCTCAGGTTCAAGTAAGGTTCGTGTACTGGGTTTTAGCAACTGAGATCACAAAGACCTTCTTATTTTGGTAAGTGGAAAAGGAATCCTATCCAGGGAAGGGAAGTGGTGTATCCTTATATGCAAACAGGAGTCCTGGTGTGAAACCAGCAATGCAAGACACTTTAGCACATTCCCAATGCACATTGATTAACATGCCTGAGACAGAGCCTAAGAGCAGTGCTGGGGCATTTGCTCCAGGCCTTCCAGATGCAAAATCGGGTGTGAATGGATGATCACGGCACAGTGTCAAGGGAGCGTAGCCAATTCCAGCTCTAACTATTACAGCACCACCATACAAAGTCAGCAGATGGCCATTTTCCCCCATTATTCTGCAAACTAGTGCTTTCTTTCACTCTCATACACGTACACATTTTCGTTTGCGCACATTCTTTCTTCTCCCCTCCCTTCCCCCTACCCCTATTTTTCTCTTTTCTTTGCCTACCTGAGCTGCATCTAATGGAGATGCATAAAAAATGTTTCCATTCCATGAAATGCAATCCATCAATGCACAGTTCTTATGTATTGTACAAAAATGAATTCAGTTCAGCTGGGGAGGCAGATAAATCAATTTAAGTGGAAGATTTTTGACAGTTTAATTCAAATTAAGTCCACTTTGTTCAATTAGGGGGTTGCTGGAGCGGGGTGGGTGAGGAAAGGAACCAGGACTGCTGGAACTAAATTGCAAAATTTCCTCAGACTAAATCCAACTGTAGTGGAGGTTTAATTTCTTTTTTAAACAGGGGTGTAAAGTCACTAATTAATGTGTTTTTTGTGATTAGCAAGTATTTGCTTTAAAAGGCTAATCTTCACTTTACATAGCATGCTTGCATAGTGTTAGAGTACCACAAGTCTTGGAAGGGGCAGACATGAGTGCTGGGGAGGAGAGGATGGAATGGAAATAGGATTACAACCTCTTTCTCCACCAGCCCACAATGTTTGCTGTGAGAGCTGAAAAAAACAGTCATGTCCCAGATAGACTGGCATCCTAGAACCATTATAGTAAAAAGAAGTCTAAAAAAATCCACCCAGATTTTAGATGAGCTCAACAGCACGGAGAGGCATGATCTTGTATGCTAAAGTTTCATCTGGCCTGCATTCTGTATGTTAGCAAAATTTGCCACTGTTAGGAGCAAGCCCCTCAATTACTTACCTGAGTAGTTAGGTGTGAAGTCACTGTATTTGCATGTGGAAATGAAGTTCTGAAAAGTGGATTTGCAGAGCTGCACGTAATGACTCTCTTTGTACAGCACTCCTATAATAAATCCACTTCTGTGAATGTACTGTATAGAAGCTGGTTGAAGAACAGACTTTATGAGTTTAAGTTAGTACCATGACATCCAGCTGACAGAGATGAGCTCAGTAAAATTGCCAGTTCTTTTATATGAATCTTAGCGTATCTGTTCAGAGTTCCTGGCGATCTGGGCTGAACCTGAAGCTGAGTCCCAGATGTTTCAACACCTGGAAATGCTGCATTAAAGTGACTGCAGTGCAGTGTGTGTAAACAATGAGTGACTGTGCTAGAAGCGGAGGCTGCTTGTCACGTTGTAATGTATTTTCCCAGCCAAGCAGAGGGTTCCAGGTTCACAGTGCAAAATGTAACTGAATTTCATCCAAGTTTGCAAATCCACCAATGCTTTCCATCTTCAATTTGGCAAAAATCTTCCCAATCATTTTTGTCAACCGTTTTGCAAAATGGGTCCTATTTACTGACAGATGGAAAACCACAGGCCATTCGATCATGTGGGTGGAACACTGGGAGAATTATACTTTCTTGCAGAAAGATGGTAAGCAGCAAAGAAAATCTGCTTTTTTCCTTCTTGACATGCATATCTTTCTGTAAGTGTATTTTACAGTACTATAGTAAAAACTGCAAACTTCTCAGCCTTGAACATTGAGGATTCCCATCCACTGCATGAGTATTGCGGAGGTAACACACACCTTGTTGCTCCAACACGATTCACAGGGACCACCACATGTGACTCATCAGGGCCTTGTTATATGTTGCACTTCGAGCTGCTCAAATGTTAATAGATGTTAGTGCTAGCTCGAGTTTGGAGCACTGGCAACTTAAGGCTAGAAACCTCTGACTGTTCCCCACCTGTATAGCTGTAACCTATTACTAGCAGGATGGAGCTACAGCTGTGAGTTTTCACCACAGGGCTGATGAGCCAGGACAGGCTACTATCTCTGCTCCAGGTGTGGTGGAGGAGAGAGATTGCAGGGGGTGGGCAGGAACATGAAGCTGGGAGGCGGAGATGTGGATGAGTAGTGAAACGGGGGTTGGAAAGGAAACGGGGGTGAGGGGGAAGGGTGGTGAAATGAAGGAAGTCAACCACTGAAGGATAAAATAAAAAATAAGTTAAAACAATTAAAAAGAAATAAAGAAGAAGTAAAGAAGGTCTTATGTTTTAATAAACTGGGATTTGGGATTGGGCTGAGATTTGGGATGGGGCATGGGTGGTGTTGGTCATGTTTCCCAGGGTGGCTGGGAGCAGGGAGGGAAGGTACTTCTGGGGGAGCTACTGCCCCTGCCCTAGGAAGGAAGGCCCAGCTCATGGGCACCTGATCTGGCCCCCTACCTTGTTCCCTCCACCCCCCCTAGACACCACTCCTGGATCCATCCATGCTCTGCAATCTGGCTCTCTGGCATGTACTCTGCGGGCTGTCCGCATAGGGTTGCACCCCTGGGGGTGTGTGGTAGAGTTGACAAAAGCTCCACCCTGGGCAGTAGAGTTCAGTGGGTGGAAAGTTTGTCCATATAGACCAGGAGGGTGTGGGAAGAGACATTGCAACCTTGGATGCTGGAGGACTGCAACTTGCAGGGGCAATGTGTTGCGGGTGCACGCGAGTGCACGTGCACCCCCAAGTGTAGCAGTGCACCCCCTACAAAAAGGCACCACCGACACTGTTGCCCCCTGCTGGCTGCCACCAATGCTGCCGGCAGTATCTGCGGGTGGTTGCTGCCCCCTGCCCCCTCCCCCACTGCCGCCAACGCTGGCGACATCCGCGAGAGCTCCTGCTTACCACTGCTGTGCTCTCACCGCCACCATGCCCCTCCAGCAGTTGGGGACACATGTCATTCATGGCAACTTGGGTGGCGCGTCTGTGGGATTAATGGATCACGAGCTGGGTAACACAAATCGGAGATAAATCTCCCCTGGAGTGGCATAAGTGTAAACTGCCTAAAGCATGCTTAAAACTAGTTTCAGGTATTAATGTATGAGCAATGCAGGGGTTAAGAGCTCCAGGAGCCACCAAAAATTACTGTCAAAAGGCCCTTAGTTCACTCAGTTCTTGTCCTTGCAAGGACAGTCAGCTAGGCGTATCCCCTGTAAACTGGCATCAGAGGTGATTCCTAGAACGGGACTGAGACCACTACCCCATTGCACGTTGGTCATCAAGAAGTCATCAGATGGCATCAGCCTTTGACTAGTGTGACCTGATGAGGCGTCACTTCTGATTACTAGTTATTTAGCACGGCCTGTTCTGAAGAAGCAGGGTTTTCCTTAACTACCTTAGCATGCCAGCCAGGAAGATCTTTTGCCACAGCTTTCTGCGGACTGGAACAGGCCTCTTGTGCTATCAAATAAGTGGGTCCCTGAGACCTACTTCTGCCTCCTGATACTTGTGTAGAGTCTGCAGCTTCTGAGCAGCGAACGAAACCGCCTCGTGACGGCTCTGTCAGGCACTGAAGTAAAGAAACAATGGGAATGTAGAGGTGATCAAAAAGTTTATATCGAAACATTTTCACAAAGGGAAATTCTTTTTTGACAGGCAAAGAGAAAGCATAGAAAAATTGCCCTTTTGTCAGATTTCTCTCTCCAAAAAGCTGAACGTATTCAGCAAAAACTAAAACATTTCTCAGAGGGAAAATTAATCATTTCCCACCTAGCTCTAGTGTAGATGCGTGCGTGTGTGTGTGTGTGTGTGTATATATATATATATTAGTTCTAGAAATAGACGGTATAAAAGAAAACCAGTCAGTCAGACAGACAGATCGGTAAACATCTACAGAAGGAGAGACCAAAGCACGCACTAGTGTGTGAGAGAGGCTCTTATTTTCCTAACTCATGCAAATCTTTTTCTCTCTAGTCTTTTAACCCCCTTCTGCCATTACAATATAAAAGCCAATGCTCTGATTACTCGCCAGCAAGCCTGCTATGCCAGGCTGCAAATCACTGGCTGCTATCAACAGTTCATAGGTCAATACTTTTTCCAGTGCCCTGGAGGTATGCCAGACTCAAGGGCTTGAGTTTCATTTCCAAACAACCACTGCATGTCCCCAGCATGGAGTCCTTACACCTCTTTCCAATGAATTTATGGTCCTATAAATGGTGAATCGTGTGTAATAAAGAGCAGAAGAGATTTGAGTGGTATCCAATTTAATAATTACTGGAGTAACTCAATCATTTTCAGATATGTGGTTTCTGAATCTGCAGACCTTGAAGACCAGCTTGGAGCATTTGGCTAATGCCTAATAAAAATATCAGGTGCTCCATCACCCTCCCGGCCATGCTCAAACCCCACATCAGTTCCAGTTATACCTCAAAGCCTTAGAAACAGTGTGTTCATGTTTTTCTTGGCATCTGCGTGTCTGGATTTGTAAAAGCATAAGCAGATCTACTGATACACGGAGCCCCTCCTGAGGCCTCTCACAAGAGAGCTCCATCTCTGTATTTATGTAAATAGTTAGCAGACAAAATGCTGGTTGGCGATGCTCAAGAATACACAGCCCCATTTTTGTGCATTGCAAATAGCTTCCTCCCTGCAACAGTTTTCCATCAGCTCTGAACAGGGACATATTTAGCCCTCTAGCCATGGACTAAATCCCAAAGTCCTGACAAAAGCAAAAATCCAAGGCTTCAATGTTCTGGATTTTGTTTTTTGCCGTGGTGAAGATGGATTGCAAATTGAGGATTGCTCCACATGCAGAAAACCCATTGACATCAGTGGATAATTCATGCATGGATGGAGGGCAGGAAGTGAAGTTTAGCCTTTACTGCAGGCTGACTTCAAATCAAGCACAAAAAGCAGCTGCTTGAGGCCATATGTTTCATGTAGTCTCAGCAGCTCATGGTGTAATTCCTCCTTTCGTCAGAAGGATCAGCTCTCAACTTCCAATTTCTCTTTTTATGACACAATTGTGTTGTAGAGAGAAGTTGCTCCTAGTCCCGTTCCCCATTGCTTTCCAGCTGGGAGATGGGAGCAAAGCTCAGCCTAACTTTCCCTCCAGAAATTGCACTAGAGATCAAGACAACTCACAGCTGGATTTTTATGTCAAGTGGTGGGACCAGAAGGAAAAGGTCCTGTTTCTGGATTACAGTCTAGGGTATTGGGTATAATTCAGGGTGTTGGCAAGAAGGATCTGATGTGCAATGGTGGTTTTAGGTCACCTTTCTTTGTTCTCCTTAGTCCTGAATCCACCCACACCTCAGTGTTTTCCCATCACAATTCGAGTGGCCTGAGGAGTGCTCCGGATAAACTAGTTGCTAATAGTCCTGAGGGGCCTTTTTGGTTGTTGAAATCCAGCTGAAAGTAAAGGAGACTCCAGATATGCTGCTTAGACTAAGGATTGTGGAGGGTGAGTGGTACAAAAGTTCCTGTGCCAGCTATTTATGTACAGGCAGTCCTCAGACTTACGACACAATTGGTTCCTGAAAACTGCATCTTAAGTCGAAACGTAACTCGGAACTGATTTTCCCATGGGAGCAATGCTATAAATGGGGGATTGGTTCTTGAACCAAGGCCCAGTATCCTATTTTCACCAAAAATAACCCAGAATTTGGTACTCAGTCAATTATAGTTGAGTAATATAGCTACATTAATGTATTTATATTGTAAATAGCAATCACATTGATTTGGAAGGACTTATTTGAGGTGACTTTGCTGGACTTTTTGAAGGGCTCTGGGCTGGAGTCTTGGCTGCAGGTTTTTCTGGAGTCTTGTTTGCTTTCTTAAAGAAAGTGTCCAAAGAAGTTTGGACAGGTGTTCTCCAGGGAGATGGGCGATGCAGCGAACTTGTTCGCTGGCGTGGCCTGGCGTCGGATCAAGCATCACAAAGTTGAAACTGAGGTCAGAAAGTTGCACCAGGGTATCAATTTATAAACCTTGTAAGTGTCATTCGCTGTAACTCAAGCCGTCTTAAGTCGAGGACTGCCTGTATCTGCAGAGGGAGAAGATATATATATTTTTCATAAAGCCTGGATGCACACTTTTAAGGTTGCTGTGCAGCAGAGGTTGGATGCCAGTTTTATTTCCCAGTCTTCTGAGCCTCTCAAGGCTGGCTCAGCCCAAACACCTTGGTGGTTGTCCAGTCCTTGGCAGGCTAGCCAGTTCATCATTCCCACTGTCACAGAGTTACACCATTGGAATTGCATCGATTTCATTGGCATCAGTCCTCATCGGTGCACATGGAAATGACATCAGAGTCAGATGACCCAGTGGCCGATTCATACTCACGGTTCACTTTGACAGTGCATTAAAAAAGAGGAAAAGAAAAGCATGGAACAGAGCGGTGAAGAGAGGAGCCAAGCATCAGGCCTCCTGAAATTTTCCCTTTTAGCCCCTCCCCTAAAATCATTTTTCTCCTGTGATAACAGGACACTTCTATACTCCTATAAGAGAAAACCTTCCTTTTTTAAAACAGAAACGTTACTGCTCCTTAGCCGACTGGGGGGACTGTAATATTTTAAGTTGGTGCGGGGGGGGATTCATTTCAAAAGAGAGCTATTTCCTTTAGAAAATGTTTTTTTGTATTTATGTATCTGGTCTTCCGAGGGCCAGAATGTTATGAATGACCAAGTTGTTCCTATCTGTGCATGCATCTTTGTGCTGGAAGAATGAATGGTACGATAGGAATATCTGGTATCTGTTGTGAATGCAATCAGAGAATGCTGTTTTATTTCTATGTATTAAATCTTTGGTCTGTAGTATCCATAAATCCTAATAAAAATAAAATTAGAAGGAAAAGAAATATGGGCTGCTACTTGGGTGTGATTTGTCTAACTACGCTTCAGGAAGATTTTTAGCATGCAGACTTAAATGCTTTGCTGGATCTGGGCCAAACGCATGCATTACTTAAGCACATGAGTAAACTTACTGAAGCCAAGCCTGGCACTTGCTGAGAATACTGTGAAGTACTTATTCCAGCAAATTCTCATTGAACTCAATGTAAATGTGCCTGAGTAAAGATGGAGTAAAGGAACTTGGAATCTGTTCACATACGCATGCAAAATTTTGCCAGTCAAACACTGTCAAGGATCAGGTTAGCAAATAGCAGCAGCATTAGCATGAAGGTCAGAACCTCAGCTAACCTAGATGTGCATGGGCCACATTGCTTTGCACCAGATGAGGATGTGATATAAGGGCTCAGAAGAATCCCCTATGATTATATGGTGGTGAAAGACCATAGCTTGCTTTATACCAGGTCAAAAATCTATTGATTTCCAAAGTTGCCAGCAGCCCCTCAATACACAGATGATGGGTTTTCCAAACTGCCATAATGTGAACACACAGCTTAAACTTACCTGGCTGAAAAACTAAACAGTTCAGTGATATGCGTTCTCAAAAGTAAAAAAAAACCATGCACCAAAATATGTCACCTTGTCAAAGATGTGTCAGACACCTATAGGGCACTGCTAAGTGAAAGGAAGGCCTGGGGTGAGTTAGGCCTTCCTGTAGGGAATAACTTTTGTGCGCGTAAGGATATTGGAGAAAATTAATGTGAAACATTAAAAATGCTAGTTTTTAAAAAAGAATCCATTTTTTAGTCACAATGAGACCCTTCAGGTGGTGTGGCAGTGTTGAGTAATGCACACTGGAGATATTTAACTTCATCTCATGGCTCACTATTCCCCAGGGGCACTCATTAATCAGCACTGTGAGGCACTTTGTCATGTCCTTTTGCTTAAATAATATCCATTCCAAAATACAAGTAATGCATGCACCTGGAAGCCAGTGGGAAATTTGCCTGTGTCGGGACAGCAGAACTAGTGCTGGACAGGATGGCTAAAGGACTACCATAGTCTTCAATGAACTGTGAATGAAGGTCACGGTGGGTTACATGAGCCAGTATGCTTAGTAACATGATTAGAGTTACTTAAGCCCAGTACTGAGATGGGATAGGACTGTAGGCAGCAATGGGTGATGAACAATAGCAAGATGAGCCCACAGAAGATGCTACAGTACCACTGAGCACAAGGTAGTGGTAAAATTATCCTGTTTTTTTTTTTTTTCCTGTCAAAGTGGGTTTTCAATGTATATGGATGTAAAGTTGCAATTCAGAAAGTCCCGCTTAGTGTCATTGGTGCAAGTTTCAACTCTTCCTGGGCTGCCAAAGCTTCTCTGTGCTGGAAGGACACCTCTGGAGCATCAGAGAAAGCTTGTTTGCAGTGCTCAGCCATTCCTCTTCCTGCTGAGACCTGTTGACAAGGACAGTGGCTAATATTACAATGTGTTGACGAGTTTGCGAAGTGGACGCTTCCCTGCTGGGAGTTTGACTAGCGGTCTGATTCAGTACTCGTTAGAAAGCCTCCCTTGACTTATCTAGGTATTGGATGGAGAACAAACAATGTTAGTGCACTTCTTACAGGCTGCTGCACGGATTCCTGACAGGAGTGATGTTCAGTTGCCATTTGGATTAGCAACTCACTTTGAACCTGGAGGTGAAAAACTCCTGTAGCCCATCATCAGTCCTATAAGGCACCTACCTCCCCCAGTCAAAAAGTTTTCTTTAACTTACAGAGTAAAATATAAACGCTGCAGTCTGCCCTTCCAACTCAACTTGCTGGCCTTCTGGTAACTGGCAGACCTGTCAAAAATGACCTTCTTTCAACAACATCTCATTTTTTTTTCAGGTGGGGGTAGAGAGGTGGGAAAATGTAAAGATCAAGTCACAGCTGCACGTAGTACCTAATTAAACAAGTGTAAGAAAGCAGAGAAAGGTCAGATTGTCAAAAATCATTGCTGTGTCTTTACTGGATTGTATTTAGAAACTGATTGCAGCAAAGAAAATAACTCAATAAAGAGAATGAGACTGGAATAACAAACCAGCTCTAGGGGCAGGCTGGATTTTTAAACACAAAAGACAAAAAGCTTGATGAAAAAAACAAAACAACTGCCTCCCCCCCACAAAACAACCCCCCCCAAACCAAAATAAGTCCCTCTTGCAACAATGCAAGGCAAACAAACCTTGGAAATGAAAGGAAACAATGAGTGCAAAGTGCAAAGAAGAGTGAGCAGAAGAAGTTCAAACAGGAAACTCTGCCGAAATTAGAGGATGAATATACATAAACACAAGATACATTGTTCACGTGACGGGGGTTTAGTCCTCAGGGTTTTAGTCTATACCCCCTAAATGGAAACAGTGGGTTTTTAATTGAAACTCACCATTTCAACTTTTCCATCACTTTACAGCAAGGGTCCTGATCTTTTCTTTTTTTTGTTGGAGCTGGAAACTGCCTGTGGCTGAGGGTCGAGCCGCTGGTGGGCCGTGCGGCCCCTGAGCTGCTGGGGGCTCTGGCCCTTCCCTCCACAGCAGTGGCACCCCCCTAGGGCTGCCCAGGCAGGCTGCTGCTCCAGCTTGGAGCCTGATCCAACTCTTCCTCTCGCCCACCCAGGGAGCAGCGCCAGGTGGGCTTCCAGTGAGCGGGCTCAGGGAACAGTTGGATTGGGCTGGGTGCTACCTCCGAGCTGGGGCAGCACCCAGCCTTCTAGCGGCCCACCTGGGTGGCCGCAGGGGGCACCGCCACTGCGGAGGGAAGGACCAGGGCCCCCCACTTCACAGGGGCTGCTCAGTCTGAGAGGCGGGCAGGCTCCGCCAAAAGAAATAAAAAAAAGTTTGGGCCCTTCATCACTTCTGCCATCAACAGGGGCCTGCTGAAGGCAGAAGTGGCAAGGGGCCCAACTCTTGTTTTCCGCAGACCCTGCCCACCTCTCCCACAGCTGGGGGGGCAAGCTGAGCTGCAACGCATCGTTGTAAACTAAATGACATCGGGATGCAGTTTAGTTTGCAGTGACGCAAAGTCATCTAAACCCCCCAAAACTGGTGCACATGTAATGTGCAATGCCAGTAAGCCACATAAATAACATTTTTGACATGTACATTGTGACAGCTGTCACGTGTACAGGCACCCATGAAGGTAAAAGGGGGAGGAATGGAGAAAGCAAATTACGGGCTGGAAAGAAAGGGGGTAGAATGTAAGGATCCGACAAATACAATAATGAAGAGGAAAGAGAAGGACACAGAGCACAAGTCAGGGAACCAAGTTCAGTTAGAAACTTGAGGTGGTTTTAATGACCTGATCTGAAGTAATCAAACAGTTGTGCCCAGGCTCTTCCCAGAGCCTGCTGGTCCTTTGGAGCATTTTCCTCTTTGACTGGCACATAGTCAGTGCTGGGAACCTCTAGCTATACCTACCACTGAAACGAGGAACTCACCCACATTAGTCACCTTACCTATCTCTTTATCTTCCAAAGTGAACTTTTCCCTGTGGTACTCCCATTTACCTAGCACATTAGATAGAGAATGGGAAGGACTTTGGAAAATAGCGAAGTCAGTGATCAGGACTACTTTCCAGTGAGGATCTCTCCAGAATCCAGATTACACTTGCTCTCAGAGGAATACTGTTCATTTTGTGCATGGAGACATGCATGGAGGCTGTTTGTCTGTGGAGGAGGTCATGACTATTATATGTGCACTACTACATGAGGATGGAGAATTGGACAAAAATCCTATCAACTCAAGGAAGAAGGAGAAAAACTTGCACACAACTGTATTACTCACTGCTATGCTCTGATAGCAGCCTAAACAAGAAAACAAAGTCAGAGGGGTTTTGGATGCTCTCTGTTATTAAACATGTCTCTTCATTTGTTCTGCCAGGGACCCAGTCCAACCATTTGTTCCTGGTAGTTATGCCTGCCATCCTATGATACCATTTGAATTTTTTATAAAACCTGCTATGAGAGCATCTGTAGTCTGAAGGAAGCATCAAGGAGATTGCTGGGGGAGGGAAGGAAGTGTTTTTCTCGCATTGACAGATGAGAATTTTTTCCCCTTCATTCCCCCCAAGAAGCTTGGAAAATGACACATGCAACGTCTTGCAGTTAACAAATTGACAATGCATTTAAATAGTGTAGCATTGCAAGTATAATTGCAATTTGTTGTAATTTCTCCTCCAAATTCCACCCTGACACAGTTGATTTATTTTGCAAATCAGTGCATCTGGAGTGTGTACCGTGTCACATTATGGGCCTTTGATACAGAACCTTTGTTTTATAACAGGGAAAATAATTAGCTTTCGGACAAGCTTGAGCTGTGATGTCAGACGCTCTCCATGGCTGCTGAAAGAAGTTATTAGTGCTGATCTAATGAAGCCTTTCTGGCAAAGCTATGCCTCTTTCCAAATTTGTCTCTTTGGGATTTTAACAAAATTAAAAAATGAGGTAAGTGCAAAAAAAATAAATAAAAGGAAAATTAAAAGGAAGATCTGAATTTGTATCGTATATACCTTGGCAGCATTGCTGATGGGATGTACAGACAGCTGCAAAATAAACAAAACAAAATACATTACTTTGTTCCAGTGTAAACAGTACTTGCCTCCGTTAGTTTTGCAAAGCGAATTCTTTGGGCATATTTTTTTTAATTAACTTTTTTTCTTCTTCTCCTCCCCTTCTCGCCTTTCAAAGAACTCATTGGAAAGTCTGGAAAGGTTCAGTTATTAGCAGTGTCAGCTTTCCTCCAAGTGTCGTCAGCAGAGTCCTTATCCAATAGAGATACATAGACTGTGGGGACAGATTCTCTTCTTGCTTCCCCTGGTAGAAATCACAAGCAACTTCCCTGAATTCATTGGTACTGCTCCAATGTAACATCAGTATAAGCCAGAGAAGAATCAGACTCATTTGTCTCCGCTGGAACTCTGAGTCCCTAAAGCAATTGTGCTGCATGATGGTAAATATTATAGGAAGATATAGAGTGGGATGGATTAAAAGTGCCTGGCTGGATCTGTGGAGGGTTTGATTTCACCCAGGAGGAATGAGCGAACGCAGATCACTCTGAGTTTTGAATGTCCGAGGCATAATCTAATTTCTCAATGTAGTCAACCAGTTGAAATTTGCAAAATATGGACCCTGTTGGGAACGTGGCTGAGCTGTGTCTGATTAGCATGTGTAACTGTTCAGTGGCAGGTTTTTGCGAGCATTTAGTCTCTGCTTTAAACAGAATCATCACCAGCTGGTTATTTTTTACTGTTATTAGGTTAGAAAATAGCACTGAGGTATACAACAGTAATCACGAAGCTGTGATGCCAGGGAAAAAATAATCACATTAAATTGACCTTCATGAATAAAGAGTGAGGTTCCATTTCGCCTCATTTCTGTTCATTTTAAAACCAGCATTAGCTTTTCTGGCACATAATTTTTCATTGTTTGCTGAGCATGGCTCGATTAGAATGATTCATCGTCTTTAATATTAGTGATTATGGTCCGATTCAATTACACAATGTGTTGTACAGTTTGTTGTATTACTTTCCCGCTGTCCCCCACTGTGCCTTCCACTAGAGGAAGTGGAAGAGGAGAGGGAATTGGATGCATGGGGGTCAAAAATGATACCCCCGCAGTACAAAATCTCAGTGGACAACTTGCAACTTTTATTCTACTTCTATAATAAAAAACACCTAAAGAGTTTTGAGGTTGGATTAAGTAGCGGTCTCCATTGAGTCACTTGAGATCTTGCCGTTTTGGAGTCTGAGCTGTCTTTTCTGCGTACTTAAAGAGTGAAAGCAAGCTAGTCAGTGCATCCAGGACACTTTAAGCTTACAGTCTGGATTACAGTAGGATTTGGGAGATTTGTGCAAGTGCCAGATTGAGATTTATTCCATTGCTATTCAGTTGTCTGTTGAGCCATGGAATTCAGAGCAGAGTAGCAAACATTAAAATAACTCAGCTGTCTTGTGATTGTTCAGACATTAGTATCTACAGCATCTGTAGCCAGTCTGCTGCCCAATTAAGTTTAAAGGACTTATTTTTACTGGAGTGGAGGAGCCCAGAGGCTGCTGGCTGTAACTCTTGAGCCGTGAGTCCATGTTGCGTATGTAGTGGACAAAATCAGACTTGCAAGCGATGAGGCTACATGGGTAAGGATCCTCCAGATAAGTCTACCTCCTTCTTCCTCTTCACTCCCTCCATCACACGTTAGATGTTGCCCTCACTATTTTCTAATAATTAGAGAATGCCTAAGACCCGACGCATGAAGAGCTGATGGCTCCACTGTGTTTCAAACAAAGGACGTTCTTCATGTAGGACAGGGGTAATATCCATTCCCCTATAGGAACTACATTGGGGTTTTACCGTAACCGAAGTGCATGAATAAATAATGCACCTAAATCGTGACAGGGGAACAATGGGGAAGGACACCAGAACAATGGTGAATCTACTTTGATTTGTATAACTGTAGGAAACAAACATATTTCCTGCTGTTTGATGTTTGCTTACAATTGACTAATTTAACTATTTATATATTTGTAATGAAACTTTGAGTTTGGCAGTCCCTTAGGCCATAGAGATGTTTGCAATCCAGTACCTAGGACCTATTCATCGGCTAGTGCCAGATCCTCCACAGGTGGACATCGCCAATGCTCCACAGAACTGAAAGCAATTATGCCAATTTACATTAATTTATGGCCTAGCTGTTTAATCTCAGTACAAAGAGCCATAAAACAGACAGCACATTGGATTTTTCTTTATGATGGAGTCTCTTGGTTTTGAAACAGCATCCCAGGACATTATCCAACCTCTGTCTTACTCATTAGGGCATAAGATATTCTAGAAGCAGGCACAAGTCTGTCCCTGTCCTAAAATCCCTCTATTCATCTTTTGGCTTAGTTCAATTTTCCCATGTGCTTGAGGAAGCTATTGTAGCAGGGTGCATTTTGTCACATTTACTAGGCATTTATAAGGGCTGCAAAGCATTTATTTTATTAGTAAATGAATTATTAACTAATTATAGGTGGCTGTTAAAGTGTGGCTGTAGTCAGAAAGAGACTGTAAAAATAGTACTTTTCTAATCCACTCTCATGGACAAATTGTACTTCCCTGCCCTCTGATGCAAATCTAGAATAAGTGTATTGACTTAATGGAATTACTCTTGATTTTTGTTGGGGTAACCGAGGACCTAATTTAGCCCCTTGTGTGTTTTTGTATCGCGGCCACTTACTTCACTGACAAAAACAAATGGTTACGGCCCTGAGCACCCCACAGCCCATAAAGGTGCAGGGAAGTGAGAGGGACAGAGAGAGGCTGCCTTGTGCATCATCAATAAAATCACCAGTTAGGTTCTAATTGCAAAAGCTTTAGTCTCAAGGATGATGTAAGAGGCAGAAGGAGGCCGGTTCAGTGAGTGTATTCCAGATGGACTTTGCTTCATGGGCCGCTAGGGGAAACATGGCAATGCTTTCGATTTATAAGTGGTGGCCAAAAGTCAGGAACACATATGAAAGCCCACGATGCCAACTTTACAGCCCCATTTTTCTGATTGTTACAGGTCTTTAACATCATGGTTTGGTTCTTTTAGTCTGTCTAGATATAGGTGCCTTAGGAATACCAGAGATAAATGGAGGTATGCAATTGATCCCTCTTGGTTAAACAACGAGCTTTGAAGCTGGAACCCCCAGGACTAAAAATGTGAGTATCTGCTGCTCAAACTGAAGCCTCCCTTCCCCTTACGTGGCCCAACCCTAGAGAGAAACCGAGGCCCATATGACATGGCTGTGAGTTGCAGGTAAGTTGAAAAGCTATTAATGAGCATGAAGTGTATGGGCGCAGTGGCTAAAAGGAGAGAAGACACGGAGCTTAGGGGCTGACGCTGAAGGAGAAAATCCTTATACATAGCCACAAATCTGTAAATTCTCTGGGACAGGGACCTTCTTTTTGGTTATATGTTAGCATAGCAGAGTCAGGTCCCAGTCAGTCATTGTAGCCTCAAGGCTCACAATGTACATAATAATCGTAATAAATGCAGGAGTGGTCCTCCTGTGGCTCCAACAGTAAAAGCCAAAGCAAAAACATGCACAAACAAAAAAGCAATGTGCCCTGGGTGATATTAATAAAACAGCATGGCCAAAACTCAAACACAGAAGCTTACTTTCATGTGAGGCATTAAGAGTGAGAGCAGGAGAGACGGAAGGAGACAAAAATATTATGAATGGGAACTAATAAATGTTGGTTTTGAATGAGTTCTTTGGTTAAATTCAATAGCAGAAAAGATAAACCTGCAGTTATGACTAGGAACGTCTTGCTACTTTCCTATCTAGGACCCAAATTCCAATAAAACACATTAAGCCACTTCAGTGGCAATGAAGGCAATGATGCTGGCAAATGGCACGATGTACAATTCGTGAAACAGCCTCTGATGTCAGCGGAGCTTATGCCTGCGAGAGGGATGTCTGTTTCCTTAATATCATGGGACAATTTCCTTGAAGTGGAATTGTCTGTCCAGAAAAAAAGAAAAAGAAGTCAGCTGGGGGAGGGAAAAAACCCACCATCTCTGATTGAAATCTATTTTCATCTTGTGAAAAATATCTTAATTTTCACTTATATTCCATGCCTGTAGCTAAGGGCCATTAAAACTAATAAAAGTAAATCATTTGTGACAGATCTTAGAAAACAGTTTCTGCAATGCACCGCACTCTCAAATGCTCATTAGAAATAGTGGCTTTCTTTTCGGAAGAATGCTTGCTGAATGCTTAAAACATGTTCCCTCCAACTTTTGACAACTAGCACAGGCTATGAGGAGCTTTGAAGCAAATGTTTGACATAAAAAAGATGGTCTGATGCTATAGCAAATAAGATTGGAGGGAAGCATCAAAGCAGAAAGCATTAGGATGAAATGCAGTTGGAGGAAGGAAAATCAGCACATTTATTTCTGATTTTACATTTCCTGGTATCAGTATAAACAAGTGATTTGCATTTTCCGAGAATGCTGGATTCAAGTCGTAACAAATTAACTGTAAGCAGAGCCTCTCCAACATGTCTTCTGATGATTGGGGTGGCAGAACCCCATGGAATACACTACACGTGCAAGGGGTATTCAAGAAAAGAAGTGGGCACCTCTGTCTACGGGATGATCTCTACTCATTCATTTCAGCCTCCATTTGAGACTTAGAGCAACCCTTGAGACTTGTAGTTTGTGTCCTGTTCTGATCTAGAACTGTGGTAGGCAATAGACTGTGTTAAGATACTGTAAAAGGCATGTATATTATTTACAGCATTTGGCAGTACCTCTTAGTGGCTTAGTCAAATAAATGTTTCATTTACCTAACATGGTATTTCACTTAAAACACTGAACTCTATGTTGAATTCATCTGTATTGATCTAACAAAACAGACACGGTCTTCCTGTCTAATGCTGGTGCCAAGAATGATCACTAAAAACCTGAACTATACTATGTCAAAGTTAATTTTCATTAGAGTTGGTCAACCTGTTTGGTTAAATTTTTGGTTATAAAAACAAACAAAACTAGGTTTGAACCTCCGTCCAAAATCTTCTTGCACTTATTTCTTTGTTGGGCCTGGGATGGAAATCTGAAATTTCAAAATGCATCAGAGAGGCCAACCCTTGAGGTTTCTCCAATTTGACTAATAGCAGGAAAGCCCATAAATCTTCTCAAGTCATTTATTTAAGTGAGCCTTCCAGCTCAGTACTTTTAAGTCTCCGGGTCTCTGTTCAGGTATACTCCTGATTAGTATTGAACATTTTGGGTATTTTTCTGTAAGGATCTTTGAGTTTGATGTGCTGCCCCCTGCTCCCCTCCCCAACACACACACGCATGCACACACGCGCACTCACACACACACACCCTCCCATGAAGACAGCAATAGGTGTTTGCAACTTAAAATATTTCTCTATTTTATTTGATCACTTCTGTTCTCAGTGGAGGTACATCTAGTCAATGGAGGTACATCAGCATACAGTGGCTTACAACGTGACCCTCAGACTAAGGGGAAACAGCAAAGGCTAACTACAGATTAATGTGTAATTTTCAATAGACTATTCAGAAATATTCACTGGGAACTCATCTCTGGAAATAATTTACTCAGGAAATGGAATACCTTTATATGGAGACGAGAAACCTCTTGGGATTTCACCCACTTAGTTTTCAAGCTTTTTTTAAAAGGAAGTAAGTTTGAGGATATCTATTGGGAACATCGTTCTACACATTTACCTAGTAAGCCCCTGGATGTTGATATACTTGGTATAAATACTACTAAAACCTAATTTATCTCCTGTCTTAAGTACTAACTGTTCCACTTTGTTTGTTCTTTTGCCTCCCCTACATCAAACAAACTGTAACATAGCAGAACATCTCAGAAGTCCTGCCTATCACAGCTCCTGTCCATATTTTATCCTTTCTGTCTCCACCTTCGCCTGCAGTTTCTTTCCACTGCTTGATCAGTTTTCATGGTCATTCAAGTCATAGGGGTGATTTGTTCAGGTAAAATGGAAAATTGAAACGGAACGGGTGCTGGATACAACATCATCCGCTTTTTCTATTTTGTCAAAGTGCCTCGGCTGTTCATTTTTTCATGGTCATGAGTTGAAATAAATTAAACTTCCCAGAGGCAAAACTTCTCTAAGATCAAATTGGAATATATTGATTAGGCTCTTTGAGGGCTGATGGATTGGACTCTCATGCTTTATAAACACATTTACCAACACGCTCTCAGAAACAGTTGCTTTGCACTGGGCAAACTGATTGTGTTTATTTAAAACTGTGACACCGGCATACACCTGTAGCCCTCATTCTGGCCAATAAAGTCTCACTTCCTGATTGATGGAGACAAGTTGAGCTGTCTGGCTGCATGACTTCTAAGACTGGTCCCAAAGGTTGCAGGGCTGATGGAGTCCAGCGCAATGCATCAATGTCAGAGAAACAACTTAGCATGTCATTGAGAAGATCTGATCAGTGGGCACCTGGGAGAGAGGATGAAAGCCATAAGCTGGAAGATTTTTTGAGTGCTTATGATGGCAAGGGGAATGGGGAGTCCCAACACAAGATGGTTTCAGAGACCATGTATACTAATAGTATTAGCTGCATGACATTAGAGATGAATGGATGTATTTATTGGCCAGGAGTGTCCAGGCACAAAACTTACAGCAATCAGAGATGGGATGAAGCAGACTTGTCCATATACATAGAGTCCAGGAAGGAATTCTGGATGCCACATGGTTAGAGCAGGGGAGTCTGAATTGTCTTTTGGCAGCTAAGACCCACTGGCAGTACCTCTAATGTGAAGGAAGCATACTACCAAAAGAGCCCAGCCTGTCTTTCGCAGTCCAGACTGAGTTTTCAAAGGATGGTTCTCAAACTGTCCGAGCATAAGAAGTCCACGAGCAGAGGCTGGGAATGGAGTACAAAGAAATACGTAGGTAAGAACTGGAGACTGGAAAGCCAGTGGGCAAAGTTGGGGAATTAGACACCAGATCCACGGAGGGAGATTCAGAATGTCTTGCAATCTAAGAGGAGATAATGTCTAGAGTTTTAAATAAGGAAGTTATCTGGCTGCTCGTGCCATCCTCTGGAGGGGTCTTTAGTTGCCTCCCTGATCTTACTTGCCAATCAGAACCAGAACCAGAACCAGAATGGGGTAGCAGTTGAGTCACCGGGGCACTTTTTCATCCAGTCTCTCATTGCTTCTGCATTTCTTAGATCATGCTGAGAGGCAACATGCTGTTAGATGCCGTAGCCCAGGGTAGTTTGAGAGAATATTAAGGGAATGTAAGTCAGTGAGCAGAATGTTTAGCCTTAGGATGCTCTGTCCTGACTACTTATTCAGAGAAATACAAATTTGGGTATAGGACCACACACCATGTAGAGAAGCATGTATGGTGTTTCCCCAGTGAGCTCACCTTGTAAAATAATCTCCCTTGTATAACAATCTAGAATCATGGTCTACTTTGGTGCAATTTAGATATAAGACAGTGTATCTGGGATAATAATTGTCTCAGCATTAAAGCATAGGGATTTCTTGTGAGAACCTCAAATTCTATAGTCTCTGCAGGAAGATGGTGGAAACTCCCTCCCCCATCTAATAGTGCTTTCCCTATAGAGACTGCACCATTTTCCTTTGGGGTCTATACCTCAGTCTAACTGACCTTGCTCTTTTATTCCTGCTAATCAGACTAAATTTTCTTTTTTTCTTAAATCAATCCAATTATTTCCAGTGATACCCACCGGAGCACTCTTAAAATATTCCTTTTTCTGCCATAGTATTTATGCTCTCCAAAGGCTTCTAGACATCTGTCCTAATGGAGAGTACATAGAGAGTTATCTGACATGTCGGGGAGGAGAGGTTGCTTTCTTCCAATTCCATTACAGCAGGAAACATGCCGGATATCAAAGGGAAATTTATGTAATGTATTCCTGCATTGTTCACAACACAGCATCATGTTTTATGCAAGTGAAAGGGGCGTAAGGAGCGAGAAGAAGAAACCCCCATTTAATAGGCAGGGAAATGACAATAAAACAACGAATGGGGAAGCTGGCAGCAGATAAACCTGAGCTTTTATGGACAGATTCCTTAGTCACCATCATGCGCGAAAAGCCACTGAGCACACTGACGCGGTGAGTAGAGGGGGCTGGGATGTTCTCATGGAGCACGCTCAATTTTGCTCATTAGATAAAAGGTAGACAGAAGCAAGAATGGGTTTGGGAAACAGCAGGAGTTTGGAAAGGGGCCATGTGAAGATAAGCACCCATTAGCTCTCCAGAGTTGTCAGTCAGGCACTAGGCACTGTGGCACAACATGTGTGTGTGTGTGCGCGCGCGCATTGCTCTCAGTAACAACTTGTTTAGGTTGCAACATGAGCCATGAGAGGTAACGAGGAGGCATGTCTTACAGAAGGCTTTCTATTTCCACTAGGACTAAAAGCTACCCCATCCTGGTCCTCCCCCTCCTCCCCCAACAAATGCAGCTTTTGCTCACGGTACTTTGGCACTTTCCCTTCCAGTTGCAGATGAAAACAAAGAGGTACCTCTAAACCTGGAAGGGAATATCCGTCTTCACCTCACCTGTCCCCTTTATCACTCCCCACCCCAGCTCTCTACTGGTTTGTTCTTTGAATATCAGAAGAGAAGATTAGTCTAAGTCTGGGCTTCATCATATCTAATTAGTCTGAGTCTCGGCTGAATCCTTGGGTCAATTCTCAGTACATCTGAACTGATTTGCCCAAACCTGACGGAAGGCAGAGGCACAGATGGTAAGGCAAGAAGGTCTCATTTTTGTGGCATCTGGGTCTGGAGTTGCTTGAAAAGGTCTGACCGTACCAATAAACAAGGGTGCTGACAAGTCAAGGAAGAGGAAAGCAACTCGTATCATTCCAGAGAGGACAGAATCCAGCAAAACATGTGATCGAGTGTAATAATTAGGAGATTTTCGTTTGGATCCTCAGGTCACTTGCTGCTCACCCTACATGTCTGAGCTAATGTCACCAAGGAGTGTCAAGCTCCCTCCGAAAAAAGACTCACAGCTATCCTAAATCCTAATCCCCACTTCAGTCAAGCTCTTACTGAGCTGTTGCCTTTGATGCACAAGTTAAAAGGCTGGGGAAAAAAATCATGGGGTGAGGAAGTGACTGAGTTTAGGAAACCCACCAAGAGACTTAATTCCTTTCCTGATGTTGTTGTTGTGGTTGAAATATATATCCACATATCTCTAAAATAAGTGAACAGGTATCCAGAGACAAAGGAAAATTTCCATTTTGCAGCAACAATCACAATGTAAAAAGCCTCCATTACCATGGAAACGGCCCTAAGCTTCATCATATCTAATGGTGATTTTCCAAAGAAGTCCTTGAAACATCTTTTGTTTCTTGCTTTGAAGTCAAAAACAAATGGTCGAGTGCCAAGAAGAGGGCTATCAGCCCCAGCATCTCCAATCACAGGACTGGTCTCAGCTGCTCTCGCTCTCCCTGGTTGTAGGGAAGGTTCACTTAAGATAATTGCAACACACAAGTTAGAAGGGGGAGGAAAGCAAGAGGGAAAAAAAAAAAAAGCATAATGCAGGTGGCTCATGGAGCAAAATGTTCTCAACAAGTGGCCTGCTCCGGATTTCCATTACCAGAGCACAGTGACAGTGGAGGCCTGTTATGTTAACACACAAGTGGCTAATAAATGAATGGGCTCCGGCCCCTCATGCTGAACCCACTCCTCTCACTCTCTGCGGGACCATTAGCATTGCTGTGGTAGCAACTTTGTTGTGCCTGATTTAAGAATTAATGACCTAATTAGCAGAGCTGGAGAGGGGGAAGGAAAAGGAGACACACCACCGAATATGTCGAGGGGCTTCTTCGTCACTAATGGAATTTCCTACTGCTTGCGAGGGATTCAATTGCATTGTTTGTGGTACAGCGCAATCAGTGTAAAAATAGACGGAGGCTGCTAATGCACACTCAGGAATAATATGCAATGTACACAGAAATGAGGCTCTGTCAGCCTACAGGTTTAGGTAGGCCACTCCTCATCTCGTGTGATCCATTCTCAATGTACTGGGACATTTCTCTAAGACCAGTACAACCAGCAAAGAAAAACAAATCGGGATGCCCAAACACCGAGAGAAACACTGGCAAACACTACTGGCTTCCACCAACATAACACCATAAAGTTCATAGCCACTGTCCTTTCTCCAGGCTCCCAGGTCTTGGATTCTTTTGACTGAGGTGGTATCTTATAGTCTTCACCACTTTCCTGCTTTTCTTAGTCTCTCTGCTCTCCAGCAAGAGATACTGTGATGTGATCGGAACGGCCCCAGTTGACCACTGTCAAAGCGTAGATGGTTTGAGATCTACCACCTCCCATTATTTTACCCTTATCTAGTGAGTTGAGTATTAACTTCAGTTTCATAAGGATCCTGACCCTGTAAATTATAGTCTGGGGCTAGCATTTTGCATGGAATTGAGTTTGGGATTACAATCTCCTTAAGAACCTTCCTCTGATTTTCTTTTATCTCCTTTGGAAGCACTGCAGGAAAATTAGCTGCTGCAAAGTATACAGTCTGCTCAAAGCATGCCATTACATGTGGCAGTATATCGTGACCGGTGAACATGTTTTCCTACAACAAATGGCAGCTTGTGTACTGCACTGCACAAAGATGCAGGAAAACAATACGACCTGTATTGCAATACACTGTTTTCCCACAATATATTGCAACATACTGCATCGTGATGTATCACTGTCCACCTTCTCCCTTCACGCCACTATAGCATGCTGCATCTAATCCCCATATGAACAACATGTGGGTGTTATATAGCAGTTTTCACCTAGAGACTTCTCATTTTACAAAAGTGAGAATCATTGGCTCCATTTCAGAGATGGCAAAACAAGCACAGAGGAGCCAGTGGCCAGATTATAAACTGTTTACTGCCACACTGGAGAGCGGTAACTCATACAAATAGCCCCACCGACTATATGTGCAAGTAGCTGCTTTGCAACAGAAACAAATCTGGCCCTGCATCACTTGCCCTGGTGTACAAAGCAAATCAGTATCTTAATATCACAGGAAAGTCTGGGTACCTGCCAATTAGTCTAGTAATGGCTACAATCTTCTGGGCTATTACCACAGAATGCCCTAGTGCGTTCTTATAAGAAATGGCAGAGCCAAAAATAAAACCCAAAGTTCATGGTCCTCAGGCAGCATCCATATCATGGGATTATTCATGTATACTCTTCCTGTCTTTTGAAGCAGTACATCATTATAATTTGCTTAGTCTTCACATCTTCCTGCTCCTTGTGGAAACAACAGGATGCTGTTTTCCATTGTATGTTCATCCAACTAGCTATTTTCCTTGATTACTGGGTCTCTAGCACAGCAGATTTCTCCCTAGGTCAGGATTAGTCCCTGAGTGTCTTAGCTGGCAACCATTCCACTCACTGACCGATGAGGACTGAATAAGGCTAGATCCAATTGTAAAATGTGAGAAGTTATTTCAGTCACCCCTCTCCGTGGAACTGTCCAAGTCTCTTAGCTCTGCTAGGCTTTAGTCTTTGCTCAGCTAGTCTTCATAGCAGGTGATCCCATCCACAGGGGCCCTGCATGTTTCTTAGAGCAGCAAGGGGCCTTTTGGTTCCTCCAAACTTCCTTCTGTGTCAACAGAAACTTCACACACACACTAGCTTCATCAGATCCCTTTAGAGAAGGGAGCTCTCTTCCATTATCCCTGTAAGAAACTGCCAGTGTGACCCAACAAGGCTTCTCTAGTTGTTGTTGGAGTACCAGGTCCTTCCTTTTGGCTAAAGCGTGGCACCTTTTGGATTCAGCAAGAGAGCTTTCTACACGTTATGCTGCTCTACAGGGAGCACTTTGTGGACTGTACACCTACCAGTGCACAAGAGTCACCTTGTTATCAGGACATAGAGGCCAGCACTAGTAACCTACATTTGTATCATGTATTCAGGAAGCATTTGGTAGAAGTGAAGACCCCTGTTCTCCATTGCAGCTGAGCTAGGCTCTGGCATACTGGGCAGTGGTGGATATAAGAACCTGGATACAGCTCCCTAATCCCCAGCTTCTTAGCCTCAATGCAAATTAGTGTAAGCCCCCTCCTGCTCTGACTTCTTGCATAGTTTCTGGAAGTTGTATACATAAATTCGGGAAGCTGGGAAATTTAGTCTAGAAAATCTGGTACCCATTGGTTTCAATGGGTATTGGAATGAATCAGGCCTAAAGTGGGAATCAAAAGATGGGAAAGACGATCTGCTCAGGGGAAGATATCGAAGAGCAATATAAGTAGTGTGCAGTGGACTGTTTTTTGATCCTAGTGCTGCAGAGCAAGGGCAGACTGGATCTGTGCTGAATGTGTGCTGAAATATTTACAATTGGTCCCGTGTGTTTTATCTGATGTTTCCACTGCAGAGCAAATACTCATGAAGTGAATGCATACATGAATGATGCAGCCATCTCTAATTTGTACCCATCCAATTCTTAGATTGCATCACTGCATGCACTGTCAATCCTTCTGTTTCTCAAATATGTCATGGTGGGCCTGGGATAATGGTAGTATGACCTTGAGCATATGGTATCAAGTGGGGTGCCCCAGGATATTTTTTTCGGTAGCTTCATTACAGATCTGGAAGATGGGTTGGAGTGCACTCTCAGCAAGTTAGCAGGAGACACTAAGCTGTGGGGTATAGTAGATATGCTGGAGGGTAGGGCTAGGATTCAGTGACCTAGAAACATGGGAGGGTTGGGCCAAAAGAAATCTCAGGAGATTTATTAAGGACAAGTGCAAAGTCCCGCACTTAGGACGGAACAATCTCATGCGCTGGTACAGGCTGGGGACCAGCTGGCAGCAGCTCTGCAGAAAAGCACCTTGGGGTTACACTGGACAAATAAGCTGGATATGAGTCAACAGCATGCCCTTGTTGCCAAGAAGGGTAAGAGCATACTGGGCTTCAACAGTAGGAGTGTTGCCAGCAGATATAAGGAAGTGATTATTCCCCTCTATTCAGCACTGGTGAGGCCACATCTGCAGTTCTGTGTTCAGATTTGGGGCCCCCACTGCAGAAGGGATGTGGACAAAGTGGAGACAGTGTCGATGAGGGCACCAAAAATAGTTAGGGGGCTGGGGCACACAACTTATGAGGAGAGGCTGAGGGGACTGGGCTTATTTAGTCTGCAAAAGAGAAGAGTGAGGGGGGACTTCATAGCAGCTTTTAACTGTTTGAAGTGTCGTTTCAAAGAGGATGGAGCCAGACTGTTCTCAGTGGTGACAGATGAGAGAACAAGGAGCCAGGGGCTCAAGTTGCAGCAAGGGAAGTTTAGGTAAAACTTTCTCATAGAAGGGTAGTAAAACACTGGAACAGGTTACTCGGAGGGGTGATGGACTCTCCATCCTTGGAGGTTTTTTAGACCCAGCTAGACAACGCCTTGGCTAGGATGATTTAGTTGGGGATGGTCCTGCTTTGAGCAGGGGGTTGGACTAGATGACCCCCTGAGGTCTCTTCCAACCCTAATTTTCTATTATTCGATTAAATGCCCTTTTTATTCCTAGGAACCTGGCTGCCCTACTTAGCACAGGCTAGATTTTCAGCAGTGCTGAGCTCTCACAATAATCACTGAAATCAGTGGGAGATGAAAGTACTTAGCATCTTTGAAAATCAAACCCCATCAACCTTACAGGGTCCCGAGGACATTGACAATGTCTCTGGAAGTGACCCTTTCCTTTTGTTGTGGATTTGACTTCTCAGCCACCGTGTTGAATTGACAGCTCTGAGGCTGACACCCTCTCCTTAAATGACTGACTAGCCTCAGAGCAGAATTAGGTACAGCACAAAGCTTCTCTCTCAATACCCTGCAAATATGTCTCAGCCTTGACCTGGAGTGACCCCCCTGTAGGGCTGAGTGAAGAGTTCAGTCTCTATGGCTCATTCACTCACTGTCCTGTAGGCTGAATTTGCTATCAAAAAAGCCAGCTGCAATGTGGATACCCTTCTACATGAAATTGGACTGATACTGTCAACTCATTTCATAAAGACCATCAAACAACTCTTAAACCGAGGCTGGCTTTGAACCACTGACCTGAAGGTGAAAGGCTCTTTGTCTCATTATCAGTCCCCCGAGTCTTTTGGTTCTTTCCCCAGCCCCCCAGGTGACATGATCTGCCCTTTTTGATTGCTAACATAACAATCTGTCCCCTTTCTCACCTGTTCTCACATCCTGGTTTATTTCCTTGTGGAAATTAATTTTACTTTACCCATTCAACTGCAAGGGATCTTGACCCGAGGATGATTATCAGTGAGAACTTCTCTTAACCCCAGCTCTCTAGTGAAGTGTACCATTATTTTTTTTTTCTTCCTTGTCTGGCTACAAGTTACTTAAAGAAGAATGTTTCCTGTGAGCATTTCCTTTAAATATTGATTCATTTTTACAGGAAGATAATGTCCCAAATCTGAATGTTCACAGGTCCCCCCCTTGCTTGCACAAGTACAGAGAGCTCCATTAAGCTGGACCAAATTGGAGATGGATGGTCCAAATCCACAGAGGTTTTATCATTCAAGAGGCCAAATGTCAGTCAGTGCTGCGGTCACTCTTCTAGAAGGCAGAAAGAACCATGAGATCCAAAGCAGTAAGGGAAAAAAAATCCCAGAATGCCCTTTTCAACAGATGGATTTATATATCTGAAAGGAAATGCAGATACCAACATTTTTCATTAGCTGAACAAGAACATCCTTCACCTGTGACTTAAAAAGCTGGAGGAGGACATTTGCACTGCTCCTTTCCTTAAGATACAATCTCCCATGTAATGCTCTGAAGTCTTCAAACACCTGGCATGTAGTCCTAGCCTTTTATTTCATGGTGAGAACAGACCCTTTGCCAAGAAAAGGAATCAGAACGGGATAAACATTAAACAAATACTTCAGGGAGCTTTATTTTATTGTGATACATCTTTAGATTTTTGTATTTGAGCTGCTTTGTGTGGGATTAAACTTTTGATGTGTTCAACTTTTTTTTCCCCCTCTTCTCTCCGTATCTTAGGTAACATAGTAGTCAGCTGGGAAGACAGAGCTGGCCTGATGGTATAAGAAAGAAGTCAAAGAAGATTTTTAACCCTCTGTAGCTAGGGCTGCAGCACAAACCCCATCCTAATGGATCTCTCTGTGACCCTGACTCCCACTAGAAGCAGCTCAGATCTTCTGTTATTTCATTCTATCAAAAGACAGGGCCAGAAAATCCTTTAGCAGCACTTGCTTTTCCCTGACACAACCCAGCTCTGCACAGATTTAGAGGAGAAATGCTTCAAATTGGGCTCTGTTTTAAACAGTGAGTTAATAGCCCTGATACAGCTTCTTCCAAGTGCTTCACCTCCTATAGCAAGGCAGCAAAGCAATGAAGTACCCCTAAATAACAGAGCTAGACTAGGGGTATAAAGCAATGCTGCAGGACTTCTTTAGATACCCTTTTCCCCCTCTAGCTACGGCCTTCTATTTCTGATAGCTTGCATGTTTATGGTTGAATGTGCTGGGTGGTCTTGGGGCTCTCCAGGTTGCTGAGTTCACCAGGGCAGTGCTGCATGCCGAAATGTTTGCTGTTCACATCACATTTGAAAGAAATCCAGATGTCAGTGGAAAAAAGCGCTAATGCATTTTCATCTGGTGGGATTTTTGTTGTTGTTCTAGTCTCTCTCACCTTGATGCCTCATTTCACCTGCTTGCTGCCAGAGGCTATTGGACAGCATGCCTGTTCTCTACAGGAAACAACGAACAAGAAATTACAACAACCAAAAAATGTCAGCGGTTTCCAGTACAGCCCAGGTTCCAATCAGCTGCACGGTTTCTTTGACAGTGGCTAAAACTCCCATCTGCTTAGAGTAAAGGACATACTACTCATTCCAGCACTGCTGCTATTCCTCTTTAGTGAAAGAACTAGGCTCAGTTGATGGCCATGTGTATTTACGCAGTGATGTAGCTATTGGGCTAAATTCTTATTGCCTTGCATGCTCTTTGTCTGGGCAGGAAACAGGAGTGGCGCATGCACTTCTGACTGATGGGGCTTCTCTGTGGAGAGTCACACGTGCAGGGCATTTTCAAATCATAAGCATGTCTGAATCTGCAATTGGTCCTGTACTCGGGGCTGAAGGGCAACTGCAAAAGCAGGCATGCTGAGGACGTGTAACAGGTCGCCCTCCCCAGCACCATCTTCCCAGTCATCCACGCCTTACATGGGGCAGCCTTGGAGCCCTCCTTGGAATTCATCTGTCCCGCCCTAATCTCTCCTGCCACGTCTTGATGGAAATCATTATGCAAGAGAAAGACTGCCTATTGTATTGGGTATGATAGGGGTCTCTCCCGAGATGGCTTGACCCCCTTTTTTCTCTAGCTAGGTCTCCCTGTCCAAACCCACTATACAGGGTCTGACTCTGAGGCTCTAGCTTTTTCTTCCAGTGCCTGGAGGCTCATGGCCCTCTTTTCTGCTCCTTTCTGGAGCCCAGCACTCCCTGGCCCCAAGACATGGGTGCCGCCCCCATAGTCAGGCAGCTGCAAGTTCAAAACCAGGGTGCAACCTTTGAACCTGCAGCCTGTCAGTCCAAATGAGGGGGGGAAAAAAAGCACCCTAGGTACATCAGGCCTCCCTGGCCTTTTTTAAGATCATCCTTCGAGTGCTGGGATTTGTGTCACCCAAAAAGCTGTGCCCTCACTGGCGCCAGGTTCCCATTCTGTAGTGGGTCCCCAAAATGAGGCCTCCTCCTTCCCCTAATAGCCTCATCCAAGCCACCAGTCTTAATAATCACAAATAATAATAATAATAAAGCAAAGCAGCAGGTCAGCTTACATGAACCTGTTTTGGGCCTCAGCTCCGCACTGTCATCCACAGTCCTGGCTGGGGTGCAGCTGCCATCTCTCAGGGGTTTCCGTAGTTTCCTCCTTCCGGCCGTGGGCCGCTCCCCAAGCTTCTTCATGGACCTTTCAGATGCGCTGCTTCCCCTTCAGCTGCTGAGCCCCTTACTGCCCTTCAACCCAGGGTTTTTATAGTCCTGCCTCTTCCGGTCAGCTGACTAGCCATCCAGGTTCAGCAGTTAACCCCTTCCTCACCAGCCCTCCGTACCCAGAAAGTTCTGGCCTTAAAGAGGTGCACATACTTCCTCGTAACAGGGTTAGGGTTCCCTGTTACAGGAGGGTAGGGTGCTAACTCTCTTTACACTAAGGCAAATAGCCAGATCTTAAAGCCCTTACTGGGGCAAAACAGCACAGGCACCCGGTAGGTGCCAAGAAGTTGCTCAAATACCTGTGGGCCAAATCCTCAGCGGATGTAACTAAGCATAGCTTCTGTGGCTGCACTGCTGATTTGTGGCTGATGAGGATCTGGATCCTTCATCCTTCGTACTTTCTTAATCTGATGAACTAAATATGCTAAATTTCATCTCGGCCCCCCCCGCACACCTTCCTTTCATCACCTCACTCTTTCACCATACAGACAAGACTACATGGGCCTTGGATCTGCATAGATTCATTGATTATAGAGTCGGAACGGATACAGTGGATCGTGTCTGACCCCCTGTCCCTGGCAGGAAAGAGGATCGAGGTCAGATAACCCCAGTGAGGTGATTATCAAGCCTCCTCTTGACGACCTCCAAGTTGGGTGATAGGACCTCCTCTCTTGGAAGCCCATTCCAGACTCTGGTCAGCCTTATTGTAAAAAAATTCTTCCTAATGTCTACTCTCTGCTAGTTTGCACCCATCATTCCTAGTTACTCGCTGGGGCATTCTGGTAAACAGTGCATCCCCAATTCCTTGCTGTCCTCCCCTGATAAATTTACCAGGTCACCCCTCTTGAGGGCTAAAACAATGCTACCCTGCTCAATGGGCTAGTCACCTCTCCTCCCCCTCCCCTCCCTTTGCTCTTGTAATCCTCTCTATGGAGAGGCAGGTCAGACAAGAGCCCACAGATTTCTGCCGTGCAGGAAGCTGATCAGGCCAAGCTCTCTCCCAAGATTTCCAACTGGGTTTGCCTTTTATTGCCTTTTCATCTGTCCTTCCAAGTAAAGTGGTCCTAAATAGCTCACAAGATGGTAATAATGTAGCCAGTCCCTAAGTGTGACATATTCCTGCCTCAAGGGTTAACCTGACCGGCTCAGTCCCTGAGACCATCGCTAGCCATCCTTCAAACAGCATCTGCAGATCTTTGAATACTGGGATTGCATGAAAATGTGACTTGTGTTGGGTGTGGCAGAGACATTCTGGCCTCTGAGATTTGCTACTGGCACACAGCACTGATTTGTATTTTACCTGCAGCACCCCGAGAGGCAAATGAAAATATAATGAAAGAGAGATCAAGAAGAATTTAGACATTAATGTTGCCATAAATATGCGTCACCTCCCAGAAGGGATGTAGAACACGCAGGGTACAGCAGAACCATGGGGCTGCTTTAGATGAATGAAACCTTGAACTTAGTTTTTATTTCTAGAAGTGTGTTAAAATGACAGCAGGAATGCCTCTAATCACTCACTTCAGCTCTTTAAGACATCTCTATCATGATGGATTAGAAGAAGGACCCTTACAAGGATCAGGAGGCTGTAGCCCACTAAAGCAAACTGATACAGTTAGTGCCTTGCAGAGGAACACGTTTCAGATAAGCCATTTTTGATCTCTGCATGACGAGTAGAAAAATCAAGCCCATAGGAGCCATGCTTTATCTGCAAAGTTAAAATGAACGTCTTCTCTGACTAACACAATATCCTCATTTTCTGAGCTAGCTCCCATTGAAGGCAGTGGCAGACTTTCTGTTGACATCAGTGAGCTTTGGATCAGGTCTCCAGTGAAAACTGAGAGGACCTAAAAATGCCTCAGTTAGTGCCTTTTGGAGCATTTATGTCCTAATTCTGCTGTTCTTACTCAGTCAAATCTAGCACTGGATTCAACGGGTCCTAGTATTCACTAGCTTGAAGTTTATGTATTGTTTGCATGGGGCAAAGTGAACACAAAGTTGGTGCCAGACCTCGTCGTTCTGATTGGAATAAAGACTTTTAGATCTGCACAGGTATAAGGATCTGATGCAGAATTCATTGAAGTCAATACAAAGACTTCCACTGACTCCAGTAGGCCTTGAACCCAACCTTACATGACTGTAGAAGGTGGAAGGCTGGAAACAGGTCTATTTATTCATTGGCAAATCTTCAGTGGAGGAGACTGAAGGATTACAGAGTTTGACCCTATCTGTGGTTTTCCTGAGACTGATGCTAATATGCTATCAGTTCTGGGAGCTTTATTTTGAACCCGCGCAGAGAAACTGACATAGCCTCAGATCTGATAACGCAGGGAGGAGAAAAGAGATGAAAATCTTTTTTCAGTCCTTACAAATAAAAAGAAGATGCGATTGAAAATGTCATGTTTTGGATGCATGAGCGGACTCCTATAATCAATCATCCCAAATAAACCACTATATTTAGCAGCTATTTAAAGGCAAGGAAGCAAGCTATCTATGTGTTTATACTGCACAAAAATTCTATCATGTCTCATATCTAAATCTATCCTGGGCTGTATATCACCTGCACTATCATAATATTGAAGTACCTTATACTCTTCAGTATATCTATCCTCACTACCTTAGGGATAGAGAGGTGTGACTACCCATGCTTTGCAGATCAAATAGACTTTCTAAGGTATGCAAGAAGTCTGTGACAGAACAAGGAATTGAACCCAGGTGTCTTGAGTCACAGGTTAGCATCCGAAAACCACTAGCACACAGCCTTCTTCTTGTGGCTTCCTGTATGGCTTTTCATATACGTATGTCTTGAGTTTTCTCTTCTTTCTGGGTAATTGCCATAGAAAATGACTTAGTACAATGAGCAAATCATATAACACTCTGCAGGATAGCTATTTAGTGTTTTGCTTTGCACTTATAGCTTCCATTAAATAATCTGTTAAGTTAAAAAAATGCTCTACAATGTAGTGACTACATTATAATTACTAGGTGCGTCTGCTGAAAATCCAAGAAAAACTGATTGTATAATAGGGGTGAGATGTTTACAGAGTGCAGCTGAACACGCAGGAAGGGGAAAACAGCACGCAAAATGGACTCAGCAACTCTAGCCCTTCCATTTCCACAGGGGCTGCAGTAGGTTCAAACAAGCCCACCCTAGAACTTGGTACCCCACTCCCACAAGGAATGAAGGATGTCATATGCAGCCGTCTATGAATCTGTCTACACACCTGGCTTTCATCATTGTAGTACATCTATATTTGGTAGCATTATATTCTCACTTTGTACTGCTATAAATGACTTGTGCACTAGGCAGGGCAGCAGAGAATCGGGCCCATGGAAACTATTGCCAAGAATAGCTGCTACAAGTTTCCTAATATTTTATGAAGAAAGAGAGAGAAGTAGAAGAGCCAGTTATAACAGCTCACCCTTCCTTTATTGCTCTGAGCAAGCAATTTCCCTCCTTTTCCTTCTTGTTCATTAATGATGCAAGCAGACGCTTTCTTTAAAAAATAGATATATGTTCCTTATACTGCCTGCTATGCACGGTAATGTGATAAAGACTCACCAGAGTCATCTTTATTCTGTGCTGAGCCGTCTTTGTTCATCTACAGGTATTTGCCTGGAAAGCTCTCTCAGTCATTTTGTAGAGTGTCTGTGTTTTTCCTCGGCACTCTCTTTCCCTGAGGTATCATCAGTTTCTGGCAAGCTTCAGTCTTTTTTGTTTGCCTTTCAGGCCTGGGCAGAATCTATGAGAGCTTTGAAAATGCAGTCACACGGAGGGCTTTGCAAGGGTCAGTATGAATGGTTCATATTGTTCTACAGATCCTCCCCATAATTCCACAGGCAGGTGTGAATAGAAATGTGCAGCTGCATTTTGATCTCAGTTACAGTGATGGTAATCTGGCGTAACTCCAGTGAATTCAAGGAAGTTTGTCCAGATTTACATCATCTTAAAACTGGGGGCAAAATGAAGCCTTACCTCTGCATGTGCCGTTTTCCCATTCCATTCTGGATTAGTGCTCTTCATTCTGGAGCGAGCATTTCCAGTAGTACTGACTCCCCAGGACCTTAGGGCAAGCAATCTCAGCATTAATTTATTATATTTCTCTACCTCCTTTCATTCATATTTAACACAGTGCATTCACTGGGCTTTATAACAAGAGCTTGAGGAAACCGTGGCAGCTCTTATTCTAGTCAAGGACCTGATCCTCTATTTCTGTGCATCATGTGCAGTCTCTTACAGAGAAGCAAGAGTAAAATGGTACCGATCAGATGATCAGATAGTATTGACAAATGGAAGTCCCTCCCCCCATGTGAATATACACAAAACAAATGCCTGAATTCTTATTTTGTGAATAATTACACATTTATGTGTGAACTACCTATTTTCTAGCTGCAGAATACATGCAACTCCAACCGAGCCGATCACAAAACTCAATCCAGAATTTGATCACGTACTCTGGTTGAAAGGCGTGTGTGAGAGAAGAGTGCATATTGTATGCAAACAGGAAAATCAGTTTCTACTATTCAAATCTCAGTACAGAGAAGACGTTAGTGCTCGACAACTCTGCAGTCTCCTTTCATTTTTTGCAACAAAAAGGCACTATGGACAGATATCAAAAATATTTATTAGCCTTCAAGAGATCAAAGCTCCCTGGGCTTTTGGTCCACCTGCATTTGTCTTCAAATTCTTTGGCAAGAGCCACAGGAGGGTCGGTGAAATGGATGCATGGCAAATTTAAAAAATGATAATATTTGCATAGGTAAGAAGCTTGTGGAACCCACTGCCAAAAATACAATTGAGAATAAGAACTTAGCAGGATTCAAATAAAAAAAAAAAATGAAGATTTAGATGGATAAAAAGCTCTGTGATAGTAAGAACAAAATATCCCTAGCATTTGGGATGGGTTACAAACACTCCTGCTTAAAGGTGCAAACCAACTTCTGACTAATGGGGATTAGAAACAATCTCTTTCTACTGCCAAGATATTCTATAATTGCCTTTGGCATGTTTTCGTATTCTTTCCAGTCCAACATCTGGCCCTGACCAGCACTGGTAATACGACGCTGCAATAAAACAGAGCCGATCTGATTCCAAGTGTTGACTCTTGTGGTAGTGAGAGAGCTGGCATATTGAATGACAAGCTATGGACCAGATAGGGCACCTCCTGTGCTAAAAGTATGAGATACTACAGCTTGCGCTAATGCTGGGCCTGTAACATATTCTCATCCTCTGTGGACTGCAGGCCTGAATGCCTAGGATCCCAAACCTGCCGAGATCTTGGACTATGTTTTTCAGCTCCTAGATATGGGCATTTCTCAGAAAGGCACTTTGAACATCAAGATGCCCTGGCAGAATATTAAAGCTCGGAGCTACACATCTGGCCTCTTTCACAGAGTCATAGAGGCATAGAGAAGTAGGGCTGGAAGGAACCTCCTTAAGGCATCCTCCCAATCCAAACCTTTCTATACACATCCACTGTCTAACCTCATAGCAGATCTACCCAGTCAACCCTGATGCCACACAAGACTTAACACTCTAACCTGCCACAGCTAAAGCATGGGGACCATGGCAGCCAATGCCCTGCTGTTGTAAATGTTGTTCATATACTCTCAAGAGGTCCCAGGAAGAGGGCCACACACCCCACTACCCAAGACCCACCCCCCTCCCCGAACCCACAGTTCATACCAAGCTGGCAGTGCAGAGGGGCAAGACTCTAAAGGCAAGTGGCTTCAGTTTTGAATCTTGACAGGAGCGCTGACACACCTCTATCCAAATCTCCAGCCGTGGCTGAAGCCAACACCCAGTGCCCCTGAGGAAGGCTTAAAAATCCCTAACACATACATGTAGCATCCAGGGGGGAGCAGGGGATTCCCTTTGAGTCCCATGTGGCAACCAACCATCTTTCCTTCCTAATTAAGAATAGTAGGGACACTCAATAGACATTTTCTCCCATGAGCCACCCTTTTCCTAGGCAATTAAAATGGTCAATTATTCCAGCACAACAACAATAGCCACATTGAGTAAAGATTGAAGGAAGGATGGTAGAAAAATCTGATTTTCAATATTTGACAGATCCCAGTATCTTCCTCTAAGTCTCCTGTCTTTACAGGGTGCTATAGGAGGACTGAAGCCAATGCTTTTCTCTGAACAGAATAGGAAATCCACCCTTTATCCGAATCTGTGCTGCCTCGGAGAGTGGGTGGTACTGCTCATGTCTTAGCTACTATCAGTCTAGCTAGAGTTTCATATAATGATAGCTCGGAAGAGCTGCAGGGGGCCCACCCACATGCTGCAAAGGTCTCAGCGGTATTTTCTATACATTAAAACCACAGAGTTGCAGAAGTCGCAGCTATACACTGCAAAGACTTCAAACAGATTTGCTACAGTCCTTCCGGCATGCTGGTTACATGCCTGGAAGATATGACCCAGGTATACATACTGCTCTATATGCTGATTCTGTGGGCTGCTGGGATCTCACTTTGCTGGCTACCCCAGCTCTAGGGCTCCAGTAGCACCAGTGAGGAAACACATAGTTTCTATTATTGCATGATGCCCGCAGGATGGGTGGTGGACACGGAGTTAGCTTAGCATCTTCTATTACACACCACTCCCAGCCTAGGGGTGGTAGCTAGAAGAGAGGGGGCATTCAATACTGACTGTGAGGAGCAAGTACCAGAGAGCCAGTGTATCTGCTCAACCCCACCCTCAGAATGGATGTAGCCAGGCTAGATGGTGAACCTGAATGACATATCCCATAGTCAGTGCATCTCCTTCAGACTTGCGTGGTCCTGCTAAGGCTAAGACTTGCTCCTAAATCCCGTCTTGGCTCTTGCTTGCTTAGATGCCTGTTCTAGCATTGCCCCTTGCTGGGTGTCACCCTTCTACTTCTCAGGTCTCCGGTTCCAGTGTAGATTAGGTTCTTCTTTAGACTTCAAGTTTGGCTCAGACTTCCTGCTTCTCTTCCTCGGGACTGACCCTGCTCCAGCTCTAGACAGGTCTCTTGGGGCCTTATGTCAACTGTTATGATAGCAGGAAAACTTCAGGTGGCCATAATTTACAGGGGACCAGTTGATGTACAACTAGCTCAGCATCCGCACGGAGTGTAAAGGTGGTTGAAAGCTACTTCGGCACCCACCGCCCTCCTGAGTTACCCTCTGCTGTGAATCGCGTGGGTGCTGCTGAAGATCCGAGAAATGGGTTTTTTTCAGTAGCACTGAGGTGCTATTGCCAAGGTGTCTGATACACAGAGCAAAGTACTCAGCCACAGAGCCTTTCCTGCATGTGAATCTCATTCACCTTTAAGCTAGTAACTTAATCTGTCTATTGTGTTTACAAGGCGCCTATCACCTTGGTATCGAAGTAATACCACAAAATTACCCACTGTATAAGCGAAACACAGGCAAAAATTGTGTATTGGATCCCCAGCGACCATTCTGCTGCACATACTGAACTGTTTCAGATTTTATTTCCCAATGAATGTCACTTGAAAATGTTAAAAGCTTTAATACAAACCAAGTGTTGAGAGATTTAGGGACCTTCTCCTTTCCCGATTCTTAGTGGGACGGAGATGCATCCCTCTCCCCACTAGATGGCACCAGAACTCCTCTCTCCCTCCCCCTCTGCCCCCCCCCAAACTCAAACCTACTTTCCCCTCTGCTTCTAAATATTCCAGCCCTGTTGTGATTGATTTCCACACATTTGATAAATTGCTGCTCTCTGGGGATTTGGGGGATAGAAACTGTCCCACAGTTTAAAGTTCCTTTTTCATTCCTCCGGAAATAATGCCAATCTGAAAGTTTATGAATCGTATTTATTTAGCAGACTTGCTCTCCAAGTTAAATCACACTAGAAAATACTTATTTATATACAAGTGCATGTGCTTATACCTCGGGAATGTCAAGCTGGTTTCAATAAAGACATCACCTACTTGCATGATTTGCTTTCTCCGGATATTATAGGAACAGAAATACTACTGTGACGTGAAACCCTGACCTGAGCACCAAAGGTCATTCCATGTGATGGTAGCTGTTTCAGTATGTTTCCAGCAGTTGTGTCCAGAGATGGTTTGGGGGAAACTGGCTCAGTTGAAGCCATTGACCTAGAGGCAGGATTTTATTCTAAATCTGGTAGTCACCCCAATCTGGTCCAAATTTTAATCTCTTCCTAGCATCCGTTCCACGAGAACACAGAAATCCAGTCTAGATGCCTTTCCTTAGAGATGTTGCATTAAGACCGCCCCAGATCGGTACTGAAATTCAGCACAAGTTCCACCATTAGGACGACCTCAATTCTGTTTATTCCCCTTGGTGTTATCTTCAGCCTGCCGAAGGAGAGACAAAAACAGACACAGTGAGAAGGGACCCCGTTCACCACTGATGTATGGTAAGTCGATAGGATGCTACTGATTTCATTACATTTGCTTCCACCAGCAGAGAATTTGGTCTTTTATTCATGACCCGTTTCCAGAAAGTTAGTTCATTTTCATGCAGCTGAAACTCGGGAGGGAAAAGGTGCGGGGGGGAAGAAAAACAAACGTTGATATGGAAAATCCCTTGAATGAATGATTAAGAGTTGATACTGCCTAATATTTCTGAGTTGTTGGCCAGTTTGGGAGAAAGGCATCTAGCAAAGCAATACTAAGGCCCTACCAGTTCAGAAATACATATAGATATCCCTTCCTTTACCTTACTCATGGCTTCAACAGTACATCAGCATGCGTTAAGCGCTATCTTACCGAATAGATTCTTTCCAAACTGGATTCCAAAGCCAGACTCGTGACCAGTTAATACATCTCCATGGATCTGATCCAAAGCCAACTAAAGGGAACAAATCAAAACAAAACTATTTTTCAAGTAAGCCGCATGCCCAGGCAAACAAAACCAACGGCTGGGTGGCGATAGGTTGATTTTTATATCTTAAATCAGTGTAAGCCTTTGTAATCAGTTAGGCAGAATCTGCTGTTCCATAATGCATTCTTGCAAACTGTGGCCTTACTATAAATGTGTCATATTAAATCATACATTGCAACCCAGTGTAGCTGCTCTTCCACTGACACTTATGGACAATTCCCCAGCATCTTGATGAACTGCAAGGCAGCTGACTGGCGTAGCAGTCATATCTCATTTGCATAGTCCCAGAGCATTCTGGGAGAGCCTTTCAGAGCAAGAATGCACAATGAAATATTTACTTTTTGTTTTAACTTGCCAGTGGTAAAAAGAAGTAGCTGTAGTGTAGATGGGACATTAAAATTAGCATTATGCTGGGAATAAAAAGCGGGACATAAATTAACAATGCTGGCTTTTTTTGTGGCTTAAGGTAGTTAATATTACCCCCCAGGAGCATACAACATGCCAGGGACATGTTTGGGAAACTGTAGTGCTATATATCACTATGAGTATTTAAACCAAGATGGCATTGCAAAAGGGCACATCAGGATTAATGACTGGTCCTTAACAAGAGTTAGGCAAAGGGTAATGGTAAAGGAGTCCTATGAGAAAATGAAGGGGGGCAAATAGTCCACCTCACTTCCAAAGTCTGAAGGAAAAGGACAGGATTAAAGGAAACCAGCCATGCTTCTCTGTTAGTGCCGTATTCAAGTATCTCATTTTATCTGCAGAGCTCTGGTACTCAGCAGGGGTTTGGCAGGAAGCGGCCTAGAGAGAGAGAGCGGGAAAGAGCGTGGGGCTTCTGTGATTCAGGGAGAACCATTCAGAAACTGAATCCAGGGTCATCTGATATCTACATCATAAGATAGCGACTAGCACTGTCCAAGGCATAAAGAAATATAACTGGGCATGCTTTCAACACATCAGAAGAGAGCAGCCCTCGGGAACATCAGTGCATCTGATTCTTTTCCTAATCACACGAGTCTTACCCAAGTGTCACTCCATTTACTTCAACAGAGTTATCCCCGTTTACATTTGCGTGGCTCTAAGGAATAGATGAAAACTCTTGGGTCACTGAATACGGACGATTTTGTGGTTTCATGTCATTTTGGCCATAATTACACCGTATCGTTCTGTCTGCCTATCAAACTTAATCTTAAAGGTAGTTAGCTTGTTGGCTTCTACTACCACTGCTCACAGGGTTTTTTTTTTCCCAGAACTTCAGTCCTGGAAGAGCTAAAAATGTTTGTTTCCAGCCTAAATTTATTTGTGGCTAGCTTATACCCACTTTCTTCTGCCAGCCATGTCCTTTCAATGAACCAGTTTTTCCTCTCTCTCCCTGGATTTTACTAACCCCTCTCCCTGATATATTCATAGAGAAGAAACCAAATCCTCCAGACCTCCAGGGGCAACATGAAAGGAAACAACTGAAAAAAGTAGACATGCGTCTTCACCCACGAAAAGAATGACAAGTTCCCGTCTCAGGGTTTCCCAGTGCAGGGATGGGAGAGGCTATACTTTAAGAGATGGGGTATAGTAATTCCAAGATGCCTTTGTCAAGGCTGTTATCTCTACAATATTAGGGGCTTTGCTCATGTATAATAATAATAACCCCCCCAAAACAGTCCCCATCCCATAGAGCTTACAGTCTAGGCCTAGGATGATGAAAGCAAAAAATGAATAAAAATAAAATGGGCCAAGGAACACAAGGTGACATGGACACATGTGCATTTGATGTAGTGGAAATTGTGGAATGAGACCTGGCCTGACATTCCCTAACTCACATGAGTAGCCTCTTTGAAGATAAGAGATAAGCCACTGAAGTTAATGGGCTAACTCACTTGAGTAGGGACTGCAGGACAAGGCCATTAATTTTCTGTGGGTCACCAGGACTAGACAGAGGTTCAGAAGGAATGAGAGAGTGAAGAAGCTGAGCTATTAACAAAAGGATGTAATTTTTTTCCATTAAAAGCAGCTCTTATGCCAGAGGGCTGGAAGGTGGCCAACACTGTATCCATCTTTAAATAAAGGTGTTAAGGGGGATCAAGGAGTTACAGTCTGGCAAGCTTTACTTCAATTGCAAGAAAGATAAGAGGGAAATCGTTGAAGCTAGAGCTACAATGCCTGTAGACACTTGGACCAGACCAGCATGGCTGCTATCATGGTACACCATTGTGCCTCTGGATCCATTTCAGCATGTTTGAAAACGTTAACAACATAATGGATAAATGGAAACCTGTGGAGATGGTTTATTTAGATTTTTCAAAAGGCTTTTTGATAAAGCCCTCACAAGGAGCTATTAAGGAAAACTTAGTAGGCTACTTTAGGGTGAGAGGTAAAATGTTCTTTCATGGATTAAAAACTAGTTGAGTCATGGGAATCAAAGAGCAGTAATATGTGTCCAATTCTCAGCATGGAAAGAGGTTAATAGTGGGAGGTACCCCAATAATCAGTACTAGGATAAGCATTGCTTGATGCATTTATTAAGGACTTGGAGATAGGGGGGTGGAGAACTGAAATGACAATGCTTGTTCATAATACAGCCCCTTTTTTAAAGGTTAATCAAGCTAGAGAGGATGGCGAGAACTTAATTCTAGGAGGACCTGAGAGAAATAAGTAAGTGGGCCACATGATGGCTAATGAAATCCAACTGAGGCAGGTGCATGTCTCATGTGCTTTGGAAGGAACAATTTAAACTACTCATACACAAATTAGTTGTATCCTCTCAGGAACAAAAAGATGTAGGCTGCTGTGGAGAGCTTAGCAAAGATGTACGTTCACTGCACAGCAGTGGTCAAAAGATTGAATGGGATGTTAAAAGAGAGATGGAAAATAAGAGAGGAAATGTTATAACAACATTTATATAAGCAAGCGGAACAATCTCCGGCTGGATACTGCGTTCCTTTGGGGTCACTGTCTCAAAGAAAGCATTGTGGAAACAGAAAGCATCCAGAGAAGGGTATCAGAAATAGCCTGCACTGTGAAATGGGGACAGGGACCATGTGTTTTGGGGGAAGGGAGCGTAATCGTTTTTTGTACAGGGCCTAACACAATAGAACCCTTGATCCTGGTTGGTCATCAAGAGACCACCAGAATACTGAACAATGAACCATAATAATAGGCAGTATATGAGGAGATTAAAATGCCTGAGTCTATTTAGTTTGGAACAAGAGTCAAGGGTGATCTCTCTTACACATGCTGGTATAAATCAGTAGTAATTCCAGGAGAGTTCATGGGAACAACATCAGTGTAAAGCTGGCCAATGTATTCCTCTGTTTAAACTTTTTTAATAATGCAAGGACTGAGGTCGTGTGAGAAAATTAAGAAATAGGAGTGACTGATTCCTCCTGCGACTTCTCTCTTTCGCATAACTTGTGGAGCTAACTGCTGTGAGATGTTTTCATTCAAATAACATCAGTGAGCTCTAGAAAAGTGTCCTGGATTTCTGTGAGGAAGAGGGGCATTTATAGCAATTACAACAATACAAAATGAGACCTGAGCTTCAGGGGCATCTTTTGAAAAGTCCCATTTCTAATTGTGTCCACTATGTGCTTATATGCACTAGAAGAAGGGCAAAACTTTCTTTAACGGGTACTGTGAGGAATCACAGGTAGTCTGGATAATAAGCATCCTGGGATAACCCCCTGTATATCATGTAATTTATAGACAATGGCTCTGGGTATCAGAGTTCAATTCAATTGGCTATTGTATGAGTCTGAACAGGACTGTACTTCACTTTAATCCGTCATCTACTGGGCAGATGGTAGAAAGGAAGGGCTGTAGCTCATGCACTTCACCGTCATGCTTCTCTTCACCCCCGCCTCCCCTCCTCCACCCGGTCTACAGTCAGTTCTTCCCTTCAATACTGACATATATAAATCCTTAAGTAAGCCATTTCAACTCTGTGCCAACTTTCTCAAATTGTACAAATATCCCAGCAGTGGTGTTGTAGCTATAACACCATTGGCATTTAGGAGGTCTTCAGATACTGCACTGAGATATGCTAGAAAATCCTACATATAAATGAATATCTGATAGTAGGGGGGGCATGTTCTTAGGTCTAATATATCAATAAAGTGCTCTGATATTGTATTCCAAGGCCTATAGACTCAACAGGATGCTAGAGTCTACAGGCATCCCGTAAATTTCCCCCCCTATGTCTGATAAAAGCTTATTTTGGAAAAGTCGTACATCAGTGGGCTGGCTGTTGATTTCATACGGGTGCAAAATCAGGATTAGTGTCATTCCGCTGCTGTGAATTCAACATCAGGGCTCATCTATGAAATAAGTATTGGTTACCATGATAAATCCATGTCTGGTTTATCGGGCATGGGCAGAACTATTGTAGATACTTGTGCTTGCATAACTTATACACGCTTGATGCAAAATATTTTGAATTTGGAGGAAGGATGTGAGTCTATTTAAACATTCACATTGTGGGACTGATAGTGTGCGACTCTATGGTATTGTTCCTCTTTAGCACTCAGGACGCTGGAGCACCTCCCTGTTATTCAACGTCTTATGGAACAGGGATGTATCAGCACAATCCTACACTACATGCATAGGCATTTCATGGGATTGCAGCCTTTTCCTGTTTGGGATCTGACTCCATACTCACCGCAGTGGTATTTAAGAACCTTAATCAATGTCCTGGTTATCCACATAGTAATCAGCACAAAAAGGCATCACCCCTTTGGCGCTAGGAACGCCTCAGATTTTATTGTGCCTGCAACTGAATTGTGGGTGACAGATGCTACTGAAGACTATTTCTTCTGCTTAGTTTGCCATGTTGTCACAATATCCCATTTGTACCCCTAGTTTAAGGTGCTATGCCCTGGCCTCTGGCAATGGCAGTTTCTCCCTGGGCAAAATTAGAAAGAGGTATGGGATAGGGGGAGGTATAGGAAAAATGTTGAGACCCAGAATATCAAGTCTGCCCCTCTGCTTGGGATATCACCCATCAGTGGAACCGCTCTTATGTTGTGTACATTTCCACACATCTCCCCACCCTCCCTCCCCGAAGCCAAGTCTTCAATGGGGAAATTTTAAGAGTTCAACTCGGTGAGATGAACCATGAGTGACGGCTGCTTTCAAAGCCAGTCGTTTCTTGTATTCTTTCCTAAGTGGGGGACGGGATGAGAATCAGCAGAGATGTGTCAGAAGCAGTTTCTAGCTCTGCTTATGTCATCTATTATCTTGCTGTGATAGGCAGATGGACTGGAGAAAAAGCTCTGGTTCTCCAGGTCAGTGTCTGTTTTTCTCCCCACAACACCCTTCCCTGTCTGCCTAGTGCAGCCAAAGACAGTTGAGTCAGTCCTTTCCTTGAGTGTCTATCAAGGCTGATCCATCTTAAGGGTATCACCCTTCTCAAGGGTACACAGCACACCATGTGCTGGGAATACACTAGCTCTTCTGAGTGCTGAAAAGGTCATACAGCATTGCTGAAGTCACATCCATTCCAGGCAAGGGTGGATGGGCCGTAGCCAAAGCCCACAAAGACTTCTGTTTATTTTACCAGGCCCTCACCATGTATATTTTTTTTACCCCTGAAAATCAAACTCTGGACTCTTTAGGATGATGTTCACCCCCTCTTAAACTTGCTGTCTCTTTTTCCCTTCTCCGTCTGTTCCCTCCTCTTCTCCACCCTATCACTAACTCTTTCCCATGACTCTATTCACTGCCCTGTCATATACCAGGCATCAACCTGGCAGCACTGAACAAATCCAAGTCATAGTCAACAGGATCTGTCATGCAGTCACTCACTGCATGACAGATGTGGCTCAGCACATTTGGAGTTTCGGATGGGATAGCGACGTTCTCCCTGTGTGTGAGTCCCTTCTTGGAGAGTTGTCAAATGATTTAAAAATATTCAGGGCCATTTTTCAGTGGCCTTTCCATAATATTGACCTCAATAGGATTATTTATGGAGTAGCGCTACTGGTTTTGACTAAGAGTAGAAGAAGCAACTGTATTGAAATTCAGCCTTACAATATTTACAGTAGGCAAGATTTTTTAACTCCACTTAGCTGGGCAAACTGACCTGCAAGAAGGTCACCTGGCTTGTTTGAGGGCCTCCAGTGGCAGAGCAGGTAATAGAACCAAAGTCCTCATTTCCAGTGCCCTGTTTTAATCATGGCATCAAAAGATTAGAAATCATGGACTGGCAAGACTACTCTTTATTGCCTGACTTGGCAAAATTGGGAAGGAAATGTGTAGGAGAAGCCTCTTTTTTGGTAATACTGTATTGTCTGTCTTTGAGTATGGCAAAAGGAAAAGAAAATGAAAAAACATGGAAAAAAGAAAGAATATTATTTGCTCCCAGATCTCAGGAAATGGCTATGCTTATATTTTGCATGGAGGTCTGGGTATTATTTTGTTTTAGCCCTAGCCAAAATGCCTTTATTACTATATATATATCATAAAAGACTGGCAAGCACCAGAGAAAAGGATTTTTTTTTGGTCATGGACAAAAAGCAAGCATGAGATCAGAAGATGGAAAAAGCAAGTTCCCAGTCCTACCTTGGAATCCGTGTAGACAGGCTATTACTCTTCTGCAAGTCCACACTGATTTCAGCAAAGATCTGGATTGGTACGGCTGTCCATTCACGAAGTTGCAAAGCACCTCTACAGCTTTACAGAGTGTTTCTTGGTTTAATACAAAGAATCATTTTCCCTGTTTGGTCCCTTCACACCTATGAGAGCTTAGTTACTCATTGTTTCCAAAAGGATCAAAATCTGAGGGCATGTCTGTATGCGGCACATTGCATAGTGGGATATGAAAACATACTCTGGCTACTCATTCCTGCATTAATTTCCACCCCTCTGGCACCAAAAGCCATATTGCTACATTTTCGGGTGCACCCAGAAATGCAGTCAGGCTTGGGCCTGGTTAGAGCGGGGGATGCTTAGTCCTTGTTTAAAGGTGGCTACCTGATATTTTTTCCACATGGGCCAGGAATGAGTAATCGAGGCCTATTTTCATAGCCGTACATCCTTGTACTGTCCAATGTGAAGTCGTCATTCCCTGAGATTTCATATTGTGCCTTTCGTTCAAGGACCTTGAATTCCTTTGCGAACACTCATGGATGCTATGGCAATAATTTACATTCTAGAACACCTTGATCTCAAATTGATTAGGAACTTTATTCAGCACCCACTCAAATGCTGCCACCTCAGCAGTGAAGTGGATGAATAATTAGTAACAATTTCTGTGATTAATTTTGCCTTTCCTTTTGTTCTCAAAGTCTGGTTGGGCACGAGCCACATTAAGAGCAGCTAGAGGCCACCTCTTCTGTGTGAAACATTCTCATACTGCTTAGGTGTAACAGACGCTCCAGAGTTTATGTCCCAGAGGCCATTAGTAGAGGGACAACTGCAGAGTTTGTCCCATGCTCCATTCATTTCTAGTCAACTTGTCTTAGCCCTGCCCGGAGTTAAGACCTTCGCCATCCCTGAGCGAAAACCAGAGGCTCCCCAGTTTCAATCTGGTACCAGGCTTTACATTTGCTGCCTGTCACAAGAGGGACAGTTTGTCATTTCATTAAGTAGCGTTGAACAGAAGGATCAGAGCAAAGTTAAAAAAGCCTCTGCCTGGCATTAATCACCTGCTTGGAGCCGCAGCTGCCGGTGACATTTTCTGAGTGGTGCACAACCAGACATCTGCTGAGCGCTCCATCAACTCAATCCAAGGGGAGGAAACCGTCTTTCTTTCTTCTCCTCATAGGGAGGGAAAGGTTAAGTAGGTCCCACAGACTCAGGAACTGTGGTCGAATGGAAAGGTTATCCACAGTGTCAGAATCCCCAGGAGGCAGGGGGTCATGTGCTGGATGCATCTGTGTATGCCGCTTGCTGTGCATGGATGGAAAGCAATGTCACCTCTGATGCTGCTCAGACTTAAGCAGGTAAAATACTAGGAGGAGCAAACTGTCCTCTTCTGTGGCACTGTAAGCTGGAACAAAGTCAGAGCTTGACTAAAGAAGTGGATATGGAAAGATGTGCTGCAAATAGATGTGCGGAGACATTAGGACCAGAGCTTGTGGAAATGTGTTCAGTTGCCTGGCTTGTTTGCCGTGTTCTTGTGCTTTTGCAGTAGGCCTACCTGCTACCTTGGGTGGAAGGGCTTTGATAGAAAACCCTGGATTAAAGTCCTTTTTTTCAACCAGGACAGCGTGAACCATATAGGTCATCTACGATGACAGATGACCATATAGGTTATCTACAATGACAGGTATAAACATTTGCCAACTTCGAACAATGGACCGCACTTTTATAAAGTATCTCTCTCCCATAGATGCCAAGTGAGGCACAAAGAGGGCACACTGAGGCTAGGATTTTCAAGGAGGCTAAAGGATACAATAGGATCTGGACACCTAACTCTTTTAGACTCTCTGGCTATATTTACACAAGACGCTGACTGTGCAGTCATTTAGTACTTGTATAAACAAGTAGTAATGACTGCACAGTAACCTGAGATACTGCACAGTAGCGCTGATGGACGGCTTTTCCCTGATGCTACTAAGCAGTAGCCCCAATACTACTGTGCAGTAGTGTTGTATCACGGTTGCTGCCACACGACGCTACTGCACAGTAGTATCAGGCTACCACGCAGTCTGCCTCTTATGTAGACATGGCCTCTATTAACATATTTTCTACCATTGCTGTTGGCTTCGTAATGAAGGGATTGGTTTGAAAATGAAGAGGAGGGGAAGAAGGAACAGACAAGTCATATTTTCTTCTTTTGCAAAGGAGAAGTATTTAGAAATGAAGCTCTCAGTTTCAAGTAGAGGGGGAAAAGGCTTAACAGAGACAAGGCTCGGCGCACTTGCAGCTGTTCTGAACACTGGAGTGGAAGAGCGTGGGATGATGATTTGCACTTCATGGAGGTGGTATTTTGTTGCTCACAGCTGGAGCTCTGGTAGAAGGAGTATCCCCTGGGTTCTTCATCTAATGGTGTCTTCAGTGCTTGACCAAGGAGTGAAGAGCTTTTTAAAAAGTGGTTACTGCTAAACCACTCAAGAGGCCTTCAACTCTTTTCCTCTTGGACTCCTAAGGTTTTAATTACTAGAAAAGGTCTCCTGAATTGGCTTTTAAAGAAACCTCCAAAGGGCATGCCATCCTTTCATACTTCAGTAGTTTCTCAGACCCCAAAGGCAGTCATCTTTTTGTCAACTGAATACACCACTCAACTAGCAGCACCCCCCTCCTCCCCCCCGCCGACCCAATAGTGTATACTATCTCTACTTCTTGTTATTGCCTCTCTAATGAATAAGGTTTCCTGATGGCACAGGATTATAAGGGTCATTAAAAATGCTGCTGCCATCTATGGTGAAAAGAGATGTTTGTATAGTAAAGCCCTGCTGCTATGTGGGCACCTGAAAGCAGGATGGTGAAAATGGCATATTATAGAATGAACCTTTCCATTATATCTCCATACACCTGACTTACAGCTTCCATGTTGTATGGATTTAAGTGACATTTTTAAGGACTCTTTTATAAAACTGTTCTACATTAGCTCCTAGCTCCAATTCACACATGCTTTTTTAATGCCTTTCACATAAACAGAAAAGAGATTGGGCCAAAGGACCCTTCTCGCCAAAGAAAACCTTTCCACTGGCAGGGACAATGAGTTTCTATTGCTCTTGCTCTGCTGAACTCATCAGATGAGATAGGATGGGGCCAACATTTCTTTTTGCTGTAACACTTTCAAATTATGCTTTTCTCCTCTTGGGAAGGAAATGTAAGGAGGTGGAGTGTGCAGGATGCCAATGAAAGTTGGCAGCCTTGAGATGCTTTGAATGGGAAGATTTTGATTAAAGGCAGGAAAGTCCCAGGTGCTGAATGTAATCATAACAATTAATAACAACTTATATTTATGTAGCTCCTTTCATCTCAAAGGGCTTTACAAAATTTATAGAGACAGACCCATGCAGAGGAACTGTTCAATGTACCAATGAAGAAAAGTCATCTCTGAAGGTTGAAAACTGATGCTATCTGAACAGTAAGCAGTGATGGTACTTAACAGAATAGGGCAAAAAGTGAAGAACACTGTTATCTGTTTCAAGTTATAAGAGGAGCTTAGGAGCCAGATTGTAACTACCCAAACTGAGACTTGGCCAGGATGCTATGCTTACCTATCCCTGTTCTTGTAAAGAGCGCCAGCATATCTTTAATGATCACAGTGGGTCATGACCTCCACTTTATGTCTCATTCATAAAGGGTGAGTGTATCAGCAGGGTAACTCCTAAGAGAGAAGTTGTAGGGAGTCACAAACACATGGGAATGAAATCTCAAATTCTCTCCCACTGACTAGAAAATTAGAAAAAAAATAAAATAAAACTGGAAAGGTGAAAGCCTTGGATGGATTTCAAACTCCTGGCCAGTGTTCCAGCAGCACGCTGGAAATACAGTACTAAATTGATATCGGTTTCAGTAATGCCAGACTTGAATTTTCCCCTGGAGATCCCATCTGCTCCTCACTTGCATGAATCCCCATTTCTGGGGAACAGGAGGGCAGGCATCACATTAAATCACTGGTTTTTCTCATTCTCATCCAGTTTTCCTTGGATCTGAACCATTCGCACAAAATATTGCATCACTCTTAAGCATGCAGTAATCTGGACAAGTGCATGATGGCTTAGTGGGCTGGCACATTACCATGGGTGGACAGGAGCTGTAAAAAAACCTGCTGATTTTCTGGGAGTAAGTGGAAACCAAAATGTCAAGCTCCTGGGACATCAGAAATCTCATTCCTCAGAGTAGCTAGGACCTCAAGAAGAGGGTTTTTTTTTTCCTTTGGACTAGGTGGAAGCTTAGTTCTCACAAATCAGTAAGAAGGGAATGGACTCCTGCAGTGATGAAAAGAAGAACAAAATAGGCATACAATGAGGGACCATCTTTAAAGAAACCAGAGAAAGAGAAGGAAGAGATGGGTTTTGTGCAATGCTCAGCTCTCTCAGAGTCACCTGAAGGGGGAAACGTATTTATTGTCCTAGCTGCATTAAAACCTGGGCTAAGTGGGAATAATTTATTATTAGAGTTCAGAGTTATAATACACAGCCCCATTTTTAATGTGGAACTCCAGGGCATAAAGCACATGTCAAAGAGAAATGATTTTTTTTATAGCAGAATGGATTTCTGCACACAGATTCCTTTCGGCTGCCTTCTGCTCGGAGGCTGTCTGCTTTTGGCTCTTCAGGCACTGTGTCTTTACCAACTCTTTATAAAGAAGAAAATGTAGCCATGGGTCAGAATGGATGGAATGAAGTTATCCTAAGGGCCAGAGGGATGTAGCCAGAGGTGGGGAAAAGGACATCAAGGTTTGTGGAAGTTTGTCAGAATTTCCTCCGGAGACTGTAAATGACTCTATTTAGAGTCGCTTACCCTCCAGATCTATTTAGACCATCTACTATGTCACACATTTTTCTCTCTGCCTCTGATTCTCCCTATAATCCACAAATGGAAATGGCAATCCTAAAGGCAGGGAACTCCATCAGTTTTCACACTGTTGTCCAGAGATTCCTGATCTTTCCAAAATGATGGAGGCTCACATACACATTGTGTCTTTTATTACAAGGGATCCAAAGCAATTTATAAACATATGACTTACTGAAACCAGCCGTTTCAATCCCAGAATGGTCGACATGGCCACTACCAAGCTACTCAGCAACTTAGGAGCAGTGAAGTGAAATGGCAAATTGAGTTGAGTGGTAAGAGAAATGCATGCCGGCATAATGTAACCACGGAGCTTCTGCAGAATAATAAAGACAACGTCCTTCCTGGTTCTTCAGTAAAAAGTCCTCTTGGCTCTTTGCCCACATCTGCTGATCTATGCATGGTGAGGAGCCCCTAGCAATGCTGGGGCACTGAAAGATAGAAATTGTTATGATGTGCTTTCTGAAGGAAGGACTACCAAAGACGAGCATAAAGTGGGCAAGGCAGGGCAGCTAGGAGGTGGCATGAGCCGGTGTACCTGCTGCCTGAGCTGACCTGGAGTTCCTAGTGGAATTTAAAGTTGCCTTCCCCGTAGCAGGAACCCCCAAAACTGGTGACACTATCTACCTTCTCTCTCTTATTGTCTATCCCACTTCCCAGTCAGGGAGGGAGAAGATGGGTATATAGAGGTGAGAGTCATATGGCATTAGCACTGGTCAAGCTGGTCTTGCAGAAGGGCAGCCCTAGTTTTGTGTCTCCTCTGAAGGATCTTGTTGGTACCTGCAGCTCTATTGAGAATATAAGGAAAGGATCTGTAGTGCTCCAAGTGGCTAAGAAGTCTGTCCCTGCAAGTAAGGACTGAGAAGCCCTTTTTCTGGATGCCCATTGATCCAAGGGCATAGCTTCTGGTTTGGAACAGATCAGAAATGGTTGGCTAATTGAAGTCTTGAAGATAAGTAATAACAGTTAACATTTATCAAGTTTTTTTTTTTAATCTTCATACCCCAGCTTGCTCACCTACCAGAAACACCCATGTAAAATGATTGTTAACAAAGGATTTTTTACTTAGCAATGCAGACAGCTTCAGCTTTGGTCTTTGCAACTGATAAAATCCATTCAAAACAATGAAGCTGTCTATGCATATGGGAGCAGGAAGCCAGCACATGGGTAAAAAAGGTCGGGGAGAAAGTCAATTTAAAGTTTTTGACTCAGAGGAGTGTCTTAAAACTAACTCGAGGGTGGGAGGAGGAATATACAAAGGGATGGATGAAGGAAAAGAGAGAGAGAGAACCTATCACAGTTCTTCCCTGCAGCAACTGTCTACCCTTGCAACCCTTATGCATGGTTAAAATTAAAATAGAAAAAAATCAGTCTGTAGTAGCAGATTAGAAATGTGCTACAGCATATCTGGGTCACTTAAGATGAATTGTTGCTTGATCAGACTGTTCTCTGACATTAGGGCCTTTTCCACGTGGAGACATTGGCAAATATGAGAGGTGAAGGAGGGCAGGATAGGACCAGCTGAGTGGAACTAGCAAAGCACAGACAAAATAGCTCAGTGATGACTAGGGGTACACCGAGCACACTGTCGCAGACACGGAGCATTCACAAACACAAGACGCCTTGCCAGTAATTACACATATAGATCTGGATACTCAGCTGGTATAAATTAGCTCAGCTCCATCTACTTCAAGGGGGTCGTGCTTACTGAGGGTCTGATCCAAAATGATATAAAAGAGAAGCAAAATACAGTGGCTGCATCACACACAGCCAAATATATCTCAAAATTGAAACACCACAGATTAATTCAAACCTGACATATCTCAACCTCTCACTATTCGCTGAGCTTTGAGGCATGTTCAAATGATCTGAACTCAACACCATATGGGAAGCATGAGCATGCGGTTTAAAGCAAGCTAATGCACACAGCACCCATCATACACAGTGTGGGTTCCTTCATGTGTTTTTTAAATACATAGGGGGCAAAAAGAAGGTTCCAGGTAATGTGGGGCCCCTGCAGGACATGCTAGGCAATTTGGTCGTCGCAGCAGACGACAAAGCCAACATATTTAACAATTTCTTTGCCTCCATTTTCCTGAGCAGGGACTGGAACTGGGCCCCCCTCAGCCCCAGGGGAGGTGCACCCAGGCCAAGAGTTAGTGAGGATCTAGTCTGGGAACTTCTAGAGGGACTGGATGTATTCAAATCGGCTGGTCCAGACGATCTTCACCCCCGAGTGCTGAGGGAATTGTCCGAGGTCATTGCGGGACCCCGGCACGGCTGTACGAGCACTCATGGTGCTCTGGTGTGGTGCCGGAGGACTGGAAGAGGGCCAATGTGGTTCCCATCTTCAAAAAGGGGAGGAAGGGGGACCCAGGAAAATACAGGCCAGTTAGTTTTACCTCAATCCTGGGCAAGCTTTTTGAGAAAATTATCCTGGTCCGCAAGGGGCCAGCAGGGGAGATTACGCTTCGGGGCAACCAACACGGGTTCATTAGTGGCAGGTCCTCTCAGACCAACCTGGTGGCCTTCTACGACCAGGTCACCAAATCCTTAGATGCAGGGGCAGCAGTGGACATAGTCTTCCTGGACGATAGGAAGGGCTTCGACACTGTCTCTCACCCTGCTCTCATTAAGAAACTGGGGGACTGTAGTGTCGACACCCACACCGTCAGATGTGTCGCGAACTGGCTGGATGGCCGCACCCAGAGAGGGGTGGTGATGGGTCATGTTCGACCTGGAGGGATATAGGCAGTGGGGTCCCCCAGGGCTCGGTCCTCAGGCCCGCACTGTTCAACATCTTCATCAGTGACTTGGACGCGGGGGTAAATAGCACCCTGTTCAAAATTGCTGATGACTTTAAGATGTGGGGGGTTGTGGGCATGCTAGAAGGGAGGAATAGGCTGCAATTGGACCTAGACAGGTTACAAGGGTGGGCGGATGAGAACAGGATGGGATTCAACACCGACGAGTGCAGAGCGATGCACCTGGGGAGGAACAACCGGCATCATACCTACAGGCTGGGGAACTCCCTTCTCGTCAGCACAGAGGCGGAAAAGGATCTTGGAGTCGTCATTGACTCCAACATGAACATGGGCCGGCAGTGTGGGGATGCAGACAGGAAGGCCAACTGCGCCTTGTCATGCATCCACAGATGCATCCAGAGCAGGTCCAAAGATGTGATCCTCCCCCTCTATGCAGCACTGGTCAGGCCACAGCTGGAGTACTGTGTCCAGTTCTGGGCGCTGCACTTCAGGAGGGATGCGGACAATATGGAGAGGGTCCAGAGGAGGCCACCCACATGATTGGGGGGCAGCAGGGCAGACCCTACGAGGACAGGTGATGGGACCTGAACCTGTTCAGCCTCCACAAGAGAAGTCCGAGGGGGGATCTAGTGGCTGGTTACAAACTAGTCAGGGGGGATCAGCAGGCATTGGGGGAGTCACTGTTCCCCTGAGCACCACCAGGAGTGACCAGGAATAACAGTCACAAGCTGGCAGAGGGGAGATTTAGGCTAGACATCAGGAAGCGCGACTTCACGGTCAGGGCGGCTAGGATCTGGAACCAACTTCCAAGAGAAGTGGTGCTGGCTCCTACCCTGGGGGTCTTTAAGAGGAGACTGGATGTACACCTTGCTGAGGTCGTTTGACCCCAATAATCTTTCCTGCCATGGCAGGGGGTCGGACTCCATGATCTTCTCAGGTCCCTTCTGACCCTAGAAACTATGAAACTATGAGTTGATTCTCACTACACCGTACTATTGTCTCCTTTTACAGGTGGGGAACTGGGGTGAGGAGAGGCTGATTAATTGGTCGAGAACCCACAGGAAGTTTGAGATAGAGCAGGGTCTCTGACTCAGGTCTACATATCCTGGGTTAGTGTTTTAGTTCCGTTAGTTTTCTTCCCTCTGAATCTCAAAGATGCTCTGTAAGCAGTTCTCTCCCTTCTGAATAGAGATGGCTGGAGCCTGAAAGCAGATTTCATGCAAGGAGGTGAGTGCTTCCAACAGACAGGTACTTTCAACCCTGACCTTAAAAAAAGGAAGCACAGAGAGACTAATTGATTTGCTAAAATTGACAAAGTGATCCATAAGCAGGAGCAGGGAATCCTTGCTTCCATAACAAACTGCTATGCAACGATGTCTGCATACATATTTATCTTTATTGCATGTAAGTTATTACTTGGTAATGGGCTATTACATGATGTAAAATACCAGTTACTAATATAGTCACACCTATAATGTTGTAATAGCCAAATCGTTATTTTTACCTGGAATAACAATGACCCAACTAGAGCAAAAATCAGGCATCAAGAACTTGGGTTTTTGTTCAGATTCAACCATTGACTCACTGTGTGACCTTGAGCAATCATTTAAGTTCTCTGTGCCTTCAGTTGCCTATCTCACAGAATCAGTATAATAGCATTAACTTATCTGCACCAGATGAAGGCTGTGAGGCTTAATCGATAAAGGTTTGTAAAATGCTTTGAGATCCTCTGTGACAAAGGCGCTCTCAGATGTTTTACTACGAATTCAGGTTAATGGATGAGAGATAGGACATAGTGCTTTGTTGAATGATAATTATAAGGTATGTTTTGATGTTGATACAGTCCAGGCTCTGCAGCAGGAGAGGGCCCACTAATACAATGTCATGGGGAAATGGAGCATATAGATTGTGAAGACCTCTGCTACACAGTGAACCCTTCATACCACAAGAAGGTGTTAAACAAGGTGTTCTGCTTCAAAGACGTTTTTGAATCAGTGGCTTCTCATTTCAGAGATTACAGGAATCTGGGTGTGCGCTTTCCCTTCCTTGTAATGATTTCTAGTTGCCTGACAGAAATAGGAAGGATTGGTTCCATCATGGTAACATCTTAAATTCAAAACCTAAACCAAGGTAGACAAGGTTCTTTGGGTAAATCTAGTATCTTTTATTAGACCAACTATTTTGATTAGACCAGCACAGCTACAACCTACAATGCTGAGGCCTAAACCAATCAGTCCGGAGGATCAAAACAAACCATAGATCATTTTTTTCCTATCTTTTTGGCCCAGTTTCTTCAGCTCCTCACTGTCTTTTCATTTCCAGGTTTCAAAGCTCAGCCGAGGAACCAAAAACAGCATGAAGAAGTCTGTTCTTGTTGGATGTCTTCACCGAGTAGAATTAGGAAGTGACAGAGGTGGGAGGAGATATCGTCCTGCTGAGAGTTATGTCCATTCGTTGCAAGATACCCACTCAATTTATGGACCAGAGAGATCCTGATAAGATTATTTGAATTAAAGCCTAACTCCCAAGCCTATCTTTGAGGTTCACATCACCAGTGCTTGTAAGTCATTGTAGAAAAGGCGGCTGTCATTGGGCAGTTGTCTTTTTCCTTCAAGTGCACTTCAGTGCAGATCCCTTCTGAGACCCAACCCTTTTAACTCAAGAATACATTGAATCTGCTTTTTTGTGGTATATAACCCAGTGATGTTCTTGGAGGCTTAGGAAACTGGAAGGTGATGTCTTCTGTTTATTTAAACAAATGAGCCCTTGGTCTGAGTAACCTTCCTGACAGCAGCCAAGTAAGTGCTGCACATTTAAATTCCCAAAGATGAGCTAGGGATTCACATGTTACTTACTGAGGTATTACATGGAATTTTAATAGGCCTTTAACAGGACTCCGGTGAGTTCAACAGCTGATCCAACCACGATATCTGTTCCAAGACCTAATCTCATTATAGTCTGGAAAGATCTCCTTGCGTAGAGCCTAGTATCTCTCAGGGCAGTGCTGGAAGAAAGGAGGGAGAAAAGACAAGGACAAGAAAGAAGAGAGAGTGAAAGAGAAAAGGAGAAAAAAAGATTATATGCAAGGGGAAAAAAAGAAAGGCTATGACAGACACAGAAAAATATATAGAAATGAATGTGTACATAACCTATTTTTGTACCTGAATAGTTAGTATTTTATGTAAAAATCCACTCACCTTAACAATCACTACAACTGACTGAATAGTTTATGAGGACTAATTTATTCAGAGAATGTGTCGCATATTGTCACACATTCGCTTGTTGTCTGAACAGATCACAAAATTCTCTAAGTTCACCTGCTTTTCAAAGTTATTTTCCAATTTCTTCAGGCAATAGTTCATGATGTGCAGATATTTTATGACTAAACACACACAAAGGGCCACAAACATAGTCTAGACTGGTATTCTTTCTGTTTCTATTATGGTTGTATCTAGGATCTACAAAAAAAAGATGAGTATCCCTCTGTACTAAGCCCTTTTGAAAATGAGTAATTCAAGGATTGTCCTTGCCCTTGAGAGCTCTTAATATAATATTCTAAAGATATGCAACAGGCAAATAAAGGAAAAATAGTCACATGGCTGAGCATGTTAGTGAGAGCTGTAGTGGTACTAGCAGTCCCTGAGGGGCTATGAGATGGAAACTATTTTTTTAAATATTTGTAGATCCTTGTTTCCTCTTTTTGGCATTCTAATTATTTTTTTATGAAACCGCTCTCTGGGTTAAAGCCAGGCAGTCTAAGATCAAAGGAACTGGTAGATGGGTCAGTGGATGGATGTTTGCAGCCTCTCCAGTTGTCTCTCTTCCTGCACTTAGTAGTGGAGGAACTGATGAACTGGGATCTTTGTGGCAAAGCTCAGGCCAGTTTTGTAATTTGCCAGCAGGAGGTGCAGGCAGGTTAGGCTTAGTAAACCTCCTTGCAATGGAAGTAAAGGAGGATACATTTCCAGTGATTCTAATGAGAAAGACCCAAGGCAGGAATGTAGATTTGAACCCCTAGGACTTTGAGAAGGGTTGGATTAAAATACACATGTAGATCCAGGCTTCCTGGCTTATGCCTCCTACATATATTAAACCCATTGTATCCTTGACTTTATTTTACTGCCCCCTGAGTTGAGCTGTCATCATTATGTCAATGAGACTTTGTGTCTACAGCAGATTCTTCCAAATTATGATCTCCTGTATGATGGGTGGACTGTCACAGAAACTCTGTAAACTCCATCATATCAGAGACTAAATTTTTGTGCATTTAAGATTAGTGAAATATAAGGTCAAAGGCTAACAACTATTAAAAAACAGTTTGCTGCTGCTAATCTGTTTGGGCCCTTTCCTGCATTGGCCTTCATCAGTGACATTCACTGAATGAGCACACACTTCACCTCCTACAGGGCAGAGGTAATTGTCCCTGGTAAATTAGACCCTCAATCACTGAGCTACAGTCATGTAGTGGCATATAAAAATCACTCACATCCATAATTACAGACCTATTGAAGCCTAGTGAGGAGAACTCAGACTACTGCACCTAGCAGCATAATTTGGGGAGGAGGTGAGCAGCCAACAGTGGTGAAAGAACAAATTAGGGACTATTCAGAAAATCTAGACATGTTCAGGTCCATGGGGCTATATATGATACACCCAAAGATGCTGTGGGAGTTGGCTGATGTGACTGCAGAGCCTCTGGGCCTTATCTTTGAAAAACTCATGATAGTCAGTCCCTGGATGATTGGAAAAGGGCAAATATAGTGTCTATCTTTTAGAAGGGGAAGGAGGATCCAGTGAACTACAGACCAATCAGCCTCACCTCAATCCCTGGAAACGTCATGGAGCAGGTCCACAAGGAATTAATTTCTAAGCACTTGGAGGAGAAGAGGGTAATTAGGAACAGTCAGCATGGATTCACCAAGAGAAAATCATGTCTGATCAACATTATTTCCTTCTGTAATGAGATGACTCGTCGTGTGGATGTGAGGAAAGCAGTGAACATGATATACCTTGATGTTAGCAAAGCTTTTGATATGGTCTTCCACAACATATTTGCAAGCTAAGGTTGGATGGGTTGAGTGAATGGACTGTAAGGTGAATATTGAACTGGCTGGATCTTTGAGCTCAAGGGTTAGAAATCAATGCCTAGTTGGTAGCCAGTCTCAAGTGGAGTGCCACAGGGGTTGGTCCTGGGGCCAGTTCTGTTCAATATCTTTATTAATGACCTGGAAAATGGGATGGAGTGCACCCTCAACGAGTTTGCAGTTGGCGCCAAACTGGAGGCAATAGCAGGTACGTTGGGTAGGGCTAGGGTTCAGAGAGACCAAGGCAAATTAGAGGATTGGACCAAAAGAAATCTCATGAGGTTCAGCAAGGACGAGTGCAAAGTCCTGCACTTAGGGCAGAACAATCCCATGCACCAGTACAGGCTGGGGGCTGACTGGCTGGGCAGCAGCTCTGCAGAAAAGGACCTGGAGGTTACAGAGAACAATAAACTGAATATGAGCCAACTGTGTGTCCTGTTTGCCAAGAACGCCAGTAGCATACTGGGTTGCATTGGTAGAAGCATAGCCAGCAGGTTAAGGGAAGTGATTCTTCCCTTCTATTTGGCAGTAGTGAAGCCACATCTGGAGTACTGTGTCCAGTTTTGGGCTCCCCACTACAGAAAGGATGTGGAAAAATTGGATAGTCCAGTGGAGGGCAATGGAAATGGTTTGGGGGCATAGGTACATGACTTATGAGGAGAGGCTGAGGGGACTGGGCTTATTTAGTCTGGAGAAGAAAAGACTGAGAGGGGTTTTCATAACAGGCTTCAACTACCTGAAGGGTGCTTCCAAAGAGGATGAATATAGATTGTTCTCAGCGGTGCTCCAGTGGTCCCTCTCAATGGAAAGGGCACTGAACGAGATGTCAGATTATTGCCTAAATAATTATTTCACACCGAACCGTAACAAAAACACAAACTCCATCTTTTTCATCTGGGAAATTGGGATGTGAAATGGCACCCGAATGTTAGCTGGTGTGATCAGAGTCTCAAATATCAAAAACACCAAGTCTACTAAGAGATAACACTGGACCGTGCACTTAATTACAAAAACCACCTATTAAATACCAACGCCATGGTCAACACACAAAACAGCATTCTGCATAAGCTTGCAAATTCCAGGTGGGGAGCACATCCATCCACCCACACGCTACTGCCTTAGCACTAGGTTTGTGTGACGCGACAAGTATTTGCTTCAGATTTGGATTTGGTTAATTCAGAGAACAGTGATTTGATTTGGAGACTTGAATCACTGCCCCAATTTGATTCAGCTGAATCAGATCCCAAAGTTTTGGTGCTACTTTGGCACTGCTTTGGAGATTTGGCCATGAACTCAACAGGCAGCTGACACAGTTGCCTCCAGCTGGTAAGTCTGTTGGGGCTGGGGGAGGGGGAGGGAAGTGGTGTGGGCAAGGGAGGGATTGGGACTGGGACCAGCTGCCCAGCTGGGGTTGGGGGGCATGTTACTCAGGGAGGGGGCAGGGGTGGGTGCAGGGTGCAGGTGCAGCTGTGCTTGGAGCAGGGGCTCTGCCCTGCTGCCCCTTGCCCAGCCGGGGTGGAGTGGGGAGTGGGATGTGGGCACAGCAGCTCTGGGAGCAGAGAATCTGCATTGTCCCCACTCGCCAGCCAGCGCAGATGGGCCTGGGGTGCTGGATGGACATCAACCATCTAACCATTGTCTCTCATCAAGAAATAGATTTTTGTCCTCTACCGTAGAACTGACCACATCACCAGAATCAGGCAGAACTACCCCCTGGCAAAACGAATTGGAGAAACTAGGGAACAAAGCTGTTGAATGGAGCCAGTGAGGAATTACCCTTGGTGAATAGTTCCTATCTGGCTCCAACTGCAAATGGCACAAATGGCGGAGCCTGGACAGATTGAGAGTGGGTCTTCTCATGAAATCATGGGTTCTCTACACAACCAAGCAATGTGTTTGTCAGGAGAAGCAAACCGTGGATTATCTCCTGAGATGCCCTGTAGCACCACAATGCACCTCACAAGATCTGGCAACACCAACACCAGAAGCAGTGGCCTGTGCAGAATATAGGGAGCAGACCATATAGAAAGGTTGAACAGGGGACACAATGGAGAAGAAGTGGTGCTCCAGTGAGCGACCAAGGAACAATGGTCCAAGCCGCAGCAAGGAAAGTTTAGAGAGACAAGAGAAAAACTCTCTCATCAGAGGGTAGTAAAGCACTGGAACAGGTTACCCAGAGAGGTTGTGGACTCTCCATCCTTGGAGGTTTTTTAGACAAAGTTAGACAAAGCCTGGGCTGGGAGGATCTAGCTGGGGCTGCTCCTGCTTTGAGCAGCGGGTTGGACTAGATGATCTCTTGAGGGCCCTTCCAAACCTAATTTTCTATGATTCTATTTCTCCTAGACTACTTCTCCCCCACCTAGTTCAGATTCATAGTGTTTGCCAAACTAACACTTATGGAAATGCCTCATCTTCCTCTGCACTGTGACCTGCTCCTCTTTTCCTGGTCCTTTTGGCTTTTGGATTGCTTAGCATCAATCATATTAGCCCTGTGGGATACAATATCTGTTGTCACAACTTATTATTGTGGAGTAGCTAGTGAAATAATCCTTCCTTTCCCATTTATTTGGCATCCTCTTACCCCATTTTTAATCTTGACCTTCTATTTAAATATATACCCAGTGCCCATGTAGCCTTCATCACAATAGTAATGACATTCCTTCTTCCCTCTTATTCTTTTTTCTCAATTGGGTATTGGAATTTTCTCCTTCTTGAGTCTCAATTTCCACTATCCAACCCCTTCCAAAAATCCCTGCATTACAGTCATCACAGATATGCCCCTCTAAAAATCCACATTTCTGTAGGAATTCTCCAAATTTGATTTGGAGTGCCTTTTAATGAGATTTGTGCCCAAGTAACAACTGAGTCAAATTAAATAAAGGACTTAAATAGCTACCCATCAATTTGAATTGGGGCAATTCTGAGTTACACAGCAGGGAGTGGAAAAGTCTGTAGCAGCAGGAAGAAAGAACAATTCCCTTTGGCATATTCTGTTAGAAACAGGGCATCCAGGACAGTTTTTATATGACGCATTGTATCTGAGTTCAGGGCATTTTGTGAAACTTGTGGAAAAAATAGCGATGGAAAAAATTTCAGTCAGAAAATGCAGTTTTATTGAAATCTAAATGTCTGGTGGAAGAAAACTGATTTCAACACAATTTTCAATGCAGAAGTACTGAAATGATTCATTTAGGACTCTGTCATTTGGCTTTAATGTTGAAATGTTCCCTTATGTTACATATTAATATTAACTTAATGCCTTTAACACACACATTGTTGGTATGTTAAATATATCATCAAAACAAAATGATTATTAAAAAAACCCAAAACATTCCCAGGTCTGTGAATAATTTTGGTAGGAGAGGAATTCTGGTTCTGAAATTCTAACTTATTCTCCAGAATTGAATTAAAGCTCATTTCAAAGGGAGATTTTCTGAGAGATGGAAATTCTGTTTTCTAATAACCTCAAGTATCTCTTGAATTAATGCACTAAAGAGACTAGAAATGTAAATGAATGCATCATCCAGGCTAGAAATCTGCAGAAAACTGCCAAGGACCTCTTAGATATGTCTTGCATAGACTCCACTAGGTCTTGTTTGAAATACGTTTAGGGGCTTCTATTTTTTTTATTCCCAAATCCTGGTCAGAAATAAATAGAGAACTCAGAACTGCAAGGCTGTGTTTTGCTGGAAGGAGAGAAAGAAATGGTGAGAAAGATGCAGGCAGCTTGTAGATCTAACAACAGACAAGCCTTTCCATTAAAGGCCTGATCCAAAAACTAATGGGAGTTTCTACTGACTTCGCTGACTTTGCATCAGGCCCTAATTGAGACATTTTGGCAACTGCAGAACAGAGCTTAAGGGATACAAGAGCAGCCCTTGATCTCATGTGGGTGGATATTAATAAGCACTTCTGTTATATTTGCCGGCGCTGGTATAAATTTGAGCATAAAATTTTTGAGTTCCCTTCTGTCCTGAGCAATGTGCTCCAGCCCTAGAGCAATGCCTGCAGATCATGGGTTCCCTCTCCTCTAATGCTGATAGTGCTGCTTGTTTACTGGCCACTATAGTGCTTGGTCACTATAATGTTCAGTCATAAATCTGGTTATAGACTGCAGCTGGTACTGAACATAGCACAAAAGGTTTTGACTACAGATGGGCAGGCCATTTTTTCAACCCCCGCATCCCTTCCCCACTTGCCCCCTTGAAAATGTCACTTTGTAAAACCAGATTAATTTTCACACATCTCTCTACTTAAAACAAGGGGTGAAAAAGTTTCAAAGTTGCCACAATGTTGCATTTCAACATGTTTAAATTGGACCTTTTTGAGCTTTTTCCAAGGGACTCTTAATATTGATTTATTAGTAAATGTGGACTAAGAAAAGGTTAGGAAAAGAACAGAGAAGCTCAAATGCTAAATGAAATAGATAGAAATTTGCTATCCAAATGCAAAGTTTCAATGAACCTGAGCCGAATTTGTTTCTCAAGTTTTCAGCTCAGAAAAATGTGTGAGATTTCAGATGTTCGTCCTGATTGGGAAGGGAACATTTTTGATATCTCAAAAAAAGGGGGCGAGAGGGAGGGAGGGGGGATGTCCTACCCAGGTCTAGTTCTGACCCAGCTCAACTTGGTACTTTTTATATTATACAGTTTATCCTCAGGAGTCAGACTGGAAAAGATCTCAGTAAGTATTACATATTTATTAGTGCTGGATCAAACCAGCTTTGCATATTTGGGTGATTTTCATTCCTTATATGATGTCTTGGGTCAGCTGAGGCAAGGGCCAACCTTTTTTTGGTAGGTGTGCCACAGATTAGCCCCATCCCCTCCATGAACACCACTCTGATCCCCTTCCTTTGCCTAAACTCTTGATTTGCTTCCTACTTTGTGCTCCTTACAAAATCTTCTCCTTTGCTTTCTGTTTCCTGTCCTGTGCTCCCTACCTAATCTCCTGCTCTTCCTTATGCTTCCTACCCTACCTGCCTGTCCCCTCCCTGATCTGCCACATGCCACACACAAAGCTTGCCTTTGATACTTGGGACATTTGTGCTGCAGATTGGCCAGCCCTGTTTTGCTATGATGCTGGCAAGCAAGTCAAGATAAGGCAATCTTTTGGCGGCCCATGCTACCTGTGCAGGACAGTGGGAGAGATGTAAAGGGAAACTGCCTTAAGAAAAGCCTAGAAATCAACTCAACTTTGACTATGGAGAGAGATGGTTAGCACTGTTATGTAAAGTCAGGCAGAAAACAAGGTGGGGTAGCACCTTAGAGACTAACTTGTTCAGAAATGCATAAGCTAAGCTTTCACAGGTTACAGCCTACTTCATCAGATGCTACCTATGCAGATAACTATGGAGTTGCTGCTGGTACCTCTACAGTACATAGCACTCAAATGAAGGAACACACAAAACACATCGTTATTTATAGATTCATAGATTCATAGATGCTAGGGTCGGAAGGGACCTCAATGGATCATCGAGTCCGACCCCCTGCATAAGCAGGAAAGAGTGCTGGGCCTACATTACCCCAGCTAGATACACATCCAACCTTCTCTTGAATACCCCCAGGGTAGGGGAGAGCACCACCTCCCTTGGGAGCCTGTTCCAGACCTTGGCCACTCGAACTGTGAAGAAGTTCCTCCTAATATCCAATCTAAATCTGCTCTCTTCTAGCCTGTGGCCATTATTTCTTGTAACCCCTGGGGGGGCCTTGGTGAATATATACTCACCAATTCCCTTCTGTGCCCCCCTGATGAACTTATAGGCAGCCACCAGGTCGCCTCTCAACCTTCTCTTGCGGAGGCTGAAAAGGTCCAGTTTCTCTAATCTCTCCTCGTAGGGCTTGGCCTGCAGGCCCTTAACCACACGAGTGGCCCTTCTCTGGACCCTCTCCAGGTTATCCGCATCCTTCTTGAAGTGCGGCACCCAGAATTGCACGCAGTACTCCAGCTGCAGTCTGACCAGCGCCCGATAGAGGGGAAGTATCACCTCCTTGGACCTATTTGTCATGCATCTGCTGATGCACGATAAAGTGCCATTGGCTTTTCTGATGGTTTCGTCACACTGCCGACTCATGTTCATCTTGGAGTCCACTAGGACTCCAAGATCCCTTTCCACTTCCGTGCCACCCAGCAGGTCATTTCCTAGGCTGTAGGTGTGTTGGACATTTTTCCTCCCTAGATGCAGCACTTTGCATTTCTCCTTGTTGAACTGCATTCTGTTGTTTTCTGTCCACTTGTCTAACCTGTCCAGGTCTGCTTGCAGCTGTTCCCTGCCCTCCGGCGTGTCTACTTCACCCCATAGCTTAGTGTCATCTAAGTTTAAGTGCATGCAATGCCACTATTACTATAGAAAGCCATGAAACCTCTGAATAGAGGGCCCTTTGAAATGCACATCTTTGATTTTGGCTTTCTCCACTTTACTTCACTGCCATAGTCCATCTACATTCACCCTTTCCTCATCTCTCTCCTTGCTTGGGGAGCTGATGGATGAAATGTTAATAGCTGGGGTTTGTTGGAGAGCCCTCACGTAAAAATGGTGGTGTCTTATGGTTCCTTTTGCAGCTTTTGATAGCAGGTATGGCATGAAAGGTGGCAGTGGCAGTCATAGTGAAGTGTTTTGTTTATAGGTACCTGAGGCAGAAGGGGTGGAAAAGACCATGGCATCTTGCCCTTCTGTCATACACAGGCCGTGTCACATGGGCCCTGTGTCACTCAACAGGCCCTGTAAAATTAAGTCCCTAACCTGCATTAGGGATTAAAAAAAGAAATAAACAAGCAACAAAACTAGCAGCTTGGTATTAAGTTTCATTTTAAAACATTTTTAAAAACCCACTAAACCTAATTTATTGCCTGAACTTAATGGGAGATGGATATTCACAGCATGTGATCTCCACCTTCCTCTGTCTGGCATAATATCTCTGTGTCTAGGGACTAGGAGAAACACAAATGAACAGTTGTTCTATTGATTTTAATTCTAGGTTGATCTTTCTGTTACATACCTGCTCTTACTGTAATATTAATTACCAAGTCTCCCTCTGCTCTGGCCCCACTGTGTCATTTGTTATCAAAATGCAACCACGCAAGAGACTGTCACTGGGAATCCATTTTTCATTAACACGAGTGACCAATCCTATGATAAGTGTCTCTAGGTTCTGGATGACATTCGTTAAACACTGTCTAGTAGATCGTAAATCATTGCCGTGTTAAAGAATTCCTCTACTGAGCAGCAGGGAGCTAATCTGTGTCTGCAGGTTTTTAATTGAGTAAAACAAACGATGATGAAACCCTCTTTAGATGCACTCGAGCCCTTTCTCTTGGATGAAAAAGAGCCGAAGCTGCTCCCTTTGGTAACAGTGCACTGCCCAGTGAGGGAGGATGAGAGCCTGGAAAGAGGGCATGTTGCCATAATCCTTTGTTTCTACCACCTCTCACTGTTAAGGAAGCAACAGATTGTTAGGGAATTGGGTAGGTACCGAACAAAGTAACTTAATAAGCGGTGTCCATCTCACAGGAATGAGTCCTCACAGTATTCTGAGGCCTAGTACAATTTAAATGTCTGATCCTTTTCATTCCCACTCCCTGCTCTCCTCTTGGTCCCCACAGCCCCAAGGCAATGTGGTCTATATATTGCTTTCAAATGATTTCGCAGTCCTTGGTAGGAAGGTCACTATCCACAATGAAAAAAGATGTATTGTATTGCTTCACTCTCAAAGGATTCTCTACCAATAAAGCTACCTGCACGATTGCTTAGAAGAGCAGGGACCAGGGGTGGGATTTCCAAGAATGTCTAAAAGAATTAGGGGTCCAACTCCTATGGAAAGTCATTGAGAGGTGGGTGTCCAATGCTTCTGAGTGCTTTTGAATCCAACCTCCTAAATTTTAACCCATGCTCAGGAACCTCAAGCAGCTAAAGACAACCTGGCTCACATACTGGAGCCAGCTATTTCAAGGGGCCAACTCACAGACCCCTTCAGCTGGGAGAGCAGGAGGACAGAAAAAAACAGAAATAATTCAGACAGGGAGGATGTGGAACCTACTGAATGGGCAAAGTGGTGTGGAAGTGCTAGGAAATAAATCCTTAGAGCAGGAGAAAAGCATGGAGGATAGAGGGCAGGCTGTAGGAGGGAAGGGACTGTTTGAGGAGATGGAATGGGAACTTGGGGTCAGGAAAGGGGGCTCCTTATGGGGACTTTGTAAACCTGAGAAAAATTGTGTTCAAGGAAAGGGCTGAGGTATTTTAACATGACAGTTTCTCTCACCCGTTGCTGGAAACATGACATTCATAAACAGGATTCAAACCTGCATCTCCTGCAGTCATTCTGCTTCCTGCGTGCTTCCATGTTACACACTGACATGGGCTATATTGTTCAGCACTCTTTAAAAAGACAGATAAAAATAAATACTCTGAGACCAGTTGGAAAAATTAAACTTTCAGGCACAGAGAAAGATATAGCCAGAAAGGGCCTACAGGCTTTCAAAATTATTGATTATTAATCCAAACAGACTGCATAACTTGCATTAGTCTGGGTGAGAAGGAGCTCAGTATTCCTGGAGAACACAGCAGAATGACCCAGGCTCATAGGAAAGGATGTGTTGAGAATGAAGCACTGGGGTTAGGCCCCAGGAGGAAAAGTAGATTCGCTTCCAGCCCTGATGCACATTGCGCACATAACCTTGGTGACACCCGAATATATTGTTTTGTGTGATAATTTAGGCTAGGGACAGAAGTTGCACATAAACCAGTTTAAGTTATCACTAACTGGTTTAAACCTGTAACAGAACAGAAGGTCAGTGCACATAAATCCATTTCAAAATGGCTGAAACTGGTTTAAGATAAAGCTGGTTGAATGTAGTATCAGATTTAACTGATTTGGGTCAAACTGGTTTATGGAACTGCTGTCCAAGACCCCTTCCTGTTTTAAGTTAAATCAGAGTCCCCCAGCATCCCAACATGCTCTTCAGCCCTGGGTTGGGCTGTCTGCTCCAGAGTGTAGGGCTGGCCCTGCCCCTCCACTTCGTAGCTGAAGCAGAGGCAGAGGCATGGGTGCGGCGGGTCCAGCCCACGCTGGGCTAGGCCACAGGGGCAGGATCCTTCCCAGCTGGCTGTGGCTCCATGACAGGCCTGGGCATGGGGAGTCAGGAGCAATCTGGGTGCACAGCTCCTGCAACCTCAGCCTGAACCACAGATTGCTGGGAAGGGCCCTGCCCCCATGGCCCCGCCTGGACTGGCCCCTCCACACCCACCCTCACTGGTTCCCATGGGCTGGCCTGACTCAGCCCCCCAGGCCAGCAAGGTGGGCAGATAGCAGGGCCATGTTGGCTGGCTCTGGCCATGCCCCCCACTGCATGAGTGGCCAGCGGGGTGGAAAGCCAGGCAGACCCTGGCTGGGGTTCCTATGACTGTGGGAGAGAGGGGAGATGGGAGTTTTAATCCCCTTTCCTGCCCCCCTTCACCTGAGGCAGTGCCCTGGCTGGTGTCTGGCCATGCCCCCCGACCTGGAGACAAGACTGGCAAAGGATGCTTCCCCCTTCTGTCTTCATCTTCCAAGCACACACATCTGGGGGCCCTGCAGGTCAGGGCGGGGGTTGAAACTCCTCCTCAATCATCCTCAGTGGCCTGTCCGGGCCTGGCCATACTCCTCCCTCCCCCACCCAACCTGGTCAGCTTCCATCCAGCCTTGTGACTATTGCTGAAGGCAAGGGAGGGCTCACTTTAGCACCCTCCAGCTTCTAGTCTGAGCCACTGCGGGCATGTGCCTGCATTCCTGGCCTCAAAAGTGAATGTCTATTCATTTGCAAGTTGGTTCAATCTATGCAGGTTAGACTAACATGCGAAGTGTGAATCAATTCAGGCTTGGGCTTTTTGGATGTCTGTACTTAGCCTTAGGGGCTGAAACTAAAACAAAAAGGGATTCTGGCCTGTGAAATCAAAGCCGGTCCAATTTTAGGTAGTAGCTGAGTAGGGTTTCTGGGACCATTTCAGTCTAACTTCAGGCACCTAAGTCTTTTTTCAACCAAATTCAGCAACATTCTCTCTCCCCACACCCTTGTTTTTTGTTTTTTGTTTTTTTTTTGGGGGGGGGGTCAGTGTATTCAAGCAATCCCAAAACTAAAATGGCACCAAATTCTGAGGTAATTAAAAATTCAAATTTAGATCTGCAATGAATATTGGATCTTGGGGCCACCTCTGCCTTATGGTTGTAGTTCAGCTTGGTTCTTCTTCTGTTTTTAGAATTCCACTCAGGATTCTGGAGAAACCCATTTCTTTCCTTTCTTATTTTCTGTTTGGTCAATGAAGATTGCTTTTCCCTCCTGCTTTTCTTGTGGTTCTGCTTGACTTACTTCATTGTTTGTACACAAGCTTCATTAGTGTTGTTGTCAGCAGGTCATCCGCTCCAGCTGTGAGAAAAGGTGCATGCGTCTTTAACTTGTGCTTACGTGGAATAAGAATTCACAAATCTGTATGCACACTTACTTGACTAACCCCCTGAACTCTAGGTAGAACTCCCACTGGAACACCTAGGTGACCTTGTAAGAAGAATTATCTCCGTTGGGATTTGGGCTTTCAATCACTCGGGTGATTTTGAAAGTCCCATGGCATAGGACTGCTCAGATGCATAAAGTTAAGTCATATGCATATGTTTGTCAAATCTGTTTTTGAGTAGATGGCCTCTGTATTGCAATAAACTGTGGGTTATGTGAGTAGCAGCTAACCTGCTTTGCATTTTTTTTTTTTGGATCAGAGCTACTGATTTATGGATTTCACAAGTAATGTATATAGAATCCTAAGAAAACTCCCCATCAGATCAGATGAAGTTTTAAGGGAGGGAAATTATGACGATAGCTTGTTTTATTTTAAGCTTCAAAACCCATGTTCAGAGATGCATAGCACAGTTCCTTCTTTCTGATATAATTAATCATCATTCCATTCAACACAGTAACAGGATCTAATGGGATATATTGTCCCATTCTAATGATAAGCACGTCACATAACATAAATAGGTCAATTGACGTAATTGCAGTAAATACAGGAAAAAAAACCCCTCAATATTTCAAGATGAATTATGTAATTTACATAATTATGTCTAAAAATGGTATGTCACTACTAAGTGTGCTCATCTAACCCAGCCCTATGCTTTATTCCTTCCCATTCAGCAGCAACTTGTTACTAGACATTTTCATACGTGACTGGAAATTTCTTCAAGTTTTCTGGCTTTGTCAAACACATTTAATGTGTTGGTTTGATTCATTTGCTGTAGAAAAGCAGTAGCCCTACAAAGTGAGACTGCAGTCATCATGCATTTCATCAGGGATTCTGCATGTTGGTTTGCTGGCTAAGGCTGTCCAGAGAAGGAGGCTGCCATGATCAAAGAGGATAAATTGGAGATGGCACCTGGATCTTTCTCTTCCTGTGACATAATTGTAGCATATAAGTACTTGGGGGTACTTTGTGTACAAGTAATAGCAGTACATATATAGTTTTTTTCTTTATGTCCATTTATACTGTAGGGAAAGAAGTATGTGTCCAGAGGAACTGTAAAGTATCTCATTAAGTACCAAGTTAGTGAATACACACAGAATATTTACAGACTACTTATATAGAATACTAGGGCCTTGTTACATATTAATTTTAGGCAACTTTTGGCACTCTTAACCCCCAGCTCCACACATTAGCACCTGAAACTAGTTTTAGGCACACTTTAGGTGGCCTTAAATTAAGCCACCCCAGGACAGGTTCATCTCTGATCTGTGTTACCCAGCTCACGTTCCATTCATGTCTTGCCACTTCCCACAGACAAGCTGCCCAAATTGCAGCCCTCCAGCATCCCAGGATGCAGTGTCTCCTCCCCCAGTTTCCTGTTCTGTGTGGACAAACTTTCTATCTCTTGAACTCTACTGCTTAGATGGTGGTTCTGTCACGAAGCCACCTCTCCCTCCCACTCCCAGGGGTGCAACTCCATGCAGACAGCCTGCAGAGAGCATGTCAAGTAGCCAGGTTGCAGAGCACAGATAGATCCAGGAGTGAGTTCTAGGGAAGGTGTGTGTGTGTGGCGGGGGTGGGGGTGGGGAATAAGGTAGGGGGCCAGATCAGGTCCCCATGAGCTGGGACTTCCTTCCTGGGGCAGAAGAAGTATTTGCACTAGAAGCACATTTCCTAACCACTCCCAACTGCCAGCCACCCTGGGGAGCATGACCAGCACCCCCATACCACAATCCCAATGTATAAAAGCATGAGACCTCCTTTAATTTACTTCCTCTGTTTCTTTTGAAATTCTTTTTGTTTTACTTCTTTTTGCTTTATCCTTCAGTGGCTGACTTCCTTCATTTTACCACCCTTCCCTCATCCCCATTTCCTTTCCACCTCCCACTTCATTACCCACCCACATCCCATTAACACTCCATCTCCCAGCTTCATGTTCCTGCTTTCCCCAACCCACTCCACCTATTTTTCACACCCCCATCCAGAGCATGGATAGAAGCCTGCCCTGGCTTACCAGATGGCAACTCACAGCTGTAGCTCCTCGTCAGGCCCCTACTTGCCAGCCCTCTAGTGGCAAGTCGCAGCTGTGCAGGTGGGGGACAGTCAGAAAAAGTTTTTAGCCTTAAGGTCTTAGTGCTCCAAACTTGAGCTAGCACCAACACTGAGCAACATTTGAGCAGCTCAAAGTGGAATGTGTAACAAAGCCCTTATATTCCCTTAGCAAATACTTACAGAAAGGAGTCATTCTGATTTTGTTCTCTGATTTAGAATCCACCCAGAGCAGTAGGGTTAGAGGAGTTAGGAATGATGCCTCAGAGTGATTTAGAGACAGGAACTGCCCAAGTCAAAAAAAAAAAATAAATAAAACCTGCAGGAAAAGATTAATGTTACTAAAAATAAAGATTTGCTCCTAGGAAAATCAAAATGGGAGCTCTGTCTCATTGGCCCACCCAAAAAGCACTTGTGAATTTCACTTTCTGCCCAAATCATGCCTGACCAACCTGATTGCCTTCTATGAAGAGATGATTGGCTCTGTGGATGCGGGGAGACCAGTGGATATGATAAACCCTGACTTCAGCAAAGGTTTTGATACCGTCTCCCACAACATTCTTGCAAGCAAGCTAGGGAAGTACAGGTTGGATGAACAGAATGTAAGGTGGATAGAAAACAAGCTGGAGCATCGGGCTCAGAGGGTAGCAAACAATGGCTCAGTGTATACTTGGTAGGCTATGAGTGAAATGGAGAAGAAGAAAGGGGCAGCCAGCATCCTAACCTTACTGCAGTGTGGAGCAGCTCTAGGAGCAACATGTCAGGAAAACCACGGCAACTCTGGAGCAGCTTAAAGCTCTGGACTGATGAGGGGAGCCAGCGAAACAGTACTTCTGGCCATGGTGGTGATGGGTAGCTGGAGCAGCAGGCTGAATTGCCTCCAGGCAATGGAGAGCTGACGGCCGAAGGCTAGCAGTTTGCCCAGTCAAAGCAGCAGGGTGCTCAGAGGAGCACCATCCTTCAGGCAAGACGACTGATGGAAGCTGAGCTGGATAGCAGCAATTGTAGATGACCCAGAGATGCTAGGACCAATTGCAGGTCAGAGGGACCCTGGGTGGAGGAAAACCAAAGAGAAGGTCTAAGTGCTGAGCCTGAACAGACGCCTTAGACGTACTCAGGTAAGGGGAGTTTGGTGTCTATGAATTTCCTCAAGTCCCAAGTTCTGTACTAGTACATAGGCTACAGGAGGCCATGGAGTCTATGACCAGACCCTTTGAATAAGGGCCAGCGGCAATAAAGCCCTACAAGACAGCCACTGGGACTCTGTACAACAAGCCCAGGGCAGTGTAATGCAAGATTTAGAAGATTCTAGATTGGGAAAAAGTTTGGAATTGATGCTGGTGCAGTGAGCCAACATCGGCCATTCCCCACGGCGTATTGCTTGATTTTGGAGCCTTCGGGCTCAGGGCTGGGCTTTAAGGGCTGAGCTGCTTAATAGGTAACAGCTGAAACTCAATGGGAATCAGACCATAATTGGGCCAAGGACAGCCAAGGAGGTGGCTGTTACCACGGTGGCTACAGAAAACACAGGCCATTAGAGTCATCACTAGACCAGATTCATCTCTGTTGGAGTCTGGATGTGGTTAGGGTGAGGTAAAGGGGAGGTTTGGAGTGCCACAAAGAGAAGAGGGGAGGAATTTGGAAGGTTGCATTTGGGAAACTTCCTCCTGTGACTTCCATCAAAGTTGTGGCAGGCGAGAAATATATCATGACATAGGCAGACGGCGTGATCTAGTCCAGGCTTCACCCTGGCACCACCAGTACAGCAGAGCTCCCTGGTTCAGGGTCTCAAACCATATAATAACTACACCCAGAACACAGCCAGTGTCAAGTGGAGTGCCCCAGGGATTGGCCCTGGGGGCTGTCTTGTTCACTATCTTCATCAGTGCCCTGGACGATGCGATGGAGTACACCCCCAGCAAGTCTGCAGATCATACCAAGCTGTGTGAAGTTGTAGATACAAATGCTGGGTAGGACTAGGATTCAGAGAGACATAGACAAGTTGGAGAATTGGACCAAAAGAAATCTCATGAAGTTCAATAAGGATAAGTGCAAAGTCTTGCATTTAGGACAACACAATCCCATATACTGGTACAGCCTGGTGACTAACTGGCTAAGCAGGGGCTCTGCAGAAAAGGACCTGGGGGTTACAGTACCAAGAAGCTGAATATGAATCAACAGCATGCCGTTGTTGTGAAGAAAGCTAACAATGTACTGGGTTGCATTGGTAGAAGCATTGCTAGCAGACTGAGGGAAGTGATTCTTACCTTCTATTCAGCACTGGTAAGGCCACATCTGGAATACTGTGTCCAGTTTTGAACCCCTCACTACAGAGAGTCCAGGAGAGAGCAGTGCAAATGGTTAGCTGGAGAGGCTGAGGGAACTCGGTTTATTTAATCTAGGGAAGAGAAGACTAAGAGGGGATTTAATAATAATAATAACCTGAATGGTGGTTACAAAGAGGATGGAGCTGGACTGTTTTCAGTGGTAGGAGATGACAGAACAAGGAGCACTGGTCTCAAGTTGGAGCAAGGGAAGTTTAGCTTAGGTCTTAGGAAAAACGTTCTCACTTGGAGGCTAGTAAAACACTGGAACAGGTTACCCAGAGGAGCTGTAAAATTTTCCTCCTTGGAGTTTTTTAAGACCTGGCTGAACGAAGCCTTGGCTGGGATGATCTAGTTGGGGCTGGTCCTGCTTTGAGCAGAGGGTTGGATTAGATGTGACCTCCTGAGGTCCCTTCAACCATGGTTTTCTATGATCCTAGGGGCAACACCTGGAGAACCAGTGACAGGTTGAGAGGTCCATGGGAAGATTTTGCTCCCAGGCTGTCTTTTTCCCCACAGCCTTCTTGCCCCTGGCAGTCAGCTGTGAGGGAGGAAGGAGCAGTGGTGCTCAGCCTCTAGTGCCCTGCCTTCAAGACTGTTGTCCACTTTTTACCTAAATGAGAATTCTGCAAAATTCTACTTTGGTTCACTCCAGATTAAGTTTTTCAGAAATTTTGCCCTGAAAAAAAAGAGAAAACAAGAAAGAACACATTTTTGTTTTTTACCTTTTGTCCCAAATGAAGAGAATTGTTTCTCCTAAAATCTTCTGTGGGACCAGAATGTATTTTACTAGACAGCTCTATTATATATGTAGATAGGCCTGGCATAATGTGTATAGTGAGTAAATATAATTTTGGGGTCCCAATGAGCCTGCACTGTTCCCTCCTGTTATCTTTGCTGTGTAAACAGTCAGGCACGATAATCCTTCTGAAGATCTCACATTCCTGCTACAGACTTGTGTCTTCTCTCTTGCCTTTTGAAGTCCATGGTATTTCTGGGTGCAGATTTAAAACTGAATGCTGCCACAGAGGACACATCAGGCTGTGGGAGGGAGGTGTGAATTTGTTGGCAGGGAAAATGGTGGGGACATGGAGGTGGCATTCACCTAGGGTTACGGAGCTGTGCCAAAGGGTGGCTCCCACCAGAAACCATGCTGACATGTCAAAAGGGATTATGCTTCCCTGGCCCTTCCTAGATCTGCCCTTCCTGATGCTCAGGGAACCCCCACACACCTGCCCAGAACAAGGCCTGAAATATTTCTTTAGCCCCTTTCCAAGCGCAACAAAGCAGAGTACAGATCTTGGGCTTAGCCCCTGTGCAAAGATGGATTTCACGCTATCGTTCTTGGAGAATATGTGCTCAAGTATATTTTTGTCTCCCTCTAGTGGCAAGAGCAGACAGACAAGCATAATTATGTATCTTCAAGGCAGATCATAACCTCATGTAGTAGAGTCACACTGTCAGAGCTGCAGTTCTACTGTTCAGGCCACACTGACAGCCCAACCAGGGACATTATTATACTTCACTTTCTCCTCTACAGACTGAGGATGAGACTTGTCTGTATGAGGAGCTTTGAGGTCTTTGAATTTAAAAACAAACTACATAACCAACATTATATTGAACACTGTTGCAGAAGCAGAAAGGCACGTTCACCTGGAGGTTGTTCTCTTGAGGGCTAGGGCTATGCATCTTGTGTAGACATGAGCCAGTGCGGTGGTTCCCTCTAACTCCACACCTTCTCTCCTATCTCTGACAATGCCAGGGCTCGCTCTCATTCAGTTAGCAGTGCAGAAAAAGCTGCTTTCGCTGCCCCTGTTCATTTGACCAGCCACATCTGAAAATCAGGAGAGAGAACTCCAGCCAGCTGCTGAAGTGCACAATTTGCTCTTAGCTACAGTCTAGTAATTGAAAACTGTCATTCTCCAGGAGAATGCAATCCGGTGGAAGAGCTGGAACAGGCTGGAGTTTGTCAAGCTGCATCTGGAGATTTTTTAACTAGTTTCTGCTGAACTTTTTCTCCCCTGGGTTCTGATAGCTTGCCGGCTATTTACCAGCACCTGGGGGAATGATTTAGTTATTTTGTTATTGAAATGCTTTGACTTTTTCCCTCCCCTCCTTGTTGCTTGCAAGGTCTAGACAGTGGAGGAGGATGGGTGGGAAGGAGGGAGGGAAAGCTGACAATTCGGTTTGAAGAATTTAGGTCAGTCTGAAATTCCCAAGTTTCTGAACATTTGTTTTGAAGCACAGAGGCAGGAGAATGTGAGACCTATTAGCAGGCTATAACACGGATTTCACTCCCACTGCTTTACCTGGTGGTATGGTTGGGGCGATGAAAACGAATGTAACCATCTCAGTGTAATAAACTTGGGAAAGGTGGAGTTCTCTATGCTGCAATGCATCTTATGCTGCATGCTGTAACCATACTAGGGAGACTGTATCTGCCCTTGCCACAGAGAGATTGACCTCTCTCTCATGCAAAAGGGCAAGTGGCTTATGATCTAGGTTCATTACTAAGTATCTCTAACTTCTTCCAAAGGACCCCACCCCTCCTCTAAATGTTCTCTTTCCTCTGGCAGAGGGCGTTTCAATCTCATGTTCATCCAGAACAGAAAATGTATATCCATTTTCATCAGGTGCCCCCCCCCCTTAATTCTTATTGCATTGGGAAGTAATAATAACTGCTATCAGTTCTGCCTGGGTCTTCCTTCATCAATACCGCTTCAGGAAGCTGAAGCTTCCTTCTCTGATTCAGAGTAAAGAAATGCCTGGAAGGATTGGACATCTACTACTTTCCTTAAACCATATAATATTTTGCTATGATATAGCAGATTTAACAAACTAAAAAGGTTTAGGCTGTGTCAACATTTGAATGACAAACCTCCAAGGAACATCTAGATGCAGAATGACCAGTGTGTTTCCTATAGCAAGTGACACTTTTCACTTTGACAGAGATGCACCAAGAGATGAACCTTGGTCTTCTAACTTGTAATCTAAGGCTACATCTATTGAATTACAGTTTTTTTCCCCCAAGGCACAGTGCACTAGTGCCATAAAAAGCATCCCCTTCCCTGTCACATACAGCAGCCAGCAAAACCCACAGAGAGACCAAGACAGCACATAAATGGCAATCAATTGAAACTGGGAATTAGAAGTATACATGGTCAGAAAGGGTTTTATAAAAAGTTTTTATTCAAAATAAACCACTGTTTCCCATTAAAATATTTTTTTAGGGTTGGGGAGAGGGGAGTGGGGAGGATGGGGGTGGCTGGGTAGGGAATCCCAGAACAAATCATTACGATTGTGTCAAAGCAGGATATTTTGCCTCCTCATTTCAAAATGACTTTTGGAAGCAACATTCAAAATTTTTATTAACATGTTTTCATTGGCTCAGAAAAGTAAAACTGGGCGCGTCTACATGGGACGCTACTGCGCAGTAGCATTGCCGGGCACTAACCCTGGCATGATGCTACTGTGCAGTAGTAAAAAGCTACCAGGAAGTAGCTCATTGTTAATGTGCACTAGTGTTGGAAAAATAAACCATGCAGGGACACGTTTCTGCACTGACTTATGCAAGTACTAAATGACTGTGCGGTAACAACTGCACAGTCCACTGCTTGTGTAGATGTGGCCATTGAAAACATTTTTTTTTTTATTAAAATATATATATATGGAAAGTCATTTCATAGGAAATTTGGATTCAGTTCTGGAATGAAAAAAAAATGAAATAATAGAATCTCTCATTAAATGAAAATTCAGTTCCTGCAGTTCACTAATTATAAGTAAACATCTAGTTGGACTAACGCCAAGCTGCCTATTGTGTTTATTCCCTGACTACCCTGCATACTTTCTGATCACTGTAAGTGATGCTTGCTGTGAGGCTGTACAATAATGAGATACCTTAGTACAGCCAGTGAAAGTACTTGTTGCCAGTAATATTACTTGAATTTATCCCCCATTTTTCAATTGGCAAAATACTTTACACACCAGTCCAAATTTTCTTCTGCCATAATACTTATTTGCCATTTTTCACCAAAGGACTAACATTCTTTGCAGTAAGCAAGTTTGCACTTTGTGCTGTTGATTATATGTCAGTAATGCTGTATGATTGGTCACCAAAAACACACAAATGTTTCTTCTGCTCCTGGTTTGCGTGTTGAACATTTTAAGAGAACGAATAGCAAATACTGAACTACTAGGATCTGTTTTCAGATGAATAAACGTTTGTGTTAGGTGGCTTCATTCATATCCAATCAGAATATGGGAAAAGTTAGAGCAAACCCCTAGAACAGAGAGAATTTGACTCTGTGACAGACTTCCTGCAGGGAAAATCCTCAAAATATCCAAACTGGTGGGGGTGGAATTAATTGAAATGTATGCATGCTTGTTTTTATTTAAGATAGCAACAAAGCCAGATCTTAGGAAGGAGGTAAGCACAGAATTTAATCCTCCAGTGTGAACTGGTTAAAAGAAAGCTGCTGGTCTATCTATTGAATTAACCTATTTAATACTGATGATGCACACATAACCGTACATTGAGATACTCCTTGAGTAATGTGTGCCTGTGCAAGGTTGCAGGTTTCTTAGCCAGACATTTAGTCTTGGCTGCCTGCTGAAGTGTTATACTCTGTGAGAGATGTGGCTGGCTGAAGTGTAACAGTTCTTCCATGATATGGAGAATAGGTGGCATCAACTTGTTGGCCCTTGTACTACAACTTGTACTACATTGAACTGTTAAGGGCCACCTCTCTGGAGGAATAAATAAATGATTCCCTGGTTGTTTTTTATACTGTTCTCCAAACCCGTTCTCCCCTCCTGTGGTTACTCAGTTGGTGCAGGGTAAAGTGTGGGTGGGGATGTTGTGTGTGTCTGTGTACACAGGGACATGTGCTTTTTTTCTTTTACAAACAGTACTCTTTCAATTCCTGCCAAAAGAAGTAGCCTTTTCATTCTCCAGTGGGAGAGTAAATGACACAAGTAATTAGGGGAAATGAGTGGAGATGAGGAGAAAGTCTGGCTGGACTCTGGGAGGAACAGAAGGTGATGTGCAATGACAGATGCCTTTTGTTACATTGTTTGTTTACACTCCCTGGTTTCCCCTTGAACATTTCCCAAGCCCATTCACATGTTCCCAGGATTCGGGTGTTTCAGGCAGGGTAACTAACCTCTTTCCTCTCACTTACGGCTGGGGAAATTAAGCCCCACTTGCTTACCACGTCTCCACCATACATAGCAGTGTCCAGGGGTCACTCTACCTTTTCTTTCTAGGCAACCTTTTCCTCTTAATCGCCACTCTTGGTCCAAGGTGCTTTGGGACACGTATTCTCTTCTGAGTACTTCTGGTGTCTGAATTGGGGCATCTGGCTCTGTGGCTTTTGGAGTAAGTCATGGCTCCACTGTTGTATTTTACTCTGTGGCTTGTAGCTAGATGCTCTGGTGTGCCGTCGTATCCCTGCCGTGATTCACTTGGTGGATAAATCACAGCTGTAATGCATTAGACAAATGTGGTTGAACAAGCTCATTTTCTTTGGGGCTGAGTGTTGGTTTCATTATAGCATTCAGTTTGGCCCCCAGTGTGGGGGGAAGGAAAAGTATAAGGCCATGACTCAGAAATACATCTCCTAGGAAGGCAATCCCCAACTTCAGGGGTATCTTCCTACATCCTGCATGTGTTCATTCACTACTGCTGACTTTTTATAGACATCAGAGATACTGAATCATACAAAGGAGATGACAGCAAGCATATGCTGGATGTCAGACATGCAACAGTCCCACCACCCTCCTTTACTGTTTATTCCCACCTCCCTACCATGAACCTACACTGCCATGTACCTTATTGATAAGGGCTGCGCTGAGATATCCCTGTGGCAGGTACCTATCAGCATTGGTGGCACCAGGAGCGGGGGGTCCGGCCTCTCTGACTATGGCCTGGTTTTGCAGTGTTTCCAGGTCTGGTGCTTGTTCCTTCCCAGGGGAGTAGCTGCCCAGTTTTTTAAGGGCCACAAAAAAAAAGGCTCCCATCAGCATGTTTGCCTAATGTGGGCCATGTGCTTTATAATCATGCTCAGAGTTGAGTGCATTTAAACAACTTCATAGTTGGTTTCCATTGCTGAGCACGTGTTGCTTTTGGCAGCAGTCTAATAATAGACAATGTATTTAGTGAGATTTTCTGGTATACGATTATAAGATGAAGGGGCTTTTTTTCTCCATGGAACTTGGAGGAAAAAAACCTCATCTTCTATTCAAATAAATATGGTATGTTTATTCTGTGCAGTAGGTGGGACCAGTATATATTATGTGTGCATGTTGATATGGTTATACCTATTATACAACATTCCTGTCATGGCCCAAAACAATGGTATCTACCTACTATATCTAAATCTTAAAACCTTAGGGTTGTTTTTTTCTGGGTTCTGTTTCCTTAATTAAGGGGTATCATTGGTAGTCTCTGGTGCTGAGGAGGAGGAGGAATGCAAAATTTGTAGTTGAGGAAGCAGCCGCATCTGCTGTCTCTGCTTTTCTACCTCCCTCCACCTTGTGTTTGAGAGTGCTGGGAACAAGTCCACGGGGCTGATAAAAGCCAAAAAATGACCATTGTGGTTGGCATCGCAAAGCAGATGGCAGCAGTAAAACTAAGAGCATTCATTACTACTATTATTTTTAGCAGAAACATATTGCAAGCAGCATGATTCAGAGCAGCCCAAGCTCCAATGACAGTGTGAGTGTTCATCACGGAATGGGAGGAAACAGGCAATAAGTGAGAATAAAAAAAGACCCAGTCCTGAGAATGTATCAACTCTAAAATGTCAGGTGCTTTTGTGCTTTTCTTCCAGTGGTGTCTTAGCTACTGCATATTTGAGATGCCACAGGGACAGAATATGTTTGGATTGTGAATTAAAAGGGAATCTGCCACATCGCTACTATTAGACAGATGAGCTATACCAGTAGAAATATTTCTGGTGTAACAGAGAACAGAATCAACCCTTGCCTTTAAATCTCCAATGTAATTTATATGATTCATAACACATGGGATTAGAGTCTGTCGTGGCAGATGCTCCATATACATGGTAAGCAATTGTCCTTACCCCAAAAGCTTTAGAGTCTAAATAGATAAGCGAGAAAAAGAGCAGAAGGAAAACAATGGGATCCCCCTTCTATTATAAACAGGGAATTGAAGCAGTGAGATTAATGGCAGGATTTCCCCAAATACCCAAGTGTCTTTGAAACTCAAACAGCTTGTGCTTCAATGTGTCTTGTGCTCTTAAGCCACACATGCCATCTTGGAAAAGTTAGGCATGGAGTGAGTAGCAGAGTTGCCCATTGAGCCTAGATATTTACTCTGTCACCTTTGCTACAAGACATTTTTTTCCTTTCTTTGGCCCTGATTCAGCAGAAGCCTTGAGCTCATAAAATCTTAAAGCCTGCGGTTACAGTTTAAAACCTGCTTGAGTGCCTTCTTAGATAGAGAGGAACTTGAGCACTTGCTTAAAGGTGAATATGTGCTTCGGTACTTTGTTGAACGGGCTTGGTAGAGTTAGAGCAAGAAAAAGAAAACCTGTACCTGTCAAATCCATTATTCTACGGATTTCAGGTTCACACATCAAACCATTTATTAACGTTTCCTGCAAAAATATCCATTGAATAAGTTATTTAATGAAACCCCACAAATTCAGCATGTAACATATTCATCAAGTTCTATTCAACCAGCTTTAGTGGTTGGACACAACCCTGTTTTTTCGTCTAATTTTCCAGGCAGGAAAGCTGCCAAAAATAAGTGCAAATGAAGCTTTAAGAATGCAGAGGGTTCGAAGCAGACAAATACTTCAATAATATTTACACGACCACTTTCGCACCCTATAACAGCCACCCTCCATTCCCGTCCTGGGTACATTTTCTCTTGTGGGGAGGAGTATATTTGGCAAAGGGGCTGAACACACCACACTGAATTCATTAAGAAGGATGGATAGGAGGCGGCAGCTCTTGTGTGCTGAGCTATTGAAAGTGAAATGGGATAATTGCCACAGTTACAACGAGGCTGATCAAGCTGAGAGAAACAAGTTTCAAATTGTACCAATCAGCCCTAATCCGAAGGAGTTATTAACAGAGCTCTACCCTGGTGAGACCGCATCTGCTAACTTGAGATAATGATTTATATCACCATTTATGAAAGTTCCAATTTATCCTAATTCAATAAGTGCAAGCCAGCAAGCTCTGAGGGAGTCGTAGACATGGATTCAATCTGAGCCCCTCAACTGCTCTTATCCGAGACAGGAGGGGGGATGCGCCTCAGCAGAATGAATTCAAAAAAGGGAGGGAGATATGAGTGAAATAGAAAGGGAAGAAAGGGTTAAAACTCAAACATCGGCCAAAGAAGATGGCAGGGAGGTTGGAAGACCTAGATCTGCCACAAATTTCTTGCGTAACCTTGGGCTAGACTGCATTCACCTCTACGTGCCTCAGTTTTCCTGTTTAAATGGACGTAAGTAGTCCCTTCTCTACCTTGTGAGGACCTTGTGAGGCTAAAATTTAGTTTTGGTTGAGCCTTTTAAAATGTTCAAAAAGAAGGTGCCATTGGAGTGCAAAAGGCAATTTAATTTCACTTTTACGTAGCACTCTGATGACATAAGCGATCCTTCAGTGGTCCAGAGTAGTACTGTAGCAGGACACCAGCATGCCTGCTACTAGATAATGGTGTGTAGCGGGGCACTAAGGGGCCTGCTACTGATAGTGGTGATATAGGCCTAGCTGCCACTCAATAGGGCAGCACAGCTGTGAGTTGTCAAAGCAACTAATTGGGTCAGCTGACTGCCAGGGGGCAGGGGCTGGCCTTTATAAACAGAGGAGGCTAAGGCCAGAGCCAGTTCCCTTCTGGCAGCCTAAGAAGTAAGAGCTCTGCTAGAGCGAGCAGGGCGGTGTTGTGCAGTAGTGTGTGGATACAGGGTGGAGAGGACCCTGACAGGGATGAGAGAAGGATAGCCAGGTTGGCCTAAGATTTGTGTTATGGCCTAGGGGCCTTGTGTTTCTGTTTGGTTTGGTTGTTGTGATTATTACACTGGAGGACCGGGCGAGGCTGTAGGGGTGGAGGAGGCCTCAAGGGAGCTCCCCGGTAGAGGGAGAGTTCCTGGCACCACGGAGGGTGTCGCGTTGTGGGGGTGCCCGACCCCACCCCAGTGTGGGCAACTTTGGGAAGAGCTCAGTGGAGGCAGAAGCCCAGTGGGGTGTAGGCCCAAGAAGGTGGGTCTGGGGGCCAGGTGAGGCTAAGGCTGCCTGAGCCCCAACCTTGGGAAGCCCGAGTTGGGCATAGAAGGCCCCAGTGTAGGCGGGCACTCGAAAGGCGCGAACACAGGCCGGAGTGCGGGCGAGGGGTGTGAGGAGCGCAAGCACAGGAAGCCCGAATCAGGCATAGAGGGCCCCAGTGTGGGCGGGCGCGTGAGAGGCGCGAGCATAGGCCCGAGTACGGGCCTGAGTGTGAGTGACTGCGGGACGTACAGGAGGCAGGCCCGAGTCAGGCACTGCCTGTGATTGAGAAGCTCCGAGAGGGGAGTAAGCCCATTGAGAAGCCCGGGCTGGGAAAAAGGGCGCAGTCTGAGAGAGGCCCCAGGGGCAGGCGCAGTCTGAGAGAGGCCCCAGAAGGGGGGTGCGTATATTGAGCAGGCCTGGGAGAGGGGGCGAGCATATCAAGTAGGCCCCGGGAGAGGACCAGCACAGGGAACAGAACGGAATCCCTGTGTAGCAAGACCGGCCCCGTGCCAAGAAGGGCAGGAAGGCAGCCTCCCATTAACAATATAAGAGCAAAGATGTGGTGGGCGAGATAGAGGGTGCATTCAAGGCCCAGGTTGGCACGGTAGGCAAGGGCACTAGGGGAGGTCATGGCACCCCTAGAATTCTCGCCTTGCCACAAGTACTGAGGAAGGAAAAGGTGTGCCTTCAAGATGGAGAAAGAACTGTTAATTAATACAGCCTAGAGATAAGTGGGATCTGGTAGCTGCACAGCAGCCTAGGTTGACAAGAACCTGGAAGGCACCTATTAGAAATGCTGGGAACAGAGAGGTGGATTATGGCATCTTGACCTGGAGAAGGCATGATGGATGGGGAAAACCGACGGTATGCCTGCTCATTTCATCTGTGTGAGAGAGACCTCAGAAACTCTTCTCATACAATCATAGAAGTCAGGTCAGAAGGGACCTTGTAGATCTTCAAGTCCGACCCCCTGCCTGGGCGGGAGAAAAGACTGAATTCAAAGGAATCCAGCCAGGTAGGCATCGAGCCTCTTCTTAAAGACCCCCAGGGTAGGAGCCAGCACCACTTCCCTTGGAAGTTGGTTCCAGCTCCTAGCCGCCCTAACTGTGAAGTAGTTCTTGTGGATGTCTAATCTAAACCTCCTCTCCAATAATTTGTGTCCATTGTTCCTTGTCATGCCAGGGGGGCTATGGGAAACAGTGTCTCCCCCAAACCCTTTTGGTCCCCCCTAGTGAGTTTATAGACAGTCACCAGGTCCCCGCTCAGCCTTCTCTTGTGAAGGCTGAACAGGTTTAGGTCCCACAGTCTTTCACTGTAGGGTCTGCCTTGTTGTCCCCAGATCATGCGGGTGGCCCTCCTCTGGACCCTGTCTATGTTGTCCACATCCCTCCTGGAATGGGGCGCACAGAACTGGACGCAGTACTCCAGCTGTGGCCTGACCAGCGTCACATAGAGGGGGAGGATCACCTCCCTGGCTCTACTTGAGATGCACCTGTGGATGCACGACAAGGTGCGGTTAGCCCTGCCAACCATGACCTCGCATTGTCGGCCCATGTTCATCTTGGAGTCAATAATGACTCCAAGATCCCTTTCTGCCTCTGTGCTCTCAAGAAGGGAGTTTCCCATTCTATAAGTGTGCTGCTGGTTTCTACTGCCTACATGCAGCACCCTGCACTTGTCAGTATTGAAATGCATCCTGATTATGTTAACCCACTCCTGTAACCTATCCAGATCTTGATGCAGTCTTTCCCTCCCTACTAGCGTGCTCACCTCACCCCAAACTTTGGTATCATCAGAGAATTTAAACAGGGTGCTTTTCACCCCATCGTCCAAATCGCTGATGAAGAAATTGAACAGCGCAGGCCCAAAGGACCAAGCCCTGGGGGACTCCGCCGCCCACTGGTCCCCAGGTTGAATATGACCCATCCAGCACCACCCTCTGAGTACGACCCTTGAACCAATCTGCAATCCATCCGATTGTGTAGGCATCAATGCCATAGTCACCTAGTTTTTTAATGAGAAAGGGGTAGGAGATGGTGTCAAAGGCCTTGCTGAAGTCTAGAAAGACTACATCCACAGCGACACCTGCATCCATTGCCTTTGTGACCTGATCATAAAAGGCAATCAGGTTGGTCTGACATGACCTGCCCCTAATGAAACCGTGCTGGTTGCCCTTGAGCATCATCCCTGAAGCCGGCCCATCAAAGATATCCTCCTTGAGGATCTTCTCAAAGAGTTTCCCAAGGATATTGGTAAGACTGACAGGTCTATAGTTGCCCGGGTCCTCTCCCTTCCCTTTTTTGAAGATGGGGACCACGTTAGCTATCTTCTAGTCATCTGGCACCTGGCCCGAGCACCACGAGTGCTCATAAAGCCGTGCCAAGGGCCCTGCAATAACCCCAGCTAGCTCCCTCAACACTCTGGGGTGGAGAGCATCTGGACCCGCTGACTTGAACACATCCAGCCCCTCCAGAAGCTCTCTAACCCAGTCCTCCCCAACCTGAGGTCTGGAGGCGTTCCCCTCGAGTCCATCTGGCATCACAGTGGGGAAGTCCTGGTCCCTGCACAAGAAAACGGAGGTGAAAAATTGGTTAAAGAGTTCCGCTTTCTCCTG